>NC_084794.1:96157517-97466267 GCF_963169125.1 Humulus lupulus
GCTGAACAATTCCAAATGGAAGATTTGAAAGAAGCCAAGTATGGTCTGGGCATTAAGATTCTTACAGATAGACATAACAAAACTTTGGCATTGCCTCAAGCAACATATATTGATAAGATGCTAGAACGCTTTAATATGCAAAACTCCAAAAAGGGTGATATGCCAACCCGTTTTGGAGTATTCCTTTCCAAGGAACAGTGACCTAAAACACCTCAGGAAGATGGAGACATGAGACAATATCACTATGCCTCAGTAGTAGGCAGTCTAATGTACGCCATGTTGTGTACAAGACCTGACATTTGTTATGCAGTAGGGATAGTCAACCGTTATCAATCCAATCCTGGATTGAGTCATTGGACTGCAGTAAAGACTATTCTCAAGTATCTTAGAAATACTAGAGATTATATGCTTGTATATTCAGGTGGAGACCTGAACCCCACTGGTTACACTGATTCTGATTTTTAATCAGACAAAGATAGTCAGAAATTGACTTCTGGATCAGTGTTTGCTCTTGGAGGATGAGCGGTAGTCTGGCGAAGTATTAAACAAACCAGCATTGCAGACTCCACCATGGAAGCCAAGTATATAGCAGCTTGTGAAGCAGCTAAGGGGGCTGTGTGGCTCAAAAAGTTCTATTCCGATCTGGAAGCTGTACCAGATGTGGATAAGCCACTAGTCCTATACTGTGACAACAGTGGGGCGGTAGCTAATTCAAAGGAACCACGGAGTCACAAGAGGGGAAAGCACATCGAGAAGAAATATCACTTGTTAAGAGAAATAGTATAATCTTGTAGATCCTTTCACAAGAACTTTATCCATAAAATCTTTTTAAGGAGCGTGTAAGAAACATGGGAATGAGAGACATGCATCATTTGCTTTAGGGCAAGTGTGAGATTGTTGGAAATTGTGCCCTAAAAGCATATGTAGTAGACATTGTTTTATGAAATAAATAAATGAATTGAATTTTTTATGCATATATTTATGGACTATATTATTATGTGATAATATTATGTAAATATCAGAAAAATTCCTAAGTTCATATATGTGATCTCAAACACGTATTGGTACGGGAGGATTGTGTTTGAGATAAATGAACTTGAATAGTTCGCAGTAAAATAAAGTTATGGAATCTTTAGATTAATTATTGCAAGTACGGTCCACTAGTATTATGAATACATGTGATCTAGATCCGGATCACTAGTGTGGTAGGACACTTTAGTGGAGGTGCTTTATATATTAGAGAATATATAGAACTGGACCAAATATGTTTATTAATACTTAGTTAAATACCATTTCGAAGTATTAATTAAATATATCAACTGATGATCATATACAAATAGATCTTAATTCTGAAGTTACTATGAACTCTTGTTTATGTTATATGAGTTCTTTGATTCACTCATTAGGGTCTGTCAGAATGATTAGGCTAGAAACTTTTGTTTTGGGAACTCATTAATGTAGATGGCTGGGGACATAGTATACAGATATGGAATCTATGCCTTCTCACAAGAGATTGAATGATGGTTCTCTTAAGGGTTGATTTTTGGGACTGAAAGGTTATTTAGCTCAAATTCATAATTTAGTTATGAATTAACCTTCGCTAGTAAAGTCAATGGTACTTAAGGAAACAAGAGATAATTAAAATAGTAAAACGGTAATTTTATTTCCGATTAATTATGAACCATTATTAGAGGGTCAATTTGTATGCAATGATTATATCAATGGACGCTTTATAATTATAAAGTACTCAGTAAATGAAATGTCTATAATTACAAGAGTGCAGTCTCATATTTACAGTGGAATAATCATGAGATTAATAAATTAAGATTATTTAATTAAATAGTTTAATTAATAATCTCAAATTTATTGGAGCTTGGAATTATAGGTCCATAGGTTCCCATAGCGGCTCTATCAACACTATTCAAGGTAAGAGTTGATATGAAGGGAAAAATAGTTTAAAGACATATTTGAGAAGAAATTTGTTCATCAGGCCAAATACACAATTATAGGATAATAGTGATTAATTAATTAATTATAAATTAGTTGTAGTTAACAAAATTAATTAATATTTAATTATTGTATAATTTTCGAAATTATATTAAATAATTAAATTAATTTCAAATTTTAATTAAATAATTAATTAATTATAATTTTCAAAATTATAATAAATTAAATATTTATTTTCGAAAATATTTGATTTAATTAATTGGTAGAATTAATTAAATATCTTTATTTGAGTGGGAGATAATAATCTGATAGGTTCAAATTGGATTTGAATTTAAAAGATTAATATTTATTCAAATAATTAATTATATTTGATAATTAATTTAAATTTGAATTAGTTATCAGGTTGTTAGATCTTATCTGACAAAGTAGTTTGAATAAATAATTAAATAAAAATTGAAAAAACAAACATTCCTAAAAATAGGGATGCTACTATGTGTGGCGTGTAGGGCTATTTTTCACATATAGGATTTTCATTTTTATTTAATTAATTAATTAATTAATGGATAATTCAAAAAATTGGTTTTTGGATATTTTCATTAATAAAATAATTAATTAATTAAAAAGTAAATTGTAAGTTGGTTACAGATTTATTTTAAATTTGAATATTTTCTTTTAAGTATGACTTATCAGAAGATAATTGAGAAACCAACCAATCTCAGAAAACTGAGAAGATTCGCTCTGTGAAAAATAGAACGATAGTTTTCTCTCCCTCTCCCTGAAAAATAAAGAACCAATTCTCAGGCCTATTCTCTTGATCTCATGTGTTGAGTACATCAAGTAGAATCACAAATAAACTATCCTTCATTCTCTAAGTGTCCACACACTTCTTGAGGTGTAGAGAACTCTTTGGAAGATCTTGGTGTGAGTACCTAGGAGCGGCTTGGATAGGAAGATTCTAAATACGAAAAGATAGCAAGGACACTTGATAGGCTTCAAGAGGTATGAATTCTATCCTTAACTTGCTTATGATTAATGTATGTATATTAATGGATCCGCATATTTAAAGATAGTTTAAATATGTTACAAAAATTTTGTTGTACACTGGGCCAACCCCACCACCATTCCGTTGTGTATTAGGAAACTCGTTCCTAACATTCCTGCCCTCGGACAAGATGGCTCGAGCTCGAGGGGTGTAAGCTCGAAGAGGATGGCTTTGTCAATGGTTACTTGTTGGGAGCATAGGCGAACCAAGATGACGAGCTCGTAATAGGCAAACAGTCTCGAAGGCACATGGATCTAGTGTCTAAGTTCGTCGGCTGTGTGTGAATGTATTTATTGTTATAAATTCCCTATGTTTAAGGGATCTGATGTAATTTGTTATTAAATCCCAAATATCATGGGATATTACTGCGTACATAGTAACTAATGCATTTAATGGCATTGTTTTATTTGATTTATAGGATATCTTCCCGAAATATGTGGGAAGATATTCAGAAAACTCATCTATAAATAGAGAGGGATAATTCATTTGTAAAGGACCAAAAAGGAGAGATTGGGAAAACTCTGTACAATTGCTTCCAGAAAGCTACCAGAGAATTCCAAAGAGCTAATAACATAGACTCGTGGACTAGACATATTTTAACTGATGAACCATGTAATAGATCATGCCTACATTTTTTATTTCCTCTGGTATATTTTTGTTTAATTGCTCTTCTTCTTCTTTAAGTTGACGAAAAACGACGTCAACAATATGCAATCCTCATTTAAAAAAAAAATCAATATATTCATGGCATTTTAAAAGGATATTGAAAAATAAAATTGTAATCAATTAGAGCAAATCCCTAAGGCATTCCTCAGGGTTTCAAATATGACAACATCTAAAGTCTTTGTGAAAATGTCAGCTATTTCAGTCTCAACATATTCTAGGCCAAGCACCTTTTCCTCAACCAATTCTCTAATAAAATGATGACACATGTCAATGTTCATTGTACACGAGTGTTGTACCAGAATTTTTGAAATATTGATGGCACTTGTGCTATTGCAAAAAATAGTGAGTGGTCTAATCCAATTCCATAATTTGGGGGCATTTGCTTCATCCATAGAAGTTGAGTGCAACAAATTCTAGCAACTATGTATCTTGCCTCTGCGGTTCATAGTGAAATGGAATTTTGTTTTTTGCTTTGCCATGACACAAGATTGTTTCCCAAGTAAAAACATCATCCACTCATACTTTTTCATTTATCAGTATTACTTGCCCAATCTGCATCACTAAAGCATACAATAATAGAATTAGTTTTTTTGTGTACCATATACCATAGTCAAGAGTGTCAATCACATAACGAATAATTCTTTTGACTGTAGCTACATGGGATTCGATACTTTTGACTGTAGCTACATGGGATTCGATAGGATTGGCTTGATAACGTGCACAAACAACAACATTATAACTTATGTCAAGCCTACTTGCAATGAGATACAAGAGACTATCAATCATGCTCCTGTGTATAGTGTTTGGTTAACTTTAGACCCATTTTCATCCTTTGTGATTTTGGTGGTTGTTGCCATAGGTATTGTAACATGCTTGGACGACTCAAGCCTAAATTTTTTCACAAGGATTTTTTGCATACTTACCTTGGGATATAAATATCTCATCATCTTTTTGCTTAATCTTTAAGCCCAAAACATAATTGAGCTCACCCACCATGCTCGTTTCTAACTCCTTTTTCATTTGCTCAATGTCATCAACATATATTTGAGCAATTATAATTTCAATATCACAATCTTAGATGAACAAGGTTTTTTCTACCCCATCTCTTGTACCTTTTTGTTATAAGAAGCTGAGTTAATCTCTTATATCAGGCAGGTGGAGCTTGTTTAATAGCAAAAGGAGAACCATCCCCTTACCCTTATATTCAGTCTTTGTGATCATCATATTTTTTGCATTAGTAATCACGCAGTTTGATACTCTCCTAATCTTTGTACCAAGCACCATCTCCGACCTCATCTAGAGTGGCTATTGCTTGATAGTTTAAATTTCCTTCTTATTATAACTGGTGTCGAATTGGGTTTAATAAATCTCAAGTCAAACTAGTGGTAGCAGTTGACAGTCACATGTCCAGGCAGCTCATAAACTTGAAAACCTAGTCTGTTGTTTACATTTTGATAACCTCAACCGCCATTAAATGACAAAAACTAACTTTTTTTTTTGTTAGAACGACATAAACTGTCTTATAACAACAAATAAGACTATTAAATATAGTTTCCCAAATTTGACTTAAGACCCTAAAGCAATAAAAAATGAAAAATAAAAATCTTTCAGATCTTATATTGTGATTCAACAACCTTTTTTTAGCCTAAAACTAAGCCGCATTAAGCTAGCCTTTTTTAATGTATAAATCTTTAATGAGCTTCAGTTTCATAGATTGTGAGCCCCATGATTCAGCTTGAGTAAAAAAACTAAAGGCGTTTAAGTAAGCCTATCAAAACTCTTCAACAATTATGAAGCTTGCTTATCCATCCACTGCCTGGCCCCCAATCTCAATATGGATTAACAATCCCATTATTAAATAGACCCCATAAAAAGAAAAAAAACTTAATAATTCCAAAATTCCATACAAGTAAAAATTTTGAAGAAAAAAAAGTCATATTTCATATCTTATTAAAATTTTGAGGGTAAATGTTCATTTTGTATCCTGTGTTTTATCGAAATACAAACTTGTTACCCTTTATTTTTTGTAATTATCAATCGGTACCCTCTGTTTGTAAAAACTACTTAGTTTGGTAACATCCGTGTGTTTAAATTTTTAATATTCCCATATTACCCATCATTTATTGATTTATTTGATTTTTAATTGTTTTATATTTTTTAAATAATTTAAATATATTTTTAGATTTCATAAAATAAAATAAATATTTAATTAAAACTTTAAAATAAATTTAAATAAACAAAATTATTTTTATAATAAATTTAATTAATTAAAAAATAAAAAAACTAATTAAAATCTTATTAATTAACTTTAAATAAACTTAAAATTTTAATTTAATTAACAAATCAATCCTACTTTGAAACAAAAAAAAAAGTTGGTGAGAATTGAAGGGCGGGAACTGAGATGGTTTTGGTGAAATATGAGTTTTTTTACTAAATTAAAATTTAGGTTTATTTAAAGTTAATTAAGAAGATTTTAATTTTTTTTGTTTTTTTATTAATTAAATTTATTTTAAAAATAATTTTGTTTATTAATATTATTTAAAAATTTTAATTAAACATTTATTTTATTTTATGAATTTTGAAAATATATTTAAATCATTTTAATATAATAAAACTATTGAATATCAAATAAATCATTAAAATGAGGGGTAATATTAGAATATTCAAAATTTAAAAATACGGAGGATACCAAACTATGTAGTTTTTGCAAATAGAGAGTACCAATTGATAATTATAAAAAACAGAGAGTACCAAATTTGTATTTCGATAAAATATATGGTACCAAATGTGCATTTACCTTAATTTTTAGGATATTTTATTATTATTATTATTTATGTTTATATTTGTTCTTATTTATTAATGGAAAATTTTGTAATAAAAAAATTAAAAGGGGTTTGCAAAGAATATATTTATATATATATACGAAGAGTTTATTGAATAAATGGGTAGAAAAAAAAAGAGCATATATATATATACACAATGGTTAATATTCTCAAAATTAACGTACAAATTTTTATAGTTACAGGATTATTTTCCATTGTGGATAATACTGAGAAGATACAAAAAGAACCTTGGAAATTAGAATAGAACATTATAGAGCAACATAAAAGAAAAAAAAAACGGTATTCCCAAATGAAATACAGTAATATTTAGAAGCATGTTGAGTTATAATCTCATTCCTCGTTGGAGGAAATTAAGATAAAAAAGACAAGACTAATAATGAGGTTAACAAATATTATCTTTAAGCTGAACATCTTACGTTAACACTAACATGTTCCAAATTTCAATCTAAACTATAATGCTATAAATAGATTCATTAAGTTTCTTTACATTGCAACGGAAGGGCAAAAAATTACGAACTTAAAGTAGGCCTAATTTGGCTAGCAAAACACGTACACAAACAGTATTATCATGTACATGGTATGGTATACTGTCGCTAAAGATGAATAACAGACAATAAGTTACACAAATGAAGACAAACAAAAAATCAAAACAATTTTCCTGACCAACTACAAGAAAACTCTCTTCATAATCTACAGCAATCAGAGCATTGAGAAGAAATCCCAAGTGCAAATGGCCCTTTTTTTTTTTTTTTTTGGTATTGGATATATAACATGGCAATTACTTCTTTTCTTTCTGATCTTCCTCGTCTTCATAATAATAACATTCTTCTTCATCATAATATTCATCATCTGTCTCATCGTCATCATAGTAGCATTCATCGCTGTTCTCAACATCGTCCTTTCCATTTTCAAGCAGATGTGTTGTCTCTCTTTGACCACGTAAACTCTCTTGAATTCGTTCCCTGATGGCTGTGCCCTGAAAGGATTAAGGAAAAAAATAAGAAGATGTTCCACGTACATATAAAATATCAATCTTGTGAATAAATTGGTTTACCATTTTATGGCACCCTTCTTCAAACATCTCCAAAAACCCAGCAACCCAGCGATCAGCATTTTCAACCCACTCGTTGCGATGCATACCCGCAGTTTTTGCAACAGTTTGAATCTAGAATAAAAGGTTAGCGAACATACAACAGAACTATGGTTATCAAAGACGTTATACATGGTTTCGTGGCTGATTAAGCAATAAGAACAAAATGTAGTTACAAGAAAAAAACTCTTTCCCTTTCTTTTGCAAAGATTAAAATTGAGATCTGACATGAACAGAGAATCACTAAGAGGATACTATGACTGACAGAACGCAATGACACAAGTTTGTAATGAATGTTATTGCCCGACTTTAATGTGACCCAACCCTATATCACTTGTAAAAATTTCACACTAAACTAACAAAATGTTGCTACATATAAATATTATAACTAGTAGACGAATAGCTTCAGTCATAACCACTTAGGAGATCTTATACAATTCTATAAACTAGCAGTGTCCTAAAAAAAATAAGTAAATCAACATGTTCACTTAGAGAATCTGTATGTTTATGTACACGTACTGGGACACAAGTATTCAAGTGTTAAAACATTAATTCTCTTAGAGAACTAGTTTGGTCTTTCACCATAACTTTAACTTTTATTTATCCATTTCTCAGCAACATAGCAAATACCAAATAAGCTACAGAAATAGTATTATTCTCATTTAATTACCAGACATTATCAAAATAGTCTATACAACATGCATATAATTATAGAAAGGTCATATGGCTCCAGAGTATATCTAGCATTATACAATATAGGATATCTACCCGTGTATACACCACCCCAAAACTCCTTCCTGTCTATTTGCCTATTTCCCAAAACCATAAAAAGATCTTAAATGCAAATCCATAAAAGATGCCCCTGATTTTTTTTCCAAGTGTTTTAAAATACTTTAAGCCAAGTTGCAGCAGCACTAAGGAAAAAGCAAGGGCTAAGCCAACATCACACGTTATTGGAGCATGAAATATGTCACATTATCAAGTACCGAATCAATGTCTTTCCTACTCAACTTGTAGAATTTCAACCATCAGTGTAGACTCTATTTTGGTTGGTTTTAGTACACCACACAACTTTGGTAGTGACATGGATTGATCGAATATGAGCACCAGTGAAACAAAAGGACAAGTTCACATAAAACTACATATCGATGAACAATTTAACAAATTCAATGTTCAAACAATACCTACATAGTATAAAATAAAATGCTTTCCAAGTTGTTCGAGAATTGATGACTAATTTGAGTTTCACATCATTGCTATTCCCTAATGGTATGTCTTGACTTTAAAACTCTTCATGCAATCATTTTAAAAGAGCCCAAAAGGAAAAGGAAAAGAAAAAAATACCCATCAATAAAACTCAAGACTTACAAGTTCAATGAGAAACAAATGTTACCACATTTAATTTGACTTGCCATGGTATGGAATACAAGAGTAGCCTGCCTAGAAATCTAGAACTACAGATATATTCTGTGAACACTAACAAAAATTGGGTTTTCCAAATGACCATACAAACTCAGGCTCCAAAATTTCACTCATTATTGAGACATCATAAGTAGAGGCAGTCTTGACATAAATATCACTAGTACAAAAGTTGATGACACGTACAAAACAAACAAGTTCACTAAATAACTAACATCAGATATAATTTGGCCAACAATTGGATGGGAAAATATCAACAATTTCCCCAGAAGTTATAAGTACGTTCCACAGAAATTTACAAAAGAAAAATTTAAAGATTCACCATAATGGAATACTCCAAGAACTTTTCCAAATATAATATCAACAATATGTATCTGTAAAAGCACTTGGTAACATTCACAATCCAGACATAATAATAAAATTAATACAAACTAACATCATGATTCCACAATCAAGTAAACAAGATCCTTTTTCACTCTGTTATTGCATAAAGTACTTGCACCATAATCACATAGCATAAGAAGCTGGCATACCTTTTCTCCTACTTTCTCTTGTTGTTCCTTCACTTTCTCTTGTAATTTCTTCAATCTCATGTTCACTCTCAGTCTCTTTTCCTGTTTGTGCCAAAGTAAAATAAAAATAAGTTCTTTTACATGGGAAAGTAAGGCCATTTCCCAAACAACCCAGCAACACAACATTAAGCTGTCAGAAAATGAAAGTAAAAGACAGCAATGAGATCGTGCCTTCACATAGCTAACACCAAGCTCTTTCCTTGTATATCCACGATCTAAGTTACGCATCACATACTGGTTATAATCTTTCACTATCCTCATTATAATATCTGATGTAGAGATCCCATCTGTTCGTTGTGTTTCCTTAAACCTCCCAACAGCTTTAACCTACAATAATTTATTTTGTAAGTAACTATAGTTGGATAATGAAATAAAAATAAATCATAAGAACAAGAGGAACTGTCCAAAACCTACGAATTCATAAACATCATTTGCAGCCCCACTTGTATCAGCATAACTGTAGAAGATTCATCAGAAAGGGAAAAAAATATTACATAGTATTCCAGAACCCTTAACTCACTTGATAGCAGCAAATAATGAAAAATATGGAATGACAGTACATCTGCAGTGCTTTTGTATGTATAGGATTCTGAGAAACACCAAGACAAATAATAAAGAGCATTCTTTCATCATCTCCAAACTATCAGAAAAACATATCACGGATTGTTGGACTCAAGTGTGAGAGTTTGAGTTGATTATCCTTACGGAAGTGAGTCATGAGCCACATAGTCAATCTTGTGTTTGTCAAGAAATTCTTGTGTGATCACCCAAGGTGCATCAGGAATGACTTCATCGACCCACCTGCATAACATAATCAACAAGGCTCACTTGTCATTTACTTCCATCTGAAAAGACACATTCATTGATACACAATTCGCCTCTTCTGAACAACAGGACACTAACATAAACAAAAATCCTCACAGTACAAAACGGTTCAGTGTATTAACCATAACATAATTAATTGAACAGATAGGACCTTGTTTATACAAAATTTAAATAAAAATAACAAAATCACTAACAATAACAAGTAACCATAAAGAGTCGTCTTACTTGCAATGACGAAGAGATTCATAACGTTCAGCTTCAGTCATGACAGTTTTTCCCTTATACTTATGTGTCGTTTCATCGTTGCAGCATCCAACAAGCAAGTAGGTGTTTGGAAATCTGAATTTACGATTAAATCATAAAAGGAATAGTGCAAGTCAGCAGTATTACCAAAAAAAACATCACACACATAATACATACACAAATACATATAGCTAAATATAGCAAATCATCTCTATATGAATATTTTATTACAACTTAATCGTAGAATCAAATAAAAAACACTACTAGATGAAGATTAAACATAAAAGAGCTATTAAAAACAATTTTTGTATATTAAAAAAGTAACAATAATAATGATTTATATTTGAAGGAAAAAAACACGGAAGAACCGATTAATCCTCACCAACATCAATTAAAATGTAGTACGGAAATTTGAAGAAACAACAAAAACAAAATCGAGAGGAACTAAGAACAGTAAAGCAAAAACAAGAATTGAATTACACAACAGAAAGCGAATGAAATCGTAATCAAGAAAGAGGATTAGATCATTAACGACGTAGAGATATAATCCAACACAAACACATGCACCAAAATCACATAAAAAGAAAATAAAATGTTTAAAAAAGAAGAGAGAGGTACGATTTTTTGGCTTGTTCGAGGGAGCCGGCGTGGCCGAAGTGAAAGAGATCGTAGATCCCATCGGCATAGACTCGAACAGGACGGTCTTGAGGAGGCGGCATCAGATCGGGTTTGGAATTGGAAGGAGCGTTGATGATGGGGCTGTTACTAGTATCGTTTGGCTTGACCTCCGCCATTGGAGCTCTCAATCAAAACCACCACGATCTCTCTCTCTTTTTATTTTCTCTTCCCTTCTTTACACTGTTTCATATGTGAATACTTTTTCTTTTTACCCCTGTCTCTCTCATCATTTCTATTCTCACCTCAGAATATGCGGTAATTCCGTTTACAATATTCTTTTTTTTTTTTTTACTTTTTCTTTTTTTTTCTTTTAATTATTATTAATTTTTTTTTTTTTTTTTTTTGAGATGAGTTACAGGATAGGAAAACAGGACTCAAGAGCCCATGAGGACTGTGTCTTCCGCGAGAGCCAGAGAAGCCAGCTGAGGGACACTACCAACCCAGCTGCTAGTTTCTTGATACAACATACCATATTTGGCTATCATATGAGCCACATTGTTCGTCGATCTGGGAGCAAATCGGACAGAGAGTATTCTCTGGTTTTCAGTCTCCCTCTGTATATCAGACACCAGTAAGTCCAGGTCGCCACTTTCATCCGGAGGTATGTTTAGCATGCCCACCGCAAGGCTGCAGTCCGACTCAATCCGTCCCCCCTTAATGTTGAGCTTCATGGTAAGTTTGATGCCCTGTTGTATAGCCAGCAGCTCTGCCACAAGGGGGTCATAACCGTATTTAAAAAAAGTACAGCTTGAAGCTATTACCTCACCCAGGCTGTTTCTGATCACTACCCCACTGCAACAATGACCTTGGTTCTTATTCACAGCCGCATCAACGTTGATCTTGATCTCCCCCTCGGCAGGAGCAGTCCATTTCTTAGGTGCCGCTTTAGTTTTGACTGCAAGGGCAGCTTGGCTTTGAACAAACTCCTCAAGGTAGTTGGCTGACCAGTCCACAATCGTTGTGGCCTCCGGGCTCCATTTCCTGAAAGCCTCGTTATTGCGGCAATACCAGCACTGCCAAGCCAAAGTGATAAAGAAGCCAAATTTGTCTATGGGTAGTTGAGTTGAAATTCTAGACAGGAAAGAGATTGGATCCTCGAGATTCCTTCTTTTAGCGATTTTGCTGAAACCCGCTACCTTCCAGACCTGTCTAATCCTGGGACAGTGCCAAATTGCTTGGTACCAGTCCTCTCTTTGGTTATGATCTCCACACCTGCCGCACCCCTGATCGTTCCTGAGTTTCCTGCAAAACAGAACACTGTTAGTGGGAAGCCACTTGTTGCTTAGCTTCCAAAGGAATTGCTTGATTTTAGGGGGAACTCTCAAGCTCCCACTTTTCTCCACCATCTTTCAGTTTCTTTCATGTCTGAGCCTTCTGCCCTTTCTTTCTCCCGAATTGCAACTTGGTAGCCACTGCGCACCGAGTAGTCGCCATTGTGGTTATAATGCCATATTCTCTTGTCGCTGGAATTCAGATGTCCTGGAGCTATGCTCAGAATGCAGTCCGCATCTTCCTTTATAAAGATGTTTCTGATGAAATTCTCGTCCCACTCCCCATCGGCTTTCCTCAGATCGATCACTCTAAGACCCGACGGCAGGTCGGGTTTTTCCAGGAAAGTGAACTTTGACGGTCTTGGCAGCCATTTGTCCTCCATGATTCTCACCTCTTCTCTCGAACCGATGCGCCAACGCGATCCCGCTTCGATAATTCTCCTCCCCCATAGTAGACTCCGCCAAATGTAGGAGGGGGCAGAACCCAGCTTTGCTTGCAGAAAGTTACACTCACTGTGGTAGCTAAATCTGAGTACTTTGGACACCAAAGAATCAGGGTATCTCTCTAGTCTCCAACACTGTTTAGCAAGCATTGCTTGATTAAAGAGCTCCATATCTTTGAACCCAAGGCCTCCTCTATCCTTTCTTTTACATAGCTCTTCCCACTTGCACCAATGGATTTTCCTTTTTTTCTCTGTTGATCCCCACCAGAATTTGGCAGCAATACTATGTATGTTGTTAATCAAGTTCAGAGGGAGTCTAAAGCAGTTCATAGCATAAGTCGGCATAGCCTGCACCACTACCTTTATCAGGATTTCCTTCCCCGCCGCCGAGAACAGGGATCTTTTCCAGCCCTTTATCTTATTCCAGATTCGGTCTTTGATTGGTTTGAAGGTTTCCCGTTTGGATCTGCCAACCAGCCCCGGAATACCCAGATACTTCTCAAAATGCTCCGTGGTCTTGACCTCGAAGATCTCCGCTATCTCTCTCTTTGTTTTGTCATCAACTTTGCTTCCAAAACACACTTCTGACTTGCTGAAATTAACCATCTGTCCCGAAGCTGTAGTGTACCGATGTAGAATGTCTTTCAGGGCTCTACTCCCGTTCCCATCCGCATTGAGAAACATGATGTTGTCGTCTACGAAGAACAGATGGGAGACCTTCACCCCTCTCCTACCAAAACAGATACCCTCAATGAGATTATTCTGTTCCGCTTCCACGATCAAGCCCGAGAGAGCTTCCGCACAGAGCACGAAGATGAAAGGGGAAAGGGGATATCCTTGGCGCAGGCCACGCTCTGGGATAACATTACCTCTGACTTCCCCGTTAAGCAGAAAGGAAAAAGAGACAGAGGTGATGCAGCCCATGATTTTCTTCACCCAATCTTCATGATAGCCTATCTTTAACATGAGGCGCTCCACAAATCTCCATTCAATTCTATCGTAAGCCTAGGACATATCAAGCTTTAAGGCCATTTTCTTTCCGTTTCCGAATCGGTCCTTCCTCATGCAATGCAGCCCTTCGTACCCGATAATTGCATTGTCGTGTATCATTCTTCCCGTAACGAAGGCACTCTGAGAATTCGAAACAGCCACCGCTAGGGAACTTTTCATGCGGTCCACCAAACATTTCGAAATAATTTTGTATATAACCTTGCAAAGACTTATAGGCCGATACTCTTCAACCTTCTGAGCTTTCGAAACCTTCGGGATTAGCGTAATCAAAGTTTCATTAAGTTGATGGGGAGGGATATTCTCATTTAAAACTTTCAAGCAAACGCTAACCACGTCACCCCGAATCGAGCTCCAGAATTTTTGGAAGAACAGGGCAGGGAGACCAACGATTCCCGGAGCTTTGATGGGATTCATATCCTTAATCGCAGCAGACACGTCCTCTTCAAAGAAGAGACCCAGAAGGTCCACATTCATGGCCTCCGAGATTTTTGGCTGAATCCCTCTCAGTGCATCATCAATAATATCGTTAGAGGGATTAGTAGTTTTGAACAAGGTCTGGAAATACTTGACCACAATATTCTCGACTTCCTCTGCTTCACTTTTGAAGATACCATCGCTGTTAAGCAGACCTCCGATTCTATTCTTCTTTTTCCTCAGAGAAGCTTTATGATGGAAATAGCGGGAGTTACGGTCTCCACATTTTAGCCAAACCGCTCTACTTCTCTGTCTCCAGTAGACTTCTTTCTTCTCCAACAGACAATTCAGCAATTTCTCTTCCGTCTTAAGACGTTGCCAGTTAGCGGGATCCATAGTGAGAGATAGATCTTTAATTCTTTGATTAGCTTCATCAATACTAGCATTCATCTTTTTCCTCATCTCATGGTTCCATCGCCTCAACTTCTTCTTACACTCCTCTGTCTTCGTATTGAATCCGGCCAGACTGTTACACGCTACACCATTATTCCACTTATCTTCGATAATCCGTTTGCAATCAGCCTCTTCACACCAGGTCTCCTCGAAGTGGAATCGGGATCGGATAGCTTCTCTGGTCTCCAACCGAGACCTGTTCTCACCAAAGACCGAGACAATGGCCTTATGGTCGGAACCCATCCAATCAAGGTACTGGATTCTAAAATCCTTGAACGTTTCCTTCCAATCAACATTGGCCAGAAATCGATCCAGTTTTTCCATAATGAAGTTAGTCTTCTGACCGTTACACCAGGAGAAGACTTTTTCACGTTTCGTAATGTCCTCCAAGGCACAATAATCCAGGGCTCTCTGGAACCTGTTCATAGCCTCACCATTCTGGGAGTTCCCTCCATGCTTCTCCTCCAGCGACAGGATTTCGTTAAAATCACCTCCAATAATCCACGGCCCATGAACAGAGTCGGCAATACGGCACAGAAGATCCCAGGAATGTGAGCGCTCTCCAGCGACTGGATTCCCATACATTCCAGTAAAATGAAAGCCCCCCTCCTCTTCTTTATTAATCAAAGTGTCAATATGAGATTTTGAAAAGCTACGTATAATGACCTTCAGGGATTGATTCCACATCAGCAACAAACCTCCACTCAGCCCTGTTCTGTCAACTGAGAAGAAATTGTCGAACCGGCATCTGACAATGACACAATCGGCTTGATTCCTAGTAAGCTTGCTTTCCATAATGAACACTACGTCCGGTCTTAGACGATCGCAATGGGATTTTAGAATGTTGAATGTACAAGGGTTCCCCAACCCCTGTACATTCCAGCAGAAAAGTTTCATTGAGATCGGCGGCCTTGCTCCACAAGGCTCGCCATTTCGTATTCAGTGATAAGGGCCAAGGAATCCTCCGAAGTAGGAAACCTCTCCCCCAAAGTGGCCTCTTCTCCTTCTATCGTCAGCCGCTTCCCTTCACCATTTGCCTCCGTTTTCGCAGTAGATTTGGTTCCACCTGCCCACTTGGCTTTGGACCGAGCCTCTTCCTTAATCGACCTCTTCTTCTTTCCTTTCCCTTGAATCTGGCCAGACTGTAAACTGGATCTTCCAATATCGAAATTTCTTGGGTCCAGCAGATGAATAGACGGGGAAGTGGCTTCGAACTCATCGACCTTCTTTCTTTCCACTTCTTGCTTCTTACGAATTCTCCCCTGCCTCTCATCGAACCCCTCTGGCTCGCCTCTTCTTTTTTTGCTCTTTTTCTCCTTCACGTCTCGTTCCTTGATTGTAATCTGTTCACTATCTATTCTGTTGATTCTTTTCCACCCCTTTCTTTGACTTTTTTCCTTTTCCACCTCAGTAGGAGGCACGTGGCCTCTCAAGTTTTCACGTGTCCCTGCCTTTCTTTGAATTGGGCCTGCCGAGTCGCCATCCTGAGTCTGGGGGGAACTCAGGCCCAGCCCACTCGATGACTCCTTGATGACTTCCTGGTCAAGATAGACCAGCCCCAAGGCCCCTGTCTCTAACGCCACCTGTCCCTCCTTCTGTCTAGTCAGTCGATCTCCACATAGGACTCCTGAACCATTCGCTTGTCCCTTAGACAAGTCTTCCAAAGCTTCCGTATTAGTTTTCCCGCCTTTATTCCTTACTATCCAGTGGTCCAAAGCATGAACCGCCGGCTGTGGCTGGGGGGTCTCTTTCCCCGAGAAAAATTGAGGCGCTCCATGCACGGCGGTCCCAGTCGCTTCCCTAACGGCTACCTCTCCCCCCAGGGCTTTCCCTTCTTGCATTGCTCCTCCGGCCACCATTGATTCCGTTCTCCCTTCACCATCGACTCGTTTTTGATTCTCCTCGTTGCTAAAGCAGTTCTTACGCTCATCATTAGTGTTTAGCCAACTTCCATACAGGGGCACCAATCCTCCATTCAGTTCTTGCACCCTGACTTGTTCTTTACTACACGAATTTTTGTGGTGACCCCAACGGCCACAGGAGAAACAGAGTAGAGGCAGGTAGTCGAATTTAAACTGCACCCAGTGTTTCCCTCCTTCTACTGTAATTTAACTCCCAACAAAGGCTTCCTTGTCTATGTGATATTTAATCTTGACTCTCACCTCCTGCTTCATCATGAGCATCCGGGGGTCATCCCATTTTATCTCAAGCACCGTCCCCGCCATACTCCCCAGCTTACTTATGTTGTTTCTTGTCAATGCCTTCGGGTGGATACCTGTCATTCTGACCCAACAGTCAAAGTGTTCCAGGCGAGCCTCCTTCCACAAGCCAGAGGCTGGCCAAGGCTCAACAAGCAGGATGCCCCCTTTAAAAGACCAAGGTGACCTACTTATGACCCTCTTTTTCAGACGTTCCTCCTCAAAAGTGAAGCCCACGAATGAGCTTCCTTCTCCCTGTTCCAACACTGTCACCGTCCATCCCACCGTAGTCTCCCAGATTCTTCCGAAAACAGTTCGTAGGAAGCTCTCCTTACATTTCCTCCGTGCTATCACTCTCCCGACCACTGACATCTTTCCCATAAGGTCCCCTGGATCAATAGTCTCCCACGCATCCTCATTATCCTCGACCGACAATGAGACAGTTTTGCTAAGAATATCCTCCAGGTCCACATGTGATTCCTCGTGTGTCTCCATCCGAAAAGAGAAACTGTTGAAACCTTCGAAGGCCAATTAGCAAAAAGTCAATAGCTGACCACCCAGAGAGAATAGTCACGAAGGACCACCTTGAGTAGATTGCATCTTGTTATTATTAACTCTTCTTTGTTCATTTATTTAATATATATATAATGAATTTATTAAATATTGATACCGACATCGCGAATTTGCGAACATTATTTTAAATTATTGTGCCATGTCTAGGAAGGCTCAATAGATTTGGGAAAATGAAAAAAAATATATATATATATATCTTCTGTATAAAAATTTAAAATCCAGAAAACATAATTAGCTTTTTTTTAATAATTAAAAAATATGTATTTAAATTTTTTTTTCTGAAAATGTTGTGTTGTAGTAAGTGATTTTCAAGCTATATATATAACATGTACCTTATATGAATTGCGGGCACATTTGACTCTAGTGTTTTTTCTAAAATTGTATTCATTGTATAGCAAATAATTAAATTGTTAAAAACAAAGTTGAAATAATTTGTTATAGGCATTCTTTTATTTATTTAGTATATTATTATTATTATTATTTAGATTTTGTGTGATTTTTTATAAAAAAAAATAAATTATGAATAAAGAAATTTATGTTTGTGTAAATGTTGGCCGATTATCAATTTAGATCCTTTATTTTTAAAAATTAACTTTTAGATATCTTATTTTTTCAAAATGTTAAAAATAAGAATAGATAGATCCATTGTTTAAACATTGTATTTTGACTAATTACGCGTTTTAACTTTTTAAATTTTAAAAATAATATTTGGACCATGTATGTATTCAAAAGGTTAAAATTTCTTAATAAAAAGTAAATTATATATATAATTTATGTTTTGTGTAATGATTCACACCATTTTAAACCTTGTATTTTAGACGATTACCTGTTTAAACCCTCTATTTTAAAAAATTAGCTTTTGGACTCTTGTTCTGTCAAAACTTATTTTTCATTAAAGTGTTCATTGTATAGCGAATCTCCTACAGAATTTCGAGAAATTCTAAATAATTAAAGTGTCGAAAATAAAGTTCAAACAAATTATTGTACGCATATTTTCAATTATTATTATTATACATTTTTCGTGGTTTTCTTTATTATAAAAACTTTAAATTATGTATAATAAAATTTATGTTTTATGTAAGAGTTATTTTGGTCGATTACCTATTTAAACCATTTATATTTAAAAATTAACTTTTCGACCTCATGGTTTATCAAAAAGTTAAAAATAGGAATAAATAGATCAATTATTTGAACACTGTATTTTGGCCAATTACCCGTTTTGACCCTTTTAATTTTAAAAATTAACATTTGAATTGTGTATTTTATTGTCCGTGTTTTGACCATTCGACACGTGGCAATTGGGAGTGATTAGCGACATGTTAGGGGAGTCCTCAGGAGGCGAGGACCCTGGCGTAGTCCAAATCGGCCGAGTCAAGGATGTCTCCAGGTGAGGTTATCCCTCAGGCGAGGGTGTCTTCCCTTGAGATCATGTTTCAAGTTGGTCTCTGAAGCATGAATAGCCACATGTGAGGTCATGACCCAAGGTCCTCCCTCGGGGAAAGGATGTCTCCAAGTGATGTCGCACCCCGAGGGGTCCTTCTAACTTGGCCATTCTCTAGGTTTAGAACTTTGGTCCTCGGGACATAGGAGTAATGGCAGGTGTCAATCACTGCAGGTGTGGGCCTCGAAAGGATCATCTGACAACTTTTGGTGATCCTCGATTAGTGGTGTCGAGTTCGTACACTCGACAATTGACATTTCCTACAATGCCGCCTGACATAGGCAAACGTGCGCCGCACACTGACAATCAGATATGTTCCCCATAAAGTTGGTGTGTGACTTTCTGCAATGTGCCCCATAGAATCCGCGTGTGCCATAGTCTTTATTGTAACAAAGCCCTTTGTGTATTAATTTAACATTAATACCCTAATATTAATGGAAGATGTTAACATTAATGATCCCAGCCTCTATAAATAGGGCTGGGGCATCTCCTTGTGAGGGGTTCGGTTTTTTAGAGAGAGAAACTCTATATTGAGTGCAATATATACGCTGCCTGAGAATCACCATTGAAGCTTGCTATCACAAGCTTCAAGCTCACTAAATAATAGAGACTCGTGGACTATGGTTCTTTTATAACCCGAACCACGTAATAACTTGTGTTTTTCCTTGTTTATCCTTTGACCTCTCAGATTAAGTTGGCAGTGAAAAAGGCAATCAACATTTTGGTGCTTTCATTGAAAGCTTGAAGGAAGCTTGGAAAATTCATGGTGACCACTCGTAGGAATGCACCAGACACACTGCCCCTCACGTCACAGCTGAGGGAGGAGAAACCGGTCACATGCCACCGCAAGACCACCATGACGTGGTGGAGGACTACGATGAAAATGTCGAGTACGATGGCATGGATGACGGGGGAGATGATGAATACTATGAGGTGGAATATCCTTACGCCATGGATGCGGGGGAGACACCAGAAGTGGTGGCGCTCTGTGACTAGGTGGCCACTCAATAGCAGAAGATCGACACCCAATAGGGTAATATCGCCACTATGCAGGAGATGGTTAACGCCATGAGGGCTACTCTGGTGGCCCAAGGGCTGCGAGTGGACCCCCATGGAGAAGTACCATCTGGGCAGCCAGCTGGTGCGCCTTCTGTGTCCCTAGCTGGAATGCCACCAGTTGCTCAGCCGGTGTGCCTCCCGAGCACCTGGCTGGGCTGGCATGATATCTGCCAGCTGGCGTGCTTCCCAGGCACCCAATTAGATATGGAACCCCACCTACGCCACAAGATCATGGCAAAGGGAAGGTTGACGATAATCTTGCTTCGAAGTCAAAGAAAACACGTCGGAACCCCAAAGACAATCAAGTCTCGTGGCCAGCCAGCATGGGTGAAAGCCTAGGAGCCTGAGGAGACTGCCAGGCCACCAGCGCCTATGAAGCCCAGGGCGTTCCACCTAGGCACATCAATAAGGACCGCACGAGGCCCAGAGGTGGGGTCCCCCAAGCACCTCACCATCCCCACAGGAATAAGGGTTGAGGAGGCAGCATGTGAAGTTTCTCTGTCGGTGGGAAGCACGGCCTCATCATCTTGGTTAGTAATGAGAATGTTGAGTCCGATAATGAGAATGTTGAGTCCGATGGGGAAACCGAGGTGGCTCGTCCCGAGGATAATGGCACATTCTGAGGTCAAGCTAACCTACTAAACAACCTTAATGCTCGTAGGTGTAATAAGACTAATGGGTGCGAGCCCGCCAAGAAAGGTCTGTGAGACCTATGGGACAATCTCAACGCCGAAGGAGAGATAACCCGGCGCAGAGTGTCACCTGAGACCGCGGCCCGCTTCGCGCAAAATTAGAGATTCTGAAAAGGATCATGCTAAGAATGGCCAGACGGCAAGGCCACGACTCGAACTCGGAGAACGAAGAAGGGGAGTCGTGCGCTCATCACATTGTGGAGGTCCCTTTCCCGCAGGACTTCAAGATGTCAGCCATCCCGTCTTATGATGGCGGCTCGGACCCCACTAACCACCTTTCAAAGTTCAACATGTTGATGTCGGTGCACCGTGTCTCCAAGGACACTAAATGTCATGTGTTCCCAATAACTCTAACGAGGACAGCAAATGAGTGGTTCAAGAAGCATCGGCCAGGATCCATTCAATCGTGGCACCAACTATCATCTTTCTTCCGAAGACAATTTATAGGAGTTCGGAAGGTGAGCTTCAAGGTCAACGCATTGGCCAACATAAAGCAAGGGCGCTTTGAGACCCTCAAAGCATACTTCAAGGAGGAAGTCGCGAGAACCAAGAAGGTTGACGATGGTCAACAATTGATGGCCTTGCAGGCCAGCATCCGTGCGGGGTCCCCGTTGTGGGATGACCTCTAGTGGAGAGGATGCCCTTGGAGCATTTGGAGGGCTCGTCGCCTTCCCCGCTTCGACCGCACCTGTCCCATCACTTCGAGGATCCAATATCTACCTTACGCTCCTATCCAACAAGGTTTGGGGGGAGTCCAGTCTAGCCCGAGTGTTCCACCCACTAGCTTTAGTGTCGTGACAATCGCTGGTTTCAGTGCGGCTCCGATGGGATATGGAGCGGCGCCCATTGGTAACAATACTTTTCAGCTTGCATTCAGTGTTGGAGTTGCCGCTCCATCCCAGTCAGCTACACCCAGTCGAACCCCTGGCAGCAGTAGACACGGGGGCAAGGGCAAGGGCAAGGGCCGAAGGGCCAAGGGAAATGGAATTGCACAGGCTGAACAGGAAACTATCTCTGACGAGAAATATGTCTCACGATACTCTGAGTATACTAACTTGGTAGACTCCCAAGAGAATATCTTTGTGGCTACGAAATAACATGTTCATTATCGGAAGCCACAACCCATTCGGAAGGACAGGGAAAGGCGAGATCCCAACAAATTTTTTTGTTTTCATAACGATATAGGGCACCACACCAATGAGTGTCACACAGCTCAAGGATGAGATCGAGATCCTCATCAAGTTAGGACACCTCCACCAATATGCTTGGAGCGTGCCTTGCCAACCACCGGATCCAGTAGCAAGAATACATGTGCAACCTGCTACTCCCATATCTCTGAGCCTAGTGCCCATAGCTCCTCCGCAACCAATAGCAAACAGACCCTCTCTGGTGAATGGCAGCGTGGGGACCATTTCGGGAGGACCATACCTGGGGGATGCTTCCAAAGGCTCGCAAAATAGGTATGCACGAGCCTTAAACTACGATGATGAGGAGTTGGCCTTGACTTAACTGCCAGCCCAGATGCTATGGATGACTGACCAAGTCATCATATTCTCTAAGGACAATGCTCGGAGAGTCCACTTCCCGCACCATGACCCTTTGGTGGTCGAGAGCCAACAAGATGGTGGCCAGGATCCTGGTGGACAATGGGAGTTCAGTTAATCTCCTCTTTAAGTAAGCTTTCAAGAAGATTTAGTTTACCACAAACGACCTATCCCTGTGCACCTTGACTCTCAAGGGATTCTCGGGAGAAGGTCTAATACTGATGGGACAAATCAAGTTACTCGTGACACTGGGGGAAGAGCCTCGCCAGGCATTTTAGTTTTACACTTTTATGATAGTAGATTGTCCCTCTGTCTATAACGCCATTTTAGGGCGTTTGACTTTGGTGGAATTCGAAATCGTCACCTTGATTTGGCATCTGTGCCTGACGTTTCCCACAAAGTCGAGAATTGGCATAGTTTGAGGAGACCAGAAGGAGGCGAGACAATGCTATAATGTCTCCTTCTGACAACCAGTAATGGTAGTCGAGACAAGGGACCACGAGCAGTCTCTTCCCAAGAGTGCGAAAGTGGTAGCAGTACTGGCGAAAGAGGCAGGTGAGCTAGCCCCATGAGTTCAAGAGGTTAGGGTAGTCAAGTCGATGGAGGAAGTCGAGGAGTTGGCTCTTGACGTGGCCACTCTTGATAGGAGAACCAAGATTGGGAAGAATCTGGATGAGAAAGTTTGGAACTCACTCCTAGCTTTCCTTCGAGAAAACCAGGATGTCTTTGCTTGGTCTCACTCCAACATGATAGGCATTGACCCAAATATCATTTTCCATGCCTTGAATGTCAATCCAAATGTTGCCCCAATCCAGCATAGGCGGTGGACGTTTGACCATACTAGGGCAGAAGCTCTAAAGGCGGAGGTGGACAAGCTGCTTGTAAACAGTTTCATCAGAACGCACAGTATCCCAAGTGTGTATCCAATCCACTCCTCATGCCTAAGCTGAATGATAACTGGAGGACTTGCATAGACTTCTCCCACCTAAATAAGGCTTGCCCTAAGGATTTCTTCCCACTCCCAAAGATCGATCAGATGGTTGATGCCACCTCCGAATACGAGCTTTTGTCCTTCATGGATGCGTATTCGGGATATAACCAAATTTCCATGCATGTTGCGGACCAAGAGCACACCAGATTTCGAACGGACAAGGCAGTTTACTGCTATAAGGTGATGCCTTCCGGGCTAAAGAATGCTGGGGTCACCAAACAAAGGCTCGTGAACTGAATGTTTAAAGAGCAGTTGGGGCAGAATATGGAGTTGTACGTGGATGACATGCTGGCGAAGTGCCGAATGACCCTTGAACATGTGAGGGATCTCACGGAGGTGTTCTCAGTGCTTTGAAACTTTGGGATGAAGCTAAATCCCCAGAAGTGCACCTTTTGTATTGCTTCAGGAAAATTCCTGGGCTTCATCATCAGCGCTCGGGGAATAGAGGCAAACCCTGAAAAGATTAAAGCCCTGATTGACATGCCATCCCCCCGAAAGAATAAGGATGTCCAGAGCCTAACTGGAAGGATCGCTGCACTATGTTGTTTTGTCTCCTAGGCAACGGACAAATGCATCCCTGTTCTTTAACATCCTCCAAGGAGGAAAGATATTTGAATGGATGGATGAATGTGAGCAGGCATTCCAGTAACCGAAGGCTCATATGGCGAACCCTCCTATCTTGTCAAAGCTCGTGGAAAAGGAACCCCTCCTACTCTACATGGCTATGTCTGAGAGTGCCATCAGCGCCTCCTTAGTCCATGAAGAGGGTTGCGTCTAGCATCCCGTGTACTATGTGAGCAAAAGGCTCCTCGGAGTGGAAACCAGATACCCGCTCATGGACAAGCTGACCTTTTGTCTGATGGTAGCATCTCAGAAGTTGAGGCCTTACTTCCAGGAGCATCCCATCAAGGTCCTCACGAACTACCCCTGCGACAAGTCCTCCTAAAGGCGGAGTCATTTGGGAAACTCCTGAAGTGGGATGTCGAACCCAATCAGTTTGACATCACTTACCTCCCGAGGACAGCCATAAAGGGGCAAGCACTGGTAGATTTCATCACCGAGTGCACGGGAAACCATTAGGAACCTAGGAGCGCCCCGATAGAAGGGCCCACGTGGAAGTTGTACGTCGATGGGTCGTCAAACAAAAAAGGGGTCGGGGCAGAGCTCATTTTAGTATCCCCCGAAGGGCACAGGGTCCATAGTGCCCTAAGATTTGGGTTCGACGCTTCCAACAATGAGGCAGAGTATGAGGCACTAATTGTTGGTCTTCAAGTTGCATTTGAGCTTAAGGTTGAGGGCCTCAAGATTTTTCAATGACTCGTAGCTGGTAGTTAATCAGTTACTCGGGGAGTACCAGGCCCAAGGAATGAAAATGGTCACTTACCTAGCAAAGACCCATGAGATGCTGCATAGCTTCAGAAAATTCACAATTCGACAAGTACCACGGGAACAAAACTCGAACGTTGATGCCCTGGCCAAGCTTGCAACCACAAAGGACATTGAACTAATCAATGTAGTCCCCATCGACTATATGCCGTCTCCAAGTATCTCAACGCTTGAGGAGGTGGAGGCGATCCAGCCCCAGGACGGGTGGATGGAGCCCCTAGTTAAATATCTCATCTCAGGGGAGTTGTCGTAGGATAAGAAAGTAGCTCGGAAGCTACTCTATCAGGGACCTCAATATATTATCATGGACAGAAAGTTGTACATGCAAGGATATTCATTGCCTCTGTTATGGTACGTGTTCAATCAAGAAGCCAGAATGATACTTCTGGAAGTGCATGAGGGCTTTTGCGGGGACCACGTCGGGGGGCAGAGCCTTGCCAAGAAAATCTTGAGACAGGGATACTTCTAGCCGACCATGAATAGAGATGTAATGGACTATGTCAAAAAGTGTGACAAATGCCAACGTTTTGCCAACATACCTCGAGCTCCTCTGAATGAGCTCACTCAGATGAAGAGTCCTTGGCCATTCGCGGTCTGGCCCCCTCGACCTTATCAGGTCCCTGCCCATGGGAAAAGGATGAGTGAAGTATGCGATTGTGGCGGTCGACTACCTCACAAAGTGGGTGGAAGCCAAGACACTCGCTACTATCACTTCCAAGAAGGCGCTAGACTTAATCATTAAGAACATTGTTTGCCACTATGGGCTACCAAGGAAGATACTGCAGTTTGATCATGAGGTGTTCACAGATTTCTGTCAGAGACAATGAGTCATGAAAAGCTTTTCTTCCATCGCCCACCCACAGGCAAATGGGCAGGTGGAAGCAGTCAACAAGACGCTCAAGCCCACCTTAAAGAAAAGGCTTGAATAGGCGAAAGGCGCCTGGCCCGAGGAGCTGCCTAGAGCATTGTAGAGTTACCGTACCACTGCCAGGACCTCCACCGGCCACTCGCCATTCTCGATGGCCTACGGGTATGAGGCTATGCTCCCAGTTGAAGCAACAATCTCTACGCACCGATGGATACATATGACTCGACCGCTAACCATGCTTTACTGCGAGAATCCCTGGACCTCATGGAGGAGCTCCATGAAGCTTCTCAGCTTCGAGTAACATCCTACCAATAGAAGGTAGCCAGGTATTTCAACTCTAAAGTAAAGGATAAAAAGTTTGGGGCTGGAGATATGGTGTTGCGAAGAGTCTTCTTAGCCACCCGAGACCCCGGAGTAGGAGTGTTGGGACCCAACTGAGAAGGCCCATACCAAGTCGAGAGCGTTGTATGTCCGGGGACATACAAATTGGCTCGACTAAGTGGGGAGTTGATCCCCCACACTTGGGCAAAGGTGAGTCTACAGATTATGCTGGGACTCGAAAGTACACTAGATGGGAAGACGTCCCAATCCCTACTCTCAAACCATTTTCAATGAAGAGAAAACGGGGTTCAAGTTCGAGAGCCCCTGACCCTTCCCCTGATAGACCTTCTTGCTCGGGTAATAAGGCGCAAGACAAGGCTTCACCTAGTCCATCTGATGGAGGTAAAGTAATCCTAGATATGTCTCATTGGGCTCCCACCCTTTTTTAGCGAAAACCAAATGTGTTAGTTGACTTTAAGGTTCATAGAAATGATAATTTGTTATCTAAGTTTCAAACTATGTACAATATAAATGAAGCGTGGGAGGGTATAGGATTCCAGTATGGCTCGAATGAATGGAGAGAGTAGTCTGAGTTGTCTCCCACATTCTGTTGTGAGGAATCCGGTCCTAGTCTTATTGAGTTATCCTTAGAGGACATATGTACGCCCTGATTTTCCACGGGCTGATTAGCAGGCCGAGCTTCGGAATAATCATGGTTAGTCCATAAACATCCCCCAGGTCGGAGCTCCTGTCTTGAGGTCACCCCCCTTTAGCTCGAGGAATCCTCAAGGACTCGCCAAGACTCCCAAGACTGGAGCAAGGAGTCGGAAGGCCGAAGGTCGGGTCAGATGAACAGCTCGTGGTACGAGCTGGATATGGAGGCTATGACTCCTTGTAAAGTCAACACACGCAAGATAAACGTGCATTTATCTGACATCACGTGTCCGATATCTCCCTGACTTCTCGGACACGCTGCAGGAACGTGCGTGTTCAGACACCCACGGCTAGGTTGGGCCGTGCGGCCCATTATCTCCTTACCTATCGATTTGACCATACTTATGTGTCAGGTTTAGGAATTAATCATGAATGTCACAGAGTTGATATGACAAATAAGAAGGTCACGGGATGACCTCCTTACCAACTTCCAGGTGCCTTCTCCTATAAATATGGAGACCCTGGGAGTTGATAAGGGTGGGAAAAAATAACCTCTTGCATGATATACTTTGTAACCAAATACCCAGAATATATCAATAATATTGACTAGTGGAGTAAAAGGATTTTAACCTTTGAACCACTTAAAAACGTGTCTTGAGTCACCTGTCTCATTCTCTAAAATTTTATATCTGTGACGGTTCTACTTTCAGCACTAATCTCTTTCTCTTATTCTCTTAATTACCTGTTGGCGAAGAACCGCGTCAACAGTTTGGTGCTTTCACTGAGAGCAAGTTCGATTAGTGCTGCTGCAAACATCCAACTATGGTGACCACTCGATCCAGGCATGGCAACGAAACAGAACAACATGATGGGCAGGAGGCTCATCATACCGCCATCCCTGATGAACAAATTCCTGAAGTCCCGTAGCGGCCAGGAAAGCAGCCGGCGGGCCAAGACGATACTGGTAGTTCGGCGCCCCAGCCACCTAATCCGAACCCGTGTTATTATACTGCGGTGGAGATGGAGAACGCTCAACTGAGGAGCCAGTTAGCAACTGCTAGTCAGCAAATCCAGGATATCCTGGCCCGAGTACCCCCTCTCACAACCAACGTTAAAGTTGGAGAGAGGCAAGGTGAGGCTCCTAAGTCTCGCCGGGGTAATCGGTCCAGGCATAGCCGTTCGGATAGACTTCCAGCAGCCAACTCCACCCCTTCATCGGACCATCGAGATGCAAACTTCGGGGAAATGCTTGGGACCGGACAACAGCAATACAGCCGTTCGGTTAGGACGTCAACTCCTAGTTCTCAACCATCCTCGAGGATGCCCAGGAGAGCTCGAGGAAATTCCCGAAGGAGATCCGGGGAGGGCCCGCGACATCAGCTCGTCCCCAAAGACCGTCCTGCGCCTCGTCCAGATCGCCCGGCGCAGGACCAGCAAGTTGGCAGGGCCGAAAGGCCCCCACCAAATTTGATCCGTCCAGACGGAACTAGGATCGCCTCCCCAGTCAGGCATCCTCCTTCTCCAATCAGATATCCGTCTCCTCCTCGGCCTGTCCGAGACATCCCAGCTTACGAGAGTAGTAGGAGAGATCCACCTTCAGCGGGACCTTCCCGGCGTGGCAGGGCGCCGGAAGAAAGCTCAGGTCCTCACCTCCAAAGACGTACTCCAAGCCTATCCAGCGGGACCTCAGAAGCAAAGACGTTTAGGAACAACCCGAGCTGAAGCCCTTGAAGAAGAAGTGGCCCGGCTCAAAAAATGTGGCTTTATTCGTGAAGCCAAATTTCCAATTTGGGTCGCCAACCCCGTGCTAGTTCCAAAGCCCAACGGGAAATGGCGGACCTGCATTGACTTCTCCGACTTGAATAAAGCCTACCCCAAGGATTGTTTTCCATTGCTAAGGATCGATCAGCTGGTGGATGCCACGGCGGGGCACGAGCTCATGTCCTTCATGGACGCATACTCAGGCTACAATCAGATCGCGATGAATCCGGCGGACCAGGAACACACCAGCTTCATGACCTCGACTAATGTCTATTGCTACAAGGTCATGCCGTTCGGTCTGAAGAACGCCGGAGCTACCTACCAAAGGCTAGTAAATAGAATGTTCGCGGACCAGATCGGAAAAAACATGGAAGTGTATGTTGATGACATGCTTGTCAAGTCAAAGACTGCCGACAACCATGTTTCCAACCTGGAAGAATGGTTTAATATACTACGAGAATATGGCATGAGGCTCAATCCCCAGAAATGCACTTTCGGTGTCGCATCAGGGAAATTCCTGGGGTTCATAGTCAATACCCGAGGGATCGAGGCAAATCCAGACAAGATCAGGTCACTGCTCGAGCTTCCTTCCCCCAGGTCGCAGAAAGATGTCCAAGGCCTCACAGGAAGAGTGGCAGCACTCAACCGGTTCATTTCCAAGTCAACTGATAAGTGTTTGCCCTTCTACAACCTGCTCCGGGGAAACAAGAAGTTTGAATGGACAATAGAATGCGAAAGCGCATTCCTCGACCTGAAGGCGCATCTGGCTGAACCACCCGTGCTATCCAAGCCCAAGGCAGGCGAGCCTCTTTATCTCTACCTAGCTGTCACTAAGGATGCAGCTAGTGTCGTATTGGTACGAGAAGAAGACCAAGCTCAGAAGCCAGTCTACTACATCAGCAAGAGACTCCTCGGGGCAGAATCACGATACCCACTGATGGAAAAACTGGCGTTCTGCTTGATCACGGCCTCGCGAAAGCTAAGGCCGTACTTCCAATCTCACTCAAGACACGTCATGACCGATCAGCCTCTAAGGAAGGTTTTGCAAAAGCCTGAAGCATCGGGACGTTTGTTAAAATGGGCGGTCGAACTCAGTCAGTTCGAGATTTTCTATACTCCACGAACTGCCATAAAGAGTCAGGCCTTGGCCGACTTTGTGGCAGAATGCACGGGATTCCAGGAGAATCCAGCGGAGGACTCACCTCAGCTCACCTCGCCCCAATCGTTGTGGAAGATCTTTGTAGATGGTTCATCCAACGAAAACGGCTCCGGGGCCGGAATCATTCTGATATCCCCTGAGGGACATAGATTCCACTCGGTGCTAAGGTTCGGGTTCAAGGCATCTAACAATGAGGCAGAGTACGAGGCTTTGTTGGCAGGACTGAGGATAGCCAATGAGTTAAGGGCGAGCTCCGTCCAGTGCTTTAGTGACTCCCAGCTCGTGGTGAACCAGGTTCTGGGCGAATATCAGGCGCGGGGGCCCAAGATGGCCGCCTATTTGGCGAAGGTAAGAGCCGAGCTGTCTGCATTTGAGCGAGGTTCGATCGAACAGATACCCTGAGAACAGAACACCAATGCAGATGCTCTTGCCAAGCTCGCCACCTCGGGAGAGACAGAGACCCTGGGGTTGGTGCCAGTAGAATTCTTGGAAAAACCAAGTATAGAAGGAGATCGGGCAGAGGTCGAGATGATTGACGCCAGACCAACCTGGATGACCCCCATTCTTGAATATCTCGTCGAGGGCAAGCTGCCTGAGGGACGCAACGACGCACGGCGAATCTTGTATCAAGCTCCGAGATATACGATAGTCGGTGGAGTGTTGTACCAACGTGGGCACTCCCTGCCTCTCCTCCGGTGCGTTCTTCCAAGTGAAGCAAAGGCTGTCCTGCAGGAAATTCACAAAGGATTCTGCGGAGACCACACTGGGGGGCAAAGCTTGGCCTTAAAGGTTCTCAGGCAAGGTTATTACTGGCCGACTTTGTCCAAAGACTCGATCTCATACGTGAAGAAGTGCGACAAGTGCCAGCGATTCGCTGCAGTTGCCCGAGCTCCTCCAGTCGAGCTGAAAATGATCTCGGCCCCTTGGCCGTTCGCCGTTTGGGGGATAGATTTAGTAGGCGCTCTGCCTACCGGAAAAGGCGGGGTCCGCTATGCCGTGGTGGCCATCGACTACTTCACTAAGTAGGCCGAGGCAGAGCCGTTGGCAACTATCACGTCTAAAAGGTGCTTGACTTTGTGATTAAAAGCATCATCTGTCGATTCGGCCTGCCCAAAAAGATCGTCTCCGATAACGGTACTCAGTTCGACAGCGACCGGTTCACCGAGTTTTGTGAAAGGCACGGAATTGTGAAAAGCTTCTCCTCCGTGGCCTATCCTCAGGCGAACGGCCAGGTCGAGGCTGTCAACAAGACTCTAAAGGTGAGCCTCAAGAAAAGATTAGATGAAGCAAAGGGGGTCTGGCCAGAACAGCTCCCCCAGGTCCTATGGGCATACCGAACCTCGCATCGGACTCCTACGGGTCATACTCCTTTCTCCCTAACCTTCGGGAGTGAAGCAGTCCTCCCCGTGGAAGTTAAGGTTCTGTCGCATAGAGTACAGTCCTACGACCAAGATCGGAACCATGAGCTCCTATGCCATTCCCTTGACCTAGTTGATGAAAGGCGAGAGGATTCGCAACTCCAGCTCGCCCATTATCAGCAGAAGATCACCCGTTACTTCAACACCAAGGTCAAAAAACGCGCCTTTGGTATGGGCGACTTGGTCCTAAGGAGAGTTTTTCTAGCCGGGAAAGATCCCAAAGATGGAGTCTTAGGACCAAACTGGGAAGGACTCTACCAGGTCATCGAGGTCATCAAGGAGGGAACTTATAAATTGGCTCGACTTGATGGAGTGGCGGTCCCGCGAACTTGGAACGCCATCCACTTAAAGAGATATTATCAGTGATCCACTTGTAAGGCCTGGAAAGCCACTTTTTATGTATTAATAAAAATCAACTTTTTACGCATATTTGCAAGTGTAATCTTAAAGTAACCACGAAAGACCCTTTCCCAGTTACTTGGGGGGCATATGGTACCTGGATATAACCAGGTCTCCTTAATGACTTAGATGAGGATCCTTATCTATAGATCGTTGTTCTTTTTAAAGAGCTCGAGATATGGATAAGGGTTAACGTTAACTAAGTCCTATCCTGGTTTTAACCGGGTCGTAAAACTTAGAAGTTAATTTAAATCTATTTTTCGTTGTTCTTCTTAAAGAGCTCGAGATATGGATAAAAGTTAACACGAACTAAGTTTTCTAAATAAGTTCCTGGTTTTAACCGAGTCGTAAAACTTAGAAGTTAATTTAAATCTATTTTTCGTTGTTCTTCTTAAAGAGCTCGAGATATGGATAAAAGTTAACACGAACTAAGTTTTCTAGATAAGTTCCTGGTTTTAACCGGGTCATAAAACTTAGAAGTTGATTTAAATCTATTTTTCGTTGTTCTTCTTAAAGAGCTCGAGATATGGATAAAAGTTAACACGAACTAAGTTTTCTAAATAAGTTCCTGGTTTTAACCGGGTCATAAAACTTAGAAGTTGATTTAAATCTATTTTTCATTGTTCTTCTTAAAGAGCTCGAGATATGGATAAAAGTTAACACGAACTAAGTTTTCTAAATAAGTTCCTGGTTTTAACTGGGTCATAAAACTTAGACGTTGATGTAAATCTATTTATCGCTCGCTGTTCTTTTCAAAAAGCTCGAGATATAAATAGCGGTTAACACGAACTAAGTTGATCAAAAAGATATATATATATATATTGTAGCCAAAAGCATGAAAAAATATGAATTAAAGGTGTAAGGCAAATTGTCTCGAGGTGAAAACACCTCATGCAAAGGTTACATAAAATACTTCAAAATGTTAAAAAAGAAGAAAAAGCGCCCTAAGCCCCGTCAGTCGGCCCTTTGGAGGTCGCTGTTTCACCCTGCTCCGCCGCACCAGAGGCTTCCCCAGTCTCCGAAGGCGGCGCCTCTTTGTCGAGGCGAGCTTGGAACTTCACCAGCAAGCGCGCCCAGAGACTCGGTGGCATGAAAGAGAAGTCAGCCTCCGGATTGTGGGCCCAACAGTGATAGAACAGATCCTGCATGGACTACTCCGAGGTGGTCCGTTCGGCCTCCAGGGCAGCCTGAGCGGCCTGGATCTCAGTCTTCACTGCCTCGAGGTCTGCCTGCGAGGTGGCAAGGGAGGTCTCGAGCTCCTGGACCTTCAAGCGGGTCTTCTCCAAGTCGACCTGGGTCTTCTCCAACTCGACCTTCGAGGTCGCCAAGGCATCCTTAGTCACCTTAAACTCCTGAAGGGTGGCCTGGTGCTCGGTCCTCATGTCATCGAGCTGAGTTCTGGCCCTGATGATGCTCTGGTGAAGGGCGACGGTACCCTGCGAGAAATGAAAGATAAGTTGGCTCAGAGGAAAAATAAGGCAGAGTGTAATGGTAAAAGCTTTAAAAGAATAGGGCAGCTTACCGTTAGGGTCATGCTCATTGAAGAGTCCATAACGTCAACCGGGCTCATTGTCTCAATAGTCCGGAGTTCCTTCTCGGTGAACTTATAGATATGGTTAACGGCGTAGTTCGCCGATTCATACAGCGTTCCCCGGAAGGCCTCTGGGATCTTCTCCAGGTCCTGGGGATTGATCGGGATGCGTACATCGGAGGCCACCATGGCCGGGGTCCCGACCTCCATTCCTACGTCCTGTGTGACCGACGGAGCTCGCTGAGGCGGTGGAGGCATTTGTCCTGCTCCGGCAGCAGGAAGGATCGCCCCTGCGACCTGAGCTGACGGGGTTTTCTCCTTCTCCTTTGCCGGAGATTTGGTGGAAACCCCAGCAGTGCTCTTGGAACCCCGGAGCCTTTTCAATCTTGGCCTGGCTGAGGGGTTCCCCCCGAAGACTACGCCCCGCAAGCTATCCTCGGGCTGAGACATCTCTTCTGTCAAAAAAAAAAAAAAAACATGGTTATTACAAGTTAGCAATCATACAGAGATAAAAGACAAAGGGTTAAAGCTAAAAAGTATACGAATACTAAGGGAGCCCTACCCCCCGAGCTGGAAGAACCTAAGACAATTATTTCCCGAACAGGCGCAAGTTCTGGGTCCGGTTCTGACTCAGGGCTAGACTTTTCTACATACTGCCTAAGCCCCGGAGCATAGATACCCCTCTGGAGTGATGGCCATGTACGTAGGTTGGTCCCATACTCCTCGAATAGGATCAACCTAAAGGCTAAGGTATTGTCTACTACTACGGTGCCCCTAGGTCGGCTCTCTTGGTGGTCCAGCACGAGCTGGTCGACACAATGGAGCAGAAGTGTGTTCAATTCCGGATCGCTCCTGTGACGATGGACGATCTGCCTAGGATTGAACCTAGCGAGCCAGGGGTCTGCAGCGGCCCTATCTAGACTCCTAAGCAAGTTAGAGTTACCTTGGCCAGAAGGACCCACGGCCGCTCCGGATTGGATCCTCTCCTCACCCATGCCCTGGGCGCGTCCAAGGTCCTCTTCCTGTTCCTCACGAGCGGAACTTCGGCCACCTCGTCCTCCTCGTCTTCCTCGCCTGCGACCTCCTCCACGATGACAGGTCTGGTGTCCCGAGCTAGGGGCGGCCCCCGGGGCCTCTTCAGGTTCAAGGTCTGATTTGGAAAAATCAGCTCGCAGAACACCATCGTCTCGTCCGTCACGAGCACGCGATAATCCTTCTCACTGGGGGGCAAGCCCGCCAGTGTGTCATATTGGCCCCCGAGGGTCGCGGACTTTTCGGTCCTCGCGAAGATGGCTGCAAGATTAATCTAAGTCAGATCGAGATACGGGGAGGAGCTAAGATGATCATTAAAATACAAGCTAAGATCAGGGAAAACTTACGAGGACGATTGAAATAGTGGTGCTCGCAGTTCCAGAAACCAGTCGACATGAAGAACTGGTCCTTGAAATCATTAGGATGGCTAGGTAGCTCGATGATCGCCGCCGTGTTGGGAAAACGGGTTAAATAGTAAAACCCGTCACCTCGCCCCCGCTGGTCCGGACTGGCTTTGAGGCAAAAGAAATATAAAATATCAGCAGGAGTGGGGACCTCCCACTCATGCTTTTGGAATAAGTACCTCAACCCTGCCAGCAGACGGTAGGAGTTGGGGGGGAGCTGAAATGGGGCCAACCCCACGAAGTTCAAGAAATCAGCAAAGTACTGATCCAAGGGAAGGAAGGCCCCTGCCTTAAAATGTTCATCGCTCCAGGCCGCGAACGACTCGTCGAGCGGCGAGCAGCTCCGCTCACCCTCCGCAGCAGGTCGGGCAATGACGGAGGCTTTCCCCAGCGCGATGTTGTGAGTGAGAAAGAGTTTGTTAATCTTCGTCTGATCGGTTATCTTTGAGACGATTCTCTCCGCCTCAAAAAATGCGTCAGGGGCCACCTCGACCTCCTTCTCCACTGCCGGCCCGAAACGGGGGATCGGGGAGCTAGACATCACCGCCTTTCCTTTTTCCTGTTGGGAGGCCGAGCTTCCAACGTTCTTCTGGGAGAGATTCTTTTTTGGAGCCATCTGGTCGCCTAGCGAACAAAAGAAAACACTTTAGAAAAGGCGACCCAAGCAGGGAGAGGAAAAAATTATTATTTGCATGAGCTGAGGTAAGCCCAGCTCGTGGAGAGTGGAACCACGCGGTTCAGTGAACACGCGCATATACTCCCAACAGATCCCAGATTACTCGGAATTCGTGTGTCAGGAGTTTCATAATAGAATTTGCCTTGGGGGGAAAGTTTCAATAGGCAGGAAATTACAAAACCGCTTATGAGGCGTGTTCCCTAAGCTACCCAGTTTTGCACCCAAAATTCCCAAAACTCCTACCCAGAAATTTTCCCCAGAAAAAGTATCCTGAAACCCATACTCTAAAGCGATTTCCTACAACAAATATACCCTAACCTAAAAAGGGCTATCACCCTCCATATCCACAAAACCCACAAAACCCTTGCATGCGGCTACAGTGGAAGTTTTTACCTAAGCTACAGTAGCATGTTTTCAAAGTACGCAGGGTCAGGAAACTTACTGTGTATGACTGGGAGGTAGACGAGAGTGTTGCGTTGGTAGGAGCTTCGTCGGTGTAGTAGCTTCCAAAGCTTCAGAGAAATCCGTGCGCCTAAGCTTCTTGAGCGATGGAAATGGCAGCAACAGAGTCGAGGGTTTCGTTCTTCTGGGATATGGAGAGGAAAGAGGAAAAGAGATTTGGAAAATTTCGAATGAAGGGGTGGCCCGTGCGTAGGGTGGCCACCCCCTTTTATATGAGCGAAGGATCTCATGTAGAAGGCTCTTGGATGGCCCTGATGAGGGATTCGAGGCCTTCCACTCGAAATACGAAACGACGGCTGGGCATAGGCTAGGCCATTAAATGCGGTTCTCGTAAGACGTACCGTCACCACCCACGATGTCCCACGTATCAGGCGCCTGCATAAAGAGTGGAATGCGAAGAGTTTGTGGGGAAGTCTAAAAGCCCCTACTATGGTCTGAAATACGACGTCATATACCACGAGCAGGAGCTTGGGGGGCAGATGTACGCCCTGATTTTCCCACGGGCTGATTAGTAGGCCGAGCTTCGGACTAATCATGGTTAGTCCATAAACATCCCCCAGGTCGGAGCTCCTGTCTTGAGGTCGCCCCCCTTTAGCTCGAGGAATCCTCAAGGACTCGCCAAGACTCCCAAGACTGGAGCAAGGAGTCGGAAGGCCGAAGGTCGGGTCAGATGAACAGCTCGTGGTACGAGCTGGATATGGAGGCTATGACTCCTTGTAAAGTCAACACACGCAAGATAAACGTGCATTTATCTGACATCACGTGTCTGATATCTCCCTGACTTCTCGGACACGCTGCAGGAACGTGCGTGTTCAGACACCCACGGCTGGGTTGGGCCGTGCGACCCATTATCTCCTTACCTACCGATTTGACCATACTTATGTGTCAGGTTTAGGAATTAATAATGAATGTCACAGAGTTGATATGACAAATAAGAAGGTCACGGGATGACCTCCTTACCAACTTCCAGGTGCCTTCTCCTATAAATATGGAGACCCTGGGAGTTGATAAGGGTGGGAAAAAATAACCTCTTGCATGATATACTTTGTAACCAAATACCCAGAATATATCAATAATATTGACTAGTGGAGTAGAAGGATTTTAACCTTTGAACCACTTAAAAACGTGTCTTGAGTCACCTGTCTCATTCTCTAAGATTTTATATCTGTGACGGTTCTACTTTCAGCACTAATCTCTTTCTCTTCTTCTCTTAATTACCTGCTGGCGAAGAACCGCGTCAACAACATACATATGTCTTGGACTTCGAGTTCAAGTCAAGATGAACCCTCGATTTACATTTCTTCTTTAGTATTGTTTTCCTATTTCAAATACATGTAATTGAATACTAACATTTTTCCTTTCTTTTGTAGGCGAGATGGACTCTGATCTCGAGAACATCCTTAGTCAACCTCCCACCTCGAAGGGCTTGAAGCAGAGCTGAGTATCTTAAAGACCACCAAGGCTTCAAAGATAACCAAAAAGACAAAGACTACACCTGCACCTTAGGTCTACCTGCTGCCTCGTCAAGCCCTGCCACAGTACCCTTGGTGGATGCCCCTTTGACGTTGGTTACACCTCTAGCTCTCCCGACCTTGACCGCTCCACCTCCCCTTGTCCCTAAAAATACTCCCAGTCAAGGAAAGCGAGTCCATTCTGCTCACACCCTGATACCTGCCCGAAAGTGTACCATATCTCCTGACAAGCTTGAAGTCATGGTTGAAACTGAGGCAGGTACTTCTCTTGGTATTAAAAGAGCAAATCAAAGATATGCAGCGGGGAATGGGACCTTTTAAATATTTATCAATACCAGCCAAGATCATACATACGTATATATATATATGTATATATATTAAATCACATACAATCAGATTAGAGATTACCTCTTGTAGCCTATCAAGTGTCCTTAAATCTTTTTGTATAAAATCAATGATCTTTAGATCCAAGTTTTGAAAGCTCACACCTTGATCTTCCAGACCAATCCTCAAACACACAAGGACGTGTGTGGGCACGTAGGATTCAAAAGGTTGATTTATGACTCTCTAGATGTACTCAACACATGAGATCTAAAGAAGTTTGATTGAGAGAATATGAATTGAACATTTTACAGGTTTAGGAAAACAATCGTTTCTGTCTCAAAGAGAGAGTCTATTTTTAATCACATGAAAAACAACATTATTCCTGAAAATATTGCTCTATCAGTTTTTATAAAGATAATTAATCTAACTAATTAATATTTATTTTATTAAAAATTGAATTCAAATTAAAACTGATCAATTATTACTATTTAATAATTTAATTTAAATCATATTTAAAAAGAATAATTAAATAATTGATTAAACATATCATTTGAAATTCCAAATTCAAATCTCAAGGATTGGGGAATCCCTGTGTGTGGCACCACACTCACTGCAGAGTGAGTGTGTCGCCCCACATATTAGGTGTAGCGTCCTAAATTTGATAATAAGGCTTAGGGCCTTGATTAACGTGCCTGGAGGGCAATACTTAATTTATTATGTTAATATGTGAATTTAATGATTATGTGATTAGAAATGCATGCTTAGGTGAATTAAATATGCATGTGAGCCCCATTTGGTCGTTAGGGGCATATTTGTAAATTTTAGCCCGTTGAGGGCATAAATGAAATATTTATGTATATTGTGATTGACACCACGTGTGAGTGGTGATATATTTGTGATGCACAATCTGAGACAGTCCTAGGGAGCAGTTTGGCTATAAAGTCACAATAGGGTCGAATACTCGACTCGGGAGGAGCCTAGGGGTATTTTGGGGTTATAGTATGTGTTCGGGAATTATTGAGTAATGGTTAGTAATTTACTAAGTATTTAGACATGTCGGGATTAAACGAGGATTTATAGGAATACTCGGGGACTTAACGGGATCTGGCAAAAGACGGAATTTCCCCTGGGTCACTTAAAGATTTAAGATAAGTTTAAGGGGCAGTTTGGTCTTTTGGTAAGGGTATTAGACAGTTCAAGGAAGTCTTGGAAGCCATTGGAACTAAAGAGAAGGAAGGAGAACAGGAATGCCTAGCTAGGTTCATTGCTCTCTCTCTCTCTCTCTCTCTCTCTCTCTCTTCTATCTCCTTGCATGCTTCATGGCTTGAAGAGTCTGCTGGAAATTTAGACTAAGGGACTGAAGAATTGAAGGCTTGAAGTGTATAGAATTTTGCTCAGGCTGAATTTGTAATAGAGGTAAGGATTTAAGTAATTTTTCTGTATAAACTTTCCATGTTTTTATGGAGCTTTGGGAGTTAGGACTTAGGTGATTGAATTTAGGTGTTGATGAAGTTTTCTTTTGGATTTCTGGGTGTTAGATTGGATATGTTGTTTGGATATGAATCCTAGGCAGAATTTTAGGATTAAGGCTCGGAAATAGTAAAATTCAAGGAGGTTAGCTCGTGAAATGCATGGTGTTTCTGGGTTTGGAGGCTCGAGCTGCGACCAGTGTGTGTCGAAGAGGTTGGAGGCCTCTGCCTGCTAGGCGCGCTGCGACCCAAGGAAGGGTATGCCGCGACCCGTGTCTCCCAGCAGGAAGGCATTTTGCCTCTGTCTTGGGGCGCGCTGTGGCCCTTAAGGGGCTGGGCCGCGGCCCTAATTCAATGTGTTGGCTGTTTGAAGGTTTTTGGCTTGGGAACCCAATATTTAAGGCTCGGGAAGGATTTTACCACCTGGATTGGTAGAATCTAAGGTCATGGAGACTAGAATTATATCCCAAAGTTATTTAATGGATTAGATCTTGATGGATGACTATTGTTGATGCGTTGTGACTAGGTTTTTAGCGAGGCTCGGGTTAGAGGACTATGCTCGGGATTGCGATGCTCAGGAAGCTTGGGACGCAGGTAAGAAAACTGTTGTACCCGTAGAGCAGGGTGTGGCCCTATTATTTGTGTTGCAGGGCGTGGACCTTTGTGATTAAATTGCAGGGCGTAGCCCTATTGTTGTGTTTAGTATATGTTTATTTATTTGTTGATATTATGCTATGTATTGCATATTTGTGAATGAATGGTGAAGGCTGGGAATGACGAAGGCCAAGAACAGTAGGAAGCCGAGTATGGCAAGAGGCCGAGAACGGCGTTAAGCACGTGGAGTGCAAAGCCGAGTACGGCAAGAGGTCGGGAGCGGCGTTGAGCATGCAAAGTGCAAGTAGTTAGGGCAAGACATTTCTCGGATGCTGGAGTCATCCTCATGTTGAAGACCGCAAACCCAGGGCCTGGTAAAGAGCCTGGGACGGCATGGCCGCTATGTGTTTAGCCTGTTGGCTGTTTTGTTATATGTTTCTGATAGATATGCATATGTTAATTGTTTTGTGTTGAGTTTTCTTGCTGGGCTTTGGCTCACGGGTGCTCTATGGTGTAGGTAAGGGCAAGGGAAAGGTCGACCAACCATGAGTGTTGAGAGCGTGATGTGACGTGTACATGTTCGGCCTACCTGGCTGCCACGACCAGGGGTATTTTTGGGAAATGTTATGTATTAACCTGAATTTTTTTGCCTAGTCGACCCTAAATGTATTTTGAGTTGTAAATATTTTCTAAACAATATATTGGGATCCCAAATGTTTAACTTTTAGAGTTTTCAATGAATGACTACATTTTTATATTTAATGCCTTGAAACGATCTTCAACACAGTTTAGCTACACTTTTAACCTAAAACCTCGATTAGCGAGTGATTAGCACATTTTAAACTCACTTAGTAATGACTCTAAGGAAGTAGGGAGTTACAACTTGGTATTAGAGAGAGCCAAGGTTTATGGTTCCTAGAGATTGACCGAACATGTACCCTCGCTGCCAGTGACAAGCTCAACTCAGGGTTGGTTGGTAATTATTGAATTATATGCTTGATTGCATGTTAAATGCCATGTTTGCCTGATTATTTTATATAGAGCATGATGAATGTGTTAACATATGCATGACGTTAGGGCATGGCCCCTTGAGTGTTGTATGTTATCTGTGTTATGTGGATTGTTGTTTATGGTTGGTTGACATGAATTGGGAGGTGGTTTTGGATGTTGTTATCTTGCCTGATGAACAGCGTCATTGATTGCAGGCATATTGTTGAAATGCCTTGGCGATCAATCAGACTCCGCGACAATAGGGCCGAGGATGAGAACCAGGGTCATGACCCTCCTACTGCCCCACTGAATTAGCAACAATTATTGGCCAAGATGGAAGCTAGACTTCATCGAACAGAAGAAGAGCTTCGATAGTTGAGGCAACAACCCCCTCCTCAGGGCATTGGTTTGCAGGTTCCGCAGGCTGTGGCACTAGTGCCAGTCCAGCCTGTTGTGGAGAATAGGTGGGAACCTTTGTATGAGAGGTTCAGGAAGCAACATTCTCCCACCTTCGATGGTAGACCAGACCCACTGCGGGTAGAGCAGTGGGTGAACATGATTTCTTCCATCATGGATTTCATGAGGGTGGAAGGGAATGAGAGGGTAGCTTGTGCCAGCTACATGTTTAGAGAGGATGCCCGCATCTATGGGATGTAGTGACTCAGAGAATGAATCTTGTAGTTATGAACTGGGAAGAATTCAGAAACATTTTCAATGAGAAGTATTATAGTGTTGCAGTCCGAGCTGTGAAGGCTGACGAGTTTACCAACCTGACTCAAAACCAGATGACAGTTACTAAGTATGCCTTGAGTTTTGACCGATTGGCGAAGTTCGTGCTGGATTTGGTGCCGACTGATATGGCACGAAGAGATTGGTTTGTGCGGGGATTGAATGTTATGATCACCCGTGATGTTAAGATAACCTTGGATCTGGGGACTACTACATATGCTCAGGTAGTGGAGAAGGCCCTTATAGCTGAGGGGGGCGAGGATCAGATATGGAGAGAGGGCGCTGCTAGGTGCAATACTTGGAGGACGGTGCCTCCTTTCACCAGATCTAGTCAAGGTAGTGGCCTCAGTGAGTAGAAGAGAAAGGCCCCAAACTCTTTCATTCCTCCTAGCTCGAATATGAGGGCATGTGGTGCTTTCAGTGGCCGTCAGGGCAGGGGAGACAACTAGAGGAGTTTCCCAGTGTGTTCTCGATGCAAACGATGACATCAGGGAGAGTGCAGGATCAAGCCTGCTTTATTTGTGGGAGTGTCAACCATTTGAAGAAGGATTGCCCACAAGCCAGGAAAGAGGAGCCGAAGCAGAGCGACAATCTCGCTCTTGCCAGAGTATTCACCTTGACCCAGACTGAGGCTGAGGCTAGCCCCTCAGTTGTGACAGGTCAAATTTCTAGTGCTAGTTCTTCTTTTACTACATTGATTGATTTGGGGGCTACTCATTCATTTGTGTCTGCTAGAGTGATAGATCAGCTGTGTAGACCTAGTGATTTGTATGCTAGGGGATTTCAGACTTTGTTGCCGACTGGGGAATTGGTAGTCTCTAGGAGGTGAGTTAGAGCATTGCCAGTAGAGATCGACGATAGAGAGTTGTCTGTTGATTTGATTGAGTTAGCGATGGATGACTTCGATATGATCTTAGGGATGGATTGGTTATTGAAGTATGGAACGACGATTGACTGCAAGCGTAGGATGGTGACTTTTGAACCGAAAGGGGAGGTACCATTTGTATTTGTGGGGACAGTGAGTGGACCACGAGTACCTATGATTTCAGCACTGAAGGCTAGAGACTTGATGCAAGAAGGTTGCATAGGATTCCTAGCAAACATTGTGGATACATCTAGAGATGTGGCGGTTGGGCCAAGTGAGACTAGATTGGTATGTGAGTTTCCAGATTTCTTTCCCGCAGACTTGCCAGGGTTGCCACCACCGCAGGAGATCGAGTTCATTATAGAGTTGGCGCCAGAGGCGGAGCCAGTATCCAGGACACCTTATTGAATGGCTCCTGCAGAATTGAAGGAGCTGAAGATTCAGTTGCAAGAGTTACTAGATTTGGGGTTCATCAGACCGAGTTTCTCGCCATGGGGTGCTCCAGTGTTGTTCGTCAAGAAGAAGGATGGATCTTTAAGAATGTGTATTGACTACAGGGGCTGAACAAGTTAACTATTAAGAACAAGTACCCACTACCTAGGATCGACGACTTGTTTAACCAGTTATAGGGGAAGACAATGTTCTCTAAGATTGACCTTCGGTCAGGCTACCACCAGTTAAGGATTAAAGAGGAGGACATACCAAAGACTGCTTTCCGCACGAGATATGGACACTATGAATTCCTGGTTATGTCCTTTGGATTAACCAACGCCCCAGCAGCTTTTATGGATTTGATTAATAGGGTTTTCAAGGACTACTTGGATAAGTTTATAATTGTGTTCATTGATGACATACTGGTGTACTCCCAGTCAAAGACGGAGCACGAGCAACATTTACGCTTGGTATTGCAATGGTTGAGAGAGCATAGGTTGTATGCTAAGTTCAGCAAGTGTGAGTTTTGGCTACCCTAGGTAACATTTCTAGGCCATATTGTCAGTAAGGATGGGATTCTAGTTGACCCAAGCAAGATTGAGGCAGTGAGAGATTGGCCTAGGCCAAGCAGTGTACTAGAAGTTAGAAGCTTCTTGGGGTTGGTAGGGTACTACCGGCGGTTCGTTGAGGGGTTCTCTAGGATAGCCACACCATTGACTGAATTGACATGAAAGAAGACTAAGTATGTGTGGACAAATAGGTGTGAGAACAGTTTCAAGGAATTGAAGCGGTGACTGATCATCGCTCCAGTATTGAGTTTGCTGTCAGACAATGAGAAGTTTGTGGTTTATTGTGATGCTTCCAGATAGGGTTTGGGATGTGTACTGATGCAAGCCAGAAAGGTGATAGCCTACGCATCGAGACAGCTGAAGGAATATGAACAGAGATATCCCACGCATGATCTAGAATTGGCAGCGGTGGTATTTCCACTTAAGGTTTGGAGACATTATTTATATGGTGAGAAGTGCGAAATATACACCGACCATAAGAGTTTGAAGTACTTCTTTACTCAGAAGGATTTGAATATGCGCCATAGACGTTGGTTAGAATTGGTCAAGGATTACGATTGTGATATTCTATACCATCATGGGAAGGCCAATGTAGTGGCCAACGCGCTAAGTCGGAAGGGCCCAGGACAGTTGTTCAGTTCGAGGCAGATATTCAGCAAGTTAGCTAAAGAGATGACTAGAGCGGGTATAGAGTTAGTGGTTGGTCGGTTAGCCAACATCACTCTTCAATCTACACTCCTTGAGAGGATCAAGGAGGCACATGGGAGGATCCTTAGTTGAGAGGGCACAAAGATAGCGTCTTAGTCGGGGCGGCTAAGGACTTCTCTATTTCAGAGATGGGACTACTGAAGTACAAGGTTCGGATTTGTGTTCTGATGGATTCTGATATCCGGTGAGAGATCTTGGATGAATCTCATACCACATCCTATTATTTACATCCGGGTATGATGAAGATGTACCAAGATTTGAGAACCTTGTATTGGTGGTCGGGAATGAAGAGGGATGCGGTAGAATATGTGGCCAAGTGTTTAACTTGTCAGCAGGTAAAGGCTGAACATCAGAGGCCAGCAAGGTTACTGCAGCCTCTAGGGATTCTAGAGTGGAAGTGGGAGGATATCACCATGGACTTCGTGGTTAGGTTATCGAAGACTGTGGGACAACATGATTCAGTGTGGGTGATTATGGATAGGTATACCAAGTCTGCCCACTTTATGCCTGTTAGGACAACATATACTGTGGAGCAGTATGATGAGCTGTATGTGAAGGAATTGTATGACCTCATAGGACTCTGAGGTCAATAGTATCCGGCAGGGACCCCACCTTCACCTCCAAGTTTTGGGAGAGCCTACAAAAGGCTATGGGCGCGCAGTTGTGGTTTAGTACCGCCTATTATCCTTAGACGGATGGACAGTCTGAGAGAATGATTCAGATACTGAAGGATATGTTACGAGCTTGTGTGCTGGATTTTGGGGGATCTTGGAGTAAGTATCTCCCTTTGATTGAGTTTTCGTACAACAACATTTATCAGACGACTATCAGAGTGACTCCGTATGAGATGTTCTATGGGAGGAAGTGCAGATTACCTATTCATTAGGATGAGACGGGTGAGAGAGGATATTTAGGTGCTGAGGTTGTTCAGAGGACCAATGAGACGATTGAAAAGATTAGAGCTCAAATGCTCACCTCCTAAAGTCGCCAGAAGAGGTACTCAGACTTGAGGCACATGAGCATAGAGTTTCAAGTCGCTGCCACGTGTTTCTTAGAGTTTCTCCCTTGAAAGAAGTGAAATAGTTTGGTGTTCGGGGCAAGCTGAGCCCTAGGTTTGTTGGCCCCTTTGAGATTCTAGAATAGGTTGGAGAGGTATCTTACAGATTGGCAATACCTCCAGCTCTATCAGGGGTCCATGATGTATTTCATGTGTCCATGCTCCGGAAGTACGTATCAGATTCTACGCATGTATTGAGTTATGAGAACTTGAAGCTGGACCAGGATTTGTCATATGAGGAGAAGCCGGTTCAGATTCTTGACTGAAAGGATAAAGTCTTGCGAAGCAAGACCATCGCCTTGGTGAAAGTGCTGTGGAGGAATAGAAAAGTGGAGGAGGTGACTTGGGAACTTGAGACAGGTATGTGGGATCGGTATCCCGAGTTATTCAGGTAATTTCGAGGACGAAATTTCTATAAGGAAGGGATAGTTGTAGTGTCCCAAATTTGTTAATAAGGCTTAGGGCCTTGATTAGCATGTTTGGAGGGCAATAATTTATTTATTATGTTAATATGTGAATTTAATTATTATGTGATTAGAAATGATTGTTTAGGTGAATTAAATATGCATGTGGGCCCCATTTGGTTGTTAGGGGCATATTTGTAAATTTAAGCACGTTGAGGGCATAAATGCAATATTTGTGTATATTGTGATTGACACCATGTGTGAGTGGTGATATATTTGTGATGCACGATCCGAGACAGTCCTAGGGCGCGGTTTGGCTAGAAAGTCACAACGGGGTCGAATACCCGACTTGGGAGGAGCTTAGGGGTATTTTGGGGTTATAGTATGTGTTCGGGAATTATTGAGTAATGGTTATTAATTTACTAAATATTTAGACATGTCAGGATTAAACGGAGATTTATAGGAATACTTGGGGACTTAACGGGATCTGGCAAAAGACAGAATTGCCCTTGGGTATCACTTAAAGATTTAAGATAATTTTAAAGGGCAGTTTGGTCTTTTGGTAAGGGTATTAGACAGTTCAGGGAAGTCTTGGGAGGCCAATGGAACTAAAGAGAAGGAAGGAAAACAAGAACTCCCAGCTAGGTTCATTGCTCTCTCTCTCTCTCTCTCTCGGTTCCATCTATCTCCTTGGATGCTTGATGGCTTGAAGAGTCAGCTGGAAATTTAGACTAAGGGGCTGAAGGATTGAAGGCTTTAAGTGTATAGAATTTTGCTCAGGGCGAATTTGTAATAGAGGTAAGGATTTAAGTAATTTTTCTATATAAACTTTCCCTGTTTTTATGGAGCTTTGGGAGTTAGGACTTAGGTGATTGAATTTAGGTGTTGATGAAGTTTTCTGTTGGATTTCTGGGTGTTAGAACTGGATATGTTGTTAGGATATGAATCCTAGGCAGAATTCTAGGATTAAGGCTCGAAAATAGTAAAATTTAGGGAGGTTATCTCGCGAAATGCATGGTGTTTTTTGGGTTTCGAGGCTCAAGTCACGGGCTTGTTCTTCAGGCGCCGCGACCTGTGTGTGTTGAAGAGGCTGGAGGCGTCTGCCTGCCAGGCGCGCTGCGACCCAAGGAAGGGTATGGGGCGGCCCATGTGTCCCAGTAGGGAGGCATTTTTCCTTTGTCTTAGGGCGTGCCATGGTCCTTAAGGGGCTGGGTCACGACCTTAATTCAAAGTATTGGCTGTTTGAAGGTTTTTGGCTCGGGAACCCAAAAGTTAAGGCTCGGGAAGGATTTTACCACCCGGATTGGTAAAGTCAGAGACTAGAATTATATCCCAAAGTTATTTAATGGATTAGAGCTTGATGGATGGCTATTAATGATGCATTGTGACTAGGTTTTTAGCGAGGCTCGGGTTGAAGGACTGTGCTCAAGATTACGGTGCTCAGGAAGCTTGGGACACAGATAAGAAAACTGTTGTACCTGTATAGCAGGGAATGGCCCTATTGTTTATATTGCAGGGCATAGCCCTTTGTGATTAAATTGTAGGGCGTAGCCCTATTGTTGTGTTTAGTATATGTTTATTTATTTGTTGATATTATGCTAAGTATTGCATATTTCATTCAAGGCCGGGAACGGCGAAGGCCGGGAGCGGTGAAGGCCGAGTACGACAAAAGGCCGATAACGACGTTAAGCACGTGGAGTGCAAAGCCGAGTACTGCAAGGGGCCGGGAGCGGCGTTGAGCACGCAGAGTGCCAGCCGTTAGGGCAAGACCCTTCTCGGATGCTGGAGTCATCCTCACAGTGAAGACCGCAAACCCAGGGCCTGGTAAAGCACTTGGGATGTCATGGTCGCTATGTGTTTAGCCTGTTGACTGTTTTGTTATATGTTGTTGATAGATATGCATATGTTAATTGTTTTGTGTTGAGTTTTCTTGCTGGGCTTCGGCTCACGGGTGCTCTATGGTGCAGGTAAGGGCAAGGGAAAGGTCGACCAACCGTGTGTACTGAGAGAGTGACGCGACGTGTACATGTTCGGCTTACCTGGCTGCCACGACCAGGGGTATTTTTGGGAAATGTTATGTATTAACCTGGATTTTTTCACCTAGTCGACCCTAAATGTATTTTGAGTTGTAAATATTTTCTAAATAGTATTTTGGGATCCCAAATGTTTAACTTTTAGAGTTTTCAATGAATGACTACATTTTTATATTTAATGCCTTGAAACGATCTTCAACACAGTTTAGCTACACTTTTAACCTAAAACCTCGATTAGCGAGTGATTAGCACGTTTAAAACTCACTTAGTAACGATTCTAAGGAAGTAGGGTGTTACATTAGGGTTTTCCCTAATTTTCTCATTTGTTTGTTTAATCAACTTTTAAGACAATATATTTATCCCAACATAATTATTAGTTAATTCAAAATTAATTTTATCTTAAAATATCAGTTTTCAATAAATAAATATCTTATTCTAAATAAGATAATTTTTAATCTTTCTTTATATATTAATCCAAACAAAATTAATATTTATTTTAACCTATAGTTTTTCAAAATAAAAACTATATAGTTAAATATTTAATTAATTCATAATTAATCAATTGCCTATAATTATCGCATAATTATTTTCTTGCCTGGAAAATTAATTCCTTTGCAATTAAGTCATTCTCTCTACAAATCTTTCTTTTGACATCGTTACCCTTGACAGTGTAGGACAAAGTGATCTGGGGACCATGAACTTATAATATGAAGCTCCAATGAACCAGATTATTAATTAAACTCTTTAATCCAATAATCTTATTTATTAATTCCATAATTACTCTACTATAAATATGGAATTGCACTCTAAGTATTTATAGAACTATATTTATAGAGTTTTCTCTTGTAGTCCATCGATATAATCAATAAATGTAGTTCTGTCCTCCATTTGTTGGTTCGTTAATTAGATCTGGTTAAGATTACCATTTTACCCTTCTAATTACCTCTTAATCCTTAAGTACCATTAATTCACTAGTGAATAATTAATATATAATCAAATTATAGTTTTGAGCTCAATAACTATTCAGTTTCAGAATTAACCCTCAAAGGAACCAATATTCGATATGTTAGGAAAGTATGGATTCCATTATTGTAATTCATGTTCCCAACCATTCATTATATTGAATCTACAAAAAAAATGTCATTAGCCTCATTATACTAAGAAACCTTAGTGAGTGAATCAAAAGATCCAATAAACACAAGCAGGAGTTCATGAATACTCATAGGCTGATCTACAAATGATCATCTATTATGATAAGAATCAGATCTTTATGTCAAACGACAATTTTATAAAGATACACTACTACAAAAAATGCTTTTCTCTGCGAATTTTTTTCCTTAATACACTGTGGTTTTTTGGAGTACCAAGAACCGCAATGTTTGAGACCGCAGAGAAAGGTAATAAACAAACCGTAGAGAAAAGTGTTCTTTTTCTCTGCGGTTTTGTTTTTGTTAACAAAACCACAGAGAAATCATTTGTTTTTTTTTTAATTTTTGGACGTGCTTCTTTATATATATTTTCCATTCCGTTTATATTACCTAATTTTATTAATTATTATTATATACTCAAATATTATTATATTTTCAATTATGTTTATATTAGCTTATTTTATTAATTACCTAATTTTCAATTTCGTTATATACCCAAATTTTATATAATAATATAAAATACCTAATTTGATAAATTATTATCTAATTAAAAGATAACATATTATTATATACATTCACATATCATACAAGTAGTTTGTATATACATAATAAGAACATACAAATATCATTTAACATATAAGTCAATAAAGTAGCAAGTTACATACATATGAAAAATTAGACTTCATAAATAAATTACATTAATCTTGCTAACCAATCACTTTGTAGTGGTAGTAGATTATCTTTGATATTGTATTCATTTTTGTCAAACTACTGCAAAATTGAAAAGTTAATATAGATTAGATGATTAAATATTATATCTAGATTTTCTTAAGCAAAAAAGAGTAAAATATAATATACTTTCTTCTTGATAACTTATGCCGGATTTGGTGCATTTACAAGATCATAAATGTATCGTAGTACATAATAACCACATTCATGACTTTTAGGCTGTTTTTGACAAGAACCTCTCAACAATTTTGTAAATGTGCCAATGTATTCATTTTCTGAACATTGTGTGTATGCTCTACAAAAATTAAAATTAATTAATACATATTATACTCTCAACTCTTTAAAACTAACAATGCATACATTAAAATTGAAGAACTTACTTTTTCATAACCTTCTTAACTATTGGTGGAGATTTATGATTTTTCAAAGGGTCCAAAATTATGGTCATCCCCCACATCATCATGAGCACCACATTACCTATTGGTTGTCCCAAATCGTTCCATTCAAGATCTTTCTTGATTCCTTTGGCTTTTTGTTAGGTCATGTAACTCATTCTTGTTTTACCATGACCCTGATGTTTCTCAACCAAGTCAATCAATAAATCAAGCTAAATAATTCTTAAAAGAATACAACTATTATAAAGTATCATACCTGCCAGCTCGAACATGACCTGGGTTTTTCGGTGTCCCTAATGCTTGAGTCAAGATGTCATCTCGACCCTGAGCTATAATTTCACCACGACTCAATTTTTCTTTGACCTCCTCATACTCAAGATATTGTTTGGTCAAATTATTTTATATAAATAAAATCAATATATTAATTATAAAACTGTAGAAAACTTACTATCTTATTGGCAATCTGTCGGTCCAACTTTGTCAAGAGAACTTTATTTTTTTCATGCGATCTAAGCCAAACTTGATACCTATCTAGATTTTGAATATTTCGTTCTTTTTTCTACAATGTACAAGATAGTTATAGTTATATGTTGTGATAATATCAACCATCATTTAAACTTTAATATTAATTATACTTACCAAATCTTCTCTTATATTAGCCATTCCTCTACGAGATGTTCGATGCCTTGACTTCATTTGTAATGCATGTGCTTCTTGTTCTTGATGCACTTTTTGAAACTCTGGACTTAGACGGATGGATACAAATTTTAACCATTCTGTTTCGTTAAGTATATCGCTATACTTCTTCGGGGGAAATTTGAGTTCTTCCATCATACCCATTTCAGCCAAAGGTTTGATGTACTCAGTAGTGAGTTCACTTTTAAAATGCTTCATTATATGACCAGATTTTTTCAAAATCTCACGTTTGAAGGTTTGAGGAATGTTATGACTACCCTGAGAATATAATCAAGAAAAGTAATTATTAAATTTGGATATCACACAGAAATAAATAAATATCATAATGATAATTTTTTACAATGATATCCTCCCATAGACTATCTTTCAGATCTTGTGGGACCTTCCTCCAATCACCTGAGTTGATAGAAATCGTGGCCCGTACTCTAGATCCAAGGTATGATATCATATTTGTATACACATCACCTATTGGTTGTCCCAAATCGTTCCATTCAAGATCTTTCTTGATTCCTTTGGCTTTTTGTTAGGTCATGTAACTCATTCTTATTTTACCACGACCTTGATGTTTCTCATTGGCATCTCTTTTATCTGCCATCTGCAACACATAAATCAACTAGTATTATTTTAAATTAATGCATTACACAAATAAATAATCACAAGTGTTAATGCATTATACAAATAAATAATCACAAGTATTAATGAATTACACAAATAAATATTCACAAGTGTTAATGCATTACACAAATAAATAATCACAAGTATTAATGAATTACACAAATAAATAAACGCAATTATCTTACAGCAAAATCTCGTTAAAAGCAGCTAAAAACTGACTAAAACATTTATTGCTAACTCTATTTTCTGCTTTTATGTTGTAAAATTTTACCATTGTTGGTAATCTTTGTTTCAGACAACCGTAAATAATGGTTTATCTGCATCTCTAACCAGTTTATCGAATTTTGAAGGATCATCAACAAACTCTTCTTGTGCTTCATCGAGCAATTCCATAGGATGATCGTCAAAATCACTATAACCCAAATCATCAACCTCTCGCCTCCCAAATGTATATAGATTATTATTTTTCAATGATTCCCCATGCCAATACCATGTACGATAACTTGTATCAAATCCCCGAAAAAATACATGATTCTTTATCATGGTAATATTTCCTTTTGATTCATTACCACAATCTATACATGGACAATGAATTCTTTCCGGATCACTACAATTCGTTTGGAAATTTTTTAAAAATTGGTTGATTCTGTCTTGAAATTGTTGTGTTTCTCTATTATCAAGAATCCATGATTTATCTATCATGATAATATCTACCTAATTCCTAAGTCAATAATGAAAAAAAATTAATATTGTAATTTAACAAAATTATGTTCAATTAATAAATTCTAAAATGAAATGGGTAGAATTTTCTCTATTTCTATAACATATCCAAAATTCATATATATTTACAATTTCAACATAAACAAACATAATTATTACATATATTAACCTATAAAACATGTTCAATTAATATATTAATCTTTAAAAAAAAATTGGGCAGAGTTTCCTCTGTCTTTTTAGTATATCCCAAGTTATCTACCTATAAATTCACATCAAACAAAACATATAGCAAACAACATGCATGTTCTCAACCATAAGCCACCACAACACACACAGAATTCGCAGAACCTACTTCACTAAGACACACATATTCTCAACCTTCTGTTATCTCTGCAACACACAATTTATCTTAGAACCTACTTCACTATGGATGAATATCTACTATATTCAAACTCCTCTAACAATAGTTTGTAAATATAAAAAATAAAATTAAGTAGTATTTATTACTTACCTTCAAAATTAATCTTCAATAATTTCAATACACCTCAAATTCAAAAAATATTTCCTACAATAAAAGTTTAAACATTGGTTTGTAAATATATGGTAATTGAATTGATCCTAAAATAATATAATTAACAAAAATAAACTTTAAAAAAATTCATTACGTAAATAATATAAAAAATTATGTAAGAAATAATATTATAATATAAAATATTACGCAAATAACATTATTATAATATAAAAAATTATGTAAAATACAATACATTCTAAAGATTTAACATAATTAATATTAACTTTATTAAAAACCCAATAAATTAGGTAGATAATATAAAAAATACCCCAAAACCGAAATATATATTAAAAAAATTAAGTTTTAGTAATCAATACATATTTTGAACAATGAAAATGTCTTCTAATCTCATATAAACTTTAAAAAAAGTTACAAAAAAAAACTTGAAAATCACCCTACAAACATACATTGAAACTCCATTAAACTCATTCAAAATTTCTTTATTTTTGCCCTAAAACTTCAAAATAAATCAATATTAGGTATATTTATATGATTTAAAGCTTTAATATGAAAGAAAATGAAAAAAAAAACTAAAATGGTGAAAATTGGGCTTACCCATGGCTGGGGACGAAGGTGGAGTCGCTTCTTGTTCTTCTCGTGTGTCAAATGTGGGCATGAGGGGAAGTTTTAGGGTATCGGGTTGGTTTTACAGTGTTGGAGGGGCTTTCTCCGCAGTTTTTTCCATATAACCACGGAGAAAGCCCCTCCACTTTTCTATGGGGTTCTTTCTAAAGAACCGCAGAGAAAAGTCCTCGCCTTCCCCAGCCTTAAACCTTTACACTGCGTTTTTTTTAAATCGCAATAAAATAGTGCGCGGGTATTAAATGTGATATTTTAGACTCATTCAAACATTTTCTCTGTGCATTTTCTTTAAGGTTGAAAAAAAAGTGCAGAGAAAGCCTATATTTGTAGTAGTGATAATTAATTCTTTACTAAGATGTTTATCCACACTAGTAATTTGAATCTTATTCACTTGCATCGCGCATGCTTAGTAAACCACACTAATAACTATTCATTAAAGATTTCATACTTTAATATATTAGTTCTCTCTTACTATTACAAGATCATATTCTCATGAACGAATACATAATTTTTTTTTATATTATCATATAATTAATTCAAACAATAATTATAATATTAAAATATAATAAAATTGTTCTTTTATTTAATTCAATAAAATGTCTTTACATACTTTTAGGACATTAATCCTAACAATCTCCCACTTGCTCTCAAAGCAAGTGAGGCATCTTCTTTAATCCCATGTTGCATACATGACCCATGAACGACTTTGCAGGAAGTGTCTTAGTAAACGGGTCAGCCAGGTTTTGTTTCGAAGCTTTCTTGTTAACAGTCACATCACCTCAGTGCACAATCTCTCTGACCAGATGGTATTTCCTTTCTATATGCTCCCCTCTCTTATGGCTTCTTGGTTCCTTGGAGTAAGCTACTGCTCCACTGTTGTCACAGTATAGGATTAGTTGTTTATCGATAACTGGAACTACTTCTAGATCAGTGCTGAACTTTCTCAAGCAAACCGTCTCCTTAGCTGCTTCACAAGCCACTATGTATTCAACTTCCATGGTTGAATATACTATGCTGGATTGTTTAATACTTGTAATGCCCTCCTAATCCAGGACCGTTACACTGTGTACTTAAAATTGTGTCAGACCTGCTAATCAAGTCATTTGGCTTAAATCGTGTAACTAAGGTTAGTGACGAGGGTTATGGTTAAAAATTTTGGTCAAAGAACCATTGACTTTTATTCCAAAAGTGTCATATAACATGGGATCCCAAAATGTTACAACTCAACGGTTAAAAAGAGTAAATACATAACAAAAGTTACATTAGTTGGCCTAAGCGGCAAAACAGGGCTAAAACCCTAGTTCCTTTGAGATAACCCCAGCCATGATGGTCGAGCAACCGCATATGTACACGCCACCACCGAAGCTTTCCAACTCATGGCTGGTCAAGCTTTCCCTTTCCCTTACCTGCACCACGAAGCACCTGTGAGCCGAGGCTCAGCAAGAAAACAGAACATGCGACAATAGAAAATATAACTTTAAAATAACCATTCAACAATAATCAATAACATTAATTCATAGCCAATATCATTTAAGTTCAATCACACGATCATTGGATCAATCTGGGGCCGTTGCCTTATTCAATTGACTTTTAAGCCAACCCTCGGGCCTATGCCCTAGCTACGTGACCATAGAGTCACCTGGGGCCTCGCCCTTAGCTCTGTCTCACTAACGATAGAGCTAACCAAACCCCCATGGTTCACCTTCGACCTTAGAGTCGATCAATGTAATAGCACGTTGCTGGTTTAGGCCAATGCCTTTCGACCACACACAACGCGCTATTGCCGTCCTTGACTCATAAGTCAAGCCCTGATCCAGGATTACATACCATACTTATAAGGAACAGATGTGGATAGGCACATCCTAAAAATTAAGCACATATTCATGCTAATCATTTAATCCCATTGGATAACCATTTTCAGAATAGCAAGCATATTCATATAACGGGGTCACATGCCCTAACCATAGAATTCATACAATGAATATAAGCACTTAAGCATTCATCAGCAATCATTTAAAACAATAGCCCAACATAACCAATCCAGGGGCTCAAGCCCTATATTCAAATACAATAAACGGGCCAAGCCCTAATCATAATAACATATAATGAATGGGCCGAGCCTTAATCACACACAACACGTTCTAGGTGCAGTTTTCTTACCTTAGGTCTACGCAAGTGTAAATAAGAACGACCTTCAAGCACAATCCCAGTTCCGAGCCCTTATCTATACCCTAAGTCACAACCATAAAATAGGATTATATTAATATCAAGCAATCAAAGGCTTCTAGACCAAGTCCTAGCCTTCAGGGCCTCAGGTTCCACCAAACCGGGCAGTGGAAACAATCTGGAGCCCTAAGTAAAAAGTTCCATTCTAAAACAAACTCCCCAAGGAAAACCTGCCCAGGCGGGCCGCGACTTGCCCCCCTGCGGGTCACGGCGCGCCCCTTGTCCAACCTCATCCTCCTCTCTGTCTAGAGGCATGGGCCGTGACTTGGCCTATCAAGTCGCGGTTCGCCCCCTAGGCAGAGGCCTCCCGAGGCACTTGGTTCAAGCTAGGTCGCGACTTGGCCCCTCGAACCAAGAAATTCTCAACTTTCAGCAGACAAATCCTAATCCAATTTAACCCCAAATCATCCCAACAACATAATTTAATCATCTCAAACACTCTAATATGCTCCCAGCAAAAAAACCCAATAGTAAAATAGTCCCAAAACTCACTAAACCACCAATTAAATATTTGAAACTCAAAGGCTCAAAGACACTTTAAAACAACCAACAATTCCATAATTTAAATGCTAGAAATCATAATTTAGAGCTTACCTCTGATAAAGATTAAATCCCCCAAGCTGCTACTGAGTTAGTTCCCAAATCCTTAGCTTCAATTCAAGTGATCCTATCCCAAATTCCCTTGGTTTTCAATGAAGAAATCAAAGAAAGCTTAAAGAAGGAAAGAGAGAAAGGGAGGGGGGTCGGTTTAGGCAGCTTCCAAGTATTTCTTTTGTTTTGTTTTATCTAACTTAAGTGTCTTAAGTTAATCTCAAAGCTCGGGGTACCAAAAACGTCCCCGATGGCAAAATGGTAAATTTCCCCAACATTCCCTTCTAGACTCTCAAATTTCAAATATATCTCCAATTATTTATTTTCATAACCCGATGACCCAATTAAATATCTAATACCCAAAATATCCTTTGACTCGCCTTGTCTCGGGAACCAGGTCCCGTTGTGACTTTCCCGCTAACTTGCTCCCTAGGATTGTCTCGTGCCGAATAACCCAAATAAACCCACATAATGTGGTCTCTTACATATATCACATATATGCACACAAATACACATTTATGCCCGCAATGCGCCAAATTACCAAATCGCCCTTCTAATAAGAAGCGGGCCCACATGCATATTTAATATCCCTAAATATGCGCATTTAATCATATTATCACATAATCCACATAATTACAGTTAATGTAATAATTAAACATGTAATTACATATATTGCCATCCCGGCCCCCTAATCAAGGCCCTAAGCCTTATTAGGTAATTTTGGGACATTACAATACTCCTCCAGACCACAACTCCTCCACCAAGAGTGAACATTGACCCAAACGTCGACTTACGACTGTCTTTGTCTGATTGGAAATCAGAATTAGTGTATCCAGTAGGGTTTAACTCACCCCTGAATATACAAGCATATAATATCTCATTCTCCTAAGATACGTAAGAATGTGCTTTACTGCAATCTAGTGTTTCTAAACTAGGATTTGATTGATAACGACTCACAATCCCTACTGCATAGTATATGTCGGGTCTTGTACCAAACATGGCGTACATTAGACTCCCAACTGTTGAAGCATAGGGATACTTTCTCATATCCATTTCCTTCTGAGGTGTCTTAGGACACTGTTCCTTAGAGAGTAATTCCATGTCTGGTCGGTAACGGACCTTTCTTGGAATTCTCCATAAAGAATCTTTCAAGCACCTTATCTATATAATTAGCCTGAGAAAGTGCCAATAGCTTGTTCTTCCTATCCCTTAGGATTTGGATTCCCAGAACATAGCTCGCCTAGCCTAAATATTTCATTTGGAACTTTTCGGCTGGCCACTTCTTCACATTTGACAATGTCTCTACATTGTTACGAATGAGGAGAATGTCATCCACGTAAAGAACTAGGAAAGCCATTACTTTTCCTTTGATATATTTGTATACACATGCTTCATCAACATTCTGTTCGAAGCCATATGTTTTAATTGTTTCATCAAAGGTGATATTCCAAGATCTAGATGCTTGCTTTAATCCATAAATGAGTTTTAGAAACTTACACACCTTTTGATCTTCCCCATTCTTAATGAACCCTTCTGGTTGTACCATATAGATACTTTCATCAAGATAGACATTTAGAAAGGTTGTCTTGACGTCCATTTTCCATATCTCATAGTCAAAGGAGGCAACTATGGAGAAGAGGATGCGAATGGATTTCAGCATAGCAATAGGAGAAAATGATTCTTCATAATCAACACCTTCTCTCTTAGTGTAGCCTTTGGCTACTAACCTTGCTTTGAAAGTCTCCACTTTCCCATCTACATCTTTTTTCTTCTTGTATATCCATTTGCACCAAATGGACCTCACATCTTCTGGTGGATCTACAAGTTCCCAGATAGAATTGGAATACATAGATTCCATTTCTTGGTTCATGGCTTCTTGCCATTTCTCATTTTCAGGATCATCCATTTCCTCTTTGAAGGTTAATGGATCATCCTTGCTATACCATAAACAAGGACATGTGCCTCATGTTTGTAGCGAACAAGTTGTCTCACAATCCTCCCACTACGACATTGCACAGGGGTTTATTTTCTAGGACTAGTGGTTTCCTCGGTTTTTCGTTTATCATTTAATGATGAAGATGCTAGTGATGGAATCTTATTAGCCTTGAGTTCCTCCAAAACTACCTTGCTTAGAGGTTTACAATTATTTACATAATCGTGTTCAAGGAAGGTTGCATTTGTGGAAACAAATAACTTTTTATCCTTGGGACTGAAGAAGTAGTTTCCTCTTGTCCCTAGAGCGTAGCCCACAAAAATTTACACTTCAGACCTTGAATCAAGTTTTCTTGATTTAGGTCTAAGAACATGAGCAGGACAACCCCAAATGCAGAAATGGTACAAACTAGGTTTTTTTCCATTCCATAGTTTCAGTGGTGTTTTGCTTATGGTCTTAGATGGAACTACATTCAAAATGTATGTCACCATTTGAAGTGCATATCCCTAGAATGAAAGAGGAAGTGAAAAGTAGCTTAACATAGACCTGACCATGTCTAACAAAGTCTTGTTTCTTCTTTCATAAACAACATTTTTTTGTGGCATTCTTAGTGATGTGAGTTGGGATAGAATATCATGCTCTAGCAAGAAATCTTTGAATTCTAAATTCAAATATTCTCCACCTCGATCAAATCAAAGTGTCTTAAGAGTCTTACTTAATTGCTTCTCAGCCTCAGCTTTGAATTCTAGAAATTTACCAAAGGTTTCAGATTTCCTAAGCATTAAGTAAGTAAGACAATATCTTGAGTAATCGTCACTAAAAGTGACGAAGTACTCATACCCACCTCTTGCTTGTACATTTATTGGACCACAGACATTGCTATGTACAAGCTCCAAAGGTTCTTTAGCCCTATTGCCTTTTGCTGAGAAAGCCCTATTGCTTGTCTAGTAACCAAGGCCTTCTAGACAAGATTCACAAACCGGAAGAGTTCCAACTATTAGTTCTCTAAAAGGTCCATCTTTTGTTAACCACTTTATCCTCTCTTAACCAATATGACTGTAACACCCTGGTTACTCCAAAACTGTTACTGTGAGCTTTGAACCGTGCTTAACATTCTAATCGAGTTCTTTCGTTAAAAACGTGCATCTAGGTGTTATTAACAGGCTAAGGTGAAAAACTCAATCAAAAGGAAAGGATATATTTTATTTAAAACATAAAACTGTTCATGGGCCCATAAAAGCGTTTACAAGTTATTTACAATTCAAAACGGTCATTACAGTGTAAAAATTACAACCCATCGACCTAAGCGGAAGAAATAGGGTTAACCCCCTAGTTCCTCTGAGAAACTCCTTGGCCGTGGTGGTCAAGCGGGCGCATATGTACACATCGCCACCTAAGCTCTCCACTCAAGGCTGGGTGAGCTTTTCTTTCCCTTTAACTGCACCACTTAGCACCCGTGAGCCAAGGCTCAGCAAGAAAACTCATTACTACATGTATATAATATCAAACGATGATTATGATAATCATCCAGAGCTTATAGCCCCAAACAAATGAGACTGATGTGAATGTCACTAATGTGGGTTCCGCACCCTTAGCAAATGAATGACCGAGTCACTGGCTTAAACAAGATGAGTGACTAATGATTGAGTCACTAATGTAAACCAAATGAGTGACCATGGAGTCACTAGTATGGGTTCCGTACCCTAGCCATGTGACGATGCAGTCACCTGGGCCTTTTGGCCCTGACTCTGAGTGACTAGTCATGGAACTAGACAAATGCTTTTAGTTTTCATCGAACTTGAGGTCGGTCAAGCATTAATGCTCATGAAGAGCCATTCAATGCTTATGTCAATTAGATCTAATATTTTCAGCTTGCATTAAACACGCTAATACCGTTCTTGACTCTTAAGCCAACACCATACGACCAGTGCTCAGTGCTACTGTCGAACTTGAATAGTAAGTCACAGCTTCACAGTTAATACTGACACCATTGCCGATTCTGACTAATAAGTCAGTGCCATTCAAAAGTAAGCAAGATTTGCTAAGCATTTGATATGCAATCAATGTCCACATTTAAACACTCAACATGCCTCGTAAATAACCATGCATGTCACATATGGGGTGCAGTTTTCTTACCTCTGGTTCGAGCGAGAATTAGTAGAAGAACGACCCTTGAGAACGATAAGCCTTTTAGTTCCTTGACGGTCACCTGGTCATAACCAATTATGGGATTCCATCAATAAAATGAATCATAAAAGGTTCCCGGGCCAAAACCTAACCTCCAGGACATTGAATCCTACTAAATCGGGTAGTAGGAACGATCCCGAGGCCTAAGGTTTGAATCCCCATGCTGAAAACTTCATTCTTGGCCAAAATGCCACTAAGGGCCCCGACCCTACACCACCATGCCGTGGCCTGCCTCCTCAAATAGAAGCAGCCACACTTCAACCCCCAACACGCGCCGCGGCCCTCCTTCACCATGCCGCAACCCAACGACCCTTCAGCTCCATCCTTCCTCTTCGACAAGCTTGGGTCGCGACGCTCTAGAATAGAGCCGCGACCCCACCTAAAACTCAGCCAAAAACCCCTATTTTCCCCCTTCGAAATCATTTCAAAAACCCATTAAAACACTCCCAATATCACAAGGCAAAGCTCCCACTTGTTACCAAAATGTATCCACCATATAACCAACAAAACCTAAGCCTTAAATCATTCAAAACTTCATCAAACTCCCATTTCTACGATCAAAACTCCAATCTCAAAACCAACATAAAAACAGAGCAAGGAGCCTTAAAATGGAACTAAAACCTTACCTTAAACTTAGGTTGAATCCTCTTCAACAGCTGAACACTAGCTTAAGACCTCAAGCTTCAATTTCCAAGTTTGAATCCCATAACTTGCTTCAAAATTTCAAAGGAAGGAGAAGGGAAATGATGATCGTGAGGGAGGTAGAAAGTAGTCTTTATTTTGGTTCTGTTTTCTACAGCCATCCATTTATATATAACCTAGGTCAAATGACCAAAATACCCCATATGCTTAACTCACCTCTTAACAACCCCCAAGGGCAAAACCGTCATTTCCCACCTATCTCGTTAATCATAATTAACGACCTACACAACTCGTTATGACCAAACCAATAACTTGCATTCAAAGATCGTCTCATGCCGAATGGCTCGAACAAATCCATATTATAATGTGGCTTCAACAATATTTCACCAACTTGCATGAAAATATACAAATATACCCTAAATTAGGGGTGCACACGGGACCCACAAAACCCAAAAACCCGCAAAACCCGCCCGACCCGAACCCTGAGAACCCGTTTTTTTCGAAAAACCCGTCAAATTCGGGTTTAACCCGACCCAAACCCGAAACATATCGGGTAGGGTTCGGATTTAAAAATTGTACACCTTCAGGTTTGGGTGTAACCCGAAACCCGACCGAAAATTAAAAAAAAAAGCCTAATACTAAATAAAATCTGAAATTAAACCCTAAAGCTAAACAACTCTAACACGCACGGCCCGACCCCGACCCTTTTTTTTTCTTCTTCTCTTTCATTCAAGCTTCAGCAGCCTCCTCAAGCACAACCCGATCCTTTTTTTTCTTCTTCTCTTTCATTCATGCTTCAGCAGCCTCCTCAAGCACGGACGCCAAGTGCCGACCCACCGAGAGCCTCCCTCACCCTCAGCACTCATGCGGCGGCACCACCAGATCACACGACCACCTGATTGCCTCCCTCCCTCCCTCCCTCTCCCTCACTCACGCGGCAGTGGCACGCCTCGTCTTGCCAGCCAGCTTGCCTCTGGTCAATACATAGGATCATACGAGAAAAATTGGAGTCTAGGAGCTCTTAGACTAGTCAGTGGTTGCTCATTTTTTTTTTTGTATAAACTGGTTATCAAGAATTTGGAGTTGAAATTTTGATTTTTATGTTGTTAATGATTTATTAGATCGACAAGGACGCAGTTGCTGAATGGGTATTGTCGTTTCAAGCTCACCCAAGTGATAAAGCTGACATAAACAATGGTATAACTATGGGTTCACCTAATGAGAAATATGTCATCAATTGCTAATTTTCAAGTACTATAGGAATGTTAACTCTTATTGCTTGGAGGAATGAACTGTCTTTGAATCCCGTTTCTTATTCCATTTTAGATGCTTTGTTTATTGTGGGGTATTTTTGAAAAAAATGACATTTTTGCAAATTTGGGCTTTTCGGCCCAAAACACAAATGGCCTAGCCAACCTGAAATGAAACCCGAACCTAAACCCGAGTGAAACTCGAAAAAACCCAAAAATTTTGGATCGGTATCGGTACCATTTTTCTCAACCCGAAACCCGAAACCCGAAAATCCGACCCGTATGCACCCCTACCCTCAATGGGCCAAATTACCAAAATGCCCCTATAATGAAATGTGGACTCACATGCATGCATTTATCATTATATAATAATATAATTCACATAAACATGCACATTATCATTTAGTGGCATAATAAATCAATTATGACCCTCCCAACCTACTTATCTAACCATTAAACCTCATTAGGGATTTTGGGGTATTACAACTATCCCCTCCTTACAAAAATTTCATCCTTGAAATTTACCTAAACAGCTCGGGATGCTGACTCTGCATATTTGACTCCAGCTCCCAGGTCGCATCATCAACCTTGCTGTTACTCCACAATACCTTAACCAAAGGTATCATCTTATTCCTGAGGACCTTGTCTTTTTTGTTAAGTATCTGGAATGGCTGTTCCTCATAGGAGAGATGTGCCTCAAGCTCCAGATCTTCATAGCTCAAAACATGAGTCACATCAGATACATACCTCCGAAGAGCTGAAACATGAAACACGTTATGGACGACTGAAAACGTTGGTGGCAAGGCCAACCTGTAAGCCACTTGACCAATCCTCTCCAGGATCTCAAATGGACCTACAAATCTAGGGCTCATCTTGCCCTTTTCCCAAATCTCCTTACCCCTTTCCATGGCGAGACTCTAAGGAAGACATAGTCTCCCACTTGGAACTCCACGTTCCTACGCTTGGGATTTGCATAACTTTAATAGTCTACTTTGAGAAGCGAGCATCCGAGCTCTAATCTTCTCAATGGCCTCACTGGTCCTCTGGACTGCCCCAGAACCCAAGTATCATCTTTCTCCGGTCTCATCCCAATGAATGAGAGATCTACATTTCCTACCATACAACATCTCATAAGGTGCAACCCCAATGGTAGACTGATAACTGTTGTTATAGGAAAATTCTATCAAAGGTAGATACTTACTCCAGGATCCACCAAAGTCCAGCACACATGCTCGCAGCATGTCTTCTAATATCTGGATCGTCCTCTCAGATTATCCATCTGTCTGAGGATGATAAGCAGTACTGAACTTCAACTGTGTTCCCATGACCTTCTGTAAACTCCCCCATAACTTGGAAGTAAAAGTAGGGTCCTGATCTGACACGATCGACCTCGATACTCCATGAAGGTGCACGATCTCTCTCACATAGAGATTTGCATACTGGTCAACTGTATATGTAGTCCTCACTGGCAAGAAGTGAGCTAACTTGGTATAATAATCCACAACAACCCAAATAGAATCATGTTGACAAACAGTCCTTGGTAACCCCACCACGAAATCCATCATGATGTCCTCCCATTTCCACTCTAGGATATCCAGAGGCTGCAATAACCCTGCTGGCCTCTGATGCTCAGTCTTGACCTGTTGACATGTCAAGCATTCAACCACATATTCTACTACACCCTCTTCATCCCAGGCCACCAATATAGCGATCTCACATCCTAATACATCTTTGTGGTGCATGGATACAAAGAATAAGGTGTAGTATGAGATTCATCCAGAATCTCTCATCTCATAACAGTGTCTAACGGAACACATATCCAACCCTTGTATCTCAACAAGCCCAAATCAGACACCGTATAATCTCTGGATACTCTAGCCAAAACATCCTCTCTGATCTTGATCAGCTGTGGATTATCCAACTGACCCTCCGTTATCCTTTCCAGCAGTGTAGACTATAACGTGATATTGGCCAATTGGCTCACCAGCAACTCTATACCAGCTTTGGTCATATCCTCTGCTAACTCTCTGGCTATCATCCTTGCACTATAAATCTATCCTAGACCCTTCCGGCTTAAAGCATCAGCTACCACGTTGGCCTTTCCTGGATGATACAAAATCTCACAGTCATAATCTTTTACTAACTCCAGCCAACACATTTGTCTCATATTCAGGTCATTTGGTGTGAAGAAGTACTTTAGGCTCTTGTGGTCAGTGTAAATCTCACACTTCTCCCCATAAAAGGTAATTCCTCCATACCTTTAAATCAAAGACCACAGTTGACAATTCTAAATCATGAGTAGGATAACTCTGTTCATACTCCTTCAACTGACGTGAGGCATAAGCGATCACCTTCCCTGATTGCATTAGAACACAGCCCAAACCTTGATGTCAAGCATCACAGTATATCACAAACTTCTCCTGATCTGTTGGAAGACTCAGAGCTGGAGTTGTAATGAATCTCTGCTTCAGTTCTTGGAAGCTATTCTCACACCTTTCTATCCACACAAACTTCTGATTCTTGCGTGTAAGCTCAATCAACAAAGTAGCAATCTTAGAGAACCCTTCCACGAAACGCCTGTAATAACTTGCCAACCTAAGGAAACTTCTAACCTCAGAAGCATTCTTTGGCTTTGGCCAATCTCTGACTGCTTCAATCTTTGTTGGATCTACCCTAATCCCCTCTTTACTGACAATGTGCCCAAGGAAAGATACATGAGATAACCAGAACTCACATTTCTTGAAGTTTGCAAACAATCTGTGTTCCCTCAGTCTCTGCAAAACCAATCTCAAATGTTGTTCATGTTCTAACTCTGACTGAGAATAAACCAGGATATCATCGATGAAGATGATCACAAACTAGTCCAAATAATCCTTGAACACTCTGTTCATCAAATCCATAAAATCAGCCAGGGCATTAGTCAATCCAATGGCATGAATAAGAACTCATAATGCTTGTATCTAGTGCGAAACGCAGTCTTTGATATGTCTCCCTCCTTGGCCATCAACTGATGATAACTAGAACGAAGGTCTATCTTTGAGAATACCCTTTTGCCTTGCAACTGATCAAACAAATCATCTATCCTTGGTAGAGGATACTTGTTCTTGATTGTTAACTTATTCAGTTCTCTGTAATCAATACACATCTTCAAAGAACCATCCTTCCTTTTCACAAACAGAACTGGCGCACCCCAGGGTGAGAAACTAGGTTTGATAAAACCCAAATCCAATAGCTCTTGCAACTGTAATTTCAATTCTTTCAACTCAGTTGGGGCCATTCTGTAAGGTGCTCTAGACACTGGCTCCATCCCTGGTACCAGTTCTATCACGAACTCAATCTCTCTATGTGGTGGCAACCCTGGTAAATCTTCTGGAAACACATCCAGAAACTCACAGACTAGTCTGGTCTCTTCTGGTCTCACTGGCATGACCTGAGTGGTGTCAACCACACTAGCTAAGAATCCAATGCAACCTCCTTGCAATAGATCTCTAGCCCTCAATATAGATGTCATAGGTATACGAGGTCCATGCACCGTACTAACAAACACAAAAGGATCCTCACCTTCAGGCTCAAAGGTGACCATCTTCCTTCTGCAATCAATGGTTGCCTCATACTTCACTAATCAATCCATACCAAGGATCATGTCAAAGTCAGTCATAACTAACTCTATCAAATCCACTGACAACTCTCTGCCCTCCACTGTCAATGGCAAAGATCTGACCCATCTCCTGGATACTACTAACTCCTTAGTGGGTAATAAGGTTCCAAACCCCACAACATAATAATCACAGGGTCTACACAGTCTATCAATAATTCTACTAGCAACAAAAGAATGTGTAGCACCAAAATCAATCAAAACAGTATAAGGGGTTCCAACACTAAGAAGCTGACATGTAACTACTGAGGGTGAAGCCTAAGCCTGAACTTGTGTCAATGCGAACACTCGAGCTAGGGCCGAGCTGTCCGCCTTTCTGGGTTCTTCCTTTCTTGCTTTAGGGCAATCTTTCTTGAGATGTCCCACCACTCTACATAAAAAGCAGGCCTTTGGCCTACACTCTCCCAAATGACGCCTCTTGCATCTAGGGCATTCGGGATAAGTCTTCCAGGCCTCACTGCCACCCTGACAACCCATTGAAATACCACAGGGTTGCCTATCGGACCTGGAGCTGGGAAGGTATCAAGAACCTTCCTCTTCTGATCACTGGGGTCTCCACCCCTACCAGAATCCACAAATGGAGAATCTGTCCTCCTAAACTCTTTTCTGGCTGCATTGTCTCGCCAGATCTTGTTCTATGCACTCTCAGCTGTGAGGGCCTTCTCAACCACCTGTACATAGGTAGTAACCCCTGCCACAGAGGTAATTCGAACATCCCGGCCTAATCTAGGTTGTAGCCCCTGGAGAAACCTCTCCCTTCTGGTCCCATCAGTGGGCACCAGCTCCATGGCAAACTTTGCCAACCGATCAAACTTCAGGGCATACTCAATCACTGATAAACTCCCCTAAAGTAATTTGATAAACTCCTCAGCTTTAGCAGCCCTGATGGCATCATTGTAGTACTTCTCATTGAACAGAGTCTGAAACTCTTCCCAACTAAGGGCATTGATGTTTCTGGTCTGGGATATAACCTCCCACCAAATTTGGGCATCCTCCTAAAACATATACGTGGCACATGCCACCCTCTCATTACTAGTCACCTTCATGAAGTCAAGGATGGTTGTAATCATGCTCATCCACTGCTCAGCTTTTGCTGGATCTGCACTGCCTTCAAACACTGGAGGTTATTGCTTTCTGATCCTTTCATAAAGAGGTTCCCATTTGTTTCCAACCTCTGGCAGCTACTCAACTGCTGGCACTGATATAGGTGGTGCCTCAGGTACACTGGTCCTTGCAGGGACCTACTGTTGTCTCAGGAGGCAAAGTTATTCGTCCTACCTGAATATTGTGGCTTGCAGGTCATTAAACAACTACTGCCAATTATCAGAAGTTGGCTGTGGAATCTGACTCTGGTCATTTTCATGACCCTGCCTGTTATTCTGGCCTTGATCATCCTGGGCAGCTGATGGATCTGTCTGTCTTGGAATAATTATGATCAACTTATACTATGCTGCAATAGTCAATGCGGCTAGTTAGGCAGTAATAACTAATCCTCTTGCCGCCTCACGATCCAAGATCACAAATATTCACCATATTCCACAGTTATACAAATATACAGATGGATACATGATCATAACATTTAGCATTTAACATGTATTAAATAATAATTCACAATGAACAATACTAATAAGCATGTTCTAGCCATATCAGTACTAATAAGCACGTTCTTGCTGATGATGCAGTAGTTAAGGCCCAGCCTTATCAATGTATCTCATGCAAATAGGTAAAGCATTTATACTTTATTTAAGTAGTTAAATATATAACCACATAAATAGTTACCAAATAATGAGTCGAGCTTGTCTTCAGTGGCAAGTGTACATGCCTAGCCAGTCTACAGGAATCCTAAACCTTGGCATGCTTTGATACCAAGTTGTAACGCCCTGGTTACTCCAAGACCGTTACTGTGAGCTTTGAACCGTGCTTAATTCACTAATCGAGTTCTTTGGTTATAAACGTGCATCTAGGTGTTATCAATAGGCTAAGGTAAAAAACTCAATCAAAAGGGAAGGATATATTTTATTTAAAACATAAAACTGTTCATGGACCCATAAAAGCGTTTAAAAGTTATTTACAATTCAAAATGGTCATTATAGTGTAAAGATTACAACCCGCTGACCTAAGCAGCAAAAATAGGGTTAACCCCCTAGTTCCTCCGAGAAACTCCTTGGCCGTGGTGGTTAAGCGGCCGCATATGTACACATTGGTACCTAAGCTCTCCTCTCAAGAATGGGTGAGCTTTTCTTTCCCTTTACCTACACCACATAGCACCTGTGTGCCAAGGCTCAGCAAGAAAACTCATTACTGCATGCATATAATATCAAACGATGATTATGATAATCATCTAGAGCTTATAGCCCCAAAAAAATGAGTGACTGATGTGAATGTCACTAATACAGGTTTCGCACCCTTAGCAAATGAGTGACCATGGAGTTACTAGTGTGGGTTCCATACCCTAGATCTAATCTTTTCAGTTTGCATTAAACACGCTAATACCGTTCTTGACTCTTACGCCAACACCATACGACCAGTGCTCAGTACTACTGCCGAACTTGACTAGTAAGTCACAGCTTCACAGTTAATACTGACACCATTGCCGAAAATGACTAATAAGTCAGTGCCATTCACAAGTAAGCAAGATTTGCTAAGCATTTGATATGCAATCAATGTCCACATTTAAACACTCAACATGCCTCGTGAATAACCATGCATGTCACATATGGGGTGAAGTTTTCTTACCTCTGGTTCGAGCGAGAATTAGTAAAATAACGACCCTTGAGAACGATCAGCCTTTTAGTTCCTTGACGGTCACCTGGTCATAACCAATTATGGGATTCCATCAATAAAATGAATCACAAAAGGTTCCCGGACCAAAACCTAACCTCCGGGACATTGAATCCTACTAAACCGGGTAGTAGGAAAGATCCCGAGGCCTAAGGTTTGAATCCCCATGCTGAAAACTTCATTCTTGGCCAAAATGCCATTAAGGGCCGCAACCCTACACCACCGTGCCACAACCCACCTCCTCAAAAAAAGTGGCCACACTTCAACCCCCAACACGCACCGCGAACCTCCTTCACCATGTCGCGGCCCAACGGCCCTTCAGCTCCACCCTTCCTCTTCGACAAGCTTAGGCCGCAACGCTCTAGAACAGAGCCGTGACCCCACTTGAAACTCAGCCAAAATCCCCTGTTTTCCCCCTTTGAACTCATTTCAAAAACCCATTAAAACACTCCCAATATCACAAGGCAAAGCTCCCACTTATTACCACAACTTTTCCACCATATAACCAACAAAACCTAAGCCTTAAATCATTCAAAACTTCATCAAATTCCCATTTCTATGATCAAAACCCCAATCTGAAAACCAACATAAAAACAGAGCAAGGAGCCTTAAAATGGAACTAAAACCTTACCTTAAACGTAGGTTGAATCCTCTTCAACAGCTGAACACTAGCTTAAGACCTCAAGCTTCAATTTCCAAGTTTGAATCCCCAAACTTGCTTCAAAATTTCAAAGGAAGGAGAAGGGAAATGATGACCGTGAGGGAGGTAGAAAGGAGTCTCTATTTTGGTTCTGTTTTCTATAGCCATCCATTTATATATAACCTAGGTCAAATGACCAAAATACCCCCTATGCTTAACTCACCTCTTAACAGCTCCAAGGGCAAAACCGTCCTTTCCCACCTATCTCGTTAATCATAATTAACGCCATCCAATTCCCGTTATGACCAAACCGATAACTTGCATTCAAAGATCGTCTCATGCCGAATGGCTCGAACAAATCCACATTATAATGTGGTCTCAACAATAGTTCACCAGCATGCATGAAAATATACAAATATGCCCTCAACGGGCCAAATTACCAAAATGCCCCTATAATGAAATGTGGATCCACATGCATGCATTTATTATCATATAATAATATAATTCACATAAACATGCCCATAATCATTTAATGGCATAATAAGTCAATTATGTCCCTCCCGGCCTATTTATCTGACCATTAAATCTCATTAGGGATTTTGGGGCATTACAATGACCAAGTCTAAGATGCCAAAGATATGTGTCATCTTCACTTAAAATTTTTTGTCTTTTGTTTCCTTGCGGTTTTGCTACTTTAAATAATTATAAGTTATTAAGTGGTTGTTCATTAGGTTTGAGCATGTACAGTTCGTTTGTATGTTCTGCTTGACAAGTTTTGAAACCATTCTTCAATATAACAACCGCATTATTATTAAAAGAAATATATAAATATTGCTCATGCAACATTGATAAAGAAACTAAATTTCTAGAGCATCCACTAATAAAATAAAAATTGTTTAAAACAAGATAATTGTTCCCAAAATGCAACGGACTGTTCCTTTTGCTCTAGCAGAAACGAGCGCTCCACTTCCAACTTGCATGGTCACGTCACCATCAGCCAGCTCCCTTGATGACTCAAGTATTTGCATAGAAGAACAAACATGGTTAGTGGCTCCTAAATCTAAAATCTAGGATGGCATATCGTCTTCCACTAGACAAGCTTCAAGTACAAGTAAATTTGATTTACCTTTCTTTTTCATCTCCGAGAGATACTTTTTACAGTTTCTCTTCAAGTGACCTTCAACTCCATAGTAGAAATATTTTCCTTTTGGTTCTTTCTTTTTAGAGTTATTGTCATTCTTGTTCTCCTTCGCTTTTCGTGTCTTCTTGCTTTTCTTGGACTTCTTGCCCTTTCCTTTGTCCTTATTCTTGGATTTATCCTCAGAGTTTATCCTCAGAGGTTGAAGGTTTCTCATCTACCACATTTTCCTTAGCCTCTTTTGTAATGGATTTGTTAAGAGACTCAAATGTCTGCAGTTCATTCAATAATCAGGTCATGTTGAATTCCAACTTATTCATAATATAGTTGGTGGTGATGCAGAAAAGGCAGGAGTGAACTATTCAAGTATGATTCTTACTTGTGTATGCTCATGAATGATGGCCCCATGTATTTCTGCTTTATGCATCACGTTAAACATGCTCAAGACATGCTCACGTACATAAACACCTTTCTTCATCTTAGTAGTCATGTAGGTTCTAGTAGCCTCCTGTCTACTTTGATAAGATTCCTACCCAAACATGGCCTGCAGAGAATCCATTATCTCAAACGCAGTTTCCATGGGTTCATGGTTTGTTCTCAGAACATCATTCATGCTCACAAGCATGTAACACTTTGCCTTCTTGTTGGATTGAATCCATGCATCATACTTGTCCCGAACATTCTTCGAGGCAGTGGTAGCGGGCTCTTCAGGACTAGTGATGCACACGGGGCGGGGAATTGGTAGGGAGTGTTCCCCCCATCCTTGTCCCCATTTATATTTTCAATCCCTGTCCCCACCCCATCCCCGCTTATTCTTTGTCGGGGGCGGGGTGGGGAATCCCCTATTGGGGCGGGGAATCCCCACAGGGAACCCATTTATTTAAAAAATAAAATTTAAACTAAACGTCATAAATTATATGTAAATTAAAATATTTCACAATATTTATTATTTAAAATATTAAACATTATCCGAAATAAAATTTAAAATATTAAAAAAGTTACTACTATACTACAATAACACATAAAAAAAAGATATAAAATACATATAAAATATTACAAAAATATATAAAAAATTTAAACGGGGCCTCGCCGAGGCGAGGAGTGCTATCCCCATCCCCGCCCCATTTATCATTTGGGGATTGAAAATGTGCCTCATCCTCAGTGGTGCCTCATCCCCATGGGGAAAATATGCATCCCTATTCAGAACATTCCTCAGTTAGGAAAATTTTATGGCTCTCACATATTAACATAAGATTCAGGTTTGATTACAAGACATATTTATACATATATATATACATATCATAAAACATATAATAGCATAAACGTAAACACATATATAATCTATCCTATTTTCCATACCAAAAGCCGGGATATTTGGGAACAAGAACGAGATTAGAACACTCCTATAAACCAATAGTAAGAATGGTGAGTATCTCTAAAGAATAAAGATTAAATGAGAACTAAACCATCAAAGAAGAAACTTACCAAGAAGAACCTTAAGTTTCAAGAAACTTAAATACCTAATCAAGAATCATAAACAAGAGTTAGGATCTGAATAAAAGAAAACTAAAGAACCATAAAGAACTTAACTTAGGGATAAGAATACCTTGAATGATCTTATGGATTGATCTAAACCTCAATATCGAAATCTCACTATATCTCACTTCCCAAGTGTTTAGAAAAGCTTAGAATGATAAAGCTTTTAACCCAAAGCCCAAGTGTTTCTCTCTATAGTGTTCTTAGCATCTTGGAGGCTCTGATCAAATGCTTGAAGAATGAATAAAATGACTGAGTACTAGGTCCTATTTATAGATTTCAAGGAGTGAAACTAACCCTTTTAATTTGAATAAATATATGAATATAAAATGAAAAAGATTTGAATTTTCGTTCAACAGACGCTCAAAACTCGGTCAAAATCGTTCAAAAGCATGTCTAAGTGATTAAGGGTATATTTAAAATTAAAATCACAAACTTTCAAAAATCATGCACCAGGGGCGATATATCGCCTACCCTGGGTGATATATTGGCTCCACCCTAAATCCTGAGTCTCGTTCGTACGTTCGTGGAAAGTCGACGTGTTTTCCGTATCTTCCGTAGGCGATATATCGGCCCCTATGCTGCGATATATCTACATACGTTGATATATCAAACACGTATTTGCACTTTTTCAGCATATTTTGAATTGGATAAACAACTTTGACTGAGTCTAAACGCGATCCTAACAGCTGCTGGAAGGGTCTAGAGCTTCTAGATCTTTCTTATATTAAAACTATTCATCCAAATACTTAATTCCTTAATAATCATAATTATGACAAGTGTCATGCTCTTAATTGTTCTATCTAAACATTAGGTTATAATAAATAATATATCTAGGACCAGCAATATTAATCAAACCTTATGTTATAATTAATATTCTTAAACTATAAGTTAAACTTATAAAATCCATAACTGTTGCTATGAGTTTCCAACTACCCGGCTTGAACCGAAATCCATGGTAACTAACACACTACAAACTAATACTACTACTACTAGCTAGCTAAGTAAATATTATGGGACTCTACAATTCTCCCCTACTAAAAAGAATTTCGTCCCCAAAATTTACTTACCAAACAATTCTGGATACCGTGCTAACATGTGTTCCTCCAACTCCCACGTTGCCTCATGTTCAGAACTATTACTCCATAGGACTTTGACTATCAGAATACTCTTAGACCGTAATTCCTTCATCCCTCTATCTAGGATGCTAACCGGTTGTTCCTCATAACTCAAGTTTTTCTAGAGTTCTATCGTATCATATTTGAGGATATGAGATGGGTCTGATACATATCTACGCAGCATCGAGATGTGGAACACATTATGGATATCTGCTAAAGCTGGCGGTAGGGCTAATCTATATGCAATTGTTCCCACCTTGTCCAATATCTCAAAAGCATGGACTAAGCTTGTCTTTCTTACCAAACCATGGACTAAGCTTGTCTTTCTTACCAAACCGCTTCACACCTTTCATAGGAGATATCTTTAAGAAGACTTGATCTCCTATTTTGAATTTCACATCACACCGCTTGGCATCCGCATAACTTTTCTGTCGGCTCTGAGCAGCGAGCATACGATTTCTAATCATCGCTACTGCATCCTGAGCTTCTCTAACAACTTCGGGTCCAAGAAGTTTCCTTTCTCCTACCTCGTCCCAATGTAACAGCGATCGACACTTCCTTCCATAAAGTAACTCATAGGGTGCCATCCCGATCGTTTACTGATAGCTATTGTTGTAGGAGAATTATATAAGCGGCAAATACTTACTCCATGGTCCTCTGAAATCAAGTACACAAGTGCGCAACATATCTTCTAAAATTTGTATGGTACTCTCGGACTGACCATTGGTCTGAGGATGAAATGTCATAATAAGACTTAACTTGGTACCCATAGCTTGCTGCAAGCTTCCCCAAAATCTCGATGTAAACACCGATCCTCTATCAGATGCTATAGTCTTAGGGTTCCATGCAGTCTTACAATTTCTTGAACATAAATGTTTACATACTGATCTACTATGTAAGTAGTCTTGACAGGCACGAAATGAGCTGACTTGGTTAGTCTATCTATTACTACCCAAGCCAAGTCGTGCTACTTATTTGTTCGTGGCAATCCCATTAAGAAATCCATGGCTATGTCGTCCCACTTCCATTCTAAAATACTAAGCGGTTGCAATAAGCCTGCAGGCTGCTGATGTTCTGCTTTCACTTGCTGGCATACTAAGCATTTAGACACATATTCCGCTACATCTTTCTTCATTCCTGGCCACCAATATAACGCCTTAAGGTTGTGAGTCATCTTAGTCGACCCTGGGTGGACTGAGTATGGGGTATTGTGCGCTTCTTCTAAAATATTCTTCTTAATTCCATGATCATTCGGCACACATACCCGGTCCTTATATCTCAAGAGCCCCTGTCCTGATATCGAGAAATCTGTAGCCTTGCCTTCTTTAACTGCAGCTATGTGAGATACTAATGTGTCATCATGCCCTTGTCTGATTCTTATATCTTCTAACAAACTTGACTGGATGGACAAGTTATCCAGTTTACCAATGACTACTTCGATTCCGGCATTGATCAGCTCTTACTGTAGTGGCTTTTCTGTTCCAGCTAACGCTGCTAGACTTCCATCTCTTCCTACTTAACGCATCAGCAACTACGTTTTCTTTTCCTAGGTGGTATAGGATTTCACAGTCATAATCCTTCACTAGTTCTAACCACATGCGCTGCCTCATGTTGAGCTCCTTTTGTGTGAAGAAATACTTTAAGCTTTTGTGGTCCTATAAATCTCACACCGTTCTCCATAAAGATAATGGCGCCAGATTTTCAATGCAAAGACCACCATTGCCAACTCCATATCGTGTTGGATAGTGTTGCTCATAATCCTTCAGCTGCCTTAAGGTGTAGGCTATCATTTTGTCATTCTGCATCAGCACACAACCCAAACCTTGCTATGACGCATCACAGTAGACTACAAATTTGTCGTTGGGTGTTGGTACACAAAGTACTGGTGCTGAGCATAACTTATCCTTAAGCAACCGGAAGCTCTCTTCACACTTATCCGTTCAGTTGAACCTTTGCTGCTCCAGGTCAAGTTGGTAAGCGGAGTGGCTATCTTAGAGAAGCCTTCTACATACCTCTAATAATAGCCTGCTAGCCCCAGAAAACTTCTTACCTTTGACGCGTTCTTAGGCCTTGGCCAATCTTTCATAGCCTCTACCTTAGGTTAGTCTACAACAACTCCTTCCTTGGAAACTACATGGCGGAGGAACGCTACTTGCGAAAGCCCAAATTCAAACTTCTTGAACTTGACGTAAAGTTGATGCTCTTTCAATCGCAACATGGTCAACCTTAAATGTTCCTCGTGCTCGAATTCATCCTTTGAGTATACCAAAATATCATCGATGAACACTGCGACGAACTTGTCCAAGTAATCCTTGAAGACCCTATTCATTAAATCCATAAATGCGGCTGGAGCATTGGTAAGACCAAAATACATAACTAAAAACTCGTAATGTCCATAAAGAGTTCTAAAAGCTGTCTTGGGAATATCCTCGTCTTGTACCTTGAGCTGGTGGTACCCAGACCGTAAATCAATCTTTGAAAACACGGTCCCTCCTCTAAGTTGATTAAATAAGTCGTCAATCCGAGGTAGCAGGTACTTATTCTTAATTGTTACCTTGTTTAGCTCGCGGTAATCTATACACATCCACATGCTTCCGTCCTTCTTCTTCACAAATAGAACCGGTGCTCCCCATGGCGAATAGATCAGTCTAATAAAACCCAAGTCTAAGAGTTCTTGTAGCTGCGTCTTTAACTCCTTGAGTTTGGTAGGTGGCATCAGGTATGGTGCCTTTAAGATAGGCTCGGTACCCAGTACTAGTTTGATTGTGAAGTCAATTACCTGAGTCGGTGGCAACCCTGGTAAGTCGTCAGGAAATACTTCTGGGAATTCTTTTATGATGCGGACGTCTCCAAGCTTTAGTGGTGTTTCTTTTACCACATCTGCGATGCTGGCTAAGAATGTGTGACACCCTTTTTATATCATCCTCCAATCTTTGAGAAATGAAATAAGCGACGTACATAGTCATGAAACCTTCCCCATAAAGCATAGTCTCTGACCGTCATGAGTCTCGAACATCACTTGCTTACGTCTGCAGTCGATGGTTGCGCCATGCCTTGCTAGCCAATCCATGCCCAGTATCACATCGAAGTCTTTAATCTCTAGTTCCATTAGGTCTCCTTCTAGTTCTACGTCCTCAATTTTGATCGGTACGCCTCGTACTATCTGTGGTGATAGGACTATTTTTCCCGAAGGCAATTCTGTCACAAACCTAGTTCTAAATCTTTCACAAGGTTTGTCTAATTTCTTTATCATTCCTAATGAGATATATGAGTGTGTTGCTCCCGAATCAAATAATACTGAACATATATTATTGAGGATAGGAATCTGACCTGTGACCACTTTATTACTAGCTTCTGCTTCTCCCTAGGTCAAGGCAAAGACTCTGGCAGGAACCATCATGTTGTCCCTTTTCTCCTCTTGCTTGAGTTGTGGACATTCTTTCTTTCGGTGACCTTCCTGAACACAATTGTAGCATCCCTTGGTGTTTGCCCGACACTCACCAGGATATTTCTTTTGGCACTTAGATCACTGCAAGTATTCTACATAACCCGACCTACTACCTCCATTGTTTGTTCGTGCTCTTTTATCGTTGTCGGATTACTTGTTATCAAGATGCCTTCTCTTCTGACCATTATTGTTGCTAGGCTGATGATTGTTGGGGTGGTTGTTCCGACCATTCTGAGGTTGACTCTGCTGTTCAGGCTCAGGCTTACTGACCTCCTCTTTACTAACATTCGCCTGAAGCCTTTCTACTTCTATAGCCGTTTCTAGAGCATCGGCATAAATATTAGTTCTAGGGTTTTCTAGCTTAACCCCTAGCTCAATCTTTTGTCTAAGTCCTCTTACAAATTTGGTAACCCTCAAAAAATTAGTTGGGACCAGCTCTGGAGCAAACTTGGCTAGTCAATCAAAATATATAGCATACTCTGGTACCATCAAGTTGCCCTGCTTCAGACTGGTGAACTCCTCGACCCTTGTAGCGATGACTGTTGAGTTTTAGTACTTCTTGTGGAACAGCTCCAAAAATCTTGCCCATGTCATTGTGGTGACATCATGAGTCTGCTGAACTAAGTCCCACCATATTCTAGCATCCTTCTTTAAAAGAGAAGAAATGCAAGATATGCGATCCGTGTTGCCGAAGTTCATGTGTGCTAGGGTTGGATCTACATTTTTGAGCCATTCTTCCGCCTCGATGGGGTTGGTTGTCCCTTCAACGTTTGGAGCGTGTTTCTTACAAAACCGCTCATAGATTGGCTCCATGTACTGAGCTGGGTAGGGCGCATAGTTCGCCATTGACCATCCCCCATAAGGACCTACTTGTTGGGGCGCATGAACCATTTGTTGAGGTTGCGGTTGCGGCTGAGGCTGAGTCTGTGGCTGCGGCTGCGGCTGAGCTTGCTGTCACTGTTGCTGCAGCAATTCCTCCACTTGTTGTCGTAGCCTGACAATTTATGTAGTGTTGTCAACTGGAGGTGGCGGTGCACTTCGGTTAGCAGCAACATTGGTAGCACGCGCTCCCCTTCTGCAAACAGGAGGGGCTTCAGAAGTCTCATTAACGACGCTGGAGGCATTGACGTTTGTGCGTGCAGACCTTCTGAGCGATATCTTTAGCAGAGTTCTAACACTCGAGAAAAATATGTTAGAACTTACCCTAATAGGCTCTAAAACAAAACTTGATCTAAGCAAACATAACTCGGACCTACTAATTATGATGAAGAATTATATAAATCTTCTTTATAATTAGGGTGGGTTTCTATACTTAGAAAATCAGCCATCTTAATTATTTTATAAGTCTGTTTCTAATCATTCTATATGACTTAATTCTTAGGCTCGAAACTCGTCGTTGTTCCAAAGTTAACCATATTAAGGGAGGGCTGGGATCAGTAAAATCGTTCCCACTACTATGCCCCCCCTAACTCTCAATATAGAACTTAGTCCATTGATTTGTATCCACCCTCACCGAACTTGGTTATTATTTATTATGATTGTAAAAGAAAATCAAACTCATACATGTCATTCAAAAATAACAATAATATTCATTTGGAAAAGGTTTTCACTAAGTACAATCATAAATGCAAAGATAATAGATAAATGAATAAATAAATAGAGAAATAAACTAATCTAAAAATCAGGATCTTCTACATATCATCTAACATATCATCATGTATCTCCTCATAATCATCATTATCTTGAGCCTCAAAATTTCCTCGGGGAAGATTCATAAGGATTCTATGTTTTTGCTCATTAGTGAATTGAAATTCCATCTTAGAGGTGAACCTAAGTATGAGAAAATAATATCTCATAGCTACCGGTATTTCTATAGTCCCCATATTTCTTCTAGAGTTGAAATTACAGAAGGATAATCTTTAAAAAGCCTAATTACTAAAACATATTGCTCCGTAGCTCTCATCATGATTTGCTTAGTAGTTTGGAGGTGAACTATCTCCTTGTGGAATAAGATTAATCTCCGAGTGATTCTTTCTAACACTCCTACCGTATTCCTTGGATCTCTAATCATTTTCAATGCCTTAATGGCTCGGATATCCTCATAGGTCAAGGCTCCATCCATTCTTAACTGAAAACATAAGGGCTAAAACGTTAGCTATACACATAAACATAATAACTATAACATAAACACTTACATTGGCGGTTAGATTCTGAGCTTGAGCGTGTGTATCAATGAGAACTTCATGCATATGAACCGTTTGCTCTGATACCAACTATAATGACCCAACTATTTCTAAGAGTTGGACCATTAAAACTACTAGATATAGCTACTATTTTGGGAAACATACATAAGAAATAACATAACTTTATTGAAAACCCAAAATGTTGTACCAATACAAAATAAAGTAAAATATAAAATAAAATGCAATATGGTATGGGATCCCATCGTTTATAAAACATAAAACATAACTTTAATTATTTAAATACTAATTTCGGAATTACATCAAAACATAATTTAAAAGACTAAAAATAAATAACGTCATCCTCGATCGACTCCCAGTCCATTAAATCCATTCATCCTTAACACACAAGCCAAGCTGCCAAGAATCCTTCCACCTTCCATATTTAATTTCCTACATCAAGCTAAAAATAAAGGAGTGAGCCTAATGCCCAGCAAGGAAAATCTACTAACAACATACATCATAAATCATAAGCATAAGACTATATCATAAACATATACTATAAATATATGACTATAAAACATATATCATATAGGACTACAATATTAATGGCCATTAACTCATTAACATGGTATGTGAATAACCATCTAGGTCCTCTGTCTACTAATCGAGGTAGGTTAGATCACATGGTAGTATATGATAACTCATCTAGGTCCTCTACTAGTCGAGGTAGGGTAAATCATAACTTTAACCCATGAAAATGATAAATAATATTGGGGTTTGCTATCTAAACAACTATAAGCCCCAAATGACTACAAGACATATTTATACATATATATATACATATCATAAAACATATAATAGCATAAAAATAAACACATATATAATCTACCCTATTTTCCTTACCAAAAGCCGGGATATTTGGGAACAAGAATGGGATAAGAACACTCCTATAAACCAACAGTAGATGGGGAGTATCTCTAAAGAATAAAGATGAAATGAGAACTAAACCATCAAAGAAGAAACTTACCAAGAAGAACCTTAAGTTTCAAGAAACTTAAATACCTAATCAAGAATCATAAACAAGAGTTAGGATCTGAATAAAAGAAAACTAAAGAACCACAAAGAACTCAACTTAGGGATAAGAATACCTTGAATGATCTTATGGATTGATCTAAACATCAATACTGAAATCTCACTATTTCTCACTTCCCAAGTGTTTAGAAAAGCTTAGAATGATAATTCTTTTAACCCAAAACCCAAATGTTTCTCTCTATAGTGTTCTTCGCATCATGGAGGCTCTGATCAAATGCTTGAAGAATGAAGAAAATGGCTGAGTACTAGGTCCTATTTATAGATTTCAAGGAGTGACACTAACCCTTTTAATTTGAATAAATAAATGAATATAAAATGAAAAATATTTGAATTTGCGTTCAACAGATGCTCAAAACTCGGTCAAAATCGTTCAAAAGCATGTCTAAGTGATTAAGGGTATTTTTAAAATTAAAATCACAAACTTTCAAAAATCATGCACCAGGGGCGATATAGATATATCAGCTCTACCCTAAATCCCGAGTCTCATTCGTACGTTCGTGCAAAGTCGACGTGTTTTCCATATCTTCTGTAGGCGATATATCGGCCCCTATGCTGCGATATATCGACATACGTTGATACATCAAACACGTATTTGCACTTTTTCAGCATATTTTGAATTGGATAAACAACTTTGACTGAGTCTAAACATGATCCTAACAGTTGCTAAAAGGTTCTAGAGCTTCTAGATCTTTCTTTTATTCAAACTATTCATCAAAATACTTAATTCCTTAATAATCATAATTATGACAAGTGTCATGCTCTTAATGGATCTGCCGCTGCTGCTACTACTACTACTACTACATTTACCCAAAATGTGTCCATGGAATTTTCTATAAATACTGGGAATATTGGATAGGACAAGGGAGCGTTATTCTGTAATTCCAAAACTCTGCCAAAATAGAGAGAGAAACAACAATAATATTGACTCGTGGACTAGGTGGATTTTAACCACTGAACCACATAAATTTCCATCATTACGGTTTATTAATAAGCACTAATCTGCCTTATTATTTCTTAATACACTGTTGGTGAAAAACTGTGTCAATAGTTTGGTGCTTTCATTGAGAGAAAATTAGTGTTTCACCAAAATCCCAGTCGATTCTCATCATGGCGCAAACTCACTCAACGCATGATAATGAGATAGAACAGCCTGATGGGTGCTGCTGCTGCTGCAGCTATTGCTATTGCTACTGCAACTGCTACAGCTACTCCTACTACTACTACTACTACTACTCCTCCTACTACTGCTACTAATTCTACTACTGCTGCTGCAACTACTTCTACTGCTACTGCTGCTGCTGTCGCTGCTACAGCTGCTGCTTCTACTACTGCTACTGCTACTGCTACTGCTATTGCTGCTACTACTACTGCTACTGCTACTCCTATTACTACTACTGCTACTACTACTACTACTGCTACTACTGCTACTACTTCTACTACTGCTGCTACTGCTACTGCTACTACTGCTACTACTACTGCTGTTACTGCTTCTACTGCTACTACTACTGCTACTGCTACTGTTACTTCTACTACTGCTACAGCCACTACTACTACTGCTACTACTTCTCCTATTGCAGCTGCTACTACTGCTGCTGCTACTACTTCTACTACTACTGCTGCTGCTCCTACTTCTACTATTGCTGCTACTATTGCTGCTACTGCTACTGCTACTGCTACTGCTACCACAACTACTACTACTACTACTAATGCTACTGCTACAGCTACTGCTACTGCTACTGCTACTGCTTGTGCTACTACTGCTACTACTACTACTACTGCTGTTGCTGCTGCTACTACTACTGCAACTGCTACTGCTACTACTACTACTTCTACTGCTACTCCTACTGCTACTGCTGTTGCTACAGCTACTACTACTACTACTGCTACTGCTTGTGCTACTACTGCTACTACTGCTACTGCTTGTGCTACTACTGCTACTACTGCTATTACTACTAATACTGCTACTGCTCTTACTTCTACTACTGCTGCAACTACTGCTGCTACTACTACTACTACTAGTAGTAGTAGTAGTAGTAGTGGTGGTAGTAGTAGTAGTAGTAGTATTAGCTACTCCTACTGCTACTGTTGCTGCTACTACTACTACTACTACTACTACTGCTACAGCTACCGCTACTGCTTGTGCTACTACTGCTACTACTCATATTACTACTACTACTGCTACTGCTACTACTACTACTACTGCTACTGCTACTACTGCTACTACTGCTACTACTACTACTACTACTGCAACTGCTACTGCTACTACTATTCCTGCAACTACTGCTACGGCTGCTACTACTGCCACTACTGGTACTACTACTACTGCTACTGCAACAACTGCTACTACTACTGCTACTACAGCAACTTCTACTACTGCTACTACTACTACTACTACTACTACTACTACTGCTACTACTACTACTTCTGCTACTGCTATTACTACTACTACTACTACTACTACTACTACTACTACTACTACTACTACTACTACTGCTACTACTACTACTATTGCTCCTACTACTACTGTAACTGCTACTGCTACTGCTGCTCCTACTGCCGCTACTGCTACTACTACTACTTCTATAACTGCTACTACTGCTGCTACTACTGCTACTTCTACAACTGCTACTACTGCTACTGCTACTACTACTGCTTCTACTACTACTGCTACTACTGCTACTACAACTACTATTGCTACTGCTACTACTGCTACTACTGTTGCTACTGCTACTACTACTACTACTTCTGATGCTGGTGCAACTACTGCTACTGCTACTGCTTGTGCTACTACTGCTACTTCTACTACTGCTACTACTTCTACTGCTTCTACTGCTACTACTACTACTGCTACTACTACTGCTGCTACTACTACTGCTACTACTGCTTCTACTGTTACTATTCCTACTGCTGCTACTGCTGCTACTACTTCTACTGCTGCTACTGCTACTACTGCTGCTACTGCTACTACTACTGATGCTGGTGCTACTACTACTACTGCTACTGCAATGTTGATGCTGATGCTGCTGCTGCTACTACTACTTCTACTACTACTACTGCTGCTGCTGCTGCTATTGCTACTACTACTACTACTACATTTACCGAAAATACTAGTACTGCTACTTCTGCTACTACTGTTACTACTGCTACTTCTGCTACTACTGCTACTACTACTGCTACTACTGCTACTACTACTGCTACTTCTACTTCTTCTACTACTACTACTACTACTACTACTACTACTACTACTACTACTACTACTACTACTACTTCTACTACTAATGCTGCTGCTGCTGCTACTACTTCTACTACTACATTTACCGAAAATGTGTCCATAGAATTCTTCTATAAATACTGGGAATATTGGAAAGGAAAAGGAACTGTTATTCTGTAATTCCAAAACTCTGCCAAAATAGAGAGAAACTGGCATTCTATCTGATGTTGGCTTCCAGGTAGCTCTGGCCATATTTCTAGTCCCATTCAATCAACGTCATGACCGACCAACCTTTAAGGAAGGTTTTGCAAAAACCTAAAACGTCGGGACATCTTTTAAAATGGGCTATCAAACTTAGCCAGTTTGAGATATTGTACGTGCCACGAACCTCAATAAAAAGTCAGGCCGTTGCTAATTTTATGGCTGAATGCACCAGATTTCAAGAGGAGCTCTTGAAGGAGCCGGTGCAGGAGTTGTGGAAAATCTTCGTGGATGGATCATCAAACGAGAATGGATCGGGAGCTGGGATCATCTTAATCTCAGCAGAAGGGCATTGATTTCATACAAATCTGAGATTCAAATTTGAGGCATCCAACAACGAAGCCGAATATGAGGCCTTACTAGCTGGGCTGGGAGTGGCAAGGGAGCTCAAAGCGAAAGCCATCCAATGCTATAGTGATTCTTAGCTCGTTTCCAATCAGGTATTGAGAGAATATCAAGCTTGAGGTACCAAGATGGCGGCCTACCTATCTAAGGTGAAGGGAGAACTCTCTGAATTTGAGTACAATTCTGTTGAACAGATCCCCCGCGAGCAGAATTCTAATGCTAACGCTTTGGTGTGACTTGCTACCACAAAAGAAGCGGAGACCTTGAATGTAGTGCTAGTGGAGTTCTTGGAGAGTCCGAGTGTGACAGAAGAAATGATAAAGGTCAAAATGATCGACACAAGACCGACCTGGATGACTCCAATAATGGAGTACATCACAACAAGAAGGCTACCTGATGATAGGAAAGACGCAAGAAAAATACTTTATCAAGCTCTACGGTACGTAATAGTGGATGGGACCTTGTATCGGTGTGGTCATTCATTGCCTCTCCTACGATGTGTTTTTCCCGAGGAAGCCAAGAACATTTTACAAGAAATACACGAAGGATTTTGAGGAGATCATGCTGGGGGGAAAAACCTAGCACTGAAGATACTGAGGCAGTGCTATTTTTGGCCCACTTTAACGAAAGACTTAATCTCATATGTCAGAACTGCGACAAATGCCATTGTTTCGCCATATTTTCCCAAGCTGCACCAGTTGAGCTAACAATGATTTCACCCCCATGGCCATTTGCGATATGGGGAATCGACCTAATAGGTTCCCTACCTACGCGAAAGGGAGGAGTTGGTTACGCAGTCATGGCAATCGACTATTTCACGAAGTGGGTAGAAGCCAAACCTCTAGCAACCATCACTTCAAAAAGAGTCCTAGACTTTGTGGTGAAGAGTATTATATGTTAGTTTGGGCTTCCTAAAAAGATCATATCAGACAATGGGACACAATTCGATAGCGATCTCTTCACTGACTTCTGTGAAAAATATGGCATCACTAAGAGTTTCTCCCCAGTAGCATATCCGCAGGCCAACGGGCAGGTCGAGGCTGTGAACAAAACCCTTAAGGTGAGCTTGAAAAAGAGGTTAGATGAAGCCAAAGGATTATGGCTCGAGTAGCTCCGGCAAGTACTTTGGGCCTACAGAACTTCCACAGGGCATACTCCTTTTTCCTTAACTTTTGGAAGCGAGGTCGTGCTTCCAGTTGAAGCCATGGTAGCCACCCACAAGCAAAGGTCGTTTAGTCAAGAACAGAATGATGGACTACTTAATTCATCTCTCGATCTGATTGAAGAAAAATGAGAAGAGTCGCAGTTACAGCTCGCCCATTATCAACAAAATATCACTCTCTATTTTAATTCTAAAGTTAGAAGGCACAGATTTGGACTGGGCGACCTGGTTCTCCGAAGGGTCTTTTTAGAGAATAAGGATCCCAAGGACAGTGTATTAGGCCCGAACTAGGAGAGACCATATCAGGTCGTTGAGGTTTTGTGTGAAGGAACCTTCAAAATAACTCGGCTGAACGGGGAAGTAGACCCGCGGACCTAGAATGCCCTACATTTGAAAAAATGTTATCAGTAGTACCACAATCAATGTAAGGCTTATTTATAAAAGCCATTTGATTAAATAATAGATGGATTATTAAATAATTTTTTTTAAGGTTGTATTAGTTCGTGTTCTCATATTTGTAAAAGCAACCAAGAAAGTTTATACATTCTGGTCACATAGGGGGCACATAACCTGAGATTGGCAAAGTTAAGCTTGCTTGATAAGATTAAAAAAACTTAGAAGCTTGGAAAAATTGATTATTCAACAGCTTTTTAAGAGCTCGAGTTTTCAATAAACCTAGCGCGAACTAATTTTAACTCATTTAAAACCTTGGGCGTAACCAGGTCCGAAACTTAGAAGCTTGGAAAAATTGAGTATTCAATGGCTTTTTAAAGCTCGAGTGTTCAATAAACCTACTGCGAACTAAGTTTAAAGCATATAAAACCCTGGACATAACTAGGTAAAAAAAACTTGGAAATTTGGGAAAATTGATTATTCAACGGCTTGTTAAAGCTCGAGTTATCAATAAACCTAGCACGAACTAAGTTATTAAAAACCCTAGATATAACCAGATTCGAGTCCTGATTCATAACAGGAATGATGCAAATAATCAAACAAAAACTTGGATATAACCAAGCTCGATCAAATCTATCCTGATCTAAGAATCGATTCATAAAATCTCGAATGTACAAGTATAAGGATTCATAAGCATAAGAGATAATAAAGGAAAGATAAATGGATCAAAAGTTTGATATATATTAAAATAAAACAAATAAATTACACGAGGAGAAAAAACCTCGAACTGAGCCCGAAAGCAATTGTTTCATATCAAAAAACAGTTAAACAACTACAATAAAATAAAATAAATAAAGATCATTGGGACCCATCAGCTCTCCCCACCGAGGTGACCTCCTCGCCATCTCCCTCCGCTGCTCCAAAAGCCTCACCAGTTTCTGACGGTTCTTGCAAGAGCCGAGCATTGAATTTTGCAAGGTACGGATCCCACAGCCCGGGTTTCATGAAAGAGAAGTTCCCATTCGGGTTGAAGGCCCAGCAATGGTACAACATCTCCTCCATGGCCGATGATGACACCGCCTTTTCTTCTTTGGATGTGACTTTGGCCTCGAGCAATTTTGCTTTGACCTCATCAATCTCAGCCTGAAGTTATGCCGTTTGAGCTTAGGAGGAAGACAGTGCAGTCTTTGCAGCTTGCTCAATTTCTTGGGACGAGGCAAGAGTAGCTTTGGCATCATGCTCGTTCTTCTGGCCTGCTCACCTTCTTGAGTAGTAGTCAGGGCGGTTTGGGTAGTAGTAGTAGTAGTAGTAGCAGTAGCAGTAACAGTAGTAGTAGCAGTAGCAGTAGCAGTAGCAGTAGTAGTAGTAGCAGTAGTAGTAGTATGTTATTACTTTGGATTTTGGTTCAAGCTGGGGCTTAGTTGGACACTCGTAGAAACACTTGTAGATTTTATAAGTTTAACCTATAGTTTAAGAATATTAATTATAACCTAAGGTTTAATTAATATGACTGATTATGAAGAGGATATTTATTATACTATAAGGTTTAGATAAACCCAATAAGATATTAACACTTGTCATAAGTATGTTTAATGAAGAAATTAAGTATTTTTGAGGAATACGTTTATTCAGAGTAATATTTGAAATCCTAGAGTTTGCCAGTAGCTTTGAAATCGTTAAAGGACTTAGTCAAGGCTATTTACTCAATTCAAATTAGGCTGAAAAAGTGTAATTACGTGTATAATATTTCAGCGTATGCCGATATATCGCAGCTCTAGGGGGCGATATATAGCCATACGGGGATACAAAAAACACGTAGCTTCGCACAACCACCTCGACGAGCCTCGGGTATATGAGCCCAGGCGATATATCGCCTATGGTAGGCGATATATCGGCCCTTGGGAAAGTTTTTCAAACATTTTTGAAACCGAGCTCATTTTATTCCTTAACCTCTTGATAAGTCTAGAATCTTTCTGACCGAGTCTTCAGCCTCTGCTGAACGATTATTCAAATATTTCTCAATTAAAAAGCCATTATTTTATTCAAGCTAAATGAAGATCTTTTCATTCTTGAACTCTATAAATAGGACCTAGTACCCAGCCATTTCTTCATTCATCAAGTTGAGTTCAGAGCCTACAAGCTGCTAGGATTACTTTAGAGTGTTAAACACTTGGGTTGGGGCTATAAGCTTAATCATTATAAGCTTATCAAACACTTGGGAAGTAAGGATAATAGAGTATTTCGGTTTCGAGGTATAGTTCGGTCATAATACATTAAAGGTATTCCTATGCTTAAAGTTCCTTTCTGTATCATTCCATTAGTTTTTATAGTTTATCTCTACTCAAATCCTAACTCAGTATTCTTTATTCTTGGTTAGGCATCTAAGTTCTTTGAACTTGAGGTTCTTGTTGGTAAGTATCTTTCTCAAATGGTTTAGTTCATTCTCTTCATCTTCTTCTTTTAGAAATACTCACCTTTTCGTTATGGTATTTAGGAGTGTTCCAAAATCACGACTTTGTTCTCATCATCCCGATATATTGGTAAGGAAAATAGGATAGTTTTATATGCTTATATGTTATGTTGATATGTTATGATAAGTTATGCTATAATATGTTATGATATGTCTTCTTATGTTTCATGGTTATGATTTGTCCTACCTCAAATATTAGACAGGGGACATAGATGGGTTATCATAAACCTACCATGTGATCTAACCTACCTCAGATATTAGAAAGGAGACGTGGATGGTTTATCACATGTTTTAATGGCCATTAATAGTATAGTCTTATATGATGTACATCTTTATAGATCTATGTTATATGTTTATAGCTTATAGTTTATTTGTATGATTATGTTTCATGCTTGTAGTAGATTTTCCTTGTTGGGCATTAGGCTTATTCCTTTATGTTTTATATGTGCAGGAAAATAGCTTTGGCGGCGGGAAGGTTCTTAGCAGCTTGGGAATGTTATTGAGGGAGAATGACATCGGTGGACTGCGTGAATGATTCGAGGATGAAGTTGCTTTTTAGTCTTTTAATTATGATTTCTATGTATTTCCGCATCTAATTTTGTAACCCATTTATTTAAGTTATGTTATGTTTTTATTTTCAAAACAATTGGATCCCATATCCTACTTTGAATTTTATGTAGTTTAACATTTGTTTTACAAGTTTTAATAAAGTAATGTTTATTTCATATGTACGTTTTCTTAAAGATTAGTGTCTATGTATAGTAGTCATTAATGGTCCAAAGTCTAGAGTAGTTGGGTCGTTACAGTTGGTATCAAAGCAACGGTTCATTCGCATGAAGTTCTCCTCGATACACACACTCAAAGCTCCGAATCTGACTGCCAAGTAAGTGTTTAAGTTATAGTTATTATGTTTATATGTATAGCTAACAAGTTTAGTCTTTATCTTTCAGTTAAGAATGAACAGAGCATTAACCTATGGGGATATCCGAGCCATTAAGGCTTTAAAAAGAATTAGAGAACTGAGAAACATCGTAGGGGTGCTAGAAAGAATCACTCGGAGGCTGGTTTTACTCCACAAGAAATAGGTCATCTCTAAGAATCTAAGCAGATCATGATGGGAGCAACAGAGCAATATGTTTTAGTAATAAGATTATTTAGAGATTATCGTACCATAATTGCATTCTTAGAGGAGATATGGGAGACAATGGACAATGAAGAAGAATTGCCGGTAGCAATGAGATATTATTTTCTCTTAGTTAGGTTCACTTCAAAAATGGAGTTTCAGTTTACAAATGAGCAAAAGCATAGAATTTTTAAGAACCTTCCTCGAGGGCATTTTGAGGCACATGATAATGAGGACTATGAGGAAATAGAAGATGATATGCTAGATGAAGGATCAGATATAGAAGATCCCAATTTTTACATAGTTAGTTTCATTGTTTGTTTTATTTATTATTTGTTTTATGGTTGTAAATAGTGAAAACTTTATTTTCCAAATTAATATCATGTTATTTTGTTAACATGTATGAGTTTGATTTTTTTTTCGCAATCATAATAAATAAATAAAATGAATAATGACTAAGTTCGGTGAGGGTAGATACAAATCAATGAACCAAGTTTCTATATTGAGAGTTAGGGGGCCATAGTAGTGGGAACGATTTTACTGATCCCAGCCCTCCCTAAATATGGTTAACTTTGGAACAAAGATGAGTTTCGAGCCTGAGAATTAAGTCATATAGGATGATTAGAAACAAACTTAGAAAATAATAAAGATGGCTTGTTTTTCTAAGTATAGAAACCCACTCTAATAATAAAGAAGACTTATATAATTTTCATAAGAAGTTATAATCAATAGGTCCGAGATATGTTTGTTTAGATTAAGTTTTTTCCTTAGAGCCTATTAGGGTGAAGTTCTGACATGTTTCTCTCAACTATTAGAACTCTACTGCAATGTCGCTCCGAAGATATACTCGCACCAACGGAAATGCCTCTAACGCTGCTCCTGTGAACAATGAAGCCCCTCCGGTTTGCAGAAGGGGAGTGCGTGCTATTGCCAGCCGCAACGTGCCGCCGCCACCAGCTGACAACACTGCGGAGATCGCCAAACTACGACAACAAGTCGAGGAGCTATTACAACAATAGTGACAACAGGCTCAGCCACAGACTCAGCCTCCGGCTCCGCCGCAGCCACAGCAAATGGCCTTAGCACCCCAACAATTTGGTCCATATGGGGGATGGCCAGTGGTGAATTATGCACCGTATCCAGTACAACACATGGAGCCAGTTTATGAGAGGTTTTGTAAGTAGCACGCTCCAAACTTCGAAGGGACTACAGACCCCTTTGAGGCAGAAGAGTGGCTAAGGAATGTGGAGCTAATCCTGACACACACGAACCTCAGCAACGCGGACCGCATATCCTGCGTTTCATCTCTACTCAAGAAAGATGCAAGGATATGGTGGAACTTAGTCCAGTAGATGCATGATGTTGCCACCATGACGTGGACTCGATTTGTGGAGTTGTTCCGGAAGAAGTATTACAATTCGGTTGTACTCGCTTCAAGAGTTGAGGAGTTCGCTGTCTTGAAGCAAGGGAGTTTATCAGTGGCAGAGTATGTTCGACAGTTCGACCAATTAGGTAAGTTTGCACCAGAAATGGTTCCAACTGACTATCTAAGGGTGTCTAAGTTCATTAGAGGACTTCGACCGAAGATCGAGCTAGGGGATAAGCTAGCAAACCCAGGAAACACTACTTATGCCGACATTCTAGAAATGACAATAGAAGTAGAAAGGTTGTAGGCTAATGTTAGTAAAGAAGAAGCCAGTAAGCCTGAGCCTAGACAGAAAAAATAAATCAACCTCAGACTAGTCGGAACAACAACCATAGCAGTAGCAATCAATCCATCCACAACAACCACAATCAGTCCAGTAACAACAATAACGGTCAGAAAAGAAGGCATCCTGATAATAAGCAGTCTAATAGCGATAAAAGGGCATGGACAAATAATGGAGGTAGTAGGCCGAGTTATGTAGAATATTCGCCATGTGCTAAGTGCCAGAAGAAACATCCTGGTGAATGCTGGGCAAACACCAAGGGATGTTACAACTGTGGTCAAGAAGGACACCGGAAGAAAGACTGTCCTTAGCTCAAGATAGAAGGGAAAAAGGAAGATAAGATGGTTCCTGCCAGGGTCTTCGCCTTAACCCAAGGAGAGGCTGATGCTAGCAATAAGGTGGTCACAGGTCAGGTTTCTATCCTCAATAATATATGTTCTGTATGATTTGATTCAGGAGCCACTCATTCGTATATCTCGTTAGGAATGATAGAAAAACTAGACAAAACTTGTGAAAGATTTAGAACTAGGTTTATAACCGAGTTGCCTTCGGGTAAAGTAGTTCTATCATCACGGATAGTACGAGGCGTACCGATCAAGATTAAGGACGTAGAACTAGAAGGATACATGATAGAACTGGAGATCAAGGACTTTGACATGATACTAGGCATGGACTGGCTAGCACGGCACGACGCAACCATCGACTGCAAATGCAAGAAGGTGATGTTCGAGACTCCTGACGGCCAGAGATTATGTTTCATGGGACAAGTTTCAGGACTACGCACCCCACTAATATCATCTCTCAAGGCTCAAAGAATGATAGAAAAAAGGTGTCAAGCATTCTTAGCCAGCATCACAGATGTGGTAAAGGAAACACCACTTAAGGTTGGAGACGTCCGCATTGTAAGAGAATTCCCAGAAGTATTTCTCGATGACTTGCCAGGGTTGCCGCCTACTCGGGAAATTGACTTCACGATTGAATTAGTATCGGGCACCGAGCCTATCTCCAAGGCACCATACCGGATGGCACCTACGGAACTCAAGGAGTTAAAGACGCAGCTGCAAGAACTCCTAGATTTGGGTTTTTTTAGGCCGAGCCATTTTCCATGGGGAGCACCGGTGCTATTCATATAGAAAAAGGATAGAAGTATGTGGATGTGCATAGACTACCGCGAGCTGAACAAGGTAACGATTAAGAATAAGTACCTGCTACCCCGGATTGACGACTTGTTTGATCAACTCTGAGGTGCGACCGTATTTTCAAAGATTGATAACTATTGTCATGGCGTACCACTAGGTGGTCTACGCACTGGAGCAGGGTTACATTTAGATCTGGGTTGGAAGGATGACGGTTAACGAGCTGATATGGGTTATAGTGAACTAACCTAAAATCGGCAACAACCCTATCTAATTCCCTAAAGAGGTATGGGTTACCTTGGCCAGAGGGGCCGACTGCTTCCCTTAATGCAATTCGGTCCAGATCAGGTTCCTGGACAGCCTCGGGAACTCGTCTTTTTCGCATGAGAGGCACCTCATCCTCTTCCTCCTCATCATCCTCAGTGGCTGGCAAGGTCTCTTGAGAGGAGGGGAGCTCGGGGATCACCGGAAGAGGAGCTCGGGTCCTCAAGGCCAGCGTTTGACCTTCGTTGATCAACTAGTAGGCCAGCATCGTGATGTCATTCACGACCTGGTGATAATCTTTCTCACTGAGGGGAAGTTTAGACAGCTTCTCATACTGACCTCTGAGGGTCACAGACTTTTCCGTCCTCACAAATATGGCTGCATGTGAAACAAATTTAGTTAAGACATGTACAAAAAAGAAATATCTTAAAGTAACAAAATTCACGAGCTGGATTTACAGGGATGGAGGACTTACGAAGTTGGTTCAAGTAACGATGTTCACAGTTTCTGAAGCCATTCGACATAAAGAATAAATCTTTATAATTGTTTGGATGACTGGGGAGCTCAATAACGGAGGCCAAGTTGGGAAATCGCGTGTAACGACCCAAATTCGCTAATAAGGCTTAAGGGCCTTGATTAGTGTGCCAGAAGGGCATTAATGGAATAACTGTGATTTAAAGAGTAATTATATGATTAATAATGCGTATATGATAATCTATTATATTATGTGGTAATATGATATGTGATATATGTGAGAACCACATTATTATGTGGACAGGTTCGCTGAGCACGACTCAAGACTATTCTAGGGCTAGATAGTGGGAAAAGTCACAATGAGGGTTTAAGATAAGACTTTGGAGAAGTCGGAGATACTTTTAGATAGCGGATAGTAATTTGGGTTATCGGGACACGGAAATAAATATATGGAGATATATTCGAGGTTAGGATGTCTAGGCGGGAATATTGGGGGATTTTACCATTTTGGCCTCGGGGACGGTTCTGACACCCCGAGCCTCGGGATTAACTTAACAGATAAGTTAGACTTAAGGAAGCCTTTAGAAAAAAAAAACACAAACTGACTAAGTATTTTGTCCCAGCCCACTTACACGTTCAAGGGAAACTAAGGAGAGAAAAACACAGAAAACATAAGGGAGAAACAAGCTGGAATTCTGAGATTTGAGGTGAGGAATTAAAGGTCTAGCTCAGGGATTGATCAAGCACTAAAACAGGGATAAGGTAAGCCTTTAATTCTCTTCTCTGTGGTTAGGATTATGGTTTTGGTTAAGTGTTGAAACAAAGTTAGCTTTGGTGTTTTAAGGCAGAATTAAAGAAGGGAACTTGGGAACCTAGCTTGGCTATAGCTTGGTGAAGTGATTCTACAGCTAAGGTGAGTCTCTACTCCTAGTTTAGAGGTTTTTTCATTGAGTTTGATGGCTGGTTTGTGTGTGTTTTAGCACTTGGGTTTCAGAAATTGAAAGGAAGAGATTGGAGTGTGTTAGGCTATGTTTTCTTGGGAGTTAGGTGGGTTAGAAATGCTAAAGAAGTTGGGAATTAATTGGTTAAGAGTTGGGAAGTTTTGGGATGGTTTAAGGTAAGGTTTTGAGCTTTGAAATGGTGTAAAATCTGGGTTCGGAGGGGAGGGCCGCGGCTTTGTTCTAGAGTGCCGCAGCCCTAGCATGCAAGGAAGCCAAGGGGGCTCGGCCAAGGGGGCGCGCCGCGGCGCCCAAGGCAAGGGTCGTGGCGCGTGTGTGGTTCAGTGAGGGAGTAGGCTCTGTTTTGGGGAAGGGTCGCGGCTAGGCTTTGGGGGCCGCAACCCTTGGTTGGACACTTGGGATTTTGAGGGTTTTAAGCATGGGGGAGTGATCTAGTGTGCTCGGGTTTGGTTTCACCACCGTGCTTGGTGGAATTGGATATCCCGGGAGTTAGTTTTATAACTGGAACCTATATTTGAGTATTTATGAAACCCTATGTTTTGGTTGTGACTAGGTAATAAAGGCTTAGGCTCGAGAACGAATCGTGCTTGAGGGGCGTTGCTCGTAATTCTATAACCACACAGATTAAAGGTAAGAAAACTGTACCCGATTATATGTTTGTGATGGGACTAAGTGCTCCCGAGAATTGTATCGTGTCAATGATGGTATTATGACATGGGACATGTAAAGCGACCTAAGGGTGCCGTACATAGTATTTGCGCACAGGGCGCGGCTTGGCCACTGGTAGCCGAGAATATTCGCTGAGCTCGGCTTAATCAAGTCGGTGTCAGTGGGATAACGAAGGGAGCAGCCTGAGAGCGCTAGCCCTAGTTATCATTTGTGCAATGATATGCGATAAGAATTGATATGCTTAGTATGTTGAATACTTAGTCATGCTGAATGATTATATGTTCGAGAACTTGTGATATAATGTGAGATGTGGATTTGTCTGTTTATTGCTTATGCTCTGTTGTTGTGTTTTCTTGCTGGGCCTTGGCTCACGGGTGCTACGTGGTGCAGGTAAAGGCAAAGGCAAGCTGGACCAAGCCTGAGACGGAGAGCTCCGAGGTGGAATGTACATAGCCAGCCGTTCGATCATCATGGTCGAGGAGTGGATCAGGACAGGGATTACCTAACCGCTTGTCTTGCCTTAGTATGGCTAGTCATTGTATCTAAATCTTATAACTTTTGTAAACAATCTTTGAACTTATATTTTTGGGATCCCGTGTAAACAAATAATGTTTCTTAGTGAAAATGTGGCTTTCAAGACCAAACCATTTTAAACCCTAGTTCCTCTACAATTTTAATAACACGATTTTAACTGAATGACTTGATTAGCAAGTCTGGCACTTTATAAACACACAGTGTAACGGTCTTGGCTATCTAGGGCGTTACATCACGTGAGGTAGTATAATCTATCACCACATCCCCTCTAGTTGGGGCTTGCCTTGAGCAGAAGAAATATAGTATGTCTGCCGGAGTGGGGACCTCCCACTCGTGTTTCAAGAACAAGTACTTCAGCTCCGCCAAAAGTATATACAAATTTGGGGGGAGCTAGAATGGAGCTAGCTTCATGTAATTCAAGAACTCTGCAAAGTACTGGTCCAGGGGAAGGAAGGTTCCAACCTTAAGGTGCTCATCACTCCAAGTCGCGTAGTCATATTGGAGAGGGGAACAACTCCTTTCCCCTTCAAACACAAGTCGGACGAGGAGAGTTCCAGCTCCGACCTCTATGTTGTGGCTCAACATAATCTTATTCACTCTCCCTTGAGTCGTGATCTTGGAGATGATACGCTCAGCCTCGAAATACGAGTTGTGATCGACCATGAGCTCTTTCTCCACCACAGGACCAAAGTGGGGGATGGGAGAGTTGGGGGCGACCTGCTTCCCCTTGTTCTTCTGTTGAGAGGACGAGCTTAAGGTATTCTTGTTCGAAGAGTTATTCTTTTGAGGAGCCATCTGATCGCCTAACGACAAAACAACCAAGTTAGTAGGCGACCTATGATGATCTAAAACTATGTCGTGAGAGTACGAATGAAATGGATTAGTTTTGTTATACGAGCTAAAGTTAGCCTCACCCCCATCGTGTGCTGCCACGCGATAATCGCGTGAGGCCACACGATATTCTATGCTACGCGCCTCGATTTCCTAACAGTCCCCTGATAATTAGGGATCCGTGTGTCAGAAATGTCAGACCACTATTTTCCTTGGGAGGGTGTTTAGAGCAAAACCACCCAAGAAAACGTAACCTCTAAGCTATCTGGTTGTAAACCTAAAAACCCTTCATTTCCTTTACCCCGAACGAGTATTCTCTAGATCAAGTCACCATTAGGGTTACCCAGATTTACCTAGAAATTTCCCCAGTTTTATGAACTTCTTACTTCTAAGACATGTTTGGACTCGCCCGTTGAACCTAAATCAAAACCTATTCCCTATAAACATTTAGAAATAGCCTATCAGTAACGACAGTGAGTGTTGTGGATGAACATTGTGAAAAACAAAAATTCCATTGGATATATAAAAAAAAAAAAAAAAAAAAAGAGGAAGAACTTTTCAAACCAAGGAATAGATACTTACAGGAAAGTGTGTTCGTAGATTGGAGGGAATAGACTCGGCAATGGGAAGCTCCTGGAGAGCTTTTGAATGGTTGGGCACGATGAACGGATTTTGGGTTCTGAGGAAGGAAGGGAGCTTGGAAGTTCATAAAAGGAAAATTTTTAAATGCAAAGGTGGTGAGGTTTGAAATTTGGCCATCCTATTTATACATAAATTATGGAAATTAATATGGGCCATCCGATTGGATTAATTCAAGATCCAAGGACCAAGATTAAATAGTCCAAACGGTGGAAAAAAGTTGACAAGACAATTATTGTAGTCCTCGAAACCCAAACAGATGCCAATTGTGGTACACCACGTGTCCAGTACTCGAGTAGTAGGCAGGCATAATTCTATGCAACAGAAGTCTAAAAGTCCCTACTGTGTAGGTCAGAAAGTGACGACATCAAACACGAGTAGGGACTTGGGCGGAAAATATTGTACCCTGATTTCATCACGAGTTCATTCACTCAGCTCGGGTACAATTGGAAAATTAATACACGGAGAAATGACCAAGGGATAATATATGTTTGTTATCCATGTGGACAGTTTAAGATTCATAGTGGCCATACGTGAATATAGCCGTCTTGAGTTTATCCCAAGCTAGGGATACAATGGTTGTGAAGCGCGAGCTCAAAATATTAAATAGCTGTCGAAGCACGAGCTTGGAGGAGATAACCAACTCGTGGTAATTCTAGTATATTGCATACTCAAGGATCCCCAGAGACTCGGGATTCCTTTATACGGTTATTTATGGCCAGGCTGCCATATTTAATATCCCAGATATTAGGAGTACATTTACTTTGCGAATCAAATCATATCCTAATATAAATGAGAATTATTTATATTAAATGTAATCATTATGTAAATGCGTGATTGGCTCACGCGGTTACCCAAAACTTTTCCATGGAATTCCTCAATAAATACTGGGAATATTGGACAGGAAAATGGACCGTTATTCTGTAATACCAAAACTCTGTCAAAATAGAGAGAGAGAAACAACAATAATATTGACTTGTGGACTAGTTGGTTTTAACCACTAAACCACATAAAATTTTTGTGTTTCTTGAGTGAATTCATTTTATTTTTCATTACGGTTTATTATTAAGCACTAATCTGCCTTATTATTTCTTAATATACTGTTGGCGAAAAACTGCGTCAACAGTAAATATGATGCATGAATGCAATAATTAAAACACATAAATAAACATTTACTATTCCAAAATAAAACTACCCAATAAATAAAGTGTTGTCTTAGGGTCGGTAAAGTTAAATTCAGATAGCTTATAAGACAATCTTATCTTTATTACTTAAAACTTAAAATAACTCTTTATTTTTTCGGAATTCATGACTTAACTTAGAGAGTGCCGCCTTAGGGTCGGTCAAGCCTAAAATATATCAATCCTTTTGATCTTTGTAAGAAGCCAACCTTGGTATTGATATGTCTAGAAACCTTCCTTAGGGGGACGGAAACAAAGACACCTCAATGCCCTATTCATATCTCATAGTGTTGTACTAATAATGGAGACCATAGGCCACATTGAGATGTTCACCTTCTCTCACTTACTATTTTAAAAAAATATATGTTTTATTAAACTACTCAATTAATTCAAAATTAATTACTAGTTTATTAATAACCCTATAACTGTAACTAATTAGAAAATAAACTATAATTATAAAAGAGAATATTTCTATAATTAATGTGATCTAAATAATTGCCCATTACATTCATCTAACTTTACTAAAACATCTTTTAAATAAAGTTGGTTATTTTAAAGGCCTATCAAAACTATTGCCTATATTATGGTGTGAGTTACCAAGTTTTAACTAATTTAATACTTAGTAGTTTACATGCAATTGTTTTCACCAAAATAATTCATATAAACAATTAGAACAATCCTAAATAATCAGGCTTCTAAAAGATGAATGATTAATGAAAATTGTGTGGGGTTTCATGAATCACATGTTATCAATTAATGCATGATCATGTTATCAATCAAACGTTAATTAACATTTATTTAAATAAATAAACAATAAATGATCAATCGAGTACTATTGGGTATTGTTAAATTTACAACCATTTGAAAAATAGAAATAAAATTACAAAATAGCCTTTGATGTAGTTTGCAAGACTCCAAGAATGCATCTCCTCTCTTTTAGGCTTTCTTTCTAATCTTTAGGAATTTAGTTAATCTCAATCAATTAATTAAAAACTAACTTTCTAACTAATTTATTTAATTAATACTAACTTTTATTTAAATAACCATTTTGTTACATCATTAATTTAGTTGACTTTAAATAACTAAATACTAAAATTCAAATAATTTTTAACCTTAAGATAAAATCTTAACCAACTAAAAAATAGTTTATTATCTAATAAAATAAAATAAGATAATTAAACTTTTTGAATTCAAACAATTTAAAAATTAATTAAATAAAAGATAATAATGCACAAAAATAGGATCTAGTGTTTGGGCACAAAAAATGGTACCCTAGGAACACTAGGGTCGACGGCTGGGTTAGCCATAGGCTCGGGTTGTGTGGCTGTCGAAGACAACCATTTGGCATGGCGCCTGGGTGTGTGCAAGGGACTCGGCCAGGCACATGGGTGTGCATAGGAGGCTCGGCCAGGCACACGGGTGCGCGTAGGTGGCTCGCCTAGGCACATGAGTGCATGAGGCAGGGACCAGGCAGACATGGTGAGGCAGTCGCGGGGCTGGTGGCCAAGGTGCTCAGGCCATCGGCTAGGCTAGTGGCTCGTGTCCTTCTCTCTTTGTGTACAAATTTTTTAATTTTTAATTTCAAGAAATAAAAATTACAAAAATCCTATGCCTTTTATGGCTTACACAAGATCTAAAAAATTAAAATTCCTAACCCAATAGCACCATATTATTAAGGATCCATCATTCAACCATACATTCAAAAAACATATCCATCCATTCAATATACATATCAACATACATATAACAAATGAAAGAAACCCACACAACATTTAATATATATATATGTAGATTGCTCTTGTACCAATTGTTGGTATTAAAAGAGCAAATCAAAGATATGCAGTGGGGAATGTGCCCTTTTTAATATTTATCAATACCAGCCAAGATCATACACATATATTTTTGTACCCATTTTTTGGGCATTTATGACATTTAAAAAATAACAATTATAAATGGATGATGAACATAACACTTTGCCTTCCTGTTCTCACGAAGTGCAAAGTAGTTCCTATTCTCACGAAGTGCAAAGTAGTTCTTGTTCTCACAGAGTACAAAGCAGACTACCAAGCACTAACAAAAGAGATTTGATCGCGTAGCCACATTCTTCAACCTCTGTTTGCACAAGGTAAACCATTACACGTTAACAGGAGGATCCTGTTCATTCAACACACAACATCTGCGCTAATAGAATTAGCAAATGAGTACAAAGTTGTCATTTATCAAATATAATTGTATTTGTATTATTTACGGGCCAAGCCCAATAACTCAGGCCCATGATCTAATTGTAACCCTAAACTCCTCACTATAAATAAGAGGAGATGGGATAGAAATAGGGGGAGGCAATTCATAATGCCGAATCACCATTCTTCTATACATAATCCTTATGTAATGTAAAACGAAGGAGGACTATAGAATAACCAGCGATGCAAGTTCATCGAAAACTATGGTTCTTCAAGCATAAATATTAATAAAAGTGACTAAGTGGATGTAGGTCAACTTTTTGGGGCCGAACTACTATAAAATATGGTGTTATTTATTTCATTATATCTCTATTCTTAAATCCATGCTCTCATGTTCTCAAGTTGATGAAAAATGATGTCAACAGTTTGGTGCTTTCATTGAGAGAGCAGATTCAAGAAAAAGAGGTTCAATCTAACGAAGTCTATGATTAAAGACTTTGATGAAATTATTTCCAGAAGACTCCCAACATCTTCAAGGGCCATATCAGTCGCTTGTTCATTTTTATCCAGGCCATCTGTGGAGCAATTGCAAGTTGTAAGAAAACACCATATTTGTCAAAACAAGTCGCAGATCTTTGTGAATTTTTTTTTTACTTAATTGTATCCAAATGTGGGCACAATGCTGAAATTAAAAATCCAGCGATTCCGAGTTACAAGGTGGAGCAATCACGACGATTCAAGGATAGATCTACTTATGGCGGCGGCTTGTTAAAATTGTGAACAGTGATAAAACCATTGCTTTTATGGAAACAATGGATATCACAACAATGCTTGTAAACCTAGAAAAAATCCCTTGGTTGTTCACTTGTATACAACACATGGGAACAGAAAGTATGAGTATGCAACTTGTTCACCTATGATTATAAACTATAAATCCTCGAAAAATAGATGTTCGGTCATGCATACACTCCTAAGGAGAACAAGGAGTAGGCAATCCCAGCTATCTAAAAAAGAAACATGTTCTCCCATAATGGTCTATACTAGGTGAATAGGAAGTTAGGAGGGCTCAAAATCCTTGCAAGGCTACTGTGGGGAATTTAACTTGCTTCTATGTCTTTATTAGGGGCAAGAGTAACCAAAGAAAGACTATAATAACATGCCAAATGCATGTAAATAACCTATTTATTTCTATGTTTGCACGCGGAAAGAGAACATCTTCGCCCATTATAGCCTATACTAGGCGAACAAGAATGTAAATATACGTTTAAAATTCTTCCAAGATGTTAAGAAAATCCTATTCTCGTGCTTAAGAAAGCCCATTTCTCGCGCCTAAGAGAATCATGTTCTCATGCCTAAGAGAATCATGTTCTTGCACCTAAGAGAGCCTTGTTCTCATGCCTAAGAGAATCCTGTTCCCGTGCTTAAGAGATTCTTGTTCTCACACATATGTACAAGAATCTTGTTCACCCTATATCACAAGAAATTTTGAGATGACGTATACAAGCTATCAAGGACATCAACTCGTAAGCTTCAAAATAGAAAAGAAGGTCTATCAGTTCGTTTATAAGCCTATAAAACTATTAGGAGTGAATGGAGCTTCAAAAACAAAGGGATCTTATGGAAATAATAGATCGATATCATTAGTGAAAATTCCGAGGTGGGAGACATTCGAGCTATAGACAGAATTTATCTTCGAAGCTAACTTATATGTACCCTTTGAGTCAACTCATATAAGTAGTCCAAGCTGGTCATCACTCCACAAAATTCATTCAAGCCATAAACAAAGTCCATCTTCGAACTAAGTCCATCTCCGAGTTGGGGACAAAATTCATCTTCAAGACAGTAATCACCCGAGCTAAAAGTACAACATAAATTTTCGTTCTCAATCATACTTGTTTTCGAGATGGTGATCAAACTAGCAATTTCATGGTTTTCGAGATGACATGAATGCCTATTCGGGATGACTTGGATTTCGAGGTCTTATTTGCTCATTAAAAGCTCATGCTACGCGGACAGGAATAAGGGAACTGAGCTCAAAGCATAATGCCCGGGATCATTTTGAGGTCGCCACAAAACCCTGTTTGCACACACAAGGGACAACATGACTTAACCCTTCAACGAAGCCTGTTCACATCCCTCATAACCCTTTAATGAAACATGTTCGCCCATGCATTCTTACAAGAGGCAAACAGGAATAAGGGACCACATCTCGAAAGATTATGCAAGAACCAGTTCAAGGTCAAAAAAGAGTTAGAGACATCTCGAAGTTTTGCCTATTCGTTTGATCCTTGAATGAAACCTATTCGCCCATACATCCACACATGGGGCAAACATGATATATCAAAGACATTTCAAGGAAAAGCATGTAATCTTTGTTGATGAGATTTCAAGCTTATCAATACGCATTATCAAGATAACTTCCGAGTTGACTTGAGCAAGTTGTCTCTGAAATAATGTGTACATGATGCAAACACATGGAATCAAAGGAGCTTGTTGGCACGAGCTTGACTAAGTAACAAGTCTGGATTAACCAACACAAATATATCGATATAATGATAAAGTTGGAATTATAGATTAGCCAACAATATTCATAAATCAATACAATTGGAATTTTACGCAAAATAGTTTCAACCTTGCAACCTTGAGACCATGCTCGAGGATGAGGAAAAGTTACTACCACTAAGCAAGAAATAACTAGATTAAAGAGACTACACGAACAGAACACTAACTGTTTGCACACAAGTAGGTTGGAGCACATTTTCACTTATTTACACATCTACATAAAGAAAGCAAGGAGAAAGAATTTTAAGGCTCACCTTGGAGTCATGACCACACCAACCCAAAGACGAGTCTGTTCGCCTAACTATGCATATATTCCATTTATGATATACATAGAGAATGAACAAGAATGAGGAATAATCCTACTCACTTATGGTATGAAGACATTCTGTTCGACATCCACAAATAGAGTTTGTTCGCTCATGTGCCTTAGCAAGGAACCAACTGATAGTCCATCTCTGTTCGTTTACCTTTGGTACTAACAGACTAATGGAGTAAGGTCAATAAGGAACCTGTTCGCCTGAGATTACTTCCACGATATGAACAAGGATAAAAAATGGCAAAGCATGCTTTAAAAACTCTGTTAGAGTTATCTTTATATAGCTTGGTGAACCCTGAGCTAGAGAAAGGTGCCAGATTGGAGGTGTTAAGAGAATAAATGGAGATGTTCCTCAGAGATCAATTCGCTAGCCGAACAATGAAGACATGCCTTAAGGGGTATTATGGTCGCCTAACCGGTGTAACCAAACCTGCTAGGGGTATGAACAAAGATTCTTCTCAAAGGAATCACAGTTAAAGATTTATTTATAAAGTGATCACAATCAGGAAAGAAGATAACCTCAAATCCCAGTTGTAATCATGAAAGAGGAAAACTTCTAATTCTTATCGTTAACAGAAAGGAATATAACCTTGAATTCGGAGTAATCATGAAAGAGTACAACTTCAAATTTTGATCGTTATCATAAAGGACGATAACCTCAAATTCAGATTAATCATGAAAGAGGACAACTTTGTATTCTAATCGTTATCAGAAAAGAAGATAACCTCAAAAGAGGATAACTTCGAATTTTGCACTATAAAACCATCCCGAACCCGAGGAGAAAGTAATCCAAGACTTGTAATTTGGTTACTTGGGGGGCATATAGGTGTTGGATATAACCATACCACAATCTCGGAAAATATCTATACATCTTTTAAATAAAAAAAGTTGTCTCAAACTTTTGGAAAAAGGTTAAAGTATAGAGATGACCGAGCATAAAAGGAAAAATATTACAAATTTTTTGTGCAAATTTTTTTTAAGAAATATTCTAACTTGTCATGCTTCTATGAATAAAGGAGTATGGGTTTCGAGCAGTTATAAGCTCATCGTACTTATATGTTTAAATAAGTATGCACAATGATTGTGACATAAACAAAACAAGTAGACGTACTTGAAAGTTTAAATAACGCAATCAAGCTTTGAAAAATTCAAGTTAGTATAAAAGTGAAATTTAGAAATAAAAATCGAGCTAGAACAATAGCTCGGATTGTTAAAAATGATTCCAAATAAAACTTAATAAACTAACATGAAAAATCAAAGTTATAAAATCCTGGTCCTAACCAGGAAGAAGGCCTGAATACTAACAGGTAGCTATTAAGAAAACAATTAAGCCTAGCTGAACCAGATTTGAACCGAGTGATGCACAAACTCGGAACCATTTTCAGAAAAGAAGATAACGTTGAACTTTGATCAAGGATAACTTCAAATTCTGCTAGCTTGAAAGCTAACCCCAGGTTCTAATCGTTGTTAGGAAAGAGGAAAATTTTAAACCACGATTGATCACCATTAAAGGACAACCTCCAATTCTGGTCTCCTACCAGTTTGAGGAATAACTGTTAGTGACTTGTTCGCATAACATAGCTTGTTTGACTATGTTTATATATGTGAAACGAACAAAATGATTATGTTAGCCTAAAGTGGCGAAACATGAATTCTGCTATCAAGTGATCAAGGACCAAGACTCCTCAATCACTTGGGGGGCATATGGGGTGTAAGAACACACAAGATAAGAAACTTTTTTGCAAATTTTCCAAAAAAAAAGTGTTATGGTCGTTCTACCCAAAAAGGCAAAAATGTGCATGCTTGTGTCCTGTTCGTTCTACCTACAAAGGCAAAATTGTGTCTACTCGCCTGAGCCTTGAGGTGAGAAAAATACAAGCCATGAAAAGAGAGAAAGCAGATATAAAAATACACAAGCTATTCGTACCATTCACAAAAGGCAAACTAGTATGTTCGTATCATGCATTAAAGGCAACTAGTATGTTCGCACTAAGAACAAAAGGCAAAATGGTTTGTTCCTTGGCATGAAAGTACATACTACAAAAGAAAACAGAGAGTCAAGAGTATGCAAGTACAAAATACTCCAACATAAGGCACGCTAGAGACTAAGTTATTAGGACTCTGGCTCAAGGGTCTAGTCACCTGAGGTAGCTAAAGGGTCAGCATAAGTGTTGGTAGCAAGATCTTCATGCCTTGAAAGATCACCATCCCCCGACTGTACTAAGGAGGTACAAACATAAGAGTTTTCTTCATCAACAAGTGTCTGTTCACAAGCCTCTAGTAGGGACTTCTATTCACCATTCAAAAATCTTAAATCAATATTGCGGTTGTGTTTCCAGACGTGAAAGAACATGTTATTTAAGATATCTCCTTCTTCTTCAAGGGTTTGAAGGCGATCAGCTTCTTCATTGGCTTTAAGTTGCTCAACCTTAGCAGTATGAGACTTCTGAAGATGATCAATCTCAGCCTTTAGTTGATTTATCTCGGTACAAGAAGAACTTTTGAGTTGCTCGAGCTCAGTCTTACAACTATTCCTCTCACCACGAACAGTGTCTATCTCAGACATGAGGGCACAACATGTACTTCCTTATCCTTCTTCAACTGCCCGATAGATTCAGATAGGTTGGTCAAGGTGATCATTGTCTGCAAGGGATAAAAATAGATCAATACAGAAAATTAAGCGAAAAGATAACAAGTACAATAATAAGAGAAGAACCATACATGAATAGTGTTGCCAATAGAATAGGGACGCACACTCCGGAGAAAGACCATTTTTCCCGTATTTCGTCACTCTTGATGACCTCTTCAAATCTAGGTACCAGCATTTGAACACGAGAAGGTAATATAGGAGATGAGAACCGGATCATTGGAACCACACTAGCAGTCGCTGCAGTGGCTGACGGTGTAACCCCAGCTAGAAGTCGGCTCTAGCATGAACGAACAGAAGAAGGCTCTGCAAGGGTCCCCTTATTCTTGTTCTTTAACTGTTTCCTCCTCTTGTTAGCCCTTGCACCTATACCCTCAGGGCCACTGAACAAAGCTCGAGCATTCATCTCTCATGCATAAAGAAAAATGGTCAGATAAGTTGCAAAAAAATTACATCAGTCATAATATTGTTAAGAAAAAATAGTATACAAGAAGGACTATCAGTAAAAGTTTCCTTTGGAAAGTATTCATTTAACCAATGAGGGAGGGGTAGTTCCTCATTTATAAGTGATAGACCAAGACCTCCCATGTCACTAAAAGTTTCAGAAGGGAGAGGCACTTGCGATAAGTCAAACTCAGAACAGTTGGGCAACCTAGAATAAAGACTGCTTGGGGAAGGGAAAGCAGATGAAACCTCGAAGTGAATTGACTCAAGCTTGTCACAAACAACAAAAACCTCTTCTGATCGCCTCTCATGTATAGAATCTCGAACTTCAAAAAAAGGAATGTAGTCAAACTCCGAAGGTGGTGATAGATGATCTAATGGCTGGTGTGGTTCGAGTAGATCGACCAATAAAAAATTGTCATCATTAATAAGGAAAGACACATTCCTATACTTGCCATCCAATCGAGACTCAACTGAGAAATATGCTCTTGCATCTCAGAGGTTGGATCAGGTTGCCTATAACGACCTAAAACAACAAGTTAGATGAGCAGAGTAAGCTTAACGTGAAGGAAGCGAACAAACAACTATTGAAAGGAAAACGATCAGATACTTAACAATATCATGGAATGACCTATGCTCGGACTAGAGGGCATTAGTAAAAAAGTATTGACTAGAGTAGCGACTAGGGTTGGAGACACCACTCCTAAGGACTTCCCCACCAGAATAGCTACACAAGTGGTAGAATCCTTCATAACTTGACACACGGTTGGACTTGATATTGAATAAGAAGTGAACCTCCAAAGCATCAAGGGGAGGCCAATCTAACACTCTAAACAGAATACGCAGTAGTACCAATAGTCTGTAGTTGTTCAGCGTCAATTAGAATGGGGCTATTCCAAAATAGTCACATATTTCCACAAAGTATGAATGAAGCAGCAGGAAGGCACCTGCTTGGCAATGCATGGGACTCCAAGCGGTATACCCATCTGGTGGGGAGCCTGCTTGCTCATCGTTAATAGGGACTCTAAGCCTGAGCTCGCCAATAAGTCTGTATTTATCTATTAAACTGGTAAGTCACTTGTAGAAAAGACATATCTCGGTGTTACAAAACCATCTGGGCTAAAGATTTCTCCAAGCTCTTTTCCAGTATAGTCCACTTTTTTCCTCTTCCTTAACACTCTTGATTTCTTGGGAGGCATGGACTTGGTCCTAGATTAGAAGCAAATAGGGACAAACAGATCCCTATATACTTCGAAGAACGAGGCCTAACCGGATTGTAAAAGAAACCGGACTCCTCGAAGACCAAGTAAAACCAAGTACCTGAAAAAGGAAAGGAAAGAGTAAGATTATGTTCGCACATACTCAATATGAGGCCTGTTCGCCCATAAGTGTACATCTAGGGCGAATGGAACCGAAAAAAACACTAGAACATAGAAATGAGATTGCTTGCAAAAGAATCTATACTTGGGAAGAACAAGGGAACTCGCTCATAAAAGGAGTTCAAGCAACCTGTTTGTTTATGGGTTAGTTCAAGCATCCTGTTCGTTTAATGGGTTAGTTCATGCAACCTGTTCGTGTATGGGTTAGTTCAAGCATCTTGTTCATTTAATGGGATAGTTCAAGCAACCTGTTCCTTTATGGGTGATTCAAACATTCCATTTACGAGTGATGACTGTTCGAGTAATTGAGAAAAAATTGCTAAGGGTGTGCTTACATTCATTGGCAAGAGGAGTACTTGCTTATTTTTATTCATAAAAGGTGGATTGGACCAAGACTTAGGTGGGCTTGTTCAAATATTCAAAGATACAAATTATTTACCTATAGCTATGAAGGAAGAGCTTATCTGTCTGCCTATACTATAAATGGTGCGAAAAAGAGGTAGAGGTTGCGAATCATAGGGTCATGTTCGTTTGTATTACTCTATTCGAATCGTTCAATGATTGGGTGAACAAGCAACGAATCATATGGGTTATGAGAACCTATTTGGATAAGGCAACGTGGAGTTACTTAGGATCATGTTCGCGCAAAGCCTACCTACACATACCAGATGAGATTTTAATTTTTGTGTGGGAACGAACAGAGACTAATTGTTTGTTTGTGCACCTAGGAACAAGCAAGAATTTGAAACCTCCACTCTAGTGGCATCAACTCATTCAAATAAATGGGAGATGATAAATAATCTTTATTCCTATTCATGGAAATGAACAAAGCAACAAACAATAGCAAATTATTTAAGAAACGAGCAGAAGAGGATTTGTTCGTTTGCTTGTGTAGACAAGCGCATTATTAAGGAAATGTGCAAGTTCAAATTAAGTGTGTTCACCAGGCATATATAGACTTTTTAAGTATATATATATATATATATATATATATAAATTTATGTACTTATGCATATATGTATATTAAATATATATGTAAAAAAAAAAGAAGGATAACTATATATGTTCTTGGTGATAGGTGGAGACAACAGCATGCATAAACGACAAATATCATTATGTTGTTTGTATGTATATGGTGTCCAAAAGGCATTTGATTACTTATAATACATATAGACTCCTGTTTGTTTATATAGTATTTAAATGGAAAAGCAGGTTGGTGTGAAGTTATTTGATAATAAGACAAAAAGAAGGGAATATATTCATGTGCCATAGTCTATAACTAAAGGGAACGAACAAAGCATCAGGCCTAATTAGAAGCTACACCTTGTTCGAAGAACGATTAGAAGAAGAATTGTTCGTCGGCTTGTGCATACATATAAAAAAATCAGTTTGTTCGAAGCTAATGGCACAGAAGACTGTTTATTGCTATACAACAAATATCAGAAGCTTACCAAAGATGACTCTTGGCAACAACGAGGATGGAATCGACAAAGTGAGTTAAAAACTACAGCACCTTCAACAAGTTCAAACTTGGGGCTCCAAAGATGCTGAATGACGAAGGCCTAGTTAGAATACTATCTTTAGATTTGATTTAGATTTGTGAAAAGAAAATGACAAAATGAAATCTAGAATTCACTAGAAGCACGAACGGATAGATGATGGTGCTCCTCGGCGACCCTTCTTCCTCTCCGGAAACGTCAGTGTGACTTCGGCAAGCTGAGAAAACCTTTCCTCCCACGGCGTCGGGATCTTATCAGTGCACAAAGGGGTCGGCCGCTGCTTGCTCTTGCTTACCGTGAAATTTTCTAAGAGAACAACAAGAACTTTGGGCTTCATGTTTGCAAAGTTTTGGCCTAAGACTCTTGTAAAAATAGTGGGCCTACTGCTGTTAAGGAATGCAAGAGTAAACAAGCCCAAAAATATGGTTGTTAAAAAAGAGTACTTATGGATCGATTAAGAAGTGTTCCTTTCTAAAGAAAAAAGTTATTTTATTTAAATGTATTTTAAAATGCATAACAACAAAAGAATGGAGAAATTGTTCACATAACTACGTCAGAATTGTGCAAAGCATGAAAATTAACTTGGGGAACAAATGTTATACCCAATTTTGGGCATTTATGACATTTAAAAAAATAGCATTATAAATGGATGATGAACAGAACACTTTGCCTTTCTGTTATCATGAAGTGCAAAGTAGTTCCTGTTCTCACAAAGTACAAAGCAAACTACCAAGCTCTAATATAAGGGATTCGGTCGTGTAGTCACATTCTTCAACCTCTGCTCGCACAAGGTAAACCATTACATGTTAACAGGAGGATCATGTTCGTTCAACACACAACATCTACACTAACATAATTAGCAAAGGAGTACAGAGTTGTTATTTATCAAATATAATTGTATTTGTATTATTTACGGGCCAATCCCAATAACTTAGGCCCATTATCTAATTGTAACAATAAACTCCTCACTATAAATAAGAGGAGATGGGATAGAAATAGGGAGAGGCAATTCATAATGTTGAATCACTATTCTTGTATACACAATCCTTATGTAATATAAATGAAGGAGGATTATAGAACAATCAGCGACGCAGCCATTCATGTTCATGTTCCCAGCCAATCATGATATTGAATCTTCAAAACAAAAGTCATTAGCCTCATTATACTAAGAAACCTTAACGAGTGAATCAAAAGATCTAATATACACAAATAAGAGTTCATGAATACTCAAGATTTAGATTGATCTACAAATGATCATCTACTATGATAAGAATCAAATCTTTATGTCAAATGGCAAGTTTACTAAGATAATTAATTCTTTTCGGCCCTGTCATATATAATCTTTATTATATACAATACTTTACTAAGATGTCTATCCACATCAGTAATCTAAATTTAGATCACTTGCATCCCATATGCTTAGTAAACCACACTAGTAACCATTCATTAAAGATTCAATACTTTAATATGTTACTGACTATTTTATTCATTATATATGATCTTAATTCCATACAAGATCATATTCTCATGAATGATTAAAGAATTTTCTCGATATTATCATATAATTAGTTCAAACAATAATTATAATATTCAAATATAGTAAAATTATTCTTTTATTTAATTCAATAAAATGTCTTTACATGTTTTTAGGGCATTAATCCTAGCAACTTCTGACGTCGAGCTTGGTTCGGAGGCCCTTACTCATCTGGGACGCGCTTGCAGCAACCTCCAAGTTCACCACTGGGAGTTCTTGTGGGGTTGTGACGATGCCACCACTCTTTTAGATAAGTCCAAAGAGATGTACATGTCAGTAAGTATTATTGCTTGTCGAGTTTGAAGTTATATTTAATCTTCTTTGCTACCTTTAACATTTTCCTCTTGATGTAGATCCTTTTAACCTTCATTCTCCAATACTAAATCCTGAGTTATGTGGCAGCCACCAATCGTGGGCATGTTCATAATACCAAGGTTGTTCAGACCCGAGCTAAGGATGCCCTCAAAGAGGTGAAGAAAGAACTTGATCAGACAAAAAAAGAGCTGGAAACAAGAACGTTGGAGCTTATGAGGCAGCTACCAATCGTGGGCATGTTCATAATGCCAAGGTTGTTCAGACCCGAGCTGAGGATGCCCTCAAAGAGGTGAAGAAAGAACTTAAGGAGACAAAAAAAGAGTTGGAAACAAGAACGTTGGAGCTAGAAACAAAAACACTGTAGCTGTCCTCCAAAACAGCTGAGCTCAAAAGGGTTCAGAAGCTTAACGCTAAGCTCAAGGAGGAAAAGATGACCACCTTCGAGTTCATGGAGAGTGAGAAGGCTTATCTTCTGGGAGGAGTCAAAGTCAAAAAAGATAGCGCCATTGACCTGGCCATGTACCAGATTTGGTCTAGGAACCCCGACCTTGATATCAGCTTCCTTTCCAACAAAGTGGAGGAATACCTGGAGAAGTGGTAGGCTCGGTTGGAGGAAGAAGAGGCCACTGTCATAGCCAAGGAGGTTTTAGGCCAGAAATACCCTTGCCTTATGACCTTTTTGAGAGGCTATGCCCCCCCCCAGTGTGATCTCCATAAAATACCTCATTAATATATTCAAGGATCTTTTTTGTCTCAGGTGGAGTTACACATCGCAACAGAGGCATGGAATACCCTCTTCGATACAATTTTCCTTCCAATATAGTCTGTCTTGGAATATTGTACATCAACTTTTGTGCCTCATTTCAGTCTTTAGGGAGATTTCTGGATTTGAGGTAGTCAATTATAGGTGTCGTCCATGTACATTTTGAATCAATCATTTCAACCTCAGTCGAACCTTGCTCGGTTATACTAGGTTGTGGTAAGAACTCTATTAGAACCACATTAAGCATGTTGACTTCCCTGGTTGTTGCAAGTCAAGCCAAGGCATCTGCATTCAAATTCTCTTATCTTGAGACCTTTTTGATTGTGTAGAATTTGAAATGTTCGAATGCTGACTTGAAATTTTCCAAGTATGCCGCCATTTTGGTTCCTCGAGCCTAATACTTTCCTAGTAATTGGTTGACCAAAAGTTGTGAATCACTGTAGCAGTGTATGTCTTTGGCTTAACTTGGAAGCTACTCATAATGATGTTAGTAATGCTTCATATCCAACCTCGTTGTTGGGTGCCTCGAATCCAAATATCAACGCTGAATGAAACCTATGTCCTGATGGGGAAATTGATATAATACCTACCCTGATCCATTTTTAATGGAGGACCCATCAACATAAAGTCTCCACAGCTCTCGATCTAGGGTTATGACTTCTTGATTGGATATCCCCCCACACATTCTACTATGAAATCAGCCAGGGCTTGGCCCCTTATCGTCGTTCTTGGGTGATATGTGATTTTGAACTGCCCGAGTTCAACTGCCTATTTCAATAGTCAACCGGATGCCTCAAGTTTTGACAGAAATTGTCTTAATGGCTAATCAGTCAACACATGTACCAGGCACAAGGTGCCTGGAAATAAGGTCGCAACTTTCGAGATGCATGTACTAGGCACAACGTGAGCTTTTCCATTAGAGGGTACCGTGACTCAGCCCCTGAGAACTGTTTACTGATATAGTAGACCGGTCTTTGCACTTTTTTTTTCCTCCCGAACTAGTGCAGCACTGATTGCATGCTCGGTTGTGGCGAGGTATGAGTACAATACTTCTCCCAAGATTGATTTAGATAAGATTGGAGGTTCGGCGAAGTGCTTTTTAAAGAGTTTGAAAGGCAAGCTCGCACTCCTCCGTCCATTCCAACTTCTTGCCCCCTCTCAAAAAATTTAAGAAGGGTAGGCACTTACTAGTGGATTTCAAGATGAACCTGTTTAAGGTCGCCATCTGTCCAGTTAAATTCTTGACATCTTTATGCGTTTGAGGTGAAGGAATATCTATTAAGTCCTTGATATTATCTAGATTCGCCTCAATGCCTCGAGCGTTCACTATGAATCCTGGGAACTTTCTCGACGATACCCTAAAGGAACATTTTTGTGGGTTAGGGGTCTTCCTCTTAAAATCACAGGGGCCTCCACCTCTACCAGATCCTGAATATGGAGGCACTTCCCTGCAAACCTCTCGTCTCGCAGCGTTCTCCCTCCAAACCTTATTCTCTGCCTCCTAAACTGTAAGAGCTTTCTCAACAGCCTGGGCATAGGTCGTCCCCTCAAGTACTGTTGTAATTCTCACATCTCGGGTTATCACAACATTAAGCCTCTAATAAATCTGTAATGTTTAGTTGCATCAGTAGGCACAAAATCTGGTGCGAACTTCACAAGCCTATCAAACTTCAGGGCGTATTCTATAACTGTCATATTGCCCTGTACTAATCCCACAAATTCATTTACTTTCATTGCCTTGACAACAACATTATAGTACTTCTGGCTGAACAAGTCTTTGAACCCATCCCAACTCATAATAGAGACATCCCTGGTCTGTGATGCCATTTCCCACCAAATGCGAGCATCCTCTCTCAACATATAGGTGGTAAAGGCCACCCTTTCATTACCTTCGACCCTCATAAAATCTAGGATAGAAGTAATCATACTCATCCACTGTTCAACCTTCAGTGGATCTGGTCCTCCCTCAAAGGTTGGAGGAAGCTATCTCTTGAACCGCTCATACAGTGGCTCCCACTTGTTCCCGATCTCAGGTTCCTGTACAATTGGTGCCATAATAGGTGGCACAATAGGTGCAACACTCCCTGACGGTGTCTACTGTCTCAATAAGTGAATCTGCTCATCCGGACTCTGCAATCGAGCTTGCATGTCTGCAAGTATCTGCTGCCAGTTCTCAGGGACTGACAAAGGTTTTTGGTCATGGTCATCATCTCTAGCCTCAACCCTATGCTGGCTAGTCGTATGGATCGCCTTGGATGCATAGCTATCCAAGTTTATCTGTAATCAACGACTCGACGGTCAAACTATAATGACAGGGTAACAATCTTTCCATGATCCACCATTGGAACTCAACCAACCACAAGCAACCAATATGCAAATAATCATTCAAATATTCATTAACACGCAATAGCAATGCTAATAATCATGCCTTAATATCATCACACATCAGTCAAGGGCCAGGCCCTATTAGTATCTCATGCTCCCTATTAATCATATAGTAAAGCATTCATATTTCATTCAAGCACTTAAGCATATAATCACATGTATGCAATTGCCAAACCCTGAGTCGAGCTTGTCTTTAGCGGCGAGTGTACATGTCTAGCCAGTCTTCAAGAACCCTTAAACCTAGACGGCTCTGATACCAAGTTGTAATGCCCTGGATAACCAAGACCATTACACTGTGTGTTTAAAATAGTGCAAGACTTGCTAATCAAGTCATTTGAAATAAGATGTGATCCTAAAGTCATAATCAAGTTAGGTTAAAAGATTTTGGCCATAAATAGATAATTTTCATTCAAATAAATATTTAGTACATGGGATCCCAAAAACAGGGTTTAAAGGAAAAATTTACAAACTTCCAAAAGTTATATACAATCATGACCATTCTAATGGAAAAATGCACATTTTAGGTTTCGGTCCCTGTACAATCCCTCGGCCATGGCGGAAAAGCAGCTGACAATGTACACCTCACCCCTAGAGCGATCCAACTCATCATTGATCCATCTTACCCTTGCCTTTACCTGCACAACGAAACACCCGTGAGCCAAGGCCCAACAAGAATACCATAACAGTATAGCAGGCACATAACCAGTGATGACAGTCAATGAATCACAAGTCAATCATCCAGATATTCAACAAGCCATAAGCATCAGATTAACAACAATATACATATTTATATTCAACAGTTTATCACAATCATCATACAATGCTCAAGTTCGACGCCCTTAGGCCGCACCCTCTGTTTAAACCCACTGACTCCGGCTCGCATAGGCCAAGTCCAGTGTTTATCTAGCTGACCCCAGCTCTCAGAGGACGAGCTGCTTCCTGTGCACAAATTATCAGCCCCGACTCTCTTAGGTCGTTTATTCCATGCTCACATGGCATATCACAATCACACAACATTTGTATTCAAATACATGGAATCTCAGTCCCAACACAGCCACACAAGGGTGCAGTTTTCTTACCTTTAATTCCAAACGGAGAAATGAAATGGTTTCGAGCACGATCCTCAGCCTCGAGCCTTGGCGATAAACCTAGTCACAATGTCCAATGGGTAATTGTTAACTGCCAATCCAAATAAATACTTAGGAGACAGAAACTAGCCTTTAGGACCTCAATTTCTACTAAACTGGGCAGTAGAAATTGTCCCGAGCGCCTAGGTTCGAACTCCCAAGACTTACCAATTCTAGAAACAATTCTAAGGCTAAAATCCCCAGGCGCGGGTCGCAACTTGGCTAATTGGATCGCGACTTGCTCCCAAGCCAGAGACCAAGACCTAAGCCAAAAGGGGGAGGCAGGTCGCGACTTGGATTAGTGAGTCACGGTGCGCCCCCATCTCAGAGAGCATCCCCAGGGCCAAAAGGCCACACGCACCGCGACACCCTAGGGCTAGGTCACGGTACGCCCTCTTCGAGCCCAGAAATTCTAGGTTTTTCACATGCTTCTCCAAGCCAATTTTTTTCCAGAACCTCATCCTAATTAGACCTCCAAACCACAACCAAACCTAAATACGAACTAAGACCTTTAATCACATACTTAAACATAAAATCACCACAAAACAGACCGAAGTTTCCATCCCAAATTAGTGGTAATTCATCACTCAATTTTCACCCAAGAACCCAGAATTAAGCATGTTCTAAGCTTCAAGACTACTCAGCTCAATTCCATCCTATTGAACTAAATTCTTCAAGAAATTAAAGACTAGAGCTTACCTCAACAATGGCTGAATCCTCCCAAGTTCCAGCTTAATTCCCAACTTTCCCCCTTAGCCTTTTCCTTCTGCTTAGCCCAAGTTCCCCTTCAATTTTCCTTCAGAGAATTAACAAATTAGGCCTAAGTTCCCTGCCCTTTTCTTCCTTAACTTCAAGGCTCAAATGAGAGAGAGAAAGAGAGTGTGAAATCATAAGAGAGATAAGAAAATGAGCATGAAGTTTCTACCCTGCCTTAAGCCCAAGTAACTTCTGAGTTTATCCCTTGATAGAAAAAAAAAACTCTTTTGCCCCTCGAAACTTACCAATCTTCCAAGGGTACTAAAAGGGTAATTTAGTCATTTTGCTCCCAGTTCCCGCTAATTCCTTGAGTGTTCCTAACATTTTCCAATTAATCCCGTCATCCAATTAATTACCAATTATTTACTCACTATGTAATAATTCCCAAGATATCCTCTAAATTCCCGAAAATATCCCCAGGCTCCCCTCCAGTCGGGTATTAGTCCCCGCCATGACTATTTTTCCAATCCGCTCACTAGGACTGTCTCGAGCCGTATGCTGCAAATATATCCACATAATAATGTGGTCTGAACAATTTATCACACATAATCACATTTATGCCATCAACGGGCCAAAATTATAAATATGCCCTTATAAGAAAGAAATGGCCCACATGCATATTTAATACTCATAAACATCATTTTCACATATCCATACAATCATATAATCATGCAAGCCACAAAATCATGCATTTAATCGTTTAATCACACATATAACAATTATGCCCTCCCGACACACCAATCAAGGCCCTTAAGCCTTATTAGTAATTTTGGGTCGTTATAGACCTTTTCCCCTCATGGAGAAATTGTAGCACTCTCGGTGTAACGCCCTGCTAATTAGGGTATGTTACCAACTATGTTTAAAATTAGTGTTGGGCTCGCTAAACGAGTCATTTGGACAAAAACATGTTATTAAGCCACTAAGGGTTCATATATTTAAAATTTTGGTCAAGACATACACATTTTCATTAACAAAGCTTTAGTATTTACATGGGATCCCAAAACACTAGTTTAAAAGTCGGTTACAACTCAAAGGTTACAAAATAAGCTGACCTAGGCGGCAAAACTGGGTCCAACCCTAGCTTCCTCAAAATTTCTCGGTCGTGGCGATCGAGTGGACTGCATATGTACACGTCACTGCTATTGCTCTCCAACTCATGGCTGACCAAGCTTCTCTTTACCCTTACCTGCACCACAAAGCACCTGTGAGCCAAAAGACTCAGTAAGAAATCATAATCAAACCATTCACATGATACAATACCATGCTTATTAGTAATAACCAAAACCAAGCATATACACTGAACAAATAAGTGACCATAGCGGCACACAAGCGCATGTTGCACTCCCATTTATTCATATGGCATCCGAGCCAGTAAAGTGCTAAGGCACTCCCAGGGTGGCCTAGCCATAACGGCCTGCACTCAATGTGCATAACGCCTACCATGGCTTATAAGTCGAGTCTTACAGACCCTCGACTTATAATTCGAGTCCTCTTTTAACCAAATACTCCCTTGACTAGCAGGTCAAGCTTTGAACAAACACAAAAGATGAGTTCTCGGTTAATAAACTGAGCTTCCTAGCAAGAACAAACAACCACACAATACAATTATCATACATGCAGATACAATGCAAAAATGTACACCAAGCAGATATGCACAAGCACAATTATAATCATGCTCATTATCTGGGCCCGAGCCCTAACCACCTTTACACATAACAAATGGGTCACGCCCTAATCATATTACATTAATAGTTGGGTCGAGCCCCAATCATACATTTCACGTATTGGGTGCAGATTTCTTATCTCAATCCTCGTGCAAATAGCAAAACGACCCCGAGCGCTAATCCTGACCCGAGCCTGGCAGAAACCTTAATCACAACACAATTATACGTTCATCAGGACTTAACCTTAGACCCTGAGTTCTAGACCGAACTCTAATTCTTAAAACCATGGTTCCCAGTTAACGGGGCACTAAAAATACCCCTCGAGCCCCCCCAAGCAAACTCCCAAACTAGATTCCTGAGCCTCCCAAGCAAACTCCCAAACCAGATTCCCGAGCCCCCCAGGCGTTTCCCTAAAAATAGAAAACAGGCATTTCAGGGCCCCTGGTGCGGTTGCGCCCACAGAAAGTCTGGGGCTTCTGGACCATTGGCGCGTTGTGCCAACCCTTGGCGCAATCGCACCTTTGAACTCGAGCCCCTAAATTGGAACCTATTCCTCTCTTACTAGGACACTAGCGCGATCGCGCCCGACCTAGTGCGGTCGCACAAATTCTGCGATTTCCTGGGAAATCAGACCCAGAATTTTACCAAAGTAAGGGTTTCTACCAGGATTTCAATCACAAAATACCCCATACCACCCAACTAAACTACCAGCAACATCAATTCACCATAAGATAAACCAAAATCCCCATAAAACCCAAAATCACACCTTAAACTCAAGAACATCAATATTACTAAAAACTCAGAAGAAGTCTCCGGGGAATGGCAGCTTACCTCTGATAAAACACAATCCTAAGCCGCCTCCTACTCCAAACCCAACTTCAATCCTCCAATTCCAAGCTTTTCCACCTTTCAAAATCACAAATTCTCCAAAAGCTTCAAAGGGACTAAAAAGTGACGAAAGAAAAAGTGTGGCTGTTATTTTGTGTTCGTAAACTCGAAAGGATCCCTTCTCAGCTGACCAAGCTAACCCATGGGCAAGGGAAATGACCAAAACACCCCTAGCTCTCATCTAAACTCTTCAATATCATTAAGGGCAAAATCGTCCTTTGGCATGATTTCCACTAATCTCAAATTACTCCATATAATCCCAAATAAATCTGTTAAACCAAAATATTCATCAATTAATTCCCATTACTCTATAATTCCTGGTAATTTACAAAATTACCAAAATACCCCTAGGCTCACCCCGGACTGGGTATTTCACCCCGTTATGACTTTTCCGCTAACTAGCTCTCTAGGATTTCCTCGCGTGCCGAGTAACTCAGATATATCCATATAATAATGTGGTCGCATTCATATATCACATATATTTACAATTATACCCTTAACAGGTCAAAATTACGAAAATGCCCTTCTTATAAGAAACGAGCCCACATGCATATTTAATAAACCTAAACATGCAAGCATAATTATATCATAATACAATTCACATATTTCACATAATAACATGCTCATAACACATAGGCACTCAATTAAGTCAATTATTGCCTCCCGGTCCCCTAATCCAGGCACTAAGCCATATTAGGGAATTTGAGACGTTACACTCAGGTTGCTAATTGTTCTCCCTTTAACGTCCCTATTCCACTTGGTGTCAGAAATTTTAGTGCCTTACTAACGTCACTGCCCCCAGCCTAATCAGGGCTGGTTTCCCGAGTAGGACGACGTAGGTCGATGGGGTGTCCACTACTATGAACTCGAACATTTTAGTGATCGAGAATGGATATTCTCCCAATGTTATTGGGAGCTCAATTGACCCCATGCTAGAAATCCATTATCCTGATATCCATACAAGGTGGCTGCACAGGCTTTTGAGTCCCGAACAAATAAACCCATTTTCTTCAAAGTCGCTTTATAAAGGATGTTCACCGAGCTCCCGTTATCAATCAATACTTGGTGAACTCTCTTGTTGGGGAGTTCAATGGTAATGACCAACGGGTCATTGTGGGGAAACTGGACATGAGAGGCGTCCTCTTCTGTGAAAGTAATAGGTTGGGTTTCGACCCTTTTCTACTTGGAAGCTTGAGGTTCTGGGACATAAGGTGATTCGTCTCCAATTTTCAACTCCTGAACATATATTTTTGTGAGCATTTATGCTTGTTCTAGCTATATGGGATCCCCAACGATGGTTATTACTTCTTCTCCATCGATTAGGGGAGGTTGATTATCCTCCCTTACAGTGGGTACGACAACATGAGGTTGTTGCGCAGGCTAGGATGAAGCTGCCCTCTGGTTTGGCAGAGCTTGCACCGAGGTAGCCTCTCAAGATCAATCCATTGATTTCTTCTTTTAGGTATCTACATTCCTTAGTCATGTGACTGATGACCCTGTGGAAGTGACAATATTTATTTTGATCTCGTTTAGTGTGTTGGTTGCGCATTGCTTTAGATTGCCTGAGTGGAACTTGAATCTCACTCACCACGTATATATTCTCTCGAGTTTCAGTGAGCTTGGTATACACAGTCTTAATGGAGATATATTTATCTCCATTTTTTTTTATTCCCATCTGCCTCGGGTTATTTCCTTCATTTTTCTTCCACTTAGAAGAATTATCACCAGAAAGTTGAGCTGTGGATGGTGCTGCCAAGCTCGGGGCTGAGTTAATGTTCGTCGTTATAGTTATTGGGGTCAGAGGCGCTAATTGCAGCGCCGACATTCACGCCATGCCTCAACTCCAGCATGCAAATATCACAATTATATATATATATTCATGGAGCAGGTAATCAAATGATCATGTTCATAAACATTTCCATGGAGCATATAATCATATAATCAAGAGCCAGGCTCTATCAGAATCTTATGCTCCCTAATACAATGTGCAGATAAAGCATTTATATTCCATTTAAGCAACTATTCACATAACTACAGAAATAGTTACCATTCCTTGAGTGAAGCTATCTTCAATGATGAGTGTACATGCCCAGCTTGTCTTCAGGAACCATTAACCTTGGCTCGCTCTGATACCAAGCTGTAACGCCCCAACTCCAGGGACCGTTACGGTGTGCCTTGTAAACAGTGCTAAACTCGCTAGTTGAGTCATTTGGCCAAAATCGTGTACTAAGTATGATTAGCGGTTTAGGGATTAAAAATTTGGTTAAGATGTAACGTTTCACTAGAACGTTTAATATATACATTGGGATCCCGAAAATATAGTTTCAGAGTCTATTACAGAAAATATTTACAACAGGCCGTTCTAAGCGGCAAAACAGGGTTCAACCCTAGTTCCCCTTTAAACCTTGGCCGTGGTGGACGAGCAGCTGCATATGTACACATCATCACCTAAGCTCTCCAACTCAAGGATGGTCCAGCTTCCTCTTGCCTTTACCTGCACCACACAGCACCCGTGAGCCGACGCCCAGCAAGAAAACACAATAAAGCATGATATAATATCAACAATAATCATAATAGCCATTCAGGACCAACGGTCCAAAACAGATAGGTGACAGTAGCCAAAAGTCACAGAAGTGGGTACAGCTCCCTTTAGCCATGTGACGATAGGGTCACCAGGGCTTAATTGATAAGTGGTTCCTTCGTAAGTTTGATCAGGATAGGTGCATGGTGATTGGTCACCAACATAACCATCCTCCCGACTCTAGAGTCGTAACTAAGGACAACGTCCCCCAGCCATGTGACAAACAGTCACCGGGGTCATATACCTTGGCTATGAACATCTGGTCTTAGACCAGGTAAGCGCTTATAGTTCTCATTGACCTTCCGGTCGGTCCAGCATTAATACCCTATATGGGTCATTCAATGCCAACCTCGATTAGATCTAATCTTCATTTGGCCCAGCGTTCACAACGCACTGCCACTTCTGACTCTTGGGTCGGTGAAACACGACCAGTGCTCAGCCCATGGTGAACTTAGCTAATAAGTCACAGCTTCACAGACGGATCTAACACCATTGCCGATTCTGACTAATAAGCCAGCGCCATACACAGGTAAGCCATGCCACCAAACATATATCACATGTCCAATACCCATAAACAAGGCATTCAACATGCTTACTTAACAAGTACCAGTACAATTAGGGCCATGCACAACACAGAGGCTCAAGCTCTGAACGATATCATACCCAGTATACAAAGCATGTCCTAATCACATGTTTCTCGTGCATCACATGCATCATACTTAACAATCCAACATGCATCAATAGCAGCCATGCATGTCACGTTTAGTAATCAACCAACACGCATCAAGAATAACCATGCATGTCATACTTAATAATCAACCCACATGCATCAAGAATAACCATGCATGTCATACTTAATAATCAACCCACATGCATCAAGAATAGCCATGCATGTCACATATATACAGGGTGCAGTTTTCTTACCTCAGATTCGAGCTAGAATGATTTAAAGAACGACCCTTGAGAACGATCAACTTTTAGTCCTTTAGCGGTCACCTAGTCATAACCAAATATAGGATACCATCAATAAAAATGATCAACATAAGTTCCCAAACCAATATCTAGCCTCCGGGACATCAATCCCCACTTAACCGGGTACTAGGTTCAACCCCGAGGCCTAAGGCTTGAATCCCCAAGCTAAAAACACATTTCTGGCCAAAAAGCCACTAAGGGCCGTGACCCGCCATAGCTGCCCCGCGGCACGCCCCCCAGACAGAGGCAACCCCCTCTGCCAGATGCCTTGAGCCGCGGCGCACCACAGCCATGCCGCGGCTTAATACCCAGTTTTGCCAAAAGCTTAGCACGCACCAGCTCGCCTCCCCTGTGTTTTCCCTTGGAACCAAGCCCTTCAAACCTGTCCCAAACCTTAACCTAACACCCAATTCAACCACCAAACATCCTCTACAACTCACCCTCATCAAAACCCAAAGTAAACATCACCCAAACTTCTATTAATTCAAACTTTCTACAAGAGATTCACAAGTTGAAAACGAAAGCTCAAAACAGAGCACACCATAAAATACATGACTGGAACTCACCTCAAACTCGATTTTGAATCCCTTTTAATGGCTGAGACAAGTTCCCTAGCTTCCCCCTTTGATCTCCTAGCTTAACTCCTCAAGATGGCTCTTAAAATTTGAAAGAAAGATGAGGGAGAACTCTTGTACGGGAGAGAAAGGAAGAGATGAGGATGGGCTCTGTTTTTTATATAACTCCACAGCCTTCTAAACCTCATAGGCTGATACAAATCCTTAAGGTCAAAAGACCATAATGCCCCTAGGCCAAATTAAATCCCTCTAAAGACTTCTGAGGGTAAAACCGTCCTTTCCCGCCTATCACGTTAATTATAATTAACGCTCTCCAATTCCTTCTATTCTCAATATTATCAAGTACCAATAAATCATATCCCATTACCCTTTTATTCTCGGTAATGTTCTAGTCATCAAAATGACCCCGAGACTCACCCCGAGCCCCGAACTTAAACCCGTTATGACTAGACCGAACACTTACATCTCACGATCGTCTCATGCCGATTAGCTCGAACCCATCCACCTTATAATGTGGCTATATTAATTAATCATAACCATGCACCCAAAATACACAATTACGCCCACAGCGGCCAAATTACCAAAATACCCTTATAATAATAAATACTCCCATATGCATGCATTCACCATCATATAATAATATAATTTATGTAGACATGTATATAATCATTAAATACCATAATAAATCAATTATGGCCCTCCCGGCCTCCTAATCAAGGTTCTAAACCTTATTAGGAAATTTGAGGCATTACATTACCTGTGCCACAGAGAACTCTTGAGCCGAGGCTCAGCAAGAAAACTTCACAGCACAACATAAAATAATTTACTTTAACAAATTCATAATTAATCAAATGCCTCAAACAATCTACAAGTTTCTATCTGAATTCAAAACAGCACAACAGCACATCAGCACAACTGCAGCCATCGCCGATCAGGGTGCGTTACTAGGCACCAAGTCCATGCTCTTAACCGGGCGGGTGAGTACAACAACCTTTGAGGGTCTCGCCCTGGCGGCCTGCATTCAACATGCTTAATGCCAATCCCGACCTTTGTCATTTGTGACCTTTGCTGATCCCAGCCTTTGTCATTCGTGACCTTTGCCAATCCCGACCTTCGTCGCTCCTGGCCTTTACCGTTCTCAGCCTTTCTCGTTCCTAACCTTTGTAGTTCTATCACAAACACATGTATGACGTAATAGTTACACACAAATATACATAAAACTTGACACAATATTAGCACATATAACTCTACGGTCACAGACTATTTTCTTACCTGAGTCCCGAGCTGACCGTATAGTGCGATCTAGAGAACGATCCCCTAAACCCGAGCCTTAGCGGTAAATCCTAGTCGCAACGAAATAATAATGAATATCCATACAACCCTAAACCAATTAAAACTTCAGAGTAATATTCTAGCCTCCGATATCTCAAATACTACTAAACCGGGTAGTAGAATCCTTCCTCATCCCTTAAGTTTGAGTTCCTGAGCTTAAAAATATGTTTTGGCCATTTCCCTTAATCAGAGTCGTGGCCTATCCCCCTAGGGTTGCGGGGCGCTACAAGTCAGAGAGCCTTAGGGCTCTCTTCTGAGGGACATGGGTCGCAACGTGCACTACTTGCGCCACAGTGCCTAGGAAAAATGTCAGAGGCTCCCAGCCTCTTCACACACACGAGTCGTGGGGCCTGAAGAACAGGGTCGTGACTCGAGCCCAAGACCCAGAAATCTTCATGCATTTCTATGAGCCAAACTCTAAAAAATATACCTAAATCAAACCTTAAACCTAGAATTCAGTCTACAATTCATATCAAGGAAATATCAGCAGTAAAAACACCCCAAAATTTGTCCCATAAACTCAAAATCAAACCTTGAGTTTGAACCTAAGCAAACCTCTAAATCACAGTAGAAAAAATCCAACAAAAGCTAGAATAAATCCTTACTTCAGTGATGATTTTGACCTTAAGCTAGATCTCAATCACTTCAAGCTTCAAGTTCTTCAAATCCTCAGCCAATCACCCCAAGAATTCACCAAAAACCTCCAAGCCTAGTGAGAGAGAGTGAGCATCGAGAGAGAGAATTGCTGAGAGAGAGTTGTGTCTAAATGTTCCCCTCCTCCTTCTGATTAGGTCTAGAATCTAAGGTAAGTCCAAGTCTATCCTCAACTTCCAAAATGAATAAACTAACCCTAGATAAATCTCTAGCAACTTAATGCCTCCAAGGGCAATCCCGTCATTTTCCACATTCCCGCTAATTCCACGAATATCCTATAAATCCCCATTTAATCCTGACATTGCCTTGTAATCTCGAACACGTGCTACATTCCCAAAATACTCCTAGGCTCACCGCGAGTCGGGTATTCGACCTCGTTGTGACTATTCCACTATTCCGTTCCCTATGGACCACGCATCTCAGATACATATCCACAACACTGGTGTCTCACTCCCAACACATACATAATTCCATTTATGCCCTCAACAGGCCAAAATTACAAACATGCCCCAATTTACAAACATGGGCCCACATGCATATTTAATACACATAAACATGCATATCTAATTGCATTACCACACAAATCACTTATATCACATAATCACATGCATAATCCATTAATCGCACATATCATTCCAATTAGACCCTCCAGGCACAGTAATCAAGGCATTCGGCCTTAATAACAAATTTTGAACGTCACAACTATCCTGTCCTTATTAAATTTTCATCCTCGAAATTTATTCAAACATCTCAGGATACTAATTCTGCAAACCTGACTTTAACTCTAGAGTCAGGTCCTTTACCTTGCCATTTCTTTGTAGCACCTTCACAAGAAGGATAGTCTTAATCTATATGATTTTATCTCTTTAATCCGAATTTCCATTGGCTTTTCCTTACACAATAAGTTTGACTGAATTTCCAGGGTCTCCTCACCTAATCAGGGGTCATACTCGACACCTTTTTCGTTAACATGGCACCAGTAACACCTTATGAGCCTCTACCCATGCTGGGGTAAGGCTAATCTATAGGCCATTATCCTAATCCCTATTCAGATCTCACAAATATATCAAATCTAGAGTCAAACCCTTCTTTCTTTTCCAAACCATCTTATCCTTGTTTGTTCATAATACTCCGGGAAATACAAATTCCTCAATCCTGGAACTCCATGTTCTCATATTTAGATTTGTGAACTCTTATGTCCTTTTAATAATGCAAACACTTCTACCCTAACGATCCTTAATAATTTCATTGGTCCTCGAGCCAATTTTGAACTAGGATACTTCTTGTCCTTAGGTTCATTATCCAAAATAAGCACTTCTCGTTCCCTATCTCACAATATCCTACTTAGAGCCACTCTATGACCCCTTTCCAGAACCTAGGAACCTAAGGGTCTCAATCTGACACTATCGACTTTGGTGTCCAGTGGAGATGTGCAGTCTCCTTTCCTACACACTCCCTTGGTTGATATCTCACTCACACAACCATAGTGTGTTAATCCAATAGCTCAAGCCATAACTTTTTGCATCCACTCACCTCATCTGCCATCTGAGGTGATCCACCCTTAGGGTCCATAATTGTATTTATCCATACTAACTCGAGGATAACCTAGAGTCATAATAGCCTTTCTGGCTTCTGATTATCATCTCTCACTTACTAAAAGATTAGGTCATGCGCCTCCCAGTATACAAATTTCGGTCTTAACACCCATTCAAACTTCCTAGATATAATAATCGTAAGGGGTAACCTAAGGCTCATCTCGCATCTTCCCCTCAACGCCAGCATCCATCGGATCACCTCATCCGATCCACATATCTTAACCTATCTATGCCAAAGTGGTAGGATTCTGCCAATTATCAATCACAGGTTGCAAACCAATCCCAGTCATTATTCCACCCTAACCGTGGCAAACCAGCAGTACTGTCAATTCGACATCCCATGTAGAACATCTAAGTCCTTATCCCTTCATCCATTGTGAGGTACAAACATCACTCTTACAGTGTATATGCGGGCACACCCTAATCCTTGACGCACCGCACTAATACTCCATTTTCTAAGCAAGGACAATGTCCATTGCACTGTCCTCCTGTACCAATCCATCATGTGCATATCCTAATACCATGGCATGTGAATCAATCCTATTTCATCCTTTGAGAATCCAACACGCGACTATCAATTCAGACAAACTTTAGGTTCCTATGTTACTTTAATCAAGGGTATAACAATCCCTGAAGATGCTTCAAGTAAAAGTTGAGGTGTCTTACCGGTCTCACCGTGCTTCTCACCCCTAAGGCGTTCCTTTAGAAATTTCCTTACAGTTTCTATCTTATTTACATCATACATGATCCCATCACTTCCCATAATGTGACCTTGAATATCCTCTGGAAAAATCAAAACTTTATCCTTTTTGGAATTTTACCGGTAATCCCCGCTTCCTCAGCCTCAGTAGTATCAACATATATATTACTTGTATTCTGTTCTTAACCAGAAGTAGTCCAAAACATTCTCGATCAAGCTAGATATGACTTGTCCAAATCATCCATGTATTCTCTACTTGTTGAGTTTATGTGGGCCGCTGGAATATTAATCAGTTCGAGAGCCTTCACTAATAACCCATCACATCGAACATGGTGCGAACGAAATTTTTTAAAATGCCTCTTTTCTTGATCCTCAGCTGGTAATGACCAGAAGAGGGTCAATTCCTAAGAGCACTATCCTACTTTGCAACCGGACAAATAATCCTTCATTCTTGGCAATGGATATCTATTCTTAACAATTACTTTGTTTGGCTATCCATATGTAGTACATCTCATTGCAGACTTGGCCTTCTTCTTGACAAACGGTGTCGACGTGTCCCTTGATGAAATACTTTGTATGATCAACCCTCAAGTTAAATAACCTCCTCAACTAAACCTTTAATTCTTGCTACTCAGCTAGTGTCATTCTTCATGATGTCCCTGATACAGGTTCTATCCCTTCCTTAATCCCGTAGCGTACTCAATTCCTTGACACGACAGTGATCCCAAAAACTCCTTGTGAACATATCAGAAACCTTACTAGTCGATCCAATTTTCATTTGGTCTGACTGATATAACCCTAATGGTACCTAGCACTATAGCTCGACATCTCTTGAACGCAATAGAATCCTTCCTTTTTAAACCCGGAAGTCACCATCCTCTCTTTTAGTCCATGGTCATCCCTTACTTGGCAAACTAATCCATACTTAGGATCACAATGCGATCATCATATAACAATCCCAGTCAATTATTACTACTAACTTTCCACGCATAATACTCTAACCCATTTCCTAGAAATTACCAACTTTCCTTAGCAGACACAAGATCTCAAGCCCCATAGTGTAATAACCATACGGTATGTACCACGTATCTATGTTTCCACTAAGAGATACATAGCATCAGACTCAATCAGCCTAATATAAAAGTACAGGAACTGGAAAGTTGATCTGCCGCCTCTGAGGGATTAGACTCAGGCTCTGAGACACTCGAGCTATATGTACTCTTTTGTTCTTCTGTCTTTGACTTTGAGAAATTCCTCTTGATGTGCCCTACTATTCCACATAGGAAACATGCCTTTGCTCGGCATCCTCCCAGATGGTGTCTCGTGCACTTGGCGTATACTGGGTAACTCCTCCAGACCTCATTGCCATCCTAGCGACCGCCTTGATTACTATGACTCCTCATGTCAGGACCAGGAGTAGTAGGACCATCAGGGTTCTTTTTTTCCTGATTACTGGGCCTCATCCCCTATCAGATCCCACAAATGGGGATACCATTGCCAGAGCTTTCTGCCCTATGGCACTCTCACTCAATGTCTCATCTTTCTCATCCTCTATAACAAGGGCCCTCCCTACTGCCCAAGCGATATATTGGAGAAATCTTAACGCTCTGGGCCATCCTAGAGTTCAATCCTTGAATGAATCGCTCCTCTAGGGCACATTGGTTGGTACCAAATCAAAAGCGAATTGGCCAATCTATGAAATTCACTGGCACACTCTGTCATTGTCTTACTACCTTGAACCGAGTTCATAAACTCATTGGTCTTCGCAATTCAAACTGTGTCACAGTAGTGCGTCTCATTGAACCCTTGTCTGAATTCCTCCCAACCCATCATGAAAACATTTCGGGTCTGGTATACAACTTACCACCACGTTCAGACATCCTCCCGCAGCATGTACATGGTGCAAGCCACTCTATCATTGCCTTTCACTTCTATATAGCCAAGGACGTAGCTAATAATGCCCATCCACTGTTCAGATCTTAACGGATCCAAACTTCCTTCAGAAACTGGAGGACGACACTTCTTGAATCTTTCATACAGTAATTCCCATCTATTTCCACCTTCAGGTTGAACCGTAACTGGTGCCATTGTTGCCAACACACACAGGGCATCGTTCCCTGACAGAACCCGCTATCTTAAGCACCTAATCTTGTCCTCTTACTTTTGCAATCTTGCTTGCATGCCAGCAAACATCTGTTGTTAATCCTAGGGGGCAGATGGAGGACTCTGGCCTCAACTATCAACAGCAACCCCACCATTAACTATGCCTGTTCCAGTTTAATGCCTTGGATACAAAACTTCCAAATCTATTTGTAGCTAATAACCTAAACTACCAACCCTGACATTCTTATCTAGAACTATACCATTAGTAAGGCCAAACAAAACAATAGCCATATACAATATGCATACCAGGGCGCAAGTCCATAATTCTCATACATTAATTACCAAGTATTATTCCCACAAAATACATACATCTACATCATGCTCTCTATTCTAGTAGATAACACAATTCAAATAAGCAGTTAAAACAAATATTGCACTTAATACCAACCAACCCTGAGTCAAGCTTGTCTCTGGCAGCAAGCGTACATGTTCAGTCAATCTCCAGGAACCATAAACCTTAGCTCGCTCTGATACCAAGTTGTAACGCCCTACTACCTTAGAGCTGTTACCAAGTGATTTTAAAAGGTGCCATTAGCTCGGTAATCGAGGTATTAGACTGAAAAAGTGTGATTAAATCAAAATAAAGACTCATTTAACGAAAATTAAGTATAAAGGGTTGGACATTCATTAAAATTATAAAAGTGTTACATTGGGATCCAAAAATATTGTTTTAAAATATATTTACAATCCAAAAATGTTGGTATAGTCGACCTAAGCAACAAAATCGAACGTTTACAGCGTGTACCTCAAAACAACCCCAGCTGTGGTGGCCAGGTAGGCCAAACATGTACGCAACGCTCCATGCCTTCCAACTCATGATTGATCGACCCTTTCCTTGCCCTTACATGCACCATAGAGCACCCGTGAGCCGAAGGCCAGCAAGAAATCTTCATAGCACATCATATAATTATTTACTTCAACAAATGCATAATTAATCAAATGTGTCAAACAATCTACAAGTTCCTATCAGAATTCACAAGAGCACAGCAGCACAACAGCGGCCTCCGCCGATCAGGGTGCGTTAGTAGGCCCCAAGTCCACGGTCTTAACTGACCGGGTGAGTACAACACCCTTGAGGATCTTGCCCTGGCGGCCTGCATTCAGCATGCTTAATATAGATCATGGCCTTTTCCTTTCCTGACCTTTGTCGTTCACAACCTTTGCCGATCCCAACCTTTGTTGTTCCCGACCTTTGCCGATCCCAGCCTTCGCCACTCCCGACCTTTGTCGTTTCATCACAAACACATGTATGACGTAAAAGTTACACACAATTACACATAAAATTTGAAACAATATAAGCACATATAACTCTATGGGAAAATACAGTTTTCTAACCTGAGTCCTGAGCTAATCATATAGTGCGATCTCGAGCATGATCCCCTAAACTCAAGCCTTAGCGGTAAAACCTAGTCACAATGCAATAATAATGAATATACATAAAACCCTAAGCCAATTAAAACTTTGGAGCAATATTCTACCTTCCAAGACCTCGAATCCTACTAAAACGCGTAGTAGAATCCTTCCTGAGCCCTTAAGTTTGAGTTCCTGAGGTTAAAAATCTGTTTCGACCATTTCCCTTTATCAGAGTCGCGGCCCAACCCCCTAAGGCCGCATCATGCTACAAGTCATAGGGCCTTGGGGCTTTCTTCTAGGGGAAACGAGCCACAGTGCACCCTACTTGCGCTGTGGCACCTTGGCAAAATTTCAGAGGCTCCTAGCCTCTTCACACACACAGGTTGCGGCGCCTAAAGCACAGGGCTGCGGCTCGAGCCCAAAACCCAAAAATCTTCATGCATTTCTACAATCCAAACTCTAAAAAATCCACCCAAATCAAACCTTAAACCTAGAATTCATATCAAGGCAATATCAGCAGTAAAAAACCACCAAAACTTATCACATAAACTAATCAAAACTCAAAATCAAAACCTGAGTTTGAACGTAAGCAAACCTCTAAATAACAGCTGCAAAAATTCAACGAAAGCAAAAATAAATCCTTACCTCAGTGATGATTCTGACCTTATGCTAGATCCCAATCACTTCAATCTTCAAGATATTCAAATCCTCAGCCAATCTCCCCAAGAATTCACCAAAAACCTCCAAGCCTAGTGAGAGAGAGTAAGCATCGAGGGAGAGAATTGCTGAGAGAGAGTTGTATCTAAATGTTTCCCTCCTCCTTCTGATTAGGTCTAGAATATAATGTAAGTCCAAGTCTATCCTCAGCTTCCAAAATGAATAAACTACCCCTAGATAAATCCGTAGCCACTTATTACCTCCAAGGGCAATCCCGTCATTTGCCACATTCCCGCTAATTCCTCGAATAGTCCTATAAATCATCATTTAATCCCGACCCAAATAATCGCTAAATCACTACTCATTACCTAGTAATCCCGAACACGTGCTACATTCCCAAAATACCCCTAGGCTCACCCCGAGCTGGGTATTCGACCCCGTTGTGACTATTCCGTTATTCAGCCCCCTAGAACCGTCTTGGACCACACAATTAAAATAAATCTCCACAACACTGGGGTCTCACTCCTAACACATACATAATCACATTTATGCCCTCAACGTGCCAAAGTTACAAACATGCCCCAATTTACAGTAATGGGCTCACATGCATATTTAATACACATAAACATGCATATTTAGTCGCATTACCACACAAATCACTTATATCACACAATCACATGAATAATCCATTAATCGCACATATTATTCCAATTAGGCCCTCCAGGCACAATAATCAAGGCACTCAACCTTAATAACAACTTCAGGACGTTACAAAGAGCTTGACTTAATAGTCAAGGACATATATACTTTCAAAGACTCGTCTTTTCACTCGAAGGTTAAAAGACTCAACTTATCATTCGAAGGTTAAACGACTCGACTTATCAGTCGAAGGTTAAAAGACTCGACTTTTCAGTCAAAAGTTAAAAGACTCGACTTATAAGTCGAAGGTTAAGACACTCGACTTATATGTCAAGGGTTTAAAGGCTTGACTAGGAGTTGAGGGCGGCAATAGTGTGCTAAACGCTGGCCGATAGGGTTAAGCCAACCCGAAAGCAAGATATACGCTTGGCCGCTCCTAGGTCATCTGAAATGTTAAGCATCAAACCCATTTGGTTTGCTCTGAGGCATATTGGGAATTTGGGCAATAGGCCCTAGTGTGACTCTATTGTCACTTATCTGGATTGATTGCATGCATGAGTAGGGCTATTACTACTATGCATGATAATTATGAATCTGTGATATGATAATGTACTGCTTATAAGCATGATTATGTTTTCTTACTGAGCTCTGGCTCACGGGTGATAAATGGTACAGGTAAAGGAAAGGAAAAGTAGGACCAGCCATGAGGTTGAGAGCTTTAGGGGTAGAGTGTACATATGCGACCTGCTCGTCTGCCATGGCCGAGGTTATTAGTTGTAACTAGGGTTGGACTGTGATTTTGCCACCTAGACCGGCTTTTGTATACATTTTTGGCTTTGTAACTATTTTAAACTATGTTGGGATCCCATGTATTGAAGTCAAACTCTTTTAATGAAATGGTTGACTTTTGACCGAAATTTTTAGTACCTAAACCTGTGGTTACTTTTAATTACACTATTTAAGTCCAAATGACTCGTTTAGCAAGTTAAGCACTATTTAAATTACATAGTGTAACAGTCTTGGATTAGGAGGGCGTTACAACTTACTATCAGAGTGTTTAGATTTAAAGGTTCCTGAAGATTGGCTAGGCATGTAAACTCGCCGCTGAAGACAAGCTCGATTCAAGGTTCGGTAACTATTTATATTAATTTGTGTTTACATGCCTATTTTACATATGAATGTCTTATTTGCATGCTTGATTAAGAAGTATGAGTTATACTAATAGGGCCTGGCTCTTTACTATTATGTGAATGATAAAGGATGTGCTTATTAGAATTATTATTGCTTTGAATACTGTAGAATGTGCTTATTAGCACCCTGATTAAGCATGAATGTGAACTGACCTTCTTATGAGCATGACTGTTGTATGTGAAAACTATTTAATTGCTTATTAGCACTGATCTTGCATGTGTATGCTTAATTGTTCGGTCTTGGACTGTGGGGTGGTGCTAGGAACCGTTATTGTTGCTTGATGTGCTAAGTCATTGATTGCAGATAGACTTGGAAGTATGCTTCCAGGGTAATCAAATGAACCAGTTGGCACTGGAAGTCAGGTTAGAGATAACAACCAGGATCAGAAGCCTCCCCCACCTCCTAAGAACTGGCAACAGGTGCTTGCTGATATGCAAGCTAGGATACAAAGGCAGGAAAAAGAGATCCGCCTACTCAGACAACAACGGTTTTCAGCAGGGAACGCTGCACCAGTTATGCCATCTGTTAGGCTCCAGTATCGCAGCAATAGCCAGGGGCTGAAAATAGGTGGGGCCTCTCTACGAGCGCTTCAGGAAACAACACCCTCCTACCTTTTAGGGTGAGCCAGATCTGCTGCGAGCTTATCAGTGGATGGGTATGACCACCTCCATCCTGGACTTTATGGGGGTGGCATGTAATAACAGAGTGGCCTATGCCACATTCATGTTTCAGGAGGACGCCCGAATTTGGTGGGAAGTGATATCCCAGACCATGGATGTAAAATCCCTGAGCTGGGAGGAATTCAGAGAATTATTTAATGAGAAGTATTATAATGATGCACTCAGGCCTGTAAAGGCTGATGAGTTCAGTATTTTGGTGTAGGGCATCATGACTATTACAGAGGACACTCTGAAATTTGATAGGTTGTCCAAGTTTGCTATAGACTTAGTGCCAACTGATGTGATAAGAAATGAGAGATTCATTCAAGGGTTGAATGTTATGATAGCCCGGGATGTTAAAATTACTTCTGTACCTGGAGTGACGACTTGCGCTCAGGTAGTGGAGAAGGCCCTTATTGCTGAGGGTGCTTAAAATATGATCTAGTGCAAGAATGGGGCCAAAAGGGACACTAGAAGGGTGGGACCTCCCTTTCTTGGAGCTGGTAGGGGCGAAGGCCCTAGTGACCAGAAGAGGAAGACCCTAGATACCATTACAGTTATAGGCCTAGACAGAAGGCCACGTTGTATATAGGTTGGCCACTAGCGCGGAAATGAGAGTTGGAGGACTAATCCAGAATGTGCCAGATGCAAAAGACATCATCTGGGAGTGTGCAGGGTGAAGGCCTAATTTTTATGTGGTACAATTGGGTACCTTAAGAAAGACTGCCCAAGGGTGAAGAAGGAAGAATCAAAGAAGTTGAATAGCTTGGCTCTACCTCGAGTGTTCGCATTGACAGAATCAAAGGCTGAGGCTCGACCTTCAGTAGTGAGAGGAAAACTTTCTAGTGCTGGCACTTCTTATTCTTCTTTGGTTGATTCTGGGGCTACACATTAGGGTGATTGATAGGTTGTGTAGACCATGTGAATACTATGCAGTAGGATTTGGGACTTTATTGCATACTAGGGATCTGGTAGCCTCTATGAGATAGGTCAGGTCATTACCGGTGGAATTGGATAGTAGAGAACTATTAGTAGATCTCATTGAGCTGGTCATGGAAAACTTCGATATGATATTTGGTATGGATTGGCTAGCCAAGTATGGGGCAACCATAGATTGTAAGAAAAAGATGGTAACCTTTGAACCTGAGGGCAAGGACCCATTTTATTTGTGGGAACTGTGCACAGACCTCGTATTCCTATGATATCGACGTTGAGAACTAGAGACCTATCATGAGGTAGGTTAATGGGATTCCTAGCTAGTGTGGTGGATACCACTAGTGTTGTGCGAGTTGCACCCGAGGAGACCAAGTTAGTTTGCGAGTTTCTGGATGTATTCCCAGAACAGTTACTGCCCCACAAAGAGATAGAATTTTTCATTGAATTGGCACCGGGGATAGAGCCAGTATCTAGAGCACCATACAGGATGGCTCTAGCAGAGTTAAAGGAACTGAAGGTTCAGTTACAGGAGTTACTAGACTTGGGTTTTATCAGGCCCAATTTTTCGCCTTAGGGTGAGCTAGCCTTATTTTTAGAGAAGAAAGATGGATATCTAAGGATGTGTATTGATTACAGAGAGCTGAACAAGCTGACTATCAAGAACATGTATCCACTACCAAGGATCGATGATTTATTTGATCAGCTACAGGGTAAAAAAATATTTTCCAAGATTGATCTTCGATTTGGTTATCACCAACTGAGGATCAAAGATGAGGACATTTCGAAGATGGCCTTTCGTACCAAGTTTAGGCATTATGAGTTCTTAGTCATGTCATTTGGATTGACTAATGCCCCAGCAACCTTCATGGATCTGATGAGCAGAGTGTTCAAGGATTACTTCGACAGATTTATGATAGTCTTCATCGACGACATTCTGCTTTATTCTCAGTCGGAGTTAGAACATGAGAAGCACCTCTGATTGGTATTACAGATATTGAGGGAGCACAAATTGTATGCAAAGTTCCAAAAGTGTGAGTTCTAATTATCTCAGGTGACGCTCCTCAGTCACATAGTCAGCAGAGATGGAATTATGGTGAATCTACCTAAGATTGAGGCAGTCAGGGACTGGCCAAGGCCAAGGAGTGCTTTAGAGATTAGGATTTTCCTTGGATTGGTATGATATTATCGATGTTTTGTGGAAGGGTTTTCAAAGATTGCGACACCACTGACAGAATTGACATGCAAGAACTTGAAGTTTGTATGGTCAAATAGTTGTGAGAAAAACTTCCAGGAGTTGAAGCGGTGGTTGATCACTACTCTGGTTCTGAGTCTTCCTTTAGACCAGGAGAAGTTTGTGATTTACTGCGATGCATCAAAACAAGGGTTAGGTTGTGTCCTTATGCAGGCTGGAAAGGTGATTACCTATGCATCACGATAGTTGAAGGATTATGAACAGTGGTACCCTACGCATAATCTACAATTAGCAATAGTGGTCTTTGCCTTGAAGGTATGGCGGCACTACCTTTATGGGGTGACATGTGAGATATACACTGACCACAAGAGCTTGAAGTATTTCTTTACCCAGAGAGATCTTAATATGAGACAGAAATGTTGACTGGAGTTGGTGAAAGATTATGATTATGAGATTCTTTATCACCCAGGGAAAGCCAACGTGGTGGCTGATGCCTTGAGCCGGAGAGGTCAGGGATAACTATTTAGCTTGAAATAAATATCAAAAGAGTTGGCAGTGGAGATGACTGGAGAAAGCATAGAATTGGTGGTGGGCCAATTAGCTAACATCACCTTGCAGTCTACTTTCTTTGAGAGGATTATAGAAGGGCAAATAAATGATCCTCAATTGACGAGGCACAGAGAGGACATCCTAGCTGGAGTGGATAGGGATTACACTGTCTCAGAGATGGGTTTACTAAGATACATGGAGCGGATTTATGTTCCAATGGACTCTGCTATCAGATGAGAGATTCTGGATAAATCTCATACTATGTCGTACTCGCTACATCCAAGCACCATGAAGATGTATCGAGATTTGAAATCTCTATACTGATGGCCTGGGATGAAGAAAGATGTAGTTGAATATGTGGCCAAGTGCCTAACGTGTTAGCAGGTGAAAGCTAAACACCAGAGACCAGTAGGGCTATTACATCCTTTGGGTATCCCTGAGTCGAAATGGGAGGACATTACTATGAACTTCGTCCCTGGACAGTGGGTCAGGATAACTCGGTATGGGTGATTGTGGATCAATATACCAAATCAGCCCATTTCTTGCCAGTGAGGACAAACTTTATAGTGATCAGTGTGCTAATCTCTATGTGAAAGAAATAATGTGCCTTCATGGGACTCCTAGGTCCATTGTATCAGACTGGGACCCTATTTTTACTTCCAAGTTTTGTGGCAGTCTATAGAAGGCTATGGGTATGCAACTGAAGTTTAGTACCACCTATCATCCTCAGACAGATGGACAATCTGAGAGGACGATACATATATTAGAGGACATGCTGCAAGCATGTGTGTTGGACTTTGAAGGGTCCTGGATTAAATATTTGCCATTGATTGAGTTTTCCTACAACAACAGCTACCCGTTAACTATTGGAGTGGCGCTTATGAGATGATGTATGGTAGGAAATGTAGATTACCCATCCATCGGGATGAAATGGGTGAGCAAAAATATATGGGTCCTAAAGTAGTTTAGTGGACCAATGAGGCTATTAAGAAGATTAGAGCTCGAATGCTCGCCTCTCGGAGTAGACAGAAGAGCTATGCTAATCCCAAGCGTAGAGATATAGAGTTCCAGGCTAGGGGCTATGTTTTCCTCCGTATTTTACCATTGAGAGGGGTGAAGTGGATTGGAAAGAAAGGAAAGCCGAGCCCTAGGTTCATGGGACCTTTTGAGATCCTGGAAAGAATTGGCCAGGTAGCCTATAAGTTGGTCGTACCCCCATCATTGTCAGGGGTTCATAATGTATTCCATATTTTAATGCTTCAGAAATATATGTCAGATGTAACTCATGTACTGAGTTATGAGGATCTGGAACTACAAAAAGATTTGTCCTATGAGGAGTGACCAGTCCAGCTCCTAGATAGAAATGACAACGTATTGAGGAACAAAACCATACCTTTGGTTAAGGTATTATTGAGGAACAACAAGGTAAAGGAGGTGACCTGGGAATTAGAGTCGGACATGCAAGACTAGTATCCCGAACTATTCAGGTAAATTTCAAGGGCGAAATTTCTATAAGGAGGGGATAGTTGTAATGTCCCGAAATTCCTAATAAGGCTTAGTGCCTTGATTAGGGGCCTAGGAGGGAAATATTGTAATATTATTTGGATTAATGGGATATTGATGTGATTATGTGAATTGCATGTGTTATATTATTATATAGTTGATTATGCATGTTTAGGTGTATTAAATGTGCGAAACAGGCCCACTTTTATTTAAAGCGGCATATTTGTAATTTTCACCCATTGGGGGTCCAATTATAATTATATGGTATTATGTGATTAGGACCACATTAGTATGTGGATATATTTAAGATATTCGGCAGGAGTTGCTCCTTTCGAGTAGGATAGCAGTTTAGTCACAACGAAAGATTTATACCCGGCTCGGGGTGAGCCAATGGACATTTCAGTAATTCAGTGAGTTACCGGGACTCACGAGAGTATGCTTCATATTTTGGGAGAGTTAGTAATATTCCGGGTTTAGAAAAATTAACTGGGAATTTCAAGTATTATGTGAGACGGGAGTGTATTGACGTTTTTTCCCTCAGGGCCGTTGAGAGGAGAGAGTTGCCTTGAGGGCATTTTGGTCTTTTGGACCCTTAGTCTAGTATGTAACTGAGGTTATTACCTCAGGAAGCAGGGGAAAACAGAGCAACATATCACTCACTCACTCTCTCTCTCTCTCTCTCTCTCTCTCTCTCTCTCTCTCTCTCTATCTCTTCAAGTGAGTTTCTTTGTGAACTCTTGAATTTAAAGGGATTAAGGGCAAGTTGGAAGCTGTGGAAGCTTAGGAATAGGCTAGGGAAACACGTTTAACAGAGGTAATTCTAGTTCTTGAGTTTGAGTTTCTATTTTTTTCAAGTGATTTTAGAGCTTGACTGAATTTTGGGTTTAATGAGGTTTGGATTGAGTTTTAAGATTAGTTTTGACGACTCTAAGCTGGTGGGACCATTATTATGGTCGAAATTAGGTGAAAAAAATGTGTTTAGGATGGTTTTTGGAGGATTGAAGATTCTTAAAATCGATGGTTTTCTGAGTTTTCTAGGTCGCACCGCGACTCTGTTCTTCGGCAGCGCGACCCTTAGGAACTTAGAGGGATAACCAGATGCCTCGAATCGTCTTGGCATCGCGACACTAGGAAGATTGCGCCTCGGCACGTGCCCTGTGGTTTTGGGCTCAGGGCTCTCTGACTTGTTGCGCCGCAGCCCTAATTGGGAAGAGTCGCGACTCTAATAGGGGAAATCAGAAAAATTAAGTTTTGGGAGCTCGGAACCCAAACCTAAGGGCTCGGGAATGATTCTACTACCCAGGTTAGTAGAATGCAAGGTCCCGGAGGCTAGGACTTGGTCCGGAGGCCTTTATTAATTCAATTCCTGATAGTTATTCATTGTTATGGTTGTTACTAGGGTGAACCGTTAGGTTCGGGAGGAAAGGACCGTACTCAGGGGTAGTCAAACACTATCTACTCAGGACTTGAGGTAAGAAAACTACAACCCGGTATTTGTTTAGGGCATGGCCCAGTTATATTACAAGATTATTATTTTGCTGAGAATGTTTTATTAAACATGTTAAACGCGTTGTACTTACCTGCTTTATGTAAGAACTGCTTGTCTTTATATCTGATTGGGAAGCTCAGCTTATAAGCTGAGGATTCATCTATGCTATTTGATGAAGAGCTTAGCTTAATACTCAAGGACATATCTCTTTTAAAAGACTCAACTTATACGATGATAGATAAATAACTCGACTTATCAGTCAAAGGTTAAAAGACTCGACTTATCAGTCAAAGGTTAAAATACTCGACTTATCAGTCAAAGGTTAAGAGACTCTGCTTATAACTCGAGGGTTTAAAGGCTCGACTTAGGAGTCGAGATCGGCAATGCTGTGCTAAACACTAGCCGATAGGGTGAACCCAACCATGTAGCGAGATATACGCTTGGCCTCCCTTAGGGTCATCTGAAATGTTAAGCGTCAGACCCGCCTTTCCACCTCTAAGGCTGGTTATACTGGGTATTTGGGAAATAGGCCTTGGTGTGACTCTATAGTCACTCATCTGGATTGATTGCATGCATGAGTATGGTTATTGTTGCTAGGCATGCTAATTATGAATCTGTGATCTGATAATGTACTGCTTATAAGCATGATTATATTTTCTTGTTGAGCCCTGACTCACGGGTGCTAAATAGTGTAGGTAAAGGAAAGGAAAAGCTTGACCAGCCATGAGTTGGAGAGCTTCAGGGTCAGAGTGTACATATGCGACCTGCTCATCCGCCACAGCCGAGGTTATCAGTTGGAACTAGGGTTGGACCTTGATTTTTCCGCCTAGGCCCAATTTTGTATACATTTTTGTGTTTGTAACTGTTTTAAACTATGTTGGGTTCCCATGTATTGAAGTCAAACTCTATTAATCAAATAGTTGACTTTTGATCGAAATTTTTAGTACCTAAATCTGTGGTTAGTTTTAATTACACGGTTAAGTCAAAATGACTCGTTTAGCGAGTTATGCACTATTTAAATTACACAGTGTAACGGTCCTGGATTAGGAGGGTGTTACAGGTACTCTTTGTCGTTTTGGTTTTGGTTTTTCAGATTTGAACATTTCAATATTGAGTAGTGAAGACATTTCAGATCTTATCACTGATAGACATTCCTCTAGATTTATGTGACAAACATGCGAACCTTTTTTGAAATAATAATAATAGAATTATTATTAAAAGAAATAGAATAGCATTGTTCTAAATATTTTGAAACATAAATTAAATTCCTTTTGAAATCGGGTATAAAATAGATGTCTTTTAGAAATAAAAATTTATTTTCAGTAAAATAAATTTTCGCTTCTCCCACTGCTCTGGCTGAAACAAAAGCCCCTGTCCCCACTCTTAGTGTAAGCTCCCCTTCTTGGATATCTCTCCAAGTGCTAAGCATTTGTAAATTAGAGCAGACATGATTAATGGCTCCTGAATCAACTATCCAGATATAACAATTATTTTCCACTAAACAAGCCTCAGTGTCCAAGAAATCAGATTTACTTTCTCTTACAATTCCTCTTACAATACTCATCTGTATGATAGTGGGAAAAATTCCCATGGAGTAGGCAACTTCTTTGCTCTTACCTTTGTCAATGCTAGGCTTCTAAGTTGTGTGCTGAGTCATTGGCAATAGATTTTTGTTACTTTTCCACCTTTTAATATTACCAGTTAATTTGTCAGCAGTTAAAATGGACATATATGAGTTTCCTCCTGTCAATGTATTACTATAATTAAACAAAAGAAAAGTAATAAATACACTCATACACCGTAAATCATAGTATTTATACAATGAAATAAAAATAAACAAGAAGCATGCTTACAAAAAACCTATTCTTATAAGTACAAAGATGAGATATCCAGCACAAGTAAGCGTTGTCGATAGGATAGGTCAAATACTTGCTAGTTAAAATGAGACACTCTCAATTATTATTATATCAGAATATCTGATATTTTTATAATAAACAATTATAGTTATTTCAGTAAAAAATATATCCAGCTAGGGTGTACATATTTTTCGTGAGTGTAACCTATTAATTCAGGTTTATTGACTTAACCCATGAGTGTCGTCGATAGGATAGGTCAAACATGGAATACATTTTAAAACCCTATCACAAAGAGGGTTACCTGTTTAAATCCTAGACAAAACACCTTCCGATAGGGAGGACGAAAGCAAAGCTATCTCAAGGACCTAACTAGAACCAATGTTTTTCAACCAATAGTAGAGATCGCAGGTTATAGTGCCTGATAACCTTCTCACACTCACTATTTTGAAAATAAAAGGTTTTCTATTAAAATATCCTATATTTGTATTACTAAGTTATTATTACCAAATTTTAACTATTAAATCTAAATCACTTATGTAAATTCAAATTTTAACTCTTAAAATTCTAAGATTACCAAATTTAGAATAATTACTAACAATTACTAATTACTTCTAAACTATGTTTTTCCTATGTATTAAACTCATTAATAACCCTAAAACATATTGAGGTAATATAGACATGCTATTAATGTGGCATTACCTAATTTAATTGCTCAAATCTAATTCACATTATTTGTGTCTATTTATGGTAGAAAAAGAACTATATTACTTAAAAATCCTTAGAGACATATTAATTATAAAATTAACATTCATACATAGCATGCCATTTTAATGATGCAATGAGTGGGCATTCATATTCTATATGGCATGTGAAGTGATCATATCAACATGTTGTCAATCATACAATATAATTAAATATTAGGGTACTGACCGAGTTCTTTTTGTTAAACGAAATTACAAAAATACACCAAGGCATTCCTTGGGCTTCAAAACTTCTTGTAATATCCATGGACTTCGTCATTTGTTGTGGGTCTTGGGATTTGCACACTCAAACCCTAACCCTAGGTTCTAAATGAGATGACTTAATTTTCAAAATTATGATTTTATTGAAAGTTTGTAAACTTTTGTTATTAAATAATAATTTTATAAATTATTACTTAATAACCAATGAAAAGTGGTTACCATTTATTAAATAATAATTTCATAATTTATTAATTAATAACTAATAGTTTCCAAAACTATTTTCAAATTTTGGTGAAAATAATTCATAATTATTTTTATTTAAAATAAATAGTTTCTTAAACTACTATTATAATTACAATTATTGGGATTATAATTACTCAAATTATATTTAATTAATAATTAATTAGTTTCTATAAACTAAATTTTGACTCCAATTAAAGTGTTCAAAAATTTCTATTTCTCAAAATGAAAATAAATTATTAATCTTATTAGTGATTTCTGGAACCAATATTTAATTTCAATAAATCATATATTTTTCATTAAGACGTGAAAACTAATAATTTTGTTTCAAAACCAATGTATTTGACTAATTTAATAGTCCAATGTTCACAATAATAAAATTAAGAAAAATAAACAATTCATTTTCTTAATTTTGAATTAAGACATAAATGTCTTGTTTCAAAAATTAACAATTAACAATTTATTTGTTAATAAATTAATTAATTAAACAATTTAATTAATATAGTTAATTTTCAAAAAATTAAAAATTAATTAATTATTTATTTAAATAATTAATCAATTTAAATTTGAATTTGGCAATCATTACCAACTTAATGAGAATATTCTCTTCTTATTTCTTAAACAAAAAGATTGAGCCATTCAACTAACAACTCAACTATTATCATAAATATCTTAATATCATATATTAAAATATATATTTAAATTTTAAATGAAATAATTCATTATAATTTATTAAATATCTAAAAACAACTCCTTTTGTTGCACGAACCAAATTGATCACTTGATCAATATATGTGCACGCATGGGACTTTGATCAAATCAATGATGAATTCAAAATTGTTCAATGAAGTGTGCATGGCTTTACGACCAAACAATGACTCACGCCAAGAAACAATGAAACAATGATCAATATCATTGATCATCACGGCATCAACCTTTTGATTAAAAACAAATCAATACATGCCTGTACAGTACACGCATGGCATTGATAAAAACAATTCAGTTCATTCCTTATTATTATTATTATTATTATTATTATTATTATTATTACTACTACTGATTACAATAAAAAAAAATATATCCAAAACAATTTTGGTTATTTTCAATCCAATTGAATAACATCTTATTCAGAAACATAACTCAAATTCTAAACAATAAAGTTAAAGAATTACAAAGAACTTATACCCAACTAAACAATGAGTGTACATTGAATCTAATTAAAAAATAAGAATAAAATCTCATTCACCACATCCATTCAACATATTCAAAATATAAATAAGAACAACCCTTAAGCCTACTCATAAAACATGTGTTTTACGTGTTCATATATTCAAAATAATCACAATCAGATTCATGACACATAATCTCAACCATGGCTCTGGTACCAATTGTTGATTTTTTATCTTGTGATTGATAGTGCAGCGGAAGCATGAGATAACATTTCAATTCGATAATAACAATTATTAAAGCATAAGAACGAATCAATCTAGGAACCATAATTAGAATGTGATATTTTTCATGCGCATAAATTTGAATAAAATAGAAACTTACAAATACATTTTCTAGATGTAGAACACGTGTAGATCAAATAACATCTTAGCCTACTAACCCACCATCTTCCAGACTATGACTCGCACACAGAGAAAGAGACAGGTGAATGTCTATGCTATTTGGTAGGATACACAAGAACACACTTTTCAATCTCAACACATGAGAGAGTGTTCTTCACACAATACAGAGAGAACAAAGCTCTTTATTTTTCTCTCTTGGCAAATATAAAGTGAAAATGCATGTGATGTCTCTGTGTTTTTTTTCTTGATGTTACATTCTATTAATATAACAATAGAAATAAGACCTAGCCTTAATTTTATTGGGCCTCTATGTGGGCCACAATCCATTCCATTTGGATTGTGGTTGGCGCCAACTACAAGACTCTGGGTCCTGTGGTATTTATCTCTACAAATTGCTATTTGTTGGACATTTATCTTATTATTTTATGCACTACACAATTATACCACAAAATTAAATATGATTAAATTAATTTTAACATAATTATCACTATAATTTTATTTGCCATTAAATATTATTTTGAATATTATTTCACAAATAATATTATTATGTGAGTTTGAAAACAATACTTTATTATTTTTAATTCATTCCTTTTAATACCAAAATCCTACCTCTGTGTTATCGAGTTAGTACGGAGAAAGTATGAACCCATAGTTCTAAGCTCCAATAATTTAATTAATTTTACTAACTCTTAGTTCCATTAATTAATTTATTAACTATGAATTATTCCACTAGAAATTCATAGTTGAACTCTCAAAACTACAGTCTTATATTATTAGAAGCTATAACTATAAAGACGTCCATTGATTTAGTCATTGCATGAGTTATGACCCTCTGCTAGTTGTTCATAATTAAAGCTAGGTCTGAATGTCTGTTAAACTCTTTAATTATGCCTTTATCAATTAGTTCCATTGATTCTCTAATGAAAATTATTTAACAAATTTAATTATAGAATGAAATTTCTGTTCTCTAACAGAAATTGTGCGCTCTATGTTCAAGTCTCGAATCAACAATAAAAGTGTAATGTCGTACTTCCTTAGAGCTGTTACTATGTGAGTTATTAGCTCGAATCAACACTAAATGTGCTATTAGCTCGCTAATCAAGGATTTAGGTTAAACGTGTGACAAAATTAAAATAAGAGTCATTTAACGACATTAATTAAAGAGATTTGGGACATTCATTGAAATCATAAAAAGTTATACACTTGGGATCCCAAAACACTGTTTCGAAAATGCATTACAACTCAAAAATATAATTACGGTCGACCTAAGCGACAAAAACAATCATTACAATAGTTTTCCCAAAATAACCCTGGTCGTGGCAGTCAGGTAGGTCGAGCATGTACCCATCATTCCACGCTCTCCGTACTCATGGTTGGTCAACCTTTCCTTTGCCCTTACTTGCACCATAGACCACCCATGAGCCGAAGCCCAGCAAGAAAACTCAACATATAGTACATCACATATCAATCCAATAGTATACAGAAAAACAGTCAACAAACTAAACACATAGAGGCCCATGAAGAACGAGGTGCTTTAACATGCCCTAGGTTTGCGATCTTCACCGAGCGGGTGGATACAACTCCCTTGGAGGGTCTCACCCTAGCGGCTTGCACTCATCGTGCTCAACGCCGATCCTGGACCTTTGTCATACCCGACTTCTTTTCGTTTTCGGCCTTTGCCGTTCTCGGTCTTTGTCGTTCCCAACTCTCGCCGTTCATTCATAAATATATATAACACATCATAACATACACAAATATCATACATATATTAAACATAAACAATAGGGTCGCACCTTGAAATACAAAAAATAGGGCCATGCCCTGCTCTACGGGCACAACAATTTTCTTACCTGTGTCCCGAGCTAATTGAGTAGCGCGATCCCGAGCACAATCCTCTAACCCGAGCCTTGTTGAAAAACAAGTCACAATGCATTCATAATGACCATCCATCAAGCCTTAAACTAATTAATAACTTCATAATATTAATCTAGCCTCCAGGACCATGAATTCTACTAAACCGGGTAGTAAAATCCTTCTCGGGCCTTAACATTCGAGTTCCTGGCCTTAAAACCTCCATTTCCCCTTATTTTCCATTTTCAGGCGTGGCATGCCCTCTAGGGGCGTGACCCGCTACAAGTTAGAGGGAAAAGCCCTCTCTGCAGGAAGTCACAGGCCACTACGCGCTAAGCCTTGCGCCGCAGTGCTTGAGCAATCTCAGGGCTCCCAGGCCTTTTTGCACACACGGGCCACGCCACCTAAAGAACAAGGTCGCGGTACGAGTCCCAGAAACCAGCCATGCAATATACAAGCTAACCTCCCTGAAACTCACCAATTTTGAGCCTTAATCCTAGAATTCAGCCTAGGATTCATATCCAAACAACAGAACTGATACAAGCATAAAAAAAAAACTCAACAAAATCCTCATCCCAACCTAAGCTCAACACTTAAATTCAACAAAACTTGAACCTAGGACATTATACCAAAAATTACAGCAAAATACTTAGATAATTCATTACAGAATTCTTACCTCTATGATAATTTCGACCTGAGTTAATTCCCTAAGTATTAAAGCTTGTTTTCCCCCAACAAATCCTAGCCTTAAATCCTCAATTTTCAAGACAACTTTCTTCAAAATTCTCAAACCACTCCAAAGACCAAGAGAGGGAGAGAAAATCGTGAGATAGGTAGAGAGAGAAAGAGAGAGAGTTTCAATTTTCTTCTAAGTGACTCTAGAGTCTCAACTGGCTAAATCTATCGCAGCTGCCTAATGACCAAAATGCCCTTATGTCTATCCTCAATTCTTTAATGCCACCAAGGGAAATTTTATCAATTTCCACAGCCTGCTAATTCCTTGAGTGTTCCTATAAATCCCCATTTAATCCCCAACATACTTAAACAATATCTAAACCATTACTCGTTACCCAGTAAATCTTGAACATCAACTGTGTTCCCAAAATACCCCTAGGCTCCTCTTGAGCCGGGTATTCGACCCCGTTGTGACTATTTAGCTGAATCGCTCCCTAGGACCATCTCGGATTGCACATCACAAATATATCACCACACCCTCGTGGTATCCATCACAACATACAAACATATTGCATTGATGCCCTCAACGGGCCAAAATTACAAGTATGCCCCTAATTACCAAATTGGGCCCACATTCATATTTAATTCACCTAAACATGTATTTCTAATTATATATTCATTTAATTCACGTATTAGCATAATTGAATCAATTATTTCCCACCCGGGTCGCTAATCAAGGCCCTAAACCCTATTAGCAAATTTGGGACACTACAAAAAGGAACAACTAATCTACTTTCATTTAATTAAGGAGTAGATTCTATATATGTGAAGTATATTCCCAGCCACTTGTAGTTCTATGACTCCAAGATATCAGGAATTCGGTCGTAGGAATATTAAACTTTACCCGATAAGTCAAAAGTCATAAAAGCACAAATAGGAGTTCATTACTCACTTCAGGATTGAGGTTAAGTCTCAAACGACCGTCGATTAATGATTGTTGAACTTTTTTTTTTTAACAGGGATTATCAGAAGTTCTTTCTTTCATCGTGTCCCACTCCAATTCAATATATATTGTATACGGTACCTTTATCTCTTTGTGTCGCCACACTTAACAGTCTTGATAAATTGTTATGTCTTAAACAAAAGATAAACCGTACTCATAATCTTTATTAAATAAAGCTCCCACTTTATTTAGTAATTATGGAAAAAAAATTTATATTTTTATCTTGAATTAAATCATCTTATATATATATGATTATACATATAATTAACCCAAGACCATATCAATAATATTGGATCTTCATTATAAATGGAATGTATAATTAAATACAAATATGAGTGAAAAATATTAACTTTATTTCATTAACAATAATCCTTCATTAAAAAATACGCTTTAAGGGCACAAATCCCAACAAACTCTTGTTCGCACCGGCTTTCTTTGTATGTCATCCCAAAGGGGTCTTCCTAGAAAGATTCTAGCTCGAACCGCGATTAGGTAGCTACTATCGTCAACATCACGAGCCCGAGCCACCTCATGTTGAATCTGGCCAGATACTTCTTGAGTTACTCTCTTGGCTGTTGCCAGATATTTTCCAATGAGGAAGCTTCAGGCTTGATGCTCTTCGCAACTTGAAACTATTTTTGAACTCCTTTGACAATTGTTCCCATGATGAGATTGAATGTCTTCAGAACTTGTCAAACCAACTTTTTGCAGCTCTTGCCAATGTTGCTGGGAAGAGCATGCATCTGAACTCGAGGCCAACATTATTGAGTCTCATCACAGTGTTGAATGTGCTCAAGTAGCTGCCAAGAACGGTGTTCCTATCTTATGGTGCCACGAGGGGTATCTTAAACCTGTATCGGAAAAGTGTGCTCGAAATATGAGGAGCAAAAGGCTTGAGCTCCTCATATGAATTGTAGGCCTTTTCTTTATCCTTTCCCTCTCAAAGGAGCCTGAACTGCTCCTCGAGCTGATTTATCTTTTCATGGACCAGATCTACTAGGGGCGGAGCCTGCACCACTTTAGGTTGGTTATTGTTCCAAAGAACTCCAGCTCCTTATTGTAGTATCAAGTTATAATTATTCCCGTATACAGGTTGTAAGGGCTCCCTTTGGGCATTTAGATTTGCCCTTAAGTGCGGGTTTTGTTGATTGTATAGCCCTCAGCTCTGGTTCTGGTGGTCTCAAAGGTTGAGACCATTGTTAGGATAGTTCTCATAGTATCTTGGTTTGGTGTTGCAAACACTCAACTACCTACTATAGTCTTGACTATCGTTGAGAAAACTCACAATCCTTTGCAGTTGTTGTTGGGCATAGTTTCGAGGTGGATTGTCTACATGCACTCTAATCCCAGTTTCCTGTGACCTTGACATATAACTCCCAGATGGTTGGGGTTGTTTCACCCATCTATGCCCTTGGTTTGTGCCCATTGGGACCTCATGATTACTGCTTTGCTCGGGCCCAACCTGAGGGTTCCTTTCTCGGCTTGTACTCTTTGAACTTCGGGCAGGTCCTTGAGGTGCCCCTTCTCCACCTTGAGGTTCACATGGAGCTTGTGGTACATCTCGCACTGGTGAAGGATACCTTATTGGAGATGGCGAATGTCTTATTGGAGATGGTGGTGGCCTTTGATTGTTCGCAATTGGCCTTGCTGGCTCTGGGTTAGTATTCCGAGCTACTTGTAAGGGAGCTTGGTTATTCCTAGTGTCTGTAGGAATCTCTCTAGTTTTGTTGGTATGTGTGAGGTTTCAAGGTGAAACTCTTGACTGGTTAACTCCAACACTTGCCCTAGCCCTTAATTGATCATGTCAGGCTCTTTGCTCAACCATTCTAGCTGCCGTACTTCCTCAAGGTTGCCCCTAGTCCTTCGTGGGGGTGTTAGGGCTTCAGCTGCCCGTCTTTCCATCTCTTCATTTAACCGAGTAGCCTTAGCTAATCTCTCCCTCCGCATTCGGTTTTCCAATTCCACCATTGGAACCTATCTGTCAGCATTGTAATAATCATGATTTGGTGGCCTGGAACTTTGACCAGGGTCTTGCAGTTGACCATGATCCCCCGGTGTGGTTGACGCACTCCCTTCATCGGGGGTTTGATCAATGACTGGCTGCTTGCCATCGTTCGAGGATGCTCTTTGGTGCGAGGAGTGTTTCTTGGGAGTGGTCGTCCACTTCCCAATTCAGGAATGTTTACAGTAGCCATTTTTATAAAACAGGACGTTTGAAAGAATGCTTAATACTCTCATTGAAAGCACCAAAATGTTGATGACATTTTTTGTCAACTAAAAATAAGAGCAATTAAGCACTTATAAACAATAAAGGATGAAAAGAAAGAACAAATATTTTTTACGTGGTTCAATTGTTAAATATACCTACGTCCAAGAGTCACTTTTATTTAATAAGAATTCTCATCTAAAGCCTTGAAAGCAATGTCACAGAGCTTCGAGTAAAAATTTGTGCGTAGCCCATAAATGACTAAATCCAGGCTATTTATAGACCAGGTTTACTGAATATTCTTCCCTTAATTTAAGGAAAGTTACATAATATCTCATTTGAATTTGAAATACAACTAAATATATTAAATGCAATTAAATGTTTTAATTAAACTAAAATTCCTTAAAAATAGGGTTGTTTACACACGGTTTCAACTATGCCCACAATTATAGGGATTTATAATTATGAACATGTTGTTGCTTCAACGCGTCTTCGAGCCTGCAGGATGTTTCGAGCTCAACGTAACAATAACATTCCCTCCTCACCTATCAGACTTTTGAAGTTGTGGAACCTTTATCTTCGAGCTCACACTGCATGCTCGGGTGCTAATGACATGGTTTCTTAAAGTGATTAGCTATCTGCGCAAGTAAACAAGCTGAATACCCTTTTGCATATTTGATTTCCATACTTCCGAGCCTACATTTTGAGGCAGCTTTTTATATCTTGAAATTTGGGGTGTAACAATGTTATAACCCAACCAAACCAACCGATGAAAACCCCTAAGAATTAGTTTTAAATTTCTATTTGCTTTCTATTTTTTTTTTCTTTCTTATAGTGAGTCTGTTAGAAATCAGTTTGTTGTCATTGAGCTGTATTTGCTCTATTTGTTTTTCCCTGTATATAAACAATGCAAAATATTCTTCCAAGTCTAATAGAAAGTGTTTCTTCCTTTTCAATCTTTTAAGTTTTATTCTCTTGTTATGTGGTATCAAAAATATATATTAGTTTCTTGATTACTTTTTCCGCTTAAATTTCTCATTGAAGACAAAATATACAAAGATAATTATTATTATTTTCACCTACTCACCTCACCAGTAGATCCTCAACATGCTCATGTCACAATTAACGACACTAGTTGTTGACCACAAATTTGGCCAACGAGAGTGAGTAAAAAAAATGATATAAAGTAAAGTACTACATTGAATTAATAAAGAACACACAAGATTTATAGTAGTTCGGCCCAATTAATTGGTAATGACCTAAGTCCATTTAGACACTTTTATTGAATGTAGAAATCATAAACTCACGATCAGATGAACAAGATTCAACTAAGTTTCAAAAGTTTGAGAGAATAAAAATTGATAGAACTTGTGTATAAAAGTGTGCATGACAAATAATGACGCACTAAGCCTTATATTTATAGCCTTATGAATCTTAAAAAATGGGTCTTGGGCCTTACAAAATTTGATTGCCACACAATGATTAAATAATGAATAAATAATACAAATTATAAATATTTGCTTAAGCTGTTTGTTCTAAGAATTCTTGTGACGCATTCGACCAGGTTGTTCGAGCATATCATTGAGCCGACCAGGTTGTCCTCTTGAGTTGCAGGTTTGACCATGTTTCAACTAGACAGTGTTTGGTACATCCATGTGTGACTTAATTAATTTGCATGACCTGATCGTAGCTCGACCAATATATATGATGTCGTTTAGTTCCTTTCATTGCCACGTGTTGAAATTATGTGCCACGTCATCACACTAGCTTTTAGGGAAAATATTTTCCCCTCAAGTTTATCATAGTACGAGTAGCACTAGATAAACCTTTACTCGATCAAATCATACTTCGAGCAGTGACTACTCGCTCAACTCTTGTAATTACAACCTTTTAAAATTTTATTGCCTTTAAGAATAAAACATTAATGATTACCTTTTTGGGGAAACTGTATCGACAGGTAAAATAGTTACTATGCCATCAAGTATGGTTTCCACATACCCCAATCGCCTATTTACACAAATTTTATTACCATAAGCATACGACATTATAATAGTATAGTTTTAATTGAAAAGGATGTCGAACCCACAGGGATTGATTTATTAATTATGTTAATTACTAAACTCTTAAGCCTTTAGTTTTAATTAGAGAACTCAAACATAAAAATGCTTAATGAAATATATTGTACGCCCTGAGTATCAGCACGTACCTTGTTGAGGCAGCTCAGGAGAAGCGAACGAATAAAGAGCCATAACCGAGGTACCACGTGTTCACCTATCATTCAGAGAAATTTGGTACGATCTCCTAAACAAATAGCTCGAGCTGGAGGATCGTTTAGCTGTTTATCACTTGGAACCATTGTCAACATGGCATCAAAAAATACGAGCTAGCACTACATTAAGCTCGTGGTACATCAGAGGCCTAACATATCCCGGGATCTTTATAAAGTCAAACACGCAATATAAACGTGCATATAACAGACATCACGTGTCTGTTTTATTCCCGAATTCCTGGAGACGCAATATAAACGTGCGTGATCAGACATCCCACACCTGATTTAGGCCATGCGGCCCATTATCCATTTTTACCTACTGATTAGACCACACTTTAGTGTAAGGTTTAGACATTAATCATCAATGTCACAGAGATGACGTGAGGGATAAAGAGATCATGGGATGACCCCAATGCCTACTCAGAGATCATTCTCCTATAAATACCAAGACCCTGGGTAGTGCAAAGGGTTGGATTCTTCTAGTAATGAAAATACTCTGTAAGAAATAGCAAGGATAGATCAATAATATTGACTCGTGGACTAAGGGGAATTTTAACCTGTGAACCACGTAAAAAAGGAGTGACCATCTTTCTTTTCAATTAGTTTCCATATTCTCGATTATTATCATATTCTTATTATGGTTTATCATTCAGCACTAATCCATCCTGTTTATTCATATAATTCACTATTGGTGAAAATTCGCGTCAACAGTTTGGTGCTTTCATTGAGAGGGTTTAGATTAGTGCTATCACGAAAACTTGATCATGGTGGTCACTCGTTCGAGGCATGGTAACGAGGTAAATCAACATGATGGGCTGGAGGCGCACCATACCGCCGTATCCAACGAGCCAGACCTAGAGGTCCAACAACGATTGGGAAAGCAGTCGATGGGCCATGAAGACATTGGGAGTTCAGCGCCCCTACCTCCAAATCCGAACCCAGGTTACCTGACGGCAGTAGAAATGGAAAACATGTAGTTGAGGAGTCATCTAGCTAAAGTAAATAAGCAAATTGAGGAAGTCTTGGCCCGGCTGCCCCCTCTTACAACTGACGTTAACGCTGGAAAGAGACAAAGCATGACTCACAAGATCCTCAGGGATAGTCGGCCCAGGCCCAATCGGTCAGTTAGAACCTCAACTCTGAGTCCTTCGCCCATGTCGCACCATAACCAGGAAACTATGTTTGATGAGTTTCCCAGGGCCCACCAGCAAGTCAGTCGGTCAGTCAGAACTTCAACTCCAAGTTCGGCTCCACCGTCGAGCGCACCCAGGAGAGCTCGTGGAAACTCGTGGAGGAGGTCCGAGGAAAGCTCGCGCAGATAACCTGCCCCAGCTATCCCTCCCGTGCCGCAGTCAGATTGCCGGGCGCAGGAAGCTGGAGGCGGTGGGATAGAGCGACCGCGAGCTAATTTGATCCGGCCATACGGGACTAGGATCGCTTCACCAGTTAGGCATCCCCCTTCGCCAATAAGATATCCATCCCCTCCTCGTCCTGCTCAAGACATTCATGCATACGGGAACAGCAGGAGAAATCCTCCTCCCGCCGTTCCTACTCATCACCCGCGAGCGCGCGGAACTGTCTCGGATCCTCTCCCCCGACAGCAGGCTCTGAGCTTTTCCAATGGGAGCTATTGGACCGAAAGCCACCGAAGTGGCAGATCTGGTGGAGACTTGCGAAATCATCTAAGTTTGGCGCAAAGCTCTCAGGCCGCCTCGAGGACCGAACTTCAAGATCGCCTCAACTCGCAGAGGGGAGAGCCGTCTAGAAATGAAAGTTGTGCTCACTGAGAATATGGTCCTTTCGAAATACGCGACAGTGGGAATGCCCGACCAAACCAAGCTCATGCTTGGAGGGAAAATAACCCGCCTAACACGAACAATGGGACGGGAGTTGTTGAACAACCCAGGGGTCAAATACCAAACCCTCGAAAGTCTAGCTCAAATGAAGGAACTAATGAAGAGGCTCCTATCAGAGAAGGAAAAAGACGAATACGACTCGTGGGATGAGCTCGAGATTTTTTCCCCCAACATCATAGCAACGGCATACCCGCTAGGTTTCAGGATGCCCCATCTATCCAAATTCGATGGAGACGGAGATCCATCGGATCACTAGGGGATGTTCAACACCCTGATGATGGCCCATAATATCAGGCCCGAGCTAAGATGCCTGATATTCCTTTCAACTCTTATCGTGGAAGAATTTCTCTGCTGACTTCAAGAGGGAATTCTGAGCCTCTCAAGCGGCTCACATCAAAGCAGATACCCTGGCGAACATAAAGCAACAACCCGGGGAACCCTTAAAAGCTTATCTGAGCAGGTTCGCCAATGTTGCTGCCTAAGCTAGGGATGCGGATGAAGTTCCAGACTCATGGCTATGGAAAGAAATCTAAAGGAAAGGTGTCAGCACTGTGGATGAATTCTTGAACAAGGCCCACGAATGGATAAATTTGGAAGAAGCGAGACCATCGGTTGCGAGAGCCAGCTAAGTCCCTGATCAGCCCGTTGGAACGGAAACGGATGTTGCGAATATGACTCAGACCGTTGCCCATAATAACCAAGGGGTGGAAGCAAGAGAAAGGGAAACGGCGAAGGCGGCCAGCACGGCCCAAAGAAGAACAAGCCCGCGGAAAATTCAAACCGATCTATGCGGTTTATACCGATCTCACAAGCACTAGGGAGCGCACTTTTCTAGCGAATTCTGCCCGCCTTCCGTGGAAAAGGCCAGAGCCCTTGAAAAATCAGAAGGCTAAGAGAGACCCTTCAAAATTCTGTCGATTCCACAACAACATTGATCACAACACCGATGATTGGAGGCATCTGAAGGATGAGATCGAGACACTTATCCAGGTCGGACCCTTGGTTCAGTATGCCCAGAATCGGGTTACTCCGAATCAGCCCGCTAGGAAAAACGTTCAATCAGCTCCGGAAGCTCCAGCAAATCTGACTGGAGCGCATGGGGGATAGGACCTCCCTCCTCCAATAATAGGAGGAGAGATACCACCATTTCTGGGGGGCCCCATCTAGCAGGCTCGAGCAGAGGTGCTTAGAAAAGATACATCAACGAATTAAAGTCTTATAACGAAATCGAATTTATCCCAGAGCAACCCATATCCAAACAACAGCGATTGGAGAGACAGCCAATCAGTTTCACCGAAGAAGATGGCAGTCATGTCCAGGTCCCACATCACGATCCTCTAGTTGTAATCGCCCAACTCGCCAACCAGAGAGTCAGGAGGGTACTAGTTGATAATGGGAGTTCGGTGAACTTGTTTTTTCGGTCCACGTTAGAAAAAAATGGGGTTCTTGGTGACCGAACTAAAGGCCACTTCCATCATACTGTATGGGTTCTCTGGCTAAGGGTCGGCAACGATACGCACGATTGAATTAGTAATAACCTTGGGAGAGGGACCAAGAACTGTCTCCAAACTCCTCGAGTTTGTGATTATCGATTGTCCCACAGCGTACAACGCAATTTCGAGTTGGCCTACGTTGATGGCATTTGGAGCCATAACTTCTATCCACCACCTCGCAGTCAAATTCCCCTTACCTATGGAGATATGTATGGTCTAAGGTGATCAGCTCGCTGCCAGGGAATGCTATAGCATTTCCATGAAGGGAAAATCACAACCCGGGCAGCAGACGATGACCATTCAGGGCAGAAGTGAGGAACCCCAGGAAACAAGAACTAGCTCTGGGATAGAGGAATCTTGGCCGGGCAACGGCATAGGCACCACCCTGAGTGAAGATATTGACCCTAGAATTGGTGAGGATAGGTCCAAGCTCTAGGATATCGAAGAGCTCGAAGAGGTAAATATCGACCCTCAAGACCCTTCGAGGTTTGTTAGGCTTGGGAAAAACCTTGAGTGCGAAAGAAAGGCGGAGCTATTGAAATTCCTGCAAGAAAATTTAGACGTTTTCGCCTGGTCTCATGAAGACATGGTGGGGATCAGCCCGAGCATCATCATGCATACCCTCACCTTGGACAAAAGCATGCCTACGAAGTCACAGAAACAAAGACGTCTGGGCACGACCCGAGCTGCAGCCCTAGAAGAAGAAGTTGCTCGGCTTTTAAAATGCAGTTTTATCCGTTAGGCAAAATACCCGATCTGGTTCGCCAATCCTGTTATGGTCCCGAAGCCCAACGGGAAATGGAGGACCTGTATCGACTTTTCTGACCTGAATAAAGCATGTCCCAAGGATTGCTTCCCCTACCAAGGATCGACCAGTTGGTGGACGCCACGGCAGGACACGAGCTCATGTCCTTCATGGATGCGTACTCTGGTTACAACCAGATCGCTATGAATCCTGCGGATCAAGAGCATACCAGCTTCATGACCCCAACCAATGTTTATTGTTACAAAGTCATGCCCTTCGGGCTGAAAAACGTCGGAGCTACATATCAAAGATTGGTCAACAGAATGTTCGTTGATCAAAACGGGAGAAACATGGAAGTGTATGTTGACAACATGTTGGTCAAGTCAAAAACTGCCGATGACCATGTTCCCGATCTGAGAGAATTTTTTGAGATCCTAAGGAAGTACGGTATGAAGCTAAATCCCAAAAAATGTACCTTTGGGGTTGCATCAGGAAAATTTATGGGTTTCATAGTCAACACCAGAGGAATAGAGGCGAACCCCGTCAAAATCAGATCGCTACTCGAAATGCCATCACCCCGGTCGCGAAAAGACGTCCAAAGTCTGACAGGAAGGGTGGTAGCCCTAAATCGGTTCATTTCCAAATCTACCGACAAATGTTTGCCATTCTATAACCTGCTCCGGGGAAATAAAAAGTTCGAGTGGACCGAAGAGTGCGAGTGTGCCTTCCTCGACCTAAAAGCACATTTAGCCGAGCCGCCCGTGTTGCCTAAGCCAACAGTGGGAGAGCCTATTTTTCTTTACCTAGCTGTCACGAAAGATGCGGCTAGCGCCGTGCTAGTCCGGGAAGAGGACCGGTCTCAGAAGCCAGTCTATTACATTAGCAAAAGGCTCCTCGGAGCTGAATCTCGATATTCGTTGATGGAAAAAATGGCTTTCTGCCTTATCACGGCCTCCATAAAGCTTAGGCCATATTTCTAGTCCCATTCAATCCACGTCATAACCGATCAACCTTTAAGGCAGGTACTGCAGAAACCTGAGGCATCGGGATGTCTTTTGAAATGGGCTATCAAGCTCAACCAATTTGAGATACTGTATGTACCACGAACTGCGATCAAAAGCCAAGCTCTGGCTGATTTCGTGGCAGAATGCACTGGATTCAAAGAGGAGTCGGTGGAAGAACCGATGCAGGCCTTGTGGAAAGTCTTTATGGACGGTTCATCTAATGAGAACGGGTCTGGAGCTGGAATCATTTTGATATCAGCACGTACCTTGTTGAGGAAGCTCGGGAGAAGCGAACGAATAAAGAGCCATAACCGAGGTGCCACATGTTCACCTATCATTCAGAGAAATTTGGTACGATCTCCTAAACAAATAGCTCGAGTTGGCGAACCATTTAGCTGCTTATCACTTGGAACCATTGTCAACATGGCATCAAAAAACACGAGCTAGAACTACATTAAGCTCATGGTACATCAGAGGCCTGACATATCCCAGAATCTTTATAAAGTCAACCACGCAATATAAACGTGCATATAACAGACATCACGTGTCTGTTTTATTCCCGAATTCCGGTATACACAATATAAACGTGCGTGATCAGACATCCCACACCTGATTTAGGCCATGTGGCCCATTATCCATTTTTACCTACTGATTAGACCACACTTCAGTGTAAGGTTTAGACATTAATCATCAATGTCACAGAGATGACGTGAGGGATAAAGAGATCACGGGATGACCCCAATTCCTACTCAGAGATCATTCTCCTATAAATATCAAGACCCTGGGTAGTGCAAAGGGTTAGATTCTTCTTGTAATGAAAATACTCTGTAAGAAATAACAAGGATAGATCAATAATATTGACTCGTGGACTAGGGGGATTTTAACCTCTGAACCATGTAAAAAAGGAGTGACCATCTTTCTTTGCAATTAGTTTCCATATTCTCGATTATTATCATTTTCTTATTACAGTTTATCATTCAGCACTAATCCATCCTGTTTATTCATATAATTCACTGTTGGCGAAAAACCGCATCAACATATATAAAAGAACAAAAAATAATAACGATGTACGAATTAAAAATCAGATAATGCAAACCTAATATTGATTTCCCTATTCCAAATTCTAAATCTCAGTTTATCAATTATTCCAATCTATTCCCCTAATTTGTAATTTCAAGAACCCTAATTTAAATCAACTACCTTTCTCAAGTGCAAATGAAATTATTCTTAATTAATCAACAAGATATCTCTATTCAATATTTGTTAAACAAGAATTCCTTAAGCAATGTGCTTCTTGTAATGAAACTCATAGAAATTATGGAATCTCTCAATCTCACACTTTTCCTATGTCATACAATTCTAGGTCCAATTTAAGACTACCTCTCTTAAGTGTATAATCCTAAATCTCAATTCAATTCAATGTTCATCAAGCATTAAAAAGATAAGCATTAAAAAAAAGAATGCATGAATAAACTAGAGAAACTTCATGGGAACAATATCAAAACATTAATTCAATAACTTAAAGTAGTTTTATCAATACTCTAGGAAACAAGTTTAGTTCACGATCACAAGCATTAAACCAATAACATTCTTGTTCATAACTAATTAAACTAAAAAGAAAAGTAAGAGAAGAAAAACTAGATTTCATGTTCAATTTGGCTTCAATTCTTCTTCTCCTTGTTCTCCAATGTATTCTCTGCCTCCAAGACATTCCAAAAGTCCCTTTTACGAAACCCTAAGTTTCTATTTATAGCCCACAATAAATTACCCTCAAAACTCGATTTAAAATTAATTAAAAATTAAATCTACGTGCAAGGCGCAATGGTGCATGAAGCCCTGATTCGAGATGAAAACCTTAAGGGGGTGTTTGGTATGGCGTAAAGTAAAGGTGAGACTGGGAATCTAAAACCCTTCCTATGTTTGGTTCAAATTTTAAGGGGGTAAAGTTAATAATTTGTGTGGGCCCCACATGTATTTTAAAGATAAAGTGAACATTTTTGTACACAAGAGTTTAATATCAGCTCCATCCTAAGTCCCTCTACACTTTCCAAGGCAACTCAACTACTCAAAACAAACACCCCCTAAGTTATGGCAGCAGTATAGGCGCAATGGCGCCTGTCCTGACAGTTTCTAGTATACTTGATTTTTTCAGCTCGTTTCACTTCGCGGTTTCAACACTTCACCCAATTATGTCTAGTGTGCTCCAAATTCCTTATAAAACCATCGTTTACACTTACAACTGAACACTCAAGATAATGCATCGAAACTGAATAAAAACTTAAGGAAAATACAATAATTCATAGTTTAAAAGATAAGAATGAGTGTATAAATATGCACTCATCACACCCCCAAACTAGAACGATTGCTTGTCCTTAAGCAATGAAATGCATTACTAAAGAAAATAAAATATAATACTAAAGAAAATAAAATTATCAAATGAACATAATCAAGAAAATGACTTAGACTAATGGCGTATAATCTCAATATGCTCAAACTTCTTCAACTACACAACATGTGCAACAAACATGAGATCATAATTTCAATCCATCAAAATTAATCTTAAGCATTGTCATCTCACTTAAGTGCATACAATTCAATTTTACAAACTCTATACTTCATATGATTCATGTGCATCAAAACTCTATACGTCTCGAGCAAGAAACCAAAGTGTTAACAGACGAGGAGCGAACTCCCAAAAAGCCTAGACTAGAAGGAGATTTAATAACCTTCTTCAAGCACAACTCACAACATGTTAGATTCCCACATACAGATCCATTTTTCATGGATGTCCAAATATCCAACATGATGGTGAAAATAGTGATGGTCGATACTGAAAGCTCACTCAACATCCCACAAAAGTCATCCTTGGAAAGAATGAAGATGTCAATTTAAGACATGGAGCCATACAACCAGACAATTTATGGTTTTACAAGAGAGAGGCTCACACCATCAGAGTCGATAAGACTTCCAATCATTGTAGGAACAACACTCGCGAATAGAACAATACTAGCAACATTCGTTTTAGTCAATTGTCCATCTGCTTACAATGCAGTTATTGGAAGACCTATTAGCAAAAATCTGAGCATTCACATCAATATGGCATCTCGCCATGAAGTTTCCAACTGATTCGGGAGTAGAATGTGTGTTCAGAAACCAAAGGGAAGCTTGGTAGGGTTATAACTCCTCAATTACCAAAGCGAAAAAAGGTGTTGAGAGCACCAACATAAGTACCTTCAAGTACAAGTAAATTAGATTTACCTTTATTTTTTAGATCAGTGAGATACTTTTTACAGTTTTCCTTCCAGTGACCTTCAACTTCACAGTGAAAACATTTTTCCTTTGATTCCTTCTTTTTGGAGTTGTTGTCATTCTTGTTCTCCTTGGCTTTTGGTGCCTTCTTGCCTTTCTTGGACTTCTTGCCCTTAATTTTGTCCTTGTCATTGTTCTTCCTCCTCTTCTTGGCTTTATCCTCAGAGGTTGAAGGTTTCTCCTCTGTCATATTTGCCTCAGCCTCTTTGGTTATAGATTTGTTAAGAGACTCAAATGTCTGCAGTTCATTCAACAGCTGAGTCATGTTGAATTCAAACTTATTCATAATATAGTTGGTTGTGAACGCAGAGAAAGTAGGTTGAGTGATTCAAGTATGATGCTTACTTGTGTATGCTCATCAATGACAACCCCATGTATTTCTGCTTCATGCATCACGTTGATCATGCTCAAGACATGTTCACGCACATAAACACCCTTTTTCATCTTCGTAGTCATGTAGGTTCTAGTAGCCTCATGTTTACTTTAATCAAATTGTTGCACAAACATGGCCTACAGAGATTCTATTATCTCAAAAGCAGTTTCCATGGGTTCATGCTTTAATCTCAGAACATCATTCATGCTCGCGAGCATGTAACACATAGCCTTATTATTGGATTGAATCCAGGCATCATATTTTTCCCGAATACTCTTCTTCGCATTGGCAGCGGGCTCTTCAGGACAATCCTCAGTTAGGAAAAAGGTGTGGTTCTCATAGATCAACATTAAATTTAGATTAGATTTCCATCTTATAAAGTTATCCCCGTTATGTTTTTCAAGTGAAAGTAAATCAGTAATCGGATAGCTACCATTCGACATTACTGAAAGAAATAAAATAAAATAATATTACTATTTGAAAAATATTAATAATTTAGAAAGTAAATATGATGCATGAATGCAAAAATTAAAACACATAAATTATACAACAAATAAAGTATCGCCTTAAGGTCGCTCAAGTTAAATTCAGATAGCTTATAAGACAATCTTAACTTTATTAATTAAAACATAAAATAACTCTTATTTTCTCTTTTAAAAATAAATTACCGCTGGTTTGGTCAATATACAATCTTAACTTAGAGAATGTCGCCTTAGGGTCAGTCAAGCCTAAAATAAATCACTCTTTCCTATCTTTGTAAAAAGCCAACTGTGGACGCCAAAAATTTCCCACTCTGAAAGAACCTTCATTACATATCCCCCAAGGCATCAGAAAATCATAGGAAACAAAAGTGTATAATCCAGCACCAAGCACGCCTCGTTCAAGGTCACATAACACCTTACACCTCTGAGAGGCCATCTCGCCCAATGCCTTCGCGAGGCCACCTCGCCTCGTGCCTCTGCGAGGCCGTTTGGCCATGTTCCTCACACAAACTACTTCGTCTCACACCTCTGCGAGGCCATCTCGCCCCGTGCCTCCGTGAGGCCACCTCGCCTCATGCCTCTGCGATGCCCACTTTCCTTACATGCCTGACCAGCGCCTCGCATGCCACACGCCATATAATAACCAAAAATCACTAATATGGCTTAAGGGCCTTGATTAGTATGTCGGGAGGGAAAAATAGGTTTATGTGTGAATTTATTAAGTTTAATGCATGATTTTATGATAAGCATGCTTGTATGGTTATATGAATGCAAATGTGATTATATGCTATAATTGTGAGAACCACATTATTATGTGGATAAATCTGCAGCATGCGACTTGAGGCGTTCCTAAGGAGCTAGTTAGCGGGAAAGTCACAACGGGACTTAATACTTGACTTGGGGCAAGTCAAGAGATATTTCAGGTATTAGATGGTTATTGGGATATCGGGTTATGGAAATAAATAATTGGACATATATTTGAGGTTAGGAGGCTTAGATGGGAATACTTGGGAATTTTACCATTTTGCACTCGGGGACATTTTTGGTACCCCGAGCCTCAGGATTGACTTAATTACCTAAGGATAAACTAAGTAAAACACAGAACACGATGGAAACATAAAGAACCAACCTTCCCTCCTCTCTTTTTTTCTCTCTCAAAGAAAACCACAAGAAACTTAAGAAAAACTTGGTTGGGATTCAGAGAATTGGAGCTGTAATCTGAGAGATTAGCTCAAGAATTAGCTAAGGATTCAATCAAGAATTAAGGTAAGTCATAAGCTTTATGAATGGTGGTTAAATTATGTGTTTTTGGCTGAGTTTTGAGGTGTTTATGGGTTTTGACATTAAAAGACTGATTTGAAGCTTGGAACTTGGGAGTTAGCTCAGAAATCTTTTAGAGAGTTGGTTCATCAGAGAAGGTAAGCTCGAACTTATGATTTAATGACTGAATCTTAGTGTTTTCTTGACTGGTTTTGATGTTTTCAAGCTTTTGAGTTTCAGAGATTGAAGTGGGAATTTGGTGAGTTTCTAGGCTAAGTTTTTGTTGGGTTGTGTTGTTGGAATCTTGTTAGAAGTTTTGTGATAATTGAGTTGTGGAATTGGGATAGCTTTGGATGGTTTTGAGTGAGGTTTGATAGTAAAAAATGGAGGTATTTCTGGGTTCGAAGGGGTCGGGCTGCAGCATAGTTCTTGGAGCACCGCGACCCTCTAAGGCTGATGAGTGCAGAAGATGGAGGGCGGGCCGCAGCATGGGGCTTGTAGCGCCGCGGCCCGTGTCTATTTTTGGGCAAGGATGAGCCTCTGTTTGGGGCCATGTCGTGGCATAGGAAGCTTGAGCCACGACCCTTAAGGAAATTTGGATTTTGGGGATTTTAAGCATGGGAATTTAACCTAGGGTACTCGGGATCGAATCTACTACCGTGTTGGTGGAATTCGATGTTTTGGAGACTAGAACCTTATCTAGAAGCCCTTTTACAATTATAAATGGTATCCCTTATCTTGTTTGTGACTAGGTATAAGCTAGGGGCTTGGGAAAAGGATCGTGCTCGAGAGGCATCTCACGTAACCAGTACACTTGGAAACTAAAGGTAAAAAAACTGCACTCGGTTGTGAATTTATAATGGGACTAAGGGTTCCCTGTATTGTATGCTTTATAAAGGGTGGTATTATGCCATGTGAATAATAGACAAACAGCCTAAGAGTGTCAAAGTTTACATTGGCGCACAGGGTGCGGCTCAGCCACTGGTAGCTAGGATAGCTTATTATTCACTGAGCTCGGTTTAAGCGGACCGGAGTTAGTGGGATTAAACAGAGGGTGCGACCTAAGGGAGTCGACCCTAATTATCATTTAATTTGATGAATTTGTTATGTTGAATAACTGAGTGTTGGTTTGTTGATTCTCTGGTTATGTCTGTGGACTATGTGATCAATATAGTATGCTAAGTATATGAACATGCTTTAAGAATTATTTAATTGTTATCATTGTTTGTACTATAACGCTATGTTTTCTTGCTGGGCCTTGGCTCACGGGTGCTACGGGGTGCAGGTAAAGGCAAGGGCAAGCTTGATCAGCCCTGAATCGGAGAGCTCTGAAGGCGAAATGTACATGATCAGCTTCTCGACCGCCACGGTTGAGGGGACACAGGAACAGGAGAACCATAAACGTCGGTTTTGCCCTTAGAGTGGCCAGTGGTTGTTTGTACTCTGAAAATTTTGTAAATTGACTTTCAAACATCATTTCTTTTGGGATCCCTTGTGTAAAACATTTAATCATATGAAATGTTTATTTTATGGCCAAAACCCTTTTAACCCTAGTTCATTAATTATTTTAGTGACACGTTTTAACTAAATGACTTGATTAGCAAGTCCTGCACTTTTATAAATACACAGTGTAATGGTCTTGGCTACCCAGGGTGTGACACGCCTGCCTCACGCTTAAGATCTCGTAAGGTGCCCCTCCCGCCTGATGTCACACCTCGCGCGGAGGCTCTAGATGCTTGGATATGCGCGACACACGCTTGACCAGTGAATCGTGTGACACACGCCTGCCTCACGCCTAAGATCTCGTGATGTGCCCCTCGCACTTGATGTCATGCCTCGCGTAGCGGCTCCCGCCAGATGGCCTCGCGTAGCACATGCATACCTCGTGCATAGTATCTCGCGAGCCCCCCTTGCACCTGGTGTCGTGCCTCACTCTCATAGGCCATCTAGTGAGGCCTTTGCTTCCTGAACGTCTTGGAGACGTGCACCTTGCTAACAAGACTCTGCCCTATATTTTGTGGTAAGTGTCATCAGCGAGGTGTGCCTCGCATATGTATATCCACCAAGGCCATAAGTAGTCTGATACTTAGTAGAATACAAAGTGGCTTAAAGCACAGGCACATCTTGGAAAGTGAAAACATCTACGAGGCATATGGAATACGTATGGCTACGGAACATATGTATCAGCCAAAAGAAGACAAAGCACGGATATGGTGTCCATGCCAGACAAGTATTAGCAGTACAAGAATGGTACATGGCAAGGACTCCCCCAACACACCTCTGATGTTCGTACCAGAAAATCGGTGGAAGTACGGCATGGTACAAGACCATGAGCATTTTTTCAGGCCTTTGACCATGTACCAGAGCTGACACCACAACCTTTTACGCCATTACTACCTGTGCCACCACACTGACGATGTACCCATGTACTATATGGTCCCCCAAAACCACAATGTATCTGGAGCCATTAGAACTCCACTATAAATAGATCATCACCCCTCAAACAAAGGGGTTGGAAAATTCATTTTATAAGGCTATTAAGCAATATAAGAGTTTTTACTCCATTGTTATTCTGGAGTTATTTTTCCTCAAGTCCATTCTAAGATTTTTTTCTTACGAAGTGTGGATACCAAAAATCCACCAAGGAAAAAAGGTCTGGTCCCTTATTGAAGTAAGTAGCTAAAGGGCACTGAAGGCACCAAGTACGTGATTGAGGCAGAAGGTTATTACGTGCCACCAGATATTTTCAAGGCCCTAGGCCTCACAAATTCATTCCATGCCAATGGGAGACAAGAATTCCACACTGGTAAAAGGTCCAAAGCAATCAAGTCTAAAGCCCCGTAAGGCCGACTCGCATTAAAAGACTATCACATGAGGCATCAAGCGCCTCGCGCCAGGGTCTCATGAAGATCATCTCAGCCACGCCCAGCACCTCGTGCCTAGGCCTCATGAATATGCCTCAGCTAGGCCCAGCGCCTCGTGCCTGGGCCTCGTGAAGACGCCTCGGCCACGCCCAATGCCTGAGCCTCGTAGAGATGCCTTGGCCATGCCCAGCGCCTCGCGCCTGGGCCTCGTGGAGATGCCTCGGCCACGCCCAGTGCCTCGCACCTGGGCCTCATGAAGACGCCTCGGCCATGCCCAACGCCTCACGCCTGGGCCTCGTGAAGATGCCTCGGCCACGCCCAGTGCCTCGCGCCTGGGCCTCATGAAGACGCCTCGGCCATGCCCAACGCCTCACGCCTGGGCCTCGTGAAGACGCCTCGGCCATGCCCAGTGCCTCGTTCCTGGGCCTCGTGAAGATGCCTTGGCCACGCCCAGCGCCTCGCGCCTGGGCCTTGTGAAGACGCCTTGGCCATGCCTAGAAACCTCATGCTTGGGGCTCATGAAGACGCCTCGGCCATGCCCAGTGCCTCGGCCACGCCCAGCGCCTCGTGGAGATGCCTCGGCCATGCCCAGTGCCTCGCGCCTGGGTCTCATGAAGATGTCTCGACCATGCCCAGCACCACACGCTTGGGTCTCATGAAGATGCCGCTGGCCAACGCATCCCTAGCCAAAGGCATGCCTCGCCATAGGCCCATAAGCCTCGCCATGTGAGACGATTTGTCCTGCGCTCAAGGGTTCATGAGAGGCCTCGTGTCTTGCTTGGGTAGAGACCTACAAAAGGCACCTTGCCACGTCATATGAGGGGAAATAGTAAGGGCCCAACCATCATTTGGTATCAAACTGTAATTGGTGAAGGAAGCTAGGTATGTTACTCATGATGGCGTGCACGCTTTCCCACACTTAGTGAGATATAAGGGAGTTGGGAGAAAAGATATGTCTTGGAAACGTAAGAAGGACCATCAAGTACGAGACATGCATACGGGTACAAGAGGTACGACCCTGAGGAAGATACAGGCGTGACTCTAACATCCATATCCAACAAGTAGTGGTGGTACGAATTAGTACGAGACCTGGTGGAATGACCTACATGCTTCTGACCATTTATTAGCATCGACACCACAACCCTCTGCTCCACCACAACCTGTGCCACTTCCATGACAGCATACCTAAGTACCTTCTTGTCCCTTGAGACCACCTTTTATCCATTGCCATTAGAGCCAAGCTATAAATATGATTCCACCCCTCAAACTAAGGGGTTGGAAAATTCATTGTATAATAAGGCTATTAAGCAATGTATGAATGTTTACTCCATTGTTGATCTGCATTTATTTCTCCTTAAGTCTATTCTAAGTTCTTATCCAACTATCTTCTTACTAGCCTTTGGGTTTTCTGACCTAACATCGTTGACGAGTTTTTGCCGTCAACATTTTGGCTTTGTTCATGTTGAATTTTTCTAGAAATTTACTTAGATATTGTTTCTGAGATAGAGTCATTCTTCCTGTCCTTTTCCTCTAAATTTCAATACCAAGGATCTTCTTGGCTTCACCAAGATCCTTCATTTCAAACTCACTGTTCAACTGTCCTTTTAGTATATTAATTTCTTATTTTTCTTTTCCAATAAGCAGTATATCATAAACATAGAGCAACAAATTTTTTTTACCATTTGAGTAAACACAAGGATCAAACTCACTCTTACTATATTTGATCTTAGACATGAATTCATCAAATCTAATGTTCCATTGTCTTGGAGCTTGTCTTAAACCATAAAGAGACTTTTTTAATAGACATACCTGATTAGGATCTTTGCTTTCAAAGCCTTTAGGTTGTTTCTTATAGAACTTTTCTTCTAGATTTTCATGTAGAAATGTTGTTCTAGCATCCATTTGTTCAATTTCTAAGTCATACTTAGAAGCCTTAGACATGATAGCCCTTATTGATGTTTGTTTTACAACTGGTGAGAACATATCATTGAAGTCTATTCCTCCCTTTTGTGTAAAGCCTTTAGCAACCAGCCTTACCTTATATCTTGTATTTTTTGCAAAATTACCTTCTTTCTTTCTGAAGATCCACTTGCATCCTACCAATATTTGACCATTTGGTTTGTCTACCAAAGTCCAAGTCTGATTCTTCATTAATGAATCCATCTCCTCATTAATGCAGCCACTTTGTGCTTTCTTTGCTGTTGACAGCTTCAGAGAATGTAGTTGGTTCTGAGTTATCAATTTCACTTGCTATGGTCAAAGCAAAGGCAGTGAAGTATGCAATATCTGCATACCCGAATCTATCAGGAGGGTGTATTTCTCTTCTATCACGATCTTTGTGTTGGGGTTTTATGCCCTAATTAAAACTCAAATTCTTTGTAATCTCATTTTATTATCAATAAAAGAATAGAAATCATGTTTTGACTTGGTCAATCACTTTGCTCACATGTTTCATTTTCATGATTATTTGTTTAATATAAACTTCTATTAAATCTCGAGCATATAGCTAATCGTATTTATAGTGACATAATCATAGTGGAATATAAATATGATTATATGTTCAAAATAAATTAGTCCTAAGATTAGTCAGTGCACAAGATTTACACTGACTTGCCAATCTACGATATGATCTACTTACACATTACAGTGTTATGTTCTTTTAAGAACATTAGCAAAGTATATAAGATTGAATGTATTTGTTACATCGGACAGGACCGATATTTATAGTTTATAAGATAAGTAAACATACTGTTATTATATATTCTAGCCATGTCATATAGTTGACCATAGGTTAATTCAATCTCAATTCTGAGTGGTTAGTATTCTAACTGATTATATTATTTGAGTTCTTTGACTTGTTCGTTACCAGCTTACCCTACGGACTAGCTCATACTTACATCTTGGGAACTCGGTAGTATAATTGAGTGGGAGGGTTAATCATAGATATGAACATCTATAGCTTCTGATGAATAAGTGAAACGATGATTTCCTTTTAGTTTGGTTCAAGGTGTTAAATGATAGACATCTCATTTTAGTAATTAAATTAGTTTACTGAAATATCATTTACAAGGAACTAAGTGTTCTAAGGATAAAATACAATGAAGGGTAAAACGATATTTTAGTCATATCTCATTGTAGACCATCTATAGAGGATTGAGTAACAATTGTGGTTGTAACAATAGATAAGTAATAACGTATCTATATTTGTTATAGAGCGTTCTATGAATTCAATAGTGCAATTCTCAGTCTATAATGGAGTCATGAGGAATTAATGAGTTAGTAAATTTATTTGTTAGATTTATGATAACTTATTGGAGCTTGATTTCATAGGCCCATGGTCTCCATTGTACCTTGGATAAAATCATCTAGATAGTCTCAATTAATTGATTTAATTATCAATTAGAATTAACAAAGTTGGCCATGTCAATTTTGGATAGTTTCACGGAGTTATGTAATTTAGAGAAGAAAATAGAAATTATGGCAAATTTATTAATTAAGATAAATTAGTATCTAAATTAATAAATAAGTTTAAATGAAGGTTCAAATTATAAATAATTAATTTGATAAAGGATTTAAATAATTATTTAATTAATTAAATCAATAGAAAATAATACAGGCCTTGATTTTAAGTCCAATGGGCTTATAATAAAATGGGAAAATTCGCGGGCCTAAAGCCCATGATAATTTCGACCTAGGGCTTCAAATTGGCTATTATTTTATTGATTTTTTAATTCAATTAAATGGCCTAATTGAGTCTATAAAAGGAGTGCTTAGAGAGAAGTCAAAGCACAAGTTACACAAGTCTAAACATAAGTTCAGAAGTTAGATTTTCTGATAGGTTTTAGATTCTCTCTAAACACAAGTTCTTTTCTAAGTCTCTTTGTTATTTTCTCTTCTTCTCTATGTATCTATCTCATGTGTTGAGAATTTCCCACTCTAGTCTAGGTGATTCTAAGGATACTTTGGAAGACTATGAAGATTATAGAAAATCGGTTCAGTTTCTTGGTAATACTCTGCGACCAAAAGGATACAAAGGTTAGATAAACTGAAGGAATGACTCATTCATTCTGATGCGTATACTGTAAGTATTCTTATCATTCTTTCTCTTTGAATTCAATTTTATAAACATGTTCTAGGCTATCTCATATTAATTTGTTTAATATTAGATTTACATGAAAATAAATAAAGATCTTGTATAAGTTTTCCAACACTCTGGTCAACTGGTACTTATCTAGCTGACTTTTAGAGGTTTCAGTTTCAGTTTCTAGGCTTTGTTGCTGATCATTTGATGAGTTTGTGTCACTGTGACTTTTTCCACCTGAAGCTGAATGCTATCACCTTTAGCTTCTGAGATTGAGTCTTGTTGTCCACTATGTTTCATAGGCATTTCTTTCTCATTGAATGTCACATCTCTGCTAATTAGGCACTTCTTATATCTGGGTTCTAAGCACCAGAGTTTGTATCCCTTGATGCCATCAGGGTACCTGAGAAACATACACTTCAAAGCTCTTGGTTGAAGTTTGTCCTGCCTAATGTGGGCATAGGTCGTGCATCCAAACACCTTTAAGTGATCACAATTAGGAGCTTTACTTGTCCATCTCTCTTGGGTGTTAGAAAATTGATTGCTGATGAGGGACACATGTTGATTAAGTAACAGGCTGCCTTTATAGCCTTTCCCCGGAAATGTTTTTCCAAACCAACACAATTCAGCATGCATCTCACTCTTTCTAGGAGTGTTCTGTTCATTCTTTCTGTGAGACCATTCTGTTGGGGGGGTCCTAACAACTGTATGATGCCTTGTAATGCCTTCTTTGACACAAAAATCATCAAATTCTTTGGAGAAATATTCTAATCCATTGTCAGCTCTCAACTTTCTAACCTTCTTTCCAATTTGATTCTCTACTAGCCTCTTCTACTTTGCAAAGTACCGAATGCTTGGTCTTTCCTCTTGAGCAAGAAGACCCAAACTTTCCTTGAATAATCGTCTATGATGCTCATAAAGTAGCTTGCACCACCAAGAATTTTAACTCTAGAAGCACACCAAAGATGTGAATGTATGTAGGCTAGAGGTTCAGTGGTTGTATGGATGCATGTGTTGAATTTAACCTTGCAGCTCTTGTCGTATACACGTTGCTCACAAAATCCAAGTTGTCCTGACAGTTTTCCCTTCAATATCCCTTGCTTTTCAAGTTCTGAGAGACCCCTCTCACTAACATGGCCAAATCTGAGAGGCCATAATCTAGTTAAGTCAGAAATTCTGTCAACATTTGTAACAGTTGAAGCAATGCCTGTTACAGTCTCACCAATAAGGTAGTATAGAAAATTTTAGTACTCTCCTTTCATCACAACCAAAGAGCCCTTCACAACCTTTAAGGTGTTGTCATCAATTTTAATTGTACAACCTTTGTTAGTTAAATCACCAATTGAGAGAAAAGTTATTTTCAACTCAGAAATATACTGACATCTGTGATGGTTCTTTGAACATTATCATGCATCTTGATAATGACAGATCCCATACCTCTGACCAAGCAGGCAGTATTATCACCAAGCAAAACTGTTCCACCAATCCTTTCTTCAAAGTTATTGAACATGCTTTTATCTGGACACATGTAAAAGGTGCAACCTGTGTCCAAGACCCATTCCTGATCTGAATCTGAACTTGAGACTATGAGTACATCAGTTGAGTCATAGCCATCGAATGCAATGCTTGCTTCGCCTCCGTCCCCTTTGTCAATTCTGTCTCGGCTCTTGTCCCAATTGTTTTTGTTCTTTAAAGCATAATATTCATCCTTGTAGAGACCCTCTTTTTTTGCAATAATTACATTTCTTTCCATGTCTGAATCTTGATTTAAACTGATGTCCACCACGATTATTACTACCACCATTACCCTAATAATTCTCATGATGATTAGTGTTATTGTTGTGACTTTTGTAGCCTCTAAATTCTCTCTTTTCTAATTTCCCTCGAACAATTAGACTCTCTCCACTAGGATCTATTCTATCATCAGATTTCTTTTGAGTTTCTTTGGAGTTCAAGGCGATTTTGACTTCAGACATAGTCAGAGTTTCTTTTCCAAAGAGCATTGTGTCAACAAAATGCTCATAGGATTTAGGTAGAGAGCTCGATACAATGTAACGACCCAAAATAACTAATAAGGCTTAAGGGCCTTGATTAGCGTGACGGGAGGGCATAATTGGGTTATGTGTGATTTAAATTATTAAATGGATGATTATGTGATATATATGATTATATGGATTTGTGAAATGCATGCGTTATGAGTATTAATATGCATGTGGGCCCTGTTTAGCTTATGTGGGGCATATTTGTAATTTTGGCTCGTTGAGGGCATAAATATGATTATTTGAGGTAAATTGTTGAGACCACATTATTATGTGGATATATTTGTAGCATATGGCTCGAGACGATCCTAGTGAGCGGTTTGGCGAAATAGTCACGGTAGTGATTTATACCCGGCTCGGGGGAGCTTGGGGGTATTTTTGGGAATTTAGGAAATATATTGGAGATTATTAGACTTTGGGTAAATAATTGGTGATTAATTGGATGATGGAATTTAAGTGGTAAATATTAGGAACACTCGAGGAATTAATGGGAATTGAGAACAAATGACTATTATACCCCTAGATTAAGTTAAAGGTTAGTTTTATTTTGGGAGGATAAAATGATCTTTACCTAAGTCTAAGGTTATGCTAAGTTTCTTTTGTTAGAACAAGGCAGAAGCATATAGAATGATCTAAGGAAGGAAAGAAGGGAAAAGTCTCAGCTCTCTCTCTCTCTCTCTCTCTCTCTCTCTCTCTCTCTCTCTCTCTCTCTCTCTCTCTCTCTCTCTCTCTCTCTCTCTCTCTCTCTCTCTCTCTCTCTCTCTCTCTTGCTTTCACTTGAGTTGAAACAAAGGAGCGAGGGCTTAGGCTAGTGTTTGATCTGGTGGTCATTGTAGGAGTTGGAGAAAAATTTAAGCTGGAATTGGAGCTGAAGACAGGGAGAAACTCAGTCACAATTAAGGTAAGAATTTTGGCTTTCAGTTCTGATTTTTTTGCTGGGCTTTCTAGGTAAAGTTTGAATTCTTGAACTTGAATTGGATGATGGAATTAGACCAATTTTTTGGGATGTTAATAGCTAATGAATGTGATTGGTGACTTCAGTTTTATTACTGAGGTTTTGAGGATTAAGATAGGTGGTTTATTCTTAAAATTCGTAGCTTGATTGATGATTGAATTGGGGAGGTTGTTGGGTAAAATTTTGGGTAAGTTTGAGTGTTCTTTTCTGGAAGAAGGAGGAGAAAACCCAGGTTTTCTCTGGGTTCGCAGGGCGCGTCGCGACCCAGCCTGGGGCGCCGCGGCGCGTGTGGCCCTTCTGGCCTAGAGAGCTCTCTGACTTGGGGACGCGCCGTGACTTGCTTGGCCAAGTCGCAACCAACCTCCCCTTTGGGTTGGGAGCTTGCTCTCTGTCTTGGGGCAACTCGCGACTTGTTGAGCCAAGTCGTGACTCACCTGGGAAGTTTGGTCTTGGAAGTGTTTCAAGTATTGTTAGGGCTCGGGGGGTTCGAACATAGGTGCTCGGGAAAATTTCTACTTCCGGTTTAGTAGAAATTGAGGTCCTGGAGGCTAGTTTTGTTCTCTAGGTATTTTATTTCTGATTGGATCGCCGAGGCTAAGGATCATGCTCGGAACCTGTTCACCGTCTCTGCTCAGAATCAAAGGTAAGAAAATTGCACCTGTTTGTGTCGCTATGTTGAGACTAAGGGTTCCCTATACTTGTATACAATGTTGTATGATTGTGTTATGCCATGTGAGCATGAAATAAATGGCCTAAGAGTGTTGGAATTGATATTTGTGCACAGGATGCGGCTCGGCCATTGGTAGCTGAGGTTAACTATATAATCACTGAGCTTGGCCTAAGTGAGCCAAAGACAGTGGGATAAACAGAGGGTGCGGCCTAAGGGCGCTGACCCTGGGTATTGTATGATGTGCTTACCATTATTAATTTTATGATTATAGCATGTTGATTACCTGGATGATAGATTATTGATTTGTTGATTGATATCATTGATTATATGAATGCTATGGTCTACTGAATATCTGGTTAATGTTTTGTGAATTATTTGATTACTGTTATTGGTTATGCTCTGTATTATGGTTTTCTTGCTGGGCATTGGCTCACGGGTGCTACGTGGTGCAAGTAAATGCAAGGGTAAGCTGGACCAACCCTGAATTGGAGAGCTCTGGGGGCGGAATGTACATAGTCGGCTGCTCGGCCGCCACGGCCGAGGTATGGTACAGGGACAGGAGAACCTAAAATGCCTATTTTTCCATTAGAGTGGCTTGTGGTTGTACATAACCTTTAAAATTTTGTAAACTGTTCTTTAACCATGTTCTTGGGATCCCGTGTACCAGACGTTTATTTAAATGAAATTTATCTTTTATGACCAAAATCTTTTAACCCTAGTTCGATTATAGTTTTAGTGTCACATTTTTAACTAAATGACTTGATTAGCAAGTCTTGCACCTTTATAAACACATAGTGTAACGATCTTGGTTTTCCAGAGCGTTACATACAATCCCTTGGTCTTCTTCATCAATCTTGACACCAATATTTTGCAATTCAAGGATGATCTTATTGAATTCGTTCAAGTGCTTTCTGAGTTCTTTGTTCTCTTCCATTCTCAACGTATAAAGCCTTTTCTTCAAATACAACTTGTTTGCCAAAGTTTTCTTCAAGTAGATCGATGCAAGTTTGTTCCAAAGTCCATTTGTTGTTTCTTCATGAGACACGTCTCGTAAGACTTCATCACCAAGGCTCAAGAGAATGGCACTGTGAGCCTTTGTTTCCAGTTCTTGAATTTTATTCCTGTCTTCTGTCGAGTCCTTGAATGCCTGTGCCTCAATAGCTTCAGATAATCCCTGATGAACCAATAGTGCATCATCTCAATCCTCCACAAACTGAAGTAATTTTCCCCTGTCAGCTTGTCAACTTTGAACATTGCTGTACTCATTCTTGAATGAATCTTGATCAACAATTTTGACTGTTCTTGAGCTTCAATGCTGGCCTGGCTCTTGATACCACTTGTGGTGATTAGCCACAACAAACAAGAACACCAAAATTAGGTAGATCACTGAACAAGAATAGAAAAATAATGCACAGAAAAGTAAATGAACAATTTGAACTTACGTAGTTCAATCTAGAGTTTAGAACTCTAGTCTACTCCACGGGGGAACATCCAAGTATTGGCTTGCAGTCTTTATTAATCAATGTAAATGATACATCAATGCTACATCAATATTACAACAATGGAGATTCACTCCTTACAAATCTTTAGTTTCAAATTAGGAAACTCAAAGATACAAAAATACAACAGAAGAACTCTCTTTTATGATACAACCGAATAATAGAAAAAACTTAACCCTTGAGAATTGAATTTGACTGCAATATATAGCTGACAAGAATCACAAGTGTCAACCAACTAACTTAACTAATTGAAGCCGTTTTAATATAACACAATGTTGAGTTGGTGAGGACTTGACTATCCGAAACAATCTCCCCAACTAAAAATACACAATGATATGATATGCATTTTAAATTATTTAAACTTATTAAAGTGAGACCACAATAATTTTAGTGTGAATTAAGACACTAACAACACATCATTATGTACTTTATGCGTAACAAATACATTTAATACAAATACATCATTATTGTGATTTAATTAGAAGTTACCACTAAATTTGATAACAAATACATTTTGTTTTAATCTTGTATATCTTGCATAAATAACCACTGCAAAATATTTGATAGCTAAAAACTTAGGAACTATTTTTTTTTTTCTTTCTTATAGTAACTACACTTGGACGATAATTTAAAACTTTGAACTACATGTCAGTTAATATGACTTGTGCTGACATTTAATTTAATAAACGACATGTCGTAAAAAGACCATTATAATGTCACTAAATTATTGATGATTAAACAAAAACTTTTCTTATTTGAAATGAAAAAAAAATACGATTTGTAGTTGAGACTTGAGAATGAAACTCGCTAGATAAAAAATAAAGTTAATAAATAAAGAGAGGGTGGGCGGGCAGATAGTCTTAGGAAAAACTTATACAGGATTTTTATTTATTTTTATGTATATCTAATATTAAACAGATTAATACGAGATAGTGTAAAACATGTTTCTAAAATTAAATTCAAAGAGAAACAATGAATAGAATACTTACAGTATACGCAGGGGAATGAAACAGTCATTCCTTCAGTTTCTCTAACTCTTGTATCCTCTCTGTCGTAGAGTATTATCAAGAAACTGAACCGATCTTCTATTTTCTTCACAACCTTCCAATGTATCATAAGAATCACCTAAACTAGTGTGGGCAATTCTCAACACATGAGATAGATACAGAGAAGAAGAAGAGAAAATAATTAAAGAGGCTTAGAAAAATGACTTGTGTAGTTTAGAGAGAATGGTAAGCTGGTAACGAACAAGTCAAAGAACTCAAATAATACAATCAGTTATAATACTAACCACGCAGAATTGAGATTGAATTGACCTATGGTCAACTATATGATATGACTAAAATAGATAATAACGGTATGTTTACTTATCTTATCAACTGTCAATATTGGTCTTGTCCGATGTAATAAATACATCTGATCTTATCGACTTTGCTAATGTTCTGAAAGAACATAACACTGTAATGTGTAAATAGATCATATCGTAGATTGGCAAGTCAGTGTAAATCATGTGCACTGACTAATCTTAGGACTAACTTATTTTGAATATATAATCATATTTATATTCCACTATGATTACGTCACTATAAATAAGATTAGTTATATGCTCGGGATTTAATAGAAGTTTATATTAAACAAATAATCATAAAAATAAAATATGTGAGCAAAGTGATTGACCAAGTCAAAAAATGATTTCTATTCTTTTATTGATAATAAATGAGATTACAAAGAATTCGGTTTTTAATTAGGGCATAAAACCCCAACAGATAGTATATTTTATATAAGAATAATAATTAAAAATAATTCAATAATGTTTATATATTAAGTACAATTAGCATTATTCATTATTAATAAATGGAATAATAATTATTAGTTACTAAAGGGCTGCAACCATTGATTTGCACCAATAAAAGACACATTAAGGAAATTAGAGGCCTCAGTGTCATTCAATCTCTGTACATAGGATGCTCTTAGACTCATATTAGCTCCTGCTCCTGAACATTTATATTCTCCATAATAAATAGTCCTGCAAATATTATACATATGATCATCATCATTATGCAACATTCATTATATAACACATGAATTAGGTATATATACAGTGGGGATATATATCTTTTGTCTTTTTGTTAGTAACGATGTTTTAATTTTTTTTTCAAGTGAAAGAATTATAATCCAAATTTTTTTATACGACAGAATATAATGTAGTTATTTAGGACTTCCATCAATATTTAGAAAATTTCAAATGATATACGATACTAAAAATATATTTCAAAATAAATTATTTCACGCTCGTATAAAAAATGCTCCAAAATTACATGTTTCATGTTTCTGATACTGTAAATTATTTAGTATTTCACAAAAAATAATGGGAGGTTCTAAATAAATATATAGTACAATTTCATATAAAAAAATAGATTTGTAACATTTTCATATGACCAAAACACAAAATATAAGTTGTTTTAAAGCTAGTTTTATACACGCATGAAAGAAATGGTTTTGAGCACCATAAATTCTTCATAATTTAAAAAATAACCCAATAGAATGACTACTATAACTAAAAGGGACAACTTCTTATAAAAATAAAAAGTTAAAAATATAATTTATCTACGTACTAAAAATATATCCTACAAAATTTTCCTATTTATATATAGAAAGGGATGAAAATATATATAGTAATTTGGTACGTACTGGTCTCTGGTTGGATCGTTGAAATCATTCCAGCCCTCTGGGGCTATGATATCTGACATGGTTGTGAGGGCAAAGACAACGCGAGAAAATGGCCTCCAAGCACGCCCAAGCCACACTCTTCCTGTCCCTCCAATCATGCAGTTCAAGAATACATAGCCTGTGTCATCCTCCTTCAAAGCTCTCCCATGCGCCGTCAGACTTCCGTCTATCAATCTTGATCCCGCTGCCACTGGATTCGCTATCGATGTCAATTGACAATCCTACAGGGTCACTTGTAGAACTTAATTGATTATTCCAAGGGTAGGTACCCATTTGTTCTTTATGTTTTAACGAGATATAATTTTGGTACTTTGAATTCTTGATAATTTTTGTACTTTTTATTCTCCGGAATAGTTATTGGGTACTTTGTAATTTAAAAATCAATATAAAATGGTAACATATTATTCATAGAAATATAAGCCATTTTAATACTATCTGTTATCTGTGACTAAATTTAAGTACAGTCTACTATGTAATTATGATATTGCAAATTTAGGGTAACATATTAGTATAATTCATAATAGAGAATACTAAAGTAGTACTTTTATAATATCAAATGAGTAAATTATACCTTATACCAATACTTAAGCATAATATGAAAAACAAATCACAAAACTTATTAAATACGAAAAACACAATTGATTGGGTGTTCAAATATATATAGCGACAATTATTATTATTACTTTTAACAAGTATTCTAAGGAAAAGGTAAGTTCAATTATAAGAAATTTAGATTAATAAGCAACATTTATATATATATATATATATGTGTATACATATAGATTAATCTTAAATCAAACTAGTTTGTGGGTTCTTTATCTTCTTTGATAATACTTTGTTAGTCCTTAATAATAATATAAAATATATATACCATTTGTAAAAATTTGAGTGGGGCACATTAGTAGAAATGTTGAATTGATTGAGCGAAATGCAAAGATTGTTCTACTTATGCATGTACGTACCCATATATTCTTTCAATTAATTGTTAATTATTATCCCAATTAGTCTATTGTAGTGAGTTAATTTACTCTAACTCTAAATATATAGAGCTAGCGCAGTATATAAGGTGTGGACGGAGGCAGAGTTCTAAGTGAGAGAGAACAAACTATTAAAAAAAACTGAGAGTTAAAATATAATTTTTAAAAGAAATTAAGAAAAAGTACTAAAAAAAATTAATGTAATTTTAAATAAATAAATAAAATAATTGGGGCAAGGCCCCTTTACCACTATCGTGGGTTCTTCATGCATGTTGATTGTTAAATATTATAGATGTCTATTACGCAATCTCATGTTTTCACTTCAACTTAAGTGAAAATTGTTAAGTGTTTTGCATTTTATTGTGTAAAAAACTTAATCTTTATATTTAATCAATCTCAATAATTTTACCAAATCTCAATGAATCAATAAAAATTCACGCATGTTATTCCCAGTGTTTGATGAACCATATTATGTAGTATTGTATTGTATTGTATTATAATAAATTGTATTTTATAATATATTTTTATATAGTACTATGTTTAGTAATGACTTATATTTACATATAAATATATAATATTTTACTTTAAATCAATACCAAACATATTGGTGTTGTTTGGTAACACTTAAAAAATAATTTTTTATTTAATTAAATAAAAAATTGAAAATTAAACATAAAACCGTGTTTGGTAACTCTATTTTTATTTATTATTTTTTAAAAAGTTCATTAAAATTCGAAAACATAATTTTTTCACTTTCAATTTTTTTTAAACGGTTTTCGACTTTTTATTTTTTTTCTATTATTCAAATCAACATTTCATTTTATATTGTTAAACAATAAATAAAAATAGAAAATTATCAAACACATTTATTATTTTTCGTTTTAAAAACAAAAAATAGTTACCAGACATATTTTTATTTTTTTAAATTAAAGAAACAAAAATAAAAATAATATTTCTATTTTTTTATTTTAAAAATTCAAAACCAAAAATTTTACCAAACATTACCATTACTATATATACAAATATGTTATAAAATACAATTTATTATAATATAATACAATATCACATAATAGGAAATACCAAACATAATTATTTAATAAAATTAAAACTAATGATTCAGTGCAAATCACTATGAAAAAAACTATCATTATTTAAAATAATAAAAATAAAAGAGGGTTAATGGAGAAAAGATAGATGATATTCTTATGTACTTTTAAGTTATAATTAATTTATTGCGATTAAGAGCTCATAATTTAATCCTTTGTAAAAATGATAGTATGCATAAAATGTATACGAAAATATTATAGTCTTTTTAATACATTGGGTTCATTTTAAATTAAATTTGATTGGATGAAGTGTAATATTTATACTATATATATATATATATAATACGCACTTACGTAAAGTGTATAATATTTATATATATATAGAAGAATATTCATTTGCGTAATCAAAATGGCTCAAGGATAATAATGGTTTATTGCTTAATTTATTTAGTCTAGTGCTCGTTATAGCCTATAGGCCAGTCTCTATCATTAAGATTTTTCCTAAGCAAAAGTGACATATAGCTTTTCATTATCATCAAATTTTTAGTTTCCTGTTTAATTGTAATTATTACTTGTACAATAATATTGCCAACTTATGATCAATTTTTTGTATGCACGCATGGTTCTGGAAATAAATCAACATTTCTAATCTTAAACTATAATTACATATCATCATAATAGTGCCAAGTTAATTGAATAGATTTAGAGAGCTAGAAAGTTGAAAATAAATAGAAGATAAGGCTACCTCATATAAAGATTTTGCATTTCCAAAGATGAAATCAATGGAGCCTTGGATATAGCAATCTTTGAAGTAATGACGACCCTTATCATCATGGAGTGTGTCCTGGGCTCCAAAAAACCCACAACCCCAAAACGCAGCTTGGTCTCCTGAGATCCTTATTGCTACTGCTTGAGCTCCAACATCCCCCGGCTTTGGAATCGGAGCTACATTCTATATATTATATTATTATTAAGTTAATTTATATTATGTACATATATTATTACGTATGTGTATGATATACATATCTATATATATATCTCACCATAAAGCTTATGTTCTTAGCTATAAAGTTGTCAGAGAAAACTTGAACGGAGCCACTATAGAACGTTCCACCTGATGAATTTGCTGTGTTGTTCCAGGCGATTGCAGTGGTTAAATAGCCTTGTCCTTGTAATGTTATGTTTGGTTTCGTTTTTGGAATCATCACTTTCTCACTATATTAGTTAGAAAAACAAAAACATATTTTATAAAAATTTAAAAGTAAAGAAAAATGTTAGTACGTTGTGAAAAGATATATATGATATAAATAACACTCACTAGTAAAGGCCAGAATTGATCCATATTATGGTTCTGTTCTGGGTAGGAGCTGTAGCACCACCACCACTTCCACTAGTGGTGGGAATTGCATCAACGGCAGCTTGAACGGTCGTGAAATTACAACACCCGTTTCGATCCACGCAGAGAATGATGGTTGTGTTTGGGTCTACCGAAGGAAATTGAGGGTGAAAATCATCACAGATGGAAGTTGTCTTACCCGTGTCAGGTCGTTTTTTGCGATGGTGCCTGCTAAAATGGCATGATACAAGGGGTGACATTATCGACGATGGTAATAACAAGGCAAGATCAACTATGTGTTTGAGAGATGGTAATGGTTGTTTTGGAGTAAAGGTTGTAATAAGATCCGTCGATGATATAAGTACTGCAGAAATTGCAATTATCAAAGTTAAGCATTTGATTTTGGGATTCATTTTGGGATTGTACTGTTGGATTATAGACGTGCAAATTTGAACAAGGATAATCGAGATTTAATTAGTGAGATATTTATATATATATATGTGTGTGTGTGTGTGTGTGGCCGGTGATAATGTATGCATATATATATATATATACATGATACATATACCATATGCTTTTGAAGTGAAGGGTTTGGTAACATGTCTTGCAAATTACCCTGTCCCCCCGTAGATTTTTCAGGGAATTTCCGACCTACCAAACTTCAAATGGGAGATATACTTTGTTTCCTTTTTTTTCATTTATTATTGCTGATACTTTTTATGGATTTTAGCATAAATGCCCTCTGTATTTTCACTGTTTAAGCTCCTGAGAATATTTTTTTATTTTTGATAATCAAATCATTAAGTTTAAAAGGCAGTAATAAGTAAGTCCTTTCAGTTATTTTTTTTTTTAAAAAAAAATAGAAGTTTTTTATGGATGTGTTATAATTACACCTCTAAATATTTTTACATATAACTTTTTAAAAAAATCATCCAAAAACTAAAAAATTTGTGAAAATAAACAATAAGGACTTAAATGCTACTTTATAAAATTCAAGAACTTTTGTCGAAAAATATTTCTCAGGAATTGTATAGTCAAACGAAGTTAAACTCGTGAACATTTATGCTAAAATCCCTATTTTATTTAGCTTCATTATTTAATTTATTTGTATACATGGCTATTGTAAAATGGAGTAATTATAGCTTGTATCTTCTTCTTAATTGAGTTATTTAAGTGGAATTTAGTGTTAAACAGTAAGCATGAAAAGGAGAGTACGTAATAATTTTTATTTATTTTATTTTTACAATAATTGCATGGACATACTTGTCATTAGAAAACTCACACGCTCACAGTCACTCATTATTCTACTTATTAAACTCATGAATTTGTGATTAATTGTCAACTCTTATCTTTTTCTTTTTTCTTTCCTTTAACCCGAAGGCTAAATAATAATCAAATTGTTTAACTTATCTGTATAACATAAACAGGTTTGATATTTCCACGTCAAATTACAATGTAATCAGCACTCTCAGTGCCTTCTCCAACTACATAATCATAATTAGATTTTTCTTTTTTTTTTCTTTTTTTTGCGTGCAATCCCAGTGGACCAACAAAGCAAGCCTCTTCTAGAGCCACACGTATATAAAAATAATATATAGTGGTCTCAACAATCGAAAGAGATCACCAACATTTTCAGTTAAATTTCATTTTCGTTTTATTTTTAATCATAAATTCCAGCTTTACAGTTTACATAAATATATATATGTATATATATATATATACATATACAAATCTCAATTTTGTGGGTTTTCATTCTAAGCAAGGCAACAAATATTACAAAGTCACCTTCCGTTGTAAGTAAAGGTCCTATGTTCCAGGAAAAAACATATTATGTTTATATTCATAATATGATAATTCTATACAAATTAAAAATTGTAGTGTAAAAATAAAACGTGTCATCATTTGATGAATATCGATCTCCATATATATTTAGTGTAGCACATCATTAGTCAACTTAATTCTCTTTAATATCCTAATTTAGTCTATGTAAATAAGCGGCAACTATATCTATGTGTTGAAGCACAAAATTTATCTTAATCAATACATTCTATAATTGGAAAGACTCAATTATGGAAATATCTATTGATTAAATTGTACCCTTGATATGCATTGGATTGATTTAATTAATCAACTATTAAATATGTTCTTGAATCAAATCAAAATATCTACAAGAAGAACCTCTTGATGCTTAAATCAAAATGAATTTTTTTCAATAATTGGACAGAGTAACACTAAGCAAGAAAATGAATCAATATTAATGTCTTTTTTTACACTTTATGAAAATGTGTTGATGTGTGATTCTCATTACTATAAAATAACTAGAAGTATTGAATAACAATTGCAAGAATGGGGATTGTAAGTGTTGACTGGATTTTTCGTCAACTTACACGGAGCAATAAATGAAGAGTTGTTTTGTATGTAAAATATAAGGTGGAATCTCCACTGTGAATAGTGAACCAAAGAAAGAGAAATAAATGCGGTAATAAATGAAAGAAACAATGGTTTACAGTGGTTCGACCCAAAAAAGATAACATACGTCCACTTTAGTCAGTAATATTTATGATGAATTTTGAACCCTCAAGAACATTTACACTTAGTTTGATCTTATTCTTGGGGTAGTTACAACAATGGGGAGTAGGAGCTCTCCCGAAAATGAACAGTTACTGGTTTTTTTCCTGACCCTTATTACATTTTGATTTACACTATTTATAGCTACGGAGATGGGAAGAGCTAACGGTGGCAAGTTGTTTCCCGATCAGGCTAAATTTTGGGATAGTCGGAAGAGGGAAAGTTAACATCTCACCAAAAATTGTAATCTATCGTGTCATGTTCATAAGGAGGTTGAGAGCGCACTCTGGTGGGGAAGATGGCTCGAGTGGCGAGGGCCACTGAAGATTGGCTAGGGCCTCTGGCGATTGGCTAGCACTATTGGCGATTGGCTAGGGCCTTCGTGCGATTGGTGACAATCTGGTCATTTGGGGATCACTTGACTTCGCGGAATGGGAGAAGTAGACATATGTTTGCGAGGTCCATTTCCGCCTAAGTGTTGAGGGAGTAACGAGGGTCACTCTCATTGGTGAATGACGGTGACTGTAGTGCCTTGCCACTTCACTACTATTTTGACATGTCATCAGCTTTGAGGTTGCCATGTGGCAACGCCAAAATTTGGGTATAACATTTGCCCCCCCATGTCAGGCTCCATGCTTAAGTGAGGTCGACTTTAATAAGCAAGGGGCGGTCCACTCGCTCTAATATGTTACTTTGTTGTCCCTGGGTTTTGTTTGCCTTCGACTCCTTTTGTAACGCCCTAAACTCCAGGGACCGTTACGGTGTGCATTTAAAACAGTGCTAAACTCGTTAACCGAGTCATTTGACCATAATAGTGTGACTAAGTATGATTAGCGGTTTATGGTTAAAAAAATTTAGTTAAGATATAACGTTTCACTAAAACGTTTACTATATACATTGGGATCCCAAAAATATAATTTAAAGGTTTATTACAACAAAATATTTATAACCAGCCGACCTACGCAGCAAAATAGGGTTTAACCCTAGTTCCTCTTTAAGCCCTCGGCCGTGGCGGTCGAGCAGTCGCATATGTACACATCGTCACCTAAGCTCTCCAACTCAAGGATGGTCCAGCTTTCTTTTGCCTTTACCTGCACCACATAGCACCCGTGAGCCAAAGCCCAGCAAGAAAACTCAATATGCTCATGAACAGTGATAACATGTCATCAAATCATAATGTGCATGATGGACCCAAAACAGGTATGTTTTAAATATTTATATCGCAAGCTCACGAATCATTCATATAGTATAGTGATCGTGTAAGCAAGGATGTCGAACCCAAATGAGTTGTCTAAAATAAAAAAGAGAACTATTTTAAATCAAAATTAATAAATTTTAACCTAGCTCCAAAGATTAATGAGATTTTTGTATAATGAAAATAAAATAAAAGATAATAATAAAGAAATTAAAGACAATATATAAAAATAAATTAATGGTAGAAATCAAGATGGTAAAAGAAGATTATTAAGGTATTAGAATCCACAAAATATAAGTTCAATAATATTTATAAGTACATTGATTCCAAATTTTTAGTGATAGTTAAAATAAATCAAACTATCATTTTCCAAATAGATTTATAATTTTAAGCACAAATTACTTCTAAAAAGATAGGATTTTTCTTCACTTTTCAAAAAGTATAATTTCAAAGTATTTAATGTGAATCAACCTAATGAAACTAACAAAAAATCAAATAACATTATTTATAAGGCAAAACATAATATTTTTTTTCTAAGCATTGGATGTGTACAATTTAATGACACATCTTACACAAAGAATATTATGTTTTTGCACTAATGAAGAACAAAGTGTAAATATGATCTAACAATAAAAAATACAAGATATTTAAGATGAAAGAAAATATTTGAAGAACAAAATCCATACACTTTATTGCACAAAATGGGGAATCACACATACAACATAAAATATTAGAAACTCATAACTAGAATAGAAATTACAAACCCAAAAATTACAAACATAAATATGAAAATTTGGAGGAAAAACCCTCAAATTTTTCCTCTGAAAACTCATAGAAAAATGACCAAAACGAAGAAAAAGATGAAGAGAATGGAGGGTCTTAAAAGTGTAGAAATTGTAGTGTAACCTCTCCTCAAATAAGCACCTCCTAATGGTCTTAAAAAATCCCTATTTATAGCCAAAATGAGAGTATTAAAATAATAAATTTAAATTAATTAAATTGATTAAATTAATTAAATTAATAATAATATGAAAAATAAGGGAAAATTATAAGGTGTAATGATGATTTTGGGGTAAAATGTGTAGAAAAGTTTGGGTAAAAAATGGCAATTTTGGGCATTGTGGGAAGGGGACAATAAGACCATTTTTTGGGCTCAAGAGGGAAGAAGGCAGCTTGGTGGGTTGTGGCAGGCAGTTGGGCCATTGATTCAGTCGGCTGGGAAGGAGGCAGGCCCAGGTGTGGGCCTGTGGTGGCTTGGCTGAGCAGAGAGCTGGGCCGAGTGGAGAGGAGAAGGCCCAGGCGTGGGGGTTGGCAGCTGGGAGGAGTGAGTCGAGTGGGCATAGGGGCGTTGGGCCCAGGAGGCTATTGGTGGCAGGGATCGGGCCTTGGAGCTTCGGGTGGGCCGAGTGGTGGAGCTGGCTGGGTGGCTTCGGGCCTGAAGGAGAAGAGCCGGAGTAGTGTGCTGGTGGCTTGGGCCACGGCTGGAGGCTGCTGGATGGGTGCATCAGGCGAGTGGGATAAGGCATGGGCCTTGGAGAGCTTTTCATAAATGCCACATTTTCCTTATTTTTTCAACTTTAATTCTTGTCTTTCCTCTTCTTTCCAAAGTACCAAAAATGCAACATTGTTTTCTACAAAATAATCATAAACTAAATTAAAATTAAATACTTTCACTAATAAAATATATCATATAACTTCCATGAAAATATTAATTAAAATTTAATTTACATAACATTTAATTTCAATAAAATCATATTTTTAGCATTCAAACTAACAATACTAATTTTAAATAATTAAATTACAACATAAAACAATAAAATATCTATAAAAACATATAAAAATCTAGAAAATTACAATAAGACTAATAAATACAAAATTACTTAAAAACTTAATAAATTTCTTAAAAACTCAAAGACTAAGCAACAATTAGCATAAAAAATGTGGTAAAATAACTCTATTTTGTATAGTTATCAGTGCATGCCTATCAATAATAGCCTTAATCACACATGCAAGCAGGTACAAATAAATGTTTATAGAATCCTGCGCTCTGAGTAGATGACTAGTAAGTCTCTCACTCTAAGGTAGATGACTAGTAAGTCTATCTCGGTCAGATGACTAGTAAGTCAATCTCAGTCAGATGACTAGTAAGTCAATCTCAGTCAGATGACTAGTAAGTCAATCTCAAAGGTCTCATACCCTCCTAGCCATGTGATGTGTAGGTCACCTTAGTCTTTTTTACTCTGGCTCTAAGTAACTAGCCTTTAGATTAGACAAGCGCTTTTAGTTTTCATCGAACTTGAGGTCGGTCCGGCATTAATGATCATGATGAGTCATCCAATGCAGATGTCGATTAGATCTAATCTTTCATCGGCTCTGCGTTCATGACGCTTATGTCACTCTTGACTCTTAGGTCAGTAACTCATAACCAGTGCTCAGTACTACAGTTGAACTTGACTAGTAAGTCACAGCTTCACAGTCAGTTCTAACACCATTGCCGACTCTGACTAGTAAGTCATTGCCACGCACAAGTAAGCAATGCTACCAGGCATATATCATATGTCAAATATCTGAATGTAGGGCATTCAACATGCTTACTTAACAATTGCTGGCATAATTAAGATCATGCACAAACACAGAGACTCAAGCTCTGATCAATCTCATATTCAACATTCATGGCATGCCCTAACCACGTGTTTCTCGTGCATTACATGCATCACATACTGGATGCAGTTTTCTTACCTTTGGTCTAAGCACAGGTTACCAATAAATGAGCCACAAGCACGTTCCTGATTCCAAGCCCCTAGTGATAACCTAGTCACAACCATAATATAAAACCTCATCAAAATGAATAATAAAAGGTTACCGGACCAAGACCTAGCCTCCGGGACGTCGAATCCCACTAAACCGGGTAGTAGGAACGATTCTGAGGCCTAAGGTTTGGTTTCCCATTATCAAAACATCACTTCGGCCACAAATGCCCTTAAGCATCGCGACCCCATCTCTTTGAGCCACGACGCCCAGCCATATCAGAGGCGCCAACCTCAGGCACCTGCACCAAGCACCGTGGCCCTCCTTCCCAAGCACCACGGCCCCCAGGCCCTTCAGCTCCACCGCCCACCTGCATCAAGCTCGGGTCGCAGCCCCACCTCGAAACCCAGCCAAAACCTCGATTTCTCCTTTTAAAAACCTTCCAAAAACCTATCCAAACATATCCAAATCCCAAAATCAAAGTTCCCAAACATCCTAATCATCCAAAACCATTCAAATCCACGTCTCAAATCATCCAAAAACTCATCAAAACACAAAATCCAATTCAAGCTTAAAAATTTTAAAAACTTAGAATTTCAAACTTGAATTACCTTCGATTGAGTTGTTCTCAACTAAATCCTCTAGCTAATAAGCTTCTAATCTTCCCTAGAATCGCTATGCCTCGATCCTCGCTTCAATCCGAGTCCTAGAACTCACGTTTCCTTCGAAAATGTAATAGGGAGACGAAAATGGAACTTTGAGGGAGATTGAATGTTCTGAACGTTCTTTTTATTTCTTAACTGGTTACTTCAAGCTTAAGTAACCTCAAACAAATCCTAACGCTCGGAGTCCCGAAAACTTCCGCGGGAGAAAAATAGTCAAAACCTCCAGAATTTCCCCCTGATCTTACTAACTCCCAATTTATCATCAAATACTTATTCCCGTTACCCAATAACCCGGTAATGTGCTAAATACCCCTTGATTCACTCCGAGTCAATAATAAATTCCGTTGTGACTATTCCACTAACTTACCTCCTAGGATCATCTCGTGATGAGTAACCCTAGCATAACCAAATAATAATGAAGCACCACACACATATCACATATATGTCAAATATGCCTGAAATGGCCAAAATATGAAAATCCCCCAATTAATCATAAATGGGTTCACATGCATATTTAATACACCTAAATATGCATATAATCATTTAATAACATAATAAATCAATTATGGCCATCCCGGCCTCCTAATCAAGGTCCTAAACCTTATTAGGAAATTTGGGGCATTACACCTTTTGTTGGGGAAGTCGTCAAATGGAAGGGATGAAATTGAAGCTCTTCGGGAGACTACTAGCTTAGGGGGTGGCAAGGTCGTCTCTTGAAGTGGTGACTTGGCTCCCGATTGCTCCCATCCTTCTTCGCCTTTTGTGAAGAGGAATGATCTGGGTGATGGGGGAGCCTTTCAAGTGTGATTAAAGGCTTCAGCAAACTGCTAGATTCAGGTGACCTCCTTCCCTCACCGATTCCCTTGATGGGCAACCCATCGACGGTTGGCCCAATGTGCTCCTCTGGGCAGGGGCCGTGGTTTTACTGACTAGAGGCAATGGACCTACCTAACGCCTAATCCATTGTCCTCTTGCTCGGCGGTCGCTCAAGAAAGGCCTTTACCTTTGGTAGTTCCCTATCGGCACCCATGACTGCCAGTGGCCACCTGCCTTATTCCTTGGTTGCTCGGGGCATCAGCAGCTGACTTTTCATGTTCAGACATGATTTTTCTTCGACTAACAAGCACGTTTTTTCTATGGATTTTCTCGGAATTGATTCCTCCTCATTGCGAGAGTTGGATTCTCCTCCATCTTCATTTTTTGAGTCGTACTTACACTGTTGTTACTTCGCCTGTGAAGTACTGCATGTGAGACAAGGTTTTTGAAGCCGGAGTGGGAGTGCTTGCTTTGTTGAGCAAAGGCTTGTTCTGACATTGTCTAAGTGTATTGAATTTATAAGCAGTCAATTTCATGTGCACTATGGGCTCGTAGTGTCTCGGTAGCTCCAAACTGAGGTGTTCACCATGCTTAGCCACGCATTTTCAGGGATGCGACAGTTGCTCAGCCCATACCCGCGTGACCTGATTCGGACTCATTGATTCTGATTTTTGGCAATCTATCACCGTAGTGAGTCATGGAATTTATTAGCAGGGGAAGCTTTTGCACTCGCCTTAAAGCGATCGATGATGGGGGGTCCGCGTATCCACAGTGGCGAGCTTGGAGATCACATTTTCTTGACATTATTGTAGGTTTTCCTTTTTTAGGAGTTGCCTTGGGTATTGAATCTTGCTTTTTCCAAAAAATATTGGAGGGTCCCACTCTTTGGATCTTCACATCAACAGTGACAGGGAACCACCCAGGCGTGCCTTCTTACTAAAATGGAAAGGAGTAGCCTTTGGGCCTCATTCATGTCGTGGCCTTGCACAAAGAGAGAGAAATTTTGAGGATTGTGGAATTTGGATCTTTCTTATGACGTATTTGTTTGATCAGTTTTTGATACAAATAACGCTTTCGACAAAACCATTACTTATGTGTTTAGTTTTTATTTTGTTTGCTCGAAGACGAGCAAATGTCAAGTATGGGAGAATTTGATAAGTATCGAATTTGTCTATTTTTAATTCATTATTCTTCTATGATTATGCACTTGATTATTTATTTATATATATTTAATTATTTTGTTTTGTCTTTTTAGGATTTTCAAGACATTTGTATGAAAAAGAATGAATTTGGGATGTTTTATAAGCAAGGAATAAGCTCAGAATTACAAGTATGAAACTTCACACTTTATTTTGATATTTTTTCAATACTTTTTTGGAAATTTTCCTAGAAATACAAGTTTTAGATATTTTGTTGGCTTTCCATATCTTTTTAAACCGTCTGATTTTGAGCTACAACGAGAAAGTTATGGTTAAAATATCATTAGTGGTTGCAGCTGAAGAAAAACAAAAAAACGGAAAGAAAAAAAAATGCTATGGTCGCAACCAACCACATCCCAGGCTGCGACCGCAGCCAACAATGTCCCAGGCCACAGTCAGCGCCTGATTTTCTAGAAAATACATGTTCCAGTGGTCGCAGTCGCCAAGAAACACTAGTCGCGGCCGACGATCGATTTTTTTCTTATATTTTTAATTTTAAATGTTTTTTTGAAATGCCTACAAAAGGCATTAGGGTTGACTTTTAATACAACTTTAGATTTCAAATTTTAGAGGCTAGAGCCGCAGAGAAGAAGAAAAGACATCATCATCTATATTCTTCAATCTATTTTTTATTTCTTCTCAAAACTTCTTTATTGTCATTGAATATTTATGTTTGTGACTATGAATGTGAATATGGAGTAGTTTTCTTTGTTGTTGAGGGTTATTTCAAAACCCTAGACCTGAGATCTTGAATGCATAGATAAATCTTATTCTTTCTATTCCCTTATATTAAATTGCTTCTATTTTTCTACTTGAATATCATAGTTTTGTAAAATCTTGTTTAGATAACCGCTAATTAGGGTTTAGCATTATTCTACTATCATCTTAGGATTGATATTCACCTAATAGTTTAGGATTCTAAGTAGAGTGATAAATTGCAATTAGGGTATTGTGACTGGTATCTTAATTATTATGAAAAATAGAACCTAGGTTAAATGAATTGCATGTTTAATGAATTTTTTGCCTAGATTAACATGTTTCCATAGAGTGTAATGACTTCCCTAGGTTAAATAGATCACATTCTTAATTGGTTTATTGCTTGGTATAAAGGATTAGTTAAGAGCGCTTAGCTTTGATAAATTATAATAGGGAAACTAGGATAATTGATTGCTTAAGTATTATTTGCAGGGTTAATAGTTTAATTTGGAATAATGGAATATTATTTATCTTTGTTGATAGGTTGATTGTCAAAGGTGGAGAGTAACTCTTGACTATTTCTTTAAAATTGCAGTTTCCTTAGTTGTTGAATATTTAATCTTTATTCTTTTAATTGTTATTTTATTTTATGTTATTAATCTTTAAAATCAAATCTCCTAGTTAATTTCTGTTTATTTCATATTTTGAATAATAATTAGAATCATAGTCCTCGTGGATTCGACCCTTATTTACCGATATACTGAAGTGACTGGTATAAGTGATTAAAATAAATAATTAAATTTGACACTTCATGTGACAACCATCATGATGCAAATTGTATCCTTATCTCGTGCTCATATGATTCAATTTGTTCTGAACTCTATCTAAGATATCGTGGGCGCTTCTATGCTCGAAGCTTTGCTAAAAATTAAAAAACCTTCCAAATATATCTTGAGTAATGATACTTGCATCCAAAATATGTGTTAGGGTTTGTGTCCTAAAAGCAAGTGAAAATATATTTTTATTGATTTAAATAAAAGTACACTTTTATTATATTTGAATATTATAATTATTGTTTGAAAAATTTATATAAATATCAGAAAATTTCATATTCATTTCTGAGTATATGATTTTGTATGCGTACGAGAGAATTAAGATCATATATAATGAAAAAAATAATCAACAACATATTAAAGTACGAAATCTTTGACAAATGGTTGCTAGTGCGGTTTACTAAGCATATGGGATCCAAGTAGTCTAGAATCAAATTACTGATGTGGATAGACATCTTGGTAAATGTACTATATATAATAGTGATTATATATGACAAGACCGATGTGAATTAATTATCTTTATAAACTTACCTTTTACCATAAAGATTAAATTCATATCTTAATAGATGATCATTTGTAGATCAGTATAAATCCTAAGTTATCATGAACTCATGTTTATGTTTATTGGATCTTTTGATTCATTCGTTAAGGTCTCTTAATATAATGATGCTAGTGACTTTTGTTTTGGAGATTCAATATCGTGAATGGTTGGGAAGATGATTTTACAATAATAGAATCCATGTTTTTCTAACTGATCAAATATTTGTTCCATTAATGGTTAATTATGGGACTGAATAGTTATTGATCTCAAATTTATAATATGATTATAGATTAATTATTCACCAGTGAATTAATGGTACTTAAGGAACAAGATGTAATTAGAATGGTAAAATGGTAATTGTTGTCCAACTCTAATTAGCGAACCATTAAATGGAGGACATAAGTAGATTGATTGATTGCATCAATGGACTACAAGGTAAAACTCTGTAAGTATAATTCTATAATTAGTTAGAGTGCAATTTGATATTTATAGTGGAGTAATAATGGAATTAATAAATAAGATTATTAAATTAAAAAGTTTAATTCATAACCTGGTTTATTGGAGCTTCGTATTATAGGTCCATGTTGTTGAGGTTTTATGCCATAATTAAAACTCAATTTCTTTGTAATCTCATTTTATTATCAATAAAATAATAGAAATCCATTTTTGACTTGGGCAATCACTTTGCTCACATGTTTTATGATTATTTCTCTAATATAAACTTCTATTAAATCCAAAGTATATAGCTCGTATTTATAGTCACGTAATCACAGTGGAATATAAATATGATTATATGTTCAAATATAAGCTAGACCTAAGATTAGCCACTGCACATGATTTACATTGACTTGCTAATCTACGATATGATCTACTTACACATTGTAGTGTTGTGTTCTTTCTAGAACATTAGAAAAGTATATAAGATCAGATGTATTTGTTACATCGGACTAGACCAATATTGACAGTAAATAAGATAAGTAAACATACAGTTATTGTCTATTCTAGTCATATCACATAGTTAACCATAGATCAATTCAATCTCAATTCTAAGCGGTTAGTATTCTAACTGGTTGTCTTATTTGAGTTCTTTGACTTGTTCGTTACCAGCTTACCCTACAAACTAGCCCATACTTACATCTTGGGAACTCAGTAGTATAATTGAGTGGGAGTGTTAATCATAGATATGAACATCTATAGCTTTTGATGAAGAAGTGAAACGATGGTTTCCTTTTAGTTTGATTCAAGGTGTTAAATGATAGGGATCTAATTTCAATAATTAATATTAGTTTACTGAAATATCATTTAGAAGGAACTAAGTGTTTTAAGGATAAAATACAATGAGGGGTAAAACGGTATTTTAGTCCCATCTCATTTAGACCGTCTATAGAGGATTGAGTGAAAATTATGGTTGTAACAAGGGATAATTAATAACGTATATATATTTCTTATAGAGCATTCTATGAATTCAATATTACAATTCTTAGTCTTTAGTGGAGCCACGAGGAATTAATAAGTTAGTAAATTTATTTGTGAAATTTATGATAACTTATTGGAGCTTGATTTCATTGGTCTATGGTCCTTACTATACATTGGATAAAATCATTTAGATAGTCTCAATTAATTGGTTTAATTATTAATTATAATTATCAAAGTTGATCAGGTCAATTTTAGATAGTTCACAGAGTTATGTAATTTAGAGAAGAAAAGAGAAATTATATAAATAAGTTTAAATCAATGTTCAAATAATAAATAATTAATTTGATAGAGGATTTAAATAATTATTTAATTAATTAAATCAATAGAAAATAATACAGGCATTGATTTTAAGTCCAATGGGCTTATAATTAAATAAGAAATTTCACAGGCCTAAAGCCCATGATAATTTCGACCAAAGGCTGTTAATTGGCTATTATTTTATTGATTTTTTAATTGAAATAAATGAAATGATTGAGTCTATAAAAGGAATGCTAAGTGAGAGATTAAAATTACTTGTTTTTGAGAAGATTAGAAGATCTAGTCTTGATGCTCTAAGTTTTAGATTCTCTCTACAGCATAAGTCCCTTTCTAAGCCTCGATATTCTTTTCTCTTCTTCTCTTTGTATCTATCTCATGTGTTTAGAATTGTCCACTCTAGTCTAAGAGATTCTAATGATACTTTGGAAGACTGTGAAGAAACTGAAGATCGGTTCAGTTTCTTGGTGATATCCTGCGACAGAAAGGATACAAGGGTTAGAGAAACTGAAGGAATGACACATTCTTTCCGTTGCGTATAATGTAAGTGTTCTTATCATTATCTCTGTTTAAATTCAATTGTAGAAACATGTTCGAGGTTGTCTTATATTAATGTATTTAATATATAATTTACATGAAAATAATTAAGATCTTGTATAAGTTTTTCTAACACATGTTCCCTGAGTCGCCTCTATCCTACACTGTTAAGGGTAAGGATGTCTTAGGCAAGATTATTGGAGAAAATGACCAAATTACATTTAATTAATTTTCCAGTGCAAAGAGATAATTATGTGATAATTATGTGTAATTAAGTAACTATTTAACTAATTAGTTTTATTTGAAAAACTTTATATTACTTAAAATAATATTAACCAGGGTTTTGATTAATATTATCTTAGTATAAGATAATTATTCAAACTGATAGATTTTAAGATAATGTTAATTTTTGAATTAGCTGATATGTATTTTAAGGTATAAATATATTGTCTTAAACTTAATTAAACAAACAAATTATAAAAATTAGGGAGGCTATAATAGTGGCTGACGCCACTCACTGTCTGGTATAGTTAGTGGCGCCACTTTGATGCCACCCTATCTCTGGGATTTGAAATTTAAATTTCAAATTTATTTTTTATTTAATTATTAATTATTAATTTGATTTAAATAAAAAATTAAATTAATTGATCAATTTGATTTAATAAATTTAATGAAAAATAAATATGTTTTATATTATCTTTATAAACCTAAAAAGAAGCGATTATTTAAAGCGGTGGTTAATTGTTGTTATCACTCTCTCATAAAAGTATCGATAAAATTTTCTAGGCCTCAAAATTCTAGAACTTTCTACAAGCCTTCTCTCTTCTCCAAACTCTCTAGATCTCATGTGATGAGAACATCTAGAGAGCCTAAATATTCAACCTGTGAATCCTACGTGCTCTCACATGTCATTGTGTATTAGAGAAATGACTTGAAAGACTAAGGTGTGAGTCTTACTGGATAGGATGATCGTTGATTATACTAAAAGACTCAAGGAATCTTGATAGGATTCAAGTGGTAATCTCATTTTCCTTGTTTTTGTTGATTTAATGTATAGATATATGTACTGATCCTGACTAGTATTAATATTTTTTAAAATCTCCTTCCCCAACATTCCGATGCGTCTCTAGTTTTATTCAAATTAATACCAATAATGTGTATCTAAACATTACACACATTGGCGTGACATTGCTTTTTAAAATAGTGGGCCCCAGTTTAAACACATCATATGCAGAGTGAAGGGTTTTAAAAATTTATTTATAGACCAAAACTATGGCAGAATCTTATATATCATACATTAAATCAAAGACTTACAAAAGTTATGTCTATACCTCTTGTTGCCAATCAAGTGTCATCGCTATCTTTTAGTATAATTGGAGTTCCTTCAAAAGCACATAAGATGACTATAGTTGGTCAGTCCCCCACAGCTTCTCGCTTTTCATGAATGTGTCTCCCCCTCTACTTATGTGAGTTTGACCCGCCTTTGACTCTGATTGCTTCTGACTCCCTATGAGCCGTTTTACGACCTTACTTTTTCAAAGGCCCCGATAGCAGACGGTACACTACAGGCTTCTACGTATTTCTTAGAAAAACATACTGAGTTGGGTTTCCAAAAAGTAACCGACTCTTTCCAGGTCTAGTGCCGAAGCAGAGTACAAGGCACTCATCGTTACTACCTCTGAATTGTTATGGATTTCTTACTTGTACGCTACAACATTTTCCCAGTGCGCGGAGCCCCAACGAGGAAGGTGTTAGTGGTTTATCATTGGGTCAATAATGCTACTCCATCTTTTTGTGCTATTACTACTCCTAGGGCGGGGAAGTCGAGACCTAACAAAATAAGTAAACCTGAAGAGACTTGCTTCTTCAAAATAAGGTGGCTAAGACAGGAAAATATAGTGGAAACATGAGTTGGCTTTTACCCTTCTACCTATACCACAGTTGAAGCACCTAAAGGAGAATTTGGTGTCTTTTTGGTCAGCAATAGAAGCAATCGTCTCTACCATCGTAAAATAAATTGTTTTTAGTGAAGACAACTGGAATGGGACGATCAGGTTGGTTTAGGGCAGCAGCACACCAATAGGTGGATTGCCATTCTTGTACTGTTTGGATAAAGGGCGTTTCTTGGAGAACGGTCGTACCATGGGCAGGTTGTTGATACTCTGGAGAAAATGTAGAGGTTTTTGAGTGGGATGGGATCGGAGCCACCCCCCTAGATGGCTTGCTGATTCCGGGTGCTCTGTTGTCTCTCTTAGCTCCGCTTGGATGAGCTGACCTTTCTCTTACAATACTAGGATTTTCGCTTTTGCTCTTGCATTCCATAATGGGAAGAACCTCTTCTTGTACATCAAGCCCTGTATAGTAGGACAGAGAAAAGAAAAGGTACCCCTCCACCCCAGCCTTTCTCTCTCTCGAGATATCTATAGAGAGAGAGAGAGAGAGAGAGAGAGATTCTATGCGTGAGCAACCCGACTGTGCGTTACATGTTCTCTACAGGCCGCACTCCATCTTTCTTCCGAATGAGCCCATTTCTCTTTTGATTTGGAAGACGAGCGTTGCGTTCAGTTCGAAAGGCATGGTTTTCAGTATGTCTCCAGATAGGCATCACTCTTTGTTTTCTTTTTCTTACTTGACATTGGTAAAAAGGAGGAAAAGAACTTTGATCTCCTTTACAATATGAAGAAATAAATAAGGCTCCCTTAATTTATTAAAATCTCTTAAGGTTAGTAAAAGTGCAACGAAGACCCTCTTTAAGAGATAAAGCTCCCTGCTGCTAAAAGAGACCGAAGAAGGTTCAACTAGCGCTTAGAGTTCTGGAAGTGCAATTGGGGAATTCTTTTCTTTGTTTCCAACCCAAAATAAAATTCCACCTCGACTCCCCTCTACCAGAGAATCCATGAATTCCGAGCATTTAAGGTATCTTATTTCGGAACCTATAGTAGTCGCCTCTAGTTACGAAAAACAACAACAACAAGAGCAACCTACCAAAAGGAGGAGCAGTATATGCAAGGTCTAAGTCAACCATAATTGTTCTCCTTGGTACCCCTCCCTCTTCTTCTTCCTAAAATTCTAAGTAACAGCCCCACCCGCTTCCATAGAACAATATCCCCTGACATACGGCCTTTACGCTACTACAACTGTGATGTGAGTGGTTCAAATTGGTGGGGGAAAGGATCTCTTTTCTGCAACGAAAAAAAACATAGCAGATTTGACTCGGCACAACCTAACGACTTTAGATCAGTAAATAAACCTAAAACTATGATGATACAATAGAAGAAGAAAAAAACCACCTTCGTTCATCATAGATTCAGAAATAGTAGAAGGTGAATGCTCTAGAAGAGAGACGAATTGAGATCAGTTTCAAGAGATCGTAACCCCTTTTAGTAAGCTTAGCAGACCAAAGCTGAGGGGACCAAAGATCATGGCTCATGGACCTTTGTACAAACTATCTTTAGTTCAAAAGTGACGAAAGAGAGACATGCTAGCCCGACTTAGAGGACCAATGACTTCGCTGACTTTCGCTCCTCTCACATTCCTTACATGATAGCACACAGAGAAGACGGCCGTGGTGGCACCCGCCCGTGTTAATCTTCGTCTGACCACGGATCTCTGACGGGTATTATCCGGACTGAGCTTAGACTTTATTGGCTTCTTTACAAAAAAAAAAAAAGAAAGAAAGAAAGAAATTCCTAAATAAGGTGCCTCTGCGCAGGGTCATCCATCGAATCATAAGAGAAGTTTTCCAACTTTAATGAGTTAGTACCCACATCTCACACTTAAGGCTAAAGAGGGTTTTAGTTTCGTGGGAAGAAAAAGAAGGGGCTTACCGCATCTACCTTCTCATTGCTGCGGGAAACTTACTGCACCCTCCTTCCCATCCCGGTAATCATAAGGTGCAAGAATTCTTTGCATCCGTAGAGGAGGCTCATCCATGTCTCATCGCTTCAGTGAATCACTTGAGCCCTAATACATTTTTTGGTGCCATGGAGCTAGACTAGTGAGCTATTACGATCTCTCTGGCAAAGAGCTGAGAATAGATAGAATGTCTTCCTGGGTTTCAAGAAGAAAGAATGTAGAATTATAAGCCCTTGAATGTACCTTAAGAATCACTAACCTCCGACTCCCTAAACTTGGTGGGTGTGACTGCTTCTTCCGACCTCTATCCAAACAACTCATTACACTGTTCAACTAAACTCATTGACTTCGCGCTCTATTCGGTCGGAAACCGGTTCGAGAACCAACTTATTTTGAATGGGTCACCAATAGAACCGTCGATTCTTGAGAATCTAAGATCGGGACCACCTTTAATTTAAAGCTAAGCTGAAAGCGCAAGTACTCGATCTCAAAAGCGGCAAGTTCATGTTCGCTTCCTCAATCTCGAACTCTGGTAGTTGGTGAGGCATTTCTTTCTCAAAGTTATGTTTCTTGCTTGTTGCTTTAGAAAGAAGGGTGCAAACATGAGGTCTAATCTCATCTAGAGAGGGACCATAAGGAGTGGCGGCAAAGCTCTTGATTGATCAATGCCGGAGATTTTCGAGAAAAGGTCCCATCCTTCAATATCATGATTGGGTCGACCAGGCGAGGCTAGGGGAGTGGTTTCTCTTTGGGCAGACACCCCCATTGTGAGGTACCATCAACAGCAAGACCATACAGATGGCATCGCGAATCCCCTACCAAAGTGACTGAACCACCACTTCTTGATCCGTTCTTTCCAGCACCCGAAGCGATAGCTTCTAGCTAGTTCAGTGGATAAGATGGCCGCGCTCCAACTCACTCAAGATTGGGATGGCAGTGGTCTGCTGGATGGCTCAGAAGAGAGGCATAAAATGATATGTCTTTCCTTCCCCTTTAGTGGTGGATTTTACAATAACTAGGGTTTTCACACCCCATCGGGTACTTTAGATGATCCAATTTCCGCAGCGAATGATTTTTTATGCAAAAAAGACAAAATGGGATTTGATTTCTACTCATAAGGAAGGAAGGTTAGATACCTTTGACAAGGTTGTATTTTAAAGCAGTGAGACTGTGAGTTGTTTGAAGGTGTTCAGTCTAGTCTTTGGTAGTGATACTGCTTTTAAAGAAGGAAATCTTGTCAAGCGCAATAACGAGCATCCAATCCTTGCCTGTGGACTTTGAGATTCACATGAAGATCCTCCAATTCAATCCTCAACATGCAAGGACGTGTGTGGGCACGTAGAATATTATGGACATTTTATAGTCTTGATCGGTAAAATATGCACGCAATTGTACGTGGTCATGTCAAGTAATAAATTCTCTAAGAACAGATATTGTCCCACAAAGACTATTAACCAATTACCAATAATCACTTTTCACTTTCTATTTGGTGATTAAAATTGAAATGAATAATTATAACTACGAACACAATTTAAATAAATGTAAACAGAACAGTAAATCAAAAGATAAAATCAATAACAAAAAGTCTAGAGAATTAATTTCATCAACTTTTCATTCTATTAATTTTACTAATCAATTCTAAATCTCTTCTTCCTATTCTAATAGCAGGTTAACAAAAATCGATTCATATTCTTTTTCAAGATATAAGATCTCAACCTATATTCAAGTTTTCTACATCTCTGTGATAAACTTAAAAACATAGCGGGCATTAAGAATGGTAACCTAATTGCTACACAAGTCATATATGTACTCTCGTCCAATATGTAACATATGTCTATATAACGATAGCATATCCATTCACACCTTTCGAGTTTTGAATAAAAATCATAAATCAAGCAAATAGTGAGCAAGTATTTACAAGCATTAAGCAAACATCATATAGATTAGAAGACAGACGAAGTATCAATCGAACATCATAATAAAATTAAATCAAAATTCAAGCGACTACATTAACCCCTAGATAGAGGATTTAGTTCATATCAGTCATGACTAAAATCATGAAACAATTATTCAGAACCCTAAAATTAAACTACTAAAAACTAAGAAAAGTGAAGAAAAATATATCAATAATTCTCCACAGCTGCTAATCCCAAATCTCATAAATCCCCTTACAAATGACTTAACAATCTTATTTAAACACATATTCCTCAAATTTTACTGAGGCGGGTCGCGGCTTGTCCATTCCTCAGTCTCAACCCATGTCCTTTTTTCTAGGAATTCCTATCTCCTCTGGAAGTTCAGGCGTCGCGACTTGATAGACCAAGTCGCGACCCGCCTGAACTTAATCTCCTTCACCGAATCGCCTCTGTCTTCGTCGAAGTCGCGATCAAAATTTTCCCGGCTCACCCGCGTTCACACAAAAATGGCTAAAGACGCCCAAAATACCCATTTTCATCATCAAATCCACTCATTTCCTCTCCATTCTCCAATTCATAGAAAAAATCTGTCAAACAAAACAAACATAAGCATAATACTGAACTAAACTCACAATTTGACTCGAAACTAAGACAAAAACACACTCTAAAACTATCGTAGAATAAACTTATCAAACTCACTCAAACTTAATATTTGCTTACCCTCGAGTAAAGAATCTAACTAGACTCAAACCTAAGCAAACCAAGTTGACATAACTAACCAATTCCAACACTCAAAACTGCTACGCACATATAATTCTTAGGAAAGCAACATACTAATTAAAATATTTATCGAGATTTTCAGTCAAAATACTTCACCCCTTCACTACAATCTATTAACACCAAAGCCCCTTCACTGCAATCTATTAACAACAAAGCCCATTTACTCATAACTCGCAAATAAAACAATTGAACCACTTTATGCACCTCAAATTCTCACCAACTAACCACATAACCAAGTTATTCCATAATCCTGCATTACTTACTATTCTCCATTAATATAAACAAATAAACAAATAAGAATCACTAGGACTTTACAAAGGTTGTAATAGAAGGCTTAGGTACAGGTAGATAAAAAAAACATTTTAGGCTTAATCATACCACAAGCATTCCAACTAAACAAACTTTCCCAACAATTCCAATCCATTCATCCCTTGTTACTCCTTTTTATTTTCAATGATTGAGCAAATTATGCAAAACAAACTCATTGTTTTTTACAATATTACACTCCCCCAAACTTAGATTTTTCAATAGATAATTGTTTGGGAGTGGTCCTTTTTCACTTTCTTTTTCTTTCTTTTAACTTTTCTCAATCACAAAAAAATTTCTGAATAACTCATGATACATAGCATCCCATTACACATTCACTCTCCACACATAATAGTTTTCATGCTCATGGTAAGGCTCAAAAAAATGTGTTCACAAGAAAATAGTTATAAGGCTCAAAAGAGCTAACTAAGGATAAAATTTAATAGGGTTAGATTGAAAGGCACAACCAGACTAAAAATTGCCTATGTCTTTTTCCTAAATGTGCATTGTTTCAAATTTTATCTTAAATAGTAAGCAAACAGGTTCTAGAATTTTTTTTTCAATGTTTTTCAATCCACAATCCAAATTCGACGTGCATAAAATAACTCAATTATAACATTTGAAAATCATGAGCAATAGATCTCTAATGTCAACGGATCACAGTGAAAATAAAAAATAAAAAAACAAAGTATTCTAACCAAGCACGCAGATTGCTTCATAAGCGCATCAACTTTTCCTTTGGATTATACAGCATAACATTCAATCACATCAAAATGGTAACTATCATCAACTTAGTCAAAAACCTAAAACATGACTTAATACAAACTAACTAACAAACCAAGCTGAAAAAACACATCAAATAACATAAAACTAAATATAAATCCCTCCACCAAACTTAAAACTTAACATTGTCTCCAATGTTATAATAAAAGTGAAAGAAAAAGAAAAAGAAGCATACCTTGCTATGAATGTCAAAACGAAGGCAGTTCTTGGAAAGGATGCCGTGGTGATGGGTACGAAAAGTAGTGTTTATCCGCTTCTTGGTTAGACCATCGGTAACCAACTCATTTTGTCGGTCCGCTTGGGCTCAATGTTAATTGTGAAGTTCCCCCAAATAGTTATGGGTATGTTGGTTTTGGTGGATAATGTAATCCAATCTTGCCATGTGCAGATTCAATGGTGCCTCAATTGCCATAAATTGAGGCTAAGCTCCTCTCCTCTCCTCCTCTGCTTGCCTTGGTTTTTCTTGTTGTGGCTCGGTTGGTTGAACATTCACTGGCTCATGATCTTGGTATTCATCGCCTGCCTATTGGGCCTCACGGGGTAGTCTCACAGGTGGCAACAATGAGGGTGGCTGAAAATTATGTCTAGATATAGGATTCATGGATTTCCTATATATATCACTAGGGTAGATGGGTACTTCCCACACCTCACATAAATTAGTAATCATAGAACCATGCCCCAGGCCTGCTGTGGTAAGTTTACACAAATCCTTGATATTCGTGCGGATCGCCCGACCAATGTCTATCGTAAGACCTTTCGTTATCGCATATACTAAAAGACATCGATCGGGGCCAACCTTAGAAAGATGATTATTAGCATTAAGCGAGCATTCACAAATAAAGTTCAAGCCTTAGTCATTTAATTCATTTGATACCTCTTTAAATACTTGGGCTCACCCTCATTAAAAACAAACCGTGCGCCAAGAATGCCTAATGTTTCAGCCACATCAATCCAATCCACCTCACTATAATAAGCTAATTGATAATATTCATCATCTTCAGTTCACAACATGGGTAACCCATATAGTCTGTTGATGTTCTCAATATTGCATTCCACTGTTACCCCTCTCACAAACACTTTCCTATCCACTTGGCCTGGGAAGTTAGCATAAAATTCATATACCAAAGAACAATGGGCCTTCTTCATATTCCTATCTACAAAACTTTTCCAATTTTTGCGTTGAATTTCAGTGCAAATTAGGTCATAGGGATACTGAGGGTACAGAGATCCTGGTACTCCATCCCTTTCTCCTGAACCACCGACCATAAACATAACCTCTTATAATGCTCAAAAGCATCCTTATTAATAAATTTGGTCGGGTCATATTCCTTTGGTGGAGGAGGTGGTTGTACTTCTGGTGGTGGTGGGGCACTAGATGAAGAGGGTCGTGAGGCTTACTCTAGTAGGGTTCTTCCTTGGCCCCATAACAATTAAAAAATATTTTTCACTCTTGTTTTTAAGCAAAATTCGGCAGCACCTCCCCTTAAATTTCTTACTTCCCCCAAATGAAATAGGAAAATCACAATACCAACCTAAAAAACACAATATATACTAGCAATTTGTCCCAAAATTCCAATGAAATCTCTTAACAATCGATCACCAAACTAATTCAATCGCAGAACTTGAAGAACATAGAAAATTAGAGACTTACTTGCCTTTGAATTGTTGATATTTCCCACAATATTCAAATATTCTCCTTTCTCCAATGGCATATATAAGATGTTGTACCCTAATTTTAGCACGAGTCCATGCACTCAACTCGGGTACACCTGGCAGATAAATATACGAAGAAATGACTAAGGGAAATGATATCCTCTTATTATTCACGTGGACAAATCGAGATTTAGTGGTCATACGTGGTGTAAGGCGTCCAGAGTTTATCCCGAGCTAAGGATGTAATAGCTCTGAAGTGCGAGCTCATACTTTTAAATAGTTGTCGAAGCATGAGCTTGAAGGAGATATCCAGCTTGTGGTAATTCTAGTATATTGCATACTCGCGGATCCCTAGAGACTCTGAATCCCTTTATACGTTTATTTATGACCAGACTGTCATATTTATTATCTGAGATAGCGGGAACCTGTTATTCTATTATCAAATCATATCCCAATATAAATGGGAATTATTTGTATTAAATGTAATCATTATGTAAATGCATGACTAACTCACGTGGTTACCCAAACATTTCCATGGAATTCCCTTATAAATAATGGGAATATTAGACAGGAAAAAGGACCATCATTCTGTAATACCAAAAACTCTGCCAAAATAGAGAGAGAAACAACAATAATATTGACTCGTAGACTAGGTAGATTTTAACCACTGAACCACGTAAAAGTTATGTGTTCTTGAGTGAATTCATATTATTATTCATTTCGGTTTACTATTAAGCACTAATCTGCCTTATTATTTCTTAATACACTATTGGCGAAAAACTGCGTTAACATAAGACTATCTAGGGTTTTGATTAGAAGAATGAATGGAGGGGAATATGAATCTAGGAAACTCCAGAATTTTCCTACGACCCATATTCAAGCACGGCCCGTCTCTACCCACTCATAATTCATGCTCTTTGACTTTTGCAAGGGTCGCGACTTATAAGGGCAAGTCGCAACCTAAATCCTTCAGAAACTCCAAATTTTTCCTACGATTTTGTAACTCCCAGGAGTCACGACTCAGCTTAAGAAAGTCGTGACTTGGTCCTCAAAGAGATTTTTTTCTCAGCCATTAGTCATTTTTCACGATGTGCACAGTTCCTAAATACAACCTCCTCAAAAACTAAATAAAAATGAATCTTTACAACTCCAAAACAAAATTAAATAAAATTGTTCAACTAATTAAGAATTAAAACAAAAAGAAAAATAAATTATAGGAATGCATTCTACAGCGCTGTCTTTAACGTCATTTAGTCGGACTTTGAACACCCAATTCAGAGGGGTTCCAAGATTACCACAGACTTGCATTATTTCACCGGGCCTTCCAAATAGTGTTTCAATCTCTGACCATTCACCTTAAAGTGTCCTATTTTCTCGCTATGAACTTGCTCTACTCCATAAGGCAATGAGACAACAATTGTGTATGGTCCTGACCATCTCGACTTCAATTTACCCGGAAAGAGCTTTAACTGAGAGTTAAATAACAACACTTTGTCTCCCAGTTGGAAATCCTTCCTAAGTATCCTCTTATCATGAAAGGCCTTGGACTTTTCTTTATAAATCCTTGCATTCTCATAGGCATTATTCCGAAATTCATCGAGCTCGTACAACTCCATAACCATATTCTGTCCCGCCATAAAGAGATTAACGTTCTGCTTTTTCACAACCCAGTAAGCTTTGTACTCTAGTTCCACTAGTAAATAACAGGCCTTACCAAATACCAATCGATACGGTGACATACCGATTGGATTCTTGAAGGTTGTACGATATGCCCAAAGTGAATCATCAAGAATTTTTTACCAATCCTTCCATGATGTATTTACAGTCTTTTCCAGGATACTTTTAATCTCCCGATTTGACACTTCTGCTTGACCATTTGCAAGTGGATGGTAAAACAAAGCCTTTTGATGATGAACTTCGTAACAAGCACATAAAGTAGTGAATGACTTGTTGCAGAAGTGACTTCCTCTGTCACTAATTATTGTTGTTAGAGTACCAAACCGGGTAAAAATATTTTTGTGAAGGAATGTAAGTACCTCTTTACCGTCACAAGTAGGAGTTGTTGTAGCTTCCACCCATTTAGAAACATAGTCCACCGCAAGAAGAATGTACTTATTATTATAAGATGACGGGAAAGGTCCCATAAAGTCTATTCCCCACACATCGAACAACTCAACTTCCAGAATTCCAGTCATCGGCATTTGATCTCTTCTCGATATGTTACCTATCCTTTGGCAATGATCACAACTCTTTACAAAGGCGTTAGCATATTTAATTAACGTAGGCCAATAAAACCCACATTGCAGAACTTTTGTTGATGTCCTTGTTCCTCCGAAGTAACCGCCACAATGAAGATTGTGGCAATGAGTAAGAATGAAAATGATCTCCTCTTCAAGGACACATCTTCTAATTATTTGATCAGCACACTGACGAAAGAGAATGGGTTCATCCCAATAATAATGTTTGACTTCCGAATAAAACTTTTTAATTTGTTGTCTTGACATGTCCAGAGGCACAACTTTAGCTACCAAATAATTGACATAATCAGCAAACCACAGTATCTTTTCTTCATTTTCAATAGAAGATAATTGTTCACCCATGAAGTTGTCATCAATTTGTACCTCTTTCTCATTAGGCTTTTCTTCTTTTTCCAATCTAGATAAATGATATGCAACTAGATTTTATGTCCCCTTTTTGTCACGAATTTCCATATCAAACTCTTGCAATAATTGGATCCATCGAATCAAGTGGGGTATGGCATCCTTCTTGTTCATAAGGTACTTAATAGCAGAATGGTCTGCGTAGACAATCACCTTATTACCAATTAAATATGGCATGAACTTATCGAACACAAAGACAATTGCAAGTAATTCCTTCTTAGTAGTTGCATAATTTAATTGAGCATCATTCAAGGTCCGACTAGCATAATAAATTGTTTGAAATACCTTGTCAATTCACTACCCCAGAACCGCTCCCACTGCATAATCACTTTTATCGCATATCAATTCAAAGGGGAGTTCCCAATTTGATGGTACCATGATCGGTGCAGTGATCAATTTCTCTTTCAAAGTATTGAAGGCACGTCAACAATCATCATCAAAATTAAATTGTACTCCATTCATTAATAGTGCAGATATGGGTTTAGAATTCTTGGAGAAATCTTTAATAAATCTCCTATAAAATCCAGCATGTCCAGGAAAACTCTGAACACCCTTTACTGAAATTGGAGGAGGCAAGTACTCAATATTTGGTATCTTTGAACAATCTACCTCTATGCCTTTGCTTGAAATCTTATGGCCCAAAATAATTCCTTCACTCGCCATGAAGTGACATTTTCCCCAATTCAGGACCAAATTAGATTATTCGCATCATTTTAACACATTCTCAAAATTCTTTAAACTCATATCAAATGAGGAGCCAAAGAGCGAGAAATCATCTGTTTACCGAGTTTTTCGGAAACGAATACAAACAGAATAATAAAAAGATAAGAACTGTAGAAGTGCAGAAATGTAACTAAATAAACAGTATTTTTACGTGGTTCAGGCGTTAACAAGCCCTAGTCCACGAGTCGATGTAATTATACTTGTAAAGAATTACAGTAAAATAGCTGGTGTACAAGAACTTCACACACTCACAGTGTTTCTCTCGGGTTCTCTTGAAGAAGATGAAGCTAGAAAGATTTTAGTAGAGTTCTTGCTATATGATTTGTTGGCCGTCCCTCCTATTGTAAAATGAGGGGGTCTTTATAGCTAGGGTTTTGGATTAGGGTTTTTCTCTACGTCCATGAGTCTTAATTACACCAGCCATAAATAGGGGATACAATTACTGTAGTAGCATGGCTACAAGACTCTATGTGGGCATATTTACGTGAAAGTATGGGGAATACACAAAGTCAGCCGTCTTTTCCAAGTTGTCAGCGGAACAGTAGGCGAAAAGGTACCCTTAGGTGTGCTGGGATGTGTGCGGCTTTGACCTGTCGGGCGTGTCAGGCGGGATCCTGTGTCAGGTGGATATCATTCCAAATATGCCTCCTCCACGACTCGACCGCCTGGTCTTGTTCCGTGCGAGGCACGGAACTGTTTCCGCGAAGACCACTTGAAGAGCTTCTCCTGGAAGGAGCTTCCCCGAAGGATACCCCTTCGGGAGTCCGGGAGATTTGACGAGCCTCCGTGTCGCGTTTGCTTGAAAGAGTAATCCGGACACTAAACGAGAGAGGCGAAGCCTTTCTGTCCATCTGCGAGCTCTGGTCACCTACCGTGAAAGACATTGATAATTCTGCTTCCCCAAGGATATCCATCTAAACGCTATCCGGAAATCTGGATAACATTTACCCCCCAAGGTCACGGAGCTTTGAGAGATCCGGGAGCTTGTACAGTCCTCCGGGTATTCCGATTTCTTAGATTAGGCGAGGGGGCCACCTTCTGTGTTCCCGGAAGTGTTCCTTTTTCCCGCCTGAGTGTTAGTATGAAAAAGGAAGGGAATTTCTTCTGTTTGAACTCAAGTACTCAAGTGCGGCAAGGGCCACGCGTCATGCCGGGAATGGTTCTGCGACCAAGACGTGTGCGTGAGGCGACTGGTTGAGTATGCGTGCGTCAGGCATCTGAGTAATGATTTGACGGTTTTTAATGGTACTCCGGGCCCGAGGTGGTATAATGATGGGAAATAAATACTTTATTTCCATCCGAGGAGTCATAAATAGGATCGTCGCTTCATCTCCAGCCGTTGGATCTGATGCACACGGAATGGGAAGATCGGGACCGTTCATTTGAGGAATTCGAAACGACTTCTTCCCTGCTATTAAAACGAGGGAACGGACCTTTCTTCCTCTTTACGCTTTCAAATTCTCTATCTTTCGGATTTTCAGATTCCCAAACCTTCGAACTCTCAGGCTTCCAAGCTTCCATTCCTTCGAACTTGCCATTTCTTTTGGTAAGGGATCTAGAAACTTTTCTTTTGATTTGGCAGTGGGTTTATTTTCCGAAGTTCAGGGTTTGAATCGCCGTTCGTCTTTGCAGGTTTTACTTCTCGCGATCGTGTTGCGCAGTGATCTGGTTACTCCTTCAATCTTCAACTACCCGAATACCAGTAAGTATTTCTACTTTGCTCTTTCCTCCCAAACCTTAGGTTGTTGGTAGTTGTTAGAGTTGAGGTTTCTGCCATTATCGCCTATGTGCATGCGTGAATAGGGCTTTGATAGGCATGCGATTGATGTGAGTTGATAAGTAGTCTCTTTTGCATGCTTTGACGATTTGCGTTTGGAAAGTCGTTCCTTGTCTTGCTTGCGTTGTTCTGGTTTGCTGTTTTAGGGCATAAGCATGAACGCCTTTAGGGTGTCTTTCTCTGGAGAAACACCTCTCTCGGCGGGCTTAGGCTCGGAGTCTGAGTTTGGCTCCTTGCTGTCCTTCGGGTGGCATGGTGCCAACCCTTCGGCAAGCTCGGTGGGAGCCTCTCCAAGCAGTTTTCGGGGGGGGTCTCCCCGACGCCTTTGATACCACTAGGGTATGACAAGGGTGCTGACTGCTTAGAGTGTTTTCTTCTTTGTTTCTTTTGTTCAGTGACAAACGTCTCAAAGGAACAACTCCTCGTTGTGGCGGAGGCTGATTCTGCCCAGGAGAAGGGTTCCCTTGTCGCCGGCGCAAAGGGGAAAGGAAAGACAAAAGTGGTCGCGGCTAGCCCACCAACTACCAATAGTTCAATCTGGGAGATGGACCAGAAGCCGAACCTGTTCAGGAACTACGGCATGCTGGAGTTGTACTCCTCAAAGGCAGGCCTGAAGAACATCCCAGGCCTGATGTGGCACCATCTGTCGGTGCTGGGCGAGTCGGCTAGTCAGAGCCACGAGGGTTTTGGTGCCTGGATCTGGGCACACATAGTGTGTGGGGCGCACTTGCCCCTAAGAAGTTACTTTGCCAATTTCTGTGTGAAGGCGGGGATTGCCCCTTTCCAGTTGATTCCCCCCAGCTACAAGCTCCTAGCGGGGTGGTTCATCTTTTGCAAGTCCCGGAAACTGGAAGCTCCTACTCCGGAGGAGGTGCTGTACTTCTACGGGTTGAAGTCTCAGCCCATGAGGGGTCATTCAGACAAGGTGGGATTTTACAGGCTGGAGAGGCACCCGGACGTGATGTGTCCGACCTGTCATACCGCGAGGGTTCCAGACCTCCGGGAGTACTGGTTCCTGACGACTGGCTTCCCACTGAAGAGGGTGCCAGCCCTATCTTTGGACTTCAAAATCCCTGGTAAGTGCTCCTTCCTCTCCTTTTCAACTTTGTTTCTCTGCTTTTGCTTTGCCTTTCGGGAGGATCTCTAATGCTTGTATTTGAATTTTGCAGAAGTCGTTCCGCGGACACCTCGCTGTGCGGAGATGATAAGGAGGTCCAAGTTCTACGAAGGGCTCTCGGAGGAAGAGTTGAAAGTAGAGGGGCTTGTGACCTCCGAATCTTTGAGGGAGTATGGGCTACTCGCCTCTTTCCAAAACATTGAGCCAGTGAGTGGCAGGGGGCAAAGTCAGGTGTCAGCTGACATCCGGGAGCAGATTGCCCTGGAGCTGTCCAAGGTGATCAACCAAGCAGCCCGGGACGAGAATACTTTATCCCCTAGTTGGGCGGAGAGGTTCCCCGACCCTCAGCCGGAGGAAGAGGAGATCGAGGCTCTCCACGCCGTGGCTTACCCTAACGAAGGGACTCCGGGGGCTGGTACCTCCGGGAGAGGTAAGACTAGTTTTTGATTGATCCACATCCCCAGCCTGTCTGAGGTTTCCCGGACCTCTCAGATGGGGTTCGATCCTCACTTCCTTAGGCTAGATCCGCGTAGGATACCCTTTGACAGATATTGCGATAGGGTAGATGAGCTCCTCGGGTGTCTGAGTGACGGTAGTCTGCCAGAAGGTGTCATCATGGTTGACCCTTCTTCCCTCAGCATGTCATTCCCGGACTTCAAGGAGTACGGGAGCTTCCTGGAGCAGGAAGCAGTGTTTTGTCTTGCTCGGGGAAGGCCATCCACGTTTCTCGTGCATGGTCGTCGCTTTCAAACTTTTATTTTTCTTGTCTCTTGTTCCCTGCTGGCGGACTTGCTTGTGCTTTTATGTTGTTGATTGTCTTGTCTTCTGCTTATCTTCTTTTTCACTGCTTGTTGGTTCGTTAACCTTGCTCCGTATGTTTCTTGCAGAGTACCCAGAAGCCAAGATGTTGGGGAGAGTCACCTTGCTCATTAAGAAGGCTGCCACCAGCCAAGACCCGTCCAAGGGGAAAGGACGGAAGGCCCAGGCTGGTAGGGGAGGTAAAGCTGCCACCCCCAAGAGGACAAGTGGCGAGGCGCAAGCGTCTCCGGGGGTAGAGAAGTCTCCTGCCGACGGGCCTTCCGAGACTATGATGGTCTCGAGTAGCAGCAGCGACGGGGAAGGGCTTGTGTTCCCCGTGAAGACGACTGGGGTGAGCAAGCGTCCCGAAGGGGATGCTGATGGCGCCGAGAAGAAACGCCTTAGACACTCTTCTCCTGGTCGAAGGCAACAACAACAACAACGACAGCAACCACAACTACAACAACAGCAGCAACAAGAACAACAGAGACAATCACCAACGCCACAGCGGCAGCAGCAACAACATCCAAACTAGCAGCAACAACAAAGGCAATTACTTCCGCTGCCGCAGCAGAAAAGGCAACAACAACAACAAAGGCAGTCACCTCCGCCACCGCAGCAGCAAAAACAATAGACCGGGGCCTTAATACCCCGTCTGCCTCCTCCTCCAGCCCAAAGGGAGTCCACCCTTTCGGGGTCTCCTTCTTCTCAGCAAACAAACCTTCCTCTGCCTGGCCTGAAGTTCCACTTCCCGCAGAAACCAACCCGTTTCCCCGCTGCCCTCCTGGAGGGTGTAAGACGGGCCAATAATTTTTTGAAGAGGCGGTTGGAGGCTGAGAAGGCCATTACTCAGGGAAGGGCAGACAACTTGTCTGCCGTGAAGAGAGCTGAGTTGGCCGAGGGGGTGACGTCTCTTCACCCGGCTGGAGCGGTTTTGGATGGCCCAGCCTTGGAGAAGAGGCTGGTGCCTAGGCTTGGACGTGCATTGGCGCCGTTCGGAGCGGAGATGATGGAGGACATGGCCCTGAGCTTGTGCGAGCTCAATTCTGAGAAATGGGCCATCAGTAGCAGCAAGGATCCGCTACTGCTGACACATTCCGTGAAGCAACAATTGTCCGGGGTAAGCCGTCAGTTAAGCTTTGGGATCATCTGTCTTAGCACATTTGGTTCTGCTTAACTCATTGCGTTGTCTTTCCGTGCAGGCCTCTCTGATTGCGGAACGCTCGTTCCGGGAGGTGGGTGCAGTTCTAGTTCAGCTGGAGGAGAGCCAGGTGGCTCGCCAGGCCTTGGAGGCGGAGAAGCAGAAACTGACCCAACAGGCCTTGGAGGCTTCGGAGAAGATTGACCAAGCCCGGCGCACGGCTGAGGAAGAGGCGGACAAGAAATATCTCGCCAAATATCAAGAGTACCGGGCCAACGCAGAGAATGAGTTCAGACAGCGGTCGGATGAGATGAAGGCCGAAAACTCCAAGCTTCGGGAAGAGCTGTCCCATGCCAGGGTGGAGAAGGATACCTTGGAAGCCCGCTTGCAATCAAAAAATGATCTCCTCCTTAAGCAGCAAGAGGAATATTCCACTCTTCAGAGTAAGCTGCACGAGGAGGAGCAACTTCATAAGAGGAGCAGGGATCTCGTGTCTATGCTGAAGTTGGGGCTCGCCAAGAAGGATAAAGAGATCGGAGCCTTGCAATTCACTGCCAGGGGGCATGTGACCGAGAAGCAATCCGTGCTGAACCAAAATAGGGAGCAGCGCAAGGAGATTGATTCTCTTAAGGGAGAGCGGGATGCCTCCAAGGCCGAGATGGACAAACTAAGGGCTCAATTAGCTGTCGCGGAGGCACAACTGGCAACCTCCGAGGCGGAGCGCTTGAAGGAGAAGGAGGATGCCGAGGTGATACTGAACAGGACGATTAATATATCGCATGTGGTCCTCATGCATCAACTCTGGAAAGTGAACCCGGAGGTACTAGGCTATCTGGGAGAGGATGCCGACGCCATGAGGGAGAAGCTACAGGTGTGGGATCAAGGCCCAGAGGCGTACGTCCAAACTTACAACATTGACGAATGTGCTGGAGCCCCTGAAGCGGGAGATCCCGGAGAGGCGGGGACCTCTGAACCTTCCCGTGACAAAGTTCCGCCTTCCAATGAGCCGACTCCGCCAGCCTCAGTTGAAGCCGATGTCCCCGAGACGGCGGTCGTGGAAGCTGCAGCTACCCCCAATGCTTGAAGGGGTTTTATCTTTAATTATTTTTCATTTGAGTTTTTCATTGCAGACATATTTGCCATATTTATAGCATTCTCCTTTCTTTTCTGCCGAGTTCTTTATTTAACTTTGCGTTTAGGGTAGACTTTTATACGGTAGAAACTGTTGTAGGGGCGCATGAGGTTTTGGTTCCAACGGCCAGAACCTATGCACATCCCACTTGAGGCTCTAACGGCTGATGTCTTTTCCCACGTAATTTCTAGGTTACGAAGGTTTCCTGGTTCCAACGGCCAGACTCCTTTCACCGTATTTTATCTTTCCTAAGGAAAATAGCCAATCCCGAGACTTGTAGTTATACTGTTCGCTGGGATTGCTAAGGTGAGCCGTTCCATGGCTCGGAACGGGAGTTCTTTTGGTGAGCGTCGCTAGACTTAAGGTTAGATCTTTGCGAAGCAATACTAACTGTCGTTGCGAACCTCATGGTGGCTGGCTTCAGGGACCTGGCACGGAGCCCTGCGAAGCAGGGCTCGTTGCTGTCGGGGAAATTGCCACGCCTACCAGGTGCGATCCCGGAGCAGGGGCTTTGCGAAGCAAGGCCTGCTGTGAGTGGGGGATCGACCATGTCTGCTCCTGGAGCAGAAACTTGCAGTGGTCGAGGAGCTTGCCATGCACTATTTTGTGAGATCCGGAGCTGAAGCCTGCGAAGCACGGCTTACAACGGTCGCGCATCTCGCCATCTTTCGCCTTACGGGACCCGGAGCTGGAGCTTGCGAAGCAAAGCTCTACAGCAATCGCGGAATATGTCTGCAAAGGACTTGTCAGGGAGTTGGGGGTGTTTCGGCGTAGCTCTCTGAATGTGCCTCACCCCCCAGTCCTGTTCATCGCTGTGCTACACAGGAGATAATTTTCATGATGCATAATGGCAGGCATTTCAATGGAAATTTTCACATAAACACATAATTCACGTAATGCAAACATGTTCATGGCAACAAATTAACCTAAGCTTAACAATTTAAAATTTTCAAACACAATGCTAGCACATAAGTGGTGTTCTGTGTATGTTTTGTTCAAGGGGCGTATGGCTATGCCTTAGCCATGTATACCCCCCCAAGTGAGCGTGGGGTCCGGACGTCTCCGGACCGCGTGGTCACTTGTTAAAACGCAGCTTTGAACACAGGGATAAAAAGTGCAGTAAAAGTGGAGTGAATCTCTCCGTGTTTCATTAAATTAGCCTGCTAGGCACGTGTTTTACAACAGGGAGGATTATTTCCACATTATTCACTTTTGCTAATTTCACCAAGGACTTCCGACTAGATCGTCCGGGGATTACTGGTAGTAACGGCGGAGGTGCTCCGCATTCCAGGCGCGTGGGACTTTAGATCCGTCGAGTCTCTTTAAGTGATACGTCCCATGGCCCACTTTTTCTTGGACTTCGTAGGGGCCTTCCCAGTTGGGTCCAAGGACTCCCACTCCCGGATCCTGCGTAGCAGGAAATACTCTCCGTAGGACAAGATCCCCAACTTCGAATGTACGGCTCTTGACTCTAGTGTTAAAGTGTCGGGCTATCTTGCCTTGGTACATTTTTAGTTGGACCTGGGACTGCTCCCGGAGCTCTTCGATCATGTCCAGGGACTCCTGGAGAAGGGCGTGGTTCCGAGTAGGGTCGTAGGTATCCTGCCTGTGAGAGGGGATCATAGTATCTACTGGGATGACGGCCTCGCAACCGAAGGTCATGGAATAAGGCGTGTGCCCCGTCGAAGTTCTCTCTGTTGTGCGATAGGCCCAAAGTACTCGCGGAAGTTCTTCCGGCCAGTGAGCCTTGCAGGCTTGGAGTTTTTTCTTCAACGTGGTCTTTAATATTTTGTTTACAGCCTCCACTTGCCCATTAGCCTGGGGTCTAGAGACTGCGGAAAAGCTTTTGATAATTCCATGCGAAGCACAGAAGTTCGTGAAGTGTTCACTGTCAAATTGCTTCCCGTTGTCGGACACAATTTTTCGTGGAAGCCCAAAACGACACACTATATTCCTGATGACAAAGTCCAGTGCTTTTTTAGATGTGACCGTGTTCATAGGTTCAGCCTCAGCCCATTTGGTGAAGTAGTCTACCGCGACTATGGCATACTTCACTCCACCCTTTCCAGTTGGGAAGGAACCTACTAGGTCAATGCCCCAAACGGCGAACGGCCAGGGGCTGGTCATTAAGGTAATTTCTATAGGCGGCGCTCGCGGAACCTTGGCGTACCTTTGGCACTGCTCACACCTTCTGACATAATCCACACAATCCTTCTTCATGGTGGGCCAGAAGTATCCTTGTCGAAGGATCTTTTTGGAGAGGCTCGGCCCGAAGGTATGGTCGCCACAGAAGCCTCCGTGAACCTCATGGATGATGGCGCTGACTTCGGTTCCGGCAACACACCTAAGGAAGGGTATGGACAACCCCCTGCGGTAAAGCTTTCCATCCATAACCACGTATCGGGGAGCTTGATACTGGAGCTTTCTTGCGTCAGCTTTATCAGTGGGGAGCTCTCCGGTGGTGAGAAATCTGAGGATGGGTCCTATCCAGGAATGGGAATGGTCGATGATGGCATTTACCCTCTGTGTCTCGGTAGTGGGTGCTTCTAAGTGCCCGATGGGCACCAGGCCATATTGTTCAATCTCCGAGTCTGTTGCAAGCTTGGCCAGCGTGTCCGCGAGTGAGTTCTGGTCCCGGGGGACCTGGCGGATTTGGTAGCCTTTGAAATGCTGCAGTAGGCCGCGGGAGAGAGACACGTAGGCAGCCATTTTTTCGCCTTTCGTCTGGTATTCCCCGGATATTTGGTTTACCACAAGTAGGGAGTCGCTGTATACTTCGATTTTTTGGGCTCCGACCTCTCTGGCCAGTCGTAATCCAGCTAACATGGCTTCGTGCTCTGCCTCGTTGTTGGATGCTGGGAACGCGAAACAGATGGCGCTCTGGAGCTGATGCCCTTGGGGAGATATTAGGATGACCCCTGCTCCAGCTCCTTTTTCATTTGAGGCTCCGTCTACATAGACCTTCCATGTGGGAAGTTCCGGGACAGGATCTTCCGGGAGGTCATTCATTCCCGAGCATTCCACAATAAAGTCCGCGAGAGCTTGTCCTTTTATGGAAACACGTGGTTGGTAGTGGATGTCGAACTGGCTCAGTTCCATGGCCCACTTAAGCAATCTGCCAGAAGACTCTGGTTTCTGCAAGACTTGTCGGAGAGGGTGGTTGGTGAGTACTTTGATGGTGTGCGCCTGGAAATATGGCCTTAGCTTCCGCGAAGAAATTAGCAAGCAGAGGGAGAGTTTTTCGATCATTGAATATCTGGACTCGGCGTCCAGTAACCTCTTGCTTACGTAATACACAGGGAGCTGGATACGGCCATCTTCCCGGACGAGAGCGGCACTCACTGCGTGCTCTGTCACAGCTAAGTATAAGAACAACGCCTCTCCTTCGACAGGTTTGGATAGAATGGGAGCTCGGGTTAAATGTTCCTTGAGGTGTTGGAAGGCTGCTTCGCATTCGGGGGTCCACTCGAACTTCTTGTTTCCTCGCAACACATTGAAGAAGGGGATACACTTGTCAGTGTCCTTGGATACGAAGCGGCTGAGAGCAGCTATCCTTCCGGTAACGCTCTGGACATCTTTATGCTTCCGGGGGGAAGGCATATCCATGAACGCCTTAATTTTCTCAGGGTTGGCTTCCACTCCGCGGGAGCTGACAATGAAACCGAGGAACTTCCCAGACGAGACCCCGAAAGTACATTTCTTTGGATTCAGTTTCATTCCATACTTTCGGATCACGGCGAAAGCTTCCTCAAGGTCGTCACTGTGGTCCCTGGAGGTCTTGGATTTTACCAACATGTCGTCCACGTACACCTCCATGTTCCTCCCCAGTTGGTCCTTGAACATCCTGTTTACTAGACGCTGGTACGTCGCCCCAGCATTCTTCAAACCGAAAGGCATGACCACGTAACAGTAGACACCCTTGTCCGTGAGGAAGCTGGTGTGTTCCTGGTCCGCGACATGCATCTTGATCTGGTTGTATCCGGAGTACGCATCCATGAAGGATAAGAGTTCGTACCCGGAAGTAGCGTCTACCATCTGATCGATTCGCGGAAGAGGGAAACAATCTTTCAGGCAGGCTTTGTTTAGGTCCGTGAAGTCAATGCACATTCTCCAGGACCCATCGGGTTTCGGGACCAGAACTGGGTTGGCCAACCACACGGGATAGTGTGACTCCTGGAGAAAGCCTATGGACATCAGCTTGTCCACTTCAGCTTTGACGGCTTCGGCCCTCACTGGGTCTAACGGCCTCCTCTTTTGGCGAACTGGAGTTGCAGATGGGTCTATGTTGAGTGCGTGGCACGCAACATTAGGATTAATCCCCGTCATATCAGCATGGCACCATGCCAGGATATCCTGATTATTCTTCACAGTGGCCACGATCTTATCTCGAATGGCCGACGGCAGGTTTTTCCCCACCTGAATGACTTTGGTGGGATCTCCCGGGTTGGGGATCACCTCTTCGACTTCCTCCATCGGCTCTATTGCTTTCTCGATTCCCACTCTTGGGTCGAGTTCGTCAAAGTATGCCTCTTGAGCACCCCCAGTTTCTGGTAATTCTTCCGCCAAAGGGATGGCAGCAACCGTCTCCTGGACCGTGTAGACGGATCGAACGGAGACGTTATAACAGCTTCGTGCACTTCGTTGGTCTCCTCGGAGGGTGCCGATACGCCCATCGTCGCATGGAAACTTCAAGCATAAGTGGCGTATCGAGGTTATGGCCCCAAAATCTATTAGGACCGGTCGGCCTAGGATGGCATTATACGCCGTGGGGCAGTCGACCACCACGAATGTGCTGTGCTTGAAGGCACAAGCGTCGCTTTCTCCTCTGAGGGTGACTGGAAGTTGAATTTTTCCTAATGGCATGAGTGCATCCCCATTGAACCCTTGAAGCTGGATGGGGCATGGGGTCAGGTCTGTCTCGGTTAATCCGATTGTGTGGAAGGCCGCTTTGAAGAGGATGTTTACGGAGCTTCCGTTATCGACCAAGATCCGTGAGACCTTCTTATTGGCAATCTGGGCTTCCACCACGAGGGGATCGTTGTGGGGGAAGTGCACATGTCGAGCATCGTCCTCCGTGAAGGTGATGGGAAGATCCATCATTCGGGGACGTTGAGCAGGTGATTGAACCAAGGCGCACATCTCCCCGGTGTGTTCTAACTCCCTCAAGTACCTCTTCTGGGAGTTGCGGGTGCTTCCGGCAAGGTGCGGTCCTCCGAAAATGGTGGCTACGTGTCCGTCAACGGGTGGCGGAGCAAGGCCGGGCGGATATGGGTTGCCAGGCCCTGGAGCCAACAAGGCAATGGGTGCCGGAGCGGTTGGAGCAGGAAGCGCTGGGAACTGAGACCCGGGAGCTTGGGGGTGACCGGCTCCAGGAGCGCTAGCGGTCCCCCTCTGTCCCGGGAAATATGCAGCTCCGTGAACTACTCCCTGTCCGGGATAGATAATGGGTATCCTCACCCACTGACCGAGGTGTCCCGCTCTTGCCAGGGACTCGATCTCATCCTTCAGCTGAAGGCACTCGTTCGTGGTGTGCCCCACGTCTCCGTGGAACTCACACCTCTTATTGGAGTCTCGCGGACGCCTCCCTCCGTGAGACACTTTCGGGGGCTTCCTGTAGTTGACCATATTACAGGTCGCCCGATAGACTGGTATACTCCGTGAACTTGGGCTCATAGTCCTTCCGGGGTTTCTTTGAATGGTCTCCCCGGTTGGAGTTTCTTCCACTTCGTTTGCTCCGCGATTGGCTCAAATTTCGTTAAGGGGCTTCCGCTTGCGGCTGCGGCATGCCAGGAGCGATACTACATCCAGTTTGTACAGCTCCGTACCCAGAGAAATGGGTTTGACTCGGCGTCTGAGCAGACGCGGAAGGCCCATACACACTTGGGGTGAATTGGGCTCCTGGAAGCGTGAGAGCTGGTGCGGGAGCTTGCGAAGCAAAGCTCGGCGCAGTCACGGAAGGCATTGGAGCTGGGGGAACTCCAAAGGCCTGCTGGTAGGCATCCTCAAGGTTGATGATTCCCTGAGCTTTTGACATGAATTCGAACAGCGTTTCTGCCCGTCTCCTTTGCATTTCCCCCCATAGCAGGGAGCCGACAGTAAGGCCTGATTGAAGGGCGATCAGCTTCATGTCATCGCTGACCTTGGTCTTTGCAGCAGCTTCCATCATTCTCTGAATGAAAGCTTTGAGGTTCTCATTGGGTTGCTGCTTGATGTTGGTTAAGGAACCCACCTCCATGCCGTGGTCGCGGGCAGCAATGAACTGCCTCCTGAATGCGGACTGTAGCTCCTTCCAACTGTGGATTGATCCGGGAGCTAATCTTTTCCACCAGTCCTCCGCGGACTTGGTAAGGGTGAGTGAGAAGCACATGCATTTGGCGTCCTCACTGACACGCGCCACTTGCATCATTTTGTTGTATTTAGCTAGGTGGGTACGCGGGTCTGTCCTCCCATCATATAATTCTATGTGAGGCATTTTGAAGTTATCCGGGAGGGACGTTTCCGCGATCCTCCGAATACATGGTTCCGGGTCTTCCTCCTCAGAGTCTGACAGGGCCCCACTTTGCTTCCGGACCAGCTTGGTCAAGGCAGCAATCTTTTCCTCGAGCCTCTTCGTATCACTCTCCGGGAGGTCACGTCCCCGGAGCTTGTCATTAATATGATTTCGGAGGTCATCTCCGCAAGGCCGGGCCTTTTCTCCTTTGGCCTTTTCATACTTGGCCTCCAACCTTCTTCTTAGGTCCACCGTGGACCAGCTATCTTCGGAGTGCGAGTTCGCAGCCCGACCGTCCTAGTTGACGGAATCACTGGGGCGGTTGTTCCTTCCCCTAGGCCTGGGTGCCTTAGCACCGGGCCCTTTAGGCACGGAGTGCCCCCTTGGGACTGAAGGACGTCTGGGCTTAGGAGCGCCAGAGACCTTCTGCGCGCGGGGGGGGGGGGGGGGGGGGGCAGTCGGCCTGGTGATTCACGCCTTTAGGAGGTGCAGGGGCATCAGCGCGTACAGGCTCTCCAACTTTTTCTTTGCCCTTGTTAGGGGCGGCTTTGGATGGTCCAGCAGCGGCTGGATCCGGCATAGCGGCATCAGCACCACCTAAAACAGAGGCGTCCTCGTCCGAGTCACCTAGGTCTCCGAACTTGCTTTGGAGGCGCTCCATCATGCGCTGCATTTTTTCAGAGAGGCGCTCCTGCTCAGCAAGCTTGGCTTTGGTGACCTCCAGTTCTTCGGCTACTTGGACCAGTTCTGGGTCCTTCTCATAGTAGCAGCCGTCCTTGTAATAACCGTCTTGGACATACTCTTCTTCGTCTTCTAAGTATGTTGTATCTTCGGTACTGACCCGATCCTGGCGGGATGTCGGGTCTTCACCTTGGTAGTCCAAGGGTTCGTTTTGCACCGCATCTTCCATCACAGTATCGGGGTTGACCCTAGCATTTTTGTCAACCGCGGATTTTCTCGTAGTCACCATCTCTTTAGCACGGAGTGAATACAAAAAACGTACACAGAAAAAGAGCTGACTAACAACTTCCTACAGCTCTCAATGAAAGCACCAAAATGTTTACCGAGTTTTTCGGAAACGAATACAAACAGAATAATAAAAAGATAAGAATTGTAGAAGTGCAGAAATGTAACTAAACAAACAGTATTTTTACGTGGTTCAAGCGTTAACAAGCCCTAGTCCACGAGTCGATGTAATTATACTTGTAAAGAATTACAGTAAAATAGCTGGTGTACAAGAACTTCACACACTCACAGTGTTTCTCTCGGGTTCTCTTGAAGAAGATGAAGCTAGAGAGATTTTAGTAGAGTTCTTGCTATATGATTTGTTGGCCGTCCCTCCTATTGTAAAATGAGGGGGTCTTTATAGCTAGGGTTTTGGATTAGGGTTTTTCTCTACGTCCATGAGTCTTAATTACACCAGCCATAAATAGGGGATACAATTACTGTAGTAGCATGGCTACAAGACTCTATGTGGGCATATTTACGTGAAAGTATGGGGAATACACAAAGTCAGCCGTCTTTTCCAAGTTGTCAGCGGAACAGTAGGCGAAAAGGTACCCTTAGGCGTGCTGGGATGTGTGCGGCTTTGACCTGTCGGGCGTGTCAGGCGGGATCCTGTGTCAGGTGGATATCATTCCAAATATGCCTCCTCCACGACTCGACCGCCTGGTCTTGTTCCGTGCGAGGCACGGAACTGTTTCCGCGAAGACCACTTGAAGAGCTTCTCCTGGAAGGAGCTTCCCCGAAGGATACCCCTTCGGGAGTCCGGGAGAGTTGACGAGCCTCCGTGTCGCGTTTGCTTGAAAGAGTAATCCGGACACTAAACGGGAGAGGCGAAGCCTTTCTGTCCATCCGCGAGCTCTGGTCACCTACCGTGAAAGACATTGATAATTCTGCTTCCCCAAGGATATCCATCTAAACGCTATCCGGAAATCAGGATAACATCATCCATATATATTTCAATGTTCTTTTCCACCATATCAGAAAATAATGACATCATGCATCGTTAAGAAGTAGCAGGAGCATTGCATAATCCAAATGGCATTCTACGAAAAGCAAATGTATCATTAGGAAAAATGAAAGTCTCTTTCTCTTGGTCCTTGGAAGCAATATGTATTTGATGATAACCGGAGTACCCATCTAGGAAGCAATAGAAATGATGTCCCGACAGTCTATCGAGCATTTGATCAACAAAAGGCAATGGGAAGCAGTCTTTCCTTGTTGCCTTTTTTAATTTCCAGTAATTAATACAAATTCTCCACTCTGTCACTGTACGAGTTGGAATTAACTCATTGTTTTCATTTTTGACTACCGTCATTCAGCCTTTTTTCGGAACCATTTGTACCGGGCTTACCCACGAACTATCTGAGATTGGATAAATAACACCAGCATCTGACCACTTCAAAATTTCTTTCTGAACCACCACTTTCATAGTGGGATTTAACCTCCTTTGAGTGTCATTGCTAGGCTTGTTGTCCTCTTCCATTAGAATACGATGCATAACAGTAGAGGGACTAATACCTTTTATATCAGCTAAGGTCCAACCAATGGCCAATTTATGAGCTCGAAGCACTCTTAATAATTTGTCCTCTTCAACAGTAGATAGTTAAGTTGAAATAATATCCGGGAGAGTGTCATTCTTACCCAAATAAGCGTACTTAAGATGTTCCGATAAAGTCTTCAATTCAAGTACCGGTGGCTTCTCAATAAATGGTAGTGGTCTCTCGGGCCCTTGTCCAAGTCCCTCATAGTTCTTCTAATAATCAGGCCCAGCAAAATTTAACCAATTTACATATTCAATAACATTAGTATCATCACAATCTTCCATACTTGGCGAAATAAGACTTGTCTCAAGAAGATCTTCGATGAGTTTTCCCTTTGACAAACTATCCTCAATTACATTTACACTAAAGCAACTATCGCTTGCTCTAGGATACTTCAAAGCCTTGAACACATTAAATACAACCTCATTGCCCTGCACTCTTAGCCTCAACTCTCCTTTTTGAACATATATCAAGGTTTGACCGGTGGCTAAAAATGGTCTCCCCATAATAATTGGAACATCATCTTCTTCCTCCGTATCATGCACAATAAAATCTGCGGGAAAGATGAATTTGTCCACTTTGACAAGAACTTCTTCAATAATACCTCTGGGATGTGTCAATGAATGGTCGGCCAATTGAAGAGTAACAGTACTGAGTCTAGCTTCCCCCAAACTAAGTCTTCTAAATACAGACAGCGACATTAGATTAATGCTTGCACCCAAATCACATAAAGCCCTCTCACAATGGAAATTCCCAATGGTGCAAGGTATAGTGAAACTACCCGAATCTCTTAACGTTTGAGGAAGCTTCTTTTGAATAATTACACTACACTCTTCAGTCAAAGCCACAATTTCATAATCCTCCATTTTTCTCTTATTGGACAATATCTTTTTCATAAACTTCACATAACTAGGCGTTTGTTCAAGAGCCTCAGCAAAGGGAATGTTAATGTGAAGTTTCTTAAATACCTTGAGAAATTTGGAGAATTTTTTGTCAAGATTGGCCTTTCAGAACCACTGAGGGTAAGGAATCTTTGGTGTAGGCTCGGTGTATATCGGCTTCTCTTTCTTTGGAAGTAAAAGGGTCTTTGATTTAGCCTGTAGGATGGTCTATGTGGAGGACATTGAGGCGAAATTGAATGATATTGTGGTTGGTGCCTTTTATTATTACTCCATGACAGATTTGGATGGTTCTTGTACATTGGAGTATAAGTGTTGGGGTATGGGTTGTTATTCGGTTGCCTCGGGTAATTACTAATGGCTTGCACCTTTTCAAGTGGAATATCATCTACTAAATAAGAACACATTGCTGGACATTGCTCAAAGTGATGAGGGCCTCCACATGTCTCACAAATAATAGAAGCGGGTTGTAGTTGCATCGCTTGAGCTGAAATGTTATTTTGTTGTTGCATTTGCTTGGTCAATGAAGCAATTTGAGTTGTGAGCACAGCAATAGGATCAACTTCTAGAACTTCCACCACCTTCTTATTTTCTCGCTCAGTTGGTCATTGATAGTTATTCATGGCCATCTCTTCCAAGAGCTCATACACTTCGTTAGCACTTTTGCTCATAAATGCCCCCCCACTACTGCATCTATTATAGTCATTGTGTCTCCCCTCAGCCCATTATAAAAAGTGTGCAACAACATCCATTTCACTATACCATGATGTGGGCATTTTTGAAGCAACTATTTAAACATTTCTCAAGCATCATATCATGATTCCCCCTCAAATTGACAGAAATTATTTATTTCACCTCTAATCTGGGCTGATTTAGTTGGAGGAAAATACTTAGCGAGGAATTTTTGGGCAAGGTCCTCCCATGTCAATGTGGAGTTGTCTTGTAGCGAAATTAACCAACTTTTAGCTCTATCTCTCAAAGAAAATTAAAATAGCCTCAAAAGGATTGCATCATTACTTACTCCATTCATTTTGAAAGTAGCGCATAACTCCAAAAAGTTAGTAATATGGAGGTTCGGATCCTCATTGCGTAGCCTCCCAAACTGAACGCAATTCTGAACCATTTGGATAATTGAGGGCTTGATCTCAAAATTATTTGCCTTGGCAGTAGGTGGTCGAATGCTAGAGTGTATCCCTATAACAGTAGGGAGCACATAGTCCCTCAGTGGTAGGTCTGCCTCAGCTGCAGCGTTACCCTCATTACCTTGATTCAGATTGTTGTTGGCAACATTATAAACCTTTTGTGCCATTCTTTCTATTCTTTTCTATTTTCTTTTTCTTTTGCATGTCTTCTCAACCTAAGGATCAATAGGAACTAGTATATTCGAACCCTCACATCGCATAAACTAGATCACCTAAAATTGAGAAATTTAAAAGCAACTCAAATTAGAAAACGTTAGAATAAAACCAAAGTAGAACGAAAAAAAATTGATATTGGATATTAGTCCCCAGCAACAACGCCAAAAACTTGATCGGTAAAATATGCACACAAGTGTACATGGTCGTGTCAAGTAATAAATTCTGTAAGAACAGATATCGCCACACAAAGACTATTAACCAATTACCAATAATCGCTTTTCACTTTCTATTTGGTGATTAAAATTGAAATTGATAATTATAAACTACAAACGCAATTTAAATAAATGTAAACAGAACTATAAATCAAAAGATAAAATCAATAACAAAAATCCTAGAAAATTAATTCATCAACATTTCATTCTATTAATTTTACTAATCAATTCTAAATCTCTTCTTCCTATTCTAATAGCAGGTTAACTAAAATCGATTCATATTCTTTTTCAAGATATAAGATCTCAACTTATATGCAAGTTTTCTACACATCTATGATAAACTTAAACACATAGTAGGCATTAAGAATGGTAACCTAATTGCTACACAAGTCATACAGGTACTCTCGTCCAATATGTAACCTATGTATATTTAACGATAGCATATTCCATTCGCTTCTTTCGAGTTTTGAATCAAAATCATAAATCAAGAAAATAGTGATCAAGTATTCACTAGCATTAAGCAAACATCGTATAGATTAGAATAAAGAAGAAGTATCAATAGAACATCATAATAAAATTAAATCAAAATTCAAGCGATTACATTAACCCCAAGATAGAGGATTTATTTCATATCAGTCATGACTAAAATCATAAAACAATTATTCAGAATCATAAAATTAAACTACCAAAAACTAAGGGAAAAGTGAAGAAAAATAGATCAATAATGCTCCACAACTGCTAATCCCAAATCCAAGAACCTCCCCTTACAAATGACCTAACAATCGTATTTAAACACATTTTCCTCAAATTTTAATGAGGCGGGTTGTGACTTGCCCATTCCTGAGTCGCGACCCGTGTCCTTTTCTGGGAATTCCTATCTCCTCTTGAAGTTTAGGCACCGTGCTTGATAAACCAAGTTGCGACCTACCTGAACTTAATCTCCTTCACCAAATCGCCTCTGTCTTCATCCAAGCTGTGACTTGCAAGGGCAAGTCGCGACTCTTTGTTCCAAATTTCTAGATTTCACTCTTTTCTTCACTTCTTTTTGTACCAAAGTCATCCAAAAATTCCTGGCTCACCCGCGTTCACACAAAAATGTCTAAAGACGCCCAAAATACCCATTTTCATCACCAATTTATAGCAAAAATATGTCAAACAAAACAAACACAAGCATAATATCGAACAAAACTCACAATTTGACTCAAAACTAAGACTAAAACACACTCTAAAACTACCCTAAAACGAACTTATCAAGTCTCTAAATGTACTCAACACATGAGATCTAGAGACTTGGATAATGACTCTTATTGTGTGCCTTGAGAAAATAGAAAAATAGAGCGTATATTTTTCTTGACTGCTTATGAGAGTTCTATCTGAGATAACGCTAGAAAATATCTATATATAGTCTGGGTCTAATTTCATTAGGTTTAGGTTTAGGTTTTATTTATTAAATTAATATTATAATCAAACCAAAATATCAATTAATTAAATAAATAACAGAATTTGTAACTGAACACAAATGTGCCATTGCAGTGGATCCCACCCCATGGTCAACGCCAGTAAATGTGCAAGCACAATGACTAGCGTGTAGCAGCATAAATTGTTAGGATCAATGCCCTAAAAGCATGTTAAGACATTTTATTGAATTTAATAAAAAGAACAATTTTTATATATTTGAATATTATAATTAGTGTTTGAATTAATTATATGATAATATCAAGAAAATTTCTTATTCATTCATGAGAATGTGATCTTGTATTAGCACGAGATAATTAATATCATATATAATGAATAAAACAGTCAGTAACATATTAAAGTAAGGAATCTTTAATGAATGGTTACTAGTGCGGTTTACTAAGCATATGGGTTGCAAGTGATCTAGATTTGGATTACTAGTGTGGATAGACATCTTAGTAAAGGTATTGTATATAATAGAGATTATATATGACATGACTAATAAGAATTAATTATCTTTATAAACTTGTCGTTTGACATAAAGATTTGATTCTTATCATAATAGATGATCGTTTGTAGATCAGTCTAAATCCTGAGTATTCATGAACTTTTGTTTGTGTTTATTGGATCTTTTGATTCACTCGTTAAGGTTTTCTTAGTATAATGAGGCTAATGACTTTTGTTTTGGAGATTCAATATCATGAATGGCTGGGAACATGAATTACAATAATGGAATCTATACTTTCCTAATGGATTGAATATTAGTACCCTTAAGGGTTAATTCTGGAACTGGATAGTTATTAAGCTCGAATCTGTAATTTTATTATAGATTAATTATTCACTAGTGAATTAATGGTACTTAAGGATCACGAGGTAATTAGAATGGTAAAACGGTAATCTTGACCAGCTCTAATTAACGAACCAATAAATTGAGGACAAAACTACATTTATTGATTATATCAATGGACTACAAAAGAAAACTCTGTAAATATAATTCTTTAAATACGTAGAGTGCAATTCCATATTTATAATGGAGTAATCATGGAATTAATAAATAAGATTATTGGATTAAAGAATTTAATAAATAATTGGTTTATTGGAGCTTCGTATTATAAGTCCATGGTCCCCGGATCATCTGTGTCCTACACTGTCAAGGGTAATGATGTCAAAAGAAAGATTTGTAGAGAGAATGACTTAATTGCAAAGGAATTCATTTTTTAGGGCAATTAAATAATTATGTGATAGTTATGGACAATTGATTAATTATGAATTAATTAATTATTTAACTATATAGGTTAAAATAAATATTAATCTTGTTTTGATCAATATATAAAGAAAGATTAATAATTATCTTATTTAGAATAAGATATTTATTTATTTATTTAAAACTAATATTTAAGATAAAGTTAATTTTGAATTAAATGATATTTATTTTGGGATAAATATATTGTCTTAAATATTAATTAAATAAACAAATAAAAAAATTAAGGAAAACCCTATTGTGGCTCACGCCACTCACTGTATTGCACAGGGACTGGCGCCACACAGGGATATTTCCTATCAGATTTGAATTTTGGATTTCAAATAATTTGTTTATTTAAATATATATTTAATTATTCTTTTTTAAATATGATTTAAATTAAATAATTAAATAGGTTATAACTTATTAGTTTTATTTTGATAAAAATAAAGATTAATTAAATTAGTTAATTATCTTTATAAACCTAAAAAGAATGTTATTGTTTAAAAAAAAAAACACAGACTCTCTTTCAGAAATAGAAGCGATAATTTTCCTAAACCTGAAAACTATTCAATTCCTCTTCTCTCTATCAAACATCTCTATATCTCATGTGTTGAGTACATCTAGAAAGTCACAAATCAACATTTTGAATCCTACGTGCCCACACACGTCCTTGTGTGTTTGAGGATTGGTTTGGAAGATATAGGTGTGAGCTTTCAGGACTTTGATAAGAAAATCGTTGATTTTATACAAAAAGATTCGATGATACTTGATAGGCTACAAGAGGTAATCTCTAATGTGATTGTATGTGATTCAATATATATATATATAGGTGTGTGTGTGTGTATGATCTTGACTGATATTAATAATTATTAAAAAGGGCACATTCCCCCGCTGCGTATCTCTGATTTGCTCTTTTAATACCAACATAAATACCACATGGTATTTTCTCATTTATTTATTTTATTTAATAAGATAAAATATTTATGCATTTAAAATAATGTATTATTTTAAATTGCATAAATATTAGTTAATTCAAAATTAACTTTATCTTATAAAATCTAATTAAATTATTATCTTACAATAGTCTAATATTATTTAATTCTATGAATTAAATATATTCTCTCAATATTAATTAATTTTCAAATAATTTATATTTTACTCAACTAATATAGTTTTCAAACAAAGCATAATGGAATGGGTTTAATAGACATATTTTTACACACAGTCATACATTAGTTTTATACCATTAGATATTCAAGATTAAAGCATATTAGTATTAATTAGAAAAAATAAAACCTAAATAACTTTAAAAAAAGATAAAAATGATAAGCAAACATTAATTAACAACAAAGAGATATATATGACAAAAATAATTTTTTTTCAAAAGCATGAAAGGAGAAAAATAAACCTCAAAAAATGGAGCTCATTTTCAAAATTTTAAAATAAGTAATTATTATCAAAGTTCACATTACAGTGATAGTAAAAATATATAGTCTATTTTTTATAACTCATATCTTGTTCCAATATATTTTCGACTTCTTTGACCAAAAAGAAAAATATATGTAAATAGTGAAATATGTGAATATAGAGTGTGTTAAAAAATGTTAATGTTGGTGATTGATTTTTATTATTATTATTTAAGCATTAATACATACATATTTTAAAAGTAGTGTTTAGACATTAATATATGTGCATTAACTAAAAAAATTCATAATTATAAAAAGTTTTAATATAAATTTATTTGAAACCCTATTTATAATATTTTCATTCAGTTATAGATATATATGTATATGGAATTTTAATGTTATTAATATATGCCTTAATTTTAGCCCTTATATCAAGTTTATCTAATGATGTAAAATTAGTGTATAAATGTGTGTAAAAAATCGTGTTTATGAAATCTATCATTTAATTAATTACATATAATTATCCAATAATTATATTTTGTCCTAGAAAATTAATTTCCTTGTAAATTAGTCCTTTCTTTTTGCCTCTTACATTCATACCCTAGACTATGTAGTATAGAGGTGGCTCGTGGACCATGAACATACAATTCTAAGCTCCAATAAACCAGATTATTAATTTAACTCTTTAATTAAATAATATTTGGTGTACTACAAAATAAGCATGGATTCAATCATTCAACTCGGGGGTATAGCTGGCAGATAAACATATAGAGAAAGCATGCGAGTAGGACATCTAGCTAACTTTGATGTGAGCAGCTCGAGTTAAGACTTGGCAGTATGACAAGCAGATAATCTCCAGATTGCCTCTCGGGACAATAATCTAGTTCGAGACATGTGATGACTAGATCGCCTTCTAGATACTCTAAATTTTGTTTGTACCAAAGTTCAACTCATTAATGCCCAGGAAGATGTTCAATTCAGCTCAGTTCGAGGAAGATCTTCAGCTTGTGGAAACCTGGTCACAACGTACAGTGAAGGATCTTGAAAGACTCGAAGGTTCCTTATAGGCTCATTAATGCCCAGGTTGAATTACATATTTATTGCCCAAGATAACGGGTGTAAATTCCATAGACAATCACATCCCTATTAAATGGAAAATTATCCTGATTGATTATTGACCATATTTATGCACGTGGTTACCCAAACCTGTCCAAGAATATCCACTATAAAATATCAGGGATAATGGACAGGAAAGGGGACTGCTTTTTAAGATACAGAAACTCTGCAGAAATTGTAAGAGATTAATAATATTGCCTCGTGGACTAGGTGGATTTTAACCATTGAACCACGTAAAAGTGTGAGTGTGAGACATTGTTCATTTAGTTAATTACGGTTTAGAAAAGAGCATTAATACCTCTGTTATCGGATTTCTTAATCCATTGTTGGCGAAAACCTGCGTCAAGAGATTGGTGCTTTCGTTGAGAGTTCATTGGTGCTTAATCCTCTACACAAAGTTTCACTCAACATTCATCATGGTGGTCACCCGATCTATGCACGACAATGAAATGGAGCAGCCTGGTGATCAAGAGGCGCATCATACGATCGTTTCCACTGGAAAAGGCCCAGACATTCAGCAACACCCTCGAAAGCAACATGTGGGCCAACACGATACTGGGAGTTCAGTATCACGCCCACAAAATCCTAATCTGGGGTATCTAACAACCATCAAGATTGAAAATTCCCAATTAAAGCTCGGGCTAACAGGCAGATCGAGGAGGTCACAGCTTGGTTATCCCCTCTTGCAACCGATGTTAACGTTGGAAATAGGCAAAGTGGGTCTCATAGGTCCCACATGAATAACCGACCCAATCCTAGTCGTTCTACTAGAACTGCCACTTCGAGCTCTGTACCTTCCTAACAAAATCAGCGAAGTGCTCAAACCGCTAATCCTCACAGGAACCATCGTCCCTATGTTAGTCGATCAGTCAAAACTGCAACCCCCAGCTCCATGCCTTCTGAACAGATTCCAAGGAATGTTCACAACAACCCAACAGGTCGAGCTGGAACCAATTCACGGAGACAAAACACCCCAGCGAATCAATTAGTGTTGCAATTAGAGCCTCTGGCATAGAGGACCCAAGAGATCAAGGTAGAACCGAGACGGGCTAACCTAGTGTGCCCAGATGGAACGAGGATAGCCTCGCTGATAAAGTACCCTCCATCACCAATTAGACATACAACACCACCGCACCCACAGAGGAACGCTCCAGTTTGAGGGGATAGCAGGAGAAATCCTCCTCCCTCAGAGGATATCTGTGTCCCACGGCTTCGCGCCGATAATCCCGGTCCTCAATCTCAGCCGCAGGTTGTAAGTTTTGCTAACGAAAGTTACTGGATGGGAAGTCAGTGTGGAGGCGGGTCTAAAAGCGACCTTAGGAATCATTTGAGTTCCGCACAAAGTCCTCGTTCCGATCCACATCCTGACCTGCGTGATCATCTGAATTCACAAATGAGGTATCTAACTCGCCATGATGATATGAGTTATACTCAGCACAGGGAGAATCTGTCTATCGTACGTGACAATGGGAATGTCCCACCTAATCAAGCTCAATCTTGGGGGGTAAAAAACCCATCTAACGCATAAAATAGGATGGGGCTTAGTGATCATCTCCCAACTAACCTAGAGACCTAAGATCCAACCCTAAAGCAGTTGGCCTTGATGGAGGACCAGATGAAGAGGCTCTTATTTGGAAAAGGAATTGATGATTGTGATTGAGGAGGAGCTCGAGCCTTTCGCTCCAAATATTGCAGCAGCTCCATATCCTGTTGGCTTCAGAATGCCAACCATGCCTACATTTGATGGAAACTCATATGCATCCAGTCACCTCAGGACGTTCAATACGCTAATGATGGCCCACATTGTCGGGTTTGACCTAAGGTGTATTTTTTTCCCTGCAACTCTGATTGGACCCGCCATATTATGGTTCAATAACTACAAAAGACATTTAATTACCTCGTGGAAGAAATTGTCTTTCGAGTTTAAGAGACAATTTCGGGCTTCAAAGGAAACTCGCTTTGAGGGTAATTCGTTGGCCAACATAAAACAACAACCTGGTGAGTCCCTGAAAGCATATCTAAGCAGGTTCACCAATGCCACAACACAAGCTAGAGATGTTGGTGATAGCTCCAAGCTCATGGCAATGAGGCCGGGAATCATGGTAGTAGGTGATTTATGGCAGGAACTCCAGCAAAAAGAAGTAAAAAGTGTAGATGAATTCTTGGCCTGGGCTCAGGAATGGATAAATTTAAGGAAGTGTGATCTGCTATTGCAGGAACCAGCCAGATCCCTATACAGGCCGCTGAAGCGGTGACAGATGTTCCAACTACGGCTCAACTTGTTACCCAGAATAACCATGTGGGAAACAATAAGAGAAAAGGGAATGGTGAAGGCGACCAGAACGACACGAAGAAGGACAAGCCTGAAGAAAAATTCAAGCCCATCTATGCCACCTATACCGACCTGATTGATACATGAGAACAAATTATCCTGGCAAACTCTAATCACCTTCCATGGAAGAAGCCAGAGTAGTTGACGCACCAAAGGGTGAAGAGAGATCCCTCTAAGTTTTGCCAATATCACAATGACATCGGCCATAACATTGATGATTGCCAACAATTGAAGGACAAGATCGAAACTCTCATTAGAGCTGGACCATTAGCCCAATATGCCCGAAACTGAGTAGTTCCCAATTAATCAGCCGAGAAAAATGTTCATCCAGCTACGGAAACTTCGATAGGCTAACCCAGAGCTCAAACAGATTAGGGGAACCAAGTCGATCCTCCTCCAATAGTAGGAATGGATATAACTACTATTTTCAGAGGACCCCATTTGGCGAGTACGAGCAATGGGGCCCAAAAAAAGTATATACATGAGCTGAAAACCCACAACGATGCTGAATTTATCCCGGAGCAACGGTTATCAAAACAATAGTGGTTGGAGAAACAACCAATCATTTTCACGAAAGAGGACGCTAGCCACGTTTAGTTCCCACATAATGATCCACTGGTGGTAACCATTTAACTCGCCGGTTGAAGGGTACATAGGATATTGGCTGATAATGGGAGCTCAGTGAATATGCTATTCAAGTCCACCCTAGAAAATATGGGATTGTCCGTAACCGATTTTAAGGCTACCTCAATGACACTGTACGGGTTCTCAATTGAAGGAACAGCAGCCATAGGGACGATCAGACTAGTAGTTACTCTAAGGGATGATATGCAAACTGTTTCTTAAATACACGAGTTCATTGTAATCGATTGTCCGACCGAATATAATGTGATTTTGGGATGACCCGCGTTGATGACTTTTGAGGCCATCACCTCGATCTGACACCTGGCTATGAAGTTTCCCTCAACTTCAGGTATATGTATCATGAGAGGAGACCAGCTCGCTGCCATAGAATGCTACAACATTTCCATAAGGGGAAAATCACAACTTGGGCAGCAAGCAATAGTCATAGCTGAAGGAGGAGAAGAGTCTTGGGTAATGGAAGTTACCTATGGGGTGGAAGAATCACAAGAATGAGATAACGAGGTCGCCCAACAGGAGGACATTGATTCGCAATTAGGCAAAGACAAGTCTGAGCTCCAAGAAGTGGAGGAGCTTGAGAAAATCAGTATCAGCCCAGAGGCACCTTCAAGGGTTATAAAGGTTGGGGAAAACCTTGGAGCCGAAAGGAAGAAGGAAATGGTCAAGTTCTGGAAAATAACCTGGATGTCTTTGCCTGGTTGCATGAAGATATGGTGGGAATCATTCCGAATGTAATAATGCATACTTTTAATTTGGACAGGAAGGTGCCTACAAACACCCCAAAATGAAGACTTTTGGGAGGAGAACGATCGGAAGCATTAGAAGAAGAAGTGGCTCGCCTGCTTAAGTGCAGATTTATCATGGAAGCAAAATACCTGACCTGGGTTGCTAACCCTGTTCTGGTCCCAAAACCCAATGGAAACTGGAGAGCTTGCATTGACTTCTCTGATCTCAACAAGGCATGTCCTAAGGTCTGTTTCCCACTACCTAGAATCGATCAGCTGGTATACACAACAGCCGGTCATGAGCTCGTATCTTTCATGGATGCATATTCTGGATATAACCATATCGTGATGAACCCTACAGACCAAGAGCATACCAGCTTCATGACTGATCATAACATATACTGCTACAAAGTTATGCCATTCGGGTTAAAGAATATTGGTGCAACATACCAACGGTTAGTCAACAAAATGTTCGTTAACTAGATCGGGAAAAACATAGAAGTGTATGTCGATGATATTCTTGTTAAATCAAAGATTTCCAGTAACCATGTATCCGACCTAGAAGAGTGTTTTGGCGTGTTAAGGAGGTACACCCCCAGAAGTGCACTTTTGGTGTTTCATCGAGAAAATTTCTAGGCTTCATAGTCAACACAAGGGGATAGAGGCGAACCAAGAGAAAATCATATCATTACTAGAAATGCCTTTGCCTAGGTTGCATAAAGAAGTACAGAGCTTAACTGGAAAAGTGGCGACCCTAAACCGCTTCGGTTCAAAATCCACTAACAAGTGTCTCCCATTTTACAACTTGCTCAGAGGAAATAAAAAGTTTTAGTGGACCGAAGAATGCGAACAGGCATTTCGCGACCTAAAAACTCACCTAGTTGAACCCCCCGTACTATCGAAACTCGCAGCTAGAGAATGTTTGCTTCTATATCTAGCTGTGACAAAAAAATGTGGTCAGCTCTGTATTAGTTCGAGAGGAGAATCAAGCGTAGAAACTAGTATACTACGTGAGTAAAAGACTTCTGGGAGCTAAGTCTCGATATCCTTTAATAGAAAAACTTGTGTTGTTGAAAACTAAGATCGTACTTTCAGTCCTACACCATCCACGTCATAACTGATCAACCTTTAAGGCATGTCTTTCAAAGACCTGAAACATCGGGACATCTACTAAAGTGGGTCATTGAACTCAGCCAGTTCAAAATATTGTATATGCCACACACACGATCAAGAGTCAAGAGCTCACTAACTTTGTGGTCAAATGCACAGGTTTTCAGGACGAGCCAATGAGAGAACCAGTGCAAGAGTTGTGGAAAATCTTCTTTGATGGATGTTGCGAAAATTAAAGCTACGCAAGTATACATAATCACTTTTTATTTCGGTAAGACCGATATTGTTCCCATGGAAACTGATTATCAAGTACAAATAGCCTATTTTATTTTCTATTTGGTAATCAAAAATTGGAATTTTTAAATCTGAAATAATAAATAACATAATTAAATGAAAACTGCAGAAATCAAATAATAACAAGAACACAAGGCTTAAATTCACTATGAAACAATTAGGAATCCTAATCTTTTCTACTATCCACTCTATTATTCTTTAATTCAATTACTACTGAAACTCTTCTCACTGAAATGATAGGCATGCAAAAGTGTTAACTATTCGAGTTAAGAAATAGAAAACTCAACCTAATGTGAATTCCCTATATTTCTATGGTCAATTCAAACAATAGGAAGCAATGAATACAACCCTAAATCACATAAATCAATTTCATACTCTCGTTCTAAATTAAAATCTATGTCTATTCAATTTTAGCATATTTAAATCTCACTTTTCATATTTTTATTCAAATTCATAAATCGTATGTAAAAGGTGCGCAGTTAATTACATGCACAATAAACACAAAGTGAATAGATTTCAGATGAATAAGAAATAGATAAATGCATTAAATCATAATAGAGTTTCAAGAGAGTCAATTAGGAGACCTAAACAAAAATTTAGTTCATAAACATGACTAAATCAAACATAAACATAGAATTTAACATAATTTAAATCAAAAGATAAAGAAAAGAACTCTAGGTTTTTGTTTCTTCTCTAGCCTCCTTGCTTAATCTGATCTCCCCCTCTAAAAACGTCATTAAGGAAGCTTTTATAGACCCTAATTAATTTTTGCATGAAAAGACAAGATTACCCCTGAAAATTCCCCTAAAATCTGTTTCCGTACGGACCCTAGCGCTGGGGCGCCACGGGATAGCGCTGAGGCGCTGAAATTAAGTCTGAGAACACGCTTCTGGAAAACTAATAGCGCTGGGGCGCTGAAATGTAGCACCTAGGCACTACAACCCGCATCAAATCATGCTCTCTGTTTCTCAACAGTGCTGGGGTGCTGGTTTTTAGCGCTGGGGTGCTACTTTGCAAAAAAATAAAATTGAACTCATTTCAAACGACCTGCAGCGTCATCTCATCATATTTTGATCATAACGCCTTCAATATAAGTCCAAATTGAATTATTCAAAAATATTTGGAAAGCTAAGAGAAATATCTAGAACTTCTATTTCTATAAGTGTTTCCAGAAAGTGAAGAAATCATAGTCAAAATATGGCTTGAAGTCTCAGACTTGCGTTATAGAGCAAAAACAACGTGTGCTCAGCATCTTTAATGTAGTATCTTCCACACATAATGTCTTGAAACTCCACAATCAACACTAAATCCATCTTATTCATCATATTTAACATGTTTCTTCTCATTTCACTCCATATTATGTACTTGACCATTAAAACCTGAAACAAGAAGAAAACAAGCGTAAATCTGCACTAAACAATCCTAAATAACTAAAAACACAACCTAAAACGATCTCTAAAACAAACCTAAAATGAACCTAACAATGGAGCCTCTAACAAAAATGGTTCAGGAGCTGGGATAATTCTGATATCACCTGAGGGGCATCGATTCAATACATCTCTAAGGTTCGGGTTCGAAGCATCCAACAACGAGGCAGAGTACGAAGCTCTAATAGCAGGAATAAGGGTGGCAAAAGAACTAAAGGCAAAAGCGATCCAATGTTATAGTAATTCCCAACTCGTTGTTAATCAAATATTGGGGGAGTATCAAGCTCGCAGAATCAAAATGGTGGCTTACTTAGCTAAGGTTAAGGGCTAGTTGTCTAAATTTGAGTTCTGCTCCATTGAACAAATACCCCACGAACAGAATTCCAATGTAGATGCTTTAGCTCTGCTTGCCACCACCAAAGAGGCGGATACACTGAACGTAGTCCCGGTGGAGATCTTGGAACAACCGAGCATAATGGCAAAATCGCTTAAGGTTGGAATGATTGACATGAAACCAACCTAGATAACCCCCATAGTGGAGTACCTCACAACCGGTAAACTACCAAGCGATCGAAAGGATGCAAGAAAATTGCTATATCAAGCCACGCGGTATGTTATGGTTGAAGGGACTCTTTATTGATGAAGGCATTCGCTACCCCTCCTGTGGTGTGTTCTGCCCGAGGAAGCGCAGACTATCTTGCAGGAGGTACATGAAGGCTTCTGCAGAGACCTTGCTGGGGGGAAAACTTGGCTCTAAAGATATTAAGATAGGGCTATTTTTGGTCCACGCTGAAAAAGGATTCAGCCTCGTACGTGTAGAAATGCGACAAGTGCCAATGCTTCGACACCATTGCTCGGGTAGCACCCATTGAGTTAACCATGATCTCATCCCCCTAGCCATTTGGAGTATGGGGATTCGACTTGATTGGTCCTTTACCAATAGGAAAAGGAGGAGTTTGTTATGCAGTTGTTGCCATTGACTACTTCACAAAGTGGGTCAAGGCCGAGCCTTTGGCGACCATAACCTCGAAGAGAGTCCTGGATTTTGTCATAAAGAACATCATATGTCGCTTTGGGCTCCCAAAGAAGATCGTGTCTAACAACAGAACTCAATTCGATAGCAATCTCTTCACAAAATTTTGTGATAAATACATCATAACCAAGAGTTTCTCATCAGTAGCATACCCGCAATCTAATGGGCAGGTCGAGGCCGTAAACAAAACCCTAAAGGCGAGAATAATGAAGCGGTTAGATGAATCTAAGGGATTATGGCTCGAGCAGCTTCCACAAGTGCTTTGAGCCTATAGAACCTCACATCGCACCACCACAGAGCATGCTCCCTTTGCTCTTACTTTTGGAAGTGAGGCGATGCTCTCGATTGAGACACTAGTGGCGACACATAGACAGAAAACCTTTGTTCAAGATCAAAACCACGAGCTAATCAACGCATCCCTGGATCTGATCGAGGAAAAATGAGAAGAGTCACAATTGCAGCTCACCCAATATCAGCAGAGAATCACTCGTTACTTCAACTCGAAGGTGAAAGGCCGCTGACTCGGACTCAGTGATTTAGTGCTTTGGAGGGTGTTTTTGGCAAGTAAAGAACCCAAGGATGTTGTATTAGGACCAAACTAGGAAGAGCCATACCAGATCGTGGAAATCATACGTGAAGGGACCTTTAAACTAGCTCGGTTAAATGGAGAGATGGTTCCACGGACCTAGAATGACCTACACCTTAAAAAATATTGTCAGTATTAGTTGAAAGAGTTAATTTCCTTTAATGTTTTTGGTACTATTCCATGTAAAGCTTATTTACAAAAGTCATTCCATCTAAATAACAATGGATTTTTACGTAGAGCCAATTTTTTCAACTTATTCTTATAAAGAATCACGTGCTCATTTTGTAAAAGCGACCTAGAATATGCATAAGTTCTAGTTGCTTGGGGGCACATAATCAAAGAGCTTTTAAAAGAGTTTAGCATATTCAGTTAAAATTTGAATTAGAATTTGGAAAAACTTAGAATTTGGAAAAATTGATTATTCAACGGCTTTTTAAAGCTCATATTTTCAAACTAATTCCAAATAAGAACTAAGTATGGAAATTTCTCAGACAAAACAAAACCTAGAAGACAACTAGGAAACCTGGATATAATCAGGTTCAAGGCCTGATTCTTAACCGGTATAATGATATTAGTTGATAAACTCCTTAACATAACTAGGTCCAAGGCCTGGTTCTTAACAAGTATAATGCTATTAAGCGGATAAAACTTCTAGACATAACCAGGTCCGAGGCCTGATTCCTAACAGGCATAACACTATTATGCGGGAAAATTCCTGGGTATAACCAGGATATCGACTAAAATTGTTTAGACAAACCATCAAAAACCTATCGCAATCTAAAGCCAACCCCTACGATTTTGAGTATGCAAGAATTTAAAATTCATAAGCATGAGAAAATAAAAGATTAAGGGGAACAAAAATAGATCACAAAATAACAAACATGTGCTAAAAAGTATATGATTATCTCGAGGAGAAAAAACCTCAATCTAAGCCCAAAGGCGATTGTTTTAGTTTTTGACAACTTAATTACAGGAAAAAGAAAGCAAAATAAACGTATTAAAAACATCACTGAGCTCCGTCAACTTTCTCATTTAATGACACATTCTCATCGTCCATGTAATGCCCCAAAATCCCTAATGTGGTTTGATGGCTGGATTAGTAGGCCGGGAGGGCCATAATTGTTTTATTGTACCCTTAAATGATTATATGCATGTTTATGTGAATTATATTATAATATGATGTCAAATGCATGCATGTGGGTCCACATTTCATCACAGGGGTATTTTCATAATTTGGCCCGTTGAGGGCATATCTGTATATTTTGGTGCGTGCTTGTGATTAATTGTTGAGGCCATATTATAATGTGGATTTTTTCGAGCCATTCGGCATGAGACAATCTTTGAATATAAACTATCAGTTTGGTCATAACAGGCTTAAGCTTGGGGCTAGGGGTGAGTCTCGGGGTGTTTTGGTGATTAGAGCGTTACCGGGAATAATTAGTATTTGAGAATAACGGGAATTGAAGGGTGTTAATTATGATTAACAAAATAGGTGGGAAATGATGGTTTTACCCTTGGGAGACTTTAGAAACCTTTATTTGACCTAAGGGCATTTTAGTCTTTTCTCCCCTAGGATTAATATAAGCCATTGAAGGCTGTGGAACTTGCAAGAAACAGAGCCTAGAAAACCTTCTCTCGTGCATCCTTTCTTTTTCATTCTTCTTTGGAGTTTTTTTATCCCAATTTGAAGAACTAAGCTAAGGAATCAAAGTTTGGAGCTTAGGACTTTAGTTCAACCATTGAAGAGGACTTAAATCCATCTTGAGGTAAGAATTTATCCATGAAACCTTAGTTATGCTTTGTTTTTCTTATGGTTTTCATTTGTGAAGTTTAAGGTGTTAAGTTGAGAATTAATGGAAGTTTTGGAGGAAGTTCACTTAGGTTTTGATGCTTTTATGGTGGGTAAGTTGTGGTAGCAATTGGTGGCTTTGTTTGGTGATGTTGGGGGAGTTTTAATGGGGTTTTAGATTGAGTTCGAAGGGAGGAAAACAGGGTTTTTGGCTGAGTTTCAGGTGGGGTTGCGGCTCTGTTCTAGAACGCCGCGGCCCAAGCTTGAGAAAATGGGAAGAAGTGGCTGAAGGGTCGAAGGGTCGCGGCCCGTGCTGGGAGCTAAAGGGAGGCCGCCACTAGTTGAGGGGTGGGCCACGGCATGGCCAAGGAGGGTCGCGGCCCTTAGTGGCATTTTGGCCATAAATAGGTTTTTGGCTTGGAGATTCAAGCCTTAGGCCTCGGGATCGATCCTACTACCCGGTTTAGTAGGATTCAATGTCTCAGAGGCTAGGTTTTGGTTTGGGAACCTTTGTTATTCATTTTTATTGATGGAATCCCATATTTGGTTATGACCAGGTGACCGTCAAGGAATTAAAAGGTTGATCGTTCTCAAGGGTCGTTCTTATACTAATTCTCGCTCGAATCAGTGGTAAGAAAACTGCACCCTATATGTGACATGCGGGGTTATTATAGAGGCATGTTGGTTGTTAAATGTGGACATTGATTGCATATTAAATGCTTAGCAAATCTTGCTTACTTGTGTATGGCACTGACTATTCAGAATCAGCATTGGTCGCGTATTACTGACCTGGGAGTCAGAAATGGCATAAGCGTCATGAACGCAGAGCCGATAAAAGATTAGATCTAAAAGATATCAACATTGAATGACTCTAGGAGCATTAATGCTGGACTGACCCTAAGGTCGATAAAAATTATAAGTGCTTGACTAGTCTAAGACTAGTTACTCAGAGCCAGGGCCAAAGGCTTAGGTGACTGCTTGTCACATGGCTAGGGAGCGGAATCCCATGGTTGTGACTCTATGGTCATGCGGTAGGTTATATTGGTGACTAGTTCATCAAACACCTATCTTGATAAGCTAGTGAAAGGATCACTTATTTGTAAAGCCCAGGTGACCTTATCGTCACATGGCTAATGGGAACGGAACCCACTTTAGTGACTTTTCCAATTGTCACTCCTCTATTTTGGACTGAAATTCCTGAATGATTATTATGATCATTGTTGATATTATATTCATGCAATATTGTGTTTTCTTGTTAGGCTTTGGCTCATGGGTGCTATGTGGTGCATGTAAAGGAAAAGAAAAGCTCACCCAGCCTTGAGTGGAGAGCTTAGGTGGTGCGGTGTACATATGCGGCCGCTTGACCACCACGGCCAAAGAGTTCTCAGAGGAACTAGGGGGTTTACCCTATTTTTGCCGCTTAGGTCGGCAGGTTGTAAATTTAAATTGTAATGACCATTTTGAGTTGTAAATAAATTGATAATGTTTTTATGGGCCCATGAATAGTTTTATGTTTTAAATAAAATATATCCTTTCCTTTTGATTGGTTTTCCACCTTAACCTATTAATAACACCTAGAAGCACGTTTTTAACCAAAGGACTCGGGTAGCGAGTTAAATTCACGGTTCAATGTTCACCATAACGGTCTTGGGGTAACCAGGGCGTTACAGTCCCCTTCAACAGCTCCGGAAGCATCCACGGTATCAGAAGGCTCTTATGAGAACCGACTCTGGAACCTGGCAAGATAAGGTCCTCCACCATAAAGGAGAAATCCCTTTCCTAGTTGTAAGCCCAGCACTGGTAGAGCATCTCCTCCAGTTCGTTCATCGAGTCTGCAATCTCCTCCTTAGCTTTGGCCTCAACCTCGGATTACTTGTTCTTGAGCACATAAACCTCTTCAAGTTTCTTATTGAGGTTGTCAATCTCGACCTGCAGCTGATCCCCTCGTTGGCTCACCTCCACAACCAGATCCTTTACAATTTGTTCATTCTCCTGGGAGATGGCCAGGGTGGCCTTAGCAATATGCTCATTCTCCTGGGATGCAGCAAGGGCGACCTTGAGCTCCTCTTTCCTAGCTCGAGACTGGGCGATGCCACGGAATTGAGCCAGGACGGACTACAAAGGGAAAACGCAGGTTAGGGTTAGTTTACGAAGGCAAAAAAAAAATTACTATAGGGGGAATGAAGCTGGCTTATAGTCAGGTTCAATCCCATGGCGGACTCTAGAACATCCGCAGGGGAACGCTCCTCCATAGCCCTTAGGTCCTTAACGTTGGCTCGATATGCGTGGCCCACCATATGGTTCACCATGTCATATAAAGTCCCTTGGAATGCTTCTGGGTCCTTGCGAGTTCGAGGGGTTTGATCGGGATCTGAATAGAAGGGACTTCGCCCTGGACAACCTGAGGGACCAGAGCAGGTTCATTTTGAGGACAAAAAGCCTCAAGAATGATAACAGTCGTTACTGGAGCTAGGGCTGAGTTTGCTGTTGCTGTACTAGGTGGAGTTGGCACCTTTACCTTTAACAGGAGATTCAATGGAAGCTCCAGACTTGGAGGCACTTTTCTTTGATATTCTTTCCTTCTTGACCATGGGTCCAGCTCCAACCCCGCCAGATTTAAAGGCGTCTTTTAGCTCCATATCGTCGCCTGCAAAGGAACGAGCAAAAAATTCAAATACAAGAAATAGTTAGTCAAAGTGATGCAAGGAAAAGAATAGAGCAAGAACCCTACCCTCTGAGCTAGAGGATAAAACTATTATAATCGGCTCGGGTTCACGAGCTGGACTAGGTAAAACCTCTAACTCATGGATTATCGGGGGAAGGGGACTCTAATATTATTATGCCTTGGGTTATATGGGGTTCAGGTTCTTCATCCGAGCTGGACTCATCTACGGTGTGCCTAAGACCGGGGGAAAATACACCCTAACATAGGGAAGGCCATGTCACACGGTTCGTACGATACTCCTAAAAAATGGCAGACCTAAAGTGAAGAGTATTGTCTAACACTATGGTGCATCGGGGATAACTATGGTCATAATGAACTACCAATTGATCCACACATTGTTGGAGGGTCACGTTCAGATCCGGGTCAACAAGATGTCGACTCATGAGTTGTCGTGGGTTAAATCAGACTAGCCTAAAACTGGCAGCAGCCTAGTTCAATTCTCTATAGGGGTTACCTTGGCCGGAAGTGCTAGCTGCTAGCCCTGACTCAGCTTGGTCTGGGTCAGGATGCGGCCCATCTTTAGGAGCCCTTCTCTTGCACACCAGCGGCGCGACCTCTTCTTCCTCTTCGTTGTCTTCAGCGATGGGGAGAACTTCTTAAGTAGGAGGGAGCCCAGGGGCGGACCTCGGGCTCTGATGGCCAATGTTTGATCATTACGGATCAGCTTACAGGCCACCATGTTAGCATCGTTCAATACCATTCGGAACTCCTCCTTTGAAGGGATACGAGATAGTGTCTTGTACTGACCTCCAAGGGTCTCAGATTGCCCTGTTCTCTTGTATATAGCTGCACAAAGTAACAACTCATTTAGATGGTTAAACTAAATAAAAAAGGAATTCACGTATGAAATTCGAAGAGTTAGGAAACTTACATGGACAGTTGAAGTACCGATAAGTACAGTTCTTGAACCCATTTTACATAAAGAATTGATCTTTATAGTCATTCGAGTGGCTGGGGAGGTCGATGACGGAGGTTGTGTTGGGAAATCGATTGAGGTAGTAGAAACCATCACCATGCCCCTTCTTCTTAGGGTTGGCTTTGAGGAAAAAGAATTAAATGATGTCGGCCAAGGTGGGGACCTCCCACTCATGCTTCAAAAACAAATATTTCAACCCCTCCAAAATTCGATATGAGTTCGGGGGGAGCTGGAATGGAGACAATTTGACGTAGTTTAAAAAGTCTACGAAGTATTGGTCCAAAGGGAGGAAAGCACCTGCTTTCAGATGCTCATCACTCCAGGCCCCAAAATCATCCTGAAGTGGGGCGCAGCTCCGCTCTCCTTCCAATGGAGGTCGGGCAACAAGGCCGTCGAGATCCATTTTGATCCCGTGGGTCAGAAAATCTAGTTCACTTTGCCATGAGTTTTTATTCTACACACGATGTGCTCAGTCACAAAAAGGGCATCAGGATCGGCTACGATCTCCTTATCCACCACCTGGCTCAAATGGGGAAGGGTGTTTCGGGCGCAATCTGTTTGCCCTTACTCTTGCTTTGGGAAAATGAGCTCGCGGCGATTTTCTTTTGATGGGCCATGATCTATTTCGCTTGATGACAAAGCGACTTGTTAGTAGCGACCCAAACCAAATTATATCCACGACGATGAAGGTGCAGTGACACGAGGGTTTGAATTCGGTTTATTTAACCCAAAATATACGCAAGCTAAGATATATTCTAGAACCCACGCGTGTTTCTGTTGGGGTTTTATGCCCTAATTAAAACTCAATTTCTTTGTAATCTCATTTTATTATCAATAAAATAATAGAAATCAGTTTTTGAATAGGTCAATCACTTTGCTCACATGTTTTATTTTCATGATTATTTGTTTAATATGAACTTCTATTAAATCCCGAGCATATAGCTAATCATATTTATAGTAACGTAATCACAGCGGAATATAAATATGACTATATGTTCAAAATAAGTTAGATCTAAGATTAGCCAGTGCACAGGATTTACCCTGACTTGCCAATCTACGATATGACCTACTTAAACATTGTAGTGATATGTAATTTCTAGAACATTAGCAAAGTAGATAATATTGGATATATTTGTTACATCGGACTAGATCGATATTGACAGTAGATAGAATAAGTAAACATACTGTTATTATCTATTCTAGTCATATCATATAGTTGATCATAGGTCAATTCAATCTCAATTCTAAGTGGTTAGCAGTATAACTTATTTTATTATTTGAGTTCTTTCACTTGTTTGTTACCAACTTACCCTACGGACTAGCCCATGCTTACACCTTGGAAACTTAGTAGTATAATAGAGTGGGAGTGTTAATCATTGATATGAACATCTATAGCTTCTAATGAAGAAGTAAAACGATGGTCTCATTTTTGTTTGGTTCAAGGCGCTAAATGATAGAGATCTCATTTCAGTAATTAATATTAGTTTACTGAAATATCATTTACAAGGAACTAAGTGTTTTAAGGATAAAATACAATGAGGGGTAAAATTGTATTTTAGTCTCATCTCATTGTAGACCGTCTATAGAGGATTGAGTGATAACTATATTTGTAACAATGAATAATTAATAACATATCTATATTGCTTATAGAGCGTTCTATGAATTCAAAAGTGCAATTATGAGTCTTTAGTGGAGTCACGAAGAATTCATAAGTTAGTAAATTTATTTGTTAAATTTATGATAACTTCTTGAAGCTTGAATTCATAGGTCCATGGTCCCCACTGTACCTTGGATAAAATTATCTAGATAGTCTCAATTAATTGATTTAATTATCAATTACAATTATCAAAGTTGACCAGGACAATTTTGGATAGTTTCAAAGAGTTATACAATTTAAAGAAGAAAAGAAATTTTAGGGCAGATTTATTAATTAAGACAAATTGGAGTCAAAATTAATAAATAAGTTTAAATCAAGGTTCAAATTATAAATAATTAATTTGATAAAGGATTTAAATAATTATTTAACTAATCAATCAATCAATAGAAAATAATACGGGCCTTGATTTTAAGTCCAACGGGCTTATAATTAAATGGGAAATTTCACGGGCCTAAAGCTCATGATAATTTCGACCTAATGGTTGATATTATCTATTATTTTATTAATTTTTTTAATTAAATAAATTACCCAATTGAGCCTATAAAAGGAATGCTAAGTGAGAGTTGAAAATAGATGATGTGTGAATCAAAAGGAGATTAGAAAATCTATTTTTGATACTCTAGGTTTTAGATTCTCTCTACAGCAAAAGTCTTTTTATAAGCCTCAATATTCTCTTCTCTTCTTCTCTTTGTATCTATCTCATGTGTTGAGAATTTCCCACTCTAGTCTAAGTGATTCTAAGGATACTTTGGAAGGCTATGAAGAAAATTGAAGATCAGTTCAATTTCTTGGTGATACTCTACAACAAAAAGGATTCGAGGGTTAGAGAAACTGAAGGAATGACTAATACATTCCACTGCGTATAATGTAAGTGTTCTTATCATTATCTCTATTTAAATTCAATTATAGAAACATGTTCCAGATTGTCTTATATTAATTTTTTGAATATAAGATTCACATGAGAATAAACAAGATCTTGTATAAATTTTCCTAACAACTGGTCTCAGAGCCTTTGGTAATCTTTATTTTCATGCATGAACATGGTAAAAATTGAATTATTTGATGTGCTGAGTAATTGGATGAATTTCATGTTTTTTTATGAAGCATATTGATTTTTATGTGATTATTAGCAAATTTGGGTTATTTAGTTGTGTTTTCTATGCAATTAATTTTTATAATGCTTTATTTGATGTAAAACATGTTGATAATTATTTAGAAAATTTTTGTGAGTTGAAAAATTACACAAAAAAAATTTGAAAATATTTTTTGGGTTGTGGCCGCAGCCTGGGAGTCCGAGACCAGTGGTCACAGCCACCATTAACCTATGGGCGCAGCCAGAATGTGATATTAAAATATTAGAATTAAGTTATTAGACATTAAAAATAATTTTTAAATACTTGATATATTTTTAAATCTTTTATTTGAAAATAATAATCTGATTATTCTATGGATTTTAATATTTCAATAATTTAAAATTTGAAATTTTTTTGACTAGATATTTTTATGGATATTTGAATTTGTTTAAGATAATTGTTCAAAAATAGCTAATGATATTTGTACGCCCTAATTTTCATACGGGCTGATTAGCGAGCTGAGCTGCGGCCTAATCATGATTACCTCGTGGATATCCCCAAAACCGGAGCTTCCGTCATAAGATCATACCTCCTTAGCTCGAGGTAACCCAAGGGTTCGCCAAGATTGCCCAAGACTTGAGTCCGAACTCTGAAGGCCGAAGGTCGAGTCAGGTATCCAGCTCGTGGAACGAGCTGGATTTGGAGGCTATGACTCTTTGTAAAGACAACACACGCAAGGTAAACGTGCATATATCAGACATCACGTGTCTGATATGCCCCTGACTTCTCGGACACGCAACAGGAACGTGCGTATTCAGACACCCACGACTGGGTTGGGCCGTGCGGCCCATTATCTCCTTACCTATTGATTTGACCACACTTATGTGTCAGGTTTAGGAATTAATCATGAGTGTCATAGAGTTGATACGATAGGTAAGAAGGTCACGGGATGACCTTCTTACCAACTCCCAGGTGCCTTCTCCTATAAATATGGAGACCCTGGGAGTTGATAAGGGTTGGATTATCTCTTGTAAGAAAAACCCTGTAATCAAATATCCAGTATATAGCAATAATACTGACTAGTGGAGTAGAATGATTTTAACCTTTGAACCACTTAAAAACCGTGTCTTGAGTCACCTTTTCATTTTCTAAGATCATATATCTGTTTCGGTTCAACATTAGCACTAATCCCTTTCTATTCTATGGATTTTAATATTTCAATAATTTAAAATTTGAAAATTTTTTGACTAGATATTTTTATGGATATTTGAATTTGTTTAAGATAATTGTTCAAAAATAGCTAATGATATTTGTTTTAAAATTTTCTAACTGGTTAATTTTTTTCAAAATGAAATAAACTAAGTTTATTGTTGATAAATGAAATTTAAATTAACTTTTGTTAATTGTTGATAAATTTCATTTAAATTGACTTATTTATTTTTGCAAAAATTTAATTAATTCGAATTTTGGATAAATTTTAGAAAATTAATCATGGTATTTTTGCAAATGAAATAAATATATGGTATCTTTGTATAAATTCATAGACTTGCTCATATAATAACATAATTAGGCTCGTCCAATTATAACATGTCTGTTTGCACTATATGTGATATTTTTGCAATTGGGCTTGGATGCATATAGTGGCTCATATGTTTGCGTTATATATGGAGTTTGCTAAATAAAACATTCATAAAATGATAGGTTTTATTTGGGCCCATTAGAAAATATAAAGTTTAAATTCTTCTCTTGTGGGTGGTTCCACTTGTGAAGGCTCATTTTCTTTGCATGACTATAGTGGGTCTAATCAATTAATAACAATTAATAAAATGAATATTTAAATTCTTATCTTTTGGACCTTGTATGGAAGTTTGGGGGCCTTAGTAATGAGAACGACATACTGGACACAGCCCTCCTCCATACAAGCCCAATTGTTAAGGCCTGTTTGCATGAGGTGGACTTAATTGTATAGGTTCATTATAATAGTTAAACCTAAATATTGATTAGCAACAAATTAATTTTAATTTAATTGAATTTGTTTCAATGTGACACTTTAGAATTAATAGAAAATTATAGGATTTTGGTTTTAAAAAATTTAATTTTACAATTTTGGAGAACCATAGTCATTAATTTTCGAAAAATAATAAAAATACTATTTTAATTAAATAATGAGCTTATTTTAAGAATTTATATTCGATCTCCACTGTTAGTTTAACAAGGTCAATAGCTTAATGGGGTCTCGAGAAGCTACGATTCATCCCCCTATGGAATGTGTTCATTAGTTATTTTGGCAAGGTTATATGTCAAAAGATAGATAATTATAGGTCAAATTCTACTAGACTCACCCCTACGGTGACTACTAGGACTAAATCAATGATTATTGAAATTGTGGGTCTAGTTCATAAAATAAGAGATTTTGTTTTCTTATTTTGATCGAATAATAGGTTGTTAATAATGGTGTCCATTATTAAATGAGTTTACAATTCAATTTAACTAATGATTTTTTTTTAATCTCGCCAACTGGAACAACGATATCATAGAATAGTTAAAATTCTAAAGAAATAGAGATGATTATTTTGGTATTTTTTCCATATCTTACATAATTATGGTATATGTTGTGTTATTTCTTGAATTTAGAGTGAATAGAAGTATTATTGAGCAAATGTGATTAATTTCTATTTTATTGATAATATGTAATATTATTATGGCTATGTCTACTCCCATTCTTTCTCAAATTTCTATGAAGAAACTCACTGGAGAAAACTTCCTTAAGTGGAAGTAGAATATCAACATAGTGTTGGTTGGTGACAACACCAAGTTCGTCGTGACTAAGGAATCCCTAGAAGTTCCAACTGAAGGAGCTACCAAGTCTATAAGAGATAAATACGAGCGTTGGCAGGTAGCTAATAACAAGACACGCACTACTTGTTGACTAGTATGGTCCACCCTTTCAAGAAAAAGATGGAGAATGTTGAGACGGCCTATGAAATCATGGATCAGCTCCAAGACATGTTTGGTACAAAGTCTGTGCAGACTCATTTTGAGGCCACCAAGAAATATGCCAATGCTTGGATGGCACCATCTTCGCATGTTCGTGATCAACTCAACTATGGTCTAATGCAACTCATGAACTCATGAACGAGCTTCAGACTTTCAAGTCTATCATGGGTAGACTAAGTAAGGACTAAGTAAGGGAGGAGAAAAGAAGACTATTGTTGCTCCTGCTGATCCAGATAAGGCTGAAGCTAACCAAGCTTCGTCTTCGAAAGCTGGAAACAAAAGGAACGGTGGACAAAACACCAACCCCGGGCCTGCAAAGGCTGTAAAGACGATGCACAACCAAGTGCATAAACACCTAAGGGGAAGAAAAAAAAAAGGTAAAGGTAAATGCTTTCACTACAAAGAGAAGGGCATTGGAAACAGGAATGCCCCAAGTTATAGTAGCGAAAGACAAGGGTAATATTTCATTTATCTTAGAAACATGTGTTTTAGAGAATGATAAATTCATTTGGATTATTGATTCTGGATCTACTAACCATGTTTGTAACTCTTTACAGCTACTTGAATCGTGGGAGGAAGTGGATGAAGATGGATTAAAGCTTAGAGTTGGGAACGGAGAGTTCGTTACTGTCCAAGATAGAGGAAGAGCTCGCCTGAAGTTCGAAAATAAATATTTAATTTTGAAAGATGTATTTTTTATTCCAGATTTTAGTAGAAATTTAATTTCAGTTTCCATGTTGCAATTAGAACAATTTGTTATGACTTTCACAAGTTCCAATATATCTATTTTTTTCAATGGATCACTATTGTGTATTGCATGATTGGAAAACGGGCTTTATATTCTGCGTCTTAACAAATCCCTCACTCTTACTAATGATTTATTAAAAGTAGCTAAAACTAGGACCAATAAACGTCAAAAGAACGATAACGATAACATGAAGTATTTATGGCACTTGATACTAGGTCACATTGGCTATGATAGAATTCATTGACTTACAAAGGACGTGACTTTGAGGGAACTCACCATAGGTGAATTACCTATCTGTGAATCTTATCTAGAAGGCAAACTGGCCAAGCGTCCATTCTCTGCAAAGGGTGATAGGGCCAAAGAGCCACTTGGACTTGTTCATTCAGATGCTTGTGGACTTTTGAATGTACAAGCCAGGGGTGGTTTTGATTATTTTGTCACTTTCATTGATGATTACTCTAGATACTCATGTTTTTTTACCTAATGCATAGGAAATCATAAACATTTTTAAAGTTTCAGGAATTCCTAGCTATGGCTTAGAACAAATTAGGTAAAATGTTAAAGATCTTACAATCTGATAGGGGTGAAGAATATTTCGATATGCAATTCCAAGATCATTTAACTAAACTTGGGATTTTATCACAACTTACTACCACGGGTACTCCGCAACAAAATAGTGTAGCAGAACGACGGAACTGAACTTTATTGGATTGGTTAGATGCATGCTTAGTTACTCAACTCTGCCAACTTCAATTTGGGGACATGTAATTGAAACTGCGAATGACATTCTAAATGTGGTATCGTCCAAATCAATCCCCAAAACACCTTTAGAACGCTGGAATGTTCGTGAACCTAGTTTACGTCATTAAAGAATCTGGAGGTGTCCCGCCCACGTCCTGAAGAAAAAGGAAGGAAAGCAAGAACCGCGAACCAAAGTTTGCATGTTTGTTGGCTATCCTAAAGACACTTGGGGTGGACTTTTCTAAAGTCATTCAGAAAATAAAGTGTTTACCTCTACGAATGCTACTTTTCTGGAAAATGACTATGTCCAGAACTTCAAACCGCGCAGCAAAATAGTTTTAGAGGAGATGGTTGAAGAATTGACTTCAACGAATGTTCTATCGTCATCAACGCAAGTTAATGATGAAATTCCCACTCTTCATGTCCAACCAAGATAAGTTGATTTAAATGAAGAAAGTAACATTGTTCCTTAGCAAATAGTCACAGAGCCTCATCACAGCGAGAGGGTTTCTAGGAACTCAGTTCACTATGGTTTGGATGGTGAAACCAATATGGTTGTTGGTGACACTAGTGACGATGATCCGTTGTCTTTCAACCATGCAATAGCTAGCTCTGAAAAGGAACTATGACTCGAGTCCATGAAACAGGAAATGGAGTCCAAGTACTCAAATTCTATCTGGGATCTTATGGAAGCACCAAGTGACTTTATGGCCATTGGATGCAAGTGGATCTACAAGAAGAAACGAGGTGTTGATGAAAATATCGAAACTTGTAAAGCTCGATTAGTGGCAAAGGGTTATAACCAAATAAGAGGTGTGGACTGTGAGGAAACTTTTAGTCCAGTAGCCATACTCAAGTCCATTCGCATCCTCCTATCCATAGTAGCCTCTCTCGACTATAAGATCTGGCAAATGGACGTCAAGATAGCTTTTCTTAACAGGAAGCTTGACGAAGCCATTTATATGGATCATCCAGAAGGATTTAAATTAGTTGGACAAGAAGGAAAAGTTTGCAAGTTGAATAGGTCCATTTATGGACTTAAGCAAGCTTCTCGTTCCTGAAACCTTAGGTTTGATGAAATAATCAAAACCTATGGCTTTGAACAAAATATTGATGAGTCTTGTGCTTACCAACTGAAGGCAAATCAAATAGTGGTATTCATGGTTCTTTATATAGATGATATCTTACTCATTGGAAACAATGTTAAGAATTTTCAAATGTGAAGAATTGGTTGAGCACTCAATTCCAGATGAAGGATTTGGGTGAAGAAAGTTATGTTCTAGGTATCCAGATCATTGGGGATAGAAAGAACAGACTCTTAGCTCTATCTCAAGCAACTTACATTGATAAAGTGCTTGAAAATGTCAAATTCCAAGAAAGGATGCCTACCGTCCCGCCATGGAATTCATCTTTCACAAAAACAGTCTTCCCAGACATCTGAAGAGGAAGATGCAATGAGAAAAGTTCCTTACAAATCTACAATTGGAAGTCTGATGTATGCTATGTTTTGTACTAGACCAAACGTTTTCTGTGTAGTGGGAGTTGTGATCAGGTATCAATCAAGCCCAGGACCGGAACATTGGATAGCAGTTAAGCATATTCTGAAGTATTTAAGATGGACTAGGGATTATATGTTAGTCTACAAGGGTGGTGTTATGAACCCTGTAGGCTACACCAATTCAGATTTTCAGACTGATGTCAATGACAGGAAGTCTACTTCTGGAATGGTGTTTACTCTTGGGGGTAGAGCTGTGATATGGAGAAGTGTAAAGCAGTCTGCAGTCTCAGACTCCACCATGGAGGATGAGTACATAGCTGCGTCTGAATCAGCTAAGGAAATAGTCTGGCTAAAGAAGTTCTATTCAGATCTAGGTGTTATTCCGGATATGGATAAATCGCTTATGTTGTTATCTAACAACACGGCAGCGATAGCCAACTCGAAAGAACCTCGAAGTCACAAGAGAAGTAAGCCTATAGAAAGGAAGTATCACATAATACGAGAATATGTGGCCAGGGAAGATGTGAAGGTTATGAAGACTGCATCTGAAGACAATCTTGCAGATATGTTGACAAAGAAACTACCAGAAGCTACATTTGATAATCATATCAAATAAATGGGATTAGAAGAATTAAGGCATTAGTTTCAATTAGTGCAAATGGGAGTTTGTTGGGTTTTATCCCTAATTAATACTCAATTTCTTTGTAATCTCATTTTATTATCAATAAAAGAATAGAAATAAATTTTTGAATTTTTCAATCTCTTTGCGCACATGTTTTATTTTAATGATTATTTGTTCAATATAAACTTCTATTAAATCCCAAGCATATAGCTAATCATATTTATAGTGACGTAATCACAGTGGAATATAAATATGATTATATGTTCAAAATAAGTTAATCCAAAGATTAGTTAGTGCACAGGATTTACACTGACTTGCCAATCTACGATATGATCTACTTACACATTATAGTGTTATGCTCTTTCCAGAACAATAGCAAAGTAGATAAGATCAGATGTGTTTGTTATATCAGACTGGATAAATATTGACAGTATATAGGATAAGTAAACATACTGTTATTATCTATTCTAGTCATATTATATAGTTGACCATAGGTCAATTCAATCTAAATTATAAGTAGTTAGTACTCTAACTGATTGTATTATTTGAGTTATTAAACTTGTTCGTTACCATCTTACCCTACGGACTAGCCCATACTTACATCTTGGGAACTCGGTAGTATAATTGAGTTAGAGTGTTAATCATAGATATGAACATCTATAGCTTCTGATGAAGAAGTAAAACGATGGTTTCCTTTTAGTTTTATTCAAGGTGCTAAATGGTAGAGATCTCATTTCAGTAATTACTATTAGTTTACTGAAATGTCATTTACAAGGAACTAAGTGTTTTAAGGATAAAATACAATGAGGGGTAAAATGGTATTTTAGTCTCATCTTATTGTAGACCGTCTATAGAGGATTGAGTGATAATTGTGGTTGTAACAATGGATAATTAATAAAGTATCTATATTGTTTATAGAGCATTCTATGAATTCAAGAGTGCATTTTTTAGTCTTTAGTAGAGTCACGAGGAATTAATAAGTAAATTTATTTGTTAAATTTACGATAACTTATTTGATCTTGATTTCATAAGCCCATGGTCCCCGTACCTTGGATAAAATCATCTAGATAGTCTCAATTAATTGATTTAATTATCTATTAGATTTATCAAAGTTGACCAAGTCAATTTTGGATAGTTTCACAGAGTTATACAATTTAGAGAAGAAAATATATTTTAGGGCAGATTTATTAATTAAGACAAATTAGTGTCTAAATTAATAAATAAGTTTAAATAAAGGTTCAAATTATAAATAATTAATTTGATAAAGGATTTAAATAATTATTTAATTAATTAATCAATAGAAACTAATACAGGTCTTGATTTTAAGTCCAACGGCTTATAATTAAATGGGAAATTTCACAGGCCTAAAACCCATGATAATTTCAACCTAATGGCTGATATTACCTATTATTTTATTGATTTTTTCAATTAAATAAATTACCTAATTGAGCCTATAAAAGGAATGCTAAGTGAGAGTTGAAAATAGACAGTGTGTGAATCAAAAGGAGATGAGAAGATTTATTTTTGATGCTCTAGGTTTTAGATTCTTTTTATAGTAAAAGTCATTTTCTAAGCTTCAATATTATCTTCTCTTCTTCTCTTTGTATCTATCTCATGTGTTGAGAATTGCTCACTTTAGTCTAGGTGATTATAAGGATACTTTGGATTTTTGTGAAGAAAATTGAAGATCGATTCAGTTTCTTGATGATACTCTGCGACAGAAGGATTCAAGGGTTAGAGAAACTGAAGGAAGGACTACTACATTCCACTGCATATAATGTAAGTTGTTGACCCTTGATTTGGCCAACGACACGGAGTCAAAGTAACGACCAAGAATAAAAAGAATATTAAGAAGATAATCAAATGGGAAGAAAGTGACATAAGTATTTTATAGTGGTTCTGCCCCAACTGTGTGGTAATAACCTACGTCCACTTAGTGTTCTTATTGATGTTGAATCCCAATGCAGTGATCAAAGAGCTAGGGTTCTTGAGTTTCACATGCCTTAGGAGAATTACAACTTTTGGTGGATAATCACACTATGCTCTCTCTAGGAGTATTCAAGTTCCAAGTTCAAAAGTCCCTTCCTTGAGCCCTCTCATTCATATTTTTAGGCTCAAGGGGGTTGCATGGGCTAATGGGCCTTAATTATCCTTAATATCAACGTATCAAGGAAATAAAGAAAAAATATAATAAATGTAGTCATTACAAGATTACGTATCTTAAAGGAAATAAATTGAAGCATGCGACCAGACTGGTTGCATCTAAATGCGAGATCTGATCAAGCAATAAACATCTGGTCGATAGGCGAACAACATCCCTTAACTTCAGAATTGCTACGTGTCAACCACGTGTATGAAATTCTTACCACGTCATCAGGAGCCGTATTTGGGAAAACATTTTCCCCCCAAGTTTATTTTATAGCGACCAGCATAAAGTAAACTTAGGAGATTAACCTTTCGCATACCCCACCAAATCTGTCAGAGCCGTCCATGCCTTCTCGAAAAAGGCAACCAATCATGTCTTTTTAGTTTCCCAAAAGTTTTCTGACGGCTATCGTGCTTCCCCATGCCTTGAAAAATTAATTCCATCATTACCTCTATTACAGTGCCACGATCAATTTAAATAACCCATTCTTTTCACTTTTTACTTTTTACCAATCCTCTTGCTCTCAAGAACTCTGAAGAACAAAGCAAAACAGACCTAGAAAAACTCGCTGATCCAAGGTGCGCATGTTCAATCGTTTGGAACAACACTCAAATTTTCACTTCAATTTTTCGTCCAAGTAAGCTTTCTGATCGATTCCCTTCTGTTATGTTGTGTTGTGCATGTTTTCCCTTTATTTTTTATTTATGAGTTCTTGAATATCTCTGTCAGTTCTTGCAAAAAAAAAAAATTCAGGGTAAATGGGTATGTTGATCTGCGCTAAATATGGTAGGAAAATAACACCTTGTTGGGGTTAGGAATCAGTTTGGTAGTTTGGATCATGAATTTAGGGCGTAAAATCAAAGTAAAAATTTGATTTTTAAGCTTGTAGAAAAACTGGGTTTTTCCTGCCCCTTCAGAGTCGAAAAAGCTTTTTTCTGAAAAAACTTTTTACTTCTGCTTTTTGATCCGTTTTCCGAACTGCTCGTATGTAATTTAGTGTTTTTGCTAGAACGTTGTTGGTCATATAAAAGCTTAACTTTTATACGCGAGCAACGTTATCCCAACTCTTAACCTCTTGGTCTTCTAGGCCATAGATTCTCATCTCCCCTTCTCTGTTCGCAGATTTTCATGCAAGATCTGTGGGGAGGTGAGAGGCCAATTGACGATGACCTGCTCGCCCAACTACTCATGGACGAAGATCAGTCGTCTTTACTTATACCGGAGATCCCTTTTTCTCGTATTCCACCCAACAGACCTCCATCCAGTCCATCAAATATGGCTAGAGTAAAATTCACTGCCCAGAAAAAGAGACCATCCAAACCTTTCGAAAATCAGCCTGCTCCTCGGGCTGAAATTTCTTCGACCAGTGGTAGAGCTGAAACCACTGGTCCCGAAATCCAAACACAGGCCTGCCCCCGCGACGTCCTTCAACCAGACATCGAATGGTACCTTGCACCTCCTAGCCAAATCAATGCTAGGATGGTAAACAATTTCCTCAGAAAGTACGGACTTTCTGGGATATCTTTGTTCCTACCTACCACCGACCAGCGGGCAAACCTGCCTGGCAACGCCTTCAACGCCTGGTCGAGGTATCACATTGAGGCAGGAGCAATCTTGCCTCTCCATCCTTTCTTCCAGGGAGTGGCAAATTACTTTGGGGTCGCTCCTTTCCAAATAACACCAAACGGGTATAGAATGCTTTCCTCACTCTATATCCTTTACAGCCATAAAAAATGGCCTGTTTCTTCACCTCATGAGATCAATTACCTGTTCGATCTCAAATCTAACCCCAACCAGGACAACACGGGGTTCTTTCATTTCTGCCACCAGGAATCGAACCGCACCTTCCTGAGTGAGACTACCTACAAGTCTGATGTAGGAAAGTACTACCAAGAGTACTTTTTAACCACTGACCTGGTTGCCAACAACCTAGCCTTCACCCAAGGAGGTAACTTCTTCGTTCTCTTGGTCGTTTATTTGTTTTTATTTTATCTGCATTCTCCTTAGAATTTTAGCTCTCTTCAGGTCCATGGCTGCAACCAACTCCTACTCCAGACATGGAGATTCGAGCAGCATCATTGGCCAGCATGACTAACGTGGAAAAAAGCATCAAACAGCTGGTCACTGAAGCCAACTTAAGGCTGGTCGGGCTTCTGGCACCTCACCAAGATGTGAGGGAGTCAACGGCGGGGAGTGCCACTGGTGGAGAAATTCCTGAGCAGCACCCGGATGTGTCGCAAACACCAAGGAGGAGGACATCTGGGGTGACAATCAGGGAACCTTCCAGCACTCCGCGAGCAGCTGCTCCCCCTCCCCCTTTGGGAAAGGGAAAAATAAAGCTTCCGAACCCCCTGCACCCATCGACGATTCTTCAGATGAGAACGGTACTGTCTTCTCATTCTTAGATAGTTTGCTCATTCCCTGTCATTTATTTGACGGGGACGGCAACTTTAAGTACACTCCAGATTTAAATTCAGATTTCTTCCAAGCAGTGAGTGAGTGTAGTAGTAATTCAGTAAGTAATGTAGCGACCAATAGTTATAGCATGGATACTTTACTTATAATTTCCTTGTTTTTATTTTCGGCTCCATCTATGCACATTGTCTAACTATTCGCCATGTTTCTTCACTTGTAGATATGTCATCTGGAGACATGTTCGACCGCTACACCGCACATGCTGCTCCTTCGAGCAGGAAGAAAGAAAATAAGCGGCACCGCGGAGAAAGCAGCAAAGCTATTTCAAAGAAGGACTGGACTGAGGGTCCTCCAGCAGCCACTCCTTTAAAAGAAACAATGCCACCTCCTAAAAAAGACACAACGCTACCTCCTTCTCCACTCGACCAGCCGTCTCTATCTGCACCGATCGACCAGAACTCTACCCCTCCAGCGCCTCCAGCCACCCCACGCTCAACTTGGAGATACACTGACCAGTACCGTGGTCAGTTCGGCCAGAGAGAGAATATACAAACTCTCCAAGCATAAACATAGCCAAGAGGCCATCGTCGGCACAAACTCCATAGATGTCGACCAGATAATAAAACAAGGGTTGAACAAGATAACCAGTGTAAGTTGTTTTATATTGCCGAGTTATTTTACTTTGTCATTTACTGCCATTATCTTATCTCTTTTATCTGATCGCAGGGATTGCTGACTATCACTGCTGGTTGGCACCGCACGGGGGCTTTGGTCACCCAGACCAAAGACTCCGACACCAAGCACACCGAGGCGATGAAGGTGCTCGAGGGGAAGAACGCTGAACTACTTGAGAAAAACACAGAACTGCTCAGCAAGAACACCGAACTACTCGAGCAAAACTCCCAGCTGACCGAAGAGCTGCTGCAATTCCGGATTGCCCTGGCCAAATCTAATGAAGATAAAGAAAGGTTTAGGGAGTGTGCTAAACTCAACTACAAAGAGGCCAAATAGCTTGAGGTCGATCTAATCGCGAGCAGAAAGGAGAATGAGGAGCTGGAAGGGCGCGTCAAGGAACTTGAGGAGATGAATGCTAGCAACTTGGAGAAGTATAGGGAAGCCACCCACCTTTGCTTCTAAGAATTATGGAAGCACAACCGTGGGGCCAACTTCAACTGCCTTTCCGAGCGCTTGAGGCGAACTCAAATAGTCTGGTGCACTATTCGCCTGGAGGAAGAAGAAAGAGGCAACATTCCTGCTTCCCCAGAAATCTCCTTAACAACGGGGATTGATGGTGCGGAAAATGAAGCTGGAACTAATGTCGACCAGGACACTCCTCAAGACCCTCTTGCCTCATAGGTTTTTTTTATTTTTCTTTCTTTATCTTTTAAATACACGACCTACTGGTTGTGATGTAAAGACAAATTTTAACTTTTACTGCTACATGGGCAGCCTTTTTTTCCTTTTAATAGACAATTACATCCGAGCAGTAACTGCTCATGATGTAAAGGAATTTCTTTTTTGATATTATAATACTTGCATTTTATTATAACACTTGTTTGCATGACCGAACTTAGCATAGTACTTTGGTTTGATTTAACAAAAACAAAATTTTGAAAAATACTCTAAGTACCCTAGCATGCTTTCGCTTATTTTGCTCATGTGTTTACATACATTGTGATATGCTTTGCTAACTAGATACCTTATATGCCCCCCAAGTGATTAAGGAGCTTTAGGTCCTCGGTCACTTGCCTTGACTAGGACCTGTTCAAACATTTTTGCTCGTAGGAGAAATTTTAAAATGAGAAAATAGCAAAACAACACACGTAATAAGCAAATACTTGTAATAAATACGAGTGATCACCAAAATGATCTTACACTTATAAGCGATCAGTCACATAAAATGACCAACCCTTTTTCATAACTTGTAAAAAGTAAAATTAATACAAGCCAATTCTTTAAGAAGAATTGTTTTATTGATAGTACTTGTGCAGGTGTTCTCCATTCCAATAGCGAGGAATGAGATTTCCATTTAAGCGAGCAAGTTTGTAAGTGTCTGGATGGAGGACTTCTTCAATTTGGTACGGTCCTTCCCAGTTAGGTCCAAGTACTCCAGCGGCCTGGTCACGGGTGTTGAGGAAAACCCTTCTAAGTACTAGATCTCCTACATTGAATTTCCTTTCACGTACTTTAGAATTAAAACATCAGGCGACCTTTTGCTGATAAGCCGCTACTCGGAGTTGGGCTTGCTCGTGCTTTTCATCGACCAAACCTAGAGATTCCATCAATAGCATGCTATTAGAGCCTTGATCGTACGTCATTCTCTGATGCAATGGCGGATCTAACTCGACAGGTAACATGGCCTCATATCCATAAGCCAAGGAGAATAGAGTATGGCCTGTGGTTGTACGATGGGACGTTCTATACGACCAGAGGACTTCAGGCAATTTCTCTGGCCATGCCCCCTTCGCTTCTTCAAGTCTTTTCTTCAGAGTATCTTTTAGTGTCTTATTGACTACCTCAACATGTCTGTTTGCCTGAGGGTGAGCAACTAAAGAAAAGCTCTTGATAATTCCATGTCGTTCACAAAAATTCGTGAACAGATTACTATCAAACTGTGTGACGTTGTCTGAGACAATTTTTCTTGGTAATCCATAGCGACACACGATGTTTTTTACTACGAAATCCAACACTTTCTTGTTCATTATGGTTGCAAGTGGCTCAACTTCGGCCCACTTTGTGAAGTAATCAACGGCCACTACAGCGTACTTGATGCCGCCGTTCCCTGTGGGAGAAGATCAAATTAGGTCTATACCCCAGACTACGAATGGCCATGGACTTTGCATCTGTTTTAGCTCATTAGGGGCTGCTCATGGAATTTTGGAGAATCTCTGGCACTTGTTGCATCTTCGCACAAATTCCATCGAGTCTTCATTCATTGTCGGCCAGAAGTATCCTTGTCTTAGGATCTTTTTTTATAAACGCTGCCACCAGCATAGTCCCCACAAAAACCTTCATGGACCTCTCTCATCAATTCTTTGGTCTTCTCTTTTGAAATACACTTGAGGAGTGGCATTGAGTATCCCCTTCGGTACAAGATTCCATCGACCAGGATATACCTAGCAGCCTACCGCTGAAGGGTCCTGGCTTTGTTTCTGTCCGTTGGCAACACACCCTGCGTTAGGTACTCTATGTAAGGTGCCATCCAGGTATCCGCCGCCTGAATCACCAGAGAGGTTTCTTCCGCTTGGATGCTTGGTGCAAACAGCCATTCAACTAGTACTATATTTAGGGTGTCAGCATCCTTGGCACTTGCTAATTTGGCCAAAGCATCGGCGTTTGAATTTTGGCCGCGAGGTACTTGTTGGAGGGTATACTTATCAAACTGGGCCAACAAATCTTTTGCTTTATTTAGGTAGGCAACCATCTTTAGACCTCGAGCCTAATATTCTCCAATGATCTGATTAACCACCAATTGAGAATCACTGTAGATTTCGAGTGACTTTATGTGCATGTCTCTGGCAAACCGTAATCTTGCGAGCAGCGTTTCATACTCGGCTTCGTTGTTTGAAGCGGTGAAGTTGAATCTAATCGCGCAGTGAAATCGATGCCTCTCAGACATTATCAAAATCACTCCTGCTCCAGCGTGATGCTCATTAGAGGAACCACCTGTAAACAACTTCCAAGAAGGATTTTGGTTTTGAGGCTCAGGCTCTTCTGTCCCTTATGGATGCTCGCTGTCTGGGAGCCCAGTGAGTTCTGCGACGAAGTCGACCAGAGCTTGTCCTTTTACTGCTTCTCATGGCAAATAAGAGATATCAAACTACCCAAGTTCAACCACCCATTTCAATAAGCAGCCAGCGGCTTCTGGTTTCCGCAGAACTTGCCGTAGAGGTTGGTCGATCAAAACTGTGATTGGGTGAGCTTGGAAGTATGGCTGCAGCTTTCTGAAGGCTAAGATCAAGCAATAGGCTAATTTTTCAATAGGTGGATACCGCAATTCTGCTTCTATTAGCCTTTTGCTTACATAATAGACGGCCTTCTGCACGCCCTCTTCCTCTCTTACTAGAACAGCACTATCAGCATATTCCGTGATCTCCAAGTAGATGAACAAAGTTTCTTTATCAACCGACTTCGATAGAATCTGTGGCTGCGACATGTGAGTCATTAAAGCTTGAAAAGCTTGCTCGCACTCCTCCTTCCATTCGAACTTCTTGTTGCCTCTGAGTAGATTAAAAAATGGGCCGCATTTGTCCGTCGATTTGGAAATAAATCTACTGAGAGTAGAAATTCTTCCGGTTAAGCTTTGAACATCCTTGATTTTTGTTGGAAATTTCATATCGATCAGGGCTTTAATCTTCTCAGGATTGGCCTCAATTCCTCGCGAGTTTACTATAAATCCCAAGAATTTCCCTAATCCAACTCTGAAGGAACACTTGAGGGGATGCAGCTTCATCTGATATTTATTCAAGATGTTGAAGCACTCTTGCAAGTCCCCTACATGTCCTTCTGCCTTTTTTTACTTAATCAGCATGTCATCAACATATACTTCCATGTTTGTACCAGTCAGTTCCTTGAACATTTGAACATGTGATTGACTAGTCACTGGTAAGTCGCACCAGTGTTTTTCAAACCGAAGGGCATTACTTTGTAACAGTAAATCCCTGTATCGATCTGAAAGCTAGTGTGATCCTCATCAGGTGGATGCATACTGATCTGATTGTACCCGAAGTAGGCATCCATGAATGAGAGGATCTCGTGCCCTGCAGTGGCATCGACTAGCTGGTCAAAACTAGGGAGTGGGAAACAATCTTTAGGGCAGGCTTTATTAAGGTCTGTGAAATCCACGCACGTTCTCCATTTTCCATTCGGCTTGGGAACCAGTACAGGATTAGAGACCCAGGATGGATAAAATGCTACCCTGATGAATCTGCTCTCCTTTAGCTTCTCGACTTCTTCCTTTAGAGCTTTTGATCTGTCTTTGTCGAGAAACCTCCTTTTCTATTGTACTGGTGGAAAACTCTTGTCTATGTTCAAGACATGGCTAATGAACGCAGGGTCTATTCCGACCATGTATTTATGTGACCAAGCAAAGACTTCTTGGTTTTTCCTTAAAAATTCCACCAGTTCTTGTTTCGTTGTTGTCTCTAAGTTTTTACCGACTTTCACAACCCTGGTCGGATCTGCTTCATCGAGTTGGTCCTCTTCAAGGTCCTCGATAGGTTCTATCTCTTCATCAAAATCCCCAAAGCGAGGATCCAAATCCCTGTCCTCACTTTGGGCAACACCCTATTTGGTGACACCATCACCTGATTGGGCTTGTACATCACTGGCCGTTTGCAACTCCTTCCCAACAACTTCCTTCGATCCACATTTCTTCGCCTTAGATATCGAGGCGTTGTAGCACTCCCTCGCTTCTCGCTGGTTTCCCAACACACATCCTACCTCTGCGTCGGTTGGGAATTTCATGGCAAGGTGCCAAATCGAGGTAACGGTTCGCAGGTCGACCAAAATTGGCCTCCCAATTACAGCATTATACGATGAAGGACAATCAACTACTATGAAAGTAGTGAGTAATGTCCTGTTTGCAGGCGCAGTTCCTGCTGTAACTGGGAGCCTAATCGATCCTGTCAGGGCGAGCCCTTCACTAGAAAAACCATATATGGTTTGGTTGCACCGCTCCAGGTCCTTGACGGACAACTTCATCCTTTCCAGTGAAGACTTATACAAGATGTTGACTGAGCTTCCTGTGTCAACCAACACCTTTTTTACTATCATGTTGGCAATTTGGACGTCAATGACCAACAAATTGAAGTGTGGGAATCGGACGTGTTGAGCGTTGTCTTTAGAGAAGGTTATCAACTCCTCCTCTGTTCGAGCTTTCTTTGGTGCTCGATCCTCCACACTTATCATCTCGATGTCCTGGTCATGGCGTAAAGTCTGAGTGTATCGCTCCCTTGCTTTCCCACTATCCCCTGCAAGGTGTGGGCTGCCACAGATGGTGAGTAACGTACCTGCCACAGGAGCTGGCTGTAAAGGTGGAGAGCGTTGGCATGCAGGCGCCTTCTCATTGCCACCTTGAGCCTCTCGCTGAGACCCTCCTGTGACTCGTACGTATCTCCTTAGGTTTCCCTGCCTGATCAGGAACTGAATCTCATCCTTCAACTGGTTACACTCATTGGTGTCATGTCTGTAGTCATTGTGAAAACGATAGAATTTTGTTGTATCTCTCTTGGAGATATCCTTCCTTATAGGCGTCGGTCGCTTATAAGGGACATTGGCATTGGCCGCCTGGTAGACCTCTACGCTACTTTCAACAATGGTCGTATAGTTGGTGAATCTTGGCTCATATCTATTTCCATTGGGGCGTTTATTTTCAGATGTAGATGGCTCATTGCCTGCCCTTTTTCCACCATTTCTGCCAATTTTGTTCCTGTTGCCTTTGCTGTTGCCATTGGGTTTATCCGACCCGTTGGCAGCTTTGGAGGGATCTTCCTTAGGCCCCTTGTCCTTAGTATGCGACTTCCCCTCGTTGGTGATCGTATCCTCGAGCTTGATGTATCGATCAGATCGATCCAGAAATTCCTGGGTACTCTTTACCCCATTCTTTCTTAGGCTGTTCTAGAGGGGAGAATGGCGTTTAACCTCAGCAGTTAGGGCCATCATCTTTCCCTCGTTGCCCACTTTTTTTCCTCCAGCCACTGCTCGCATAAAGCGCTGGATGTACTCCTTTAAGGGCTCTCCCTCTTTTTTGCGTATCTCCATCAGCTGGTTGGCCTCAGTGGGGTGTACGCGACCCGCGTAGAATTGTCCATAAAATTCCTTTACGAGCATTTCCCACAATACTATACTAGAAGGAGGGAACTTAAGAACCACTCCTGGGCAGTGTCGGATAGGGTGGCGGGGAAGATCTTGCAGCGGGTATCGTCCGACACCTTTTGAATATCCATTTGTATCTCAAACTTGTTCACATGAGATACTGGGTCCCCGTACCCATCAAAGTTTGGCAATACTGGCATTTTGAACTTGCTGGGGGTTTCTACCACAACAATCCTCTACACAAATGGAGTGCCTCTCCTCTGGTCATACTCTATGTGGGATGTCCGGCTCCCGACCAATTTTTGTACTGCCTGGTTCAGAGCATCAATTTGAGCCTGAACCGCGTCTGGGATTGTTGGGGGGACTGGTGCCGAAGGAGCATACTCATCATGCCTCCCATGTCTGTCGTTGAGTACATCCCTCAAGTCATCATCCATGTGCCTTTTCTCGCTAGCACCTAGCCGATCAAAGACGTTATGCTATCTGGATTGCCCCCCAGCGTTATGGCTCGTAGGCCTATTGTCTCTTAGTGGGGGATTCCTGTCTCTACCTCTTTCCTCATGCCCGCGACCAGCATTCCTTCTGCCGGAATTGGCCTCATTATAGTCATGGCCGTCCCTAAACTGCGACCGACTATGGCGCGACCGACTGGTCACATTGTTTCCTCCTCTAGCTGGCATCTCTCGAGCGTTAGGGGGAGGCCTGCGTTGGTCGGTGGGTCCCCGTGCATTATTATGCTGTGGGGGGCCCCTTACCGCAGAGCCTGATTCGTTGTGCCTCCTAGTAGTAGAAGGACGATGCCCCCTGCTCAGTGGATTTGGCTCATCGTCCCCTTGGCGTCTAGGGCTACAGGGAGGCTGCCCGACCCTATTCTACCTCTGGCGCTGGATGTTGCCGCGACCAGCTTGAGAAGATGGTTGTTGCTCAAGATCCTGAATTGATCCTAAGCAACAGGTGGCTGCTCAGGCCTTTGCGGGCTTGCTAGCTGGAGCGGAGGACTCGGATTGGGGGCCCGTTGCGGTGGTGCATTTGATGGCTGATCCGGTTGAGAGGCCGGTGCAGCCTGTCCTTGGGCCAACTGAATGTCTGCTTCAAGTGCGACCGTGGCATCTCTCTGCCGATAGTCCATGTCCGTCTGCCGCTCATTCAGCTCCTGGCGTTGATGCTCAATCTCCCTTTGCTGCAGCACCAAGGTCTTTGCTGCATTCTCCTGATTGGCCCTCAGATTGGCCAACTCATCCTGCAACACGCCCAATGTTGCCCTCAACATCTCTGAATCCATTTCCTCCTCTTCAAATTCCAAGTGTGGTTCATTTTCAGCCACATTTGGAGGAGGAGGTTGAGATGACGCAGCATCAGCAGCATGTCCAGCTCTCTTGGATGTCTTCACCATTTGATTTTCTTAAAGCTTTTTGATTAATCTCTCAATGAAAGCACCAAAATGTTGACCCTTGATTTGGCCAACGACACGGAGTCAAAGTAATAACAAAGAATAAAAAGAAGATTAAGAAGAGAATCAAACGGGAAGAAAGTGACACAAGTATTTTATAGTGGTTCAGCCCCAACTGTGTGGTAATAACCTACGTCCACTTAGTGTTCTTATTGATGTTGAATCCCAATGCCGTGATCAAAGAACTAGGGTTCTTGAGTTTCACAAGCCTTAGGAGAATTACAACTTTCGGTGGATAATCACACTATGTTCTCTCTAGGAGTATTCAAGTTCCAGGTTCAAAAGTCCCTTCCTTGAGCCCTCTCATTCATATTTATAGGCTCAAGGGGGTTACATGGGCCAATGGGCCTTAATTATCATTAATATCAGCGTATCAAGGCAATAAAGAAAAAATATAATAAATGTAGTTATTACAAGATTGTGTATCTTAAAGGAAATAAATTGAAGCATACTACCAGACTGGTCGCATCTAAACGCAAGATCTGATGAAGCAATAAACATCTGGTCGATAGGCGAACAGCATCCCTTAACTTTGAAACTGCCACGTGCCAACCATGTGTAAGAAATCCTTGCCACATCATCAGGAGCCATCATCAGGAGCCATATTTGGGTAAACATAAGTGTTCTTATCGTTATCTCTGTTTAAATTCAATTATAGAAATATGTTCTAGGTTGTCCTATATTAATTTGTTTAATATAAGATTTACTTAAAAATAAACAAGAATCTGTATAAGTTTCCTAACAATTTCCATACGTAGTCCTTGGCCACATGCTATGGACTAGGGAAAATCCCTGATACTTTGAAATTCGCGTGTCAGACCCGTCACCTATTTGAAACCAGTTTAATGCAAAACCGCTCAAGGAATCGTGAACCTTAAGCAGCCCAAAACCAAACCTAAAAACCCCTCAACTTCTACACATAAACAAGTAACCTAAACGATTCATCAAGAATCACATCCTTTCAAAACCCATAAAATTACCCATTTTCACGCACCTTATTTCTAAACAAACCTAGTATCGTTCTTTTATCCTAAGCAAACCCCTATTGCACTTGACCATGGCTGAAGTATGAGACGGTACTAGAAATTTTTTTAAATAAAAGAACTTGTTGAAAAATAAGAATGAAAGATTTAAACTAGATGAAGAAATACTTACAGTGTATATGTTTGATAGACGGGGATGTTGATGGTTCCAAATGTAGAAGCTTGAGAGCTTCTAAAGAATGGGAGGATGACAAAGGTTTTTGAAAGAGGTCTGAGAAGAAAAGGAAAGTTTTGTGAAAGGAAAATTTTTGAATGTGAAGGTGGTGAAGTTCAGGTCTGATTCTCGATCAGGTCAGTTCGGGATCCAAAGGTCAAAATTAAATGACCCCTGCAGCGGCAAAAAGTTGACCGAACAGTTGTCACAGTACTCGAAACCTGAACATGCGCCTATTATAAACGGCCACGTGTTTAACACTCGAGTAGTGGATGGGCACGATTTCACATAACAGAAGCCTAAAATCCCTTACTGTGTGTGTCAGAAGTGATGCCATGCACTAGCATAAGCTTAGGGGGCAAATGTTGTACCCCAAAATAAGCATGGATTCAATCATTCAGCTCAGGGACACAACTGACAGATAAACATATGGAGAAAGCATGCGAGTAGGACATCTAGCTAACTTTGATGTGAGCAGCTCGAGTTAAGACTTGGCAGTATGACAAGCAGATAATCTCCAAATCGCCTCTCAGGACAATAACCTAGTTCAAGACATGTGATGGCTAGATCGCCTTCTGGATACTCTGAATTTGGTCAGTACCAAAGTTCAACTCATTAATGCCCAGGAAGATGTTCAGCTCGTGGAAACCTAATCATGACGTACAGTGAAGGATCCCGAAATACTCGGAGGTTCCTTATACTCTCATTAATGCCCAAGCTATATTATATTTATTGCCCGAGATAACGGATGTAAATTCCATAGGCAATCACATCCCTATGTAAATGGAAAATTATCTTGATTGATAATTTACCATATTTATGCACGCAGTTACCCAAACCTGTCCAGGAATATCCAGTATAAATATCATGGATAATGGACAGGAAAGGGGATTGCTTTTTAAGATACAGAAACTCTGCAAAAATTGTAAGAGATTAATAATATTGTCTCGTGGACTAGGTGGATTTTAACCACGTAAAAGTGTGAGTGTGATACATTGTTCATTTAGTTAATTACGGTTTAGAAAAAAGCACTAAAATCTCTGTTATCGGATTTCTTAATACATTGTTGGCGAAAAACCACGTCGACAATCTTATTTATTAATTCTATTTTTACTCCATTATAAATGTGGAATTGCACTCTTACTAATTATAGAATTATATTTACAGAATTATCTCTTGTAGTCCATTAACATAATCATTTCATGTAGCTTTGCCATCCAATTATTGGTTCGTAAATTATAGTTGGTCGAAATTACCATTTTACCCTTCAAATTACCTCTTGATGCTTAAGTACCATTAATTCACTAGTGAGTAATTAATTTATAATCACATTATAAATTTAAGCTCAATAACCATTCAGTTCCATAATTAACCCTTAAGATAACAATACAATCCGTTAAGGAAGCTTGGATTCCAAATCTTGTAAGAACATGTTCCCAGCTACCCATGCCACTTTATCTCCAAAACAAAATTCATTAGCATGTTTTACAAACAAACCTTAATAAGATTGATCTACATATAATTATCTAGTTGATATGAATTAAATCTTTATGAAAAATGGTAAGTTTATAAAGAAATCAATTCACATTAGTCCTATCATATATAACTAATTATATAAAGTATTTTCACTATGATGTCTATTTATATCAGCAATACGAATCTCGATCACATGGATTCAAAAATGTTTAGCAAATTGTACTAGCAATCATTCTTTAAAGATTTTATACTTTAATATGTTGATGACTATTCTATTCATTATTTATGATCTTAATCCTTTCGTACTGATACAAATCATATTATCATTAATCAATATAAAATTTTCTTATATTTATATTAATTATTCAATAATAACTCAGATATTCAATTATAAGAACAAATATATTTTTTTAATCTCCATAATAAAATGTCCTTACACATGAGCACAAACTCTAACAATTCGTACCCTAGTTTTTTTTCGTGCTAAGGACTTCTCTCCAGCCTCTACATATGCAACAGGCAAAAGTAATTTGACTTTTGCATTTTGTATTATATATAATACTACTTAAGCTGTTGTTGTAACCTTTTGCGTGTTTTGCTTAACTTCGGCATTGGGTTCTGCAATACTTATTTGGTATGTCAAGCCAGATATTGACCCAAAAAGCAAAAAGATGTGAATTGCTCGTGAAAAGAGGCCTTTTTATGAGACAAAAGATGATGCTATGAGTATCAAAGCTGTCTGCAACCTCACTACTGCATGCAAATAATGACTCCACTTTGTTTTTCAAAAAATTCAATAAATAGCTATTTATGATAGAACTAAGTATGATGATACGTCAAAGGAAGAAATTTATAACAAATGCAAAGCTTTTCTCAGATCATCATGCTTATTTTACATTTTCTGTTCAGGTTGTCGAATTTGATAGAGCCATGACGGTTGGGAATATTACACTTAAAGCATGTATTTTGAATATTGTTTAATAAGATAAATAAAAGAAATGATATTTTACATAATTAATTGTTATATTATTAGCTTAACAACATTTAATAAGTTTTAGAAAATTTCTAATTCATTGATGTGGTTATAATCTTGTACAAGTAATTGAGGATTAAGATTATAAATAATGAATGAAAAAGTCTTCATATATTAAAGTTATAGAATTTTTAATTAACTACTATTAGTATGGTCCACTAGTAATGTGAATTATTGTGATCTAAATCTAGATTGCTAATAAAAATAGATATTTTAGTGGAGGTATTTTATATAAGATTATATATGACTAAATCTGATTTGTATTTAATTTTTTATTAAACATCGTTTACTATAAAAAATTATAATCATATCAACTAATGATTATATACAAATCAATCTAAATCATGAGTGATCATCAACTCTTATTTGTTGATATTCATTGATGTAGATGGTTGGGGAATTAGAATCCAAGCCTTTTACATAAGAAGATTGAATAATTATTCCATTAAGTGTTAATTATAAAACTAAATATTTTTAAGCTCAAATTTATAATATGGATTATAAATTAATTATTCACTAGTGAACTAATGGTACTTACAGATAAAAGGGTAATTAGAGGGTAAAACAGTAATATATTTCACCTGTAATTATGGATCAATTATTATTATATCAATGGACTACTAAAAATTACTCAGTATATTATTATATATATCTCTAACAATCTCATATTATTAGTAGAATAATTATGGGATTAATACATAGGATAATTAGATAATTAACTGTATCCCTAAATAGTTTAATTAGATAATCTAATTTATTAAATCTTGAAATCATAGATTCATAGGTCCCTAAGCCGACTCTTTAAATACTATTAAGGGTAAAAGTGTGAAAGAAAATATAAGAGCAACATATTTCTTTTTTATTATGATCAATACGTAATTATGAAATAATTAAGTGTTATAAATTAATTATAAAATAATTGAAATTCCGTTTTTAGTAATTACCAAATTAATTAAACCATTTGAATTAATTAAATTACGGAATGGTAATTAACTGTTTACACATATTCCAGTTCTGTCGGGACAGAATCTGAACTTGTCACGACAGAAATTGAACCCAATAAAAAGACAGTGTAAAACAATAAAGAACACAACGAATTTTTACAAGGTTCGAAAACCCTTTCGGATAACCTACTCCTTGGGGCCACGCCCAGAGAATAAAATCAATTAATAAAGAATCACAAGTACAAAATATTGACTTAAACAAAACAAGACTCCCTCTTGAGATTTGCCGCAACTTTGTTGTACTTCTCTTCACTAATCTGATCTTGATTGAAACGCTCAGCCACTTGAACTCCCTTCAATGGTCATCGAGTGCTTGTATTCCCGATGCAAGGCTTGTAAAAATCTTCTCCCAAAGACTATAAACGTTGTGTTCAAATTACAATGTGTATTCACTCATGAACATGGTATAAACTCACCACTAAAAACTTAACACTCATATTTCTACAAGATCACGTGAATACTTATGATCTTGAATACAAAGAGGAACTCTCACAAATATTACAATTATGCTCACAAATTATGCATCTAAGAGTTCACTTTTCTCACTGCCTTTAGAGCCCTATTTATATAGTCCTTTTTCATGCTCATAAAGGCTGAGAAAGAATCCTCCAATAAAGGCAAGAATAATTGAAGATATTCTTGATTGATGAAGAGCTGCCTTTTTTAGAAGATGCTAATCCTACAGATACGATTTTGGTGGGGACAGCTCAGACCTGTGTCGGATCTAAAACAAGCTCAAAAAGGAAACAACAATTAATGACATTAAGGATTCAGTTTCCTGTTTTTCAATTCTTGAGCTGCACGAATATATAAACAAATAATCCATAAATGACTTTGGGTAAGTACTGAATATTTGCAATATAAAACTTCCCTTTATAAATAAATTGGGACAATATAAAGCTAAATAAGGAAGCTAATTATTATCCGAAATTCACAAAAAAAGAAAGTGAATTTCTGAAAATTACAATAAAAGGAAACAACCAATTTATTTTTTAAGAAAAAGATATTTCTATAAAAATGCTCATTATAGAATTTACAACAATTAATATAATATCTATTATTTGATATGTATTTTGAATTATATGTTAATAATGTAAAATAATTATTTGTTATATAAATTATGATGTGTTATCTATTTAAAATGCTGAGAGCCAAGCATTATCCTGTTATCATTTTATATAATATTATTTTAATTGGATAAATAATTTATTCAATATTAATTAAATCAAATAATATAATATTAAATATATACTATTCTCTTCTGAGTTAGTAGACACTAAGTCATACACATTGTTCAGTTTTCTTGATAATCATCTAGATTGGACAAATACGGCTTTGACAACGTCTGCTTGATTGGATAATCAATAAGTACTATAATGGGATGCCTTGTAAAGTATTGTCTAAACCTTTCCTTTACTATGATTAATTAATGCTAATGTTAATAATATAAGTTTTATTAATATGTAAAGGTAGTATAATTTTGTAGTTTCTCATTATTTTGGCTATATATTTTATTTTTTCTTGTACACTTATATCTATCTTTTTTATATGATGAAAACCTAGCCTCCATTTTGATTTTCTCTTAAATCTCATTTGTTTATTTGTAAAATTATCATGGTATCAAAACAAGGTTCTTGAGTACCCTCGATTTGGTGGCGCTAGGATTACGGTCTCAGTGATCAAACTCATCGCTGAGTTCGCGGGGTTCGGGGCAACGGCTCGATTTTTTTTTTTTAGGAATTTGGCTTTGATTTTGAGATTTTCGCACTGATTTTGGGGATTTTGCCCAATCTTGGGGATTTCGCACTTTGTTCTATCTATTTGGATTTTGATTGTTCGTCATGGATGGCGCAAAAGATGATTCGCTTCAGTCCATCAATGTGCAATTGAATGGGCAGAATTATTCGTATTGGCATTATGTCATGAAAAAATTTATGAAAGGGAAACATATGTGGGGTTATGTTTCTGGAACTTCCACGAAACCAAATGACGATAAGGATGAGAGCTTTGCAGAACAGTTGGATCTTTGGGATGCCAACAATTCAAAAATCATCACTTGGGTCAACAACTTGGTTCAACAATCAATCGGTATCCAGTTGGCGAAATATGAGACGGCGAAGGAAGTTTGGGAGCACTTAGAAAGTTCGTATACATAGTCTAATTTCGCAAAGCAGTATCAGTTGGAGATTGACATTCGGGCCCTTCAACAGAATAGCATGACCGTTTGGGAATTTTATTCTGCTATGTCTAATATGTGGGATCAGCTTGCTTTGACTGAATCAGCAGAGTTACGGGCATTTGCCCCTTACATTGCTCGGAGAGAGGCACAACGTCTGGTTCAGTTTTTTATGGCTCTTCGAGATGAGTTTAAAGGTCTTCAAGGAACAATCCTGCATCGCAGTTCTCTTCCGTCGGTTGATTCAATGGTTAATGAGTTGTTAGCAGAAGAGATGCGCTTGAAGTCTCAAGTTGATAAGGGGGGGGGGGGGGGGAGGAGATTCTTCCTTCTCCGAATCCCTCTGTCTTTGCAGTTCCTCATCGGCCAGCCTCCAACAATCAACAAAAGACTCAAGCCAATGTTGGCTACGACGAATGCAGTTTTTGCAAGCAAAAGGGACACTAGAAGGCTCAATGTCCCAAACTGCTGAACAGGGCGCAATCACCGAATCAGCCTCCTCACTGGAAATCTGGCAACCAAGCTCACCGACCTCTTCACTCTATGTCTTCAAACATGGCAGCTATTGTTCCACCTGCAGATTCTAGAAGCACTCCTAGTACCTTGATTGCTACATTCACAGAGCAGTTTCAGAAGTTCATTGCCTCGCAGCCACACGCCATGTCAGCCCCCTCACACATAGGTTTTCCTTCTAGTAGCACACCAGGTATATCTTCCTCTATATGGGTCCTTGATTCTGGAGCTTCACATCATATGTCACCTAATTCCATTTCTTTCTTGTCCATTAAATCAGCACCCTCTGTATCTGTCATGACTGCTGATGGCACTCCCATGCCATTAGCAGGGATTGGCTCGATTTGCACTCCAAAAATGTCATTCTCTGATGTATATCATATTCCAAATCTTACTTTGAGTCTTGTCTCTATTGGTAAATTATGTGACTCTGGTTTCTCAGTTATTTTCTCCAATTCTTGTTTTTATGTGCAGGATCCTCATTCCAAGAAGCTGATTGGGACAAGCCATAGGCAGGGGGCTTTACATTTTAGATGAGCTGAGAGTTCCTGATGTTGCAGCTTCTAGTGTCAATTTGTCTTCATTTCGTTTAAGTTCATCTTCTTCTAGTTTTTATTTATGGCATTCTCTTCTTGGACATGTCTCTGTGTAATGCCCTAAACTCCAGGGACCGTTACGGTGTGCGTTGTAAACAGTGCTAAACTCGCTAATCGAGTCATTTGGCCAAAATCGTGTAACTAAATATGATTAGCAGTTTAGGGATTAAAAATTTTGGTTGAGATATAACGTTTCATTATAACATTTACTATATACATTGGGATCCCAAAAATATAATTTAAAGGTCTATTATAAGAAAATATTTACAACAGGCCGATCTAAGCGGCAAAATAGGGTTTAACCCTAGTTTCTTTTTCAACCCTCGGCCGTGGCGGTCGAGCAGCCGCATATGTACACGTCATCACCTAAGCTCTCCAACTCAAGGATGGTCCAGCTTTCTTTTGCCTTTACCTGCACCACATAGCACCCGTGAGCCGGAGCCCAGCAAGAAAACTCAACATGCTCATGAACAGTAATAACATGTCATCGAATCATAATGTGCATGCCTAGCAATAATAGCTTCCATCATGCATGCAAATAAGTTCAAATAAATGATTATGGGGTCCTGCATCTGAATAGAAGACTAATGAGTCATTCTCTGAGGATCTGCTTCTTGGATAGATGACTAATAAGTCGATCTCGGAGTGGGTGACTAATGAGTCACACCCTGCATAGGTGACTAATGAGTCACACTCTGTATAGATAACTAATAAGTCATACCATGTGTAGACGACTAATGAGTCCATCTCTGTCTAGGTGACTAATGAGTCACACTCTGTATAGGTGACTTATAAGCCACACTCTGTATAGATGACTAATAAGTCTATCTCTATGTGGATGACTAATGAGTCATACCCTGTATAGGTGACTAATGAGTCACACTCTATATTGGTGACTAATAAGTCAATCTCGGTGTGGATGACTAATGAGTCATACCCTGTATAGGTGACTAATGAGTCACGCTCTGGAGGTCCCATACCCTCCTAGCCATGTGACATGTAGGTCACCTTAGCCATTTTGGCTCTAGCTCTAATTAACTAGCCCATAGACTAGACACGCGCTTTTAATTTTCATCGAACTTGAGGTCGGTCCGGCATTAATGCTCATTTGAGTCATTCAATGCAGATGTCGATTAGATCTAATCTTTTATCAGCTTGCGTTAAACACGCTAAGGCCGTACTTGAATTATAAGTCAATCCTATGTGACCAGTGCTCAATACCACTGCCGAACCTGACTAATGAGTCACAGCTTCACAATTGATATTGACACCATTGCCAATCCCTGACTAATAAGTCAGTGCTTCCTCATTTAGGTAATACAAACAGACATATATCATATGTCAAACATTCAGATATAAAGCATTTGGCATGCTCACTCAGTAATCAAAAGCATAATTATAATCATGCACAATTGCAGAGACTCAAGCTCTGATCAATCTCATAATCAATATTCATAGCATGCCCTAAACATATGTTTCTTGTGCATCACATGCATCACATTTAATCACTTGACATGCCTCAACAATAACCATGCATGTCACATTTAACCATCCAACATGCATCAAGAATAACCATGCATGTCATATATACACAGGGTGCAGTTTTCTTACCTCTGATTCGAGCGAGAATTAATATAAGAACGACCCTTGAGAACGATCAAACTTTAAGCCTTTAGCGGTCAACTAGTCATAACCAAATATGGGACACCATCAATAAGATGAACATCAAAGGTTCCCAAACCAAGATCAAGCCTCCGAGACATCAATCCCCACTAATCTGGGTAGTAGGAACAATCCCGAGGCCTAAAACCAAGTTCCCGGGGCCAAAACACTCAAACGGGCTCAAACCTGACGAAGGGTTGCGGCCCTAACACCTTGGGCCACGGCCCCCAGCCATTCAAGGAGCAAGGGCAGCGGCGCCCAGCAAGGCCAAACTTGCTCCACCAGCTTCTTCGAGCTAGGGCCGCGGTGCCCAAGAATAGGGTCGCGGCCCCCAACCCAGAACCATCCCCAAACTCATTCTCCTTCATCCCAAACCCTCCAAAAACATACCTAAACACTTCCAAATCATCAAATCAAAGTTCCCAAGCTTCCCAATGATTCAAAACCATCAAATCCCAAGGCTCAAACGAACTAAAAACTCAACGATTCACAAAGTCCAATTCTAAGCTTAAAAACTTAAAACTTGAATTACCTCCAATTGAGTTGTTTCCAACTAAACCCTTCGGCTAATAAGCTTCTAATATTTCCTAGGATCGTTATGCCTCAATCTTCGCTTGATTCCGACTCCTAGAACTCGAGATTTCTTCGAAAATGCCTCGAACGATAAAACGAACTAACGAAAAGAGAACGAGAGGTTTTCTAACGTACGGTTCTATCTGACAAGCTACTTCAACCTTAAGTAATCTCAAATAAAACCTAGTGCTCGGGGTCCCAAAAACACACCTAGGGACATTATAGTCAAAACTTCCAGAATTTTCTCCTGGTCTCAATAACTCCCAATTTATCATCAAATAACATCCTCATAACTCAATATCCCAATAAAAGACCCCCATTATGACAAAACCACTAATCAATAATATAGGACCGTCTCATGCCGAATAGCTCGAATATACCTCCATAATAATGGGATCTCATTCACAAATCACAATATGCGCCCAAATATACCAATATGCCCTCAATGGGCCAAATTACCAAAACACTCTAATAATCAAATGTGGACCCACATGCATGCATATAACATCATATTATAATGCAATTCACATAAACATGCATATTATCAGTTAATGGCATAATTAAACAATTATGGCCCTCCCGGCCTACTAATCCAGCCATTAAACTGCATTAAGGATTTCGGGGCATTACACTCTGGTTCACGTTTAAAGTACTTAGCTTCCACAGGAGCATTAGGAAAGTTACAAACCCATGATATTTCAGATTGTTGTGGTTGCAAATTGGCAAAATTTTCTGCTTTACCTTTTTATAAGAGTGTTTATGTTTCTCTTGCACCTTTTGATTTGATTCACTCTGATGTGTGGGGGCCATCACCCGTTCTAACAAAAGGTGGATCATGTTACTATGTCTCTTTTATCGATGATTATACTCGTTTTTGTTGGGTCTATCTTATGAAACATCGTTCTGATTTCCTCGGGATTTATCATATGTTTCGTGCTTTTGTTAAAACTCAACATAATGTTGTTATCAAATGTTTTCGATGTGATCTGGGTGGTGAATATACCTCCAATCATTTATCTGACTTGCTTGCTTTAGATGGTACCTTACATCAAACCTCTTGTACCGATACACTAGAGCAAAATGGGGTTGCCGAAAGAAATCACACACACATTGTTGAAACTTCTCGTTCTCTTCTATTGTCTGCTTATGTTCCTAGCGAGTTCTGGGGGGAAGCCATTCTGACTGCAGTTCATTCAATCAATAGAATTCCGTCATCTGTCACTTCAAATCTGTCTCCCTTTGAAAAACTTTATGGTCACAATCCTGATTATTCTTCATTGAGAGTCTTTGGTTCCACTTGTTTTGTTCTCCGTCCTCATGTTGAACGTAGTAAGCTTACTTCTCAATCCGCTCTTTGTGTATTTCTTGGTTATGGTGAAGGTCAAAAAGGATATCAATGTTATGATCCTGTTAGTCAAAAACTCTATGTTTCTCGTCATGTTGTGTTTCTTGAGCATATGCCTTTCTACTCTATTCCATCGGACACCCCCAATCTCCATAAATCTGATCTCACTCGCATTGATCCATTTGATTCTTGTACTAATGATACTCTTAACTCTACAGAAGTCGGTTCTCAACTTGTCGAAGTGTCCCTATTACTGCCCAAGATGCTTCTGAGATTGTGGATCCTACTCCTCCTCCTCCTCCTCCTCACTACCCTCAAAGAATTCGTAAGTCCACACAGTTACCTGATTTTGTCTACTCCACTTATTTTGATTCTTTCTCTTCTTTTTTGACTTCTATTCACCAACTCTCTGAGCCTTCTTCCTATAAAGAGGCTATTCTTGACCCTCTTTGGCAGCAGGCAATGGCTAAAGAACTCTCTGCATTGTACAAGACAGGTACTTGGGATATTGTTCCTCTTCCTATGGGGAAGCGTGCTATTGGTTCCAGTTGGGTTTACAAGATCAAGACTAAGTCTGATGGGTCAGTAGAGCGGTACAAAGCTCGTTTGGTTGCTAAAGGCTTGTTAGAGAATATATTTTATTGCTCAATGGAAAAGTGGAAAAACCAAAATACAACTCTATGCAAAGAATACAATGGACAAGATGATAGATAAATAAGTTTACAACTCAATGACCAACAATACAAGTAAATGTAGAAAAGAGAGAAAGAAGAGAATTATTAGAACTAAAATTCTAAAACAAGAGGTACCAATAAATATGTAAATAGAAATAGAAGAAGAGGATTACAAACTCAAAACAATAATAATACAAGAAGAACAACTGAATGAAAAGATAAATGAAAAACACAAACTCACACTCAACCAAAGTGTAGAGTAATGGGGATCACCAACTTGAACAAGGTTCAAAACCTTTGTCCAAAAGCTTATTTCCCCCTATTCTCTAAGCACTAAGGGATCTCTCAAGGAAATAGCTCTCTGGAATAATCAAGCCTCAAGGTGTATTTTTTAGCCAAGTGCTTTGTGGATGAAAAATGGTGTGTCTTACAAGTGAGCATTAGGCTCCTATTTATAGAGTTTTGAGACACCCTTTGAATTTCAAATTTACCAATGATTAATTTGATGTTTTATGGAATTAAAATAGAGATTTGGGAGTTACTCGGCTGTTGGAAACATTCAAAATTGGATAAAAACTGAATTTGTATGAAGCTGTCAGCCAGTAGGGCCGCGGCGCTTGTTTCAAGTGTCGCGACCCTTGGTCATTTTCAGCAACCAATTTTTTAGTTTTTTTCCAAAACGTTCCAATTTATTCCCACTTGATTTTGTAACTTCCATACACAATATGGGAGTTAAAATCACATCTCTACCAGCCATTTCTCATATGGCTTTATAAATCCAATCTCAAATGTGTAACATATAAGATACACATTATTGGGTAATATTTGGGAGTTACAAATTTGTAACTGATTTTGTAACTCCAAAATATGTCACATTTAGGCACACACATGTGTCCAATTTTGTGACTCTCAATAATATGTTACAAGGTGTGACAAATCACATTTTGTCACATTATTTAATCTAATATTATATTATATGAAATAATATAACAAGGCTTTGCTCAGGAGTATGGGATGGATTATGAGGAAACTTTCGCTCCAGTTTCCAAACATACCTCTATTCGTACTCTCATTGCTGTTGCGTCTGCTCGACAGTGGTCCAGTTCTCAAATGGACGTTAAAAACGCCTTCTTGAACGGGAAATCTTCAAGAAGAAGTTTACACGGTTCCTCCACCAGGTGTTCCTCATAATTAAGAAGTTTGCAGATTGAAGAAGGCTCTTTATGTGCTTAAACAAGCTCCCCGAGCCTGGTTTGAAAAATTCTCCATTGTGATTACTTCTCTCGGCTTCCATCCCAGTGCACATGATTCAGCTCTCTTTGTTAGGTGTACTTCTTCTGGCCGCACTTTACTCTCTTTATATGTTGATGATATGATTATCACCGGGGATGGTGTGAATGGGATAACGGAGTTGAAAACGCACTTGGCTCGTGAATTTGAGATGAAAGATTTGGGTTCCCTACGATACTTTTTAGGGATAGAAGTAGCTTACTCTCCTCGTGGATATCTTCTTTCTCAATCTAAGTACATTGCTGACATTCTCGATCAGGCTCGTCTCTCTGATGCTCGCACTGTTGATACCCCTCTTGAGCTTAATGCCAGGTATTCTTCATCTGATGGTGTTGCCTTGTCAGATCCCTCTCTATATCGCACTCTGGTTGGTAGCTTAGTGTACCTTGCTATCACCAGGCCAGACATCGCTTATGTAGTTCACATTGTCAGTCAGTTTGTTGCATCTCCCACTACCGTTCATTGGGCAGTTGTGCTTTGTATTCTTCGATATCTTCGGGGAACTCAATTTCAGAGTTTACTTTTTCCATTTACGTCTACTTTAGAGTTATGTGCCTACTCAGATGCAGATTGGGGTGGTGATTGTACTGATCACAAATCTACCACTGGTTTTTGTATATTTTTGGGAGATTCTCTTATTTCTTGGAAGAGTAAAAAATAGACTGTTGTCTCTCGTTCGTCTACAGAAGCAGAATTGTTTGGTTGTGTTGGTTACTTGCCGATATGGGTGTTATTCTCTCAGATCCCACTCCAATGCATTGTGACAATGTTAGTGCTATTCAGATTACTCGCAACTCCGTTTTTCATGAGCGCACAAAACATATTGAGATAGATTGTCATCTTACTCATCACCACTATCAAAATGGGACAATCACCTTACCATTTCTCACTTCCGCTATGCAGATTTCCGACTTATTTATGAAGGCTCATTCTATTTCTCGTTTTCGTTTCTTAGTTAGCAAACTCTCGATGCTTCCCTCAAATGCATCGTGAGTTTGAGGGGGATGTTAATAATATAAGTTTTATTAATATGTAAGGGTAGTTTAGTCTTTTAGTCTCTCATTATTTTGGCTATATATTTTGTTATTTCTTGTACTCTTATCTCTATCTTTTTGATATGATGAAAACCTAGCCTCCCTTTTGATTCACTCTCAAATCTCATTTGTTTATTTGCAAAATTATCAGCTAAGACCAGTTTCTCCAGCGTGATGTATTTGGTTTTTGCAACTACTAGCATCTTATTCACATTAGACACCAACTTCTACTTTCCATCTTCTTCTTGATACAGTAGTATAAAACTTACTCCCACATTTGATACAACAAGATACATGCAAAGTTCCTCATTCGGCATTAGAGCACTCAAACACAAGTAGTGAACTCAATATTGTTTTAATTTTGCAATCATCGTCTTTACCCTAGAAAAAATATTGACATTTATTTGACATCCTTGAAATAAATCTGCTTAACACTGTAATCTTCCCAGTTATAATCTTCTACACGTGCATGACAATTTTAGGTTCTTCCACCTCCGAGAATGAAGTAATCTAAGTTAGATTACCTACAATCCCTCTTTTACAAACTGTATGGTCCAAAAATACCCCAAAAGCACATTTTGTGTGGGATTCAACTTCATTCCATATCTATTTAGAACTTAAAAGTGTTCTTTTAAGTGAGCAATATGATCAACCTCCCTCTTCGACTTCACCACCATATTATCATTGTATACTTCCTTACCCCCAAACTGATCTACAAAATATCTAGGTAATTTAAAAAAAAAAAAAAAAAAAAAAAGGAAGGGGGAGGGCCTTAGAGGTAGCCCTTAAATATAAGGGTCAAAAAAAATTGAGGGAGGCCTTCTATAACGTGCCTCCATCTGTGTCCAAGAGCCAAGTGGATAACGTAGAACATATATGTAAAAAAGAGAGAAGTTTTGAAAGAAACAATCGATCGCCATCATAGTGCGATGGTGATGAGCTTCTAATAGCTCATCAGAATAAGTGAGAAAAGGTTCAATAAGAATGATAATTAGGGAGAATATAAGTAATCTCTAAATGATTGTGTGAAATAGCTTGTATTTATAAATATTGTTGGTTTGTTATCCACCTCATGAAAGTTGAATAAGAGAAGTAGTCCAATCCTTCCTATTTCGATGGAAGATCACTTCCTCGTGGGAAAAGTTGAGAACTACCCACTTTTAGGAGTAGTTAACTAAAATTAGACAGTAAACATATTTAGTTTAACTTTACCTATTATTATCATGAGACTTCCTAAATTACTCTTATTTGAGCACATGGTTCTAAGTGTTGATGTAATATGTATTATATATGTCATATTATAGTTAAATTGGAAATGCATTCTAATTGTAGTGTGTCATATATATGTGTGACAACTATATTTATAGGAATGTATTCAATCTATGAAAAATTATTCTTTAAAATGTAAAAATTAAGGCTTAAAATGTAAACAACAATCATTTAAAATATAAACCTCAAGAGATAAAATCTAAACCACGACCCTTTAAAAGTTTAACCTCAAGGCTTAAAATATAAACCACAACTCTTCAAAATGTAAACCACAAAGCTTAAAATATAAATCATCACTCTCTAAAATTTAAACAACAAGCCTTAAAATTTAAATCGCGACTTGTAAAAATTTAAACCATAAGGCTTAAAGTTAAACTACTAGACTTAAAATCTAAACCACGACTATATAAAATAGGGAATATACTCATTTGGTACCCTGTGTTTTTGCAAAGTATCATTTTGGTATCATCTATTTTCAATAATGCTCATATGGTACCCTGTATTTTAAAATCGTACATATTTGGTACCCTAAACTCAAATTTGATAGATAAAATTTTGTCAATATGATCAAACTGTCATCAATTATATGTAATTATGTAATTAAATTTAAATTTGTAACTTACATAATTGACAGCAGTTTGATTAAATTGACAAAATTTTATCTATCAAATCTGAGTTTAGGGTACCAAATATGTACGATTTTAAAATACAGGGTACCATATGAACATTATTGAAAACAGAGGGTACCAAAATGATATTTTACAAAAAGATAAGGTACCAAATGAGTATATTCCCTATAAAATATAAATCATAAGCTTTTAAAATCTAAGTCACGATTCTTTAAAAATTGAATCACTAGTCTTTAAAATTTAAACTACCACAATGCTTAAAATTTAAACAACGTTTCTTTAAAATTTAAACCACAAGACTTAAAATTTAAATAACAACTCTTGAAAATTTAAATCACGAGGCTTGAATTTAAACCACAAATCTTTAAAATTTAAACCATGATGCTTAAAGGTTAAACTACTTGGCTTAATATCTAAACTACGACCATATAAAATATAAATCATGATTATTTAAAATCTAAATCACGACTCTTTCAAATTTAAACCACTAGTCTTTAAAATTTAAACCATAACTCTTTAAAATCTAAACTACAAGGCTTCAAATTTAAATCACAAGGCTTAAAAGTTATATTACTAGGCTTAAAATCTAAATCACGACCATATGAAATATAAACCATGATCATTTAAAATCTAAATCACAACTCTTTAAAATTTAAACCACTAATCTTTAAAATTTAAATCACGACTCTTTAAAATTTAAACCACAAGGCTTAAAATTTAAACCACAAGACTTAAAATTTTAAAACACAAGACTTAAAATTTAGACCACGACTTTTTAAAATTTAAACCACAATGTTTAAAAGTTAAACCACTAGGCTTCAAATCTAAACCACGATCGTATAAAATATAAATCATGATCCTTAAAAATCTAAACCACGACTCTTTAAAATTTAAACAAGACTTAAAATTTAAACAAAAATTCTTTGAAATTTAAACCACAAGGCTTAAAAGTTAAACCACGCAATTAAAATATAAATTGCAACCATATAAAATATAAATCATGATCCTTTAAAATCTAAATCATGGATCCTTAAAATTTAAACCCCTAGTCTTTAAAATTTAAATCACAAGACTTAAAATTTAAATCGCAACTTTTTAAAATTTAAATCACAAGGCTTAAAATTTAAGCCACAAGACTTAAAAGTTAAACCACACAATTAAAATCTAAACTGCGACTATATAAAATATATACTATGATCTTATAAAATATAAATCATGATCCTTTAAAATCTACACCATGACTCCTTAAAATTTAAATCATTAGTCTTTAAATTTTAAACTACAAGACTTAAAATTTAAATCACAACTTTTTAAAATTTAAACCACAAGGCTTAAAATTTAAATCATGATTCTTTAAATTTAAACAACAATACTTAAAAGTTATACTATTAGGCTTAACAAAGTAAAATGTATAGATTTTTAGCTATTAATTTAACTATGTATTTATTCTGTTTCTTTATTATTAAATATTATTTAAAGCTATTAATTAATAGTAAAAAGAGTTGGATATGATGGTTATGTGGCTTTTTATGCCATCCAAATGGGCACATGTTCAACTCTTGGCAATTACAATTGATATAATTTTTGTATAGCATGCCTAGACATTGTGTAGAGAAAAGATATAATGGGAACATTCATTATAAAATGGCTAATTTCTTCCCTCTCCTCGTGTTATACTAGTGCAGACTGGAGAATAGGTTGAGTAGAATGGGTCTCGGGCCCATTTCCATGAACATGGTCATAGTAATGGTTTATGTTCACATTTACCCAAGAATGTACTCAACCAGAGCTCTACAACTTTGGGCCTCTGAACATTTCATGCTTAGTATGGGCCTAGTTCGTGATATGACCTTGTTAATCCAATTCTTGGTGTTAGTTTCCTGATGGCCAATAAAGCCTAAACCCAATTTTAGCCACTACGGTCACCATCAATAACTTCAAAAGTAGTTACAAAGTTTCTCAAATTAAGTTTTATATTTATTAAGTTTCTTAAATAATATTCATGTTTTACTACAAAGTTATTTTTTATTAAAATAAGTTTTTGGTTATGAAATAACTTACTTTTTTTTTTGTCCTTTTTAGACTTTTAGTATATAAAGCGTTACTTAGTTTAAGATTTGTAGTATTTAAGGCTTTTATTAACGTATGTTTCAAAATTAAATCCACTTCCCAAGCTTTTGTTTTTATAAGTTATTTCTTTTATGAACCAACTATTTAGTTGGTGTTTTTTTTTTCATTTTTAAATGGTCTACTATATTTTTTCTTTAATTAATTTTTTTAGTTGTGATTCTGTATTACTAAGTTTTTGTATTGTGAAAATAATTATTGAGTTTTATCTTTGATAATTTTCTATTTGTGACTAGATTTATTAAGAGTAATACTACAAACATTCTTAATTTACACACTCAAATTACACACTATGATATGTATTTAATTTTAACTGTAGATATTTTGAATTGAGGACCACATCATCTTTAATTGTATAGTTGAGATTAAATAAACATTGTATTGTGTAAATTGGGAGTGTCTCAATCATTACTCATTTATTAAAATACAATTCTATTTTATAAACTAGTTCCTAAGATTTTGTTTTTCAAGTTTCTAATTTATAAATCAGTTACTTAAGTTTCATAAACTATATTTTTTTATAATCTAAGTTTATGATTGTAAACAAGTTACTATGTGAACAAATTTGTTGAAGTATAAACCAATTAGCAGGATTCAATTTATACACTAGTAACAAATACTACGCTTTAGTAACCAATTCTTTTGTTTTCATATTTAATCGTTTTAAGTTCATAAAATAGTTATAAATTCTCATAAATTAAGTTTTCAGTTTAAAAGATTTCTTATTTATCAAAATTTCTTTGGTGAAACCAATTACTAGTTTCTTACTGTAAGCTCTTGGTTACCACATTGCACTCTAATTTTTAGTGAGAGTAACCATATTTTTCTTGATAAATATTAAAATTCCTAGGGAGTTCTCTTACTAGATATCATAGTTAATATAAGAGGAATTTACATTTTATATGAAATTTTTAATAGAGTGTGCAAAAATATGGTCTTTTTTCAACAACAAAAAAAAAGTTAATCTATGGCTTTTTTTTTTAAGAATTTTCACTTTTATGAGTTTATCTTCCCATATTTTTGTATAAAAGTTAGTTTATGTCATAATTTTACTCTTAATCAAGTTTTATTAATAAGGGTATGTTTGTAATTTGATTATTATTTATTTAGCTTATTTGTTTTTTTATATTATTTTTATATAACTAATTTTATATTAAATTTGTCTTTGGTTGTTTTGCAAAAAAAAAAAATAATAATTTTAATATGAATTGTGCTTATTATTTTTTTTTATTATAAACATTTTTTCTTTTTTTTTTTAGATTGTAGTTTCTTTTTTTAAATCCTGGGCAAGGTAACCTTGATTGATCTTTGACAATTATGTAAAAAAAAATCCTAGAGCTAGGTTAAATAACATGTACCAAGAGGAGTAACCTTCTGCCATAAGAGGGGTAACCAGTTACCATAAGAGGGGTGACCGGTTGTTACTCATATTAAATATGGAAATAAACATCAAATTTGAATTAAAAAGAAGGACACTTCATTAAAAAATGAAGAAGAAGTAACTATGATTTTAGTAACATAGGTAACCAAATACCATAAAGAACCAAAAAATATACACACACATCAGAACGTGAAGGTAACCAATTTCCCCCAGAAATATACACACAAAGAACGGGAAGGTAACCAGTTACCACAAATCTGAAGATAGAAAAAAAAAAATCAGATCCACCCCCTTTCTCTTCTCTCACATCTTCTTCATATAATTTTTTTCTAGATTTAAATGTTCTCATCAGGTTAACTAGTTAGTCATTCACGTTTTCATATTTTTATTAGTTTTCTTTCTAAATTTTCGTGTTCTTATAAAGGTTACAGTAAAAAGAAAATGCTGAAAAAATTGATTTGATTTTTTTTACATATAGTGGAAAAATCTATAAAAAAAAACTACAATAATAAAATATAATAAATAAAAAATAGTAAAATATTTATGTAATGTTAAAATATATGTGTGAAAAAAAAGGGAAAAAATGGAATGAGACAAAATATAAGTACAAAAAATGAAGAAAAAATAAGGAAAAAAAACTTAGGAGATAAAACTTAAAAAATATGAAAAAAAAAAACAATACTAAAGAAATGATGAAGGAAAAAAAAACATATGAATAAAAAAAAAATGCAAAGAAGAATAAGAAAATAATGGAAAAATGAAAAGAAAAAAATATAAATGAAAAAATTTGTAGAAAAAAATGAAAAAAAAAATGAAAAATGGAAGAAGAAGAAGACAAAGAAGGAGAAAAAAAGAAAGAAAGAAAAATCTCATATGTGTGAAAAAATAAAAATAAAAATGGAAGGAAAAAATAATAAATACAAAAATAAAGAAAAAATAGAAAGAAAAAAACAAAAAAATATGAAAAGAAAAAACAAAACATTACATACGAAAGAAAAAACTAGATAAATGAATAAAAATAAAAAGAAGAAGAAGAATAGAAAAATGAAAAGAAAAAAAATGAAGGAAAAAATTGGTAGAAAAAAATAGAAGAAAAAATAAGTAAGGAAAAAAAGAATGAAAAAATAACTTAAAAATTAATTAAAAAATGAAGGAAAAATTTTTAATTAAAAAAAAAACTTCAAAATCAAAGAAAACATAACTATGATAAAAAAAATATAGCATTTTCATATTTTAGTTAGCTACTAATTGTGTTTCCCATACTTTTTTTTTTTTTTCTTTAATAATTTTTCCCATACAAATTAAAAAAAGTATAATTATCATATTTTTGTACATTTATGATATAAAATTCATATTTTTTAAAAATTCCATAAATATAATAACACATTAAATGGTTAACCTATTAACATGACACTTACTTACCTACATAACGAGGTGCCATTGGTTGACAAAAAAAAACAATTGGTTTACCATAACTTGGTTACTATAGCATTTCAATGATTCTCACAAGTTACTAATAATTACCAATTTTGTTACTTGTAATTATATTTGTAATAAAATACCAACTTTATTGAGCATTTTATAAAATATCACAAACTTCATTATCTTTTGGAAAATGTCACCCACATGTCAAATATCTTTTAAAAAATAACAATTTGGTATTGTGTGATTACTTTTTTAAGCACTACCAATGTTTGCTAAAATATACCACAAATTTCAAGCACAAATTTATAAATAGCATGTTTGCCCCCCTAACTATGACCAATTCAGATTGTGCCTCTCGAATGACTCGCAATGTTGAAAATTCTCCCTGAACTATACACGTTACTGAAACGTGAAAATTATGTTAGATTTTTTCTTAGGTGGTTAACAAAATGATGATGTGACATTTTATTGTTGATGTGTCAATGCCACGTGTAGAATAATTAACAATTTTGCTTCTCGATTTTTTACCACTACCAAACTGTGTCCCTTTTATTAAATATATATTTTTTAAATCTATTTTTTTGTAAAAAAATAATTAAAACCTTAAAAAAATTATAAAAAAATCATTCTAAAAGATTGAGAAAATAAAAAATACCAAAATTTTCAAATTATAAACAATTTTGTAGTTCATTAAATATAAACCCATATTATAAATAATGTAAAATTGAAAAAATGAGTGTCTTTAACAACCACGAATTTATGCAATGAGAATAAAATATATGACTCTGAAGAGTAGAATCTCAAAGATGAAAATTACCATTAATATTACTATAGGTCATTGTTGACGACTTTTTTCGTCAACTTAAAAATGAAGAGCAATTAATCAAAATACCAAAAGAAACAAACAATAAAAGACACGATTTTTACGTGGTTCAGCAGTTAAAATCTGTCTAGTCCACGAGTCAGTGTTATTCACTTTGTGGAATTCTCTCAAAGCTTTCTGGAAGCAATTTTACAGAGTCTTTCCAATACAAATTTCCCCCCCTCACAAATGAATTGTTCCACCCTATTTATAGAGTGGTTTACAAAATATCTCCCCTCACATTTCGGGGAGTTTTTATACAAATCAATTAAAATAAATGTAATTAAACGCGTATAGTTACTATGTACGCGTATAAATCTCATGATATTAGGGATTTAATAACATATTACAACCAATCCCTTAAATATAGGGATTCTACAACAATAAATATGTTCACTTGGCTATCGACCTCGAATATTCGAATGCCTTCGAGATCAACAATCATCACGAGCTTGCCAGCTCGGTTTGCCTCGGTCTTAACAAGTAACTTTGTCGGGACCATCCTCTCCGAGCTCACAATGCCCGAGCTCGAACCGTCTTGTTTGATGGTAAAAGATGAACTAGGAGATTTATACAAGCGTTGAACCTTTGTCATTGCAGCTTCGAGCTCGGCTTGTAACCTCGGAACACTTCCGAGCTCACCAATTCCGACGTCGTCATTTTAATACTCAGCAAGATTGTCCCTGACATTCTCATTAATGCTGATTATATGACGAATCTACTTATTTCGAGCTTACACCTTACGAGCCTGACTTTCGAGATCAAAATTTTCATTCTTGAAATTTAGGTGTAACATTTTGCCCCCTCAAAAGTATCAGTCTGAATCCTATGAGAAGGAAACTTTTGAACTACTACCTCCGAAAATCGAGCCACCCACCACACTCGAGTGTGGACACGCGTCAACCACGGATTGCGCAGTCAGAGTACTTAAGTAGTCTTTTCATATGCCCACATCTTTTTGTATCTCAGCTTTTTGCCGCCATCGTCATATTTGCACCTCGTCCATTAGATCGAGTTCCAAATCAAACCAAAGGCCCTGATTTAGTAAATCTTTGGCCTCCCTCTGGGACATATATATAGTCACTTCATCTTCATCTTCCTCACTTTTACATTCCGATTTTTCAGGGAGAAGAAAATGAACAATAGCTCTCTTCCTCTTCTTTTGCATGTTCTCCAAGCCAAAGAAACAAAATAATTCCAGCACTTTCGAATTCATGAAGTCCTTCTTGCAACCGCTCCTTCAGTCGACGATTTTACTATATCCGCAAGCTTCTGTGTGTAAGTTTCAGTTCTTGACTTCTCATTCTTTGTTTTTCATGCATTTTTATGTACTTCTCTGCTGTATGAATGTGTTTACTAGTTTCTAACTTTTGCAAATATATGATATTATACAAACTTTTGATTCAAAGTTTTTGACATCACAATTCTCAAACCCAGATTTAGTGCAAAAATGCAAAAATAGGGTATTTTCAGATTAAGGGTAGTGTTTCGTGTAAGCCAAGAAATATGGATTTTGATTTAGGGTTTTAACTGCACAAGTCCCCAAAATATCACCTTTTTAGGTAACCATCAGCTTTATCCCTGAAAATTCAGGATCCTTAAGACTGATATCCACTTCCCCACTCTCTCATGTGAGCACACGCTCGAAGCCTGAACTTTACAATAGTTCGGGGCTCATCTTCGAACTCATCCTACCCTTTTGAGACTTCAATCTCGATTGGGGTATATTTGTGATCTCAAACTTTCGAGCTCTAATCACCAAAACCACATTTTCTGTGATTTCTTTCATGCCTGGCCCTCACCCTTTTATTTCTTGTTAGATGTCGCAGAGCTCTGAGAATCGGTGGGGGTCAGAGCTCACAATCCCTTATTCTCCATCAACTCCCAGTTTGGAATCACCCTTCACTCGGAACCAACGCCTGATACGCCAGCACCAAGAAAGGTGCGAACAAGAAGACATCCAAGATCACTTTCGACACCAGATTGACGAGGACGAGGAGAGAAAGAGGAAAATACTCCAGGTCGCAATTTACCCAGATCCAGATCCTGAGATCAGACCTGTCCCGCTCGATCCTAAACAAAAATTCACCATTGCCTTCAAACTTGGTGCCCTGTCGTTCTCGCTGATGGAAGATTCTTCAAGCCGCCCTTCCACCTCGTAAGTTGCTTCCATTCCTACCTCCAGAGAGGAATTCTTCGAGGCTGAGCATTATTGGAGCTCAGTCACATCGATAAGCCAGATATCCGATCTGCTAGCCTATCATGGACTGAGGCTTTCGGGCACTTTGATGTGTCATCCTGCAACTCCGAGCGAGCAGAACTGCTTCACCCCGGGAGAGGGCAATCCCAACAGTAAAGTCAAGCTCGCTGCATGGAGTCGCGAGCACATGAGGGCAGGGGCTCTGCTCCTCCTGAAGTCCTACTTCAAAGACTTTCTGGACTTCATTGGACTTGCTCCCTTCCAACACCAGACCAACTCCTACAAGGTCCTCTCGGCCCTTAAGTCATTATATCACAAGCTGATGTGGGAAGGACCCTCACCTCGAGAGATCTTATATCTCTTTTGCCTCAAGGGAAACCCCTCTCAATCAAGGAGGAGATGGTTTTTATTACCTATTGAGCTATCCAAAGGAGAAGAAGCTTTTTGAGGACATGCCAAACCATCCTCCGAACTTTAAGCTCGCTTTCTTCTGGATGGATGGCTTCACTCCTTCCAAATTTTACTCATTTCAGTGAATTCGTAAGTACCCTCAAACTTATCCCCTTTTCCTTTTCTCTAAATCATAAGGCTTGGAATACTGAAATGTAGTTGTATCTACAGCCAATTACCATCATCCCACCCCTTTGAATCGATGGTGGAGCATAAGGCAACCCTACTCCAATAGCCTTATGGTCGGCGGTCTCTATCGTATCTTCTCCACGAAGATCGGCTTCAAGCCTGCAACCTCTTGGAGGAATGCCAGTCGACTGATGACTCTGCCTACCGCACTTATTTCTGGTGGGAACACGTGCCCCTTCCTACCGACAAGCTTCCTCCTAGGAGGAGGACTTTGAGCTCGTGGGCTCACCCCCCTGCAACTCGCTGTCGGGACTGGCCTGCCTCGGGAAACGAAGCCCAAGACAAAGCTTCGCCGAGCTCGGGTTGTGGAGGTAAAGTACTGCTTAGCTCCAATATGTGGTCCCCCTCTTTACTTATGCACAAGCTCGATACACTGATCCTCTTTCCTGATCCTACAGACAAATTTTATGTTTGGTCTTGGGTAGATCATAGGGTGCGTAGGTTTGATAGCTGGTTAAGTCAGTTCCAATCCATGTATAGTCTGAATGAGGTCTAGGATGGGGTTTCCGTTCAATACAGGACCAACATATGTAGAGACCTCTCAAGGCTAACTCCTACGTATAGAGAAAGAACTCCCCCAGCATCCTCGGAAGATAGGGGAATTTCTTGGTCGCCGAGCTCAAGCTCGATAGAGAGTACCAGTTAGGTTTCTTTTCTCCTTAGTTTTGCTTCTTTTAGTGGCTTAGGTTCGAATACTAAATTGTAACTTGTATGTTTTGCAGACGACGTGGACTCCGACCTAGACAACGTGCTCAACCGTCGTTCGGGATCCAAGGGAAGCAAATGCCCAAGGGCGTCGTAGAGAGGGGGGCGTCCTTCCAAAGTCTTGAAGAAATCCGAGGTAACTCCTCCAGCCTTGGATATTCAAGGCCTAATCCTGGCTGCCGACCCAAACCCAGAGGTCAGGGTCTCACACCCCCCGCCTCCTCTTGAAGTCCAAGTTTCCCAACAAACTACTCCGACCCCAAAGAAATAGCTTCCCACACAAAAACGTCTGTTGTCGGTCTCAACCCACGTCCTCGAATATGTGATCGATAATGCTGCGGGGACACATGGAGTTAGTTTAGGCTTAGATGTATTATCTCAAGTCGGCCAAAGTCTCAGCAACCTTGGCACTCCTCAACGACAGTTCCTCACCTCCTACTGCGACACCAACACCATCTTTAACAAGGGCAGCGAGCTCTTCACCTCGGTAAGTCCTTTTACTCTGTAACTTTGCTTATACAGACTTATCCTGTATGTTTAATAACCCATTTTTGTTTATGTGTAAAGGCTTTTGCTGTGTTTGCTCAACTTAACTTCAAATTGAACAACGAATTTTACGCGAGCCAGGCCTACACTCAGGAGGCAAAGAACCTCTAGTTAAAGCTCGCAGACGAGCTCAAGGCTACGACGTTGAAGATATCCAAACTCGAATCAAAGCTGGAGGCCAAGGATTCGGACATCAAGGAGAAGGACTCCAGAATCAAGGAACTTCAGGAGCTGAATTCCAAGCTTGAGGAGGATAAGAAGGCAACCTTTGAAATAATCGAGGGTGAGAAGGCTCGCCTTCTCGAGGAGTTCAAGAAGAAGAAGGATTTGGGTCAACAACCCTGTTGACATGGCTATGTATCGCATCTGGGTCAACAACCCTGATCTCGACACCAGCTTCTTGGACAACCTCGAAGACAAGTTCATTGCGAGGGGGCAGGCTCGCCTCGATGAAGAGGATGCCAAGGATGAGGCAGAAAAGACGGCGGGAATGTCCGGAGCTGCTGAGGGGGAGGTGCCTACTTCATGAAGGCGAGATCATTGGCTGCATCCCATCATTATTTTTATAATATTTTATTTACTCTATATGTGTCCTTGGGGCGAAGACAATTCACAGCTCGATTTTAGAGCTATTTTTACTAAGTATTAACATTTTTCCTTTATGCATAAAATTTTGGGCTCGAATATCTTTTGATGCATTTGATTTTACTTTCATTTTTTTGTTTTAATATTTAGCTTTACATTTCTGGGTCGGAATATTTTGAGCATGTTATATTAAAGACTTTCTTTTATATTTTTTTATTCGTACAAATACATATATTGGATTTAGGCTTGAATTTTAATGCATTCATGCACAGTTTATTCGAAATATCCATGTTCGACTTTGTTAATTTCAAGGTCGAACCTTACTTTTACCATGTACTCGAAAGTACTTAATTGGCATGTAATTTTTGTAGTTTGGTTATATCTTGCTTTTTTAGTCACTTTTTCTCATCCTCAAGTAGGTCCTCGAGGTTTTGAGGTCGAAACTTATTTTGCAAAATTTTCCAACCTCGGAATCGACTTAATTCGCAGTTGGTTTATTTGTCATTCCAACTTTCTTATCGATTAGTTTTAGCTGGTTTGTTCCAAACTAATTTAGCTTGTGCTGGTTTGTAATCCATACACTTCTAATTTTTTTCAATTTGGTTAAATCCAGACAACTTTAGCTCGTGTGTTTAGTTATTACTCCATACACTTTTAGCTCGTGTATACACTTATAACTTTTATGTCGGGTTAATGATCCAGACATTTTTATTAGTTTACGTGTATACTTAAAACTTTTTCATGTCGGGTTAATGATCCAGACAATTTTCAATCTGGTTAAATCCAAACAGATTTAGCTTGCGTGTTTGGTTATTGCTCCATACACTTTTAGCTCGCGTATACACTTATAACTTTTATGTCGGGTTAATGATCCAGACATTTTTATTAGTTTACGTGTATAGTTAAAACTTTTTCATGTCAGCTTAATGATCCAGACATTTTTATTCTATGTTATTTATTTTTTCAAACTTATGGTATGATTGTATACCACTGATGCCCCCTTAATATCCTATGAGTGTGACCATGGGTTATTGAATTAAGAGAGTTTGCAAAAAATACAACATTTAATAAAGAAAACAACCTTTGAGCAAAATTTAACATTTTATTAATGAAAATCAGAAAAATAAACAAGCTTGGTTACAACAAAAATACCCTTCCTACATTATTAATAATAAGGTCATAGATGTTCGCCATTCCAAGCTCGCGGAACCAAATCTCCGTTCAATCTCGCCAATTTATACACTCTAGGTCGGATGATAGACTTGATCTGGTAAGGTCCTTTCCAGTTAGGTCCGAGTACCCCAACATACGAGTCTCGTGTAGCCAAAAACACACAACTTAGTACCAGGTCTCCCAATCCAAATTTTCTCTCTCGAACCCTCTTATTGAAATACCTAGTAGCTCGTTGCTGGTAAGTAGCATTTTTCAACTGAGCTTCATCCCGTCTTTCTTCAATGAGGTCTAGACTTTCTTCGATATGGTATTGGTTCGAGGCCTGGTTATATGCATGGCTCCGTATTGTAGGGATTTCAACTTCAATAGGTAACATGGCCTCGCACCCATACGCTAGGGAGAAGGGAGTATGCTCCGTTGAAGTCCGAGCTGTGGTTCGATAAGCCCACAAAACCTGAGGTAACTCCTCAAGCCACCTTCCCTTAGCCTCTTCTAACCTTTTCTTTATGGGTCTTTTTAGGGTCTTGTTGACTGCTTTGACCTGACCATTTGAATGGGGATGGGCGACGGAGGAGAAGCTTTTTATTATCCCATTTTTTCGCAGAAATGGGTAAACAGGTCACTGTCGAACTGGGTACCGTTGTCTGACACTATCTTTCTAGACATGCCATATCGATAGATGATATTTTTTTACCATAAAGTCTAAAACTTTCTTTTAGGTAATAGTGGCTAGGCATCAGCTTTGATCCATTTCGTGAAATAATCGACTGCGACCACAACGTACCTTACTCCACCTTTGCCAGTTGGCAACAAGCCTATAGGGTCGATTCCCCACACTGCAAATGGCCATGGGGAGGTTAACATGGTAAGCTCGGTAGGTGGAGCTCGTGGAATTGAAGCAAATCGGTTGCATTTATCACATCGTTTGAGATACTCAAACGCGTCTGCCTTGACTGTGGGCCAGAAATATCCCTGTCTTATCACCTTTTTGGATAGACTATGCTCCCCAGAGTGATCTCCACAAAATCCTTCATGAATTTCTTCCAAAAATTTCTTCGCCTCGGGTGGAGTTACACATCGGAGTAATGGCATAGAATACCCTCTTTGATACAACCTTCCTTCCACAATAGTGTACCTCGGGATCTGATACATCAGTTTTCGAGCCTCGTTCCGTTCTGCTAGGAGACTTCCAGTTTCGAGGTAATCGATTATTGGGGTCATCCAGGTAGGTTGTGAGTCGATCATGCATATGTCCTCTTCGTCAGGCTCGCTGATACTCGGGGTCGATAAAAACTCTACCGGGACCATGTTCAATGTATCAACCTCGCTAGTTGTAGCGAGCTTGGCCAACGTGTCTGCATTTGAATTTTTTTCTTGGGGAACTTGCTCTATAGCGTAGGATTCGAACTGTCTGAGCGCAGTTTTTTCTTTCTCTAGGTACACGGCCATTCTTATGCCCCGACTGATATTCCCCTAAAACTTGGTTGACCACCAGTTGTGAGTCACTATAGCAGTGTATAGCCTTTGCTTTGAGTTCTTTGGCTATTCGAAGTCCTGCTAGTAATGCTTCGTATTTAGCCTCGTTATTCGATGCCTCAAAGTTGAACCTTAAGGCTGAGAGGAATCGATTTCCTGTTGGGGTAATCAATATAATGCTTGCCCCCGATCCATTTTTGTTGTAGGATCCGTCAACATAAAGTTTCCACAGCTCATGGGCTAGGGTTACAGCTTCATCATTCGAAATCCCAGTACACTCGACAATGAAATCTGCTAGGGCGTCTCCCTTGATGGTCGTTCTCAGGTGGTATGTGATCTCGCATTGTTCGAGCTCGACAGCCTATTTAACAATCTTCCGGATGCCTCTGGTTTGAACAAAACTTGTCATAGTGACTGGTCAGCTAGAACATGAATGGGATGTGCTTGGAAATAAGGTCTCATCTTTTGAGATGAATGTATCAGGCCGAGAGCCAGTTTTTCCATCAATGGGCACCTCGATTCTGCACACAATAACCTATTGCTGACATAGTATACAAGCTTTTGTACTTTTTTCTCTTCTCGGACAAGCACCGCAATAATGGCGTGTTCGGTTGTCGCGAGGTATAAATACAAAACCTCTCTCGTGATAGGTTTTGACAAGATTGGTGGTTTGGTGAGGTACTTCTTAAGAATCTGAAATGTGAGCTCGCATTCCTTGGACCACTTGAATTTTTTGCCCCCTCTTAAAAGGTTTAAAAAAGGAATACAACGGTCTATAGATTTCGATATAAACCTACTCAATGCCGCCATCCGTCCAGTTAAGCTCTGAACACCCTTATGCTTTCGAGGTGAGGGCATTTCTATCAATGCCTTAATCCTGTCTGGATTAACTTCTATCCATCGTGCATTTACTATAAATCCAAGGAACTTTCCTGAAGACACTCCGAACGAGCACTTTTGTGGGTTAAGCTTCATGTTATACTTTCGAAGTACAGTAAAGCACTCTGCGAGATCATCGACACGGTTATCGTTACGTTTCAATTTAACTAACATATCGTCAACATAAACTTCCATGTTATTTCCTATCTGCTCGGCAAACATCTTGTTCACCAGCCTTTGGTATGTGGCCCCAGCATTTTTGAGCCCGAAAGGCATGACATGGTAATAGTATAACCCTTTGTTAGTCACGAAGTTTGTGTGTTCCTGATCTGGTGCATGCATGGCGATCTGGTTATATCCAGAATAAGCGTCCATGAATGACATTATGACATGACCTGTGGTGGCATCTACTAGTTGATCTATCTGAGGCAAGGGGAAACAGTCTTTAGGGCATGCCTTATTAAGATCTGAGTAGTCGATGCATGTTTTCCATTTTCTGTTGGGTTTCGGTACTAACACTAGATTGGCAATCCAATCCAATCAGGATAAAAGGCATCTCGTATGAATCGATTTGCCTTTAACCTGTCGACCTCCTCCTTGAGAGCCTTCTTTCTATCATCATCCAAGAGTCTTCATTTTTGTTGCTTTGGGGGGAATATTTTGTCAATATTAAGTGCATGGCTCATGACATTCGGACTGATTCCCACCATGTCTGAGTGCGACCATGCAAACACATCTTGGTTTTCTCTTAAGAAGCAAATTAATTGTTATCTTGACTTTTCAGAAAGGTTCTTACCTACCTTCACCACCTTGGTGACATCTACTGCATCGAGCTTAACCTCCTCGAGCTCTTCCAAAGGTTCGAGATCGTCTCTCTCATCTACTATGGGATCGATCTCCTCATCAATTTCAAAAATGGCTTTATTTATTTCTTGAATAACTACAAGGGCTTGCGCACTTGTCTGACTTTTTCCTCTTATGGAAATGCTATAACACTCCCTTCCTGCGAGCTGGTCTCCCTTCAGCGTCCCGATGCCACTAGAGGTCGGGAACTTGATGGCCAAATGCCTACTAGACGATACTGCCCCTAGCCCAATCAGGGCGGGTCTCCCGAGCAGTACGTTGTAGGCCGATGGGAGGTCCACTACTACAAACTCCATCATCTTGGTTACTGAGACTGGATAGTCTCCCAAGGTTACAGGGAGTTTGATGGATCCCATGCAGGCAATCCCGTCTCCTGAAAAACTGTACAACGTTGTTGCACATGCTTTCAAATCGCGAAGCGCGAGTCCCATATTTTCTAGAGTGGCTTTGTAAAGGATATTCACCAAGCTCCCATTATCAATTAGGACTAAGCGTACCCTCTTGTTCGCGAGCTGGAGTGGAGTGTAATGACCAGGGGGTCTTTATGAGGAAATTGGACATGCGACGCATCCTCTTTGGTAAATGTTATGGGTTGAGTCTCTACCCTCTGTTGTTTTGGAGCTCATGGCTCGAGTTCATAAGGAGAACCATCTCTAGTCTTGAGCTCGTTTACGTATCTTTTCTAGGCGTTCCTGCCCGAACCTGCGATATGAGGCCCCCCTGAGATGGTTACTACATCCTCTCCATTAATCGGAGGGGGTCTCTCGTCTTCCCGAGTTTGGGAGTTATTGTGTTGGGCAGGCTATGCGGCTGCTGCCCTCTGACTTGTTGATGCTTGATTGGGATTTTGGTTTCTGACGTATTAACCGAAATATCCTCTCGAGATCAAACCTTCGATCTCGTCTTTTAATTGCCGACATTCGTCTGTTGTGTGTCCAATTTCTGTATGGAATCTCCAGTATTTATTTGGGCCGCTTTTTGCCTTCTGATTTCTCATGGGGTCAGGTTGTCTGAACGGGACCTGGTTTTCATTGGCCAGGTAAATATTCTCCCGAGACTCATTGAGCTCGATATAGACTTTGTATACGGAGAAATATTTATCCCCTTTTTTCTTTTTACCTCCATCAGCCTCGGGGTTATTCCCATCGTTCTCCTTTCTTTTAGAAGGGTTATCTCTAGAGGGTTTTGAGGTTGATGGGGTTGTCGAGGTCGAGTCCGAGTTCACATTTGTCATTGTAGTTATGGGCTGAGAGGTCAGGTTCAGCGCTAACCTCGCCTCTTCTACATTGACAAACCTCTGGGCTCTCCGATTGAACTCTGTTAGTGACCTGATAGGTTTCCTTTGTAAATCTTCCCAAAGGGGACTTCCGGGCAGAATACCCGCTCTAACGGCCATCAGGTGACCACTATCATCGACATCCTGAGCTTGGGCCACTTATAGGTTAAACCTCGTGAGGTAACTTTTTAATGACTCATTTTGCTATTGTCGAACATTGGTTAAGGCTGAGGCCTCGGGCTTGATGCCAATCATAGCTTTAAATTACTTCTTAAAGTCTTTAGCTAATTGATCCCAGGACGAGATTGAATGTATTCTAAACTTCTCAAACCATTTTTTTGCTGGTCCTGTAAGTGTGGCTGGGAACAACATACATCTGAGCTCGTAGCCAACTTTGCTGGCTTGCATGATGGTATTGAAGGTACTCGGATGACTATACCAGTCTAAGTTTCCATCAAATGGTGGGACATGAGGTATTCTAAATCCCTGAGGAAACGGAGTGCTGGAGATATGCGGGGAAAAAGGATCGAGCTCCTCATCGGACTCTTTAGCCTTGCCCATGTTACGCTTGTCTTGTAGGAGCCTAAATGCTCTTTCTAACTGGTCAATCCTTTCCTAGACTAAATCCACTGGGGTTCGAGCCTGGACCTGAGGTGGCTGGTTATCGTTAATTAAAACTCCAGCTCCCTGTCTTGGTATAGGGTTATATGCTGGGTATTTACGGCCATTCATATGGTCACGCAGATCAGGGTTCGAGGGATTATCTCACCCTCGGTTATGGTTTAGATGATACTGTAGATCAGGGTGATTCCCTCGATTCCCTGTATGCCTTGGCTCCATATTATAAATGCTTACAGACCGAGTGTAGTCTGAGCTTTCACCTACGTAACTTGTAGCCTTATCTGGATGTGTGGCTTGGTGATTACGAGGTGGGTCCCATGCTGGTCTCCTTGTTCCAGCAGTTTGTGATCTTGATATTTGGCTTCCCAAAGGCTGTGAAGCCCTGCGATCTCGGGTAGCCTTTCTTTCATTCCCCTGCCCTGGCCTAGCCTGTCGATTTCCATCTCGACTGCCACTGCGAGATGGCCTCCGTGGTGCAGGTCGTGGGACCTCTCAGACTGGCAAGGGGTGTCTTATTGCTGATGGCGGATGCCTTATGGGAGACGATGGCTGTCTCCCATTGCCGAGCCTAGATGGCCCAGAATTTTCTCGGATAGGCTCCAAGTTGTTTCTTGCAGTATTAGGATTCGGATTCCGAGCCACTGGAGGGGCTCGGTTATTACCCGTTCCTGTAGGCAATTTTGCAGTCGGGTTGGCAGTGGCATTAGCCCGGGTACTCTTCTGGGGCCTTTGCTGATTCGGCTGCGATGCTTGTCCCACCCTCCTAGCGGTCATGCTCCTACGGGGGCATCCCCTAGGCCTCTGGGGAGGTGCCTGGGCGTCAGCTGCCTGTCTGGCTAATTCTTCATTGCGTTTTGTCGCCTCTACCAATTGTTTGTGCAATTGACAATTTTCAAGTTCCACGATAGGAACATATCTTTCAGGGTTGTAGTATAAATCCTCATCAAGCCTGGGAGCAGGTGGCCCTTGAGAATTGGATGAATCACTCCTCTCCTCAGAGTCCGGGTCCACCATTGGCTGCTTTCCAGGTCGTTGAGGATATTCCTCAGTACGAGGAGTCTGTTTCTTGGGTATCTGGGGCAATGGTCGCCCCCCAGTACTGGGGTTGTTTGTAGCGGCCATTAATGATTCAGAAGGTTTTCTGATTAAACAGGCTCACGTCTTGTTTAACGGCTCTCAATGTAAGCACCAAACTGTTGACGCCGTTTTTTGTCAACTTCGAAATGAAGAGCAATTAAACAAAATACCAAAATAAACAAACAATAAAAGACACGATTTTTACGTGATTCAATAGTTAAAATCTGCCTAGTCCACGAGTTGGTGTTATTCACTTTATGGAATTCTCTCAAAGCTTTTTAGAAGCAATTTTACAGTCTTCCTAATACAAATTTCTCTCCCTCACAAATGAATTGTTCCACACTATTTATAGAGTGGTTTACAGAATATCTCCCCTCACATTTCAGGGAGTTATTATACAAATCAATTAAAATAAATGTAATTAAACGCGTATGGTTACTATGTACGCGTATAAATCCCACGATAGTAGGGATTTAATAATAGATTACAACCAATCCCTTAAATATAGGGATTCTACAACAATAAATATGTTCACACTTGGCTATCGACCTCGAATATTCAAATGCCTTCGAGATCAATAATCATCACGAGTTTGCCAACTTGGTTTGCCTCAGTCTTAACAAGTAACTTTGTTGGGACCATCCTCTCTGAGCTCACAATGCCCAAGCTCGAAGCGTCATGTTTGATGGTAAAAGATGAACCAGGAGATTTATACAAGTGTTGAACATTTGTCATTGCTACTTCAAGCTCGACTTGTAACCTCGGAACACTTCCGAGCTCACCAATTCTGACATCGTTATTTTAATACTCAGCAAGACTGTCCCTGACATTCTCATTAATACTGATTATATGACGAATCTACTTATTTCGAGCTTACACCTTACGAGCCTGACTTTCGAGATCAAAGTTTCTCGATATTTGGGTGTAACAGTCGTCACTCGCCATCGACCCTTCAATTCCAAATCTGAGCAACACATACATCCATTGGTCCTCTGTCCTCTTGTGTCTCATAACAGTCTCTGTTGTGTCCTCTGACTTTCCATCTCGCTGCAGAACTTAGAAGGAGAAAAAACTTAGATTTAGGATTTATTTTTTAATTTTCATTTTCAAATAGATTTATTTTATATTGTAAAAGAAAAAAAAAAGCCAAAAAAAGTTATTTTTATTAATTAGATTTTTAATTTTTTAATATTTGCAAATTTTAATATTTTTTATTTTCTTAATCTTTTAAAATGATTTTTTTAAGGTTTTAATTATTTGTTTAAGAAAAAAAATCAATCAAAGGACCACGATTTGACAGTGGTCAAAGTTAAGGGAGTAAAATTACTAATTATTCTACATATGATATTGCCACATCAGTAGCAAAATGTCACATCATCATTATGTCAACACCTAAGACGAAATCTAATAGAAGTCCCACGTTTGAGTAATGTGTATAGCTCAGGGGAAATTTTTAACATAGCGAATCATTCAGTAGGCACGATCTAAATTTGTCATAATTCAAGGACAAAAATATATATTTTTTCTTAATAATAGTTACCAAACGGATACAATGTTTTTCTAATTCCCATACAAAAGTTAATTTAAGAAATAAGTTATCATATATAATTTTAGAATTAAGCCTTAAAAAAATTTATGTCTTGTAAATTCCTCGTAGAAAATTAATGGAAAAATTAAATCTATAATACATTAATTTATTTCATCTATTTTTTGTCGCATCGAAAAACAATTAATGGCACTAGTTGGAACATGAAAATTGTTTGTTTTTTTAAGGGAATATATTTGTTACTCTGTGTTTTTGCAAAATATCATTTTGGCACCCTCTGTTTTCAATAATGCTCATATGGTACCCTGTATTTTAAAATCGTACATATTTGGTACCCTAAACTCAGATTTGATAGATAAAATTTTGTCAATATGATCAAACTGTCATCAGTTATATGTAATTATGTAATTAAATTTAAATTTGTAACTTACATAATTGACAGCAGTTTGATTAAATTGACAAAATTTTATCTATCAAATCTGAGTTTATGGTACCAAATATGTACGATTTTAAAATACAGGGTACCATATGAATATTATTGAAAACAGAGAGTACCAAAATAATATTTTGCAAAAACATAGGGTACCAAATAAGTATATTCCCTTTTTTTAAATGTATACCATCTAGCTATGTATTGTTGTTTATGCATAGAAGAAATAGGCTACGATTACGACACATCTATTTAAACGGTAGTATTGATGCATTTTTTCTTTTTCAACCCATAGAAAGTTATAATTATATTTTTTTTATATCACGATGTATATTGTAATTATTTAGGATATCTTATAAATTTTTAAAATTTTTGAATAATTTATTATGCAAAAACAAAGTTTTAACAATATATTGCACTAATATCATTTTTTATATGCGTGTGAAATATATATAGTGTTTGAATTTTTATTTTACTCAATAAATTATTTAAAACTTCTCAAAAATTTGTAAGATATTTTAAATACCTACAATATATAACATTATATAAAAAAATTATGATCAAAACTATCAAAACACCGGAAACGGATAAGGATACAGCAATACTGCCGTTTTAATACAACAATACTGCAATATATAACATTATACATTAGTTTTTTTAATGTGAAATTCACTTTATTTTTTACTCTTTTTATTTAGAATTTAATAATATCGTTCACTATATGATAATATAACCTGAAATTAATATGAAGTTATTAATAATTTTGGGTTTACCATAAACATGTATGAGTTAAAATAGTTTTATTTATTTTTTTGTCAAAAAAATATAGTTTTTATTGTTTAGGATATTAAAATAGGTTATATAGATATGAATTGTCCAATAGCTTATTTTCTCCTATCTCAAGCACTAAGAGAATTCTCACAATTTGGAAATAACTCTCTTGAAAGGTGTTTTCTATCCAAGTGCTCTAGTGGATAGAAAATATTGTGTCTTACAAGTGAGCAATAAGCTTCTATTTATAGAGTTTTGAGACATCTATTGAATTTTAAACTCCACCAACCCTCATGGTTGTTACCAATGTTTAATTGGATGTTTATGGAATTAAAAATGAGTTTTGAGAGTTACATAAGGTATTGGATCTGTTCAAAAAGGAAATGAAAAATGGCCTAGGTTGTCAGCCTCACTGGTCGCGCCCGTGAGCCTCTGTTCCACATGCCGCGGCCAAGAACACTAGTGGTCGCGACCACAGCCCATTTTCAGCACATTTTTTTGTGCAATTTTTCAAACGGTTCCAAATAACTCTCAATTGATTTTGTAACCCCCAAATACATTATTAGGGTTACAACAAAGTCTCCAACAGTCATTTCACTTATCTCTTTGAGAAATTCAAATCAAAATTGTGCAACAATAAATCTATACAATAATGAGCAATATTTGTGAGTTACAAATTTATTACTGAAATTGTAACTCTTAAATATGTTGCACATTGGAATACTACACACTATCCAAATGTTGTAACTTTCATTTGTATGTTACAACATGTGACACTATTTTTCATATTTATTTAATCTAAATATTACATTATAAAATAATATAACAGTTTATCTATTTGTAAATTAGAGAATGGGATTGAGTACTGTTTTTTTTAACTATTTTTCATTATATTTTAAAAGAATATCAATTTACATCATTTATAATGAGTGCACTTATAGTATCATTAGAATATAATAATACTATAGAGTTTATTTGACAAATATTAATGCAATAAAGCATATGAAAGAATTAAAATATTAAAAAAGAAAGTATTGTTTACATCTTCTACTATTTTTATTATCATTATTATTATTTATTAAAATAGAGTGAGTATTATTTTATGGGAGAGGGAAACTCCTCGATTGGTCAACATAAAATAATGACTTCTACATATCTGAAATGCTCAATAAAACAAGTACAAATCTCGCAATAAAATGATCAATAACGATTAACCAAGCTATTTACAAAATCGGACAATAAGAAGTATAATACCTTAGAATATAAAATAATCTACTCTAATCTAAACTCCATGCATAGCAACAATATTAGGTGGGTGTTTTTATATAAACTTTTGGCATATTTATATAAGAATTTGAAGGAAAAAAATCATCTAGAAAATTCAACCAAGTGATGGAATGAGAGGATTTTTATATATATTTTTTTAATTGGAGGAGGAAGAATGCGAAAACATTTAAATAATCTAAAAGGGTATCTCTTTTAAATATTTATCTCCTTGTTAGAGTTATTTATACGCTATTTATATTGCGTGCACATTCTTTTGTCTAAATGTCATTTATTTTATTGTTTGATCTTGTCTTGTATTGGATCGTACTTCTATTAATTATTATATTTATATTACATATTTTTTATATTAAAAAGAATAAGCCACGAGTTTTTGACATGGCCCGCCCTAATCACTGTAAAATGTTTGAAAATTTAGGTTAGCTAAAAGATAATACTAATGCTTGCTTATACCAACCAATGTTGAAGAAAGAGAAAGAGGAAGAGATTTGATGTAATCTTAGTGAATCAAAAAGCACCCATATTTAGTTCAAATAAGCAAAGATTAGAGCTATATAATATGTATGACTTTTTCAAAATGCAAGTTGTGTTTTTTCACGTCAATGGGCCCCATGACCTCTCATTCAGCCCCTCTTTCCATTCCATTTCTCCATCTAATTTACATCTGTCCTTATCACTACAAACATATTTAGAGGCGAAGGACGCGCCTTAGGCCCCACACCCCACCAATTCTTTGTTTAGATTATATGCATCAATATGAACCTTTCTTATGTACACACTTTAGTCTTTTGAGATCGGGATCGTCTACCTTCTTTTTATTATTATTAGAATAAATAGGATATTTCTCCGTCAAATTATTATCACTTTATCATCGTGTTCCGGAATGATTCACGATATTAAAAATTACCTCAAATTATGTATGTTACTGAAATATGAGATTTCTATTAAATTTTGTCATAGGTGACTAACAGATTAATTATGTAGCATTTTGTATGTTGATGTAGTACCATCATGTGTAGAATAATTAGAAATTTTGTCCCCCAAATTTTGACCACTACCAAATTGTGTTATTTTTATTAAAACTAATTTAATATTTTTTTAAGAAAACAATTTTTTTTAAATAATAATTATATTCTTAAAAATTAAAATAAAATAACTTTAAAAGATTAAGAAAATAAACAATACTAAAAGTTTCAAATTAATTAAATAAAATTTTAAATACTCAAAAATAAAAAATCTAATTAATAACAAATTTTTTTTTTACTTTTTTTCTTTTATAATATTAAATAAATACATCTTAAAATAAAAATTAAAAATAAATCACAAAACAAAGTTTGTTCTCCTTCGTCCTCCTTCTTTTAAATTAAAAGTTTTTTTTTATTTAAGTCATACACAGTACAATACGATATAGATTGGACAGATTTTGCGATTAAGTGGATAATTTGTCACTCCTACCGGAATACATTGTGGCATGAATTGTGTGACTAAGACCCTTGGTTTGAATGGGGTCTCATGTGGTCTCATAATAATAACAATAAGTAGCATTTTGGCATCCTAAACTATGACTACTATATGATCGTGTCCCTTAAATGATTTGCGATGTTAACACTTTTTCCCAAACTATGCACGTTATTAAAATGAGATTTTTGTTACATTTCGTCCTAGGTGGCTAACGGATTGATGATGTGATATTTTGTCTGTTGATGTGATACTGCCATGTGTAGAATAATTAGCAATTTTGTGCCTTGAACTTTGACCGCTATCAAATAATACATCTTTTATTAAAAAAAATTAATTTTTTTTTCTAAAAATAATAACTAAATTCTTAAAAAATTAAAATTTTAATTAATAACAAATAATTCTTTTTTACTTTTACTTTTTCTTTTTTTATTATTATATAAAATAAATCTATTTTAGAATAAATTTTTTAAATAAATACTAAAATAAAGAAAAAAAAACCTTGAATTAAAGAAATGACGAATGTTTTTTTTTCATGGTCTAGGTTGGAGGTTTACTTTCTTTTACCACTGTGATGCAGTACAACTAAGTGGAATTAATTTTAAAAAACCGCAATATTCACATTGAATATTTTAGATAAATTAATTAAAATATATCATTATTATAATATAGATTAATATTAATTTATCTAACATATTCAATAAAATAAATAAATTTTACTATAAAATGATAAAAATAATTATTAAAAAATATTTATATAATTAGATGTAATTATTTATAAAACACAAATGTGGATATAAATAATAATATAAAATATGGATATGTGTGGCAACAATTCTTATGTAATCATATTTATAGCACTTGAGTTAAGTCCTAATACAATACTTTTTTCAATCCAATGTGGAAAGGACACATGACACCGTTAACTGTGTTAATGATTAAGGATCAACTGCGCAACAAAACACAACAAAACACTAATAACATGGACTTTTGCTACTAAGAAAATTACTTATGAATTTAAGTACTACAATCATAATTACATAAATATTAAGATGTACAAAAGTAAATTTTATAATTTAAATTAAGAGATATATACAAATATTTAGTATATATTTTTAATATAAATACTTGTCATAACAGATATTGTGTATTTAAATATAAATTTCAACTTTGCACATTATAGATTAGGATTTTGATAATTATAGTTATATTAAATTTTAAAAAAGAATCTTTAATATCTTTTAATTGGGTATAAGGTTTTCCGTGAATACTTTATATCTAGGGTAATTCTACAAACAAAAAATAATAAGATAGGATATACGTATGATTTTTTTATAGGGTAGGATCGTAGTAAAATAGATTGTCGTCCCTAATTAATATTAAAATTTTATATTTAAAGGATATAATTTAAGTTTTTAAGAAAGATAATATATTGAGTAATATACTAAGATAAATAGTTTTTACTTCAGTAATAATGTGTGCACCCAAAATATGTACTCAAATATTACACACAGTAATATAATATAATACTTGTACAATATAATTAAGTAATTTACCATTTTCATAAGGACACAATAACATTTGACAAATAACTTTTTATAAAACGGTAATATAATGTTGCCTTTCATTATTAATATGTTTAATATTTTAATATTTTTTGATGAGGCAGTTATGAATCTGAACTAACTAATTTCTTAGTTTTTATTTTTATTTTTTATCATCTAAACCAAATTTTTGTATTATTATACTTTTTTAACTTTTTTTATGTAATCGATACATGTGTATGTGCACTTAAATTTATATATATTTTGTTTTGTTTGTTATTTCTTTCAAGTAATTTACATATTGTACAAAGTCAAAATTATATTTGCACTTTATTTTTAATTTATAAATATATTTTTCGATTCTTGAGCCAACTTTATTATATAAATTTGTTATTTTTTTTCAATAACTGTAATATTTTGTCTCTTTAAGTTTTGTTTCACTACTATATAGTAAGTTAATGTATGTATTTATTTACCAATGGTGTAGGTTTATCAAATAAATTTGATAAATTTATGGTTAATTGTTTTAATTTTGTTTGATGTATTGTATTTTCTGTTCTTATATTTGTTTTAAAACTCTAATTCAAATAATTTAAGTTGCAATGCCATATTTGTTATAAGACAAACAACTAAAACGTTTTTAATTTTTCTACATTACAGAACCATTAAAAAAAGAAGGTGGAGCTGTGTCTTGGGATGAGGTGTGCAAACCAACGAAAGAAGGTGGTTTGGGTTTCCTTTGTGTGGATAACTGGAATATGACAACAATAGGGAAGCATATGTGGGCAATTGCATCCAGAAAAGATAATTTTTGGGTGAAATAGATTCATACCGTTTATCTGAAGCAAGAAGATTGGTGGGAGTTTAAAGCTCCCATTAATAGTAGTTGGTATTGGAAAAAGGTAGTGATGGCTAAAGATAAACTGAAGATTTTGTTGAGGCAAATGCTGGCTAGTAATGTAAATTACAGCATAAAGGTAGTTTGTACTGGTATGAAAAATGAGCAGTTAAGTCGGTTTAGCAATCCAAAAGTGCGGAACAAACTAAGCATGCCTAAGCATCGATTCATTACGTGGCTTGCTATTTTGGGGAGGCTCAAAACCAGAGATAGATTAGAAAATTTTGGAATTATAGTTGAGAAAGATTGTCCTATTTGTGGGAATAATGCTGAATCTCATCGACATATGTTTTTTGACTGCCATATCAGTAAGAAATATCTAGTAGAGTGTACAAGGTGGATAGGGCGAATGATGCAACAAGGTGATCTAATGCAGGTTTTCAGAGGAGTTAAAAGTAGCAGAGGAAGTAGATTTAGAAGAGATGTTCACATAGCTTTAATTAATGCTATTGTGTACAATATTTGGAGGGTTCAGAATTTAGCTATTTGGAAGCAGGAAGTTGCCACTGTCAATAGTATACTGAAGAGAATTAAACATGATGTATATAATAGAATCTTGTATGTAATACCTAAAGGAACTAGTCAAAAGGATAGATAGTGGTTTATGTAATTGCATTGTATATGAGGGATTTGTTTTTGAGTGATTTTGTTTGGAGCTTGCTGGTTTGAAGTTCTGGTTTGAACCACAAGTTGTCCTGTTTGGTATTCTTTGAGGAGTTAATGCAATGACTTATTTACCAAAACAAAAAAGAATGATTAAAAAAAATTAACTATGTCTAAAATAACCAATTTTAATATATTTTATGTAAGTATATGCTTTTTTTTCTTGAGGGTAATTAGAATTTATTCAAAACTCATACAACAATATGGTATTCATGTATTGAATGATGATATAGTTATATTTTCTAATATTTATTCACTTTTATTTAATTTGGATTAGTAAAGTTCAAGCTAGCATATTGTAACGCCCTGGTTACTTCAAGACCGTTACTGTAATCTTTGAACCGTGCTTAACTCGCTAATTGAGTTCTTTGGTTATAAATATGCATCTAGGTGTTAATAAATAAGTTAAGGTGGAAAACCAATCAAAAGGAAATGATATATTTTATTTAAAACATAAAGCTTTTCACGGGCCCATAAAAACGTATACAAGTTATTTACAACCCAAAATGGTCATTACAATTTAAGATTTACAACTCGCCGACCTAAGCGGCAAAAATAGAGTAAACCTCCTAGTTCTTCTGAGAAACTCCTTGGCCATGGTGGTCAAGCGGCCGCATTTGTACACATCACCACCTAAGCTCTCCACTCAAGGCTGGGTGAACTTTTCTTTCCCTTTACCTGCACCATATAGCACCCATGAGCCAAAGCCCAGCAAGAAAACTCAATACTGCATATAAATATTATCAAATGATGATCATTATAATCATACATAGCTTATAGCTCTGAACAGATGAGTGGATATCACGTTGTGGTTACGTTAACCATGAAGGAGCGTATAACTCTAATCAGATGAGTGATTTAAAACTTGAGGTTCTGGTAAACAATAATGAGTGATTGACGAGCAAGTCACTACGGGGCTCGGCACCCATAACCATGTGACAATTCAGTCACTTGGACCTTCTGGCCCTGGCTCCAATCAAATGAGTGACTGCTGAGTAAGTCACTTCGGGCTCAACATCCATAGCCATGTGACTAAACCGTCACTGGGGCTCTCTGGCCCTGGCTCTAAGTGACTAGCCTTAGGCTAGACAAGCGCTTTTAGTTTTCATCGAACTTGAGGTCGGTCCGACATTAATGCTCATTTGAGTCATTCAATGCAGATGTCGATTAGATCTAATCTTTGTTGGCTTGCGTTAAACACGCTAAGACCGTTCTTGACTTATGAGTCAATACCATGTGACCAGTGCTCAGTACTACTGCCGAACTTGACTGATGAGTCATAGCTTCACAGTTAATACTGACACCATTGCCAATTCTGACTATTTAGTCAGTGCCATGCACAAGTGAGCAAGATTTTCTAAGCATTCGATATGCAATCAATGTCCACATTTAAACATTCAACATGCCTCAAGAATAACCATGCATGTCACATATGGGGTGTAGTTTTCTTACCTCTGGTTCGAGCGAGAAATAGTAAAAGAACGACCCTTTAGAATGATCTGTCTTTTAGTTCCTTAGCGGTCACCTAGTCATAACCAATTGGAATCCATCAATAAAGTAAATCAATAAAAGGTTCATAATCTAAAACCTCACTCCCGGGATCAATCCCGCACTCTCGGGACTCTCAATCCACCCAAACGGGGTAAAGGAACCAATCCCCGAGCCCCCAAAGTCATCCCGAGCCCTAAAAGTGGGACTTTCTGAAACTAACCTAGCGCTGGGGCGTTGCTAGGTAGCGTTGGGGTGTTGCTAGGTAGCGCTGGGGCGCTGCCCCAAGTCAGAGAGATCCATCTCCCTGCTCTGCCTAGCGCTGGGGCGCCACCTCCAAGACCAGATTTTTCTGGTCTTCTCCCCTGCGATTTCCCCTAAAAACCAAGCTTTCAAACCAACCCCAAACATCACTCAAACATGCCATTTAACCCCAAAACATCATCCATACCCCAACCTCATCAAAACCCAAGTAAACTTACTCAAAAACTTCCATTGATTCCCAACTAATCACTTCAAATTTCTCAACTGAAAACCATTGGAAAAAACAGAGTATAACTAAAGTTTCATGGATGAATTCTTACCTCAAGCTGGATTTGAGTCCTCTTCAATGGATGAACTAAAGTTCTAAGCTCCAAACTTTGATTTCCTAGCTTGGTTCTTCAAATTGGGATTCAAAAATTGAAAAGAAGAAGGAGGAAGAATGATGATCATGAGGGAGAAGGAGTGCTCTGCTTTGGTAAGCTTCTATAGTCTAAATGGTTGATATATATCTTAGGGGTGAAAATACTATTTTGCCCCTAGGTCATTTAAAATCTTCTAAAGGCTCCCAAGGGTAAAACCGTCATTTCCCGCCTATTTCGTTAATCATAATTAACACCCTCCAATTCCCGTTATTCTCGAAATTATCAAATACCAATAATTCATATCCCGTTACCCTTTAATTCCCGGCAACACTCTAATCATTAAATCACCCCGAGACTCACCCCGAGCCCCGAACTTAATCCCGTTATGACTAAACCGCTAATCTGCACTCAAAGATCGTCTCATGCCGAATGGCTCGAACAAATCCACATTATGATGTGGCCTCAACAATAGTTCATCAACACGCATGAAAATATACAATTACGCCCTCAATGGGCCAATTTACCAAAATGCCCATATGATGAAATGTGGACCCACATGCATGCATTTAACATCATATTATAATATAATTCACATAAACATGCATATAATAGTTTAATGGCATAATAAATCAATTATGGCCCTCCCGGCCTACTAATCCAATCGTTAAACCGCATTAGGGATTTTGGGGCATTACAACTATCCCTCCTTACAGAAATTTCGTCCTCGAAATTTACCTGAACAACTCGGGATGCTGACTTTGCATATCTAACTCCAGCTCCTAGGTTACTTCCTCGACCTTGTTGTTCCTCCACAATACCTTAACCAAAGGTATCGTCTTATTTCTGAGGACCTTGTCCTTCCTATCAAGTATTTGGACTAGCTATTCCTCATAGGAGAGATCTTCCTCGAGCTCTAGATCTTCATAGCTCAAAACATGAGTCACAACAGATACATACTTCTAAAGAGCTGAAACATGAAACACGTTATGTACGACTGACAATGTCGGAGGTAAGGCCAACAGGTAAGCCACCTGACCAACCCTTTCCAGGATTTCAAATGGTCCTACAAATCTAGGGCTCAGCTTGCCCTTCTTCCCAAACCTTCTCACCCCTTTCCATGGCAAGACTCTAAGGAAGACGTAGTCTCCCACTTGGAACTCCACGTTCTTGCGCTTGGGATCTGCATAACTTTTCTGTCTGCTTTGAGAAGCAAGCATCCGAGCTCTAATCTTCTTAATGACTTCACTGGTCCTCTAAACTGCCTCAGGACCCAAGTATCTCCTTTCACCTGTCTCATCCCAATGAATGTGAGATCTGCACTTCGTACCATACAACATCTCATAAGGTGCAATTCCAATGGTAGACTGATAGCTGTTGTTGTAGGAGAATTCTATCAAAGGTAAATACTTACTCCAGGATCAAGCAAAGTCTAGCACACATGCTCGCAGCATGTCTTCCAATATCTGGATCGTCTTATCAGATTACCCATCTGTCTGAGGATGATAAGCAGTACTGAACTTCAAATGTGTTCCCATGGCCTTCTGTAGACTCCCCCATAACTTGGAAGTAAAAGTAGGGTCCCGATCTGACACGATCGACCTCGGTGCTCCATGGAGGCGCACGATCTCTCTCACATAGAGATCTGCATACTGATCAATTGTATAAGTAGTTCTAACTGGCAAGAAGTGAGCTGACTTGGTATAACGATCCACTATAACCCAAATAGAATCATGCTGACCAACAGTCCTGGGTAACTCCACCACGAAATCTATCGTGATGTCCTCCCATTTCCACTTTGGGATATCCAGAGGCTGCAATAACCCTGTCGGCCTTTGATGCTCAGCCTTGACCTGTTGACATGCCAAGCACTTAGCCACATATTCCACTACATCCCTCTTCATCCCCGACCACCAATACAACGATCTCACATCCTGATACATTTTCGTGGTGCCTGGATGCAAAGAGTAAGGTGTAGTATGAGATTCATCCAGAATCTCTCGCCTCATAGCAGTGTATAATGGAACACATATCTGACCCTTGTATCTTAGCAAGCCCATCTCAGACACTGTATAATCTCTGGATACTCCAGCCAAAACATCCTCTCTGATCTTGATCAGCTGTGGATCACCCAACTGACCTTCCTTGATTTTCTCCAACAGTGTAGACTGTAGCGTAATATTGGCCAACTGGCCCACCAGCAACTCTATACCAGCTCTGGTCATATCATCTGCTAACTCTCTGGCTATCAGCCTCACACTATAAATCTGCCCCAGACCCTTCCGGCTTAAAGCATCAGCTACCACGTTGGCTTTTCCTGGATGATACAAAATCTCACAATCATAATCTTTTACTAACTCTAGCCAACGCCTTTGACTCATATTCAAATCTTTCTGCGTGAAGAAGTATTTCAGGCTTTTGTGGTCTGTATAGATCTCACACTTCTCCCCATAAAGATAATGCCTCTATACCTTTAGAGCAAAGACCACAACCGCCAACTCTAAATCATGAGTAGGATATCTCTGTTCATACTCCTTCAGCTGATGCGAAGCATAATCAATTACCTTCCCTGACTGCATCAGAACACAGCCCACACCTTGATGTGAAGCATCGCAGTAAATCACAAACTTCTCCTGATTTGTTGGAAGATTTAGAACCAGAGATGTAATCAATCTCGGCTTCAGTTCCTGGAAGCTGTTCTCACACCTGTCTGTCCACACAAATTTCTGATTCTTGCGTGTCAGCTCGGTCAATGAAGTAGAAATCCTTGAGAACCCTTCCACGAAACGCCTATAATAACCTGCCAATTCAAGGAAACTTCTAACCTCAGAGGCATTCTTTGGCCTTGGCCAATCTTTGACTGTCTCGATCTTTGCTGGATCTACCTTAATCCCCTCCTTACTGACAATGTGCCCAAGAAAAGATACCTGAGATAACCAGAACTCACATTTCTTGAACTTTGCAAACAATATGTACTCCCTCAGTCTCTGTAGAACCAACCTCAGATGTTACTCATGCTCTGATTCTGACTGAGAATAAACCAGGATATCATCGATGAAGACGATCACAAACTGGTCCAGATAATCCTTGAACACCCTGTTCATCAGATCCATAAAAGCAGCTGGGGCATTAGTCAATCCAAAAGACATGACTAAGAACTCATAATGCTCATATCTGGTGCGAAAAGTAGTCTTCGGTATGTCCCCCTCCTTGACCCTCAACTGATGATAACCAGAACGAAGGTCGATCTTTGAGAATACATTTTTACCTTGCAACTGATCAAACATATCATCTATCCTTGGCAAAGGATACTTGTTCTTGATTGTTAACTTATTCAGTTCTCTGTAATCAATGCACATCCTCAGAGTACCATCTTTCTTCTTTACAAACAAAACTGGCGCACCCCAAGGTGAGAAACTAGATCTGATAAAACCCAAATCCAACAGCTCTTGCAACTGTACTTTCAATTATTTCAACTCAGCTGGGGCCATTCTGTAAGGTGCTCTAGACACTGGCTCCGTCCCCGGTGCCAGTTCTATCACGAACTCTATCTCTCTATGTGGTGGAAACCTTGGCAAATCTTCTGGAAACACATCCAGGAATTCACAAACTAGTCTGGTCTCTTCTGGTCTCACTGGCACGACCTGAGTGGTGTCAACCACACTGGCTAATAATCCAATGCAACCTCCTTGCAATAGATCTTTAGCCCTCAAAACAGAAATCATAGGTATGCGAGGTCCATGCACTGTACCAACAAACACAAAAGGATCCTCACCTTCAGGCTCAAAGGTGACCATCTTCCTTCTGAAATCAATGGTTGCTCCATACTTCACTAACTAGTCCATACCAAGAATCATGTCGAAGTCAGTCATGACTAACTCTATCAAATCCACTAACAACTCTCTGCCCTCCACTGTCACTGGCAAAGATCTGACCCATCTCCTGGATACTACTAATTCCCCAGTGGGTAATAAAGTTCCAAACCCCACACCATAAAAATCACAGGGTCTACACAGTTTATCAATAATTCTACTAGCAACAAAAGAATGTGTAGCACCAAAATCAATCAAAACATTATAAGGGGTTCCAGCACTAAGAAATTGACCTGTAACTACTGAGGGAGAAGCCTCAACTTCTGCTTGTGTCAATGCGAACACTCGAGCTGGGGCCGAGCTGTCCGCTTTCCTGGGTTCTTCCTTTCTTGCCTTAGGGTAGTCTTTCTTGAAATGACCCACTGCTCCACACAAAAAACATGCCTTTGCCCTACACTCTCCCAAATGATGCCTCTTGCATCTAGGGCATTCAAGACGAGTCTTCCAGGCTTCACTACCACCTTGACGACCCATTGAAATACCACGGGGCCACCTATCAGGACCTGGAACTGGGAAGGTATCAGGAACCTTCCTCTTCTGCTCACTGGGGCCTCCACCCCTACTTGAACCAACAAAAGGAGAACCTACTCTCCTGAACTATTTTCTGGTTGCATTATCTCGCCAGATCTTGTTCTCTGCACTCTCAGCTGTGAGTGCCTTCTCAATCACCTGTGCATAGGTAGTAACCCCAGCCACAGTGGTAATGTGAACATCTCAGGCTAGTCTAGGCTGTAGTCCTTGGATAAACCTCTCCCTTCTGGTCCCATCAGTGGGTACCAGCTCCATGAAAAACTTTGCCAATCGATCAAACTTCAGGGCGTACTCAGTTACTGACAAACTTCCCTGAAGCAATCTGATAAATTACTCAGCTTTTGCTGCCCTGATGGCATCATTATAGTACTTCTCGTTGAACAGAGTTTGAAACTCTTCCCAACTCAGGGCATTAATGTTTATGGTCTGGGATATAACTTCCCACCAAATTCGGGCATCTTCCCGAAACATATATGTGGCACAGGCCACCCTTTCATTACCAGTCACCCTCATGAAATCCAGGATGGTGGTAATCATACTCATCCATTGCTCTGCCTTTGCAGGATCTGCACTGCCTTCAAATACTAGAGGCTACTGCTTTCTAAACCTTTCATAGAAAGGCTCCCATTTGTTACCAACCTCTGGCAACTGCTCAGCTACTGGCACCAATATAGGAGGTGCCTCAGACACACTGGCTACTGCAGGAACCTGCTGTTGTCTCAGGAGACGAAGTTCTTCTCCCTGGCTCAATACTATAGCCTGTAGATCATTAAATAACTGCTGCCAGTTCTCAGGAGCTGGTTGTGGAATCTGGCTCTGGTCATTCTCTTGACCCTGATTATTATTCTGGCCTTGATCTTCCTGGCCAGCTGGTGAATCTGTCTGTCTTGTAATCATTCTTATCAACTTAAACCTTGCTGAAACAATCAATGCGGCCAGTTAAGCAGTAATAACCAAAACCTCTTGCCGCCTTACGGTCCAAGATCAACAGATAATCACCAACTTCCACAGTCACACAAATATACAGATGGACCCATGATTATAGCATTTATCACTTAACATGTATCAAATAATAATTCACAATGAACAATACTAATGAGTATGTTCCAACAATATTAGTCTATTTAGCACACTGTTGCTGAAGATGCAGTATTTAGGGCACAACCTTATCAAGGTCTCTCATGTAAACACGTAAAACATTTATACCATATTTAAGCAATTAATATATAACTACATAAATAGTTACCAAACCATGAGTCGAGCTTGTCTTCAGTGGTGAGTGTACATGCCCAGCAATTCTATAGGAACCCTAAACCTTAGTATGCTCTGATACCAAGTTGTAACGCCCTGGTTACTCCAAGACCGTTACTGTGATCTTTGAACCGTGCTTAACTCGCTAATCGAGTTCTTTGGTTATAAACGTGCATCTAGGTGTTATTAAATAGGTTAAGCTGGAAAACCAATAAAAAGGAAATGATATATTTTATTTAAAGCATAAAGTTGTTCATGGGCCCATAAAAACGTTTACAAGTTATTTACAACCCAAAATGGTCATTACAATTTAAGATTTACAACCTGCCGACCTAAGCGGCAAAAATAGGGTGAACCCCTTAGTTCCTCTGAGAAACTCCTTGGCCGTGGTGGTCAAGCGGCCGCATATGTACACATCACCACCTAAGCTCTCCACTCAAGGTTGGGTGAGCTTTTCTTTCCCTTTACCTGCACCACATAACACCCATGATCCAAAGCCCAGCAAGAAAACTCAATACTGCATATAAATATTATCAAATGATGATCATTATAATCATACAGATAGCTCTGAACAGATGAGTGGATATCACTTTGTGGTTACGTTAACCATGAAGGAGCGTATAGCTCTAATCAGATGAGTGATTTAACACTTGAGGATCTGGTAAACCATAATGAGTGACTAACGAGCAAGTCACTATGGGGCTCGACACCCATAACCATGTGACAATTCAGTCGCTTGGACCTTCTGGCCCTGGCTCCAATCAAATGAGTGACTGCTAAGTAAGTCACTTCGGGCTCAACACCCATAGCCATGTGATTAAACCGGCACTAGGGCTCTCTAGCCCTGGCTTGAAGTGACTAGCCTTAGGCTAGACAAGCACTTTTAGTTTTCATCGAACTTGAGGTCGGTCCGGCATTAATGCTCATTTGAGTCATTCAATGCAGATGTCGATTAGATCTAATTTTTGTTGGCTTGCGTTAAACACGCTAAGACCGTTCTTGACTTATGAGTCAATACCATGTGACCAATGCTCAGTATTACTGCCGAACTTGACTGATGAGGCATAGCTTCACAGTTAATACTGACACCATTGCCAATTCTGACTATTTAGTCAGTGCCATGCACAAGTGAGCAAGATTTTCTAAGCATTTGATATGCAATCAATGTCCACATTTAAGCATTCAACATGCCTCAAAAATAACCATGCATGTCACATATGGGGTGCAGTTTTCTTACCTCTGGTTCGAGCGAGAAATATTAAAAGAATGACCCTTGAGAACGATCTGTCTTTTAGTTCCTTAGCGGTCACCTAGTCATAACCAATTGGAATCCATCAATAAAGTAAATCAATAAAAGGTTCATAATCTAAAACCTGACTCCCGGGATCAATCCCGCACTCTCGGGACTCCCAATCCATCCAAACGGGGTAAAGGAACCAATCCCCGAGCCTCGAAAGTCATCCCGAGCCCTAAAAATAGGACTTGCTGACGCTGCCTTAGTGCTGGGGCGCTGCTAGGTAGCGCTGGGGCACTGCCCCAAGTCAGAGATATCCATCTCCCTGCCCTGCCTAGCGCTGGGGTGCCACCTGTAGGACCAGATTTTTCTGGTCTTCTCCCCTGTGATTTCCCTTGAAAACCAATCTTCCAAACCAACCTCAAACATCACTCAAACATGCCATTTAACCCCAAAACTTCATCCATACCCCAACCTCATCAAAACCCAAGTAAACTTACTCAAAAACTTCCATTGATTCCTAACTAATCACTTCAAATTTCTCAACTGAAAACCATTAGAAAAAACAGATTATAACTAAAGTTTCATGGATGAATTCTTACCTCAAGCTGGATTTGAGTCCTCTTCAGTGGATGAACTAAAGTTCTAAGCTCCAAACTTTGATTTCCTAGCTTGGTTCTTCAAATTGGGATTCAAAAATTGAAAAGAAAGAGGAGGAATGATGATCGGATGAGGAAAAGGAGTGCTCTGCTTTGGTAAGCTTCTACAGTCTAAATGGTTGATATATATCTTAGGGGTGAAAAGACTATTTATCCCATAGATTATTTAAAATCTTATAAATACTCCCAAGGGTAAAACCGTCATTTCCCGCCTATTTCGTTAATCATAATTAACACCATTCAATTCTCGTTATTCTCGAAATTCTCAAATATCAATAATTCATATCCCGTTATCATTTAATTCCCAGCAATGCACTAATCATTAAATCACCCCGAGACTCACCCCGAGCCCCGAACTTAATCTCGTTATGAATAAACTGTTAATCTGCACTCAAAGATCGTCTCATGCCGAATGGCTCAAACAAATCCAGATTATGATGTGGCCTCAACAATAGTTCATCAACACGCATGAAAATACACAATTACGCCATCAATGGGCCAAATTACGAAAATGCCCCTATGATGAAATGTGGACCCACATGCATGCATTTAACATCATATTATAATATAATTCACATAAACATGCATATAGTAGTTTAATGACATAATAAATCAATTATGACCCTCCCGACCTACTAATCCAACCGTTAAACCGCATTAGGAATTTCGGGGCATTACACATATCCATTTTGAACTTTTTTTAGTTACTAATCAAAATTTTAAACTTTATTAGTCGTTAAGTAAAATACTTTGAGCATTCTTAACTACTAAGAAAATATTATGAGTTTTTGTAGTAGAAATTATATAAACTTCAAGTTTATGCATCCCAAGTTTCTTTAGTCGATAAGAAAAGATTGATCATATCCAAATAAAATTACTTAATCACCAAGAATTGTCCAAACCATTCCCTATAAGTAGGACATGAACCCTTCGTAAAAAAACCATCATCTTGGACGAACCCTTCAATGGTCATTCAAGTCGTTTGAAGCTTCTCCTTCATATCACCCCTCCTTTATTTCACCTTCTTCCCTCACTCGACATCTTCTTCATAACAACAAATTCTACAAGTACAAATGGTGTAGGCAACTTGATCCATCGAGTGTAGCCACAATTCCAAATATACCACAAATGCCAAACAAAAAAACAATGAAAAAAAACTATGTTTTTCTTAAATAAAGGCCACTTTTTTTTTATTCTTAGGTTAATAGATTAATGATTGTTGAAATATAATTTTAAACCACTCTAAGTATGAGAATTATGAATAAAAGCAAAAACCAGTTAAAGTTAAAGGATAATAACAAAATTAAAATTTCTGAACTAATGCAATTACATTTTTATTTTTTATTTCTCAAGTAATCATTCTATTGAAAATGAACTACTTTCTTACATCCAAATTAAGTATTTTTGTAAATTATCATATAATTTATATTGAGAGCTTCTATTTATTTTCTCTATATTTTAAAAAAAAATTATTGCCATATATTTTTTGTTTTGTATATTTTTTTTATGTATTAATATTATATTTTTCAATAGTAACTAGATAGTATAAATTTAAAAAAATACAAATACATCAACAAATTATACCTTTTTTTTGTTAGATCGACAACTTAATTAGGTGAATCTATTTAATCAACTCGTAGAATTTTCTTTAAAATAATACAACAATAAAAAATTACTATATAAATAATAAATTATATAGACAAAAGATATAACTTTTATTTTGTAATTTATAAATATGAGTATAACAGCACATTTCAGTACACAACACGGGCAAATGCACATGTCATTTCACTAGTATCTATAATCTTTGAGTAATGCTAGACACATTTTTTACTGATAATAATATGTGTTAAATTTTAACTAATGATAATTTCAAATAAAGATTATATCATTTTTAATTACGTGGTTGAGATTAATTATATATCATTAAATAATGTGTATAATTTAAAGATCTCTCAATCATAATTGGTACTATATAACAAGTATGCATAATCTGGATGACATTTTTTTTTCTCTTATTCATTTTGTTTTGTTTTTATTTGATTATTTTTATTAGTTTCTTTTTCTCATTTATTGTGTTTGATAAAAATTTTGATTTTAAATTTTTTAAACTCAAAAATAAAAATATATTTTTTGTTTTATGTTTTTTATTTTTATAAAATAAAAATGTGTTTGGTAATATTTTTGTTTTTATAAAATAATTAATTTGTTTCTGTTTAAAAATTTTCTTGTCATAATTTGAATATCTTAAGAAAAAATTAATTGATGACTAAAAGTTATAAAAGGCCAGAAAATGAAATGCCCATAAACTAAAGTAAATTAATATTGGGTAATATTTTTGAAAGTATAAAAAAACTGTTTTGGAAATTTTCAAAATTTTAATTAAAATTTAAAAAAATAGAAAATAAAAATAATATTACCGAACATAATTTTGGATTTTGATTTTCATATTTTTAATCAAATAAATAGAAAATTGTTTTATTAATGGTACCGTTAACTTTTTCTTTTATAATACACGTGATACTTGGCATAGCTACATATCTTTCGGGTGTCCGCATTTCATATTTTGATTGTTGCCTATTATTATTATTTTCTCCTTTTCTTCAATTAAATATCTATTGAATGTGACGTGGTTGGTTTATTTCACTGAATTCTTTAATTAGTTATACAATTACATCATTAAATTTATTCTACACCATAAAATATTTTATTTCTATAAAAAATGTGTAGATAATATAAATTTTTTGTTTTAACAATTTATATTGTTAATTTTAACAAAATATTATAAATTTTTAACAGAATAAATATTTAAAACTAATTAAAAATAAATATTTACTAATTATATTAATATAAATTCAAATATTATAAAATATCATTATTATAAGAATATTTAATATAAAACTACATATATAATAATTATATTAATGTAAATTTAAATTCAAAATCAAATATTATAAAATATCATTACTATAATAATATGTTAAACAAGACTAAATATTCAATAATTATATTAATATAAATTTATATATTATAAAATATTCTTATGATAATAATATATCATTCTATTTTTTTACTAATTATATTAATATGTATTCAAATATTATAAAATAATATTATTATAATAATATTTAATACAAGACTGAGTATTTAATACTTATATCAATATAAATTTAAATATTATAATATAATATATAATACATAATCTTAATTTTTATTAAAAAATTATCATTTATGTTTAAAAATATTATCATATTATATATTGTTGACGCAGTTCTACATAACAGGTAATTAATAAAATAAGAGAATGAGATTAGTGCTAAGTAATGAACCGAAACAGATGAATGATCTTAAAATGAACTGATGATACGAATACTTTTTTTAGGTGGTTCAAAGGTTAAAATCCTTCTACTTCACCAGCCAATATTATTGCTATATTTCTAGTATTCTTTACAGGGTATTTCTTTACACAATAGAATCCAACCCTTTGCAACTCCCAAGGTCTCCATATTTATAGGAGAGGACACCTGGGGGTTGGCAAGGGGGGTCATCCCGTGACCTTCTTACCCATCATGTCACTTCTGTGACATTCATGATTAATTCCTAAAACCTGACAAATGAAGTGTGGTCTAATCAATAGGTAAGGAGGATAATGGGCCGCACAGCCCAACCTAGTCGTGGGTGCCTGAACACCACGTAGGAGTCCGATGCGAGGTCCGGTATGCCCACAGTACCTGGGGGAGCTGTTCTGGCCAGACCCCCTTGGCCTCGTCCAGCCTCTTCTTAAGGCTCGCCTTTAGCGTCTTATTGACAACCTCGACCTGACCGTTTGCCTGGGGATAGGCCACGGAGGAGAAGCTTTTCACAATGCCGTACCTTTCACAAAATTCGGTGAAGAGGTCGCTGTCGAACTGAGTCCCATTATCGGATGCGATTTTCTTTGGCAGCCTGAACCGGCAGACAATGCTTTTGACCACGAAGTCGAGGACTTTCTTGGAAGTGATTGTTGCCAAGGGTTTTGCCTCAGCCCACTTGGTGAAGTAGTCGATAGCCACCACCGAGTAACGGACCCCTCCCTTTCTAGTGGGGAGGGCGCCAACCAAGTCGATTCCCCAGACCGCGAATGGCCACGGGGATGAGATCATCTTCAGCTCGACTGGGGGAGCTCGGGCAATTGTGACGAATCGCTGGCACTTGTCACATTTCTTGACGTACGAGATCGAATCCTTTGGCAGAGTGGGCCAGTAATATCCTTGCCTTAAGATCTTCAGGGCCAAGCTCTGCCCCCTAGTGTGGTCCCCGCAAAAACCCTCGTGCACTTCTTGCAAAATGGTCTTTGCCTCGCCTGATAGAACACATCGTAGGAGGGGTAGGGAGTGCCCACGCCGGTATAGCACCCCGTCTACCATCGTATACCTTGGAACCTGGTATAGTATCCGTCGTGCGTCATTACGCCCTTCAGGTAACTTCCCTTCGGTGAGATACTCGAGGATGGGGGTCATCCAGGTCGCCCTGGCGTCGATCATCTCGACCTCCGCCCCGACCTCTTCTATACTTGGTTTCTCCAAGAACTCTACCGGTACTAACCCCAAAGCCTCCGTCTCCCCGGAGGTAGCGAGCTTGGCGAGGGCATCTGCGTTAGCGTTCTGCTCTCGAGGTATCTGCTCGATTGAGCCTCGTTCAAATGCGGACATCTCAACTTTTACCTTGGCCAAGTAAGTAGCCATCTTGGTTCCCCGTGCTTGATATTCACCTAGCACCTAGTTTACCACGAGTTGGGAATCGCAGAAGCACTGAACGGAGCTGGCCTTCAGCTCCTAGGCCACCCTTAGCCCGACCAGCAAAGCTTCGTATTCAGCCTCGTTGTTGGATGCCTTGAATCCGAATCTCAGCGCCGAGTGGAATCTATGCCCCTCTGGGGATATCAAAATGATTCCAGCCCCGGAGCCGTTCTCATTAGATGAGCCATCCACGAAGATCTTCCATGACGCGTGGGCCGAGGTGACCTGGGGTGACTCTTCCACAGAATCTTCTCTGAATCATGTGCATTCGACCACAAAATCGGCCAGGGCCTGGCTTTTTATTGCAGTTTGCGGGGTGTACAAAATCTGGAACTGGCTGAGCTCAATAGCCCACTTCAACAGGCGTCCCGATGCCTCAGGTTTCTGCAAAACCTGCCTTAAAGGTTGATCGGTCATGACGTGTATTGAGTGGGATTGTAAGTACGGCCTGAGCTTTCGGGAGGCTGTGATAAGACAGAATGCCATCTTCTCCATCAACGGGTATCGGGACTCAGCTCCGAGAAGTCTCTTGCTGATGTAATAGACTGGTTTTTGAACCTAGTCTTCTTCTCGGACAAATACGGCACTGGCCGCATCTTCGGTGACAGCCAGGTAAAGGAAAAGAGGCTCTCCTGCCGTTGGCTTGGACAATATGGGTGGCTCGGCCAAATGTGCTTTCAGGTTGAGGAACGCACGCTCGCACTCCTCTGTCCATTCGAACTTCTTATTCCCCCGGAGCAGGTTGTAGAATGGCAGGCACTTGTCGGTGGATTTAGAAATAAACCGATTAAGGGCTGCCACCCTTCTTGTCAGGCCCTGGACGTCCTTTCGCGATCGTGGTGAGGGTAGCTCGAGCAATGACCTGATCTTATCGGGGTTTGCCTCGATTCCTCTAGTGTTGACAATGAAACCCAGGAATTTTCTAGATGCGACCCCGAAAGTGCACTTCTGCGGGTTAAGCCTCATGCCGTATTCTCTTAGTATCTTGAAGCATTCCTCCAGGTCGAAAACATGGTTATCGGCAGTCTTCGACTTGACCAGCATTTCGTCAACGTACACTTCCATGTTTTTCCCCATCTGGTTGGCAAACATCCTGTTCACCAATCTCTGGTACGTAGCACCGGCGTTCTTCAGTCCGAACGGCATGACCTTGTAACAATAGACGTTAGTTGGGGTCATGAAGCTAGTGTGCTCCTGGTCCGCTGGATTCATGGTGATCTGATTATAGCTTGAGTATGCATCCATAAAGGACATGAGCTCGTGCCCTGCCGTGGCGTCCACCAATTGGTCGATCCTTGGCAAGGGAAAACAGTCTTTGGGGCAGGCTTTATTCAGATCGGAGAAGTCGATGCAGGTCCGCCAATTCCCGTTGGGCTTCGGGACCAGCACAAGATTGGCGACCCAAATTGGAAACTTGGCTTCACGGATAAAGCCGCATTTCTTGAGTCGGGCTACTTCTTCTTCTAGGGCTTAAGCTCGAGTTGTTCCCAGGCGCCTCTGTTTCTAGGACTTCGCAGGAACGTTCTTATCCAGATAAAGGGTGTGCATGATGACCTTTGGACTGATTCCCACCATGTCCTCGTGTGACCATGCGAACACATCCAGGTTCTCCAGCAGGAACTTGATCAGCTCCGCCTTCCTCTTGCCACAGAGGTTTTTCTCGAGCTTAACCATCCGTGAAGGATTCTGCGGATCGATATTTACTTCCTCGAGCTCTTCGATAGCTTGGAGCTCGGACTTATCCTCGCCTATTTGGGGGTCAATATCCTCACTCATGACGATATTTTCCCCTTCGGTGTTATGAGGTTTTTCAATCTCAGGATTAGGCAAAGGTTCCTAAGATTCCTCTTCTCCACCTTGGACGGTCATTGTTAACTGCCCGGGTTTTAATTTTCCCTTCATGGAAATGCTGTAGCATTCCCTGGCAGCAAGCTGATCGCCACGGACTGTGCATATCCCTGTGGAAGAAGGGAATTTCAGCGCGAGGTGGCGGATGGAGGTGATGGCTTCAAAAGCTATAAGTGTAGATCGACCCAAAATGGCATTGTATGTGGCGGGACAGTCGATGATCACGAACTCAAGGAGTTTTGAGACTGTCCGAGGTCCCTCTCCTAAGGTGATCACCAGCTCGATCGTCCCTATAGCCGCTGATCCTTCTCCAGAAAAACCATAAAGCATCATGGAGGTTTCTTTCAGCTCGGCGACAGACAAACCCATCTTCTCCAGCGTGGATCGGAATAAAAGGTTTATCAAGCTCCCATTATCGATTAGCACTCTCCTAACCCTCCGATTAGCGAGCTGCACTGCTACGACCAGAGGGTCGTTATGAGGGAACTGAACGTGGCTGGCATCTTCTTCAGTAAAAATGATTGGTTGCCTTTCCAATCGCTGCTGCTTTGGTAGATGCTGCTCGGGGACGAACTCTACTCCATTATGAGCCTTAAGTTCGTTGACATACCTCTTTTGGGCACCTCTGCTTGTGCCCGCCAAATGAGGACCTCCAGAGATGGTGGAGATCTCTCCTCCTATCACTGGAGGAGGGACGTCCTGATCTATCCGAGACCCGGGCTGATTGACCGGGACTTCCGGAGCTGGAGGGGCTGCGGGAACTCTGTTCCGCACGTATTGAGCCAAGGGGCCGGCTCGGATGAGAGTCTCAATCTCATCCTTCAGATGTCTACAGTCATCGGTATTGTGGCCAACGTTGTTGTGGAAACGGCAAAACTTGGAGGGGTCTCTCTTCCCCTAATGGTGCTTTAACGGCTCAGGCTTCTTCCAGGGGAGGCGAGCAGAGTTTGCTAGGAAGATGTTCTCCCTAGAGTGAGTGAGCTCCGTATAAGTCGCGTAGGCCGGCTTAAATTTTTCTACGGACTTATTCTTCTTTGGGTCGTGCTGGTTGCCCTCGCTGTTCCCCTTTCTCTTGCCTCCAAACTGGTTATTCTGTGTAACGTTCTAGGTCGCTGTCGCGATCTCCGTTCCCATTCCAGCGGGCTGCTCAAGTACCTGGCTGGTTCCCGCAGCTGAGGCTTGGGCTTCCTCCAAGTTGATCCACCCCTGGGCCTTATTCAGGAATTCGTTTACGGAGCTGACTCCCTTTCTTTGTATCTCATTTCAGAGTCCCCCTCCGACGAGGATTCCAGTTCTCAAAGCCATGAGCTTGGAGCTGTCATCTGCGTCTCTGGCCCGAGCAGCGACGTTCGTGAACCTACTCAGGTAAGCCTTCAGAGGCTCATCGGGTTGTTGCCTTACGTTTGCCAAGGAATCGGCTTTGATGCGGGCAGCCTGGGAAGCTCGGAATGCTCTTTTGAAGTTAGTAGAGAAAGTTTTCCACGAGCTGATTGACAATTTTTTATTCTGTTTGAACCACTGTGTGGCCAGCCCAGCCAATGTGGAGGGAAATATTAAACACCTCAGCTCGGGCCCAATGATGTGGGCCATCATCAGGGTATTAAACATACCCAGGTGATCTGATGATCCCCGTCTCCGTTGAATTTGGACAGGTGCGGCATACGGAAACCGGGTGGGTATGCCGTTGCTGCTATGTTGGGGGCGAAGAGCTCAAGTTCGTCCCCTAAATCATATTCGACTTTTTCTTTCTCTGGCAGGAGCTTCCTCATTAGCTCCTCCATCTGAGCCAGGCGTTCAAGGGTTTTGTCCTGATTTCCTTGGTTATTCTGGGGCTGTTCAACAGCTCCGGATCCATTGTACACGTTTGGCGGGTTATTGTCCCTCTTATCTTGAGATAGGTTATATGGGACATTCCCACTGTCGCGTACCTCGGACAGGTCTTCCCTTGGGCGAGCACGGCTGCCATTTCCTGCTGGGTCTCCCTTTTGAGAGGTAAGACGATCTCGGAGATCACCCCTCGGGGTGGCTTGAGGACTTTGCGCCAAGCTTAGGCGTTGGCGCAGGTCTCCGCCAGAAAGGTCCCTACGGCGGCTTCCAGTCCAATAGCTCCCGTTTGAGAAGCTTGGAGCCCGCCTCTGGGGATGAGGATCCGGGACTTCTCTGGGCGCCCTGCCACGAAGGGAAGGTCCTGCGGAAGGTGGGTTTCTCCTGCTGCTCCCATAAGTTGGAATATCTTGGACAGGTCGAGGAGGAGACGGGTATCTTATCGGTGAAGGAGGATGTCTGACCGGGGATGCAATCCTGGTCCCGTCAGGGCGGATCAGGTTAGGTAGGGGCCTCTCGGTTCTGCCAACCTGTGGGTCTTGCGCTTGACGGTCTGAGCGGGGCGTAGGACGGCTGGCCGGGACGGGCTGTCGCTGTGAGCCCTCCCCGGATCTCCTTCTAGAATTCCCTCGAGCCCTCCTGGGTGCACTCGAGGGTGGTAATGAGCTGGGAGTTGAAGTTCGGATCGATCGGCTATACTGTTGCTCGGCCCTGGGTAATTCTTCGAAGGTTGTCTCTCGGCGGTGCGATGAGGGAGTAGAGTTGGATGTCGGGGGTTTGGCAGACCGGCTAGGCTTGGACCGATTACCCCGGCGGGACTTATGAGTCTCGCGTTGCCTCTTTCCGACGTTAACGTCGGTTGTAAGAGGGGGTAGTCGGGCCAATACCTCCTTAATCTACTAGTTAGCTTTCGCCAGCTGACTCCTCAGCTGAGCATTCTCCATTTCTACCGCCGTGTAGAAATCTGGGTTCGGATTAGGTGGCCAAGGTGCCGAACTTCCAGTGTCATCCTGGCCTATTGGCTACTTGCCCGGCCGCTACTGAACTTCGAGGTTCTGCTCACTGAAGATGGTGGCATGATGGGCCTCCTGCCCATCATGTTGGTTCGCCTCGTTACCGTGTCTTGAGCGAGTGATCACCATGGTTGGGTATTTGCGATAACACCAATCTAACAAGCTCTCAATGAAAGCACCAAACTATTGACGCGGTTCTTCGCCAACAGGTAATTAAGAAAATAAGAGAATGAGATTAGTGCTAAGTAATGAACCGAAACATATGAATGATCTTAAAATGAACTGATGATACGAATACTTTTTTTAGGTGGTTCAAAGGTTAAAATCCTTCTACTCCACTAGCCAATATTATTGCTATATTTATGGTATTCTTTACACAATAGAATCCAACCCTTTGCAACTCCCAGGGTCTCCATATTTATAGGAGAGGACACCTGGGGGTTGGCAAGGGGGGTCATCCCGTGACCTTCTTACCCATCATGTCACTTCTTTGACATTCATGATTAATTCCTAAAACCTGACAAATGAAGTGTGGTCTAATCAATAGGTAAGGGGGATAATAGGCCGCACGGCCCAACCCAGTCGTGGGTGCCTGAACACGCACATTTATGCTGCGTGCCCGAGAATTCAGGGATATATCAGACACATGATGTCTGATATATGCAGGTTTACATTGCGTGATTGACTTTATAAAGGGTCACAGCTTCCAACTCAGGCTCGTGCCTCGAGCTGGATGTCTTCTTAACCCGCAGTCTTCATACCTCTGACTCGACTCCTTAGTAATCTTAATAAGCTTTTGGCTACCTCGAACTAAAGAGGTAGGACCTGATAACAGCAGCTCCGGCCACGTGGCATCCACGTGGCTGATATAATTATGCCATATCTCAGCTCGCTAATAGCCCGTGGAAAATTAAGGCGTACATATATATTTAAAAAATTTGTAAATAATGTTTTAGTTTAATTTTTCATTTAATATATTTATATCAATTTTTTATATATAATATTGTTTATTTATTTAAAATTTATATGATAATGATACAAATTTAATAAAAATAATTAATCAATGATATAAATAAAACAACGCAAACGTACATTGCACATTATTTGTATCTAGTAATAAACTATATGTGGGATCTTATATGAGCACACGACAGCACAATAAATGTTTTTTATAATATTTTTTTATGAATTTTAAATATTTTTAATAATGTTTTGGACCTGCTAGTTGCTGATATCTATAGAAAGGCATTTGAAGTTGGTCTTAAGGGGGTAAGATTTAGTCCAAGAACAACTAATGGAGTTGCACATTGTATTGCCAAGAATGTTATTCTTTGTAAACTTCTGGCTTTTGGGATGGATGAGTTCCTCCAATGACTGCCTCTGTATTATTAGAGGATAGACCTTTCCCTAGTTGAGTTTGTTTGTTGCTTATCTTTTCTTCAAAAAATAAAATAAAAAAGAGAAGTAATTTTAAATACCTAAAACTAAAGTTTAGATTTTGTTACAAATATTCCGGTTTACCACGCATGTTCGAAAAAATACAAACTTGTTTTCGACACTATAAACTATTCAAAAAAATTTAAACATTTACAAGATATATATTGTAACTACAACGAATACCACCGTTGAAAAAATTAGAAAAAAAAAACTCCAGCATGTATTTTTGGTGATAGAGGTTGACTAAGAGGTTGAAATAGGAGATTGTTGTTATCACTCATCTTTAAATTATATTTTAAGATTCGAAAGGATCTATTTTTTATCTTGAAAAAGTCTGCTCACATATATTTATGAATATAATTTACTAAACATAATATTAATTACTTTTAGTTAATATATTTAAATTAAAGGGGTACATGCCTATAAGTACATACCTATTTACTAGTATATCTATTAAATATATAGAAGCGTGGATATAGTCGTTCATTCGACTATTTTGTTTTATATGTAATTTTAATTTATTTATTATAATTTAAAAGACCGACTGATTAAAATGTTACACGTATTTCACTTAAAATATATATACTGTTCCTTCGATTATTTTGTTTTATATGTAATTTTTATTTTTTATTTATTTATTATAATTTAGAAGACCGACTGATTAAAATGACACATGTATTTCACTCAATATATATATATATATATATGTCACACCTATTATTTATTTGTACAACTGCAGTTATGATTATGATTATGATTATGATTATGATATATATTATTTATTTATTTAAGTAATAATAAGGACAACAATTTTCATTCTACTTTTTATCATATTTGGACAATGTTTATTTAAACATTAAATTCTTTAAATCTCTAAAAAAAAAAAAAAATTTTGAAAAATCATAGAATTGCTTGATCATCTCTTGAGATTTAATTTATTTTTGTGTCCATAAGCTTGTCTAATATTCACATGATGATGATAGATTTGTGTTTGCATGTTGAATATCTATTTTGAAAACAAATTTTAACATTTTAATTAATTACATAAGCTTTATTTTTATTTGTGATTTTCTTTGAACTATTTCCATCATGTAATTTTTGAGTTAAACATTTGACATCACCAATTAAAAAAAAAGTGTGTTTTTAATTTTTCTTTTGCTTGAGGACTAGCAAAACTTTAAGTTTGGGGGTGTGATAACTCTACAAAATAGAGTTATTTTACCACTTTTTATGTGCTAATTGTTGCTTACTTCTTGAGTTTTTAATTGATTTATTAAGTTTTAAAGTAATTTTGAATTTATTAGGTTTATTTTGATTTTATATATTTTTGTGTGTTTTTATAGTTATTTTGTTGTAAAATATTGTAGTTAATTATTTAAATTATTATTGTTTAGTTTGGGGTAAAAAAAGATGTTGTTTTATTGAAATTAAATGTTAAATATAAATTAAGTTATAATTAATATTTTCAAAGAATTAACTTGATTATTTTATAGTGAAAATATGTTATTATAATTTATTTTGTAGGGAAAATAATGCATTTTTGCTATTGAGGAGAAAGAAAATGAAGGAAATGTGATATTTTTAAGAAAAGTAAGCAAAAAAAGTAGCATTTCTGATAAGCACCTGCCCAAGCTCCATTCGGCCCAAGAGGCTCAGGCCCAAGCTCACATCCGAAGCACACCACACCGAAGCCTCCTTCAGCATATATCAATCCTCTCCAGCGTCACCTGTCACTTCCTTTCTTCAGCCTCCCAGCGTGACTCCACCGAAGCTCAAGCTCCAAAGCCTTCAGCATCTCCAATTCATTCCAGTGTTGCTCCATCAGCCGCATGAAGCCAAGGCCAACTCCACTGAAGCCCAAGAGCAATCCAAAGCAGCCCAATTAGCCTCCAGGTCCAACGCCTGACTTCTCTCCACCAAAGCCCAAGTCCTTTCTTCAGTCCACTTCGGCTCAAGCACCATCTGCCTAGCCCAAGTCAACCATGCCAAAGCCACAAAAATAAGACCAAAAACTCACATTTTTATTCCCAATATTTTTCACCAAAATATCAATTTACTCTTCCCTATTTTTCTTACCTAAATAAACATTCCTAATTTATTTATTTTACCCTAGCTTTTCACTAATCTTTTACCCAACAAAACATTTCATCTTTCCAATACTCTTACACTTACTCTATTTATCCTACCACTTCCCAACACAATTAAATTAATCAATTTATTTATTTTAATTTGATTAATTTAATCTCCACATTTTGCCTATAAATAGAGTCTTGTAAGACCATTTGGGGAGCTCTTCTTCTTCATCTTTTCAACATCTTCTACACATATTTTTCTCTACCATTTTCATCTTTTGAAGAGCATGTCAAGTATGTTATTTTGTAATTTTTATTTCAATCTAGTTATGAGTTTCTAATCTTTTTCAAAGGTTATTAAGATGATGATGAAGCAAAATGTAACTAGATAGTATTTTTTTTATTGTATGTTGATTTCCCATTTGTGTAACATTGTTTATGGATTTTTCTATCAAAGATATGCATTTTTCATCTCTTATTGAGTGTTAAAGCATATTACACTTAGTTCTTCATTATGCAAAAATATGATATTCTTTGATTAAATGTTTTTCATTAAATTGTTCACATCTAATTCTTAGAGCATAAGTATCATATTTTGCCTAAACATAATCTCTTTGATTTTTTGTAGTTTCATTAGATTGTAACACAACTAATGCTTAGAAATTATATCTTATATAAGTGAAGAAAAATCCTACATTTTTTAAAGAGTAACTTGTGCTTGAATAGAAAATATATTTTGAAAAAAATATATAGTGTGATTTATTTCAACTATATCAAAACTTGGGAATCAATATACTTATAAATACTATTGAACTTGCATTTTGTGGATTCTAATATCTTAATAATCTTATTTTACATATCTCATTTGAAAATTATTTTTCTATTTAATCTTAAATCTTTTTATTACTTGTCTTTTATTTTTCTAAAACAAAATCTCATCAAATATTTGGAACTAGGTTAGAATATTATTGCTTTGTTTGAAATAGTTTCTTTTGATGTTAGTCAACTCCCATGGGTTCGACCTCGTATTTACATGAACATTATACTCCAAAACGATTCGTGCACTTGCGAGTTTAAATATTTAAAGCACCCCGTTTTGGGTTCAACACCTCCCATATTTTGGACAAAAATACTCCTTCAGTTAAAAATCTCACATTTAACATTTCACATCTCTCTCTCTCTCTCTCCTCCATCACTCACGACCATTTTCATAGCAACCCAAATTGAAATAGTCGAATATACTGAACCGAGCTGCAATATTTTGACTGCTCGGATCTGGAAGTTTCATTTCATGTGAATAACTTATCACCCTTGGCATTTTTGAAGAGAAAAAAGCATGGGTAAGTATCCTCTCATTCTATCTACTTGTGAATATGAAATGTCATGATTAGATATTAGATTCGAATTGTTTTGATGTTGAGTGTGGTATTTTCTTCTGCATATTTTGATATGTGCTTCGAATATGGAAGATTTGGAAATCGATGGACTGCCAATCAAAATCAATAGTAAATCAACGCTAAATCGATGGCATTTTGATGGTACATCGATGCCCTACCGATGTCCCATCGATCCTATTTCGATGCTGAGGAAAAAATATAATTTAGATATTATTTTCGATATAATATTGATGGTATATCGATGTTGAATTGATGCCATATATGTTGATGGGGTTCAACATCGATATGGCATCGATATACCATCAAAATAGAATCGCGTACAGATGGCGACCATCATCATCGATTATGCATCGAAATGTCATCAATGTTGCACTGCAATATAGATAGTGTTACATAGGCATCGATGTTGCATCGATTGATCATCGATTATACTTTATTTTTATAATTTTCTTATGCTTTTTTTTGTTGTAAATTTGCAGGTTCCAGAGTTAATATAATTGTTTCTTACAACGATGTTTGGGAATGGAAATGAGAGAAATGGAATTTCAAAGCTGGTTTGAACACTATAATACGCGTACCAATTGATGTTGGTTACATAGAATTATTGGAGAAGTTGTATTCGAAGTTGAAAGTTGATAGGTCATTGTTTAACTTAAAGTTGGAAGTGTCGTTTACATGCAGTGATTTTAGCTTAGATCCCATTAAAATCATGGATGATGAAGACGTTAGTGCTCTTATTATTGACAATTCGAAGTCCTTAAGACATTAGGTTCCTTTATGTGTTAGTACAATTGCAAAGAACATTGTTCTTCTTATTCCATCTCCTAGAGCGAGTGTTAATAAGGAAAATCATAATGAATCATGCACGGCTGTTCCACAAACAGCTCCTGGGCCAAGTGTATGCATGGGAGGTCCTAGTCAAAATGAAACCTTTTTCCCCCAACAAATCTCTCGCATGATGGTGGGTATGAGTACGAGCCTTATGTCAATGAAGATCCAGTTGTCCATTTGGGTGATGATGATGAAAGAGTTGAGGGGTGCAATAGTTCTGATGATAACTCTGAGGATCAGTTGTCAATGATACCTGTGGAGCAAGTGGATAATTTAAATGTACGACCCTTGCCAAGACGTCAAGAAAGCCAAGGACGCAGGACTCCTGATTAGAGAGCAATTGTCCTACTACCGAAGACGATAGAAATAGATGGAGTTCTTTGGCATATACTGCAGAAGATATCCCATGCCCCACTTATGTTATCCCCAGGTTATCTGGAATGAGTTGTGGAGTAATAGAAGTTGGGAGGTTTTTGAGAACGAGTAAGAGTTGAATACGAAGGCACACTTGTATGCAATGAAGCAGAACTTCGAGTTTGTGGTGAAGAAGTCAGGTACTGAAGTTTGGTATATCACTTGCAAGGATCTTGATTGTGGATGGAGATTGAGGGGGAAGTGAATGCCTAAGTCTGATATGTTCGAGATAACATGTTTCACCAATAAACACACTTGCTCACTTGACCTCCGACATAAAGGCCATCGCCAAGCTGCACCTTGAGTTATTGCACCTTGAGTTATTGGTCATTGCATAAAGAAAAAAATATCATATTGGATTGAATGCGCAATGTCCCAAATTTCCTAATAAGGCTTAGGGCATTGATTAGGGGGTCAGGAGGGCCATAATTGATTTAATACGTGATTATGTGATTATATGCATGATTATGTGAATTATATTATTATATAATGCTATTTGCATGCATGTGGGCCCATTTCTTATTAGAAGGGCATTTTCGTAATTTTGGCCATTGAGAGCATAATTGTATATTTATGTGCATGCATGTGATATATGGGTGAGATCACATTATTATGTGGATATATTTGAATTATTCGGCATGAGACGATCCTAGGAAGCAAGTTAGCGGTTCGGTCATAACGGGGTCAAATACTGGGCTAGGGGCGAGGCTAGGGGTGATTTGGTAATTTAGTACATTACCGGGATCGGGTAATGGAGGAAATTATTTGGTAATTATTTGAGGATGTTGGAAATAACAGGAATTGTGAGATGTTAATTATGATTAACGGGGTAAGTGGCAAATGATGAAACTGCCCTTGGATGGCTTTGAAAGATTAGATTAGTACTAGGGGCAATTTGGTCATTTGGGTTATTAGATATACTTAAGTTAGAAGGCTGTGGATTGAATTAACTAAGACAGGAAAGAAAAATAGAGTTTCCTTCTCTCTCACTCTCAGTTACTCTCTCTCTCTCTCTCTCTCTCTCTTCTTTGGAAGTTTTGATAGAAGGCTTGGGTTTTTGAAGGATTTGAGCCAGGAACTTGTTAGGGTGAAGCTAGGAGGCCATTACAACTATTAAGGTAATGATTTTACCTTTGATTCATGGTTTTTCTGAGGTTTTCTGGTTGTGTTCTTGGGCTATTCTTGAGCTTCAAAACTCAAGTGTTGATTTTGAGTTTTAATGATGTTTTGATTGTGTTTGAACTTGGGTTTTGATGAGATTGAGGTATTGATGAAGTTTTGGTGTTAAATTATAAGTTTGGATGGTGTTTAGATCGATTTTGAAGTTTGGAATTCAGGGTCAAATGCAGGGGGAAAGAACCAAAAAATTATGGTCTGTCGAATTGGTGCCCCAGCACCACTTTTGGCACCCCAGCACTAGGCAGGGGAGAGCATGGGTACTCTTTGACATGGGGCAACGCTACCTATGGGCGCCCCAATGCTATGCCTATTTCCGCAAGACCCATTTTTAGGGCTTGGGAGGACTTTGGGGGCTCGGGGGATGGTTCCACCACCCCGTTAGGTGAATTGGAAGTCTCGAGAGCACGAGAATAGTATCGGAGTTTATTTTTAAGGATTGAATCTTATGAGATTATTGTATTTGGTTATGATTAGGTTATCGCTAAGGGCGTAAGGCGAGAATTGTTCTCAAGGGTCGTTCTTAACTTATTTTACGCTCGAGCCTGAGGTAAGAAAATTGCATCCAGTATGTGATGCATGTGATGCATATGATACATGTGGATATGGCATGGCATAAATGTTTAATATGGAATTGACCAGAGCTTGAGTCTCTGTAATTATGCATGATTAAGATTATGCTAGTGATTATTGGTTAAGCATGTTGAATACCTTATATCTGGACGTTTGAATGTGCATGATTATAATTATGCTAGTGAATGTTGATGAGGCATATTAAGTGCTCTATAGATGGACATTGATTTCATTACATATGTTTGGCAGCATGGCTTACTTGTGAGTGGCATTGACTTATTAGTCAGGGAACGACATTTGTGTTTAGTGTTGGTCGTGAAGCTGTGACTTATCAGTCAAGATCGGCGTGCAGGACTCCACAATCATTTATTTGTACTTGCCTGCATGCATGAGTAGGGTTATTATTGCTAGGCATGCTTATTATGATTTGGTGACATGTTATTGTAATGCCCCAAATTTCCTAATAAGGTTTAGGACCTTGATTAGGAGGCCGGGAGGGCCATAATTGATTTATTATGTGATTAAATGATAATATGCATGTTTAGGTGTATTAAACATGCATGTGAACCCATTTTTGAGTAATTGGGTGATTTTCATATTTTGGCCATTTCGAGCATATTTGGCATATATGTGATGTGTGTGTGGTGCTTTATTATTATGTGGTTATGCCAGGGTTACCCAGCACGAGACGATCTTAGGAGGTAAGCTAGTGGGAAAGTCACAACGGGATTTGTTCTTGACTCGAAGTGAGTCAAGGGGTATTTAGAGCATTACTGGGTTATTGGGTAATGGGAATAAATATTTGGTGATAAATTGTGAGTTAGTAAGATCAGGGGGAAATTCAGGAGGTTTTGACTATTTTGCCCCCGGGGATGTTTTCGGGACCCCGAGCGTTAGGATTTTTTTGAGGCTACTTAAGCTTGAAGTAACCTTTAAAGGAATAAAAAGAACATTCAGAACGTTCTCTCTCCCTCTAAGTTCCACTTTCGTCTCCCGATCGCATTTTCAAAGGAAACTTGAGTTTTAGGACTCGGATTCAAGCGAGGATCGAGGCATAGTGATCCTAGGGAAGATTAGAAGCTTATTAGCCGGAGGATTTAGTTGGAAACAACTCTATCGAAGGTAATTCAAGTTTTAAGTTTTAAGTTTTTTTAAAGTTTTTAAGCTTGAATTGGACTTTGTGTTTTGATGAGTTTTTATTAGATTTGAGACTTGGGTTTTGTTGGTTTTGAATGATGGGGATGTTTGGGAACTTTGATTTTTGAGTTTGGAGATGTTTGGATAGGTTTTTGGAAGGTTTTAAAAGGTTGAAAACGGGGAAAAATGGTTGGTCCGAGGTTGGGCCGCGGCCCTGTTCTTGGGCGCCGTGGCCCAAGCTCAATGAAGCAGGTGGAAGACTTTGTGAGTTTTGGGGGCCGTGACACTAGGTATGGGGCGCCGCGGCGCTTTCCCCTGATGCCTGTGTTTTGGCTGGGGGCCGGGGCTCATTGAGTTGGGGCAGCGGCGTTTGAGGGTATTTATGGCCGAAATGATGTTTTAAGCTTAGGAACTCAAACCTTAGGCCTCAGGATCATTTCTACTACCCGATTTAGTGGGATTGGGTGTCTCGGAGGCTAGGTTTTGGGATTGGTTTTAGAACTTGAACTCATTGGATCACCGTTTATGGTTGTGACTAGGTTATCACTAAAGGCTTGGAGTAAGGATTGTGCTTGTGGCTCGTTTATTGGTAACCTGTACTTGGACCAAAGGTAAGAAAACTACACCCCATATGTGACATGCATGGTTATTCTTGATGCATGTTGGATGTTTAAATGTGACATGCATGGTTATTATTGAGGCATGTCAAGTGATTAAATGTGATGCATGTGTTGCACGAGAAACATGTGATTAGGGCATGCTATGAATATTGAATATGAGATTGTTCAGAGCTTGAGTCTCTGTGTTTATGCATGATCTCAATTTTGCTAGAAATTGTTAAGTAAGCATGCTGAATGCCCTATATTCGGATATTTGACATATGATATATGTTTGGTAGCATTGCTTACTTGTGTATGGCACTGACTAGTCAGGGTCGGCACTGGTCGTGTATTACTGACCTAAGAGCCGGATGCGACATAAGCGTCATGAACGCAGGGCCGATAAAAGATTAGATCTAATTGATATCAGTGTTGAATGACTCTAGGAGCATTAATGCTGGACCAACCCGAAGGTCGATGAAGATTCTAAGCGCTTGACTAGTCTAGGACTAGTTACTCAGAGCCAGGGCCAAAGGCCTAGGTGACTGATAACTCTTGAATAAAGAGTTATTTCATGTGCTTTTGAACTTATAATTGTGAAAAATCATGGGTGATGTTAGTTTAATTTTAGCTTTTGTAGCTAACCTTGATGTTTTCATTATCTTAATTAAGTTTAATTAATTTTTTTATTTTTAATAGCTATTGGGTTAAAGATAATGATTTCATGGATAAATATTTGCACAAAGGAATGAGCTAACATATGAATCTATTTTGATGAAATTATGTTGTTGATGGCTGAATATTCAGGATTGCTGCTGCAAACCTGAAGCATTTTTATCAGGCAGATTTTGGGGCACATGGTACGTGTGGCAGTCAATGGGTGAGCTGACATTTTGGCTGAGGTGGCAAGGGCTGAAAGAACTAGTCAGCATATTGGAGAAAAGGACAAAAATCAGAAGAAAGGAGGGCTTGATGTTATTGGAGAAAAAGGGGCAATATGGTACTTTTGGAGGAGGAAGAAAAAAAAAACCTAACATACACAAAAAGAGGTTCCAGCCGTATGAAGAAGGCAGCATCCATTTTTGGAAAAGAAAACCAGAAAAAGAGAGGAGAAAAACTGAGAATATCAACAAGGAAGAAGGAGGACAAACAAAGAAAGCTCAAGCATCATTTTGGATTTGTTCTTTCTTCTTTTCCTAAACTTTATTTTATTAATTTCTGAGTTGGATTCTAAATCTGAATATTATGGGCTGTTTTGATTGTGAATTAATGTTTATGAACTCAACCATGAACTAATTTTTAGGTGGCTTGAATTGTTGATGAACCCTATGTTATAATCTATAAATTTCTTGCACTTTATTATAGTAAAATCTCCTTTGTTCACTCAAGTGTGCTTATATTAATCTCTTGTTGTTGTTTGGCCAGCAATGGCAAGTTATTTAATTATGTTTAATTCTGGAAAGATTAAATGTAATGGGAAAAACTTGGATGACACAAGTCATAATCTAGGTTAGGTTATGTTAGTAAGTAACATAGGAATATGTTATTTGCCTTGTGTAACTTTTGAGAATTAAACTTTGATTTGCATTCTTAAATCTGATTTTGCATAGGAATATGTTTAATTAGGTAGAAGAATTATTGTCATAAAATTTGGGAAAGTTTTATGAGTGTTTAAATGAATTCTTGTTAACCTGGGAGTTTTGCTAGAATATTGCTGCAGCAATCTGTCTGCAAGTTGTTCAGGATGAATAATATAGGGGAATTCAATAATTCAAGTCTATTTTGCAATCCATATATTTCTCTCAATTTTCTTGTTCAGTTCAGTTTTTAATTTCAGTATTTCCATTTTATTTTAATATTTTGCTTAGCCTATAAACAACCCACTTGATTTTTAATTTTGTAAAATTGTTTTGCTTATTATTTTAATTTGCAATCCCTGTGGAGACGATTTACTTATCATTATATTACTTGTGTGATTACGTGCACTTGCATATTTAAAATCAAATATTAAATTGATCGCAACAGTGACTGTTTGTCACGTGGCTTGGGAGCGGAATCTCATGGTTGTGACTCTATGGTAATGTGGTAGGTTATATTGATGACTAGTTCATCGAACACCTATCTTGTTTAAGCTAGTGAAGTGATCACTTATCTACAAAGCCCCGGTGACCCTATCGTCACATGACTATTGGGAACGGAACCCACCTAGTGACTATTACAACTGTCACTCTTCTATTTGGGGCTATAAACCCTGGATGATTATTATGATCATCGGTTGATGTTGTATATTCATCATTACGTGAACTCATTTGCCTGCTTGAATAGGGCTATATTTGCTAGGCGTATGCCTTGTGATTTGATGACATGTTATTACTGTTCATGAGCATATTCAGTTTTCTTGCTGGGCTTCGGCTCACAGGTGCTATGTGGTGCAGGTAAAAGAAAAAGAAAGCTGGACCATCCTTGAGTTGGAGAGCTTAGGTGACAATGTGTACATATGCAGCTGCTCGACCACCACGACCGAGGTTTGAAGAAGAGGAACTAGGGTTAAACCCTATTTTTCCGCTTATATCAGCTGGTTGTAAATATTTTGTTGTAATAAACCTTTAAATTATATTTTTGGGATCCCAATATACACAGTAAACGTTCTAATGAAACGTTATATCTTAACCAAATTTTTTAATCCCTAAACCGCTAATCTTACTTAGTTACACGTTTATGGCCATATGACTCGATTAGCGAGTTTAGTACTGTTTATAATGCGCACCGTAACAGTCCCAATAGTTTAGGGCGTTGCAGTTATTGTTTGCTTATTAGCATGTTTAAGTTTTCTTGCTGAGCTTTGGCTCACGAGTGCTATGTGGTGCAGGTAAAGTAAAAGAAAGCTGGACCATCCTTGAGTTGGAGAGCTTAGGTGACGATGTGTACATATACGACTGCTCAAACACCATGGCCAATGGTTTAAAGAGGAACTAGGGTTAAATCCTACTTTGCCGCTTAGGTCGGTTGGTTGTAAGTCTTTTATTGTAATTAACCTTTAAAATGTATTTTGGGATCCCAATATATACAGTAAACATTTTAGTGAAACATTGTATCTTTGACCAAAATTTTTAACCCTAGACTATTAATCATACTTAGTTACATGATTATGTCCAAATGACTCAGTTAGCGAGGTTAGCACTGTTTAAAATACACAGCGTAACAGTTCCTGGGTAGTAGGGTGTTACAGAATGTGTACACGGCAAAAACATAAGAGAAAACATTAAGAATGATTATGGCATTGAGTTGTCATATGGAAAAGCCTGGAGATGCTGAGAGAAGGCTCTTTCTTATGTCAGAGGGACACTGGAAGCATCCTACCAGAAGTTACCATCGTACCCGTTCATGCTTCAATAGAAAAATCTCGAGATATTGACAAATTTTGTCACTGAGGAGGATCGGTTCAAATATTGCTTTTTCTCACTCAAAGTTAGTAGAAGAGGGTTTCTACATGTCATTCTGTGTTACGTGCAGTCGCACTGGATGTAAATAACCATTTATATCCAGTTGCATTTGGTATTGTGGATAGTGAGAATCATGATTCTTGGAAGTATTTCATGTCAAAGCTAAAGGAAGCGATTGGGGAAGTTGAGGATCTGGCGTTTGTATCTGGCAGGAATGCAAGTATTACACTTGCCTTGGAAACTATTTTCCCTAATGCCTATCACGGTGCTTTCTACCACCGCATTAGTATGAGTGTGGTTGCTAAATTCAAGACTGATCATTGTCATGTGTTAATGTATAATGTGGCATATGCTTTTGGAAATCCAAGTTCTACGTTCACTTCAAAAAAATCAAATCAAAAGACCCAGCTATTGCTCATTACCTAGAAGGCATGGGTTTTGATAGGTGGTCTCGTGCTTACTTTTCTGGAAATAGGTACGTCATTGTGAATTTTGTATTTTAATTTATGAAATCTTGTAAATGTACATTACTATTAAATGTTAGTTTTCCTGGATACTAGGTATAATATAATGACAAACAATTACGATGAAAGTTTCAACAATAAGACTTGGGACGCTAGGAGATTTCCGATAACTACATTCGTCAAATTTATTCGCTTCACACTACAGTTTGGTTCTCTGATAGGAGATAAACTAGTGAGAAGACAACTACAACTCTTGCACCGACCTATGAGAAATGTTTGATGGATATGGTTTAGAAAGCTCGATTCTTGATCCTTTATGCAATAGGGAGGCATGAGTTCCATGTGTTAGATGGTGAGCTGAATGGTGAAGTCGACCTCATAAATAAGACATGCACATATGGCGTGTTTCAGCTTATTGGCATCCCATGTGTTCATGCACTATCTGGATCCCTTAAGATAGGGGTGAATTTTTATTCTCTGTGTTTAGATTATTATAAAATTGAGACATGGAGGTCCTCTTACACATAATCTATATATCATACTAGTAACGAGGAAGAGTAGATTGTTCCACATGACACTATGACAATGAAAGTGAGAACACCTGTGCAAAAAAATCAGGTTGGTCGTCCAAAGAAGAAAATGATAAGCCTAAGAAGAAACGTCACCCTTCCAATGGAGAGAAAGTGGTTGTAGAACGCATGTGCAGCACATGTGGAGGTCTAGGCCATAATAGGGCAAATTGTAAAGTTTGAGTTTGAAATTTATGTCATCGATGTTAAACTTTTTATTTGTGTACGAATGGACTTTGTTAATGTTTTTATTTGTGTACTAATGGACATTGTTAATCTTTTATTTGTGTACTAATGGACTTTGTTCATAGTTCTTTAATCATTTAACCATAAGCATCAACGTGGCATTGAAATACCAACAATGTGGCATCAAAATGGAAGTATCCAAATTTTAAAGGAGGTTTTCCATTGATATGCCATTGAAACAAAATCGATGTGGCATCGACATGTCTAAAGTCATTGTGCTTTAATCATCTAGCCATAAGAATCATTGTGGCATCGATATGGCAGTATCCAGTTTTTAAAGGAGGTATGCCATTGAAACTGCATTGATGTGGCATCAACATGTCTAAATTCATTATTATTTAATCATCTAGTCATAAGCATCGATGTGGCATCGAAATGGAAGTATCCAATTTTTAAAGGAGGTCTGCCATCGATATGCCATCGAAACAGCATCGATGTGGCATCGACATGTCTAAATTCATTGTTATTTAATCACTGCAGTAGGCTCTACCTCAAGATCATAAGGTCTTCCATCCTCTGGCGCAGGCTGGATCATATCCTGCAGCATACATACCTAGGAGCATCCCCCTCAGTTCTATGATATATGGTGCCAAAGAATTATCGCTCGTCTGGTCGAGGCCTTAGGATAGAAATTGCAACGCCCTGGTTAGCCAAGACCGTTACACTATGTATTTTAAATAGTGCTTAACTCGCTAAACGAGTCATTAGGCCATAAACATGCATCTAAATGTGATTAACGGTCCAGGGTTAAAAATTTCGGTCAAAAGGAATGGATATTTCATTAAAACATTAAGTTTTGCATGGGATCCCATAATAAACATTTACAAAGTTGTTTACAGTTCCAAAAAGGTCATTACAACTCAAAAGTTACAACCCGCCGACCTAAGCGGCAAAAATAAGGTTTAACCCTAATTCCTCTGAGAAACCTTGGCCGTGGTGGTCAAGCGACCGCATATGTACACGTGACTACCTAAACTCTACAAATCATGGCTGGTCCAGCTTTCCTTTCCCCTTACGTGCACCACATAGCTCCTGTGAGCCAATGCCCAACAAGAAAACTTAAACATGCTCATAAGCAGTGAATAACACATTTCCAAATCATAATAAACATGCCTAGCAGTAATAACCCTATTCATGCATGCATACCATTCATATAGATGACTACAACGTCATATGGGACCAAATACCCTAATTAAATGATTAACTGAATCATGTCGGGGCCCGTTGCCCAAATACATGACTAGTAAATCGCACCGGGGCTCAGCACCCTAGGATATAGGACTAATAAGTCACCCTGGGGCCCATTGCCCTATCCTCTAAATAACCATCCTTGGAGTTGGCCTAGCGTACCTGGCGCTTTAGTTTTCTACGACCATTGGGTCGGACAAGCGTATAATGCACTCCTAGTTAGGTCTAACCATATCGACCAGTGCTCAACGCGCTATTGCCGCCCTTGACTCACAAGTCAATTATTTACGACCAGCGCTCAACACTATTGTCGTTCTTGACTCATAAGCCAAGCCTTTTCCAATTATACAATGCTAATAGGCATTCATCACATAACAAATATCCATATATAGAGCACTAAACATGCTTAATCAATAGTTCACATGAATAATCATAATCATGCGCATTTACAAAGGTCCAAGCCCTAATCAAATCTGTATTCAAAATTTGGCCCAAGCCCTAATCATGTACATCACATATTGGGTGCAGTTATCTTACCTCAGGTCCAAGTGTAATATAGAATAAGAACGACCCTCGAGCGTGATCTTGATCCCGAGCCCTAGCGATAACCTAGTCACAACCAAGTATAGAATCCCGTCAAAACGAGTAAATAAAGGCTTCCGGACCACGTCCTTGCCCCCAAGACGTTGAATCCTACTAAATCGGGTAGTAGGATTGATCCGGAGCCCTTAGGTTTGAGTTCCTGCACTCAAAACCCTTCCAAGGCTCAAAATCCATTAAGCATCGTGGCCCTAAGCTTCTGAGCCGCGACCCGCCCAAGTCATAGGCCCCAATCTCTCTTCTCACTGAACACACGTCGCGCCGCGACCTCGCATCAAGTAACCGCCCACTCACCTCTGGGTTAAGGAGGGCCGCAACACGTCCCCGCGAACCCAGAATTCTCAGCTTCAAATCCTCTAAAACTCACCCCAAATTCATACCAAACCTCCCATTCAATCTCACAACATCCCTAGATCCTCTCATGGATCAAAAACTCACCAAATCATAAAATCGAATTCAAAACTCAAGAAATCTTAATGGAACGAAAACTCAAAAATTCAAAGCTCAATTACCTTAGATTACGTTGTATTCCAGCTAAATCCTCCGACTATCAAGCTTCTAATCTTTCCAAGAATCGTTATGACTCTAACCCTTCTTGAATTCGAGTCTAAAAACTCGAGTTTCCTTCGAAAATACTAACGAATGTCAAAAAGAGAATGAGAGAAAGAGAGAAAAAGTGTTTGAACTTACTTTTTGTTTCTGTCAGGTTACTTCAAACTCAAGTAACCTTAAGTAAAACCCAAGGCTTGGGGTCCCAAAAACGCCCCAAGGGTAAAATAGTCAAAATCCCCATAATTTCTTCCCGAACTCACCAACTCCCAATATATCATCAAATACTCATTCCCATTACCCAATATCCCAATAATGTACTAAATACCCAAAATACTCATTAACTCACCCCGAGTCAAGTATTAATCTCGTTGTGACTTTCCCACTAGCCTGCTCCCTAGGATCACCTCGTGCCGAGTAACTCAAATATATCCACATAATAATGTGGTCTCACACATATATCATGTTATGATTGGTTAAATACAAATGATAAAGTGTTAAAATACAAGCAAGGTATAAACACTTAGTAAAATTCACATAGTGAAGATGTGAATTTGAGTTTCAAATTGTAGGAACTTATAAAATGCAAATTTGGGTCCAAAGTGATACATAAAAGTATCTAAGATTTCCCAATAAGTTTGGTGGCATTTGGAGTATTTTTTGGACCTTTAGAAGTGTCCAGAGTCAGAGGGGGTGGAGATACGTTGCCACCCAAGAGGCGACACATCGCCTGCTGTATTACGTGGATTTATGTAAATGCTCAAAATAACGTGTTTTGAAAGTCTAATCCTATTGGTTAGACCTAATGATGGTGCCTACTCTATATATGGGTCAAAAACAATGATTTGGGAGACTTGATCACTCTCTCCAATCTTTCTCTACCCTCTCTCTCTAGCTCCAAGAATCTCTAGTTTTCTCCAAGAACTCTCCAAGAAAGTGCTTAACTTAGATAGTTGAAGGCTTGTTCAATCTCAATCCTCATTTCCTCAAAGAGAAGGCCTCAAGCATCAATGGACGCTTGGAAATAGAGTATTAGGACATCGTTCTACAACATGTATAAGCCTTGATTTGTGTTTTAGTTCGCTCAAGGGTTTGCTCAATAGATTGTTCAAAGTGGTGATTTGCCTAGGGTTTGAAGCTTCATCAAAACTTGAAGAACACCATTGTTCTACTAGGTTTTGCAAGTTCTTTCTCAATCTTTTTTAAGTATCTGTCAATACAAATTTTGTGTAGATTCTATTTTTGTGGTGGTGTTATGTTACTCTCCCCCAACATTCTAATACTCTATTGTTACACCCAGATTTCGAGCTATGCAAAATACGACCTCGAAAGTTGGAATTCGCAAGTAAGTAGAATCATAAGGTTGGAAACATGTTCCAGGAATGCGTGTCGAGTCTGCAGGACATAGACAACCTCGAGTATGGTGACCTCGAAGTATTCGTGATCTCGAAAGATAGCTCCGGGGAAGCATTCATCTCCGAGGATGACCTCGGGTCAGGGTTCCCGAGCTCGACGCACATACGATCTCGAAAAGCCATGTGACCTCGGAAGATGTCTCCAGCTCGAAAGGTGACGGGAAACCTGGGAGGCTAAAGCCTTAGAGATACGTGATAACCACCTTGAATATCTACAAGTGTTATAAATATGAGATGTAATCCTCATTTATTATTGTAAATCCCCTAGAATCATGGGATATTATTTGGTCAGTTATACGTCCCCTGGTCTTCAGGGGACGTTTCCTTTTATATCTGATTATAGGCATTTAAAGCCATTAATTTTATTTATACGAAAAGAGTAACTACCCAAAATATGTGGGATAGTATTCTGCAGCCTTCTCTATAAATAGAGAAGGCATTCACCATTGTAAAGGACCGAAATTCTGATCCTTGAGAGAAAACTCTGGAGAATTCATTCTTGAAGAATTCCTAGAGATAATCTTGAGTTTAATAACAAAGACTCGTGGACTAGGCAGATTTAACTGCTGAACCACGTAAAAATCGTGTGTTTACATTGTTTTATTTTAATTGGCCATTTTCAGTTATTGTTTACGTGCTCTTCTTTCACTGTTTGACGAAAAACGGCGTCAACATCTATAATATGAGATATCATATCATGGAAGAATCTAACTCTCTTTCAGCTTTGAGATTCATGACACAAGACTTTGTTAGATTAGATAGATTTGATGAGACTAATTTTGTGCATTTGCAAGACAAGATTAGGTTCTTGCTCACTACTTTGAATGTAATGCCCCAAATTTCCTAATAAGGTTTAGGACCTTGATTAGGAGGCCGGGAGGGCCATAATTGCTTTATTATGCTATTTAATGATAATATGCATGTTTAGGTGTATTAAATATGCATGTGAACCCATTTGTGATTAATTGGGTGATTTTCATATTTTGGCCATTTCGGGCATTTTTGGCATATATGTGAAATAGGCGTGGTGCTTTGTTATTATTTGGTTATGCCAGGGTTACCCAGTACAAGACGATCCTAGGAGGTAAGCTAGTGGGAAAGTCACAACGGGATTTAAGCTTGACTTGGAGTAAGTCAAGGGATATTTAGAGTATTACCGGGTTATTGGGTAATAAGAATTAATATTTGGTGATAAATTGGGAGTTAGTAAGATCAGGGGAAATTCTGGAGGTTTTGACTATAATGTCCCCGGGGGTGTTTTCGGGACCCCGAGCATTAGGTTTTATTGGAAGCTACTTAAGCTTGAAGTAACCTTTTAAGAAAATAAAAAGAACGTTATGTACGTTCTCTCTCCCTAAAAGTTCCTTTTTCGTCTCCCGATCGCGTTTTCAAAGATAGCTTGAGTTCTAGGACTCGGAATCAAGCGAGGATTGAGGCATAGCAATCCTAAGGAGAATTAGAAGCTTATTAGCCAAAGGATTTAGTTGGAAACAACTCAATCGGAGGTAATTCAAGTTTAAGTTTTAAGTTTTTAAAAGTTTTTAAGCTTGAATTGGATTTTGTGAATCGTTGAGTTTTTAGTTTGTTTGAGCCTCATGTTTTGGTGGTTTTGCACCATTGGGGAGTTTGGGAACTTTGATTTGATGATTTGGGAATGTTTAGACATGTTTTTGGGAGGTTTTAAAAGGTTAAAAATGAAGGAAAATGGCTGCCTTGAAGTTGGGCCGCGACTCTGTTCTTGGGCACTGCGGCCCTTGCTCGATGAAGCTGGTGCAGGAATTTGTTCCTGCTGGGCGCCGCGGCCCTATGCATTGGGCGCCGTGACCCTTGCTTCAAGTTGTGCTGGGGGCCACGGCTCAAGGTTCCAGGGTCGTGGCTCAGGCAAGCTTTTGAGCCCGTTTATGTGTTTTAACCCCGAGAACATGGTTTTAGGCCTCAGGATCATTCCTACTACCCGGATTAGTGAGGATTGATGTCTTGGAGGCTAAGTTTTAGTTCAAGGATTGGTTTTAGAACTTGAACTCATTGGATCACCATTTGTGGTTGTGACTAGGTTATCACTAGAGGCTTGGAATCGGGATCGTGCTTGTGGCTCATTTCTTGGTAACCCGTGCTTGAACCGAAGGTAAGAAAACTGCACCCCATATGTGACATGCATTGTAATGCCCTGGCTACCCCAGAATAGTTACGGTGAACGGTGAACCGGAAATTTGACTCGCTACCCGAGTCCTTTGGTTAAAAAACGTGATCTAGGTGTTATTATCAGGTTAAGGTAAAAAACCAGTAAAAAGGAAAGGATATATTCCATTAAGTAAATAAACTGCTCATGAGACTTTCAAAATGTTTACAAGTAGTTCGTAATACAAAAGAGTCGCTATTGTTTCAATTTACAGTCCCCGCCGGCCTAAGCGGCAAAAATAGGGTAAGCCCCTAGTCCCTCTGAGAACTCCTTGACCGTGGCGGTCAAGCGGCCCTGTATGTACACCACATCGCCCAAGCTCTCCACTCAGGATTTGTTAAGCTTTATCCTTCCCTTTACCTGCACCACATAGCACCCATGATCCAAGGCCCAGCAAGAAAACACAATAAGACATGATATAATATCATCAACGATCATAATAACCATTCAGGACTATCAGTCCAACAAATAGGTGACAATAGCCAAAAGTCACGATAATGAGCATCGCTCCCTCAAGCCATGTGACGATAGGGTCACCAGGGCTTAACTGATAAGTGATTCTTTCATAAGTTGGATCAGGACAGGGGCATGGTGAGTGGTCACCAACATAACCTTTCTCCCGACTCTAGAGTCGTGCTATGGACAGCGTCCCCACGCCACGTGACAAACAGTCACCGGGGTCATATACCTTGGCTATAAACATCTGTTCATAGACCAGGCAAGCGCTTATAAGTTCTTCGACCTTAGGGTCGGTCCCGCATTAATGCCATAGAGCCATTCAATGCGTGATCATCGACTTTAGAGTCGGTCCCTGATTAGTCAGTGTCTCAAACAGGTAATCAGTGTTCACTAGCATTTAATATGCAATCCATCTCCACATATATCAACCAACATGCCTCAATATCAAACCATGCATGTCATATACCTATACAGGGTGCAACTGTATTCATACACTGTTTTCTTACCTCTGGTTCAGGTGAGAATGATTAAAAGAACGACCCCTGAGAACGATCAGCCTTTAGACTCCTTAGCGGTTACCTAATCATAACCAATTAGAAACCATTAATAGAATAAATCAATGGATGGTTTACAAACTAAACCACACTCCCGGGACCAATCCCCCACTCTCGGGACTCTCAAACTACTCAAAAGGAGCAAAGGAACCAACCCCCGAGCCTTGAAAACCATCCCGAACCCTAAAATCAACACCTCCTGAAACTGGCCTAGCGCCTAGGCGCCACCCACCAGCGATGGGGCGCTGTCCCAGAAACAGAGAGGGCTGCTCTCTGCCCTGAGTAGCGCTGGGGCGCTGGGGCGCCAACTTCAGACCAGCAGCTGCACTAAAACTCCATTCTTGCGATTCCTCTTGAAACCAATCTTCCAAACACATCCCAAACCTTACCAAAACATCCAATTCAACCCCTAAACCTCACCTACATCACCTCCTCACCAAAACCCAATCACACACACACCAAAAACTCCCCTTGATTCCAACCTTCCACATCAAGTTATAGAGCTGAAAACTATAAGAAAAACAGAGTACACCTGAAATTCAAAGACAATTCCTTACCTCCAACTGGTTTTGAATCCTCTTAAGATGATGAACTAAGTCCACAACCTCCAAGCTTTGATTTCCTAACTTGCCACCTCAACTTGGGACCAAAAACCTCAAAGAAAGATAGAGAGAAATGGGTGTACGGGAAGGTGAAGAAGCTGCTCTGTTTTTGTTCTATAACTTTCTACAACCAATTGAAACATATATAACCCAAGAAAAATGACCTTAATACCCCTAGGTCATCAAAAGCTTCTAATGTCTCCCCAAGGGTAAAATCGTCATCTTTCACCTATTTCGTTAATCATAATTAACGCTCTCCAATTCCCGCTATTCTCAAAATTCCCAAACACCAATAATTCATATCCCGTTACCCTTTTTACTTCCGGCAAAGTTTTAATCATTAAAACATCCCGAGACTCACCCCGAGCCTCGAACAAATCCACATTATAATGTGGCCTTAACAATATATCATTAACACACAAACAAATATTCAATTATACCCTCTTCGGGCCAAATTACCAAAATACCCCTGTAAACAAATGTGGACTCACATGCATGCATTTAACATCATGTTATAATATAATTCTCATAAACATGCATAAATACATTTAAGGGCATAATTAAACAGTTATGGCCCTCCTGGCCTACTAATCCAGCCATTAAACCATAATAGGGAATCCGGGGCATTACAACTATCCCCTCCTTACAGAAATTTCGTCCTCGAAATTTACCTGAACAGCACGGGATACTGACTCCGCATATTTGATTCCAGCTCCCAGGTCGCCTCCTCGACCTTGTTGTTCCTCCAAAATACTTTAACCAAAGGTATTGTCTTGTTCCCGAGGGCTTTATCTTTCTGATCAAGTATCTGAACAGGCTGCTCCTCAAAGGAGAGATCTGGTTCAAGCTCCAGATCCTCATAACTCAAAACATGACTCTCATTGGATACATATCTCTGAAGAGCGGATACATGGAACACATTATGCACGGCCGACAACGCCGGAGGCAAAGCTAGCCTGTAAGCCACTTGACCAATCCTCTCCAGAATCTCAAATGGACCTACAAACCTGGGACTCAGCTTGCCTTTTTTCCCAAACCTTCTCACCCCTTTCCATGGTGAGGCTCTAAGGAAGACATAGTCTCCTACCTGGAACTCCACGTTCCTGCGTTTGGGATCTGCATAGCTCTTCTGTCTACTCTGAGAAGTAAGCATCCGAGCTCTAATCTTGTCAATAGCCTCACCAGTCCTTTGAACCGCCTTAGGACCTAAGTATCTCCTTTCACCTGTCTCATCCCAATGAATGGGAGATCTACACTTCCTACCATACAGCATCTCATAAGGTGCAACACCAATGGTAGACTGATAACTGTTATTATAGGAGAATTCTATCAAAGGCAGATACTTACTCCACGACCCACCAAAGTCCAGCACACATTCCCGCAGCATGTCCTCCAATATCTGGATCGTCCTCTCAGATTGCCCATCTGTCTGAGGATGATAAGTTGTACTGATCTTCAGTCGTGTACCCATGGCCGTCTGTAAACTCTTCCAGAACTTGGAAGTGAATGTAGGGTCCTGATCTGACACGATCGACCTAGGAGCTCCATGGAGGCGCACGATCTCTCTCACATAGAGATCTGCATATTGGTCAACAGTATAAGTAGTCCTCACTGGCAGAAAGTGAGCTGACTTGGTATAGCGATCCACTATCACCCAAATGGAATCATGCTGACCAACTGTCCTGGGCAAGCCCACCACAAAGTCCATTGTGATGTCTTCCCATTTCCATTATGGGATATCCAGAGGCTGCAGTAACCCTGCCGGCCTCTGATGCTCAGCCTTGACCTGTTGACATGTCAAGCACTTAGCCACATACTCTACTACATCTCTCTTCATCCCTGGCCACCAGTACAATGATCTCACATCCTGATACATCTTCGTGGTGCCTGGATGCAAAGAGTAAGGTGTAGTATGAGATTCATCCAGAATCTCTCGCCTCATTACAGTGTCTAACGGGACACATATCCGCCCCTTGTATCTCAAAAACCCCAAATCAGACACTGTATAATCCCTGGATGCTCCAGCCAAGACATCCTCTCTAATCTTGATCAACTGTGGATCATTCAACTGACCCTCCTTGATCCTCTCTAGCAGCGTAGACTGTAGCGTAATGTTGGCCAACTGGCCCACCAGCAACTCTATACCAGCTCTGGTCATATCATCAACTAACTCTTTGGCTATCAGCCTAATTCCATGAATATGTCCCGGACCCTTCCGGCTTAAAGCATCAGCTACCACGTTGGCTTTCCCTGGGTGATACAAAATCTCACAATCATAATCTTTCACTAATTCCAGCCAACGCCTTTGCCTCATGTTCAAGTCCTTCTGGGTGAAGAAGTATTTCAGGCTCTTGTGATCTGTATAAATCTCACACTTCTCTCCATAGAGATAGTGCCTCCATATCTTTAAAGCAAAAACCACCGCTGCCAATTCTAAGTCGTGAGTAGGATACCTCTTCTCGTACTCCTTCAGCTGACGAAAAGCATAAGCTATAACTCTCTCTGATTGCATCAAAACAAAGCCCAAACCCTGATGAGAAGCATCGCAGTATATCACAAACTTCTCTTGGTCTGTTGGAAGACTCAGAATCGGAGCTGTAATCAATATCTGTTTCAACTCTTGGAAGCTGTTCTCACATTTGTCTGACCACACAAACTTCTGACCCTTGTGTGTCAGCTCAGTCAACGAAGTAGTAATCTTTGAGAACCCCTCCACAAAACGCCTGTAATAGCCTGCCAATACAAGGAAACTTCTAACCTCAGAAGCATTCTTTGGCCTTGGCCAATCTCTGACCGCTTCAATATTTGATGGATCCACTTTAATCCCCTCCTTACTGACAATGTGCCCAAGGAAGGACACCTGAGACAACCAGAATTTACACTTCTTGAACTTTGCAAACAATCTGTGTTCCCTCAACCTCTGTAAACCAACCTCAGATGATGTTCATGCTCTGACTCGGTCTGAGAATATACCAGAATATCATTGATAAAAACGATCACAAATTGGTCCAAATAATCCTTGAACACCCTGTTCATCATATCCATGAAAGCGGCAGGAGCATTAGTCAGCCCAAATGACATAACTAGAAACTCATAATGCCCATACCTAGTGCGAAAAGCGGTCTTCGGTATATCTCCCTCCTTGACCCTCAACTGATGATAACCAGAACGAAGGTCGACCTTAGAGAATACCGTCTTACCCTGCAACTGATCAAACAAATCGTCTATCCTTGGCAAAGGATACCGGTTCTTAATTGTCAGCTTATTCAGTTCTCTATAATCTATACACATCCTCAGAGAACCATCCTTCTTCTTTACAAACAGAACTGGCGCACCCCAAGGTGAGAAACTAGGTCTGATAAAACCCAAATCCAACAGCTCTTGCAGCTGTACCTTTAGTTCTTTCAATTCAGCTGGGGCCATTCTGTATGGTGCTCTAGACACTGGCTCCATCCCTGGTGCCAGTTCTATAACGAACTCAATCTCTCTGTGTGGTGGCAACCCTGGCAAATCCTCTGGAAACACATCCAGAAACTCACACACAAGTCTAGTATTCTCTGGTCTCACTGGCACGACCTGGGTGGTGTCAACAACACTGGCTAAGAACCCAATGCAACCTCTCTACAGTAGATCCCTGGCTCTCAACATAGAAATCATAGGTACTCGAGGTCCATGCACAGTACCAACAAACACAAAAGGATCTCATATATCTAAATATTGTAACTCTATATTATATGTTACAATATGTGACACACTTTGTCACATTTATTTAATCTAAACATTATATTATAATATAATATTACATTATATTATAAAATAATATAACATTAAGGTGTTGGGGTGTCTTGCTTAGTGCAAGAGCACCGATCCAAAAAGGACCAAGTTGGGTCCAAGAGCTATAAGATGTGTATCTGTGGGTTATGCCCAAAATAGCAACACTTATAGATTATTAAACTTGGAGTCTAATGTAATAATTGAATCTAGAGAGGTTGAGTTCTTTGAGAACATGTCATGCGATGACAACAAGTTAGAACCAACTCAAACTAGAGATCCTCAAGAGGAGACTCCTAGAACAGTTGGTGAGCAACCTTAATTGCCTAGAATGAGCCAAAGGCTCAAAGATTTGGGATCAAATGAGAAGTGTTCTCCAATAGAGACACCATAACTTGTTGAAGGTAATAATGAGGAATTTACTTGTAAACATCCAATCAAATAGAAGATGATCCCAAAACCTTCAAGGAAGTAATGCCCTCAAGGGACTCCACTTTTTGGAAGGAGGCAATTAATGATGAAATTGATTCAATTATGTCAAACCACACTTGAGAATTGGTTGAACTTCCAAAGAGGTCAAAACCAATTGGGTGAAAATGGGTATTTAGAAAGAAATACCATACTGATGGCACCATACAAACCTTCAAGGCTAGGCTAGTAGCCAAAGGTTTCAAAAGAGAAGGAATAGATTACTTTGACACACATGCACCGATAGCAAGAACTACTTCTATAAGATTGTTGTTTGCCTTATCATCTATATACAACCTTTATGTTCATCAAATGGATGTCAAAACGACATTCCTAAATGGGGATCTTGAGGAGGAGGTCTGTATGGAACAACCAGAAGGTTTTGTTCTTCAAGGAAATGAACATAAAATGTGTAGACTTGTCAAATCATTATATGGATTGAAACAAGCTCCAAAACAATGGCATGAGAAGTTTTACAAAGTCGTTGTTTCTAATGGATTTAGACACAACAATGCGGACAAGTGCTTATACTCTAAGACTTGTGGTGACTATGTCATACTTGTGTGTCTATATGTAGATGATATGTTGATTTTGAGTAATGACATGAAATGAATAATGGAAAAGAAGAGGGTTCTATCTTCTAACTTTGAAATGAAAGACCTTGGAGAGGTAGATACCATTATAGGTATCAAAGTTAGAAGGAATAGTGGGGGTTATATGTTAAGTCAAACCCACTATGTTGAGAAAGTGCTCGACGAATTCAGTCATCTCAAAATCAAAGAGGCACATACATCATTTGATTCAAACATGAAGTTTGAAAAGAATGAAGGAAGAGCTGTGACTCAATTAGAATATGCAAGTGCAATAGGTAGCCTAATGTACACTACTCATTGCACAAGAGTGAATATTGCATATACGGATAGAAAACTTAGTACGTCTACGAGCAATCTAAGTATCAAGCATTAGAAAGCTATTGAGAGAATACTTGTTTATCTTAAGGGTACCAAGGAGTATAGTCTTCACTATACAAAATTTCCAAAGATACTTGAAAGATATTCCGATGCTAATTGGATATCGAGAATTAGAGATAATCTCTCCACCACCAGTTGGGTGTTTACTCATGGAGGAGGTGCAATCTCATGGGGCTCCAAGAAGCAAACATGTATTTCATACTCAACCATGGAAGTGGAGTTCATAGCTTTAACAGAAACCGGCAAAAAGTCCGAGTGGCTTAGGAATCTCATGATGGATATTCCTTTAACCATGGATATGGTATCAACAATTTCAATACATTGTGATAGCCAATCCGCACTAGCTAGAGCATATAATAGTGTGTATAATGGAAATTCTAGACACATTATTCTAAGACATGAATATGTGAGACAATTGATTCAAGGTGGAATCATATTGATATCATATGTTAAAACAAGTGAGAACTTAGCGGATCCATTTACAAAACCTCATGTGAAAAGGTTAGTAATATGGGATTGAAACTCCTAGAAGAATATATTCACCAATGATGGAAACCCAACTCTCAACTTGTACAAATCAAGGGAAAGAGTTCAACGGGTAAGATCAAGTCATTGATAAGTGAATAGTTTCAACACTAAAATTTATGATGAGTTCCATCCGAGATGGTTAGTGTTGATTGCTACCGAGTTAGGGTTAAGTCTATGGATTTTAATGAAGTCCAATTGAGTGTAACAAGCATCTATAAAGGTAGCAAAGATGTTGTAAGAACTTCACCTATGTGGACTTAGAGGTGGTGTCGCCTCTCATGGGAGTTGGAGTTTCTCCCCCAAAAAGTCTATGAAGAGATGAGCATATGGTCATGATAGTGCTAAGCGAGAAAGTGGGAAAACAAAAGATATGGTGGAGGTGTGTGAGGTATCACCGATGTTACCACATGGAATACTTGGTTCAAGCTCTAAGCTACTAATGATTTCAATAATAATTTATGGTATTTTCACTAAGATAAAGTTCAAACCAAAAGACACTTTATTTTATGCACCAAAATTGTTTAAGCTAGAAAATGTGGCTTGTATTTAACAAAGCGGGGGATTGTTATGACTGGTTAAATACAAATGATAAAGTGTTAAAATACAAGCAAGGTATAAACACTTAGCAAAATTTACATAGTGAAAATGTGAATTTGAGTTTCAAAGTGTAGGCACTTATAAAATGCAAATTTGGGTCCAAAGTGATACATGAAAGTATCTAAGGGTTCCCAAAAAGTTTTGCAGCATTTGGTGCATTTTTTGGACCTTTAGAAGTGTCCAAAGTCAGAGGGGGTGGCGATACGTCACCACCCAGGAGGAGACACATCGCCTGAAAGCTAGGGTTTCCAAAAACCCTAGCAGGCGACGCGTCACCTGCTGTATTACATGGATTGCGTAAATGCTCAAAATAACATGTTTTGCAAGTCTAATCCTATTGGTTAGACCTAATGATGGTGCCTACTCTATATATGGGTCAAAAATAGTGATTTGGGAGACTTGATCACTCTCTCCAATCTCTCTCTACCCTCTCTCTCTTTCTACCTCCAAGAATCTCTAGTTTTCTCCATGAACACTCCAAGAAAGTGCTTGAATTAAAGAGTTGAAGGCTTGTTCAATCTCAACCCTCATTTCATCAAAGAGAAGGCCTCAAGTATCAATGGTGGCTGGCAAATAGAGTATTGGGAAAACGTTCTACAACGTGTATAAGCCTTAGTTTGTGTTTTGGTTTGCTCAAAGGATTGTTCAAAGTGGTGATTTGCCTAGGGTTTGAAGCTTCATCAAAACTTGAAGAACATCATTGTTCTACTAGGGTTTGCAAGTTCTTTCTCAATCTTTTTTAAGTATCTATCAATCCAAATTTTGTGTAGATTCTATATTTGTGGTGGTGTTATCTCACTCTCCCCCAACATATCACATATATGCCAAATATACCCATAACAGGCCAAATTATAAAAATTACCATTCTGATAAGAAACGGGCCCACATGCATATTTAATACACCTAAACATGCATATCAAGTCATATTATAATATAACTCACATAATCATGCAATGATACACATATATATTACATAAACACATAATTTTTCATAGTTTGTCATCCTGGTCCCCTAATCAAGGATCTAAGCCTTATTATGTAATTTGGGACGTTACAAAAATGCATGACATCTGTAATGGAAACAAAACAAGCAAATTAGAAATGAAATAAGTTGATTGGTATAAAGAATTTTTTTTTTAATTATTTAAATTTAAAATAACTTACACGTCTCCTCGCAAGTACATCCTTCACATGCGAATGCTTCGGATGGCCTGTGCTCTCCCATTGTAGCATCCTAGGGAACTTGAATCCATAGGGCTTGGCGTATTCCTTCTGCAAATCAAGACTTGTCTCGTATGCCCAATATTGCAAAGCTGATGGATACCCATTGCAGGTGTACTTTGCCTCCACCTTAACACCCTTAGAAGACTCCACCTCAGTTGTGACAGTCAGAATCCCGTGATCCATAGGGGGAAGACCGGGTAAAAGTTGTGCAATCCCACATTTCTTGGGGAAGGTCAAGTGTGATGATTCTAAGACTGTGTAGGTATGGGACTACATAGTTGAAGATGGCTTAAATGGATTGATGGGTACTACCTATGCCAACAAGACACATCTTCTTTACGGTAGCCCATCACTTGAGAACTCCAAAGTTAAGCGTGCTTGACCTGGAGTAGTCTCATGATGGGTGACCTCATGGGAAACTTTCACAGGAAGTGTGCGAGTGAGGACAAAGCATGCTGGAAAGACACGTGTTGGTTTGCCGGGCCACTCGTCATTCCAGGAACCAGCCATAGTGACGTGGGGCGTTACAAATGGTATCAAAGCCTTAAAGATGTGCAATCCCACATTGCCTGGGGAAGGTCAAGTGTGATAATTTTAAGACTGTGTGAGGACAAAGCATGCTGGAAAGACTCGTGTTGGTTTGCAGGGCCACTCATCATTCGAGGAACCAACCATAGTGACGTGGGGTGTTACAAATTGTATCAGATCCTTGAAGCTGTGCAATCCCACATCTTCTTTTCGGTAGCCCATCACTTGAGAACTCCAAAGTTAAGGGTGCTCACCCTAGAGTAATCTCATAATGGGTGACCTCCTGGGAAGTTTTCCCAGGAAGTGTGCGAGTGAGGACAAAGCACACTGGAAAGACTCATGTTTGTTTGCAGGTTTAGTCATCATTCTAGGAAGCAACCATAGCGACGTGGGGCGTTACATCAGTGGTCTTCTTCACCTTCTTACTAGGTATTGTAGCACCAATCACTTTCATATCTCTATTGAATTATTTCACAGTTGTATCGAATGAAAGGGATCCCCAAGGATACTTCTCAAAATAATCTAAATCCTCGACCATCGACACTGAATCTCGCCAAATAGCATTGTCATTCTCAGCGGCCAATAGTATCCCTTCCACAAAGTAAACCAAACTGAGCTTGTACAAGTCATCAGGTACATCACACATACTAAAAGCTCGTTCCAACATGTTGAACTTAATGTCTTTCTTGGGTTCCACATTGAACTACGTATCGAGTAGGCAAGAGGACGTTGATAGGATATATTTTTAATACTTTTTAGTCTTAGTTTTATTATTATTTTATATTTTTAGTTCTTTTTATGTGTAGTTGTTGTATTTTTCAAGTTGTCATTTGTTACATGGATATTTAAGAAATATTTTAAAATTTATTTGAAATATTATCTTCAATCAAAATAAAAATGATAGAAGACACTTATTTGAATTGATTGGAGAGAATAAAGGAGAATTCAAACTTAAATTGTTGGAAAAAAATATATGAGATATTTTGAATCTAAGAAAGTTTCAGTATTTTGACAATATCTTCTTACTCACATACCTGATTTATTTGTTCTTTATGGCATTGGAAAGCTTATTCAAACCCCTACGAAGGCTTGTTTCACAAGAAAAGTAAAATTCAGACGTTTACTTAGTGATATTTAAGCTACAAGATTACACAAGCTAGAGTTACATGATTTGAAATTCAAATGAAGATATTTTAGAGCATTATGATGTAACAAGTGGAAACATCTAGACATTTTTTTTCACAACCTTATCACTATAAAAAAGAACATTTTAGATTATTTTAGAGCTCTCTCTCTTCCCTCATCTCTCATTTCTCTTACTCCTATCTTTTTCCCTCTTTCTTCTCTTTTTATTCTTTTCCATGAACTAATTTTGTTTTTAGGGTGTTAGTGGATTCTTCTTGAAACCTTATGATTATCTAATAATTTTTTATCAATTTCTTATCAATATTGTGAATTGTTTGACTTGTGTTTAATGCTTGATCACCATTTGCATGATCTATATGATTTTAACCTAAGAATCTAGAAGTGAAGGATAAATATACTATTGTCAAATAATCATAAATTTATATTGGACGAGAGTACCTGTATAATTTGTGTAGCTTAGAGAGTACATATTTAATGCCTGCGATATGTTAGTTTACCACAAAGATGTAGAAGATTTGCTTATTGTAGAGAGTTATAAGTCCTAGCAAGAATATAATTTACAATTGTAATCTGTTATCATGATAGAGATAGAAATTCTTAAATTCAAATTAGAGAAGCATAGGAAGATAGTTTATGAAATTAATAACCCTATATTTTTATCCATTGAATTAGAATATCTATTATTGAGTCTTTTATTGTTCTTGTTATTTGTTTTATTTCTTTTAGTTTTAGTAAATTCTATATTCATTAATTGTCAAATCAATTAGAAATAAAAATTAATTTATTGGTAATTAATATTCAATCCTCATGGGAACAATACTCTATTTATCACTTTATTACTTGTTTACGATTGCGTATACTTGCATACATAAATTTCACAACAAGTTTATGTTGTCATTGCCGGGGATTGTATTATTAATATCAACATAGTTGATTTTTATTCTAACTTGATTTTTTTTTATTATTATTTAACTTATGTTTCTTTTCTTTGTTTGACTTGCGAGGTAAATAAAAAATGTTCCATCAAGATTACAACATGGGTTTTTCTCAACAACACATGGAGTCATTTTACTCCGCTTGGAAGAGATTTAATGAATTGGAGGTGGGATGTCATCACTATTTCTCAAGGGGGTGTCTTACACTTTTCTTTTACAATGGATTAGATGATGCAACAAGATGTTGGGTAAACTATGGAGCAGAGGTAACTGATGAACCTTTATTAAGAAGATGTCATCATGGTATAATGGAGTTGTTGAATGATATGGCAGATTTTGATTACCATTGGCATTGGGATCCTTCACTGTAAGGTTTGAGTCACCAATATCCTCCATCATTCCAAGATCCTAATATTATATCCCAACCATTCGAGCATGAAGAGCATAAACCAGAAATTGAAGAAGTACTGGCTCAATTGAAGAACACTTTCGATTGAGCATCAATGACACAATATTTTGATTATTTAAAAATATACACATGCACTAAATGCCATCGAATTACCATCGAAATGGCATTGAAGTGGCTTCGGATGAACCTTAACCGACCCATTTCAAGCCATTTCAAACCCATAGTGAGAGTCAAACCAATTTCAAGCTATATTTTTGCAAAATAGAGATTAACATCCTATATTAGGAATAAAATGAAACCCCTTTCATCAAGTTTATACATTATGATTCAAATTTAAAAAATAAAAAATAAAAAATTACAATTTGAACATCGACCTTACCGATACTGACGACAAAGAAGATGGTGGCAACGACGGCTGTGACGAGGAGAAAGAGAGTTTCACCTAAGAGAGAGAGAGTGAGAATATGAGGGGTCTGAGAGATCGAGAGAAATGAGAGAGTTCGGCTGTGAGTGTTTAATGCTACGAGTATTTTTGTCTAAAAAATTGAAAATGTCATATGTTTGGGATAGTAAGTTATGTTGGCATTTTAAAAAAGTTAAATATTTTATAAGGCATATAGTGTAAAATTCCCAATAAGAATGACATGCAGGGCAATACATATATACATGGATTTGTGCTCACTTTAGCGATATTATATATTGATTTTTTTTCATTCATATTTGTTTTTTCTTAACTTCTTTGTGAGAGTATTGTCGTATTTATATAATCATAATTTATTTAGCTTGAAATCTCCATTTTTTTGTGACACTGCAGGCAAACGAAAAAGTTACCCTAGAGATTTAATATTAAAAATAATTATTTATATGGTAAAAGTATAAAAAAAATCTAACTTTCTCTTCTTTTAAAGTAGGTAGAGTTAAACCTCAAATCTATAATTAGGTAACAAGTAGGTAGAGTTAACAATCAATTATTTGTTAGGCAATTCAACATTATATATTATAATGAATAGATCAGTCTCCTCTGTTATTATTGGTTATTGTGTATTTGTTCGCATGTAATTTGTTTAGTTGATATTAAGTGTCATTTTAAGTCAATTCTTAGATCTTTTTATATTCTCATTTTTAGATTGCCCTCCTCGCAATAATCTTGATTGGGCTTATATGCTTTCAATAGGATTATTTTAGTTGTAGTTCTTTCTGTTCTTTTATTGTATCTAGTACTTTCTTTGCAGTTGGTTTTCTATTCTGAGTGATTTTAGAGATTATTCATTGTGTTTTTCTCCAAGTGTGTATATTTAGTATAAGCTCTACGTACTAAACATGCACTTGTGATTAATAAAATTTACTTGATTGAAAGTATTTCTCCATGTATCTTACAAATGATATTTAAAATCAATGAGAATCGGTCATTTATATCCAAAAATAAAATAAAATAGAAGAGTTTAAAATAGGGACGGAATTTCAAGTGTTTAAATAGGCACAATTAAATGTCAAAATAAAATTATACTAAACCAGAGTACAAAAATAGTTAAAAAAAATAAGTTATTTTCATTTCTCTATAGTTAATTCACATCACATGTTGTAAGGAAACATATAATTTGAAAATACAATTGTAAATAGTTTTAATTGGCACTACAAGAAAAAAAGTGTATCAGCAGCGACGCATCTCGCTGCTGATATTAATCAGAGGCGATGCAGGTAAATCGTACCTAAAAGCATTTATCAACAACGACATGTCAGCTCACTGCTGAAAGAAACTATTAGTGGTGACACCGTATCGCTGGTAATAGGTAAAAAGTCACCGTAGATTTGTGTCGATGTGACTTGTGTCACGAAACCAGTTGCGGCGACATAGTGAATATTAGGGGCAAACTGTGTGGCCCCTATTATATATTTTATTTTTAAAAAATATATTTTTTAATAATGAAATATAAATAATTGAAAATTAAAATATTACAAAACATTCATAATTATAAAATATAGTCACTACATCCATAATCATAAAATGTAACTGCAATATCCATAATTATCTATTAATAAAATGTAGCCATTACAGTTAAGTACACTAACATATTACTCATCCTCTCCTAAATCAGTAGCGCCGTCCATATCGTTGCCCTGTGGTGGCTGTGGCAGCTGCGGTGGCTATGGCCATGGATACTGTGGAGGTAAGGTTGACGATCCTGCTCCAAACTAGTAGTAAGGATAGGGCAGAGGCTGCATCGACGATGCACCAAACATGTAAGGATAATTTGGTTGAGGTTGTGATGATACTGCTCCAAACATGTAAGGCGATCCCATGGGTTAGGACGAGAGCGGTGGCGGTGCTCCGTACAGGAATGGATGGACCGGGGGTTGGTGAGAAGATGAAGCTGCAGACGTGTCCGACGAGACCAAGGGTTGAGACGAAGAATTTTGTGGAGGCTAACATTGTACATTAGGTCCATTGGGAAGAAATTGAGACATGAAATAGACTTGCCCAGTCAATTTCTTTACTGTCTCCATCAAATCACTGTATTCACCAGGTGATTGTTGAGGAGGCGCCTAAGATTGGGTGTTTCGAGAGGGCTGACTAGGGGATGGCCCCGTCCCCCTCAATTTGCAGCCCAATCCTCGCTCGTGACTGCGCCTCCATCCTAGTACTTTTCTTAGGACTAGGATCCGGTCAACTGAAGAAGAACCATCCTCGTTTGGTGCAGTAGCAGATGTCTGCTAACTTTCTGCCATATTATCAGCCTTCAATTTTTCCTGTTTTAAAGAAAGTGTTAGTCGGATTAAAGTAACAGAATTCTAAGAATAACTCAAATATATTTAGGTAAACTTACATAATCTTCTTAAGCAACTTTGTTGACAAACTCTTTTGTCTCTTTCTTCCAGTGATAATCTTTCCAATCCTCAATAAGGTCCGGGTTCGTCTAAAAAATATGAAAATATGGTTAGATAACTTATAATTTAATTAAAATTAATTGTGTCAATTTTTTCCTTACTTTCTCATGACAGCAGGTCGCCAACGATTTTGAACCCTGTGTTGTTGCATACTTCTGTTGCGCTCTGCTATTCTTATTCATTTTTTAACGCTCCACCCCACAAGAATTGGCGAATAATTCACAAATCTTCTTCCACTCGTCCTTGCTAACATTCTGATCTGGGTTTTCTAGGATTTTTTCCCAATCATCAGGTCCATTGTAATGTGATGAAAAATAGCGGTGTCTTTTTGTTTTCCTATTGCGGTATCGATCTTTCATCTCTCTCTCGATATCGTCTATACATCGTTCATAATCCGTTCGGCCATCTATTTGATAACATTACTACATTGAAAAGCAAACATATTAATAATTGATTAAATAAATTAGTCACCTTAAAATACACATTTTATTAGTAACAATTAAAATAAGTTACTAACCTTAATTTTTGTTTTGACTAAGTCTTTGAATTGCTTAAGCACTGCTTCCCATGTATTATAATATCTAGGAATTCTCTGTGAGACCTGGGTGCCGACGAGGTGGACAAAAGCTCCATGCTCAGTCCCCACAACCTTGTACGAGTGTGGATCAAATGTTAGCTACAATGGATGGCCAACTTTTCTATGTCTGGCCTTCAGATTTTTTCCAGTGTTTGTGCCATGACCATTTTTCTTTGGTGGGGCTATTGTACTTGTTTGAAGAACGAAAAATAATTAGAAATATTACTATTTTAACAAATAAACAACATTAGCATGTTAGATAGACAAAAAGAAAAAAATTACTTTACTCGCATGAAGTGGGGATCCCACTAGGATCCAGGGGAGAGTCACCGCCAGCATCTCCACTGTGCGCTCGCGCCACATTTTATATGAAGTATAACAAATTTGTTGGTTAGTTTAAACATTCAGAGTTATATGTAAATTATTGGAATCACTGTACTAAAAAACATGTATATTGTTTCTTAATATAAAGTTTTACAAACAAAGATACAAATATCTAAGTAGAATAATCACTATCATCATTGATTAAGTTTACATCTACCAGGGACAAATGCTCAACATTATCATCACTAAGGTCGATAAGCAGTTCATCCTCCTCATCTGCTTCTTCTAAGTCTTCAAACATATTATTGTCATCGTTATTAACAAAATCTTCATCATCTTGGATAACTGAGGAAAGCTATTGAGGGGTTTCTGTTGGGAATACTTATACAAGATCTTATTTGTTTTCAGTGTAAATCATATATTAAATACATTAATATAAGAAAACCTAGAACATGTTTCTATAATTGAATTTAAACAAATATAATGATAAGAACACTTACATTATGTGAAGCGGAATGAATAAGTCCTTCCTTTGAGTTTCTCTAACCCTTGTATTCTTTCGGTCATAAGGTATCACCAAGAAGCTGAACTGATCTTCTAATTTCTTCACAGCCTTCCACGGTATCCTTAAAATCACCTAAACCAGAGTGGACAATTCTTAACACATGAGATAAATACAAAGAGAGAAGAAGAGAAAAATAATATTGAGGCTTAGAAAATGAATTTTGTTGTAGAGAGAGTCTAAAACCCTAAAGCATCAAAACTAGATCTTCTGATCATTTGTTCATTTGTTCATCTGTTCGCAACTCTCACTTAACATTCCTTTTATAGGCCCAATTAGGTCATTTTTTTAATTAAAAAAATCAATAAAATAATAGGTAATATCAACCATTAGATCGAAATTATCATGGGCTTTAGGCCCATGAAGTTTTCCATTTAATTATAAACTCGTTGGACTTAAAATCAAGACCCATATTATTTTCTATTGATTTGTTAATTAAATAATTATTTAAATCCTTTATCAAATTAATTATTTATAAATTAAACCTTGATTTAAACTTATTTATTAATTTAGACTCCAATTTATCTTAATTAATAAATCTACCCTAAACTCTATTTTATTCTCTAAATTGTATAACTCTATGAAACTATCCAAAATTGACCTGATCAACTTTGATAATTAAATCAATTAATTAAGATTATCAAGATGATTTTATCCAAGGTACTGTGGGGACCATGAGCCTATCAAATCAAGCTCCAACAAGTTATCATAAATTTAACAAATAAATTTACTAACTTATTAATTTCTCGTGACTCCACTAAAGACTCAGAATTGCACTCTCGAATTCATAGAACACTTTATAAGCAATATAGATACGTTATTAGTTATCTATTGTTACAACCATAATTATCACTCAATCCTCTATAGACGGTCTACAATGAGATGAGACTACAATAGCGTTTTACCCCTCATTGTATTTTATCCTTAAAACACTTATTTTCTTGTAAATGATACTTCAGTAAACTAATATTAATTACTGAAATGAGATCTCTATCATTTAACACCTCAAATAAAACTAAATGGAAACCATAGTTTTAGTTCTTCATCAGAAGCCATAGATGTTCATTTCTATGATTAACACTCCCACTCAATTATACTACAGAGTTCCCAAGATGTAAGTATAGGCTAGTTCGTAAGGTAAGCTGGTAATGAATAAGTCAAAGAACTCAAATAATACAATCAGTTAGAATACTAACTACTCAGAATTGAGATTGAATTGACCTATGGTCAACTATATTATATGACTAGAATAGATAATACCGGTATGTTTAGTTATCCTGTCTATTGTCAATATCGGTCCAATCCGATGTAACGAATACATATGATCTTATCTACTTTGCTAATGTTCTAGAAAGAACATAACACTACAATGTATAATTAGATTATATCGTAGATTGGCAAGTCAGCGTAAATCTTGTGCACTGACTAATCTTAGGACTAACTTATTTTTGAACATGTAATCATATTTATAGTCCACTATGATTACGTCACTATAAATATGATTAGTTATATGCTCGAGATTAAATAGAAGTTCATATTAAACAAATAAACATGAAAATAAAACATGTGAGTAAAGTGATTGACCAAGTCAAATATGATTTCTATTCTTTTATTGATAATAAATTGAGATTACAAAGAAATTGAATTTTAATTAGGGCATAAAACCCCAACAGTTTCAACATGTGTTTCTGGTTGATTAGATTGTTGCACAACCAATTCTCCAAGATCGACACACAATACAAAATTGGCTAAAGTAGTGTAGTGCACAAAATCAATGTCGTTAATCATTTCTGGGTCATCTAGAATGTCCCAAACTTGGCGATGATTCACTTCTTGAACTATTTTTCAATCTCATCCCCTAACGAGATCATCGATATAGAAAACATGTTTCTCTTGACTACTAGCAAGTGTAAATGGTACATCTGTATACCACTCACCGAGGACATTGATACTAATGATGTTATTTTTAGTAAACATTTTATTCTTTTTCGAATCTGTGTTGAACCATGTCCTTACCTGGTGATTTTGGCTCAGGAATAAGGAGATTCAACATGAAATAATCCTCTTTTATGCACAGCTAGGGCAAAAGATTATAGTTTGTCAACACCACAGGCCATATACTGTACGACAGACTCATGTTGTAGCGACCCGAAATTTTACTTAGTTAGCTAGATAGTAGTACTTGTAGTATTTTAGATTCCGTGGATTTTGGTTTAAACCGGGACTTAGTTGGAAACTCCTAGCAATAGTTATGGATTTTATAAGTTTAACCTATAGTTTAAGAATATTAATTATAACATAAGGTTTGATTAATATTACTGGTTATTAATATGATAATTATTATAACCTAAGGTTTAGATTGAGCCAATAAGAATATGACACTTGTCATGAGCATGGTTATTCCTAAGATTTAAATAGAGCCAACAGGATTATGACACTTGTCATATGCATGATTATTAAGGAATTATTATTTTAATGATAAAATAAGGGAAATATAAGACTTAGTCTTCACCAGAATCTATTAGGAGCATGACATTTGTCACGATTTTATTTAATTGTGGATTAGGTTGTTATGTAGATTATTAAATAGATTTTCTCATAACTTTAGGGTACTGTAACTTTTGACCTATTTTTGACCTAGTTATGTTATGAATTTCGAAATATATTATTTCTAGAAAGTTGTAGATAATTTAATTAGCTTTCTAACAGTATAAAGATGGTCTAAATCGGAGTCCTACAGCTCCAATTATATTAATTTTACTATAGGTGATTTTAGAGTTACGAGATTTAGGAAGTTAGAAGTTAGGATTCTATTATTTATTTATTTTTTATTTTTAAAAACTAACTTTGACTCCTTAGAACAACCTCTGATAGGTTTGACCGAGTCTTTAGCCTCTAATTGACGAATATTCAAATATCTTCAATAAAATTCATTATTTTTTTATTCAAGCCAAAAAGAAGATTTTTATTCCTAGAACTCTATAAATAAGACTTAGGACCCAGTCCTTCCAGTTATTCTTCAGCTGTGATCAGACTCCAAGGTGCTAGTGAGACCATAAGAGTGATAAACACTTGGGTTGGGAAAAAGCTTTTCTATTCTTAAGCTTTATAAAACACTTTGGGAAGTGAGGTTAGAGTGTTTCGGTATTGGAGTTAGACTAATCCATAAGGTCAACTGAGGTACCCTTATTCTTAAGTTTCATTTTGTTTGATTCCTTAGTTTCTTTAGTTTTCATTCAGGTTCTAACTTTTGTTATGGTTTTGTGGTTAGGATTTTAAGTTCTTTGAACTTAAGGTGTCTTTTCGGTAAGTTTCCTCTTGGTGGTTTAGTTCTATTCCTTTCATCTCTGTCCTTTAGAAATACTCACTACTTTTATTGCTGGTTTTAGGAGTGTTCCAAGTTCCGCATTTGTTCTCAATTATCCCGGTGTTGGTAAGGAAAATTAGATAGTTTAGTATTATGATCTAGTTTATGTAATGTATGATATAGTTTATGTTTGTATGACCTAACATTTTAGGTACAATAAAGGGGTAAGCGTGTCTGGACCTAAGGTGTCCAATGATGTATGACGGACTATGTCCGGTAGGCTTGGTTGCCAAAACTTTATGATGGACCTATGTCTGGTGTATGACAGACTTTTGTCCGGAGCTTAATTGCCACCCCTGTATAAGCACTTATCTTTTTATTATATCTGATTTGTTATTTTTAGTTATGATTATGATATATGACCTATAGTTATGATTTATGACCTATGATTTATGATCTATGACTTATGACCTATGACTTATGACTTAGAGCATGATTTATGATTTATGGCTTAGATTATGATTTAAAATTATGACTTAAGATATGATATGATTTAGATGTTGTGTTTGTATGACTTTGGTGAATATATGTTATGTTTGATTATATGACTAACCCTTGTTTGTATTTTCCTTACTGGGCTTAGAATCTCACTCCTTATGATGTTGTTATTTCAGGAAATTAAGGATAGAAAGGTCGATGGCGAGTGAGACCTAAGAGCTTCGTGATGTATTCGTTGGGGAACATATAGTCGAGCAAGATCAAGTGGGCCAAATTATTTATTATTTTTTTTTTTAAAGTTTATTTTAAATTTTGTTTTATTTAAATGTTGCTCATTTTTATGTTAAAGACAAGTATTTTATTTTTATAAAACCATGGATCCATGTATTTATTTTTAAGTTTTTATTAAATAAAATAGCAATATTTACGATTATGACCCAACATTGTGTTCTTGGTAATCTATGAGAAATTAGGGCGTTACAGGTGGTATCAAAGCCCACGACTATATTGGTCCTGAACGTTCCACGAAATACACACGATAGCTACAAAGGACCTACTCGTTACCAAGTAAGTATATACATTGTTTTTTAAATATGTTTGTAATGTTTTTCTTGTATTATTTTCATAAATTAGCCCAATGGACAAAGGTTAAAGCTATAAGAAAAATACCAAACCCTGAGTATGATAATGGATCTGATGTGGAGGATTAGACGCATATAAGTACACATCGTTAAATTTTAGAATACTTTCACTAGTTGTTTTAATTAAAATTAACATGTTATTTGCTTTTGTTATTGTTTTATTGTTTAGTAAGTGTTAAGTATGTTTTTTTTGGATTCAATTGAAAGTGTAAAGTTTAAATTCCTCTCTTATGGGTTAGCCCATTTGTGAATGCCCATTTTCTTTGCATTATTAGATTGGATCTAATTTAAACGAATAACAATTAATAAAGCAAGGGTTTAAATTCTTGTCTTTTGGATCCAAGTGGAAGTTAGGGGGCCTTAGTAGTGGGTACGATATACTAAACCCAACCCTCCTCCATGGAAGATTCAATTGTACCCGAGTTGGACTTAATTGTAATAGGGTAGTTTTAATAGATAGATGGACCTAATAGACAGTAGTACAACAGGCTAAGTTATAACCTCTACTTGTTTTGTTTATCTTAGATTTTTACAATTTTTTTCCTTTTTCTCTTTTGGGGAAACAGAAAAGAAATATGGAACAAGAACCAAGAAGATCTGAAAGACTAAATGGCCATGGAAGAGGCCGAGGCATAGGCCGAGGAAGGGGAAGGGGACGAGGAAGAGGAGTAGTCGCCACCCCTTTATATGAAGAATTTCCAGCAACCCCGGGAGTGCCAGAAGCACCCAATGTAGTGGAAGAGCCAGCAGCTGCTACTACTCAAATAAATTTGGAAAGAGAAAATGCCCGTCTTAGGGCAGAGCTAAGGAGAAGGGAAGAAGAATTCCAAATAAATTCAGGGCAACAATAAGTGGCGCAACAAGTCATTCCTCTAGCGTAATTGCTACAGCTGGCAGAACCTCGCTATGAGGCAGTTTATGAATGCTTTAGGAAGCAGCAACCACCGAACTTCGATGGCGGGTCAGACCCAATAGAAGCAGAAGAATGGCTTCGATCAGTGGAGTCCATTCTAGAACATATGCGGCTGGGAAACAAAGATCGAGTCTCATGTGCTTCAAGCTTGCTAAAGAAAGATGCCTGCATCTGGTGGGATATAGTGAAACAGACTAGAGATGTGAACGTTGTGACTTGGGATGAGTTTATCCAAGTGTTCAACAAGAAATACTACAGTCCTGCGATTCTAGCCACAAGGGTGGACGAATTCATCGCGCTTACTCAAGGGAATTTGTCTGTGACAGAGTATGCCAGGAAGTTTGATAGGCTGGCTAAGTTCGCGGCGGACATGGTACCCACTGAGACGCTAAGAATTCAAAGATTCATGATGGGACTGAAACCTATGATAGCCCGTGATGTGAAGTTGATTCGGGGGATAACCACTTATGCGGAAACATTAGAGGTGGCCTTGGAAGCTGAGCAGGCTGAAGAAAGGATTTGGAAAGAAGGCGCGGCCAGAAGGGACGCCAAAAGAAATAACAATGACCAGAATGACCACAAACGAAAACATGACGGTGGTCAAAATCAATATGTCAATAAAAAGAATAAGACTGTGTCAGAAAGTAATGGGAATAAAAACCCTATGTGGAATATCCCCAGTGCCCTATCTGCAAGAGGAAGCATTCAGGAGAATGCAGATATAAGACGAAAGGTTGTTTCAACTGCGGAGAAGAAGGACAAATTAAAAAGGATTGCCCAAAGTTGAAGGATCAAAAGAAAGATGACAAGCTCGTGCCAGCCAGAGTTTTTGCTCTTACTAGAGGTGAAGCAGAAACTAGTAATACTGTGGTAACAAGTCAGGTCACTATCTCTGGTAAACTATGCAATGTGTTATTTGATTCAGGAGCCACACATTTTTTTGTCTCTATAAATATGATCGATAGCTTAGATAGACCATTCGAACTTTTTAGAGATAAGTTTGTCACGGAGTTACCCTCGGGGGAAAGAATGTTATCTAGTAGAGGGGTGTCTAACGTTGTAGTTAGAATCGAAGGAAAATAATTACCAGTAGATTTGATCGAGTTAGACCTTAAGGATTATGATGTAATATGATGTAATTTTAGGCATGGATTGGTTAGCAAAACATGGGGCAACAATAGACTGTAAGGGTAAGACAGTCAACTTTCAACCAGAAGGTGGAGAGCAGTTCACTTTCAAAGGAGAAGTTTCTCGAACTCGCATACCGATAGTCTCAGCTCTCAAAGCTCAGCGATTAATCAATAGTGGTTGCCAGACATTTCTAGCAAGTGTGGTGGACAAGTCACGAGAGACATAGCTCGAACCAAAGGATGTACCTATTGTATGCGAATTTCCCGAGGTGTTTCCAGAAGATCTACTGGGATTACCTCCGAGTAGGGAAATCGAGTTTGAATTAGAATTGGCACCTGAGACATCACCATTCTCGACAGCTCCCTATAGAATGGCGCCTACTGAACTAAAGGATTTAAAGATACAACTGTAGGAGCTTTTAGACAAGGGTTTCATCTGACCAAGCTATTTGCCTTGGGGAGCACCAGTGCTTTTTGTCAAAAAGAAGGATAGGAGTATGAGGATGTGTATTGACTATCGAGAACTTAATAAAGTGACGATCAAGAACAAATACCCTTTACCTTGAATTTACGATCTTTTTGATCAACTACAAGGATTTACATTATTCTCGAAGATAGATTTGAGGTCGAGGTATCATCAGCTAAGAGTACGAAAAGAAGATATCCCAAAGACGGCTTTTCAGACTAGATATGGACACTACGAGTTTCTGGTAATGTCTTTTGGCTTAACAAATGCACCAGCAGCGTTCATGGATCTTATGAACTGTGTATTTAAGGACTGCCTAGATAAGTTCGTTGTGGTGTTTATAGACGACATATTGATCTACTCAAAAACGAAAGCCGAGCATGAAGAGCACCTGCGACTGACGTTGGGATGACTCAAAGGTCATCAATTATATGCTAAGTTTAAGAAATGCGAATTCTGGTTAGAGAAGGTGGCATTTCTAGGACACATTGTGTCTAAAAATGGCGTGGAAGTAGATCCAGCCAAGATCGAAGCAGTGAAGGATTGGCCCAAACCCAAGACTTCCATGGAGGTGAGAAGTTTTCTGGGATTGGCAGGATACTATAGGCAATTTGTTAAAGGGTTCTCCAGAATAGCTACACCCTTAACAAATTTGACACGGAAGCAACATAAATTTGTATGGACGGAGAAATGCGAAGAAAGCATCCAAACGTTAAAGGACAAGCTTATATCAGCCCCAGTTCTATGCGTCCCAAACGATAAGGGAAAGTTTGTAGTATATTGCGACGCGTCGAAGCAGGGACTTGGATGTGTTTTGATGCAGGACGAAAGAGTGGTCGCCTATGCCTCGAGACAACTAAAGGAGTACGAGCATCGGTATCTGACCCATGACTTAGAGTTAGCAGCGATAGTTTTCGCTTTAAAGATTTGGAGGCACTATTTGTATGGAGAAAAGTGCAAAATCTATACGGACCACAAAAGTCTTAAGTATTTCTTTACGCAGAAGGAGCTCAATATGAGGCAATGAAGATGGCTGGAGTTAGTAAAGGACTATGATTGTGAGATCTTATATCATCCGAGAAAGGCTAACGTCATGGCAGACACACTTAGTAGGCGGAGTTACGGAAGCTTGTCAACACTTAAGAGGATAGCTCAACACTTACAAGATGATATTAAGAGGTCTGGAATTGAGCTAATAACTGGACAACTAGCTGACCTCACGATCAAGTCAACTCTAATGGAGGAAATAAAGGAGAAACAACAAGAAGACGTGTTTCTTCTTAAGATAAAGGTAGCACTTCAAAGCTCAGAGAATGCTAATTTCTCCTTGACAAAAGAAGGCATGCTACAATATAGGAATCGGATATGTGTGCCTGATAATGGTGAATTAAGAGAAAGTATTATGAAGGAAGCGCACACTACTCCATATTCACTTCATCCAGGATCGAGCAAGATGTACAATGATGTCAAGACAATGTACTGGTGGCCGGGGATGAAGAAAGACATAGCAGAATTTGTAGCGAAATGCCTTACATGTCAACAAGTTAAAGCCGAACATCAAAGACCCGTTGGAACTTTGCAACCATTGGAGATTCCGGAATGGAAATGTGAAGATATAGCGATGGACTTCATGACGGGATTACCAAGGACCACTAAGCAACATGACTCTGTTTGGGTGATAGTAGATAGACTCACAAAATCTGCTCACTTCTTACCAGTAAGAACAGTTTATAATGCTGAGCAGTACGCAGAGCTTTACGTGGCGAAGATAGTGAGACTACATGGAGTTCCAAAGACGATAGTCTCTGATAGAGGATTGGTTTTCACATCAAAGTTCTGGGAAGGTTTACATCGTGCAATGGGCACTAAGTTAAAACTAAGTTCGGCATTTCACCCTCAAACCGATGGTCAGTCAGAATGCACCATACGAATATTAGAAGATATGCTGAGAGCGTGTGCTTTAGACTTCTCAGGATCATGGAGCAAGTATCTTCCATTAATAGAATTCTCTTACAACAATAGTTATCAAGCGACGATAGGCATGGCACCTTATGAGATGCTATATGGACGGAAGTGCCGATCACCACTTCATTGGGATGAGGTGGGTGAAAGATGATACTTAGGACCCGAGGCTGTAAGAGAAGCAACAGAGGCAGTAGAAAAGATAAGACAACGAATGGTTGCCGTTCAAAGTCGCCAGAAATGCTATGCCGACGCAAAGAGACGAAATGTTGAGTTTTCAGTAGGCGACCAAGTCATTCTCAAAATTTCTCCGATGAAGGGGATTATGTGTTTCGGAAAGAAAGGAAAGTTAAGCCCGAGGTTTATAGGTCCTTTTGAGATATTGGACAAAGTAGGGCATGTAGCATATCGGTTGGCTTTACCGCCATCATTAGCTGAAATGCATAACGTTTTTCATGTATTGATGTTGATAAAATACATATCAGATCCATCCCATGTGCTCGATTACCAGGCTCTAGAGTTAAAACAAGATTTTAGTTATGAATAACGGCCAGTACGCATTCTAGAACGAGGAACTACGGAGTTAAGGTCCAAAAGTGTTCCTTTGGTTAAAATCTTGTGGAGCAATAGCACAGAAAGAGAGGCCACATGGGAATTGGAGGAATGTGTAAGGGAGCGGTATCCCGAGATGTTTGCTAAGTAAATTTCGAGGACAAAATTCTTTTAAGTAGGGGAGAATTGTAGCGTCCCAAAATTTTACTTAGTTAGCTAGATAGTAGTAGTTATAGTATTTTAGATTCCGTGGATTTTGGTTTAAACCGGAACTTAGTTGGAAATTCCTAGCAATAGTTATGGATTTTATAAGTTTAACCTATAGTTTAAGAATATTAATTATAACATAAGGTTTGATTAATATTACTGGTTATTAATATGATAATTATTATAACCTAAGGTTTAGATTGAGCCAATAAGAATATGACACTTGTCATGAGCATTGTTATTCCTAAGATTTAGATAGAGCCAATAGGATTATGACACTTGTCATATGCATGATTATTAAGGAATTATTAATTTAATGATAAAATAAGATAAATATAAGACTTAGTCTTCACCATAATCTGTTAGGAGCATGACATTTGTTACGATTTTATTTAATTGTGGATTAGGTTGTTATTTTGATTATTAAATAGATTTTCCCGTAACTTTAGGATACTGTAACTTCTGACCTATTTTTGACCTAGTTATGTTATGAATTTCGAAAACTAGTATTTCTAGAAAGTTGTAGATAATTGAATTACCTTTCTAACGGTATAAAGATAGTATAAATCGGAGTCCTACAGCTCTAGTTATGTTAATTTTACTATAGGTAATTTTAGAGTTACGAGATTTAGGAAGTTAGAAGTTAGGATTCTATTATTTATTTATTTTTTATTTTTAAAAACCAACTTTGACTCCTTAGACCAACCTCTGTTAGTTTTGACCGAGTCTTCAGCCTCTGATTGACGAATATTCAAATATCTTCAATAAAATTCATTATTTTTTTATTCAAGCCAAAAAGAAGATTTTTATTCCTAGAACTCTATAAATAAGACTTAGGACCCAGTCCTTCCAGTTACTCTTCAGCTGTGATCAGACTCCAAGGTGCTAGTGAGACCATAAGAGTGATAAACACTTGGGTTGGGAAAAATCTTTTCTATTCTTAAGCTTTATAAAACACTTTGGGAAGTGAGGTTAGAGTGTTTCGGTATTGGAGTTAGACTAATCCATAAGGTCAACTGAGGTACCCTTATTCTTAAGTTTCATTCTGTTTGATTCCTTAGTTTCTTTAGTTTTCATTCAGATTCTAACTTTTGTTATGGTTTTGTGGTTAGGATTTTAAGTTCTTTGAACTTAAGGTGTCTTTTCGGTAAGTTTCCTCTTGGTGGTTTAGTTCTATTCCTTTCATCTTTGTCCTTTAGAAATACTCACTACTTTTATTGCTGGTTTTAGGAGTGTTCCAAGTTCCGCATTTGTTCTCAATTATCCCGGTGTTGGTAAGGAAAATTAGATAGTTTAGTATTATGATCTAGTTTATGTAATGTATGATATAGTTTATGTTTGTATGACCTAACATTTCAGGTACAATAAAGGGGTAAGTGTGTCTGGACCTAAGGTGTCCAATGATGTATGACGGACTATGTCTGGTAGGCTCGGTTGCCAAAACTTTATGATGGACCTATGTCCGATGTATGACGAACTTTTGTCCAGGGCTTAATTACCACCTATGTATAAGTACTTATCTTTTTATTATATCTGATTTGTTATTTTTAGTTATGATTATGATATATGACCTATGATTTATGATTTATGATCTATGACTTATGACCTATGACTTATGACTTAGAGTATGATTTATGATTCATGGCTTAGATTATGATTTAGAATTATGACTTAAGATATGATATGATCTAGATGTTGTGTTTGTATGACTTTGGTGAATATATGTTATGTTTGATTATATGACTAACCCTTGTTTGTATTTTCCTTACTGGGCTTAGAAGCTCACTCCTTATGATGTTGTTATTTTAGGAAATTAAGGATAGAAAGGCCGGTGGCGAGTGGAACCTAAGAGCTTCGTGATGTATTCGTTGGGGACCATATAGTCGAGCAAGATCAAGCGGGCCAAATTATTTATTTATTTTAAAGTTTATTTTATTTAAATGTTGCTCATTTTTATGTTAAAGACAAGTATTTTATTTTTATAAAACCATGGATCCATGTATTTATTTTTAAGTTTTTATTAAATAAAAGAGCAATATTTACGATTATGACCCAACGGTGTGTTCTCGGTAATCTATGAGAAATTAGGGCGTTACACATGTTTTCGAATGGATTAAACCCATCGCCAGCCAATCCAAGACGAACATTTCTGGGATCTTTTGCAAACTCAGGATGTCTGGTGCCGAAATCCTTCCACACAGACTCACCAACCGGATGATGCATCACCCCATCGTCTTTCAATCTTCCTATATGATGCCATAACATGTCATTCGTTGTATGCCTTGAATTGTACATTTGTTTTAATTTCGGAGTCAGCGGAAAATAACGCATGACCTTATGTGGAACCCTTTTCCCCCTCTTCTTTTCATTGATCCATCTACTACTCCCACATACCGAATATGAATCTTTACTTTCGTGCTCATTGTAAAATAAGCAACATTCATATTTACACACATTGATCGACTGGTATCCCAACCCTAACTTGCTTAGTTTCTTTTTAGCCTCATAGTGTGTTGCAGGAATTTTATCTTTCAAAAATGCGTACTTTAGTAACTTTAAAGATTCGTCAAATGAGTTGTCCCCCCCATCCCCTCCCAACCCCATTTTCATGTGCATCAACTTCGCTAAAAAGTTTAGAGATGATATCCAATTGCACCCTAGATACAACTCAGCTTCAATCTCATCATAATATTGACCCATCTGGCTGCCTTCCGCACCATCTGCTTTGTCTGCATTTGTCGGCAATACAAAATCATCAACGACATCTCTCATCTCATCTATATCTTCATTCTCATCGAGAATACTTACTTCCACTTCCCCATGGTAAACCCATTGTTGATAATTTGCTTGAAAACCCCAATCAAAGACATGCGCCTCCATCGTATCCATAGTTTGAAGTCTAGCATTCAAACATCTAACACACGGATATGGGATCCTCCCATCGCAGTCTACGTGTTCTTTCACCATTCTCAAGAAGGCTTGGAGACCGTTCCAATAAGCATCATCGTGTCAATTTCTCAGTGTCGTCCAACTCTTATCAATCGCCATCTATGGTGCAAATGTAAAATATCATTAAGTAGAACTGACTATGTGTGTGTAAGTGTGCTAATCCATCTTTTCACTCCACTTCTAAAAGGGTAAAGAACCAATCCCATTCACATTTGTACTATACATATAATTTAATCTACACTCTTTTCATTGTTTCGTTTGTGTAAAATTTTTGGCAGCACCTCCTTATGATTCCCATAAGTGGGCAGACTAATATTAATTCTGCCTACTTACGAGAACAAATAAGGAGACACATACCAGAATCTCTACTAATGAACAATAAATGAGTAATAGATCAAAATATAGGTATACAACAAACTCAAACTACCCATGCGGACACATACCGTCCTGGATAATTCTGAGATGCGTATTTAAGGCTTCTCCGAATGAGTCTAAGGCTTTTCGTGATTAAAAATAATGAAGAAAACATTATCACTAGATGATATAATTTATAACCCTTCTAGCCTATCTTTGGTAATAGAGTTTTATGACAAAAGAGAAAAATAACAAAAATAAAATATTTTGTCAACACATTTTATGATGTCTTATGAAGTCTTATGATTAGCTCAAATTATGATGTCACATATTTTAATATTATTGTAAAAAAAAATTAATATTAAATGTTAATATATAATTACCTATGTACTTATGAAGTACAACTTAGTCGAGTTAATTTTTATTCAATTCATATTGTAATTATTATTAGTATTTAATTATCTAATTATTAATTTTATTATTTACCTATATTATTAATTATTAAATTATTACTTTATTATTTAACTATCTTATTAATTAAGAAATTAAAATTTTATTATTTACTTATCTTACTAATTATTAAATTAATATTTTATTATTTAATTATCTTATTATTTATTAAATTAATATCATATTATTTAATTATTAAATTAAAAATATTATTAATTAATCATCTTATCAACTATTAAAGTAATAATTAGTATTATTTAATTATCTTATTTTGAACTCCTGACCCCCAACCTCGTCCCTCGAACCATGACCCCCGACCCTGACCCCCGACCCTAAACCTAATACCAAACCCCCAACACCCGACCCCAAACCCCCGACCCCCGGATCCTAAACCCGATCCCCGACCCTTAACCCTCGACCTCTATCCCAAACCCATGACCCCTAACCCAGACCCTAGATCCCCGACCCATAAACCATGACCCAGACCCCCAACCCCAGAACCCCAACCCCGACCCCTGACCCTGACCCCAACACCTGACCCACAAACCACAACGCCTCAATGTTTTTGTATCATTATTTTAAATATTTTTTTTATCAATTTGTATTATAATTATTTCTCCTAACTCTACCAAAATTTGGGTAACATAACGACTGTATTTTAACCTATCCCAAAATTTTAAACCATGCAAATAACAATTAGAAAATCCCATAACATTTCACAATATGCATATTAATAACACTAAATTTTTCACCATACACCATAAACACATATCATTAACCAAATTAAACACTAATATTTCATGTTCACATACTATTAACCAAATTCAAACACTTATATTTCAAGTTCACATATTAAATCTACATACAAGTAATATTTCTAAATTCCTCAATATCAAATACAATTACATACACCCAAATTAATACATACATACCTTTTTTTAATAAAAACTAATACATATACACACAAAAACACAAATATATATATATGGGAGCACTCTTAATGGTTACTACCCATTGATGATTACTTTAATATTAACTATTAGATTTAGATCAATGGTCCATATTTATAGTTGCTAATTAATATTTCTAAAAATAAATTTTGATTTTTTTAATTTTTTGGAAAGACTACCTGATTACATAGCGGTCACATATTTATTAAATTAAAGAATTAAAAAAAATCTTATTTAAGCATTATATATGAAAATTCAAAATTAATGTAGAAAAAAAATATTTACTTGTTGGTGACTTGATATACCAAGTCACTATGTTGCCACATCATCATAATTGTTAGTACACATCTATGGGTAGTAACCATTAAGAAGTCTTCCATATATATCATATTAAAATGCACAACAATAATAGAAATTTGACATAAAAAAAACTTGGTATACATGAGAGCTAATTTGCTTGATCACTATGATGAACACCAAAACCCTAATGGAGAGCTTCTATTTTTTCCTTTCACAAACAAAATCAAAAATAAAACACAAAGTTAGTGTAACGTCCCAAAATTACCTAATAAGGCTTAGGGCCTTGATTAGGGGGGCAGGATAGCAATATGTGAAAATATGTGTTTAATTGCTATGTTAATTGTAATTATGTGAATTATGTGATAATATGACTAGATGTGCATATTTAGGGGGTATTAAATATGCATGTGGGCCCGCATCTTAATAGAAGGACAATTTTGGTAATTTGGCATGTTGCAGGCATAATTGTGTATTTATGTGTATATATGTGTTATATGTGAGAGACCACATTATTATGTGGGTTTATTTGAACTTTTCGACATGAGGCGATCCTAGGGAACAAGTTAGCGGGAAAGTCACAACGGGACCCAATACCCGACTCGGGGCGAGTCAATGGGTATTTTGGATATTAGATATTTAATTTGGTTATCGGATTATGAAAATAAATATTTGGGGATATATTTGGAGTTAGAGTGATTAGGAGGGGATATTGGGATAATTTACTATTTTTCCCTCGGGGACGTTTTTGGTACCCAGATCCTGGGATTAACTTAAGTGACTTAAGTTAAAATAAAAGACAACAACAGAAACACTTGGAAGCTTCCTAAACTGACTTCCTCCCTTTCTCTCTCTCCTTCTCCAAGCTTTCTTTGAGTTGTTCATTGAAACTAAGGAGAATTTTGGGCTAGGATCACTTGAATTGAAGCTAAGGATTTGGGAATTAACTCAGTAGCAACTTGGGGGATTTAATCTTTATCAGAGGTGACCTTTAAATTATGATTTCTAGCATTTTAATTATGTGTTTCTTGGCTAGGTTTTATTCTTCTTGAGCCTTTGAAGTTTAAAGATTGAATTGGAGTTTTGATGAGGTTTTAGGACTAAGTTTTGTTGGGTTTTGCTGTTGGGAACATATTAGAGTTGTTGTGTTGATTTAATTATGTTGTTGGGATGATTTTGGGTTAAATTGGATGGGATTTGGTTGCTGAAAATGGAGGCTTTCTGGGTTCAAAGAGGGTCGGGTTGTGGCCCTGTTCTTGGTGTGATGCGACCCTCTAGACCAGATGGGAGCCAGGGAGGGCTCTGCCACGAGGGTGGGCCGCAGTGCCACTATGGCTGGGTTGCGGTGCATGTCTGAAGTTTGGGGAGGCTGAGCCTCTGGTTGAGGCGGGCCTTGGCACAAGGGCATAGGGTCGCGACTCTTAGGGGGTTTTTGGACCTCAATAAGATTTTGAGCACGGGAACTCAACCTTAAGGGCTCAGGATTGTTTCGACTACCCGGTTCGATGGAACCCAAGGCACCGGAGGCTAGGACTTGGTCCAGAAGCCTTTGATCGCTCGATATTATTAGAATCCTATTTTATGGTTGTGACTTAGGGTATCGCTAGGGGCTCAAAACTAGGATCGTGCTCGAGGGTTGCTCTTATTTACGCTCACTTGGACCTAAGGTAAGAAAACTGCACCCAGAATGTGTTGTATGTGATTAGGGCATGGCCCGTCTGTTATATATTAATATGATTAGGGCTTGGACCCTAGGATTGGTTAAGTTAGGCTGTTGTTCTAAATGTTTGTTGATAAATGCTTAAGTGCTTATATTCGTTATATGAATTCTATGGTTAGGGCATGTGGCCTCGTTATATGAATATGTTAGTGTTATAAAAACAGTTATTCAATGGGATTATATGATTAGCATGAATATGTGCTTAATTTGTTGGGATGTGCCTACCCACATCTGTTTCTTATAAGTAAGATATGTAATCCTGGATCAGGGCTCGACTTATGAGTCAAGGACGAAAATAGCGCAATGTGTGATGGTCGAGAGACATTGGTCTAAACTCGCAACGTAATATTACGTTGATCGACTCTAAGGTCGATGGTGAACCACGGGGGGTTGGGCTAGCTCTATGGCTAGTGAGACAGAGCTAAGGGCGAGGCCCCAGGGGACCCTATGGTCACGTAGGTAGGGCATAGGCCCGGGAAGTGGCTTAAAAGCCAACTGAATAGGGCAGCGGCCCCAGGTTGATCCAATGATCATGTGATTGAACTTAAATGATATTGGCTATGAATTAATATTACTGATTTCTATTGAATGGTTATTTTAAGTTATATTTTCTGTTGTTGCATGTTTTGTTTTCTTGTTGAGTCTCGGCTCACGGGTGCTTTGTGGTGCAGGTAAGGGAAAGGAGAAGCTTGACTAGCCATGAGTTGGAGAGCTTCGGTGGCGGCGTGTACTTATACAACTGCTCGACCATCACGGTCGGGATTATCTTAGAGGAACTAGGGTTATAGCCCTATTTTGCCGCTTAGGCCGGCTGATGTAACTTTTGATATGTATTTATCCTTTTTAACAGTTGGGTTGTAATATTTTGGGATCCCATGTTATATAACATTTTTGGAATAAAAGTCAATGGTTCTTTGACCAAAATTTTTAACCCTAACCTTTGTCATTAACATTTATTACACGCTTTAAGCCAAATGACTTGATTAGCAAGTCTGACACAATTTTAAGTATATAGTGTAACAGTCCTGGATTAGGAGGGCGTTACAGTTAGTAAATCAAAACTAAATCTAAAATTTATACACACATACACATATTTACACACATATATAAATATGAAATAAAAAAATTGAAAACATTAAAACAAACAAAAAACAAACCTAGAGGTGGTGGAGGTGGTATCATGGCAGAGGTGGTGGTTCTTGAAAAAAATTTAGGTTTTGGGATTTAGGGCATTTCGGGATTTGGGAAATGGATAGGGGAAATATAGAGGGGAAATGGAGAGGGGAATAGACATGAAAAGTTTAGAGGGAATGTGGAGTGGGGAAATGGAGAACCAGTGTTGGTGGGAATTTTTGGGAATTTCGAGTAAAGGTGGGGGACGGGGTCGACAACTGGGGTAGGGTGGTGGAAAGGGTGGCGTACAGCGGGGCGAGGGCCGGGGTATGGGGTCAACACTTAGATTTTGGGTTTGGGTTAGCGACTGGTTCTCCACACATAAAGAAGAGGAAGGAGACGATTTCTGAACAGATTTATCGAGGTCACTTGTCACCGCTAAAAGTCGCTGCCAATTTGAAAAATGACATTGTTCTTGTAAAATCTTTAATATGTAGATAACTATTAGCGGCGACGTTTGCTAATAGTAGCATCGAAAAGTTAACCGCCCATTTTTCCCACAAAAAATCCGTACAACATTAGCGATGACAAGTTGCCATAAATAATAAGTTTTTATTTACTGCATCCATTAGCGACGCACATATCCTCAAGTAGCGGCGACAGTGTCGCCGCTGATAACTCCTCAAAATAAAATTTTAATAGTGACAGTTATCAGCGGTGACAGAGCTTTGGCGCCACTAATAACCCTATTATTAGCGGCGACGATAAATTCGTTGTTGAAAGACTTTTTTCTTGTAGTGCAGTCTATGAAGAGTCGTTCATAAAAATATAAATGAATTTTTTATTTTCGCTAAAAAATTATCCTTTACCACATAATTTTTTTGTATAAATATCATTTTTTGTGAGCACAAAAATAAATTATCTGTGACTAAAATGTAATATTTAGTTAAAAGTTGTCACTAATGTAGTCTTAGTACAATATATTATGTATAGTAGTAAAATTGATTGTGACTAGAAACACATTTAGTCAAAACAAATTGTAAATTTTGTGATTAATACTTTTAGCCAAAAACTTTTTGGTGATGATTCATAAATTTTTCACATTTAATAAAAAAAAAAATTGGTGGTGTTTAGAAAAATAAAAGGTTTATTTATTTATATATTTTGACGGCTTAGCTTTCTATTTTTCTTTAGTTTCATTTTTTGTTTGCATAATTTTCTATAATATTCACGTGGCTAAATATATATGTATTTATATTAGACTCATGATAAACTTTTTCTGGCGAAAGAATATTTTTTTTTCTTTATTATTATATTTCTAATGGCACAAAAGAAATTGTCTTAAAGATTTGAAATCTGTTTTTATTTTTGCAGCAAAACTTTAAATATTGTTGACTAACTACTTTTGACATATAAATGTACGAGACAATTCTTTTATAGGATTTCACTTTAAGTCCTAATAGTGGGACTCTCAGTGTTTCTTAACTTGTGAACAATTTTTGGCGTGATTTTTTTATGACCGTGTATATTGTAGCTATTTAGAGCATCTTACAAATTTTTAAAAAATTTCGAAAAATTTACAGTAGCGAAAACTAGGTTCAAACATGTTGTTTTCTACACGCATAAAAAAAATTAGTCACACGTGCAACAATATGTTTGAACTTAGTTTTCGGTACTGTAAACTATTTAGAATTTTCTGAAAATTTGCAGGATACTTTAAATAGCTACAATATACACGGTCATAAAAAAAATTACACGAAAAACTGTTTACAGGTCGAGAATACTGAGAGCCTCATCGGTAGGGCTTAATATGAAGCCCCTATAGGAGAATTCCCCTAAATATATGTATATAAATAGGGGGCATCTTAGGGAGGAGCATTCATTTTGATCCTATTGTAGGGACGTTTTCTATTTTCGGTACTTTGAGAAATTATAACCTAATTTTTTTTGTAAGACAACGTACATAATAATTATAATAGTAATCTCACCAATTTTTTGGAAATTCCAAATAATTTACAGTGTCGAAATCATATTAGTTTAAATGGTCTATTTTCCACAGGTATAAAAAAATTAGCTATGCGTGCAACTGACTGTTTGAATAATCTGATTTCGGCACTGTAAATTATTCAAAATTTCTAAAAAATTGGCGGGATGTCTGTTATAACTATAATGTACGCCATTATGAAAAAACAAGTGAGTTATAATTTCTCCAAGTGCAGAAAATAGAAAATGCTCTTATGGTAGGGGCAAAAGGGATGCCCCTACCTAAGAAAATTCCAATATTTATATAGAAATTTTCTTAGATAGGAGCATCACTTTTTTTCCCCTACAGTAAGAGTGTTTTCTATTTTCGGCACTTGAAGAAATTATAGTCCAATTTTTTTTTTGCATGATGACATACATTATAGTTATAACACACATCCCTCCAATTTTTGATAAATTCTGAATAATTTACATTGTCGAAATCAGAGTTCAAACAGTCACTTGCACGCGTGCCTGATTTTTTTATACGAGTGGAAAACATACTATTTAAACTATAATTTTGGCACTATAAATTATTTAGAATTTCACAAAAGTTGGTGGGATGTCTACTATAACTATCATGTACACTGCCATACAAAAAATAGGTTATAATTTCTATCAAAAATAGAAAATATCCCTACGATAGAGGTAGGGACAAAAGTGATGATAGAGGTATGGACAAAAGTGATGTCCTTAGTAACTAAGAAGCTCCCTATAATTATTTATATAAAGTTCACATTGTGTGTTGTTTCATAACTATTTATAACTAACTGTAAACCAGGAATCTACAATGTATATAAAATTATCGAGAAATTTATTTACATTCTAAACTTTAATGTTTCTAATATTCCATAATTTATGATTACCAACTTTTTATTTAATTAACCAAATCAATTAAATACAGTACAAACAAGTTGGTACAAAAAACCAGTATTTTGTAGCTACAGATCAAGTTCTTGTCATTAAAGAATATCAAACCTGTGTGATAAAATAGAATTGAATGAATAATAAAATGACACACAAAGTTTTTTTACGTGGGGTCAATATCCTTTTGGATATTACTAGTCTACGGGGCCACACCCAGAGATAAGATTCATTAGTCAAATTTCACAAGTACAAAGTAATTGACTTTAACAAAACTTAGACTCGCTTTAATGGTTTTGTCGCAAGCTTGATATACTCTCTCTTTGCTGAATGAATCTCCTTAAGATACCAAGGTTTGAACTCCCTTCAAATTTCTTGATGAATGCTTGTTTCCTTCTGATGCAAGACTTTGATGAACCTTCTCCCGAAGGTTGTTCTTCACGTTCTTCTCTTTGAGATTTTGCTCAACACATAAGCAATTACAAAGATAGACAAAATAACCAAGGAATAACATAACAACTATCCTTTACAAAAGAAAGACATTCTTCTAAAAGTATAAGAAATTGAGGCGAATAAGAGGTCCTTAGGGCTGATGCTTTGGTTCGTATTTATACACAAAATACTCACAATTCTAGACGTACAACACACACTAGGAAAGTTTCCAAAATAAACTTTCAATCACAATCAATGTAGTCGAAATCATAGGAACAGACAAAGATTTTGTAGTTGCAAAATTGTATGAATCTGAACTTGTTCATGGTCAAGTTCATCCTTTGACTAGCTCTGAGTAGTTACCCATTCTTGGCCGATTGAGAGCTGTCTAGAGATATTGAGAAGTTACACATTCTTGGCTGTCTAAAGATACAATCGGGTAAAAAGAGAATTAGTTAATTTTGGAAAGAAAATAAATTCTAAAAGGATATGAAAATAAGGAGACTTTATTCTTACAAAAAATACAAACCTAATAAAGAAGAAATATCATAAACTAAAAGAAATAAAATTAATTATATTTTTCTTTATATAACTGAAAATAAACACAATAAATCAAAAATATTTGTCAAATCTTAAATTTCCAAATATGGATTTTACAATCTCCCCCTTTGGCATTTTGAAGGACAAAAACAATATTTTTTATTTTCCTATTTTAAAACACAAACAACCCTACAAAAAGATTAAGTTTCAGCAAAAAGATTAGAGTATTTAAATACTTTCCCTGCAAGCAAGATCACTAACACATAAAACAAAATTAAACAACCGTGTTAATTTTTCAAAAATTTTAACACACAACTCCCCCTAAAAATAGGGTCCAGAGTTGTAACCATAATAACAAAAACACCAACATTTTCTCCCCCTTTTGTCTATCAAATTGCCAAATGAAACAAAAAATAAAATAAAGGACCAAAAGAAAAACCAAACACAAAGTTCAACTTGACAGAAAAAATAACAGACTAATCATGCAGCAAGGAACTTCTAAATAGAACTGAGTTTCTAAAGAATAGAAGCTTGGACCTCTTCCAATTTGCCCAACCGGGTGGTAATCATCCAATCACACAACTTTGTCAACACTTTGAGCAAAATTTGAGTTCAAGAATTAAAATTGAAACAAGAACAAAATGCAAATATTTTACTTAGCCTCTTTAAAATAATTTAGTCCAATTTTTTTTAAATTTTTTTATATTATTTATATATATAAACAAACCTTGTTATTTTTCCAAATAACTTATCAAGTGTATCAACCAATCTTCTTGCTTTTGTCCCTGATGAAAAAATCAAACTCGTGAGAAAAACATAAATTATAGTAACAAGTAAATCAACTATTGTATTTCTATCATAATGTTATGCAGGAAAATAATTAACTCAGTCACAACCAAATATTTTAAGAAGATCAATCAGTATGTAAAAGCTTTTAAAACCATTTATTTTACAAAAATGTTTCATGTATTTGTGTGTGAAAGTGAAAGCATGGAACATTACCCAATTTGTCCAAAAGACTTTTTCTGAGAATTGTACCCAATGAAGATGTTGTCACACTACCTCAATGGTAGCCATTTTCAATGGTAGCCATTTTCAATGGTAGCGTATCTTCTACATAAGTGCTAATTACATAGTTCCAACTTACTCAGAGATGACTTTCACACATTGAAGCAGGTAACTCTATTCTTTCAAAGGAGCTTGAAACATTTATTTTTCATTTTTTTTTAAAATGGTCGCTTGAAGATAACACATTGATTGATGAACTCAAATATTTCTAGGAGGAATTAATTAATTTTTCTGAGACTAAACATTTATAATAGAGATACACTAGAGAGATTAAGAAGAAACTATATTAATGTACTTTTCTTTTGAGTTTGACAGTTTCTTCTAGGACAACCACAAGACACACGATTGATTTTAAACAAGACAGACTTGGAAAGAATAACAAAATGCACAAATAACACAACTTAAATAGAAAAAACTCCTAAGGACTTCCTTAGGGAATCAAAACAGGCCGAACTAAGAGCTTTGGTAAAAATATCAATAATTTGCTTACTTGTTTCAACATATTCTAGAACTAGAATTTTATTTTCAACAAGTTATCTAATGAAGTGATGACGAATGTCAATGTGTTTAGTGCGTGAATGTCGAACAAGATTTTTAGAAATGTTAATTGCACTGGTGTTATCACGAAAAATAGTTAAAGTGTTAGGAGAAAACCCATAATCAGTCATCATCTGTTTCATCCACAACAATTGAGTACAACAGCTTCCAGCAACAATGTATTCATCTTCACTAGTGGACAAAGAGATTGAATTCTGCTTTTTGCTATGCCATGAAACAACGTTGTTGCCTAGGTAGAAGCATCCTCTACTTGTGCTTTTTCTACCATCTGCATTACCTGCCCAATTAGCATCACTAAAGCACACAAGGTTAGAATTAGTTTCATTAGAATACCAAAGACCATAATCAACAGTCCCATGTACATAACGAATAATTCTTTTCACAATCACTGCATGAGATTCTATATGATTCCCTTGATACCTAGCACAAACTCCAGCACTATAGCATATGTCAGAATGACTAACTGTAAGATATAGAAGACTACCAATCATACTTCTATATAGTGTAGGATCAACCTTGACACCATTTTCATCCTTGGTTAATTTTGTTGTGGTCCCCATTGGAGTTTTAGCATGCTTTGCTGTTTCAAGACCAAACTTTTTAACCAGAATTTTTGCATACTTACTTTGGGATACAAAAGTACCCTCTTCAGTTTGCTTCACCTGCAATCTTAGAAAAAATGTCAATTCACCAACCATACTCATTTCAAATTCATCCTTCATTTGTTGGACAAACACATGCACTTCAGAGTTAGAAGTAGATCCAAAAACAATGTCTTCAACATATATTTGAGCAATGATTATATCAGTTTTAATGTTTTTGATGAACAAACTCTTATCAAATCTTCCCCTATGATAACAATGAGTAACCAAAAATTGGGTTAGTCTTTCATACCAAGCTCGTGGAGCTTGTTTTAACCCATACAATGCCTTTTTGAGCCTAAACGCATGATTAGGAAAATGAGGATCTTCAAACCCTTTAGGTTGTTCAACATATACTTCTTCATTTAAAATCCCATTCAAAAACATTGATTTTATATCCATCTGATGTAATTTAAAACCAATATTGCAAGCAACAGATAACAACAATCTTATAGATGCAAGCCTAGCTACAGATGCAAAAGTTTCATCAAAATCAACACCTTCAATTTGCGTGTAACCTTGTGCAACTAGGCATGCTTTATTTATGATTAATTCTCCAAATTTATCACTTTTATTTTTTAAAATTCATTTTGTTCCAATTACATTAGTATGATTTGGTCTTTCCACAAGTGTCCAAACATCATTCCTAAAAAATTGTTCTAATTCCTCTTGCATAGTATTTATCCATGATTCATCGGTCAAGGCTTCTTTCACATTTTTTTGCTCAATAGAAGAGGTAAAACAATTAAATTGCACAAGAGTGACATACATTCTTCTTGTAACCATGCTTTCCTCGAGATCTCTAATAATCAGATCTGCTGGGTGATTTTTCTTGACCCTTGCGAAGAGTTCCCTTTGGATGGATCAGTAATGATCTCTGTATGTTTTTCCATTGACTGCTCATCTTCAACCTGAAGAGAATCTGATTCTGCTTCTTCATTCTCAGCTACTGTTTCTACAGTTTTAGCTCCTGATGTCCCAACATCAGCATTTGTAGCAACAGAATGTTCCTCCATAAGGCTCCTGATTTCTTCTTCTGTTGAAAATTCTGAAAAATCTTTTGTATCATCAATTACAACATTAGCTGACTCTAAAACAATTTGAGTTCTCATGTTGTATACACAATAGGCTCTACTATTAGTTGAGTAACCAAGACACACTCCAACATCACTCTTGGCATCGAATTTGCCAATGTTTTCACGATCCCTTAATATGTAGCACATGCAGCCAAAAATGTGAAAATACCTTACATATGGTTTCTTACCTTTCCAAATCTCATAGGAAGTATAGAATGTACCTAGTCTAGGAAAAACATGATCAATGGTATAACAAGTAGTATTGATAGCTTCTGCCCACAAGCGTTTTGTCAACTTCTTGCTATTCAACATGACTCTAGCCATCTCTTGCAGAGTACGATTCTTCCTTTCCACCACCCCATTTTGTCTAGGGTTGTAGGAGCAAAAAACTCATGAGTGATACCATAAGATTTACAAAAATCATCATACACAGAATTTTTGAATTCTTTACCATGATCATTGCGAATTTGAACAATCTTATCTGTAGAGTCCAAGAACTTTACTTAGCTAAGTTAGATAGTAGTATAATAGTAATAGTAGTATTACCTTATGACTGTGGATTTTTGGTTCAGACCGGGATTTATTTGGACACTCATAGTAGTACTTGTAGATTTTCTAAGTTTAACCTATAGTTTAAGAATATTAATTTTAACCTAAGGTTTGATTAATATGACTGATATTGAGGATAATATTTAGTATACTATAAGGTTTAGATAAGAACCAATAAGATAATATGACATGTTATGTATGGGTTTATTAATGATTAAGTATTTTGAGGATTAAATTTATTAAGGTTAAAATTTGAATACTCTAAGGTCAGTCAGCAGCTTTGAAAACGTTAGAGGGCTTAGTCAAGGTTGTTTACTCAATTTAAATTAAGCTAAAAATGTGTAATTTCGTGTTTAAATAATCAGCGTATGCCGATATATCGCAGCTATAGGGGGCGATATATTGCAGTACGAAGATATGAAAAACCCGAAACGATGCACAATTGCCTCGGGCATACTGGCCCAGGCGATATATCGCCTACAGGGGGTGATATATCGCCCCTCTTAGCACATTTTGAAAGTTTTCAAAATCATTTCCCATTCAAACCTTCAACCTATTGATAAGTCCAGCACCTTTTTGAACGAGTCTTCAGCCTCTGCTGAACGATAATTCAAATTAATTTTCACCTAAAAAGCAATTATTTTTATTCAAGTTAAATGGAGATCTCTTCATTCCTAAACTCTATAAATAGGACATAGTACCCAGCCATTATTCATCTACTACTCTAAGTTCAGAGGCTGCAAGTGGCTAGGTGAGTGGGAGAGTGTAAACACTTGGGTTGGGAATCATAAGCTTGATCGTTATAAGCTTATCAAAAAACTTGGGAAGTAAGGTTTTATAGCATTTCGGTTCAAGGTTTAGATTGGTCTTACAAGTCTTCAAGGTATTTCCACACTCTAGTTCATTGGTATTATTTTATTTAAGTTCTCATAGTCTTCTACTCAGCCTTCTAACCTTATTCTTATTTTGGTTAGGAAATCTAAGTACTTGAGCACAAGGTTTTGGTAAGTATATTTTAATAGTATAGTTCCTTCATCTCTTTCATCTCTTTTTCTTCAATAGACTCACCCTTTCATAAATGGTTTTTAGGAGTGTTCCAAAGTCCCAACTCTGTCCTCATATCCCGGTATTTTTGGTAAGGAAAATAGGATAGAATCTATGTGTTATATGCTTTTATATGTTATCTTATGATTTTATGTTATGCAATATGTTATGATATGTATGATTGTAGACTTGGGCATATGACCCATATGACTAACAAGCCCCATATAGATTATGGGCATATGACTTGCTTAGCTAGCAAGACCCCACTAATCTAATGGGCATATGACTTGTTTAGTCTATGGGACCCCAAGTAATAATGGCCATTATAGTATGTATGTGATATAAGTGTTATGTTATGTTTTTATGAAATTTATTTATATGGACTATGTGTTAGATTTTTCCTTGCTGGGCATTAGGCTCACTCCTTTTTGTTTATATGTGCAGGAAAATAGTCTTAGTGGCGGGAAAGGTTCTTGGAAGCTTGGAGAATGTGTATTGCGGTGGAATGGATTCAAGAGCCGAGCGCTCGATTCGAGGATGTAGTTTTGTTTCTTATGGTTTTTACATGTATTTTCCGCATTTTATTATGTAAATCTCTTTTTAATTATGTCATGTTTTGGTTTTAAAACAATGGGATCCCATATCCTACTTGATATTTTATGTAAGGTACATCTTTATTTTTTTACAAGTTTCTTAATAAAGTTATGGTATTTTCTCTTGTAAGTTTTATTAAGGATTAGTGTTTATGTATAGTTTTCGTTAATGATCCAAAAGTCTAGAGTAGTTGGGTCATTACATTATCTATGTTTCAATCTTTTTCAACTCTCAATTTCAAACATAGAGTCTTAAAAGCATCAAATGTATTATATTTTTATCTCAAAAAATCAACACAAGTATAACGAGAAAAATCATCAACACAAACAAAAATGTACATTTTTCCATTAATATTCTCTACTTGGATAGAACCCATAAGATCCATGTGTAGCAATTCAAGCACTCTAGTAGTATTAATATCATAAATACTTTTATGTTTTGTTTTCAATTGCTTACTAAGTTGGCAAGACTCACACTTACCCACTGATTCTTTACCCAATCTAGGTAAACCACGAACAATACTTGTAGAAGACAATTTTTTCAAGGTTTTGAAATTTATGTGGCCCAACTTCTCATGCCACATGTCATTATTGTTACCTATAACTGTATAACACATAACATATGTCATAAGCGTATAACAATTATCATTAGATCTAAAACCTTCAAGCATACAATCACCGTCAGAATTCAAAACATAACAGTTTTCTCTATCAAAGTTAACAATGTAACATTGATCACAAATCTGACTTATGCTAAGCAAGTTAGCTTTAAGTCCTTCTACAAGCATAATGTTCTTAAGGTGTGGTAACCCTGGATAATTCAAGGTTCTCATACCAATCACATTACCAGACACATCACCTGTCATATGCCTAAAACAACCACTATCAAAGTAACAGAGATTAGACACAACAAATCTTTCTTCGAAACCAACAAAACACACATTATTTTTTACTCAAACTTGTTTTATAGTAGATTGTCTCTTTTTCAGGTCTTTTAAATTTCTCAAAGTATTTGAAATTAAACATGTTTTGCTAGGTAAAGCATTTGGGACGTATATGACCTTTAATACCATAAAAATGACGAACAAGTATGAATTTTTTTACCCTTTCATGGGCCTGTAAATTTTTACCTAAAGGTCTCATTTCTGTTTGTCCAAGAGACCTTTTTGTAGCAGCAGACATCTGCAAAACACCATCAGAACAACCAGTAGACAATTTTTCAGCTTTAACAAACTGAGTTTTCTCATTCATTTGAGATCCAGTGTATCCCAAACTAACATGACTCCTCTAACCAATGTTCTGTGTAATGCCCTACTACCTAGGGACTGTTACGGAGTGCATTTTAAACAGTGATAAACTTGCTAATCGAGTCATTTGGTCATAATCATGTAACTAAGTATGATTAACGGTTTAGGGTTAAAAATTTTGGTCAAGATACAACGTTTCACTAAAACGTTTACTGTATACATTGGGATCCCAAAAATATAATTTAAAGGTTAATCACAATAAAATATTTACAACCAGCCGACCTAAGTGGCAATATAGGGTTTAACCCTAGTTCCTCTTTAAACCCTCGGCTGTGGCGGTCGAGCAGCCACATATGTACACATTGTCACCTAAGCTTTCCAACTCAAGGATGGTCCAACTTTCTTTTGCCTTTACCTGCACCACATAGCACCTGTGAGTCGAAACTCAGCAAGAAAACTCAATATGCTCATGAACAGATAATAACATGTTACTAAATCATAATAGGCATGCCTAGCAATAATAGCCCTATTAATGCATGCAAATAAGTCCAAATAATGATTGTGGGCCATGCCCTTTGTATAGCTGACTTATGGGCCCTGCCCTTTGTGTAGATGACTTATGGGCTCTGCCCTTTGTATAGATGACTTTTGGGCCCTTCCCTTTGTATAGATGACTATCAAGTCATAGTGAGAATAGATGGCTAATGTGTCCGTCTAAGAATAAGTGAATCAAATAAGTGACAATTAAGTCACGCACTTGGGCTCTGCACCCTAATCAGATGAGTGAATAACACTTTATGATTTTGATAATCATACTGGGGCTTGTAGCCCAAATCAGATGAGTGATTAACACTTTCAAATTACGGTAATCATGTTGGGGCTTGCAGCCCTAATCAAATGAGTGAGTCACACTTTGGGCTCCGTACCCTAATCAGATAAGTGACTGATGAGTGAGTCATGAATTTAAGCTCAGCACCCATAGCCATGTGATGTTGCAGTCACCTGAGCCTTTTGGCTCTGACTCTAAATAACTAGCCTTTAGACTAGACAAGCGCTTTTAATTTTCATCGAACTTGAGGTTGGTCAAGCATTAATGTATGATGATTCATTCAATGCTTATGTTGATTAGATCTAATCATTTCGACTTGTGTTGAATACATCAATGTCATTCTTGACTCTTAAGCCAATACCATACGACTCGTTTCGATTTCTGACTCATGGGTCAATGCCATACACAAGTAAGCAATGAAACCAGGCATATATCATATGTCAAATATCCAAATGTAGGGCATTCAACATGCTTAATCAACAATCACTAGCATAATTATGATCATGCACATTTACAGAGACTTAAGCTCTGATCAATTTCATATTCAATATTCATGTCATGCCCTAATCACATGTTTCTCATGCATCACATTCTGGGTGCAGTTTTCTTACCTTTGCTCCAAGCACAGGTTACCAATAAACGAGCCACAAACACGATCCTGTTTCCAAGCCCCTAGCGATAACCTAGTCACAACCATAAACGGTGTTTCAATGAGTTTAAGTTCCAACACCCAAATCCCGAGACCAAACCCGCTCTCTCGGGACCTCCAATCCCACTAAACAAGGTGGTGGAATCATCCCCCGAGCCCTCGGGTCAAAACCCCCAAAAGTACCAAAAAAACCCCCATTTTGAAGACTATGTAGCGCTACAGTGCTACATGAATAATCCAAACCCCCAAAACAGAGCACCTAGCGCTACAGTTCCCAAACCAGATTTCTGGGTTCTAACTTCGTGTTCTTCGAGCTTCAAAGCTCCAAATCCGACCCCAACCTATCCAAAGCTCAAAATTAAAGTTCCAAAACATCCTAATCTCCCAAAATCAATAAAACCCAAGCTTCAATTCATCCAAAAACTCATCAAAACATAAAATCCAATCAAGGCTTAAAAACTTTAAAAATTTAGAACTTAAAACTTGGATTACCTCCGATTAAGTTGTTTCCCAACTAAATCCTCCGGCTAATAAGCTTCTAATCTTCCCTAGAATTGCTATGCCTTGATCCTCGCTTGAATTCGAGTCCTGGAACTCAAGTTTCCTTCGAAAATGCGATCGGGTGACGAAAAGGGAATGGGAGGAAGAGAGAACGTTCAGAACGTTCTTTTATAATTCTAACAGGTTACTTCAATCTTAAGTAGCCTCAAGCAAATCCTAATGCTCGGAGTCCCGAAAACGCCCTCGGGGGTAAAATAGTCAAAACTCCTGGAATTTCTCCCTGATATTACTAACTCCCAATTTAACATCAAATATTTATTCTCATTACCCAATATTCCAGTAATGTGCTAAATACCCATTGACTCACTCCGAGTCAAGTATAAATCCCGTTGTGACTTTTCCACTAGCTTACCTCCTAGGATCGTCTTATGTTGAGTAATCCTAGCATAACCAAATAATAATGAAGCACCACACACATGCCACATATATGCCAAATATACCCGAAATGGGAAAAATATGAAAATCACCCAATTAATCATAAATGAGTTCACATGCATATTTAATACACCTAAACGTGCATATCAAGTCATATTATAATATAACTCACATATTCACATAATGATACACATAAATATCACATAATCATATAATTCTAAGATTTGCCATCCTGGCCCCTAATCAAGGCCCTAAGCCATATTAAGAAATTTTGGTCATTACATTCTGAATATCCTCAAAAATTGAAGAACCTAGATTTAGCATTTTTACATTTCTTTTTATGCTTTCAAGTTCATTTTTCAATTTGTTATTTTCCTTTTTTTTATCACAAGACTAGACTAAAAATTTCTGTTACTAATTTCAAGCTCATTATTTTTTTTCAGTTAAATTTTTGATAGCCTTGGTCATTGATCGATTTTAAAAACATACATCCAACCACTTACCATACATTTTCTTGTACGTTTCAGCCAAGGAATCTTCATCCAATTTTGATTCATCGTATTCAGACTCTGCTTCAACAGAAGGCTCCTTTTTCAGATCACTATTGCTTACTTCCTTACTTTCCTGCAAAAATATTGGCATACTAGAAATAGTAAAAGTTAAAGCAGCATTTGACAATTCATTATCAATACTATCTGAATCATCATCACTCCAAGTCACATTCAAACCCTTTTTATTCTTTTTAAGAGTATTAGCACATTCAGATTGGATACGTCCAAAACCCTCACATTCCCTATATTGAATACCCTTTTTATCGTTAGAAACAAATGGTTTTGAAGAAGCATTACCTCTTGGAAATTTTGAAAAATTCTTTTTATTTTTACTGCTCACATTTTTCATGAATTTTTGAAAATTTCTAGTTAACAAAGCCATTTCATCTTCTTCTTCACTGCCAGAACATTCTTTTTCAGAAATCTTGAAATCAATACCTTTATTTTTATCAGTTGGTATTTTTTGTTTGATTTGTTAATTAAATTCAAACTTTCTCAAAGAACCCATCAATTCTCCAACCTTTATCTTACTATAGTCTTTTGCTTCTTCCATTGCCAAAAGTTTTGTATCAAACCTATTAGGAAGAACAAGCACAATTTTCCTAACCAGCACAGATTCATCAAGTTTCTCACCCAATGCAAAATATTCATTAGCAATGTCAGACAACTTTTCATAAAGTTCAGAGAGAGTTTCAGATTCTAACATCCTAAGTTCATCAAATTTAGTTTGAAGCATTGTAAACCGAGTTCGCTTGACATCAGCAGTTCCTTCAAGCTGAGTTTGAAGAATTATCAAAGCTTCTTTTGCTGAATCACATGAAGAAATTAGTTTGATAAAACCTTCATCAACACCATTAAAAATAGCATGTAAGGCCTTGTTATTATAACCAAACAACTTCTCGTCCTCAGTGGACCATTCAAGTTCAGATTTTACCTTGGTATTACCTTCCTTATCTTTTTCGACCGGTGGAGACCAATCATATAAAATAGATCTCCATGCTCTATCATCTAGAGACTTGATGAAAGCCCTCATCCTCACTTTCCAATAAGATTAGTTAGAGTCATTGAGTAGGGGTGGTCGCGTTATGGAGCTTCCTTCTGCGAAAAATGGCATATCACACAAAACAGATTAAACAGAAAAATAATCACAAGATCTCACTAAGAGTTTAGTGACCTGCTCTGATACCAAATGAAATACCATAATTTATTATTACCAACTTTTTATTCAATTAACCAAATTAATGAAATGCGGAACAAACAAGTTGGTACAGCAAACCAGTATTTTGTTGCTACAGAAGTTCTTGTCACTATAGAATATCAAACCAGTGTGATAAAATAGAATTGACTGAATAATAAAATGACACACAACGTTTTTTTTACGTGGTGTCAATATCCTTTCGGATATTACTAGTCTACGGGGCCACATCCAGAGATAAGATTCATTAGTCAAATTTCACAAGTACAAAGTAATTGACTTAAACAAAACTTAGACTTCATCTAATGGTTTTGTCACAAGCTTGATGTACTCTCTCTTTGCTGAATGAACCTCCTTAAGACACCAAGGTTTGAACTCCCTTCAATTTGCTTGATGAATGCTTGCTTCATCCCGATGCAAGACTTTGATGAACCTTCTCCCGAAGGTTGTTCTTCACGTTCATCTCTTTGTGAGTTTGCTCAACTCATAAGCAATTGCAAAGCAGACAAAATAACCAAGGAATAGCATAACAACTATCCTTTACAAAAGAAAGACACTCTTCTAAAAGTATAAGAAATTGAGGCGAATAAGATGTCCTTAGGGCTGATGCTTTGGTTCATATTTATACACAAAATACTTACCCAAAGTAAGCTTTACACAATTCTAAACCCACAACACACACTAGGAAAGTTTCCAAAATAAACTTTCAATCACAATCAATGCAGCCGAAATCGTAGGAATAGACAGAGATTATGTAGTTGCAAAACTGTACGAATCTGGACTTGTTCATGGTCAAGTTCATCCTTTGACTAACTTTGAGTAGTTACCCATTCTTGGCCGATTGAGAGTTGTCTAGAGATATTGAGAAGTTACCCATTATTGGTTGTCTAAAGATACAATGGGCTGGGTAACAAGAGAATTTGTTAATTTTAGAAAGAAAATAAAGTCTAAAAGGATATGAAAATAAGGAGATTTTATTTTTACCAAAAATACAAACCTAATAAAGAAGAAATATCATAAATTAAAAGCAATAAAATCAATTATATTTTTCTTTATTGAACCGAAAATAAACACAATAAATCAAATATATTTGTCGAATCTTAAAATGCTAAATATGGATTTTACAGTTTCATAAATGTGAAGATAAGTGTCAAACCTTAATTTCCTACAACTTTTTACTTATGATGAATAAATTAATACTTTCTTTGAGTTTGTGAGTGTGGGACATATTGATAATTTATTATTAACATGATCCTTTATGTTAATGAGCTTTTAAGTATATCATAACAAGTTAGTCTTTTATTATATTTTGCCATTAATAGACTAATACCAAAAGAAACGAATAAAATTGATGACCAATTGATCAATCATATAGTATTTTGTGATTAAAGAAAAGTGTACTCTTATTTTATTGGATAATAGTACACACAGCAACTATTGTCTATTGAATATTGAACATTACAGTTAGAATATATTTTCTAATTCACTTCTTTGACTAGTCTTTTTTTTTCTTTCACTTGTGCAAACTCGGTTGCTATTTAGCCACAAATAGAAAAACGAACACATAATATATATTTATACATATGTGTGCACACACACATGTATCACATGTATTTACATAAAAGAAGTACTAAAACAAATAACGCAATATATAACAGGCAAACAGATAACTTTTTGATTAATATATATACTAGTAAACATAGCTATGAAATAAGTAAGCACGTACCCAATAAAAACCTCAAAAAGGAAAACAATAATAGATGATCTGCTGCTCCCAAAAAAAGAAAATGAACAAAGAATGATGCACATGCACAATTCTAAATAATAAAACTAAAAAGTAGAAATTAAATTAATGAAAGAGAAAAAAGACTGAACAAAAGAAAGAAAGGAAAGAAAAGTAAACGTGAGTGAGGGTACATTGTAGATAGATGATCAACAAGACCTAGAGCTGGTGTAGTTTGGTGTTGCAGGTTAACTAAAAGGGCCAAAGAGACGTACATATCATATCATATTATATTATTATCATTATATATAATAAATATCGTATGTACATTGGTCAAGAATTCTCTCCCTAACCTAACTTAGACGGGTCAGTGTAGTGTACTTTTCTAATGGTTCTAAAGTCTTCACTTTCACCTAACTTTCTTTTCTACCTTGTAATGTCCCTTCTAATTCATCAAAACATGAAATTATTACTCCGATTCTCGTTCGCCGAGTTTGAAGAAGGCCTCGCCGCCGCAACTTGGGAACCCGATATGCCGGCGGTGACCCCCATCAGAAAATCTTCTGTACTCACCCCCATGTTGCCCATCACTGGCCTACCGGAGCTCAGTCTCTGAACAAAGCTATCGTCGCCGGTGCCGGTGCTTAGCGAGAAGGGATACTGCTGTTGGTAGATATTCTGCTGCTGTGGCGGCTGATGATGGTAATTGTAACCGGCCAAAGCTGCTGCTGGGACCATGCCTGCACTAGGGTTTACGAAGTTTTGGCGGGCGCCCAGTCCGAACGCGAAACCTGGACCACCAGGGTGGGCCCCAGAGTTGGCGAAGGGGGCGGTGGGACCACCGGTGAATTGTTGGACCATGGCGCGGAAGTTTGTGGTGTCGGTGTTGAGAAGCGTCGTTGGCGTTCGCCGTGAAGCCCTAGAACGACGTCGTACAGGCTTCGAAACTCGGCCACCCTCCGGACTCAAGCGGTTGGTTCCCGCCGCAGCAGAGGGACTGGAACTTCCGGAGCCGACTAGTTCGGTTGCGGCGGCGGCAGTGGTGACTACTGTGGCGTCGGAAACTCGATCGGGGAATAGAGTAGAGTGATGAGTGGTGGTCGTTGCTCCTTGACTACCGGAGAAGTTTGGGCTGTAGAATTGCATCCATTCAGTTGGGTTAGGCATGGTTTCACTCATGGCCACCTCTGTGTATATATGTATATATATATTTATAGAAAGGAAAGAAAAATGCAATTCTCGAACGGAGAAATCTCTGAAAATTCAATCTTTTGTAAGAGTGAAGGGGAAAAGGAACTTAGAGGTTTGTGATATATATGGAGGTTCGCTCAGTCAAACCAAAGACTTTTTGAATCGATCCCGACCCTTGATTTTGCTAATTTGAAGATTCCAAACATGTCATATGGATGACACGTGAGGACGTGACCCAAAATGATTTTGACTTTTTTATTTATTTATATTAGAGGAGGGTCGAAAATTCCAAATTGAGAATACTACAGTATGTACAAAATTTCTGTAAAAGTAATATGCATTTGGGAATTTTCAGTTAGTTCACATACTAAGTTAATATAATTAAAAATCCACATATTTGCCATCCATATTATATATAATAGATACAAGACCATCACTATGTATTTTATTTATATAATTTATTAATTATTGTTATTAAATTTAGGAAATATACTCATTTGGTACCCTATATTTTTACAAAGTATCATTTTGATACCTTCTCTTTTCAATAATGCTCATATGGTACCCTGTATTTTAAATTCGTACATATTTGGTACCCTAAACTCAGATTTGATAGATAAAATTTTGTTAATTTAATCAAACTGCTATCAATTATGTAAATTACAAATTTAAATTTAATTTCATAATTACATATAACTGATGACAGTTTGATCATATTGACAAAATTTTATCTATTAAATCTGAGTTTAGGGTACCAAATATGTACGATTTTAAAATATAGGGTACCATATAAGCATTATTGAAAACAGAAGGTACCAAAATGATACTTTGCAAAAACATAGGGTACCAAATAAGTATATTCCCTTAAATTTATATAATTATTATATAAATAAATAATATTATATATAAAAGAATAAAATAAATATATTAAATTAAAAAATTATTTATAATTTTAAAAAATATATATTTATATAATATAATAACCTTTTTAAACATAAATGATAATTTTTTAATAAAAATTAAGATTATATATTATTATTATTATAATATTTTATAATATTTAAATTTATATTAATATAAATATTAAATATTTACATATTATTATAATTAGTAAGAAATTAAGATTATATATTATTATCATAATAATATTTTATAACATTTAAATTTATATTAATACAATTATTAAATATCTAATTTTATAGTATATATTATTATAATAATAATATTTTATAACATTTAAATTTAAATTTATATTAATATAATTATTATATATATAGTTTTATATTAAATAATGATATTTTATAATATTTTTAATTAATTTTAAAGTTATATTCCGTTAAAATTAACAATAACAAACCGTTAAAATTAAGAATTTCTATTATCTACATATTAATTTTAGATATTAGTTTTTTTATATAGAAGAGATATTAATATGTTACTTCCTACAATTTTTTTTTACAATACTGCCTTACATCAATAAAAAATATATTTATCAACCACCTAAAAAATAGTGTGATACTTAAAAGAGCTGGAAATTCAAAATAGAACAGAAAACCCACTTAAAGAAAAGTCGGTGGCACCGAATGTTTTGTCCCGTAACACTTTTTTATAAAAATAACTATGAAATATAATATAGAGTTCAAAATATTACTATGGGAGCTATATGATGCTCAAAATTATATACTACAAAGTAAGATTAGAGGATTAGTGTATTATTTTATATTGGAGGAGATAGATTAGAATTTGGGACCTTCTATGTGTGAGAAGAGTTATAGTATCACTAAAGTACATCAGGGTGACAATTCGTGTCATCATGTCATATTTGTGTCGTGTTATAACGAGTTGACGTGTCTAATTGGTCAACATTAACTCAACCAATTTATGTTTTGTGTCAAAAACTCTCAATCTTAACCTGACCCGTCATGTTCTCGTGTCAACTCGTCGTGTAAATCAACATGATTAATATTACATATTTGATTTATTTTACATTTTTGATTGCTCATTTGACTGATGCACTACACAAAAATATATTAAGTTTCTAATAAACAAAATTGATATATTATTTTAAGGAATTTTTCTCTTTTATGGAAAAGAAATAATATTCTAACTATAAATAAATAATTTCAATGATATAATGAATATAAACAGATCAATTCGTATTACATGAGTTGACCCTAACTCGACCAAAAAAATGTCATGTCAAATAGGTTCGACCTATTTTTGACACACTTAATTTTTCTAACCCTAACATGCAAAAATCGTATCATTTTCAAGTCGTGTTGTGTCGAAACCCGATTTGCTACCCTTAGGTATGTCATGATCATATTTATACAATTTAATATTGAGTCGCTTGTATACTATTTCAAATTAAATTATACTAATCACTAATTATTACATCACACTATGTTAGACATTTTATTACACGAAATAATGTTATTAGTATAATTTAGTATTATTTAGCATAGTGGCTGACGTATTAAAATTATTCCAAAAGTATTAATACTTGGAGTTATAAATATTAAAATAATTAAATAAAATTGAGGAAGGTATGAGTATTGGAATTTGGAAGTGATGGAATGGAACAGTAGGAAGAGATTCTGGAAGTGTTTGGGTGGGCATAATGGGGAATTTGGAAGAAGGGGTGTGGAATGGTTCGAGGAAGGAAGAAGCTCAAAATGTCAAGCTCTATCATGATGAATGCCAACCTCTCGTCAAAGTGGCCACGTCAGCAGCAGAAGAAGAAGAGAAGAGAAGAGATGGTGGGTTGGTGTTGGTGACTGACGACTGCCATTGCCTTGCCTTGCGTTGCGTGACTCAGAATCTTCATTCACTTATTGGGCCACACGAAGCAACCTTGCACCTTCCCAAAGCCCTACATCCATCATCCATCTCGGCCCACCTACTCCTATTTTTGCGCATTTAATTACACTTTTTTTTTTATCTCTTTCTTTTTTAAGTGTCACTTTCTGGTTTTTAAGAACAAAAAAAAATATTTGTACTGTGCACTTTTGCATGATTAAGTTATATTATTCAGGAGTGTACATTATTCTAACACATGATAGTGAAACGTACATTTTTTTATCCCTTTTATTTTCATTTAAATGTTATTCTAAATATCTCTTTTCTTTTCCTTTTTATAAAAAAATAAGGCAAAGCGAAAGAAGAAGAATCCTCTCCGAAGAGGGAATTTACAATCCAGAATTGTTACACACTTGTAAACCGCTTTTTCTTAAAAAAAAAAAGTTAAAAGATACCTTAATTCATCTTTAGATCTTTCCTCAAAAAAAAAAATCATCTTTAGATCTCTCTTTTTTTTTTAAAGAAACGTACAATTTATTTAATTTTATTTAAAAAATATATTAATTTATTTTTATTATTATATAAATTTCAAATAAATAAACAACATCACATATTATAAAATAATTACATAAACATATAAAAAAATTAAACCAAAATATTGTATACATAATGATATTTTAAATCACAATCGGTCCCTACTTGCTTCTATTCAAGAAACAAAACATTTGATTATGATATTCTTCAAAGCATACCTCATTGATTGCAGAATAAAATGATATCTTGATAAAAGAGGAATGTAGTTACACAATCAGACTCTTATAGCATACATGTATAATGTACTTATAATTATTTAATATGAATATATATATTTATATAAATTACATTAAGTAATAATAAAACTAACTTGTTTTTTTAAATATAAAAAAATATGAGGATTATGTATTAGCTATTATTATAATGATAATATTTTATAATATTTGAATTTATATTAATATAATTATTAAATATTTAGTTTAGTATATTATATTTTGATTAAGTTAAAATTGAAAAAAAAAATGGTTAAACCAAAAATCCATTAAATGATCACTTTTTATATATAAAAATACTCAAACATGTTAGTTTGAAAGAATAGTATTTCCACTACTTGTTTGTGTTAATAGTAATTAGTTTGGATGAAAATTTTGAGTTAGACAAAACACAATTAATATATGATATATTTATTTTGACATACTTGACGCAAAAATTAATTTTTATTAATCCAATTAATTTAATTTTTATTAAATATTTGTTGAATAATTTTTCATCCTTTAAATTTGTTTAAATAAAATTAAAAAAAAAAACTTAATTAGTTAAATTAACTTAAACTTATAATAAAAGTTAAATAAACAAACATATGTTATATATTTTATGACACATATTCATCCAAAAACTCAACATTAAGTTGACACAACCCACAAGAATTGACACCTCGATCTACTAATTAAAATTTGTCCATGGACATAAAAATATCGTACCGTAATGTGAATATTAAAATGTTGATTATTTATTAAATAGCTCAAATAATGCATATGCTTTATGCTTCAAAATAAATAATGAGAAGGATATCATGTGAAAAGCATATTTAGTTTATATACCAAGTGAAGTTACCTTGTGACTTTTTTTATTTTTTAAAAAAGGATTATCATGTGATTTGTTAATATATAAAATAAATAATGGTTTACTGTAGCTTATTACCTATAATAGTACCTGATTTGTTTTGAAGTTGGAAAAGTTTGGTAAGTGCAATAATGTGGCGCATCACTTAAAAAAATGTGGTACATTCATATAATAAAAAAAATATATAGGGAAATATAAATTACTTTTAATCACTACCTATACCTACAGGTATTAAAATATTTATGAAAAGTTTTTCAAAAAATAATAATAATTTAATGACTACAACATAATTTATATTAAAAATATAATAATATGTATAGTATTTAATATAATAAATTTATATATTATTTAATTTTTAAAAACTTAGAGCATGTTTGGTATTGTTTTCTGTTTTTTGTTTTCAAAATTATGTTTTCAGAAATGAGAAGAGAAAACAATTTTTGTAGTTTTCAAAAAACAACAGCTGTTTGGTTAATGTTTTCTAAAAATAATTTTTTAGTTTTTTAAAAAAAAAAAATCTTAAATAAAAAATTAATAAATATATTTACAAAAGAAAAATCATTTAAAAGTTTATAATAAATAATGAGATAAAGTAATGTGAAAGAAAAAGTGATGAAAAATAAGAAGAGAAAAAGTAATGAGAAAAATTGAGAAGAGAGAAATTGATGTATGGAAAAAAAATGAAAGAGAAAATTGTGAGATATAAAAAATGAGGAGAGAGAAAATTGTGAGATATAAAAAATGAGGAGAGAGAAAATGATGATATAGGAAGTGATGAGAGAGAAAATAATGAGATAATAAGTGATGAGAGACAAAATAAGGAGATCAAAAGTGATGAGAGAGAAAGTGAGATAGATTAATGAGAGTGAAAGTAATGTGTAATAATAATAATTAATAATGTTATATGAAACAAAAATTGACAAAAAAATTTTGAAAACAATTAAAATAACTTTTTGTTGTTTTTAAAATTTTTTGTTTTTTGTAACTTTGTTTTTAAAAATTATTTTTTGAAAACAATATCAAACACCCTTATTTGTTTTCAGAAAATAGTTTTTAGGTTTTAAAAACAAAAAACAGTTTTTTAGTTAAGGAATCAAATGTGTTCTTAGTTTCCATGTTTATATGAATATAAATTTATCTATATTTAAGTAAAACTAAAAAATGAAATTTAAAATGACAAAAATAAAAAAAAAAATTCTATAATTTATATTTCCAAAATGTAAAGGCGATTTGTTTTTAATTTTTAGACTTTTACTTCTAGAAAAAAGTGAAAGATTGAAAAATGGAAGAAAAAAAAATAAAAGAGAGAAAGTGAATGAATAAGTAATAATTTTCATTGGAAAAAGTTTTCAATGGGTATTACCTACACATGAGTATCTAGATAAATGTGCAAATATGCTGACATGATATGTAGGTGACTTGGTACATCAAGTTACCAACAAGTAAATATATATATTTTTTTTTGCATTAATTTCGAAATTGCATTTTTTTTGTCATTAGGAATAGTGATTCCAACCAATAAAAGATAAAGCTCTCTTTTCAAGTTTTGATTTAATTTAAAATTTTAAAAATTAGGGTTTCATAATAAATATACATCCATTTCTTTAACTTTCTATTCTTCTTCTTCTTCTTCTTCATTCAAAGTAAAAAAATAAACATAAAAAAAAATAAGAATTGCACCATAATTTCGTGAGCATGTGAAGGAGAGAAAGAAGAAGAAAAAAATCGTGTGGGAACAAAAATAGAGGGGGAGAGAGAAAACACATGGGAGTAGAGGGGAAGGGGATGAATAATAAAAGAAGTAGATCTAAGGATTTAAAAGGAATGGTTAGAAAGAAGAGACAAATTTTTTATGACAACTCATCATCTCCTAATCAAATCAGGTCCAAAATGATTTTAGATCGCGCTTGTCAGTATAGATCTCTTATGAAAAGTTTGGAGTCATCCTCTTCAATGTTCGAAAGTAGAATTCGACGTTGTCTTCATAGTGAGTTTTATTGTTCTTTTTGTAAGGTAATATCTTCATATCTATATATGTGTCTATGATTGAGATCTCATTTTATGTTTATGTTAGAACACTTGGATTATTATTTTTCTAAAATCTTTTTTTCTATTTAAAAATTAGGAATATGAAAACCATGTATGTGTAGATGAGGTAGACCGTGATGTTCCTATCCCACCATGGAGTTTTGTCATTCTTGATGAAGATGGTGATGCAATGACCATTAATATACCATTAGATGTAAACAAATGGAACCTTCAAATTCCAGACCATGTAAAATGTGTATGTATTATTATTTTTTATTAGTATTTTAATTATTTTTGGAATTTTATATTAGTTTATTTTTTACAGGTTGGGGTGGCTAAAGTAAATGCTTTGCTCACAATGGTTGTTGGTTTGCAAAATATTTTGGTTACAAAGATCCTTGAATCTAGAGATATGTTAAATGGTTCAAATAATATTATCCATAAACTTCGTCGTCGTCTGGTTGGTATATCTTAATTAATTTCATAATTTTACAGTATGAAACATTATCTGGTTAGTATATGTTTATCTAATTTTATTTATTTATTTATTGTTTTGTATAGCAACTATGTGAAGCATCTCAAATATCCGAAGACCAAAATCAAGATATCATTGTTAGTAGTAATGTAATCAATAATTAGAAAGATATGGAGTAGTAATTTGGTTTACTTTTGTATTTTTATATTGTTGATCGAAATAAGTTTGTTTAATTTCTAATGTAGCATTTTAAATATTATTTGGTGCAAGTATATGTAATTTCCAATGAACTAATTGAAATATATATTTTTGCAATATTTTTTAAATTTATTTAAGTTATTAAATTATTATTTTGAATTTGAGATTTTATTATTTAAATATTATATTGGAAATCACAACTAATTAATGATTTTTTATGTACCATAAAATAATGATGACTATTGGTTTTTCTAACAATAAATGAACATCAAAACAAAAATAAAAAATAAAATTTTCCATATTACATTATAAAATACAAATTTAAAAAAAAAAAAAAACAACTTTGATTTATGCCAAACTACTTTGATTATAGGTAAAATGAATCAATACAACTCTTCATTTTTTCCCAAAAAATGTTAACTTAATTAATTTCATTTTTTTCCATAAACTACAAAACAATACAATTTTTCAAATTTTCTATTATCAATAAATGAGCATTTATTGATAAGATTACATCATAACCAATAACTATTGATATTCTTTACCTTGAAAATAGGAAATTAATTGAAACTTTTTTTAAAGCATTAATTTTGGCATGTGTTAATTAAAAAAAAAATCGGCTAGCATTAAAAACTATTTTGATTTTTTAAAAGAAGCATCTCTTTGTATTTTATTGGGAAAATCAAATTATGTTGTTGTGAAATTAGATATTTATTCATTAGTTATATATTGCCCAATAAGGAAATATATTCATTTAATATAATTGGTTAGGTAATTTATAAAGTCCATTAATTTAGAGATTGCTTAATGGTAAATTGTTAATTATTAATTAAAATTTTAAATTGAAAACCGAAAATTAATATACAATTTCGGCATTAATTGTTTTTTTTTTTAAATTGGACTATTTCACTCCAACAAAATTATTAACATTATTAATAAATAAATAATAATAAGATTTTATCTGAAGACCCAAAAGAAATAAAAGTTTCTATTTATAACAAATCATAATAAGAAAATGTCCATAAAAAAATTAAAACATAATAGAATAAAAATATTATAGTAAGATCTAAGGAAACACACAGAAACAATAAATTTAAAACAAAACAAAAAAAACACTTGAAGTATTTTAGAATTGTCATTCTTCTTTGTCATCTTCTTCTCCTTCTCCTTCAAATATGTCTCCCACACCTCGTTTTTTTTCCTCTCTGCATCAAAATAGTTGGCCACTGATTCATGCAGAGTTTGCATCGCAAAGGTGCATCTTGTCTTCTCTCGAACAAATTCATCTATGTTGTTCTTCAATTCAAGTAGACGACTGAAATTTTCATTAAATTTTTGGAACATAATATCGAAATATATTCCATTTGGATTTTACTCTAGTTGAGCATCAAGTGAATTCACATCTTTCTTATCACCGCTAAACTTCTCAGTCTTGATATTCTTCAATTGAGACTTTGCATCATTGTCAAACTTCTCAACCTTGATCTTCTTCAATGGAGAATTTACTTCATCATCTTTGGATTGAAATGGTGAAGAGTTATCTTCATTATTTGAATATGTTGAATCTGATATATTGATGATAGACATGGTAGTTGAATGTTTGTAAAACTTGATCTTTAAAAAAAAAAATAGCACAGTCGGTTTAGGTTATATGGTAATATTTTTATAGTGTGTGTTATGAAAAAACAATGCAACCTTTCACATTCTTAATAAAAATATTTTGGATTCCTTTAAATAAATAATAAAATATTATTGAAAGAATAAATAAATAATTAATATGTGGTAACTTCCCAATGTAAACACTAATCATGCATTCACATTAATTAAATATTATTTCTATTTTATAAAAGACACCCATTAATTTCGGCCACCTATTTTTTAATAACAAATTTCACAAATTAAATGCATTTAACAAAAAACAAAAATAAAAATTAAAAAACCGAAAAAATAATAACAATATTAAACTATGTCATTTAATACAAGAACCACACTTTCTTAATTTAATGAATAAATATTTAATGTGTTGTTACTTCCCAAATGTAATCAGTAATCATGTAGAAATATTTAATTTAATATTGTCTTTTTAAATCATTTATCAATTAATTTTGGCAACTACACATTTTTATAATTTAATATTAAATTTTTAATAAAAATCACCCATTAATTTAAGACACTATAATTTTAATTACAAATTTGACCAATTAAATGCATTAAAAAAAAAAAGAAAATAACAATAATAATTTAAGCCATTTAATACAACTACCACAATTTTTTTATTTAATGGATTTAAAAAAATGAAATTAAATACAAATTCGATAAGGTAATTGTTGAAGCGGTTCTTCGCCAACATGTATTTATACGAATAAATGGGATGGATTAATGCTAATTAGTGAACCGTAATATGAAAATAACTATAGATGATCACTCCTTTCTTTTTAGGTGGTTCGAAGGTTAAAATCTCTCTAGTCCACCAGGCGATATTATTGATATCTCTTGACTATTTCTTGCAGAGTGTTTCTTTACAAAAATATGCCAACCCCTTGCACTACCTAGGGTCTTGGTATTTATAGGAAGAAGATATCTGGGTTGGCAATGGGTTCATCCCGTGATCTCTTTATCCTTCACGTCATATCTGTGACACTGATGATTAATTCCTAAACTTTGCAGTGAAGTGTGGTCTAATCAATAGGTAAGGAGGGATAATGGGCCGCATGGCCCAAATCAGGCGTGAGATGTCTGAACGCGCACGTTTATATTGCGTGTCCGAGAATTCAGGAATAGAATAGACACATGATGTCTGATATATGCACGTTTATATTGTGTGGTTGACTTTACAAGTGTTCGGATGTCAGATCTCTGCTGCATCACAAGCTTAGTGTGGCGCCAGCTCGTGACACTCACACTTCTGCTACACGATGCCTCCGTGTAGCAGTTAACTCTCTAATCAGCTCGGGCTGGAGAAAAGGAGGCCCGCAACACACAGCTCCGGGTGGACGATCTACATGTGTCAGATCGAACTAAGCCCTTTTCTAGCTCGCCAATATGTGTGGATATTTAGGGCGTATAGTAATACTGTATAATTTTATTATTGGTAGATATTTAAAAATTTAATTAATTCTTATCCTAGACTAAAAAAAAATCGAGAATTTAATAAAGCAAGCAAATTATAGTATTGATTTGGTTTTATTAATACTAAGAATTATTTTAATGATAAAAAATAAAATAAAAATAAAAAAAACCCTTAATTGAAAATTTTAAAATTAAAATTTGTTTGTTGTTTCAAAATAAAAAATATATATTTGTATATTAGGGACATTATATTTGCACTCTAATAATATATAAAGACACTCCATTAATTAAATAAAAAATTAATTTTATATTCATTTCTAACACTTTTTCTCAATATTTTTTATTGGCATTATTTAATTTATTTTTTTGTTAATTTCAAAAAATTTATTTATATTATTTTCATCATTATTTTTAAAAAATAATGTCTTTTTTTTTTAAGAAAAAGCCTCTTATTTTAACAAGTTATATATATATATATTTATATTTTTAATTGTATTTATTTAAATATTTAAAAAAACTTATTATTTATATGTATTATTTAAAATATGAAAAAGAAAAAAAAATGTAAGCACAAGTTGAAAAGAATATAATGCATTGTATATTATTACATATAGTATATGTTATCTCGATGACTAGTTAACATTGTAACAGCTCATCATGTAGTAATTAGATCTGCTTAGTGCAATGTTATGTAGTAATATTTTTTTGGGATTGGATCCCCTTCTAAATTCACTACTCTATCTTACTCAGCATGACAACTATCTGAGACTCTAGCAGTAGTATTGGTTTACTGGGGTACGTTGGAACGATTCATTATGTCATAATTAGGTCTGCTTAGTGCAATGTTATCTGGTAATAATTTTTCGGGATCAGATCCCCTTCTAAATTCACTACTATATCTTAGTGCAATGTTATGTAGTAATATTTTTTTGGGATCGGATCCCCTTCTAAATTCACTATTCTATCTTACTCAGCATGACAACTATCTGAGACTCTAGCGGTAGTATTGGTTTACTAGGGTACGTTGGAACAGTTCATTATGTCATAATTAGGTCTGCTTAGTGCAATGTTATCTAGTAATATTTTTCTGGGATTGGATCCCCTTCTAAATTCACTTGTTTATCTTACTCATCATGAAAACTATCTGAGAATCTAGCGGTAGTATTGGTTTACTAGGGTACGTTGGAACGGTTCATTATATCATAATTAGGTCTGCTTAGTGCAATGTTATCTAGTAATAATTTTTTGGGATCGGTTCTCCTTCTAAATTCACTACTATATCTTAGTGCAATGTTATTTAGTAGTATTTTTTTTTTCAGGATTGGATCCCCTTCTAAATTCACTACTCTATCTTACTCAGCATGACAACTATATGAGACTGTAACGCCCTGGCTACCCCAGAACAGTTACGGAGAACAGTGAACCGGAAATTTGACTCTTTACCCGAGTCCTTTGGTTAAAAACGTGATCTAAGTGTTATTATCAGGTTAAGGTGAAAAACCAGTAAAAAGGAAATGATACATTTCATTAAGTAAATAAACTGCTCATGAGCCTTTCAAAATGTTTACAAGTAGTTTGTAATACAAAAGAGTCACTACTGTTTCAAATTTATAGTCCCCGCCGGCCTAAGCGGCAAAAATAGGGTAAACCCCTAGTCCCTCTGAGAACTCCTTGACCTTGGTGGTCAAGCGGCCCTGTATGTACACAACATCGCCTAAGCTCTCCACTCAGGGTTGGGTGAACTTCTCCTTCCCTTTACCTGCACCACAAAGCACCCATGAGCCAAGGCCCAGCAAGAAAACACAATAGAGCATGATATAATATCAACAACAATCATAATAACCATTCAGGACTATCAGTCCAAGTAAATAGGTGACAATAGTCAAAAGTCACAATAATGAGCATAGCTCCCTCTAGCCATGTGACGATAGGGTCACCAGGGCTTAACTGGTAAGTGATTCTTTCATAAGTTTGATCAGGACAGGTGCATGGTGATTGATCACCAACATAACCTTCCTCTCGACTCTAGAGTCGTAACTATGGACAACGTCCCCTAGCCATGTGACAAACAGTCACCGGGGTCATATACCTTGGCTAAATACATCTGGTCTTAGACCAGGCAAGCGCTTATAAGTTCTTCGACCTTAGGGTCGGTCCCGCACTAATGCCATAGAGCTATTCAGTGCGTGATCATCGACTTTAGAGTTGGTCCCTGACTAGTCAGTGCCATAAACAGGTAATCAGCGTTCGCTAGTATTTAATATGCAATCCATGTCCACATATATCAACCGACATGCCTCAATAGCAAACCATGCATGTCATATACCTATACAGGGTGCAACTGTATTCATACATTGTTTTCTTACCTTTGGTTCGAGTGATAGTTATTATATGAACGACCCCTAAGAACGATCAACCTTTAAATTCCTTGACGGTCACCTGGTCATAACCAAAATATAGGATTCATCAATAAAAATGATAACAGAGGGTTCCCAAACCAAAACCCAGCCTCCGAGACATCAAATACTACCCAACCGGGTACTAGGTACAACCCCGAGGCGTAAGGTTTGAATCCCCAAGCTAAAAACATCTTTTTGGCTAAAATTGCCCTGATGGGCCGCGGCTCACCCTCCTGACAGAGGCATTTCCACCTTTAAAGCCAACATAGGCCGCGGCACACCATAGCCAGGCCGCGGCTCATTTCGCAAATCAGCCAAGAAACCAGCACGCACCAGCCAAATCTCCCCTGCGTTTTCCCTTGGAACCAACTCCAAACCTCCTCCAAACACTCAATTTAACCTCTAAACATCACCCATAACTCACCCTCATCAAAACCCAATCAAACATACACAAAAACTCCCCTTGATCCCCACTTTCTACAACAAAAACCATAAGCTAAAAACTAAAAGGAAAACAGAGTAACACCTGAAACCAATGACTAAAACTCACCTCAAATTCAGATTTGAACCTCCTTCAATGGTTGAACCAAGTCCACCAACCCAGCCTTTGAATTTCCTAGCTTAAAGCCCCACCTTGAGCTCAAGAACACCAAAGAGAAATATGGAGAAAAGTAACGTACGGGAAGGAAGAAGGAAGCCCTGTTTCTGTTCTGTTTATTCCACATACTTCTACAGCCAACTAAAGGGTAATATAAATCCCTCCAAATGACTAAAATACCCTTAAGTCACTTTAAGCCTCTAAAACCATTTTAAGGGTAAAATTGGTACTTTCCGCTTATCCCGTTAATCATAATTAACGCTTCCCAATTCCCGCTAATCTCAATATCCTCAAATACCAATAATTCATATCCCGTTACCCTATAATCCCCGGTAACGCTCTAATCATTAAAAACACCCCGAGACTCACCCCGAGCCCCGAGCTCAACCCTGTTATGACCAAACCGATAAATCATGTTTAAAGATCGTCTCATGCCGAAATACTGATACCAATCCACATTATAATGTGGTCTCACAATATATCATTAACACGCAAACATATATTCAATTATACCCTCAACGGGCCAAATTACCAAAACACTCCTGTAAGCAAATGTGGACCCACATGCATGCATTTAACATCATATTATAATATAATTCTCATAAACATGCATAAACACATTTAATGGCATAATTAAACAGTTATGGCCCTCCCGGCCTACTAATCCAACCATTAACCATAATAGGGAATCCAGGGCATTACAACTATCCCCTCCTTACAAAAATTTCTCCCTCGAAATTTACCTGAACAACTCGGGATACTGACTCCGCATATCTGACTCCAGCTCCCAGGTCGCCTCCTCGACCTTGCTGTTCCTCCACAATACCTTAACCAAAGGTATTGTCTTGTTCCTGAGGACTTTATCTTTCTTGTCAAGTATCTGAACAGGCTGCTCCTCAAAGGAGAGATCTGGCTCAAGCTCCAGATCTTCATAACTCAAAACATGTCTCTCATCAGATACATACCTCCGAAGAGCGGATACATGGAACACATTATGCACGGCCGACAATGCCAGAGGCAAAGCTAGCCTGTAAGCCACTTGACCTATCCTCTCCAGGATCTCAAATGGACCTACAAACCTAGGACCTACAAGCACAAATTGATGCCCTAAACCAGGCAGTACAACATCTAGTTGGGGGTCGAACATCGCACATAGAGTACGATCGGAGGAGAGGCACCCCGTTTGTGCAGAGGATTGCTATGGCAGAAACCCCCAGCAAATTCAAAATTCTAGTACTGCCAAATTTTGATGGGTACGGAGACCTAGTATCTCATGTCAAAAAATTTGAGATACACATGGATATTCAGAAGGTGTCGGATGATGCCCGCTGCAGGATCTTCCCCGCCACACTATCTGACACCGCCCAGGAGTGGTTCTTTAAATTTCCTCTTGCTAGTATAGTATTCTGGGATATGTTCGTGAAGAAATTTTACAGACAATTCTATGCGGGTCGCGTACACCCCACTGAGGCCAACCAGCTGGTCAAGATATGCCAGAAGGAGGGAGAGCCCTTGAAGGAGTATGTCCAGCGCTTTATGCGAGCAGCGACTAGAGCCAAAATAGTGGGCGACGAGGGCAAGATGATGGCCCTAACTGCTGGGGTTAGGCGCCATCCCCCCCTCTGGAACAGTGTAACGCCTTGGCTACCCCAGAACAGTTACGGTGAATGGTGAACCAGAAATTTGACTCGCTACCCGAGTCCTTTGGTTAAAAATGTGCTTCTAAGTTTTATTAACAGGCTAAGGTGGAAAACCAATAAAAAGGAAATAATATATTTTATTAAGTTTATAAACTGTTCATGAGCTCATCAAAACATTTACAGATTATTTATAATACAAAATAGTCACTACTGTTTCAAATTTACAACCCCGTCGACCTAAGCGGCAAAAATAGGGTAAACCCCCTAGTTCCTCTGAGAATTCCTTGGCCGTGGTGGTCAAGCTGCCACATATGTACACATCACCACCTAAGCTCTCCACTCAAGGCTGGGTGAGCTTTTCTTTCCCTTTACCTGCACCACATAGCACCCATGAGCCAAGGCCCAGCAAGAAAACACAATATAGCATGATATAATATCAACAATGATCATAATAATCATTCAGGACTATCAGTCCAAAACAGATAGGTGACAGTCGCAAAAGTCACTAATGTGGGTACAGCTCCCTTTAGCCATGTGAATTTGATGCCTTAGAGTCATTCAACACTGCTATCGATTAGATCTAATCTTCATTCGGCCCTGCGTTCAGGACACTTATGCTGTTTCTGACTCTTAGGTTAGGGTCCCTAACTAGTCAGTGCCATATACAAGTAAACAATATTCACTAGCATTTAATATGCAATCCATGTCCACATTTATCAACCAGCATGCCTCAACAACTATCATACATGTCATATACACGAGGTGTAGTTTTCTTACCTCAAGTTCGAGCGAGAAATATTATAAGAACGATTGATCTTTTGGTTCCTTAGCGGTTACCTAATCACAACCAATTATAACCTCCATTAATGAAAATCAACATGGATAGGGTCTTAACCTAAGCACCACTCTCGGGACCTCGAAACATGCCCACACGATGAGTAGATTCGATCCCGGGCCTTAAGGATTGAAACCCCAAGTCAAAAACCCTTAAAAACACTCAAAACGGGACTTTGAAGGAACAGAGTAGCACTACAACGTTGATCCCTAGCGCCCCAGCGCTATTCTCAGAACCCCCAACACGCCCAAAAGCCCCCTGTGTAGTGCTGTAGCGCCCTAGGGTGGGCGCTATAGCGCTACCTCCAGACCAGGAACCCCCTAAAACCTCCTTCTTCATATCCTTCTATTCTAACCTGATTCCAATGCTTCCAAATCCCATTTTTGGTGCCAAATGAACCCAAAAACCATCCCAACATACCCCAAACATCACAACCATAAGAACCCTAGCCAAAACTCCCAACAAAACCAAGTATTCAACCTAGAAATCACAGCTGTAAAACAGAACTAAAACAGGGCAAACCAAGGAATTCAATGATTAGAAACTTACCCAAAGCTCAGCTTATGATGGTCTTCAATGGAGGAACACACTCCCAAACTCCCAAGGCTTACTTCCCAAGCTTGAATCCTCAAGAATGGTTCAAAAATCACAAAGAAAGTGAAGGAGAAAGAAGGTACGGGAAAGCTCTCCAAGTTACTCTGTTTTCTACCTCTTTCTTAGCTCAAAAGTGGTTATATCTATCCTAGGGGTAAAAAGACCATTATACCCCTAGGTCAATTTAAAGTTTCTAAAGGCTCCCAAGGGCAAAATTGGTATTTTCCACCTATCTCGTTAATCATAATTAACGCTCTCCAATTCTCGCTATTCTCGATAATCTCAAACACCGATAATTCATATCCCATTACCCTTTAATTCCCGATAACGCTCTAATCATTAAAATCACCCCGAGACTCAACCCGAGCCCCGAACTTAAAACCTGTTGTGACTAGACCGCTAATCAATAATCCAAGATCGTCTCATGCCGAATAGCTTGAACAAACCCACATTATAATGTGGTCTCAACGATATATCACCGACATGCATACAAATATACAATTATACCCTCAATGGGCCAAATTACCATCAACCCCTGTATTTAAAATGTGGACCCACATGCATGCATTTAACATCATATTAGAATATAATTCACATATACATGCATTCTATCAATTAATGGCATAATTAAGCAAGTATGCCCTCCCGGCCTACTAATCCCGCCATTAAACCACATTGGAGAATTCAGGGCATTACAAACAGCTTGAGGAAGAACGGGGTAAAGAGTACCCAAGAGTTTCTAGATCGAGCTAATCGGTACATCAAGCTCGAAGACGCGATTGCCAATGAGGGGATATCGCCTACGAAAGGCAAGGGACCGAAGGAAGAACCCACCAAGGTCACCAACGGGTCGGATAAACCCAATGGCAACGGCAAGGGCAACGGGAACGGAAGTGGCAGAAATGGTGGAAAAAGGGCGAACAATGAGTCGTCAACATCTGAGAATAAACGCCCCAAGGGCAATAGATATGACTCGAGATTCACCAACTATATAGCTCTTGTTGAAAGTCGAGCAGAGGTCTACCCGGCGACCAGCTCTAATGTTCCTTATAAGCGACCCGCACCTATAAGGAAGGATATCTCCAAGAGATATACAAATAAATTCTTCCATTTTACAACGACTATGGACATGACACTAATGAGTGCAACTAGTTGAAGGACAAGATTGAGTTCCTGATCAGGCAGGGACACCTAAGAAGATATGTGTGAGCCGCAGGAGGGTCCCAGCGAGAGGCTCAGGGTGGCAACGAGCAAGCGCCTGCACGCCAATGCTCGCCACCTTTATAGCCAGATCCTGTGGCAGGCACGTTACTCACCATCTGAAGTGGCCCACACCTTGTAGGGGACAGTGGGAAGGCGAGGGGACAATACGCTTGAACCCTACGCCACGACCAGGACATCGAGATGATGAGTGTGGAGAATCGAGCACCAAAGAAAGCTCGAACAGAGGAGGAATTGATAACCTTCTCTGAGGACGATGCCCAACACGTACGATTCCCACACTCTGATCCGCTGGTCGTTGACATTCAAATCGCCAACATGATGGTTAAAAGGGTGTTAGTTGACACAGGAAGCTCAGTCAATATTTTATACAAGTCTTCACTAGAAAGAATGAAGTTGTTCGTCAAGGACCTAGAGCCATGCAACCAAACAATTTATGGTTTTTCTAGCGAAGGGCTTGCCCCAACTGGGTCAATTAAGCTCCCAGTTATGGCAGGAACTGAACTTGCAAACAGGACATTACTCACTGCTTTTATAGTAGTCGATTGTCCTTCAGCATATAATGTTGTAATTGGGAGGCCAATTCTGGTCGACCTGCGAGCCGTTACCTCGATATGGCACCTGGCCATGAAATTCCCAACCGACACAGGGATAGGATGCGTGTTGGGGAATCGGTGGGAAGTGAGTGAGTGCTACAACGCCTCGATATCTAAGGCAAAGAAGAGTGTATCGAGGAAAGTTTCCGGAAAGGAGTTGCAAATGGCAATTGATGTACAAGCCCAATCAGGTGATGATGTCACCAAATAGGGCGTTGCCCAAAGTGAGGACAGAGATTTAGATCCTCGCTTTGGTGATTTTGATGAAGAGATAGGACCCATCGAGGACCTTGAGGAGGTCCAACTCAATGAAGAAAATCCGACCAGGGTTGTGAAAGTCTATAAAAACTTAGAGACAACAACGAAGCAAGCATTGCTGGAATTTTTTAGGAAAAACCAGGAAGTCTTCGCCTGGTCGCACAAAGACATGGTTGGAATAGACCCTGCTGTCATTAGCCATGTCCTAAACATAGACAAGAGTTTTCCACCAGTACAGCAGAAAAGGAGGCTGCTCGATAAAGATAGATCGAAGGCTCTAAAGGAAGAAGTCGAGAAGCGTAAGGAGAATGGATTCATCATGGTGGCGTTTTATCCATCATGGGTCTCTAATCCCGTGCTCGTTCCCAAGATGAATGGAAAATGGCGAACATGCGTGGATTTCACAGACCTTAATAGAGCCTGCCCTAAAGATTGTTTCCCGCTCCCAAGAATCGACCAACTGGTCGATGCCACTGCAGGGCACGAGATTCTCTCATTCATAGATGCATACTCTGGATATAATCGGATCAGTATGCATCCTCCTGATGAGGATCACACTAGCTTTCGGATTGACACATGGCTTTACTGTTACAAAGTAATGCCCTTCAGTTTGAAAAACGCTGGTGCGACTTACTAGTGACTGGTCAACCACATGTTTAAGGAGATGATCGGGACAAACATGGGAGTATATGTCGATGACATGCTGGTTAAGTCAAAGAAGGGAGAAGGGCATATAGGGGACTTGCAAGAATTCTTCAACGTCTTGAACAAATATCATATGAAGTTGAATCCCCTCAAGTGCTCCTTCGGAGTAGGATCGAGGAAGTTCTTGGGATTTATAGTAAACTCGCGAGGAATTGAGGTCAATCTTGAGAAGATCAAAGCCCTGGTCGATATGAAATCGCCAACAAAGATAAAGGATGTTCAAAGCTTGACCAGAAGAATTGCTGCTCTCAATAGAATTGTTGCGTCCCATTTTTCAATCTACTCAGAGGCAACAAGAAATTCGAATGGACGAAGGAGTGCAAACAGGCTTTTCAAGCTTTGAAAACGCACATGTCGCAGCCACCAATTCTATCAAAACCTGTTGATAAAGAAACTTTGATCATTTACTTGGCAATCACAAAATACGCTGCTAGTGCTGTCCTGGTAAGAGAAGAAGAAGGCGTGCAGAAGACTGTTTATTATGTAAGCAAGAGGCTAATAGGAGCGGAGCTGCGATATCCACCTATTCAGAAGTTAGCCTATTGCTTGATCTTGGCCTCCAGGAAGCTGTGACCCTACTTCCAAGCTCACCCAATCACAATTTTGACCTACCAACCTCTACGAAAAGTTCTGCAAAAGCCAGAAGTCGGGGGCAGATTGTTGAAATGGGCGGTCGAACTTGGGCAATTTGATATCTCTTACTTGCCATGAGCAGCGATAAAAGGGCAAGCCCTGCCAGACTTCGTCGCAGAATTCACTGGACTTCCAAATAGCGAGTAGCCAGGAGCACCTGAAGAGCCTGAGCCTCAAAGCCAAACTCCTTCATGGAAGCTGTTCACGGATGGCTTTTCTAATGAGCATCACGCAGGAGCAGGAGTGATTTTGATAACGCCTAAGGGGCATCGATTTCACTGCGCAATCAGGTTCAACTTCACGGCATCCAACAACGAAGCAGAGTATGAGGCGTTTCTCGCAGGATAACGATTAGCCAGAGGCATGAACATAAAGTCACTTGATATCTATAGTGACTCTCAGTTAGTAGTCAATTAGATCATTGGGGAATACCAGGCCTGAGGTTTAAAAATGGTCGCTTACTTGAATAAAGTGAAGGATCTATTGGCGCAGTTTGATAAGTACACTCTCCAGCAAGTACCTCGCGACCAAAATTCAAACGCTGGTGCTTTGGCCAAATTGGCAAGTGCCAAGGATGCTGACGCTCTGAACATAGTGCCAGTTGAACGACTATCTGTACTAAGCATCCAAGCAGAGGAAACCTCTTTGGTGATCTAGGTAGCGGATACATGGATGGCACCTTACATAGAGTATCTAACGCAAGGCGTGTTACCGACAGACAGAAACAAAGCTAGGACCCTTCAGTGGCAGGCTGCTAGGTATATTCTAGTCGAGGGAATCTTGTACCAAAGGGGATACTCAATGCCATTCCTCAGATGTATTTCTAAAGAAAATACCAAAGAATTGATGAAAGAGGTCCACGAAGGTTTTTGTGGGGACCATGCTGGGGGCAGAGTTTATCAAAAAAGATCCTAAGACAAGGACACTTCTAGCCAACAATGAATGAAGACTCGATGGAATTTGTACGGAGGTGCGATAAATGCCAAAGGTTCTCCAAAATCCCACGAGCAGCCCCTAATGAGCTAAAACAGATGCAAATTCCGTGGCCATTTGCTGTCTGGGGTATAGACTTAATCGGATCTTTGCCCACAAGAAAAGGCGGTGTCAAGTACGCTGTAGTGGCTGTTGATTACTTCAAAAATGGGCCGAAGCTAAGCCACTCACGACCATAACGACCAAGAAAGTACTGGACTTCATGGTCAAAAACATCGTGTGTCGGTATGGATTACCAAGAAAGATTGTCTCAGACAACGGCACCCAGTTTGATAGTGATCTGTTCACAGATTTTTGCGAGCGACATGGAATTATCAAGAGCTTATCCTCAAGCAAACAGACAAGTCAAAGCAGTCAATAAAACGCTAAAGGATACTCTGAAGAAAAGACTTGAGGAAGCTAAGGGGGCATGGCCGGAGTAATTGCCTGAGGTCCTTTGGTCGTACAGGACTTCCCATCAAACAACAACAGGCCATACTCCATTTTCCTTAGCTTATGGATATGAGGCTATGTTACCTGTTGAGTTAGATCCACCGTCGCACAGAAGAATAACGTACGATCAAGGCTCCAATAGCCAGCTATTGATGGAATCTCTTGATTTGGTCGATGAAAAGCGAGAGCAAGCCCAACTATGAGTAGCAACTTACTAGCAAAAGGTCGCCCGACATTTCAATTCTAAAGTACGTGAAAGGAGATTCAATGTCAGAGATCTAATACTTCGAAGGGTTTTCCTTAACACCCGCGACCAGGCTGTTGGAGTACTTGGACCTAATTGGGAAGGACCGTACCAGATTGAAGAAGTCCTCCATCCAGGCACTTACAAACTTGCTCGCTTAAATGGAGATCTCATTCCTTGCTATTGGAATGGAGAACACCTGCGCAAGTACTATCAATGAAAAATTCTTCTTAAAGAATTGGCTTGTATTAATATTACTTTTTACAAGTTATGAAAAAGGGTTGGTCATTGTATGTAACTGATCGCTTATAAGTGTAAGATCATTTCGGTGATCACTCGTACAGACACGATTTGTCCATTTATTACGAGAAATATAAGGGACTGTGTGCAGCCAACCATTCTTGACCACTATTCTATTTATTACAAGTATTTGCTCATTATGTGTGTTGTTTTGCTGTATTATCGATTTAAATTCTCTACTACGTGCAGAAATGTTCGAACAGGTTTCGGTCAAGGCAAGTGACCGAGGACCTAAAGCTCCTCAATCACTTGGGGGGCATATAAGGAATCTAGTAAGCAAAACATATCGAGAGGTATGTAAACACACGAGCAAGATAAGGGAAAGCATGCTATGGTACTTAGAGTATTTTTCAAAAATTTTGTATTTTGTTAAATCAATCCAAAGTACTATGCTAAGTTCGGTCATGCGAACAGATGTTATAATAAAAAAGCAAATATTATAATATCAAAATGAATCCTTTACACCGCGAGTAGCTGCAGCCTCTTGCCTGCTCGCGATCAGGTCCGCCTCAAGCTTCTTGGCCTCGCGGTAATTGATAAGGTTAGACTCCTTATACTGGTCCCTTGATTCGACGGCTCTGTCCAGGACAGTCTACTTCCCCCTAAGCTCCTCAGCTAATTTATTCTTCTTCTCGAGCAATGTCGCATTTTCCTTTTGAGCCACCTCAAGCTGCTCGACATGTTTCGCTTTGACAGCTTTAATCTCCTCAGCATCTCGTTGCTCGACTGCTTTGGATTGCTCGGTGATAACCCCCGAGCGGAGCCGGCCGGCAGTAACGGTCAGCATTGCCTGCAAACAGAACAAAAGTTAAAATGACTATAATAGACGAAAGGATGGAGTATCCGAAAGAAAAGGCAACTTACACTCGCGAGTTCGTTCAGTGCGCAGGTTAAGATCTGGTCGACATCCATTGACTCTGTCCCGGCCATGGCCTCTCGGCAGCGCTCGTGCCTCAGGATCTTTGCCATCCTGTCCTTGGCTGATCTCAGAGCGCGACTCGAAATGTCACCCTCTGATGGAGCAGGGGCAGCTGGCTGAATCTGGTCAGCAGGAGTCAGTGGAGAAGGGGTCGTATCGACTGGTGCAGGCAGAGTGTGCTGCTCGAGGGGAGAAGGAGGTGGTGTTGTGTTTGTTGAAGGACCAGCTGCTGGAGGGTCCACAATGTGGGTCTTCTTGGCTGGGGGTGCCTTGCTGCACTCCCCTTGATGCCGCCTGCTCACTTTTTTCTTGCTCGCAGGAGCCGCAGGGGCTTCGGGCGCACTGTACATATCGAACATTTCTTCGGATGGCATATCTACAAGAAGACAAGTACACAAGCAGTTAGACAGTATAAACAAATAAGTGTGCTATGTCAAAAAGGAAACAAAGACAATTGTAAGTAAAATACCCAAACTATAATTACTAGTCGCTATATTATATACTTTACTAGTGTTACACTCACTCTTTGGCATGAAGAAGTCTGAATATAAAGTGGGAATTGGCAAACTATCTAAGAGTGAGAGATCAGTACCGTTCTCATCTGAAGATTCGTTGATCGGTGCAAGGGGTTCAGAGGCTTTCTTTTTACCCTTTCCCTGAGGGGCAGGGGGCGCAGCCGCTCGCGGGGTGCTGGAGGGTTCCCTAATTGTCACACCAATTGGTCTCCTCCCTTGAGGTTGTGACACGTCTGGGAGCTGCTCGGGAATTTCCTCGCTGGTAGCACTCCCCGCAGTGGACTCCCTCACGTCCTGGTGAGGGGCCAAAAGCCCAACCAGTCTCAAGTTGGCCTCAGTGACCAGATGTTTGATGCTCTTCTCTACATCAGACATGCTGGCCAGTAGGGCTTCTCGAAGCTCCATCTCTGGAGTAGGAGCTGGTCGTAGCCATGGACTTGAAGAAAGCTAAATTTCTAAGGAAAACATAGACAAAACAACGGAAAATAAGCGACCAGAGAAACAGAGAAGTTACCTTCTTGGGTGAAGGCTAAACTGTTGGCGACCAGGTCGGTGGTTAAAAGTTACTCCTGGTAGTGCTTTCCTACATTGGACTTGTAGGTAGTCCCACTCAGGAAGGTTCGGGTCGTTTCCTGGTGGCAGAAATGAAAGAACCTCGTATTATCTTGGTTGGGGTTAGATATAAGGTCGAACAGATAGTTGACCTCGTGTGGCGTAGGAACATGCCACTTCTTATAACTGTATAGGATATAGAGTGCGGAAAGCATTCTATACCCATTGGGGGTTATTTGGAAAGGAGCGACCCCAAAATAGTTGGCCACTCCTTGAAAGAAAGGATGAAGAGGCAGGATTGCCTCTGCCTCAATGTGATACCTTGACCAGGCGCTGAAGGCGCCACCAGGAAGATTTTCCCATTGGTCGGAGGTAGGGAGAAATAAAGTAACCCCAGAAAGTCCATACTTCCTGAGGAAATTATTTATCATCCTAGTGGTGATAGTACTAGGAGGAGCAAGATACCATTCAACGTCTGGTTGAATGGCGTTTTGGAGTTGGGCATGAGTTTGGATTTCTGGGTCGGGGGAATTTTCTTCTCGACCACTAGTCGAAGGAATTTCAGCCTGAGGAGCAGGCTGATTTGAAGGAGGAGTGGATGGTTTCTTTTTCTGGGCTTTGGACTTTACTCAACCCATGTTTTGAGGTAGGGTTGATGTATTGTTTGAGGGGATACGAGAAAAAGGGATCTCCGAGATTAGTTGTGACGGTTGTTCTTCGTCCTCGAGAAGTTGGGCCAGCAGATCGTCGTTGATAGGCCTCTCACCTCCCCACGGATCTTGCATGAAAATCTGTGAATAGAAAAGGGGAGATGAGAATCTATGGCCTAAAAACTTGTGTTTAATAGTTGGAATAATGTTGCTTGTGTATAAAAGTTAAGCTTTTATACGACTAGCAGCATTCTAACAAAAAATACTATATTTCAAGCGAACAGTTTGGAAAAATGGATTAAAAAGCAGAAGTGAAAAGTTTTTCAGGAAAAACTTTTCGACTCTAAAAGGGCGGGAAAAACTCAGTTTTTCTACTTGCTCAGAAATCGAATTTTTACTTCAATTTCACGCCCTAAGTTAAATATCCTAACTACCAAACTAATTCTTAAACCCTATAAAGCATTATTTCACTACCATATCAGACACAGACCAGTGTAATCGTCTACCCTGAAGCAATTTTTCAAGAATAGTCGAGAATACTCAAAAAATTAGAATGCAAAATGAAGATAAATCAGGTGTTGCATGGAATCCCAAACGACTGAAAGGGTTGATAAACTTACTTGGAGAATGATTGAAGCAGGTCTCTGAAATACTAAGTCGGTTGGTTGGGCAGAAACTCTGTGGATCGTCAAAGTCGACTGGATTTCCGAAATGCTTTGTGGTTTGTTCTTCAGTGTTCTTGAAGAAAGAAGATTGGTAAAAAGTGAAAAGTAAAAGGGATGGATTATTTATATTGATCGTGGCACTGTAAAAGAGGTGATCTACTTTTTTCAATGCATGGGGAAACGCAATAGCCGTCAGACAAATTTTGGGAAACTGAAAAGACCTGATTGGACATGATTGGTTGCCTTTTCCGAAAAGGCATGGGTGGCTCTAAACTTGGGGCCAAATATTTATCCTAAGTTTCCTAAGTTTACTTTATGCTGGTTACAGTAAAATAAACTTGGGGCCAAATATTTATCCAAAACGGCTCCTAATGACGTGGCAAGAATTTCTCACACGTGGTCGGCACGTGGCATCATCAAAGTGAAGGGGAACTGCTCGACTATCGACCAGATCCTTATAGCTTCATCAGACCTCGCGATTAGATGCGACCAGCCTGGTCGCATGCTACGGTTTATTTCCTTTAAAGATATGTAATCTTGTAATAAATACATTTATTATTTCCTCTTTATTGCCTTGATACGCTGATATTAAGGATAATTAAGGCCCATTGGCCCATGTAACCCCCTTGAGCCTATAAATATGAAGGAAATGGATCAAGGAAAGGACTTTTGAACCTATTTTCAATAGACTCATAGAGAGAGCATAAGTGTGATTATCCATCGTTTTGTTGTAAATCTCTGAAGGCTTGTGAAACTCAAGAACCCTAGTTCTTTGATCACGACTTTTGGATTCAACATCAACAATAGCACTAAGTGGATGTAGGTTGTTACCACATTGTTGGGGCCGAACCACTATAAATCATCTGTGTCATTTAATTACCATTTGATTCCATTCTTGATTCTTTCTGTTTATTTGTCGTAAATCTGACTCCGTATCATTGGCCAAATCGAGGGTCAACAGTTATCTAGTAATAATTTTTGGGGATCGGATCCCCTTCTAAATTCACTACTCTATCTTACTCAGCATGAAAACTATTTGAGACTCTAGCTGTAGTATTGGTTTACTAGGGTACATTGGAACTGTTCATTATGTCATAATTAGGTTTGCTTAGTGCAATGTTATCTAGTAATAATTTTTTCGGGATCGGATCCCCTTCTAAATTCACTACTATATCTTAGTGCAATGTTATCTAGTAGTATTTTTTTGGGATCGGATCCCCTTCTAAATTCACTACTCTATCTTACTAAGCATGACAACTATATGAGACCCTAGCGGTAGTATTGGTTTACTAGGGTACGTTGGAACAGTTCATTATGTCATACTTAGGTCTGCTTAGTGCAATGTTATATAGTAATAATTTTTCGGGAACAGATCCCCTTCTAAATTCACTTCTATACCTTAGTGTAATGTTATCTAGTAATATTTTTCCGGGATCGGACCCCCTTCTAAATTCACTTCTCTATCTTACTCAGCATGAAAACTATTTGAGACTCTAGTTGTAGTATTAGTTTACTAGGGTACGTTGGAGCGATTCATTATGTCATAATTAGGTCTGGTTAGTGCAATGTTATCTAGTAATAATTTTTCGGGATCAGATCCCCTTCTAAATTCACTACTATAACTTAGTGTAATGTTATCTAGTAGTATTTTTTCAGGATCGGATCCCCTTCTAAATTCACTACTCTATCTTACTCAACATGACAACTATATGAGACCCTAGCGGTAGTATTGGTTTACTAGGGTACGTTGGAACGGTTCATTATGTCATAATTAGGTCTGCTTAGTGCAATGTTATCTAGTAATAATTTTTCGCGATCGGATCCCCTTCTAAATTCCCTACTATATCTTAGTGCAATGTTATCTAGTAATATTTTTCCGAGATCGAATCCCCTTCTAAATTCACTACTCTATCTTACTCAGCATGAAAACTATATGAGACTCTAGCTGTAGTATTGGTTTACTAGGGTACGTTGAAACAGTTCATTATGTCATAATTAGGTCTGCTTCATGCAATGTTATCTAGTAATAATTTTTCGGGATCGGATCCCCTTCTAAATTCACTACTATATCTTAGTGCAATGTTATCTAGTATTTTTTCGGGATCAGATCCCCTTCTAAATTCACTACTCTATCTTACTCAGCATGACAACTATATGAGACCCTAGCAGTAGTATTGGTTTACTAGGGTACGTTGGAACGATTCATTATGTCATAATTAGGTCTGCTTAGTGCAATGTTATCTAGTAATAATTTTTCGGGATCGGATCCCCCTCTAAATTCACTACTATATCTTAGTGCAATGTTATCAAGTAATATTTTTCTGGGATTGGATCCCCTTCTAAATTCACTACTCTATCTTACTCAGCATGAAAACTATCTGAGACTCTAGCTGTAGTATTGGTTTACTAGGGTACGTTGGAACGGTTCATTATGTCATAATTAGGTCTGCTTCGTGCAATGTTATCTAGTAATAATTTTTCGGGATCAGATCCCCTTCTAAATTCACTACTATATCTTAGTGCAATGTTATCTAGTATTTTTTCGGGATCGGATCTCCTTCTAAATTCACTACTCTATCTTACTCAGCATGACAACTATATGAGACCCTAGCGGTAGTATTGGTTTACTAGGGTACGTTGGAACGATTCATTATGTCATAATTAGGTCTGCTTAGTGCAATTTTATCTAGTAATAATTTTTCGGGATCGAATCCCTTTCTAAATTCACTACTATATCTTAGTGCAATGTTATCTAGTAATATTTTTTCGGGATTGGATCCCCTTCTAAATTCACTACTCTATCTTACTCAGGATGAAAACTATCTGAGACTCTAGCTGTAGTATTGGTTTACTAGGGTACGTTGGAACGGTTCATTATGTCATAATTAGGTCTGTTTAGTGCAATGTTATCTAGTAATAATTTTTTGGGATCGGATCCCCTTCTAAATTCACTCTTATATCTTAGTGCAATGTTATCTAGTAGTATTTTTTCGGGATCGAATCCCCTTCTAAATTCTCTACTCTATCTTACTCAACATGACAACTATATGAGACCCTAGCACTAGTCTTGGTTTACTAGGGTACGTTGGAATGGTTCATTATGTCATAATTAGGTCTGCTTAGTGCAATGTTATCTAGTAATAATTTTTCAGGATCGGATCCCCTTCTAAATTCACTACTATATCTTAGTGCAATGTTATCTAGTAATATTTTTCTGGGATCGGATCCCCTTCTAAATTCACTACTCTATCTTTCTCAGCGTGAAAACTATCTGAGACTCTAGCTGTAGTATTTGTTTACTAGGGTACGTTGTTCATTATTTCATAATTAGGTATGCTTAGTGCAATGTTATCTAGTAATAATTTTTCGGGATCGGATCCTGATAACTCTACAAAATAGAGTTATTTTACCACATTTTTATGCTAATTGTTGCTTAGTCATTGAGTTTTTAAGTAACTTATTGAGTTTTTCAGTAATTTTGAATTTATTAGTCTTATTATAATTTTTTAGATTTTTATATGTTTTTATGGATATTTTATTCTAATTTGTTATAGTTTAATTATTTGAAATTAGTATTGTTAAGTTAGAAATAAAAAGATGCGTTTTTGAGCTTAAATGTTTAAGTAAATTAAGTTTTAATTAATATTTTCAAAGAATTAATATGATTTATTTTATAATTGAAAATATTTTATCATGTCTTAATTTATATTTATTTTGTAGGAATTATGTTGTTTTTTTTTTGCTCTTGAAATCCAAGAAAAAGAAAGGAAAAAAATGGCATTATTAAAATACCAAAAGAAAAGCATATAGGCCCAAGCTCCCAAAGCCCAACCGAATCCTCTAGTCCATTCTTCACCAGCCACCATCCCTCCAGCCGTGTGTGCCTGGCCCACCTGCAGCCCAGCTTCCAGGCCCGCGCCTGCTACTTCCCCACCTGGGCCGCTTGCTCAGCCAAGCCTCCAGCTGCCACCTTCGGCCCAGCCCAACCTCCACATGCCAGCACCTTCACGCCCACACCAGCACCAGCCCACCTCCACACGTTCCTGCTGCACCAAGCCCAGGCCCACCTGAAGCAGCTTCCTAACCTCCCAGCAGCTGCCTGGCCCAAAGCTCCCAAAGCCCAGCCACCTGAAAACTGGCCCATCTCCTTGCCACAGCCCCCTTTGTGGTTATTGAGCCCAACAAATGACTCTCTTGTCCATTTGTCCCCTTGTCCCTAAAATGCCATTTTTACCCATCTTGTCTACACATTTTCACCACAAAATCATCATCACACTCTACAATTTACCCCTATTTTCCATATTATAATTAATTTAATTAATCTAATCAATTTAATTAATTTAAATGATTATTTTAATAATCTCATTTTGGCTATAAATATGGAATTTCAAGACAATTTTTGGTGTGCTTAATTTTTGGGTTACCATCTTCTTTCTACCATTCTCTCTTCCATTTTGGGTTTTTCAAGAGCTTTTTCAAGTATGTATCTTATTTATTTTGTAATTTCTATTCTACTTATGTGCTTCTAATCCTTTTCATAAGATTATTAAGATAATGATGAAGCAACTTGTAACTAGATAATATTTATGTTGTATGTTGATTTCCCTTGTAATGCAACAAAGTTTATGGATTTTTCTTCTTCATATATGTCTTTCATCTTTAATATCTCATATTTTGGATTGTTAGATAATATGCACTTTGTTCTTTATTTTGCAAAAGATAATATTCTTTGTGTAAGATGTGTCATTAAATTGTATACGTTTAATGCTTAGGACAAAAATATTATGTTTTGCCTTATAAATAATGTTATTTGATTTTTTGTTGTTTCATTAGGTTGATTCACATTAAATACTTTAAAATTACACTTTTTTAAAAGTGAAGAAAAATCCAATCTTTTTAAAAGTAATTTGTGCTTAAAATTATAAATATATTTGGAAAATGATAGTTTGACTTATTTTAACTATCACTAAATCTTGAGAATCAATATACTAATAAGTATTATTAAACTTACATTTTGTGGATTCTAGTATCTTAATAATCTTTCTTTTAACATTTATTTTAAAATCACTATTGGTTTATTTTTATTCTCTTAAATAACTTTATTTTAAATCTTTTATTTTATGTTCATAACATTAAATCTCACCAATCTTTGGAGCTAGGTTAGAATTTATTAATTTTGGATTAAAATAGTTTTCTTTTTTATTTTAGACAACTCCTTTGGGTTCGATCTCGTGCTTACACGAACACTATATTTCATATTCGATTTGTGTGCTTGCGAGTTATAATTTTTTTAAAACATACCCATTTTGGGTCACTCAAGTTTTTGGCTCCGTTGCCGGGGAGTTGCAAGAAAGGACACGAAATTTATCTCAAGGTTAGTGAATTCTTCAACTAGTTATTTAATTTTTGTGCCTTAAAAAAACTATATATACAAAAATATAAAAAAATTATATATTTATATTAAAACTAAAAAAAGAGATAAAAAGAAAAGTTGGGACAGTTCTACCACCCATAAAAAAAACACTTATATTTTTATATTTATTGTTTTTTAGTTGACGACACTTGTGCCTCCTATCTATCTTTTTAATTTTTATAGTTGATGGCACTTGTGCCTCCTAATTTTGTTGTAATTTTATTTCTTTTATATCTTTGTTAGTTGACATCACTTGTGCCTCCTAACCTTTGTTGTAATTTTCTTTATTTAACTTGTTGTTATTTTTATTTATTTATTGCAAGTTACTAGTTGATGGCAATTTTGCCTCCTAGCTAGTTGATGACAATTTTGCCTCCTAGTCCTTTATCTTATGTTTTAGTTGATGTCACTTGTACCTTTTTACCTTATTTTTGTTATGGTTGATGGCATGCTATGCCTCCCTACTCTTGCCTAATTTTTGATAGTCTTATTTAATTTTACCTTATTTTTCTTTGTCTTTGATCATATTTTAGTGTAATTGTGAACAAAATACTTGAAAAAAAAAGAGAAACCTAAATCTTGTCCTTTCACCATAAGCAATTTTTGCTTAAAGGAAATTTGAACAAAATTCCCAATCCGCCTCTACTAATTAACCTCGAGGAGTTGTTAGTAGTGTGCGAGTAAGTGGAATCAAATAGGCCTGGGGTTAAGTAAACCATAAAAAATTTATTGTTGGGAAATCTCTAAAAATTCTAAGTATGCTCTGTGGTTGCGGTTTTAACTGATCTTCCACATCAGAAAATTGCTTGTTTGAGATTATTTTTGTTGCCTTGTTTGTGAAAATTGTATGCATCATTGGGAACGTAACTCTAAAAATTGATTAGTAAAAAGACGTTTATCTTTGTTTGAAACTGAAAGTGTTAGTAAAAATTTGAGCATCATAGAACCAATTGCTAATCCTGTTGATGAAAATGTTGTGCCTGAAAAAACTTTGCTTGAATATTTTGCACCTATTTCATCTAATGCTCCTTCATGTATTTTTCTTCCAACCACTTTTGCTAACCATTTTGAGCTTAAATCATCAATCATTCAATTGTTTCCATCTTTTTATGGGTTAGATAGAGAGGATCCTTACATGCATGTCAAAGATTTCTTAGAAATTTGCTCAACATTTAAATTTAAAAAAATTTCTGATGAGTCGGTCAAGCTAAGATTGTTCCCTTTTTCATTAAAATACAAATCAAAAGCTTGGTTAAATTCCCTTCCCACGAGGTCTATAACTACATGGGATCAACTTTATAATAAATTCTTGCTGAAATTTTTTCCTATGTCTAAAACTGATAGTCTAAGGAGAGAAATCTTCGAGCTTTTTCAAAAAGATAATGAAGAGTTCTATGAATGTTGGTAAAGATTTAAAGATTTATTATTAAAATATCCTCATCATGGTTTTGAAAATGGAGACTTGTAAAATATTTTCATGATGGTTTGACTCCCTCTAATCGAAAAATGATTTAATCTATGCATACTGGAAATTTAATAAAATTTCAAGGACAAGAGGCTTGGGACGCCCTTGAAGATTTATCTGTCAATTCACAACAATGGAATTATTTTGATCCTAGGTCTAGGTCAACTAATTCACCAAAAATAGGAGGAAGGTATGAAGTAAAAGAGGAATTAGACTTAAGAACATCCTTAGACAAATTAGCGAGAAAAGTAGAAGCTTTAGCCATAAGCCAAACTATAAACTCTCCACTACAACCAAGAAAAGATGTTTGTTCTATATGTTATAGTCCTTGCCATAATGCCCAATCTTGTCCTTCCTACCAAGAAGCCTTTTCTGAGGAGGCCAATGCTCTTCATGCATATGGGAAACCAAATGATAGCCCATTTTCATCCACCTACAATCCAAATTGGAGAAACCATCCAAACTTTTCATGGAGACAAAACCAACCTCAAATGAATCAAGGGCACCAATACAACACGCAAAACCAAACTCATGCCCCAAAAACTCAACCATATCTTCAACAAAGGAAACCTTCCTTAAAATATACTTTACAACAATTTATGCAATCCACTCAACAAATCCTACAAAATCAGTCTCAATCAATTACCAAACTCGAGACAGAAGTAGGACAACTCATCACTGCTTTAGCTGATAGAGAAAAAGGAACATTCCCTAGTCAACCTATCCCTAATCCAAAAGGTCAATATGAGATAGGAAAGTCTAGTCATAATGGAGAAGTCAAATCAATTTCAACTCTTAGGCCCGGAAAGAACATTGTCAAACCTGATTACATACCCAATGTTGAAAAAGAAAAAGAAAAAGAAAAGAGTCAGCCTTCTAGTTCTAATGCCAATGACTCTTCAAACAAGGAAACTCCAATCCATCATTTCATTCCAAAACCCCATTCCCACAAAGATTACTTCCAATTAAAAAAGGCGGCCACTATAATGACATCTTAGAAGTTTTTAAACAAGCTAGTATCAATATCCATATCTTAGATGTCATTAAACAAATTCCTGCCTACTCTAAATTTTTAAAGGATCTTTGTACTGTTAAAAGAAACACTAATGTTCCTAAAAATGCATTTTTAACTGAACAAGTTAGTTCCATTATTCAATATAAGAGTCTTGTTAAATATAAAGATCTTGGGTGTCCTATAATTTCATGCATTATTGGTGATCATTTTATTAACAAGACTTTACTTGATTTGGGTGCTAGTGTGAATTTATTGCCTTATTCTGTTTATAAACAACTTGGTCTTGGTGAACTAAAACCTACCTCTATAACTCTTCAATTATTCGATCGTTCTGTGAAAATTCCTAGAGGCATTATAGAGGATGTTTTGATAAAAGTTGATAAATTTTACTTTCCTGTTGACTTCATTGTCCTTGATACTCAACTTGTGGAAAATATGCATGCTCAAATTCCTATCATTTTAGGTAGACCATTCTTAGCTACATCTAATGCAATCATAAATTTTCGTAATGGTGTTTTGAAATTATCTTTTGGAAATATAACTGTTGAATTTAATGTTGATAAATTTGTTGAGTGTGAGGAAGTGCATGAAGTTAACATGATAGAAAGTATTTGTGAAGACGATGGAAATGACTTACTTGACTTTTGTGAAAAATACTTTGGTATGAACTTGCATGTTGACGACTCTAATGATGATGTGAATTCTTTGCTAGAGTGTATACCCTTAAATGAAACCAAAGTTGAACCTTTTTCACCCTTAGATCATGTTCAAACAATTTTTGAGTCTCCAAAGTTAGACCTTAAACCTTTGCCAGAAAATTTAAAATATGCTTTTCTAGGAGAGTTTGAAACCTTACCTATTATCATAGCATCCGCCTTAGATAAAGAACAAGAAGATAAATTGTTAGGTGTCCTTAGAAAACATAAAGAAGCCATAGGTTGGACCATTGGAGAAATTAAAGGAATTAGCCCATCCATATGTATGCATAGAATCCATCTAGAAGAGAATGCTAAAACCTCTCAGGAATGTCAAAGAAGGCTAAATCCAAATATGAAAGAAGTAGTTAGAGAAGAGGTCATAAAATTGTTAGACGTAGGTATCATTTACCCTATTTCTGATAGTCAACGGGTTAGTCCAGTTCAAGTTGTGCCTAAGAAGTCTAGGATCACTGTTGTTGAAAACGAGAAAAATGAATTAATTCCTACTAGAGTACAAATGGGGTGGAGAGTGTGCTTAGACTATAGAGAGCTGAATAATGTTACTAGAAAAGACCATTTCCCATTACCCTTTATGGATCAAATGCTTGAACGTTTAGCTAGCCATGCATATTATTGCTTTCTTGATGGGTATTCGGGATATAACCAAATCCCCATTGCCCCAGAAGATCAAGAAAAGTCTACATTTACATGCCCTTTTAGAACTTTTGCCTATCGTCGCTTGCCTTTTGGATTATGCAATGCACTTGCGACTTTTCAAAGGTGTATGATTTCAATTTTTTCTGACATAGTTGAAAGATTTCTTGAAGTGTTCATGGATGACTTTTCTGTATTTGGTTCTTCTTTGGATGAATGTTTGCGCCATCTTTCACTTGTTTTAATTCGTTGCAAAGAGAAAAACCTTGTGCTTAATTGGGAAAAATGTCATTTTATGGTTAAAAAAGGAATTGTTTTAGGTCATGCAATCTCATCCGAAGGAATAGAAGTTGATAAAGCTAAAGTTGATCTTATTTCAAAACCTCCCCCACCTAAAACTGTGAAAGAAATTAGATCATTCTTAGGCCATGCCGGTATCTATAGGATATTTATAAAAGAGTTTAGAAAAAAATCTTGGCCTTTATGCCATTTACTTGGAAAAGAAAATGCTTTTGTCTTTGATAATAATTTCCATGTTGCCTTTGAAAAATTAAAAAAATTGTTGACTACTGCACCCATTATTCGACCCCCTGATTGGAAAATACCTTTTGAAATAATGTGTGATGCTTTTAATTATGCTATAGGTGCTGTCTTAGGACAAAGACTTGAAAAAATACCTCATGTAATTTACTATGTTAGCAAAACTTTAAATGATGCTCAATTAAATTATTCCACAACCGAGAAAGAATTGCTTGTTGTTGCTTTTGCATTGGAGAAATTTAGATCTTATTTATTAGGGTCTAAAATTATTGTCTATTCTGATCATGCTGCATTAAAATATCTCTTGTCAAAAAAAGATGCTAAGTCCCGTTTGATCCGTTGGATCCTACTTTTACAATAATTCGACTTGGAAATTCGTGATAAAAAGGTATTTGAAAATGTTGTGGCTGATCATTTATCCAGACTAATTGTTGAAACTATACATGACTCCACTCCTATCACTGAAACTTTTCCTGATAAATAATTGATGCATGTTTCTTCCTTGCCTTGGTATGCTTATATTGTTAATTATTTGGTCACTAAAGAAATACCATCTCATTGGTCTAAGCATGATAAATCTAAATTTTATTCTGAGGTGAAAATTTTTATTTGGGATGATCCTTGCTTCTTTAAATACTGCATTGATCAAATAATTAGAAGATGCATTCCAAATTGTGACAAATCTAAAATCATATCTTTTTGTCATGATCATGCATGTGGAGGACATTTTAATGGTAAGAAAACAGCTGCTAAAGTTTTACAATGTGGTTTTTATTGGCCTATTATCTTTCATGATACATATGTTTATTGTAAGCTTGTGAACGTTGCCAAAAGTTAGGAAGTTTAACTAAAAGAAACATGATGCCTTTAAATCCTATTCTTATTATTGACATATTTGATGTTTGGGACATTGATTTTATGGGACCATTTCCTAACTCTTTTGGTAATATTTATATTCTTGTTGGAGTTGATTATGTGTCTAAATGGATTGAAGCTATTGCATGCCACACTAATGACCACAAAGTTGTGCTTCGGTTTTTGAAAGAAAATATATTTTCTCGTTTTGGTTCACCACGTGCTATCATTAGTGATAATGGTACACACTTTTATAATAAGCCATTTGAACATTTGATGAAACAATATGGCATTACACATACCCACAAACTAGTGGTCAAGTTGAAGTGTCTAATAGGGAAGTTACGCACATTTTAGAAAAAACTATGAATCCAACTAGGAAAGATTGGTCCTTAAGACTCACTGATGCATTATGGGCATATCGCACCGCGTAAAAAACGCCCATTGGCATATCACCCTACAGACTTGTGTATGGGAAGGCGTGTCACTTACCTGTTGAGTTAGAACATAGAGCCTTTTGGACTATTAAGCAATTAAACTTTTCTTTAGACAAGGTAGGTGAGAAAAAGAAAACTTCAATTGAATGAGCTAGACGAAATTAGGAATGATGCATATGACTATTAACAAAAATATAAGGATCGTATGAAATTTTACCATGACAAAAATATTTTGAGAAAAGATTTTTCTCCAGGCTAGAAAGTCATTTTATACAACTCTTGTTTGCACTTATTCCCGGGAAAGTTACGCTCTAGGTAGTCCGGTCCTTACATTGTTCGTATTGTTTTTCCACATGGAGCTATTGAAATTGAAAATCCTAAAAATGGTGATATATTTAAAGTTAATGGACAAAAATTAAAACCATTTTTTGAATTAAAAACCGATGAAGTGGATGAAATCCTCCTTGAGGATCCTATTTACCAAGTTATCTGATTGCTTGCAATTACTCTTGGTAACTTGTGTTAATTTGTTTTGTTATTTTTGTGTGTTTGTTTTCATGTTTACTTTTGTGTGTTATACTCTTGTTAAGTGTTTCTTGCTCTCTTGACGTTGCACCACGATGAGGTACGACCATTCTAAACTCTATCCTCTTGTAAATTGTCATTTATATTTATATTTTGACACATTGAGGATAATGTCTAAATTAAGTTTGGGGGTATTAAGTTTATATGGTTATTATCATTAGGAGAGTATGTTTTATTGTGTTTATAGTTTGTGTTGTTTTTATTGTTTATGTTTTGTGTTAATTTTTGTTTTATTGTATTTTGTGTAGTTTGTTTGAAAAAAACTTTATTAATTTTTGTGTTGTTTTGTTATATATATATTGTTGTCTTTTTAAAAACAAAAAACAAAACAAAAATCACAATTTTTTTTTTCATTTTCATAAAAAGTCAAAAAAAAAAATTGGTGATATTTTTAATTTTCAATGATAAAAATCTTAATTGAGTTTGAATTTAATTCTCTTTAAAATATGAGTAATTTTTAAGCTTTGTATTTAATTATTGGGTCAATTTTGCTTGTAACAAAAATTGCATTTTTCATAACAAGAACACTTTTATTTCTTATAAGTTTAAGTGAAAAATATTTTTAATGAAAACCTCTTTTTAAAAGAAAAATTGACAATTTAATTAATTACATAAGCTTAAAATTTATCCATTATAATTTTTGAGAACTATTGTCATTGTGCAATTTTTGAGAAAATCATTTTTATATCAGATCCCCTTCTAAATTCACTACTATATCTTAGTGCAATGTTATATAGTATTATTTTTCCGGTATCGGATCCCCTACTAAATTCACTACTCTATCTTACTCAGGATGACAACTATATGAGACCCTAGCAGTAGTATTGGTTTACTAGGGTACGTTGGAACAATTCATTATGTCATAATTAGGTCCGCTTAGTGCAAATGTTATCTAGTAATAATTTTTCGGAATCGAATCCCCTTCTAAATTCACTATTATATCTTAGTGGAATGTTATCTAGTAATATATTTTTGGGATCGAACCCCCTTCTAAATTCATTACTATGTCTTACTCTTTAGGACAACTAGGGTACGTTGGAACAATTCATTTGATCATAATTAGGTATGCTTAGTGCAATGTTTTCTAGTAATATTAGCTTGGGTCCGAATCCCCTTCTAAAGTCTCTATTGTATCAACTGAAAACCTATTGGACAACTATCTGAGACTCTGCGATACTATTTCTGTTCTAGGTGAATAGGAACGTGAGAACTTTTCCTTATGTCATGATTAGGTATGCTTGGTGTAATCTTATTTAGTAATTAATATCATAAGTAATATAAGACCGATATTGGATCACCTTCTAAAGTCATAACTCTGTATTACTCTATATGATAACTATTTGAGACTCTACGGTAGTATTGGTTATCATGGTGACTAGGGTAGGTTGGAACGGTTCTCTAGGTCATAATTAGGTCTGCTCGGTGCAATGTTAGTTAGTAGTTAATATCATTAGTGTTCGATATTGGATCACCTTCTAAAGTCACAACTCTGTATTACTCTATAGGATAACTATTTGAGACTCTAGCGGTAGTATTTGTTAGCACGGTGACTAGGGTAGGTTTGAATGGTGTTCTAGGTCATAACTAGGTCTGCTTGGTGCAATGTTATCTAGTAATATTTTTTTGGGATCGGATCCCCTTCTAAATTCACTACTATGCCTTACTCTCTAGGGAAACTATATGAGACTGTTGCGATATTATTGTTTGACTAGTGTATGTTGGAACATTTCATTATGTCATAATTATGTATCCTTAGTGCAATGTTATCTAGTAATATTAGCTCGGGACCGGATCCCCTTCTAAATTCTCTATTGTATCAACTGAAAACCTATTGTACAACTATCCGAGACTCTATGATACTATTTGTGTTCTAGGTGAATACGGACGTGAGAACTTTTCCTTATATCATGATTGGTTATGATTGATTCAATGTTATTTAATAATTAAAATCTTGAGTAATATAAGATCGGGGTTGGATCACATTCTAAAGTTACAACTCCATATTGCTCTATAGGATAACTATTTGAGACTCTAGCGGTAGTATTTGTTAGCACGGTGACTAGGGTAGGTTGGAACAATTTTCTAGTTCATAATTAGGTCTGCTTAGTGCAATGTTATATAGAAATATTTTTTCGGGATTGGACCCCCTTCTAAATTCACTACTATGTCTTGCTCTCTAAGACAACTATTTGAGACTCTATTTGTAGTATTGGTTGACTAGGGTACGTTGGAAGTGTTCATTATGTCATAATTAGTTATGCTTAGTGCAATGTTATCTAGTAATATTAGCTCGGGATAGGAACCCCTTCTAAATTCTCTATTGTATCAATTGAAAATATATTGTACAACTATCCGAGACTCTGTGATATTATATGAATCTCAAAATTTCAATGCAAGATTCCCAAAAAAATGAAACTAACTATAGATTAATTACCCTCAATGAAAACTAAATTTTTTGTGCATGTACACGTATGTTTGGGCTTTTTATTTTAAAAAGCAAAAAAATATAACAATAATAATTTATGCAATTTAATACAATTACCACAATTTTTTAATTAAATAAATTTTAAAAAAAATTAAAATTAAGTACAAATTTGATAAGATAAAACTTTCTAATTTTATGATTGGAAGATATTTAAAATTTTAATTAATTTTTCTTAAAACCAAATAAATTTTGAGAATTTAATGAAACAACAAAAATATAATATTAATTTAAATTTATTAATAAAAAAAATAAATTTAAAATTTTTCAGTTACCTTTCTTAAATCTAAAAAAAATCATGTTAATGGAAATTAAGATTAGTAGCTTATCCATCTCACCAAGTGACCACTATTTATCTATCATGCAACATATTTCAACCACTGTTATTAATTGTACCTATAATATATTTTTTTAAAATGCAACAACTTCATTGATGTCTTTTATTCTCTCTATTTTATTTGAACACACAAGTTGTTTCTATATATTTTATAGATCTCATCCACTTATATTCTCTACATGTCTCATCTTTTGCTTATAGTTATAACGGAAAAGTAACCATTCTAGTCCCGGATTATGTCTCCTCCCGAAATTCTAGGTGATCCATACTACCAAATAGTAACAGGTGATATTAATAACACCATCAGACTAGGTGAAGGTTCTGATTCTTTCTTTATTATTCACCTCTTCACAAAATTTTCACGACATCCACTAACTAGTAGGGAACCAAATTTTACAAATTGGATGGTCGATAACAGCATGGAAGACTTTGTTTGTTGCAATACTATTGTATTTCTTTCAAGACAAAAGTTGACGACCAATGAAAATAATCACCCCAAAGTTATCATTGAAGAGATGCTAGGTGAGGCTCATCTCCATCCTTCTATATTTTTTCTTTTAGATAAAATTATTGATTATGCTAGAAAGATGTGGAATGAAGAGGATTTTAATTTCTGTGTAAAAGTGGATGTTCATGTTTTTGTTTATGATCTTCCTCCACAACATGATTCTGACATTAATGGTGACGTTGATAGTGAAGATTATACGGATAATATGACTATTAATTTCGTGGCAGCAAGCGAGCAATCTATTGAAAGATTGGAGAAAGTTTTGATTAAAGATGATCAAATTGTATGTTCTATTTGCTTTGAGAATGTTCATGTTGGTTTGGAAGCTACAAATTATTTATATTAAAAAATTATATAAAAAAGTAATCACTTTTTAAACTTTCGACAAAACCCACTAATTTTTTATTTAATTTTTTATAACGAATGATAAAGAAAAAAAGAAATAGACATATTACAAAATAACAATATTTATAACCATTAAAAAATTCAAATTTCTATTTCATAATAATATGTAAAATTCAACTTACATTTAACAAAAAAAGAAAGAGTACAATCATGTAAATAAAAATTGTAAAAAGAGACAACATTCTTCAATCTTTGATCCAATTTTTCAACCACCACTTTTGAAAAGTAATATCGCGTTCAAGCTTGACAAGTTCAATTCGCATGTAGTAATCTTCCTTTTCTAGAGCATGGATGAGCCTTTGACAAGTTTTAGTTTGGAGTATTTGGAGCTCATGGGCTGGAACACAGTTAAGATTAGTAGAGGTGCTTCCTGACAATAAGAGTTGTTGAATGGTATTTATTTTACTACTAATGCAAAGAAGACGAGTGTTTATATCACACCTCCTATTTTTGAATTGTATTATAAGTTGTTGGACATCTTTTTTTTTTTTTTTTGGAACAATGGTTTCCAAACACTTTGGTTCCTCCGACGTGTGAGATACATCATCTGTAGTACACCCCTCATTCTTTTGCTTCATTTTCCCATTTTTCTTCAGGTCTTCCATTTTATGCTTCCCTTTATCCTTTTTGTTAATGTCTTTCATTTTTTCTTCTCTTTCTCAACCTTATTTTTCATGTAATACTAATACATGTAATAGACTATTTATAAATAATTTTAAAACTTATCATTCAATAGTGTAGTTAATAATGATGTTATCTTATCAAATTAATATGAATAACACCTATTGAGATTCCCTATTATATTTTAGAATTTTTTAATATAAATTAAAAAAAAATTTGTTTTCAAAAATGAATTTATTCTCACAAATTTCTACACATTTGTTAAATCACATGTTTAATTTATCAAGACACATATTCATCTTCACAATACCAATTAAAAAAAATTAATAATTATATATTTTTAAAATATAATTAAACAACATTTATTATGTTCAAAGAACCTAGACAAAGAAACAAAATTAATTCAATATATGTATACATTTATTACACTCTATGAATTATTCAAAAGACAAGTTTTCAATTAAAAAATATTAATTTCGAATTTCATAATAAATTTTAAACAAATTAACATTAATTTTATCCATATTAATTTAATATTATTTTATATTTCGATTTTTATTTAATTCATTTTTTAAAAAAAGTTACACATAATTATTAAAAAGACACTTGTTCAACTTCCCATTGAACAAACACACTTGTTCAAATTTAATTTTCTATTATTTTGAAATTAATTTAAAAATCTATACATAATTATTGAAAAGACTCCTCTTCAATTTCCCATCAAAGAAACAATTCAATTTACCATTGTATTTTTTCGAAATTATTTAATTAAAACTATACATAATTAATAAAAAGACACATATTCAACTTCCAATTTACCAATGTACTTTTTCAAAATTATTTAATAAAAAGTATACATAGTTTTTGAAAAGACATTTGTTCAACTTCCCATTAAACAATAGCAACTGTTCAATTTACCATTGTATTTTTTAAAAAAATTAATTAATAAAAATTATACATAATTATTAAAAATATACATATTCACTTCCCATTCTTCTCATTTAAAAAAATACAATGGTTGGAAGTTGAACAAGTGTCTTTTTAATAACTATGTATTACTTTTTAAAAGACAGTTATTCATATTCCTAACCACCTATCATAAATGTTTTTTATTTTTCTCATCAAATTTTAAATATAACACAAAAATTAGTATAATTTCCAAGATGGAGATTACTATGGAGCCTAGTAGGGTTGATGAAGATAGTGGCAATCATGAAACAAAAAGTGAATCCAACTATGAAGTCAAAGATGCAGAGAATGAGGTTGAATATGAAGGCATTATCTCATGTGAACCAGACAAAGACATTGTTGTTGAAGGCGAAAGTAGCAATACAATTGATCAAGTTAAGTAAGAACAAGGTTTTCATGTACTCAAAAAATGGCCTCAAGCATTACTCGATATGGTGTTTTCGGAAGGCTTTTTTGATGTTGAATCAAGCGACACTGACGGGGAAATAGATGTTGTCCAATTAATTAAAAATATCAACGGTTCACCAACAATATGTACAGATTCGAATGAATAATATAAGGAGCTTGAACGAAACAATGATGGCCAGGTAGATAACATCCCTTCTTCTACCAAAACCTTTCCAAACTCGAAGGGTTTCTACAACATTCTCATGGCAGCAACATGCTTGCGTAGAAGAACAAAAGATATGCATGATTGTCTCGATAAAGGATTAAAATTTGAAACTCGCATCAAGCTTGTGGATTTGGAAGATGCTATTAATAATCTTATTGGTGCAATTTGTGATGCATGATTGTCTCTATATATATGCATCAAGCTTTTTTTGTACAAAGAATTATGTGAAAGCTATTTATATTTTATGTTTACAAGGATCATATGATTGTTGTAAATTAAACCATTATATAATAAAAAGTAAATTTTCATTAGTTCAATCAAACATAAAAATAAAAATCTACAAGATACAATAGTAGATAGACAAACAATCAATTTTCTTACGCTCTCTTCAACTTTTCCATCATTCTCAAGAGCACATCCATATTTTTCAAGTGCTCATCAACTTTTGTTTGTTCCTCTTCGAATAGTTTCTTCATTTTCTCAAATAATGCTTTGCGATTGTCAGATCCAAAACTCACTCCAAGACGATCAATCAAATGTGTAGCAAGCAACACAATCTCTTTAACTTCTTTCTCTCCTAAGTCATCATAATATTGAGTAAATGGACACATTCTTAAAAATATAAAATGATTTCAAACTCTACCTAAAAAAAAGTTTACGTTTGCCTACAAATGATAACAGTGTATATAAGATAAAATGATTTATAAATAGTGTTAAGAACCACATAATTTCGAAATTATGACATTTAAAATATCCAATTTTTTTTTTTTAAAAAAATAAAAACTAAATTCCATTTCGAACAAATACCTAAATTGTTTTGGTTAAATTAATAAATAAGATGGGTAATAATTATGGAAAATATAGCAGTTAATGGGCTATCCATATCTCTAAAATCATGCTCAAATTTCTGATTAGTTAACACTTCTCAAAACATAAAATGAACATATTTCAATTCCCTAAAATAACACAATAATTTTGTTATTGGTTAGGTTGATTATGCATAATTATACCATTAAATTCTAAATGGTTAAGTTGTTATTAACTAGTTTAGTTACTATGCATTGATTTATAATTTAAATTGAAAACACAATTTTGAAATATATTTAATTTTCTTTATAGATAAAAAAGTTTGGTTGAGTTAGTTTGTGTAAAAAATATATATAGTTTATTAAAATTTCTCTTAAACAACGTGAGCAATTAATTTAGAAAATGCCACCTAATTGCATTAAATGCATGTGTTCATAAATTCATTCCAATATCCTAATATCATGCACTGTTTATGATTTGTTGAGTTATTAATTATTTCTATTAAAAAACGTTTACAATTAAGATCATGCCAACTAATTTCATTAAATGCATGTCTCCATAAATCCATTCCAATTCCCTAACATCATGCTCAAGATTCTGATTGGTTGATATATTAATCATTAAATTCGAAATTAACATAAACAAAATTATTTTTATTTAATAAATGTGATATTAATGTCTACAACTATCATTTGAAACTTCCAATAAACATTAACGCTGATTGTGAAAATGATAAAATTTAAAGTGTGTTTTAATATTGTTAATAAATAATTAATTCAGAAATAAACTATTCAAATTCTCCCATATATTGATCATCTTCTAATTTCTCAAAATTGATAAATAATAATACAAATTTCTTTCTTTTACACAACTTGATTGGGAATAACAAAATTAGGGCAAAGATCATTGATGTAATGCTTTTTCGTAGTAATACATTTTTCTCCAAATTTGATGTAGTGGTAAATTGGAGTAGGAGTCGGGTAGTAAGTATTATATTGTCATAATTAAAAAAAAATTAACTTCACAAGCATGAAATATGTTTTGACAAAAAAGAACAACAACAAAAAACCCACCATATTTTGAGCAGGAAGATACTAATTCTTACACTCTTTACTCTTCTTCAACCTCTCATCCTCAGTCAAGAATGAAGAAACCATAGTAACAATCTGCATTTACCAAAAAAAAATTATAACAATCATGCTAAAATTATTAATATATACAAATGAATTACCTCAGTCTCCAAATCTGTTTTAGGTCCAAGATCACGGAAGTCGGACTGTCGTAGAAAACTAAACTCACTTTCAACTATAATTTCCCTATGATAGATACACTAATATACATTATAATATATTGAAAAAATGACAAAAAATAAATACATTAAGATAAAAAAAACTTGCAGTTGATCAGAGTTTGAGAAAATGCATTCTAACACTTCCCTATTACCGAGTTTAAAATGTTCAAAGAACACAACATCATCTTGGCTAATAACATGTTTTTATAAAAATAGTGATGGTGAGGCTTTTTCGCTAATGGATTCACATGTCAATTTTTTTTCTTCTCATATCTACATGGAACTTTATCCTTGGCTTGTAAATCCAGTTTAATAAAGTGTAGTTCATCTCTCAACTCTTTCAACTCATGTTCAATTATTGTCCTCCATTCCATTTCTGATTCCATCACGAATTTCTATACAAAAAAAAATTAATGAAGATTATCACTCTATAAGAAATATTTTTCAAAAATAATAATATGTTTTAAAAATTTACATGATGAAATTTTCAAAACTTTAAAATTCCTCACGTTTTTAGTTTATTGAAGAAAAATGAACTACAAAATAATTTGTAATAATAATGTTTTATTTTTTTTTAAAATTGGCAATTTTTAAAACTCTATAACCTTCAATGTAAATTTAAAACCCTAATAGTTGATATCTAAGAAGTTTGAATAATTTCAAATTTTACAATGGGAAAAAATGATAATTTTTTTATAAAAATAAAGAAACACAAAAATGATTGAAAATCTTGCAAGAAACACTATGAAAAATCTAGAGATTTTTCATCAAACATTTTTTTTAAAAATTGTTCTTGTGAGATTTTACTAAACAAGTTTTTCAAGAGAAATAAGATTTGATCATTCTTTTGAATTTCAAATCCTACATGACAAATAAAACTAAGTAGGAATTTTTTTTAAAAAAAAAGATCTAGTAGTGAATTTCGAAATATGAAATTGGGGAAATAGATGATAAATTGTTTGTAAAAATAAAGAAATTACAAAAATGATTGAAAATCTTGCAAGAAACACTATGAAAAATCTAGAGCTTTTTCATCAAACATTTTTTTAAAAAATTGTTCTTGTGAGATTTTACTAAACAAGTTTTCAAGAGAAATAAGATTTAGTCATTTTTTTGAATTTCAAATTCTACATGACAAATAAAACTAAGTTGAATTTTTTTTTTTTTTTGAAAAAAAAGCTCTAGTAGTGAATTTCGAAATATGAAATTGGAGAAATAGATCATAATTTGTTTATAAAAATAAAGAAAGCACAAAAACGATTGAAAATCTTACAAGGAACACTGAAAAATCTAGAGCTTTTTCATCAAATACTTTCAAAAAAAAAATTCTTGTGGTTTTTCACTAAACAAGTTTTTCAAGAGAAATAAGATTTACGCATCTATGTGAATTTCAAATCCTACATAACAAAAAAAAAGTTGGAATTTTTTCGAAAAAATAGAAAATCTACTAGTGATTTTCGAAAATGACTTAGAAATCTTACTTGAAAACACTTTAAAAATTGGAGCTTATTCAATAAACAAGTTTTTTTAAGATGATTAAATTTTGTATAAAAATATATAATATATATAAATTTCAAAATATGCATCATTAATTAGCCAACTAATTGTAGTTGGGAAGATAAGAGTTATTAATGTATAAAGAATGAATCTGGAAAGAAAATGGAATGAACAAGGAATGAAATGAATGAAGAAGGAATGAAGATATGGAATCTTGGAATGAATCTTAAATAATGATTTTTTTAATTATTTAATTAAATTAAAAGGTGACCGCTATGTCAGCAGGTAGCCCATTACCAAGTTTAAAAAAGTCAAAGATAACATTGATTAACATCTTTAAATGTGGACCATTGGATTAAGATCAATCCAATGACTATTAATTGACAACCCATCCATTGGGAAAAAACTCAATCACCATTAAGAGTGAACCCATATATATATATTTGTACATGTAATTAAGAGATGGTTATTGTCAAGAAGCTCCATATGCAACGTGCAAAAAATAATTTAAAACTCTGAAATTATTGTCAACAAGTACTAAAGTTCATGGTATGCAAAGAATCCATGATCTCATACTCAGTCTCGTGATGATTTCAAAACCTAAACTATAGCTTAAAAATTTAAGGAAAAAAATTCATTTTATTCGACCGAAGGTATATTTAAATTGGAATATTCAAATTTCACTTTTGATTTATTTTAAAATATATTTTTTTATAAGAAAGCAAGACTATATTTGTAATGTCCCAAATTTGTTAATAAAGCTTAGTGCATAGATTAGTGTGCCGGGATGGCATTATTATATATATATATATGTGTAAAACTAATTGATTAAATGTGTGACTATGTTACATACATGATTTATATGATAATATGAATATATATGCATGTTTTTGTGTATTAGATAGGCAGATGGGTCCGTTCTTGTTAATAATGACATATTTGTAAATTTGACCCGCTGAGAATATAAATGTGATTATATGTGTTAAATGATCAAGACCATATTATTATGTGGATATATTTGCAGTATTCGGCTCGAGGAGATCCTAGTGAGCGGATTAGCGGAATAGTCACAACGGGGTCTAATACCCTGCTCGGGGTAAGCCTTAGGGGTATGTTGGGAAACTTAGTGTATATTTGGGATTTAGTGGGTAACGGGTAATTATTTGGAGATTAATTGGGCATGTCAGGATTAGTTGAGAATTTATAGGACCACTTGAGAATTAGCGGGAAATGCAGTAAATGACGGGTTTGTCCTTAAAGGCATTAAGAGGCTGAGATAACACTAGGGGCTTTTTGGTCATTCCTTAGGCTTAGGATAGACTTAACCATGGGATATCATAGTCATTAGGACTCTGTAGAAAGAACCAGAATAGAAGAAGTTTAATCTCTCGGTAGCTCTCTCTCTCTCTCTCTCTCTCTCTCTCTCTCTCTCTCTCTCTCTCTCTCTCTCTCTCTCTCTCCTTGGGGTGCATGGAAGTTTAGTGAAATTCTTGGAGAATTGGTTCAGCAGTTGTGGATTTGAAACTTGAGGATTGTGGATTTAAGATGGGATTAAGTAGAGAAACTCAGAGGGGATCGAAATTGTTGGAAAAACAATCAGAGTGCATAGGGGAATTGGCGTGGTGAGCCCAGTTTACATAACACCAAAAAATTTCCATCTCTCATATAAACAATTTATATGATCAAGAAAAATATCCAGACAGAAACATAAAACATACATTATTATTAATCATGCAACATATATATAAATAAACAACATATTTATAAATATCATATAAACATATACATAAATATTCAAGAACATGAGTATTTACTTCTTGAAGCCTATCAAGTGTCCTTGAGTCTTTTCGTATATATGTCGATCTTCCTATCCAACGCTTTGAGTACTCAAACCACAATCTTCCGGAGTGTTCTCTACACCTCAAGATGTGTGTGGGCACATAGAGAATATGAGTTGTAATTTAGGAATCACAAGTATATCTCAACACATGATAACTTGGATTATGGCTTGAGAATGGTTAAAATAAAAGAAGAAGAAGACAATTTCTTATCTAACAAATTCTGAAACTTTTTCTAAATTCTTACTGACATCTATATGGCTTGTTTTCTTCTTGTCATTCTATAACATATATATAGAGATTATTGTATTACCTAATAATAATAATAATAATATAATGATGATAGAAATTGATTTAAGTAAATATCTAGCTTACCAAATTTAAAAATATTTATTTTTAAATTATTAATTAATTAAATAAATAAAATAAAAATTACACAGATACAATACTCGTACACTGTTATATGCATGGCACAGTCCCTGGACTATGTCATGCGTGAACAACAGTATATTCCCTTTTCAGGGATATTTCAATTTTCTTTTATTTATTCAATTAACTAAAATCAATCCTTACACAAAATATGGTAGTATCTTTTTAAGGAAAAAGATGACAACCATATTTCAAAATTTAAATTTTAAATTCACAAATCAAATTGATGATCATCATTATCATCATCTTTTCAAATTTAATAAATCAAAAAACTATTTTTGACTTATCAATATTATTTTCTCCCACTCAAATGTAACGCCCTACTCCTCAGGGACCGTTACACTATGTATTTTAAATAGTGCTCAACTCGCTAAACAAATCATTTGGTCATAGCCGTGTAACTAAATGTGATTAATGGTTTAGGGTTAAAATATTTGGTTAAAGATACAAACGTTTCACTAAAACGTTTACTGCATACATGGGATCCCAAAATACATTTAAAATGTTAATTACAATAAAAAGTTACAACCTGCCGACCTCGGTGGCAAAATAAGGTTTGACCCTCTTTAAACCCTCGGACGTGGTGGTCGAGCAGCCGCATATGTACACATCGTCACCTAAGCTCTCCAACTCAAGGATGGCCCAACTTTCTTTTCCCTTTACCTGCACCATATAGCACCCGTAAGCCAAGGCTCAACAAGAAAACTTAAACATGCTCATAAGAAATTAATGACATATTTCTAAATCATAACAAGCATGCCTACCAGTAATAACCCTACTCATGCATGCATACCATTCATATATATGACTACAATGTCATATGGGGCCAATTTCCCTAGATAAATGATCAATGCATCATACCGGGGTCCAATGCCCAAAATACATGATTATGGAATCATACTGGGGCTCTGCGCCCAAACACTTGTTTAATAAATCTTACTAGCTCAACGCCCTAGGATAAGGGACTAATGAGTCACCCCAGGGCCCATTGCCCTGTCCTCTGTATAACTAGCCTTGGAGCTGGCCCAACGTACCTAGCGCTTTACATTTCCCCGACCAATAGATCGGTCAACCGTATGATGCGCTCCTGGTTAGAATAAACGATATCAACCAGTGCTCAGCGCGTTATTGCCATCCTTGACTAATAACTTAATGCTTTATGACCAGCATTCAACATGCTAATGTCTTCCCTGACTAATAAGTCAATGCCTTACGACCAATACTCAACGTGCTAGGGTCGTCCTTGACTAATACGTCAATGTTTTACGACCAACATTCCACGTGCTAAGGTCGTACTTGACTAATAATTCAAAGCTTTACGACCAACACTCAACATGCTAAGGTCATCCTTAACTCATAAGTCAAGTCTGAGACACAACCCTAGCCTAGGATATGGGACTAATAAGTCACCCCAGGGCCCATTGCCCTATCCTCTGTATAACCAAACTTGGAGTTGGACCAACGTACCTGGTGCTTTAGTTTTCTCACGACCAATAGGTCAGTCAAACGTATGATGTGCTCCTGGTTAAGCATAACCATAATGACCAGCACTCAACGTGCTATTGCCGCCCTTGACTGATAAGTTAATGTTTTACAACCAGCGCTCAGCGCTATTGCCATCCTTGACTGATAAGTCAAGCCTTTCTCAATAAGATAATGAAAACATGCATATATCAATGTCAAATATCCAGATACAAAGCATTCATCATGCTTAATCAATAATCACAAGCATAATCATAATCATGCACATACTCAGGCATCCATGCCCTATTCATGTTGTCGTTCAGCAACTCGGGCCAAACCATAATCACATGTATCACATACTTGGTGCAGTTTTCTTACCTTTGGTCCAAGTACATGTTACTATTGAATCACCCTCGAGTACGATCCCATTTTGGAGCCCCTGGCGATAACCTAGTCACAACCATTGTAACGTCCTGCGTTTTTAGGTACCTTTAAACGACTCAGGTCGGGATTATTTCCCCGAGTTAAGAATATTATTTTAAATCATATTATATTTGTTTGGAAATTATTCCATGAGTTATTGCTAGCCAAAGTATGAATTTTGTGATTTAAAAGTCAAGATAAGACTTTCGGTCCTGGACCGACACAAAAACCCTGATCGGGTAAAAATCTCGAAAAATAAAATGAAAAAAATATGGCAAATATATTTTGGGCATAAAATACATTCATAAAAATTAAAGTTTGGTCAAAAATAATAAACCTAAGAGAGAATGGAAATTTTAGGCCATTTGTGTTAAATGCTTAATTTTACCGAAATGGAGAATTTTATTCCATGAATGGACTTTAGGTTAAATTTTATAGTGTGATTAATTAAATTAAATGTGAGAGACATTTAATTTAATTAAGTAATATTAAGTTTTGTGATTAAAACTTAATAAGAGTGAAAATGTGTAGAAAGTCAAATTGGGTTTTTCTTCTTATGAAATAATTGTTCACCATTATAAAAAAATTATATATATATATATATATATAAAACATAGATAAAATGAAAAGGGTGGCCGTCCATGTGACTTTTTTAAAGGTGTAAAAAATTAATTAAGTTTAAATCCCATTTATTTAAATGTTAGGGATAAAGGCAAGTGGGTAAAACACTTGAGTGTTTTTAGGATAGTTTAGAGTTGTATAAACCCTTCCAACCTCCCCAAAACCGACCCCCACTCTCCCTCATTCACTCTCATATTTTTTTTTGAAAACCCTCTCTATTTTTCTCTCAATATTCAACCTCAAGAACACTAAGGAGACTTGGAAGCTAAGCTTGATCTAGGAAGGGTTTTCCCTAAGGTAAAGTTTCAATAATCTAGACCTTTGTAAAGTTTTATTCATAGAGTTTCAAATAGCTAATTATCTATGTTTTTGGGGGGAGTTGGTTAGGATTTTTGCAAGATTTTGAAGGAGCCAAAGCTAGTAGGAAGATCTACACCTTAAGCAAGAACACCAAAGAGGTAAAAAGTTTACTTTTATGGTTGTTATTGTATGATTTTTAGTTTTAAGCATTATCTAGTATAGTTAATGCTTAAAGTTTCTTATTGGTGATGTAATAAGGTTATGGTAGTTGTTTTATAATTTTTATGATGCTTATGTATTGATTTTTGAAAATAGGAACCAAAACCCCCAAGGGTTTTGTAGGAAACCTTAAAACAAAATACATGTTTTGAGCTATGACTTCCAAGGGGTCTAGCATCCACTATATATTGATTTTGTAAAATTTAATTGTACCATGATGTGTTGAGATTGAGTACATAAGATTGAGCTTTTGAAACACTCAAAAATGTTTAGAAATGAGTAAGTTATGCTATTTCAAAGTTTAGGTAAAAAAACAAACTGTTTTTTTCGTATTCTTAATTTCGGGACCAAGTTTGTACAACCACTGTATAGGGAAAATAAACCCAGTTTTTTTCTAAATTTTGGTGGACATATTATTGGCATAACCTAATATTCCACTATAAAATTTGGAAAGAATATTCTGAACGGTTTGAAAGTTATTAACTGTCAAAGTTTGGAAAAAATAAGGACTTGAAAATAATGTCATTTTTACCTCATTGTTGGAAAATAATTTCACCAATAAAAAATAATCATTTTGACCTAAGATTTTACAAAGACCTAAATGGCATACCAAAAATGGAATTGGGAAATTTTTGTAACAATTGGGTAAGTAAATTTCAAGTTATGAACTAACAAAGAATGTAGTTAAAAATGTGAAAAATATGGTTTTCACACTCAGTGCAAAAAAATGAGATTTTAGAACTTAAGGTAAAAAGTAAAATTTTGCTTATTTCAAGATATAAACTTAGTAAGTCTTGAAAACATATTTTCACTAAAATTTACCACTTTGAGTTGAGTGTGAATTATTTTTATTAAAGAAGTTTTATTCTTTTTAAAAATCTTCTAGATAGTCTCAATTAATTGATTTAATTATCAATTAGAATTATCAAAGTTGAACAGGTCAATTTTGGATAGTTTTACAGAGTTATACAATTTAGAGAAGAAAAGAGAAATTATGGCAGCTTTATTAATTAAGATAAATTGGTCTCTAAATTAATAAATAAGTTTAAATCAAGATTCAAATTATAAATAATTAATTTGATAAAGGATTTGAATAATTATTTTATTAGTTAAATCAATAGAAAATAATACAAGCCTTGATTTTAAGTCCAACAGGCTTATAATTAAATGGGGAATTTAACGGGCCTAAAGCCCATGATAATTTTGACCTAGGGCTGTTAATTGGCTATTATTTTATTGATTTTCTTAATTAAATAAATGACCTAATTGAGCCTATAAAAGGAATGCTAAGTGAGAGATAAAAACATAAGTTCAGATTTCTGAAACACTAGTTTTCTGATAGGTTTTAGATTATCTCTAAACATAAGTCATTTTCTAAGCATTATTGTTCTTTTATCTTCTTTTCTCTGTATCTATCTCATGTGTTGAGAATTGTCTACTCTAGTCTAGGTGATTCTAAGGATACTTTGGAAGGCTGTGAAGAAAATTGAAGATCGGTTCAATTTCTTGGTAATACTCTGCAACAGAAATGATACAAGGGTTAGAAAAACTGAAGGAATGACTCATTCATTTCGCTGCATATAACGTAATTATTTTTATCATTATTTCTCTTTGAATTAAATTTTAAAAACATGTTCTAGGTTATCTCATATTAACTTGTTTAATATTAGATCTACATGAAAATAAATAAAGATCATGCATAAGTTTTCCTAACAACTGGCCTCAGAGCATTTGATAATCTTTATTTTCATGCATGAACATGTTAAAAATTGGATTATTTGATGTGTTTGAATAATTGGATAAATTTTCATGTTTTTATGAAGCATATTGATTTTATGTGATTATTAGCAATTTTTATGTTATTTTGTTGTGTTTTCTGTGCCTTAATTTTTATATATGCTTTATTTTGTGTAAAACATATTAAAAATTAATTAGAAAATGGTTTTGGTTTGAAAAATTGCACACAAAAAATTCCCGTGTGCGCCTGCGCGCGTCACCTAGCACCCGCGCCTCCTCCTCGGGTACTGTTCACTGTGCGCGCGCGCACCCCAGCCATCAACGTGCACAATGAACAGTACCCGTCTTGGGTATTGTTCATCCGATTTTTTTTAATTTTAATTTTTTTAAATGAAATATTGAAAATTGATTATTTATAATCAAAGCCAAAAAAATCAGATTTGCTTTTGTATTTAAAAATGTTTTTTAAAATAAGATATTTTTGTTGGTAGAGATTTAAATAATTAGATATTTTTTACAAAGATTCAAATTCAAATTTAAAAATAGACTAATAACTTAATTTTAAATCTTTTAATATATTAAAAATTAGAATTAAGATAACATATATTTATGATATTTTCTTTTAAATACTTTGTTATTTTTATTAAATCTTTATTTGAAAATATAAATATATATTTATTCTATAGTTTTTAATATTTAAATTATTTGAAATTTGTTAATTAGATATTTTCATGGATATTTGAATTTGTTTAATCGTTTTGAGATATTTTAGGGTTGTTATAACTATTAATATTTTATTTTTAAAATGGTTAAGATATTTGTTGAAAAAGAGTTAAGATATTTTCTCAACCAATTAATAAAATATATTTTTTTAATAAATGAGATTTAAATTAACTTTGCTTAATTGTTGATAAATCCTATTTAAATTAAATTGATATTTTTTTCTTCAAATTAACCTAAATCAAGTTGATTGTTGATAAGTTAAATTTAAATTAACTTTTTTTAATTGTTGATAAATTTCATTTAAATTGACTTATTTTTGTAAAAAAATTAACTAATTCAAATTTTTGATAAATTCTAGATAATTAATTGTGATGTTTTTGCAAATGAAATAAATTGTGGTATTTTTACATAAATTCATAGACTTACTCATATAGTAACATGATTAGGCACATCCAATTATAACATGTGTGTTTGCACTATATGTGGTATTTTTGCAATTAGGCTTAGATGCATATAGAGGCCCATATGTTTGCTAGATATATGGTTTTTGCCAAATAAAATATTCATAAAATGATAGGTTTTATTTGGGTCAATTAGAAAATATAAAGTTTAAATTCCTCTCTTGTGGGTGGTTCCACTTGTGAAGGCCTATTTGTTTTGCATGACTATAGTGAGCCTAATCAATTAATAACACAAAATGTTTAAATTCCTGTCTTTTGGACCTTGTATGGAAGTTTGGGGGTCTTTGTAGTGGAAACGGCATACTGGACCCAACCCTCCTCCATACAAGCCCAATTGTTAAGGCCATTTACCTGTGTTGGACTTAATTGTATAGGTTCATTATATTAGTTAAACCTAAATATTGATTAGCAACAAATTAATTCTAAATTAATTGAATTTGTTTCAATGCGACACTTTAGAATTAATAGGAAATTATAGGACTTTGTTTCACAAATTTAATCTTTTCAATTTTTTGGAGAAACATAGTCATTAATTTTCTAAAAATAAATAATAAAAATACTATTTTTGATTTTATAATGAGCTTATTTTAAGACTTATATTCGATCTCCACTGTTGATTTAACAAAGTCAATAGCTTAATGGGGACTCAAGACGTTTTAATTTGTCCCCCTATGGAAGGTGTTCATTAGTTATTTTGATAAGGTTAGATTTCGAAAGATAGATAATTATAGGTCAAATTCTACTAGACCCACCCCTACGGTGACTAGCTCATAAAATAAGAGATTTTGTTTTCTTATTTTGATCAAATAGTAGGTTGTTAATAATGGTGTCCATTATTAAATAAGTATACAACTTTATATAACTAGTGGTATTTTTGACTCTCGCAACTGGGACAAGGATATCCTAGATTAGTTAAAAACCTAAAAAAAAAATAGTGATATGATTAATTTGGTATTTTTTTTCTCATATCTTACATATTTTGGTATATGTTGTGCTATTTCTTGAAATTTGGGTTAATAGGAGTATTATTGAGCAAAAGTGATTGATTTCTATTTTATTGATAATTGGTAGTTTTAAGTATGGTTGTGTCTACTCCCATACTTTCTCAACTTTCGATGGAGAAACTCACTGGAGAAAAGTTCCTTAAGTGGAAGCAGAATATCAACATAGAGTTGATTGGTGACAACTCCGAATTTTTCATGACTGAGGAATCCCCAGAACAAGCACCGTCTCCGCACGTTCTTGATGGCACCATAAATGCTTGGATAGCACCATCTCTGCACGTTCGTGATGGCTCCGTAAATGCTCGAATGGCACCGTGTCCGCGCATTCGTGATCAACTCAACTATGGTCTAACACAGCTCATGAACAAGCTTCAGATTATTGAGCCTATCATGGGTGGACCTAGTGAGGGAGGAGAAAATAAGACTATTGTTGTTGCTGCTGATCCAGCTAAGGCTGAAGCTTACCAAGCTTCGTCTTCGAAAGCTGGAAACAAGAGAAAGGTGGACAAAACAACAACCCCAAGCCTGCAAAGACGAGTGCACAACCAAAATGCACAGACGCCTAAGGGGATAAACAAGAAAGATAAAGATAAGTGTTTTCACTACAAAGAGAAAGGGCATTAGAAACAGGATTGCCCCAAGTTTCTAGCAGCGAAAAACAAAGGTAATGATTATAGTTCATTTATCTTAGAAACATGTGTTTTAGAGAATAATAAATCCATTTGGATTATTGATTATGGATCTACCAACCATGTTTACAACTCTTTACAGCTTCTTGAATCGTGGGAGGAAGTGGATGAAGGCAGCTTAAAGCTTAGAATTGGGAACAGAGCATTCATTGTTGTCCAAGCTAGAGGAATAGCTTATCTGAAGTTTAGAAATAAATACTTAATTTTAAATGATGTATTTTTTATTCTGGATTTTAGTAGAAATTTAATTTTAGTTTCCATGTTGCAATTAGAACGATATGTTATGACTTTCACAAGTTCTAATATATCTATTTCCTTCAATGGATCACAATTGTGTATTGCATGTTTGGAAAACGGGCTTTATATATTGCGACCTAACGAACCCCTCGCTCTTAACAATGATTTATTCAAAATAGCTAAACCTAAGACCAATAAACGTCAAAAGATCGATAGCGATAATATGACGTATTTATGGCACTTGAGACTAGGTCACATTGACTATGATAGGATTCAAAGACTTACAAAGGATGGGCCTTTGAGGGAACTCACCTTAGGTGAATTACCTGCCTGTGAATCTTGTCTAGAAGGCAAACTGACCAAGCGTCCATTCTCTGCAAAGGGTGATAGGGCCAAAGAACCACTTGGACTTGTGCATTCAGATGTTTATGGACCTTTAAATGTACAAGCCAGGGGTGTTTTCGAGTAATTCATCACTTTCATTGATGATTACTCTAAATAATCAAGTCTTTACCTAATGCATAGGAAATCTGAAACATTTTCAAAGTTTCAGGAATTCCTAGCGATGACTCATAACCAATTAGGTAAAATGTTAAAGATCTTGCGATATAATAGAGGTGGAGAATATTTGGATATGCAGTTCCAAGATCGTTTAACTAAACTTAGGATTTTATCACAACTCACCGCCCTAGGTACTCTGGAACAAAATGGTGTAGTGGAACGCCAGAACAAAAATTTATTGGAAATGGTTAGATGCATGCTTAGTTACTCAACTCTACCTACTTCATTCTGGGGACATTCAATTGAAACCGCGAACAATATTCTCAATGCCAGGAACCTAGTTTACATCATTATAGAATTTGGGGGTGTCTCGCCCACGTCCTGAGGAAAAAGGAAGGAAACCTAGAATCGCGAACTGAAGTTTGCATGTTTGTTGGCTATCCTAAAGGTATTCGGGGTGGACTTTTCTATAGTCATTCAGAAAAAGAAAGTGTTTACTTCTACGAATGCCACTTTTCTGGAAAATGATATGTCCAAAACTTCAAACCACGCAGCAAAGTAGTTTTAGAGGAGATGGTTAAAGAATTGACTCCAACCAATGTTCCATCATCATCAATGCAAGTTGATGATGAAATTCCCACTCTTCATGTCCAACCAACGCAAGTCAATTTAAATGAAGAAAGTACCACTGTTCCTGAGCAAACAGTCACAGAGCCTCGTCATAGTGGGAAGGTTTCTAGGAACCCAGTTCGCTATGGTTTGGATGGTGAAACCAATATGGTTGTTGGTGACACTAGTGATGATGATTTGTTGTCTTTCAAACACGCAATGGCTAGCCCTGAAAAGGAACTATGGCTCGAAGCCATGAAATAGGAAATGGAGTCCATGTACTCAAATTCCGTCTGGGATCTTGTGGAAGCACCTAGTGACTTTAGGGCCATTGGGTGGAAGTGGATCCACAAGAAGAAACGAGGTGTTGATGGAAATATCGAGACTAATAAAGCTTGATTAGTGGCAACGGGTTATACCCAAAGAGAAGGCGTGGACTATGAAGAAACTTTTAGTCTGGTAGCCATGCTCAAATCCATTCGCATCCTTCTATCCATAGCAGCCGCTCTCGACTATGAGATCTGGCAAATGGACGTCAAGATAGCTTTTCTTAATGGAAATCTTGACAAAGTCATTTATATGGATCAGTCATAAGGATTTAATGTAGCTGGACAAGAAGGAAAAGTGTGCAAGTTGAATAGGTCCATCTATGGACTCAAGCAAACTTCTCGTTCCTGGAATCTTAGGTTTGATGAAATAATAAAAACATATGGTTTTGAAAAAAATATTGATGAGCCTTGTGTTTACCAACTGAAGGAAAATAAGATAATTGTATTCCTGGTTCTTTATGTAGATGATATCTTACCCATTGGAAACAATGTTAAGAAATTGTCAAATGTGAAGAATTGGATGAGCACTTAATTCCAGGTGAAGGATTTGGGTGAAGCAAGTTATGTTCTAGGTATCACGATCATTAGGGATAGAAAGAACAGACTCTTAGCTCTATCTCAAGCGGCTTACATAGATAAAGTGCTTGACGATTCTCAATGAAATATTCCAAGAAAGGACATTTATCATCCCGCCATGGAATTCATCTTTCAAAGAAGCAGTCTCCCCAGACTCCTGAAGAGGAAGATGCAATGAGAAAAGTTCCTTACACATCTACAGTTGGAAGTTTGATGTATATCGTGTTGTGTACTAGACCAGATATTTGCTATGCAGTGGGAGTAGTGAGCAGGTATCAGTCAAACCCAAGATCGGAACATTGGATAGCAACTAAGCATATCTTGAAGTATTTAAGACGAACTAGGGCTTATATGTTAGTCTACAAGGGTGGTGTTCTAAACCTTGTAGGCTACACCGATTTAGATTTTCAGAAAGATGTCGATGACAGGAAGTCTACTTCTGGAATGGTGTTTACTCTTGGGGGTGGAGTAGTGATATGGAGAAGCATAAAACAGTCTGCAATCTCAGATTCCACCATGGAGGCTGAGTACATAGTCGCATCAGAAGCAGCTAAGGAAATAGACTGGCTACAAAAGTTCTATTCGGATCTTGGTGTTATTCTAGAAATGGATAAACCGCTTGTGTTGTTTTGTGACAATACAGGAGCGATAGCCAACTCGAAAGAACCTTGTACTCACAAGAGGAGTAAGCATATAGAAAGGAAGCATTAAATTATTCAAGAATATGTGGCCAGGGGAGATGTGAAGATTATGAAGATTGCATCTGAAGACAATCTTCCAAATATGTTTACAAAGACACTACCAGAAGCTACATTTGATAAGCCAATTTCTTTGTAAGCTCATTTATTATCAATAAAAGAATAGAAATCATTTTTTGACTTGGTCAATCACTTTGCTCACATGTTTTATTTTCATGATTATTTGTTGGCCACCTAACATGATATCACATAATACCTATTTAACCCTGTAAATAATGCTAAAGCAGTCAATTATCTCAATCTCCCAATTACAATTAATGAAGGTGAAGCTCTCATTAATTAAATCTTTATATCAAGCAATAAATCCATGAAGCATGCAATCTATTTAACCTAGGAATAACATTAATTTCCATGGAGATAGGTTAATCTATGCAACAAATCAATTTAGCATATAATTCGTTTAACCTAGGTTCTAACTTCATCACAATCAATAATACCTATGACAACACTATCAATTGCGAATTATCACAAACATTTAGAACCCTAAACTAGTAGGTAGATAGTAATTCTAAGTTGATTGTAGAAAAATGAAACATCCAAATTAGTTGGCCACCTAACATGATATCACATAATTCATAACATTAATCATAGAAGAATATAAGCAATTTAATATTGGAGAAATCAAGAAATAACATTCATTATTGAAAATCAAGAATTCATGTCTTGGGTTTTGAAATAACCCTTAACCTAAAAGAAGATTACTCCATAATCACAAACATAACCAATAACATAATCATAATTGAAATTAAAGAGTTTAAAATGAAGAAGAAAAAACTAGTTTAATGTATGAAACATTGTTGTCCTCCCCTCTCCTCTGTTATTATAATCTCCCAAAATTCACAATTCCTAACTCTCCCAAAAATTAGCCCTAAAACCTTTTTTTAGTTCTCTTAAAAATCTAATTAAAATAACAAAAAAAAATATGAAATTGCGATGACTGGCCACGACCTGGAAAAGTGGTGGCCTCAGCCTGAGTGCCCAATGCTTGAGAAAATTAGCCTTGAGTCGCGGCTTGGAAAAGTGGTGGCCACGGCCAGTGTACGTATTCCCTTAAAAATTAGGGTTTAGGCCGCGACCTAAAGAAGTACTCGCCGCAGCCAAAACCTGTTGTTTCTAAAATCCTAATTCCTTGTAATTATGTTGTGGCCACCACTTCTTTGAGCCGCAACCAACACTCCAAATTTCACTTCACTTGATTTTGTAAGCCACTACTCAAGCTTCATTCACCTCAACATCACCATATATGCTTAGAGACTTCAAAACGCATTAGAATTACATCTTAACTTCATCTTGCAACTCCTTTTTGTAGCCTATACAACCCTTATACCAAAATTGCATCAAATATATTAGTGTTGTTAACAAAAACTTACAAAATGAAGATAAAATCTCTTAAAACATAAAATTTGCACCATCCAAATACGAAGAAAACTTGCAAAATATAGATAGAATAATGAACTTATTAGCAGTCCTGATTCCTCTAATATCATCTGAAGTGGAATAAGCCACCACCCCGGCTGCCTCATCTCCTTGCCTGAACGATGAATCAAAGGTTGATCGTATTGGATTGGGAGCATGATTGCTCATAACAGAAATAGTCTCCCTTGGTGGCTCAAATGTTGTGTCAGCTATGAGAAGATATGCTTCTAGTTTGAACTCAACTATTCTTTTGTCAATTTCACGCACCATCATTGGAAGATTGATAATTCTGCTCTCATGGAACCTTTTGTTCATCACCCACCATAAGGACTCACACACTGTGGTCGCGTACTCTATAAACTCTTCTTTGGTACAGGTATCCAATCTCCTAATAAAGTTAGTATTGAAAAACCAATAAAACATATCTAAAGACTATTAGCTATGGGGCAATGGAGGAAGGTGTAAATTTTTGAATTAATTCCTTGGTTGCAAAGGCAACAATCAATTACAGGGACTTGGAGAATCTCTGCAAGACAGTCAAAAGTTGGGAGACAGTTACGAGCAAGGTGCCAAAGGAAGACCTTAAGTCTTTCGTGGAGAGAAGAACCCCACAACTATTTCCAGATAGCCTCAGGTTGTCTCATTCACACCTTAATCACTGACCAGTAGGCAGCTTTGACACTGAATGAACCATCCTTTGAAAAAAACCAATATAGCCTATCTGGATAGTCTCCCCGCAGTCTCATCATAATCACAACAGATTGAAGAGAGTTAGGGGAGAAGAGTTGTCCAATTTGATGAAGATCCCAAGACCATGAACCATCATCATGTTGTAGAAGGATAAAGCTGATGGATCTGTTTTGTTCCACTAGAATGGGGTTAAAGGACACCCCCATTTCCCTGCATATAACAACCTAGATCCCATGTGAAAACCACAATTCAATACGTCTACCATCTCCAACAGTAAAAATGGATTCCCTTATATTTTCTTAGTCTTTTAAATGCCTTTAGCAACGAAGGAGGCATTAGAAGGCAAGCTTCCAGCCCAGTAATTAGTTCTCGAAAGATATTTAGCTCCAAAGATTAAAGCCCATATTGAATCTTCATCATTTTCCCCCAGCTTACACGGGATGGCCAGATTCTTCTCATCAATTTTTTGAAAACTGAGCCCCCCACACAGTTTAGGGAGACAAATAGTGTTCCAACTGCATGGAGCCAGGTATATTTGTTTATGATAAAACCCCAGCCAACATAATTTATGCACCATTTTATCCAGAGCTTCATAGGTTGTTTTTGGTAAGAGGAAAATAGACATTGGATAAATAGTCGTATTCGTGATAACTGATCTAATAAGGGTAGTCCTCCCTGCATATGACAACAATTTCCATTTCCAACCCTCAAGATAGGACGCGACCACATTAACAATGAATTTGAAGTCCACTTTTTTATTGCGAGTTAAAACAGAAGAATTGTTAAGAATTTTTCCTGCCTGTGCTTCTCCCTCCATCCTAGATTTAACTCGAGTTCATATTTGGATGCTTCAGAGACATTCTTTGAGAACATAACTGAGGCTTTATCGTCATTAACCAACTGCCCATACCAAGAGCAATAGACTTGGAAAATAACTTTAATGTGTTGAACCTAATCTAAGCTATTTTCGCAAAAAATCATCAGGTCATATGCGTACATGATATGATTCACTGAAGTATCTGATCCAAGGAACTTAATGCTAGATATTTTACCTTCCAATTCAGCCTTAAGGAGTAGTCTAGAAAACTAGAATGAATAGATAAGGTGACAAGGGATATCATTGCCTAAGCCCACATTGTGGAGAGAATTCCTTGAGAGGATCGCCATTTAAGAGAATTGAGAAAGAAACAATAGAAATGCAACAGTGAATAAGGGAGATGAATAGCAAAAACCATACCCCCTTAGCACTCCTCTGCGAACACCCATTCTATCCTCTCGTAGGCTCTAGAGAGGTCCAATTTTATGCCAATATAACCTCTTAGAATTAAAGGAGTGAAATATTTCTTGGGCCATCATAGTATTTTTAGTTATCCATCTCCCTTTAATGAAATCCAAACTAAAATGGTGAGACCAATGTATTCATCAAAGGTTGTATTGGTTGGTTATGGTAATAATAACAGGAATGGAATGGAGTAAAATTTAGTGAAAGTCTACGGTAGGGTAGGCTCTTTTACCCTAGTGGTACGACACTATCTTGCTTTGACATGTGAATTAGTTATGACCTTGATTTTTTTATATGAAGGTATTCGTTGTAGTCATAGTGAACCTCCGAAAGAATTGAGAAAATGAAAAAAAATTATTATACTGAAATAGGGTAATTTGTCGTATAGGTATGACACTATTAAGACTTTTTATTGAAACCATGTTTTGGACATAATATATTATTTAGATTTTCTCGAAAACTTGCAAGAGATTCTTTATGACTAAAATGAACATTGTTATATAAAAGACCATGATAATAATTTATCCAAGTGTAAAAAACATGGGAATGTTGTACCGGCAAGGTAAAAAGGCTTACCCTAATATGAGTATAAAAAATTAATAATTTTTTTTTATTTGTGTATTAGAATAGCATTTCCTTCTGTTTTTTGATGGAATAACCATTACAATACTTTAGAAAGCAACCAAACAAAAGAATTGAATGAAAATGACTTCTATTATATTCCATTACTCCCAACCAATATATCCTAAGGTACTAAGTTGGTTCTATGACAAACAAGACTGCTAAAATAGTATATTATCTTAATTATATGTTTGATATGTCTTCATTAAAGGATCATATAGTTTTAATTAACTTTTGTAAATCAAAAGTAATTAGATTTTTTTTTTTACAAATTTTAAGAAGGCACCCATCTTTTTTCTCTTCTCACAATAAATAAACCCCATGTAATTTTTTATAATTTATTTCCACATGCCTTCCAAAAAAACGTTAAGCACAAAATTACCCCTAGTAGTAAATTAAAAATAAATTCAATTGCTATAAATATTTGTTGTTTTGAAAAATATTAATAAATCTTTGACACTCTCAACTAAAAAAAATTGACATTTAAGAAGAAAAAAATTAACCACAATTTTAAATTTTACTTCTTTAACTTAAAATAAGAACACATGTAAATATAAATAATTAAAAATAAAAAATTATCTTATTAATCAAAATCATTTGTAAAATTATTATATTAATTTTTTTATAAAAACCAAAATTACAATTGTTTCACCCAAAAATTAGCTTGATGATGTGGCAAGGAATCCAGACACATGACAATTCAAACGATGGCCTAGTCAGCAAGAGTCTTGTCGACCCTCGACTAGAAAACAAGAAAAGGTTCAAGAAGTCGTTTTGTCATTGATTCAGACTCACTCAAATGCTCTTCAAATAATTGTTCACCAGGCTGGTCGATGCATACATGACCTGGGCTGGTCGGATAATATGCAAAGAATGCTCAGAGTTTGTTAAGACTAGATATTTATTAGATATTTTCATATATTGTATTATGTTATCGATATTTATTACGTAAATCGTGTATCGCCCACGACCCATTTATGTACATTTTTAAGCCTATAAATAGAGTTCTTAGTGAATCATTATTTTTTACGTTGTAATTCTTTAGAGAATTTACTATTTGCTTTCTTTTATACATAGACCTTGCATTCTATCAAACTCACCAATCTCATTTGATCATATTCATCTAATTGGGATTTGGGTTTTCCACATAAATTAAAGTATCGAAGTGGACGTAGGTTATTACCATTCCGGGATCGAACCATTAAAAAAACTTGGGTGTTGTTTAGTATTTTAGTTCTACTCACTTATTTTATTTCATTTATTTGACTCAGTGTCATTGACCAAAAAGCTAGTCAACGTTTTGGGGCTTTCATTGAGAGTTGAACTCAAGAACACTGATAGTTAGTTACCACTCATCAACCATGCCTCCTAAAAAGACTCAAAGCCAACAAGCAGTCTAGACGTCAAAGGGCTTGCAGGACCCACCTCCACCTCCCCCTAGGAGTTACTGAAGAAGAACCTCAGGTGAAGCTAGAAGAAGAAAGCGAGGAGATTGACGTTGAAACCCTGCAAGCATCGTTGAGAATGTTGCAAGATGAGTTAGCCACTTTGAACGCTAACCAGGAGAATGTAGCAAAGACAATGATCATGCAACAGATGGAGATTGAAAGGCAATGACGAGAGATATGACAGACAAGCAGAAATGGACCACCGACAGAGGAATGCCACCACTACCCTTGAAGCTGCTATACAGCTGGCTCAGGCAGATCGACCTGTGCAGAATCCCCAACAGTCTGAGTAGCCTCAAAATCCTCCACCACCTCAAAATCTGAAGCGCCCAGAACAACCTCGAGTTGCTCAAAAGGAAAACCAGCCACAAAAATCTGGTAAACAAAATGAGCAGCGTCCACCCCAACGGTTTGGTCAACATAGCAAGCAGTTACCAAAACAAAACATGGATGAACAACATCCCCAAAGCCCAAGATCCTTGTGTTGGTATTAAAAGTATAAATCAAAGTTACATAGCGGAATGGGTCTTTTAAATGTTTTTATTAATACCAGTGAGGATCATACATATATAGATATATTAAATCACAAACAAATGTATTAGAGATTACCTCTTGTAGCCTATCAAGAATCCACGAATTTTTTTATAAATCAACAATCTTCCAATCCAGATTCTGAAAGCTAACACCTTTATCTTCCAGACCAATCCTCAAACACACAAGGATGTGTGTGGGTACGTAGGATTCAAAATATTGATTTAGAACTCTCTAGATGTACTCAACACATGAGTTCTAGAGAGGTTTGATTGAGAGAGGAGATTTCGAATAGTTTTCAGGTTTAGAAAAACTATTGCTTTATTTTTCTATGAGAGAGTCTAACAATCAAAAATTTTGTAAACAACAACTTCTTATTAAAATGTATCGTTTCTTTTCAAGTTTATAAAGATAATTAACTAATTTAATTAATCTTTATTTTATTTAAAATAAAATTTGCAGTTATAACCTATGTTGACAGTGAGAACTCGTCAACGAAGTTAAGTTAGAAAAAATCAAAGTATATAGCTTAAAAATGAAAAAACTCACAGATCTAATAAGAAGCTTAGAAGATAGTTGCAGAAATAAAAATTGGAGAAAAGATCTTGTATTTCTCTTGGTATAAAGCTAAAGTGTTTTTTTTTCTCAACCCCCTTCAATGTTGAAGTGGGGTTCCCTTTATAGTGGGCTCTAATGGCCCTGATACATTGTGGTCCAGGGGACCAGATTGTACACAAGTACTTTGTCAGGAGAATGGTATCAGATGTAGTTGTGTCAGCTCCAGTACATGGTCAGAGTCTGTGGGTGCACCTTCGCTTTAGTACTCGATTGTGCCTCCACTACTAGCCTAGTACGAGTGTCAGAGATTGGTTGGTGATGACCACAACAGGTACCTCACTCGTACCACCACTACTTGTCTGGCGTGGATATTATGTTCGTACTCTAACTCCTTTTGGTTTGTAAGTGCGCTCTGTACCTCTTCTGACTTCGCATCGAATTGGTGTGAGGCTTTCCCTATCCTTCCTTTAACGCATGTTAAATAAGTCCTTGACTTTACATCCTTTGAGACCCACAAGAAGAGAGATGCCCCTTTAGTGGCGCTTAACTCAAGGAGAGAGATAAGGCCTCTCCAACGAGGCCTGCTTAGTATGTGATAAGACTTGACGCCCATGCGTGATTTTTCGGTCTCACTTTGCGAGACCAATGCCTCGCGGCCCCCATGCACGGGGCATAGGCGTGTGGGCCGCGAGATGCAAGCCTGGGTGAGGTATGCCCCGCTGTGCGAGACCCTTCCTGAGATAGTAGCCTAGATGCGCAAGGGGGCTGCGAGACCCGTGCGGCTGGTCCGCGAGGCGAGGCCACCACGAAACCCTCGGCGCAGCTGGGGCGTGGGGTGAGGCCACCACGAGACCCTCGACACAGCTGGTGCGCGAGGCTCGGCCACCATGAGGCCCTCAAACTGTTGGTGCACGAGACAAGGCCGCGAAACCCTCGGCGTGGCTGATGCGTGAGGCGAGGCCACCATGAGACCCTCGGCGCAGATGGTGCGCGAGGCAAGGTGGCCACAAGATCCTCGGCGCAGGTGGTGCGTGAGGCGAGGCTGTGAGACCCTCGGGGCGGCTGGTGCGCGAGACGAGGGCATAGGGGCTTCGCGAGATGACGCTGGTGAGAGGCGCCTTGGGGGCTGCGAGACGCTTTTCTCCTTGCGGCAGTGACCTAGGTGGGCGAGGCGAGGGCATAAGGGCCTCGCGAGACGATGGTGGTTTGAGGCGCCTCGCGGAGGCACGGGTATGATGTCCTCGCGGAAGCATAGGCGCATGAGGGCCTCGCGTGGCACACCTTCTGGGCTTGTGAGGCACGGGACAGGGGTCCCGTGTGGCATACCTGCTGGGTACATAGGGCACCAGGTTGAGATGTCGCATCAGTAACGGGGCTTCGCTTGGCAAGGCTTCCCAATACACACCTAGGGACGTAGTCATAAGTATGTACTTAGGCATTTATGAGACCTTAGCGCGTGCTTTGGATCTTTTACAAGTATGGAATTTTGAGCATCCACACTTGCCCCCCAGTCTAGGAGAGGACCTTTAGGTGCTATGGTATACTATTCTCTTTGGTTCTTATAAATAGACCTTTATGTCTAGCCTATCATTCACACGTTATCTTTTTAGCTTAGTGGTTTTGGGATCCTTACTCCTTTCAAGAGGTAAAGGGTTTGATTCCTCACCACCTCACTTTTGTTATCCTTTTCTTTTATTATTTGTGTTCATCTCTTTTATGGATATATTCATGCAGGTACTTGGGGACTAAAACATCATTTTCCTTTGTTTTTGCAGATGCGTACTTTCAACCCTTTGCTTCTCTTTGACCGTGACGGTGCTTTTGACCCTCGACCTCCTTTTGACTACGACAACGCTCGACTTTACTTACTCTAGGTATACTTTATTTCTCCCTTATGTTTACTGGGTTTAAATTAGCACCACTCGGGATGGGTTGCTTTGGCCAGAGCTCGTCGTGAGTTAACCCAGTTACATGCCCTCGTTCATACCCCATAGTTGGTCATCTAGAGCGCTTCTGCCTAGCGGTTTTGAGCCCATTCCTTTGTGTTTTGTAGCAATCCTCTCATTTACACGTGAACCCTAATTATTTACGAGACGAAGTCCCATGGCATGTGATGGATCATCTATTCTATGGTGTATTTTTTGAACTAATCTAAATACCCTTTCACCTTGGCAAGATATGCAGCCATTTTTGGGCCTCTATCTTGATATTCACCCTTCACCTGAAACACTACCAGTTGTGAGTCACTAAAGACATGCAAATGGTTTACCTTTAACTCCTTAGCTAGCCGCAGGCCAACCAACAGTGCCTCATACTCTGCTTCGTTGTTGGAAGCTTCGAATCCGAATCTTAAGGCACAATACATCTTGTGCCCCTCAGGTCCTGTTATCACTATGCCAGCACTGGATCCTCCTTCATTTGATGCCCCGTCTACATGGAGGCTCCATTATTTAGGGTGCCTTTCCCTTTCACCCGCCGGTTCATTCTCTTCTACTCCTCCCTCCTCATGGGGTCGGTGTGCAAACTCAACTATACAATCTGCAAGTACCTGCTCGTTGATTGAGGTCCTTGGGGGTGTAAGTGATGTCAAATTGACTTAATTCAATCGACCACTTTAACAACCTTCCCAAAGTTTCTGATTTGTGCAAGACTTGACGCAAAGGGGTGTTGGTGAGCACCTCGATAGCATGGGCATGAAAATAGGGCCTCAGCTTTCGAGAAGCCATTATCAAGGCATATGCCAACTTTTCTATTTCTGGGTATCAGGTTTCTGCGTCTTCCAATCACTTGCTCACATAGAACACTGGCTGCTGATGCTTCCTTTCTCCTTTGACCAAGGCGACACTTATGACATGCTCTGATACAGCTAGATACAAGTACAACTTTTCCCCATTTTCTGGCTTGGCCAAAAGGGGTGGTTTTCCAAGGTGTTCCTTTAGCTTAGTGAAGGCTTCCTGACAATCATCATCCAAAGCGAACTTTTTGCTCCCTTTTAGGATGTTGAAGAAAGGGAGGAATTTGTCAATGGACTTGGAGATGAACCTATTGAGGGCGTATACTCTCCCTGTTAAGCACTGCACCTCCTTCTTGCTTCGTGGTGGGCTCATTTCCAGCAATGCCTTGATTTTGTCAAGGTTGGCCTCGATACCTCGGGAATTCACCATAAAACCCAGGAACTTACCTGATGAAACTCTGAAGGTGCACTTGAGCAAGTTTAGCTTCATTCTGAACTTTCGGAGGATGCCGAACATCTCACTGAGATCGTTTGTGAGCTTTTTTGCCTTCTTTGTCTTTACCAGCATATCGTCCACGTATACTTCCATATTCCTTCCTATTTGATTCGCAAACATTTTTTCACCAGCCTTTGATAAGTAGCACCTGGGTTCTTTAAACCAAAAGGCATCACTTTGTAGCAATAAAGCCCATTGTCTGTTATGAACGAAGTGTGTTCTTCATCGGCCAGGTTCATGGGTATTTGGTTGTACCCGGAATATGCATCCATGAAGCTAAGTAGCTCGTGCCCCACCGTGGCGTCTACTAACTGGTCTATTCTGGGAAGCGGGAAGTTGTTCTTAGGGCAGGCTTTATTGAGGTTAGTAAAGTCCACACAAGTCCTCCACTTTTCGTTGGACTTTGGGACTAACATTGGGTTTGATACCCATATTGGGTAGAATGCCTCTCAGATAAACCCATTTGCCTTCAACTTGTCAACCTCTTCTTTTAGGGCCGCGTATCTTTCTAGGTCTAGCGCTCTCATTTTCTACCTCACAGGCCTTGCTTTTGGGTCGATGTTTAAGTGATGACCGTGACTTCTTCCAACTCCTCTATCGGCTCAGCTCTAGGTTCTTCTGTGACTCGTGGGTCCAAATCATGCGGGTTCGTACTTTCATTCACAACCATTTCCATAGGCACTGATGGCTTTGTGGTCGTGTGGAGGGATGTGTTATAACATTTCCTCGCTCCCTTCTGTTCTCCTTTCACGCTTGCTATTCCCCCTGGAGTTGAAAATTTCATAGCAAAGTGGTACACAGAAGTTATCGCCTTCAATTCTCTTAGGGAGGGTCTCCCTAATACCGCATTGAAGGTTGAGGCACAATCTACCACAACAAAGTTTGCCATTATGGTGGTTTGTCTAGGTTGTTCTCCCATGGTAAGGGCTAACTCAATTGCCCCTGGGGGCAGTATTGAATCTCCTGTAAATCCATATTGGGAGGTATTGCAAGGCTTTAGGTGCCAGATGTTTAGTCCCATTTTCTCTAAAGCTGGGTGATATAGGATGTCCACAGAGCTTCCATTATCCGCCAAGACCTAATGCACCCTCATGTTTGCAAGCTGGACAATCAACACCAAGGGGTCATTATGAGGGAAATGTACACCCCGTGCGTCTTCTTCGATGAAGGTTATCGAGTCATTCTCACCCTTGAAACTCTTCGGGGGGCGTTGCTCCAAACTTAAGATGCATGGTGGTGGACTTCATCTAGCCTCCTTGGCATATTTGTCTCGCCCCTTCCTTGATTCGCCTCCGAATCCTGGCCCTCCGAAAATGGTCCTGACTTCTCCTTGTACCTCTCGTGCCCGTGGTGAGGATACCCCTTCTTCCGGCCTTTGGTTATCTTTGCGGAGGTATCTACCTAAATGCCCCCTGCGTATATGCTCTTCGATTTCTATTTTCAAATGGTTGCATTCTGCGGTGGTGTGGCCGATATCTTTGTAATACTGGAAATATTTACTGGGGTCTCTTTTTGACTGGTCTTTTTTCATTGGCAGGGGCCTTCTGAAAGGGACCTGGTTTTCATTCATGACGAAAATATGTTCCCTAGCGTGGGTGAGGTCAGTATAAAAGGTGTAGGGACCTTGCCTGTGCTCATCAGTGCACTGGGGTTTCCGAGGTCGATCATCTCTTGTTCCTTCATAGACCCTCTTCTTCTTTACATCGCTTTGGCTTTCCCAGATTGAGGGTTTTGGTGGGGACTGGCCTTTTCCGGTCTGAAGGCTTTCGTGGCCATCCTCTACGCGAATATATTTCTGTGCTCGCTCGTAGAAATCGTCCAAATCTGTGACCTCTCTCTTGAGCATGTTATCCCATAACTTACTTCTCGGGCGTACTCCAGTCGTGATGGCCATTTTAGCTCTCTACGGGTCAAGCTCCCTACCTTTGCTGCCTCCATATTGAACTTGTGGATGTAGCTCTTCAGACTCTCATTTTCTCCTTGTTTCATGTTAGTGAGGCTGGTGCCCGGCATTGTGTAATCACGCACGGAATGATGTTGCTGGAGAAATTCATCAAAAAATTGTTGCCAAGACTTGATGGACTATGGTCGAAGTCTTTTGAATCATTTGTACACAGGTCCTTTCAATGTGACAGCAAAGCAATGGCACCTGGCTCCGCTACTAATCCCCCTTAACTTCATCAGATCGTTAAACGCGTCTAGATGGTTCTTGGGATCTATGTTTCCTTCATATGGGGTTATATGAGGCTCCTTGAAGTTGGCTGGGAGTCGGATGGCTTGGATTTCCTTAATGAAGGGTGATTCATGGTTGAACTCGTCCTCAATGGCTTGTCCTTCAGATGCAGTGATGATCTTACTCCGCAGGCTCCTCATTTATGTGTCTAGGTCTTGTCTCCTCTTGTTCAAGGAGTCTCTCAACGTGGATGGGTTAGCATCTCCCTTTCCTTTGCCTTCTCGGGGTGCCATAGGAGGTGTAGTCCTTTTATCCACCCTTTCCTTGTTGAGTTCCTCTCGTAAATCTGAGGGTGTTTTCCTTGAGGAGACTTCGACTTCGTTACGAGGGCCAGCGTTGTTCTTCTGCTCTGGCCTATGGGGCTGCTTTGTCTAGGGGGTATTACTGGTGGAGAGTCGAGTCCTCCCATCATCCACTGGGACTGTGGTTTCTGCTCCCTCTTGACCTCTCTCTTTTCTCCTAGGGAGAGATATGTTTGCTTTCCCTTCAAGAATTTGGTTCTTACGGTGTAGTTCACGCATCTCCTCTTCATAAAATCGAGATCTAGAACTCGAGCTCACGGAATGGACTCGAGGATGCTTGTCAGGTCTGCGCGTTGATGGGCCCGGATCTTGCCGGCCGGAGTTCGGCACCTGCAGCGGCCTTGGGGGCGGGAACTCACCGGCATCTCTTGCAGGGGCAGCTGTTGACCTTGGACGATTCTCATCAGGTGGGACGGCCGGGGATGAGGCCTCCCTTTCATCTTCATGAACCTCAAGCTCCTTTAGGGCCTCCACATTAATGGGTGGAGGAGGATTCTTCATGGAGGCTTTCAGCTGATCTCCATCAAAGTGGACCTCCACCTCTCGTGACTCTCTCAGTCGTTTAGAACGTCTTGGCATTTTTTCCCTGCCGGAATCAATGGAAGAACAATGGCTTGGCACTTATTCTTCCCACAGACGGTGCCAAACTGTTGACGGTGAGAACTCGTCAACGTAGTTAAGTTAGAAAAAATCAAAGTATATAGCTTAAAAATGAAAAACTTCACAATTATAATAAGAATCTTATAAGATAGTTGCAGAAAGAAAAAAATGGAGAAAAGGTCTTGTATTTCTCTTGGTATAAAGCTACAATGTTTTTTTCTTAACCCCCTTCAATGTTAAGTGTAGTTCCCTTTATAGTGGGCTCTAATGGCCCGTAATACATTGTGGTCCAGGGGACCAGATTGTACACAAGTACATTGTCAGGAGAGTGGTATCAGGTGTAGTGGTGTCAGCTCCAGTACATGGTCAGAGTCTATGGGAGCACCTCCACTTTAGTACTTGATTGTGCCTCCACTACTTTCCTAGTACGAGTGTCAGAGATTGTTTGGTGAGGATCACAACAGGTACCTCACTCGTACCACCACTACTTGTCTGGCATGGATATAATGTACGTACTCTAACTCCTCTTGGTTTGTAAGTGCGCTCCGTACCTCTTCAAACTTCGCATTGAATTGATGTGAGGCTTTCCTTACCCTTCCTTTAATGCGTGTTAAAGAAGTCCTCGAATTTACATCCTGTGTGACCCACAGGAAGAGAGAAGCCCCGTTGGTGGTGCTTATCTCAGGGAGAGAGATAAGGCCTCTCCAACAAGGCCTGCTTCGTATGTGATAAGACTTGACGCCCATGCGTGAGTTGACAGTCTCACTTTGCGAGACCAATGCCCCGCGGTCCATATACGTGGGGCGTAGGCGTGTGGGGCCACAAGACGTAAGCCTGGGCGAGGTGTGCCTCGCTACGCGAGACCCCTCCTGTGGCAGTAGCCCAGATGCGCGAGGGGGGATGCGAGACACGCATGGCTGGTGCGTGAGCCGAGGCCACCACGAGACCCTCGAACTGTTGGTGCACGAGGCAAGGCCGCGAGACCCTCGGTGTGGCTAGTGTACGAGGCGAGGCCACCACGAGACCCTCAGCGCAGCTGGTGCGCGAGGCGAGGCCTCCATGAGATCCTCGGCGCAGGTTGTGTGTGAGGCGAGGTCGCGAGACCCTCGACGCAGTTGGTGTGCGAGGCGAGGGCATAGCAGCCTCACGAGACGATGGTGGTGCGAGGTGCCTTTGGGCGCCTTGGGGGCTGCGAGACTCTTGTCTCTTTGCGGCAGTGACCCAGGTGTGCGAGGTGAGGGCATAAGGGCCTTGCGAGACAATGGTGGTGCAAGGTGCCTCGCGGAGGCACGGGCGTGATGGCCTTGCGGAGGCGTAGGCGCATGAGGGACTCGCGTGGTACACCTCCTGGGCTCACGAGGCGCGTGACGGTGGTCCCGTGTGGCACACCTCCTGGGTACGCAGGGCACTAGGTTGAGATGTCGCATCGATAACGGGGCTTCGCTTTGCAAGGCTTCCTAATACACACCTAGGGACGTAGGCACAAGTATGTACTTAGGCGTTTATGGGGCCTTAGCGCGTGCTTTGGATCTTTTACAAGTATGGAATTTTGAGCTTCCACAACCTATTTAATAATTTAATTTAAATCATATTTAAAAAGAATAATAAAAAAATAAATTATTTGAAATTCAAAATTTAAATCCTGGGGATAGGAAATATCCCTGTGTAGCGCTACTCACTCTGCAATATAGTGAGTGGCGTGAGCCACATTAGGGTTTTCCCTAATTTTCTCATTTGTTTGTTTAATTAATATTTAAGACAATATATTTGTCTCAAAATAAATATCAATTAATTTTATCTTAAAATATCAGTGTTGATAAATAAATAAATATCTTATTATAAATAAGATAATTATTAATCTCTCTTTTTATTAATCCAAACATGATTAATATTTATTTTAACATATAGTTTTTCAAAATAAAAATTATATAGTTAAATAATTAATTAATTCATAATTAATCAATTGCCCATAACTATCACATAATTATTTCCTTGCCCTAGAAAATTAATTCATTTGCAATTAAGTCATTCTCTCTACAAATCTTTCTTTTGACATCCTTACTCATGACAATGTAGGACAGAGGTGATCTGGCGACCATGAACCTATAATACGAAGCTCCAATAATCTAATTATTAATTAAACTCTTTAATCTAATAATCATATTTGTCAATTCCATGATTGCTCCATTATAAATATGGAATTGCACTCTAAGTATTTATAGAATTATATTTACAGAGTTTTCCCTTGTAGTACAATGTATAATCAATAAACCATTTATTGGTTCGTTAATTAGAGTTGGTCAAGATTAATATTTTACCTTTATAATTTCCTTAGGTATCGTTAATTCACTAGCGAATAATTATTATTCAATTCCAGAATTAACCATTAAGGGAACCAATATTCGATTCGTTGGGAAAGTATGGATTCCATTATTGTAAATCATGTTCCCAATCATTCATGATATTGAATCTCCAAAACAAAAGTCATTAGCCTCATTATACTAACAAACCTTAACAAGTGAATCAAAAGATCCAATAAATACAAACAGGAGTTCATGAATACTCAGGATTTAGACTAATCTACAAATGATCATCTATTATGATAATAATTAAATCTTTATGTCAAACGACAAGTTTATAAAGATAATTAATTCTCACTGGTCTTTTCATATATAGTCTCTATTATATACAACACCTTTACTAAGATGTATATCCACATCAGTAATTTGAATCTACATCACTTTCATCAAGTATGCTTAGTAAACCACACTAGTAACTATTCATTAATGATTTCTTACTTTAATATGTTACTGGCTATTTTATTCATTATGTATGATCTTAATTCTCTCGTACTAATACAAGATCATATTCTCATAAATCAATACAGAATTTTCTTGATATTATTATATAATTAATTCAAACAATAATTACAACATTCAAATATAATGAAATTTTACTTTTATTTAAATCAGTAAAAGGTCTTTACTTGCTTTTAGGGCATTAATCCTAACATAAGGGAACAAGAAAATGTCCCTCCAGGAAACAAAAGGCAGCCCGATATAGGCTCTGTGGTCGGAGGGCCCCCACGACATAATAACGCCCTGGGACCTAGCAACCAGCGCGGGACACAAAGGCCACCTTCTGTTCATCGCGATGACCTTGGTTGTAGAGAAGGAGACAACATTTATAGTTGGTCATGAACAAATCAATCTCAATATAGAGACGTACATCACTATAATGAAAGAGATTACAAATGTTATCGAAATCAAAGGAGAGACGTTGGTTGACAAGATGAGCAGAGGTGAGGACAGTAGGTGTCCCTACCTATGAACAATTGACTAGAGAGTCAAAATGAAGGGGCGACCATGAAATGCGAATGTGTTTAATTGCTTAAGAGGGTCTATTCAAAGATGCAGATAATAATATTTGTGAAATGTGTTGAATGATTGAAGAGAAAGACACAATGAACACATTCTAGTAGGCGCCCCTGCTCCCACAATTCCATCAGTAGTTCAGTCAGTGATAGATGTATATGATCGAAGGAAAGGCACTCTATTTATCAGTAGGATTGCTCTTGTAGAATTCCCAAGAAATTTTAATATACCGGTCCTGCCCAGCTACACAAGAAAAGAAGACCATATATTTCACGTTAATAAGTTTGAGATACATATGGATATTCAAAAAGTATATGAAGATGCTCGATTCAGGATATTCCATGCTACCTTGTCTGATGTTGCTCAGGAATGGTACTTTAAGTTCCTTTCTGCTACAATTACTTCCTGGGAGATGTTCGTCAAGGAATTCTATGAGAAGTTCTATGTGTTAGGAAAAAATTGTTTTGCCTCAATGGAAATGATTATAATATTACAACTCTAAGCAATAATATTACAAATAAAAATAGATTGATTAAATAAGGTTACAACTCTATAACTGAAAATTACAAATAAACAAAGAAAAGGAAGAAGATGATGATGAAGAAGAGAATAGTGATCGAGTAGAATTCACTCAAGAATAAGGTTACACTCAATAATTCATTGATCGAGTAGAAAAATACATTAATTTAGAAGATGACGTTGCCAAAGGTGGGAAGGAAAATGGGGTGGCAGTAGACAAGAAGAAATAATCGACTAAGGATGTTAGTGGCTCGATCAAGCCGAACAACAAGGTAGGAAAAATAATGGCAAGAACGGAGGAAAACAGACGAACAACGACTTTGCTACATCTGATAGAAAACGTCCGAAACAGATCAAGTACGAGCCAAGATTCACCAACTATACATCAGTGGTCGATAGTAGAGTTGAGGTTTATCAGGCCAGTGATAATGTTGTGCCTTATAGATGACCAACTCCCATCAAGAAAAACATCTCAAAGATAGACACAACAAAGTTTTGTCACTTCCATATTGACTATAGCCATGAGATGAACAAATGTAATCAGCTAAAAGATGATATTGAATTTCTAATCCGACAGGGACATCAGAGAAGATAAGTCCGAGTAGGGGTTGACCCTTAACAAATGACTGCTGGAGGCAACGAGCAGACACACAGACGTTAACGCTCACCTCCACTACAACCTGCCCCGGTCGTAGGCACCCTACTTACAATTTGTGCAGGGACACCCATTGTTGGTAACATTGGTAATCCCGAGAAAGATATGCCAGGACACTACGTCGCGAGCAATATATCGAGATGCTAATATTCGAGGATCGAACTCCCAAAAAGACTCGAGTTGAGGAAAACTGTATAAATTTCTCTTAGCTAGACTCACAACATGTTCAGTTCCCAGACACGGATCCCCTAGTTGTTGACCTTCAAATAGCCAACATGATGGTGAAGAGGGTGTTAGTTGACATTGGAAGTTCAATCAACATATTGTACAAGCCATCCTTAGAGAGAATGAAGTTGTTTGTTCGTGATTTGGAACCATGCAACGAAATGATCTATGGTTTTTCTGGAGAAGAGCTCGCACCGACAGGGTCGATCAGGCTTCCAGTAACATCAGGAACCGCACTTGTGAACATGAAAATACTCATTACCTTTATAGTAGTTGACTATCCTTCTGCATACAATGTGGTTATTGGAAGGCCTATTTTGGTGGCGTTGTGAGCAGTTACGTCCATATGGCATCTGGCCATGAAATTCCCAACTGATTTAGGGACAAAATGTATTTTTGGAAACAAAAAGGAGGCTTGAGAATGCTATAAATCTTCGATTACAAAAGCAAATAAGAGTGGAGAGAGCACAAGTATCATTTCCTCGAGTAGCCCTAATGGGCAGAAAGAGAGGTTGCAAGGAGTTTTTAATGAGTTGAATGCCTAATCAAGTGATCAAGTCACCAAATAGGGTGTTACTTAAAGTGAGGATAGAGAGATAGATCCTCATTTTGGGGATTTTGTTGAAAAAATTGGCCTTATGGAAGATCTCGAGAAGATCCAATTAGAAGCAAAGCATCTGGCCAGAGTTGTGAAGATAGGCCGGTAGCCTTAAAAGAAGAAGTTGAAAAACTCAAAGAGAATGGGCTCATTCGGGTAGCGCTTTATCCATCATAGGTCTCAAATCTCGTCCTTGTCCCCAAACCAAATGGTAAATGGAGGACATGTGTGGATTTCACAGACCTTAATAAAGCACGCCCGAAAGATTACTTTCCACTGCCAAAGATCGAACATCTGGTCGATGCAACATCAAGGCACGAAACACTATCTTTTATGGATGCTTATTTTGGGTACAGCCAAATAAGTATGCATCCCTCAGATGAGGAACACACCAGCTTTCGAACTGGCACCGGATTATACTGCTACAAGGTAATGCCATTTGGTCTGAAAAATACTGGAGCAACTTGCCAGCACTTAGTAAACCACATGTTCAAAGACCAGATCGACAAACACATGGAAGTATATGTCGATAATATGCTGGTAAAGTCAAAGAAAGCTGGTGGACATGTTACTGACCTCGAGGAGTGCTTCAACATCTTGAAGAAATATCAGATGAAGCTAAATCTGCTTAAATGTTCCTTTGGGGTAGATTCTGGGAAATTTCTTAGATTCATAGTTGTAGCGTCCCGAAACCCCTAATATGATTTAGTGTTTCAGGAGGACACGTGGGGTAAATTATGTGAATTATATGACTATATGATTGAGTATGCATAATCATGGGTGTTACAATAGTAAACTCACGGGGGATAGAATCTAAACCTAAAAACATCCAAGCTCTGATCAAGATGAAATCACCCACCAGAACCAAGGACGTTCAAAGTCTGACAGGAAGAATTGTTGCTCTAAGTAGATTTATTTCAAAATCAATAGACAAGTGTGTCCCAATTGTTAATCTATTGAGGGATAGCAAGAAATTTGAATGGACTGAAGAATACGAGAACGCTTTCCAAGCTATTAAAAAAAATTTGAATGGACTGAAGAATGCGGGAACGCTTTCCAAGCTATTAAAAAACATATGGTGCAACCTGTCATTCTATCCAAACCAGTCGAAGGAGAGACTTTGTTCATTTACCTAGCAGTCATGGAGTACGCTACTAGTGTGGTCTTGATCAGAGAAGAAAATAAATTACAGAGTGCAGTGTATTACATTAGTAAATGACTGGTAGGGCAGGATCAAGATATCCAGCTATCAATATACTTGCCTATAGTTTATTACTGGCATCTTGGAAGTTGCGACCCTACTTTCAAGCTCAACGATAACAACAATAACCGACCAACCTTTGAGGCAGGTGTTGCAAAAACAAGAAGTAGTTGTTCGACTACTTAAACGGGCTATAGAGTAGGCGCAATTTGAGATTACCTACCAGCCATGAGCAATGATAAAAGAGCAAGCACTAGCCAATTTTGTAGTTGAATTCACTGGATTGCCAGTCACCGAGAAAATACCTATAACGAAAGAGTCAGAAGAAGAGTTCCCAGTCTAGAAGTTGTTTATTGGTGGTTCATCAAATGAACACAAATCTAGAATAGGATTAATTCTGATCACTCCAGAAGGAAAAATTTTTAACTATGCACTAAGGTTTGGCTGTGCTACATCAAACAATGAAGCGAAGTACCAAGAACTACTCGTGAAACTACGGCTAGTAAAGGACATCAATGTTTGGTTGCTCAAAATTTATAGTGATTCACAACTGGTGGTGAATCATATATTAGGATGATATCAGGCACGAGGATTGAAGATGGACAATTATCTAAACAAATCAAAAGACTTGTTGGTACAGTTCAGTGAGTATACTTTACAACAAGTACCTCATGATCAGAACTCAATTGCAGATGCCTTGGAAAAATTAGCAAGTACAAAGGAGGTCGATACACTGAACATTGTACCAGTCGAACATCTAGTAGCTCCTAGTAAATAGGAAAATACTCTACCAAGGTTATTAACGCTGTCGATACTTGGATGACTCCCATCTTACAATACCTCGTACAAGGGATATTGCCTATTGATCGGAACGGATAAAAAAGACTTCAAAGGAAATTTTCTCGGTTTATATTAGTTGATGGAATCCAATACTGATGTGGATACTCATTACCATTGTTACGGTGTGTCACCAAGGAAAAATCCAAAGAACTTTTATAGGAAGTACACGAAGGGCTCTATGTGATCACGCTGGGGGCAGATTCTTTAAAAAAAGATATTACGACAAGGGTATTTCTGGCCGGCAATGAACGAGGATGCAATGGAGCATGTACGTAAATGTGACAAATGCCAAAGATTCTTCAAAATACCTCGAGCAACTATTAATGAGTTAAAACAGATGAAAAACCCTTGGCCAGATGTTGTTTAGGGAATAGATTTGATTGAAGCATTACCGACAGGAAAGGGTGGGGTAAAATATGCAGTTGTAGTTGTCGACTACTTCACCAAATGGGCGGAAGTTGAACTCCTCGCAACCATCACGCCAAACAAAGTTCTTAACTTCATGGTCAAAAACATCATATGTCGCTATGGATTACCTAAGAAGATAGTGTCAGACAATGGCACACAATTTGATAACGGCATATTCACTGACTTCTGCGAACGACAGGAAATTACAAAGAGCATCTCTTCAGTTGCGCATCGACAAGCAAAATGACAAGTTGAAGTAGTAAAAAAAATATGGAAGGATACCCTAAAGAAAAGACTCAAACATGAAAAATGAGCTTAACCAGAAGAACTACCTGTAGCACTTTTGTCGTATAGAACAACACATCGAATAGCCACTGGCCATACACTATTTTTTGTAGCATATGGATATCAGGCCATGCTACCAGTTGAATTAGATCCACCATCACATCAGAGGATAACATACGACCAAAGTACAAATCACCAACTATTGGCAGAACCGTTAGACTTGATATAAGAGCATCGAGAACGAGCTCAGTTACGAGTAATAGCTCACCAAAAGAAAGTCGCTCAATATTTTAACTCTAAAGTATGCGAGAGAAAGTTTGCTATTGACAACTTAGTACTTCGACGAGTTTTTCTCAACACTCACGACCAAGCTACAGGAGTCCTTTGATCAAACTGGGAAGGCCCTTATCAAGTTGACAAAATTCTCCAACCAGGAACGTATAAAGTTGTTTGCTTAAACAGAGATCTCATTCAGCCCTATTGTTATGGAGAACACCTACGTATGTATTATCAATAAACACCACTTTTTCAAGGGGTGGCTTGTATTTAAACACTTTTTATTTACAAGTTTTGAACAAGGGATAGTAATATTTTTTATTGGTCGCTTATAACTGTAAGACCATTATGGTCACTCATACAAATACGATTTGTCTATTTTTTACAAGAAATTAAAATGATTGTGCACAACCAATTATTCTTCCCAACTATTGTATTTTTTATACAATTATTTGCTCTTTAGTGTGTTATTTTTCTATATATATATATATATCATTTTTTACAAGTTCTACGAGCAGATATGTTCGAACAAGTATGATCTGTGGCAAGTAATCGAGCACCTTTAGCCCCTCGATCACTTGGGGGAACATGAGATACAAAGTCTAAGGAAATCATATGGAAATATGTAAACACACAAGCAAAATAAGTGAAAGCATGCAAAAACACTTAGAAAATTTTTTCCAATTTTTTTTAGCATTTTTTAGAAAATATAAAGTGTTGTGCTAGGTTTCTCATACGAGTAGGTATTATAATATTAAATGTTATAATACTAATTGGATTGTCTTTACACCGCGAGTTGTACTACTCGGGTGTAATTTGTAAATTAAAAGAAAAACTTCCTTAGGCAGTGTACTGTCTTAACATCAAGAACATGTTGTTTGGATGATGTAGGAGAAAGAAAAAAAAAAGCTAAACTATTACTAGTACAAATCACTAAGAAGTAGGGGTCTATTGAGCTTGCTGGCCGGCTGCAATGTCGACATCATTGACTCCATCGATACCTGTGGCCAAAGAGATTCATGGAAAAGCATGAGGGTTGTTCTCCTCGGCCAGGTGAACAGTGCACCTCTTGAGTTCTTCAAGCTTTACCGGCTCAGGAAAGTAATAAAAATTTGAATTTTTATTACACTTCCAAAACATATAAAAGCAATCAAACACCGCCCCCTCAAACCACTTCAAATTGCTTTTATTGGTCTGCTTGAGCATATTGACTTTCGTCTCAAGGGCATTCAATTCCTCTCTGCTCGCAATCAAATCCTTCTCCAACTTCACTGCCTTGTCTTATATATCCTTGGAATTTTTTTTGCACTTATCTACTGACTTGTTTGCCTTATCCAGGTCCTCCTTCGGCTGCTTCAACTCCTCAATCAAGACTTTGATCGTATCAGTCATACTCTACTTCTCAATAGCCGACTGTTTTTGCTCCTTAGAGAGTTTCTCATTTTCTTCTTCAACACCTCCAACCGTTGTTGAAAGTTAGTAGAGCCTGTGATCAGAGAAATATCAAGGCAGATAGAATGAAGTCTTTATGTATGAAAAATTTAACAACAATGGAAAGTGGTTAGGAAACTTACATTGAGGAACTCAATAAAGCCTCGACCAAGGACCTGGCCGGACATGAGAGAAGGTAGAGTAGTAAATGCCTGTTTACTCAGACGGTGCATGGCTACTTTATTAAGCTTGTTGATGGTTGGGCTGGTGGCGTTGCTCAACATCTTAGCAATAATGGAGACGTCAGTCTAGTCAGATACAAAATCTTGAGGAGGAGATGGCGAATGAGTATTTTCCCTGGATGGTAGTGTTGGGAATTGTGCCCTTAAAATTTTTGTAGTTGACAATGGTTTTAATGAAATAAATGAATGAATTGAATTACTGTATATATGTAGCTTATGTACTATATTATTGTTAATAATATTAAGAAAATATTAGAAAATTCCCAAGTTCATCTATGTGGTGTCAATCTCATATTGGCATGAGATGATCAAGATTGAGATAATGAACTTAAATAGTTCGCAGTAAAATAAAGTTATGAAATCTTTAGATTAATTACTGCTAGTACGGTCCACTAGTATTATGAATACATGTCACCTAGATCCGGGTTACTAGTGTAGTAGGACACTTTAATGGAGGTACTTTGCATGCTAAGAGTATGTAGAACTGGACCATATGTGATTTAATATTACTTGTTTAAGTACCATTTCGTAGTATTATAAAACACATCAACTGGTGATCATATACAAACTGATCTTAACCCTGTAGTTACTCTGAGCTCCTATATATGTCATTTGATCATTTGATTCATGTGTTACTGTTTGTCAGAATGATCAAGCTAAGAACCATTGTTTTAGGGACTCAATGATGTATATGGCCGGGGACATAGCTTAACAGACATGGGATATATACCTTCTTATAGATTGAATGATGAATCCTTATTGGGTTGGCTTTAGGAACTGAAAAGGTTATTGGCGTCAAATTCATAATTATATTATGAATTAACCTTCACTAGTAAAGTTGATGGTACACTAGGAATCAAGATATAATTAAAAGGGTAAAACAGTAATTTTATTCCCACTTAATTATGAATCATCAGTAGAGGATTAATTTGTATGTAATGATTATGTCAATTGACACTTTATGGTTATAATAAAGTACTCAGTAAATATGTCTTTAATTTTCTAGAGTTCAGTGTCATATTTATCATATTTATAGTGGAATAATTATGAGATTAATAAATATGATTATTCATTCAAAGAGTTTTGGTTAATAATCTTTTATTTATTGAAGCTTGGAATTATTGGTCCATAGTTCCCCGGGGCGACTCTATCAACACTAATCAAGGTAAGAGTTGATACAAGGGTCAAACTATGAATGAGCTATTTGAGATAATATTTATTCTTCGGGTTAAATGTACAATTATGTGATAATTGAAGTTGCACAATTTATTATTGCATTTTTGCAATTTTCAAAATTGTGTAGAAATTGAAGAAATTGATTTTAATCAATTATTTTATTTAAGTGTGAATAGATAAATATGGATAGTCAAAATTTGTTTTGATTATTATATTTATTTAATTAATAATAATATGATAATAGAAATTCAAATTTTGAATTTTGAATTTTGAAATTTAAATTCTTATCTTTTCCTTAAAAAGATGATACCTTATTTGAATTTCTAATTATTAATTAATTTAAATAAAAACACATGAAAAATAAAATCCCATTTTCAGGGATATGCCACACGCATAGGGCTTGGACTGCTCTATTCGTGTAAAACTTCTAATGTAATCAGTTATTGGTTTTTTATTTTTATTTTTAATTAATTAATAAAATATTTTAAAAGGGGTTTTAAAATGGAATGTTGGACTGTGTCTTTTATCATTATTATTATTATTATTATTATTATTATTATTATGATAATAATAATTTCTATATATTCTATATGATAAAAAATAGAAACAACAAGTTTTTAAAGGATCCTTATATAAAGTTGTTTATATGAAATTTTGTTGTTGTATGCAATACTACCATTACCGCAATTTCTGTTGCGCACAAGGAATTGTTCCTAACAATTGGTATCAGAGCCAGGTTTAATTCCTGCATATGTTAATTATTGTGTGGGTATCATATGCATTTTTATATTATGTGTAATAAATGAATGGATGGATGTTGATGTATGAATCATTTCTGTTCTTAAGGGTTGGTTTTCATGGTTTTTTTGGGTTAGGAAAAGTTCTTAATTTTTTCTAGATATACAAAACTTGTAAGCCATTATGGGGCATAGGAATTTTGTAATATATTTTTTTTAAATTCAGGAAAAATTCTCTAATGGCCTAAGACCCGAGCACAAACCTCGAGGCCCGAGTCGACCCGTGCGTGCCAACACTCCCCTCGGCTCTGCGCCCGTGCACATCTGCGCCCCCTCGGCCAAGTGCCCCTGCATGCCTCGCTGCCTGCACCCCACGCCCTTGCCAGCCGCCCATGGCTGCCAGCTGCTACCCATCATTGACACACCCATTAGGGTTTGTGTCATGCAAACCCTAATGGATGTGTAATTATCCATTTGGGCATGTTTGAGCCCAATATAATTAAAAGTGTTTTAATTATAATTTTTGAGTGAATTGTGGTGAGTCCGAATTCCAATTGGGCCTCAATAACTTGTTGGGTATTAAAACCCAAAGTTTAATTATTTTAAATTTGTTTAAAATAATTAAAAGGTTATTTAATTCATAATGAATAATTAAAATGGTAATGACTCAAAAACTAAATGAGAAGGTCCAAAATCAAAGGAGTTACTCTTCTTTAGGCCTTAGTTAGTTTAATTATTTTTGCGTATTTTTTTGCAAGTGTTGTAATTTTCTATAAATACCCAAAGAACCCAACCCGTATTTATTTATTTATTTATTGAACAATAAGGCCAAATGTTATATGCTTGCTAGTATGAGCGATGTGCTCAAAAATAAGTTTGACATTTGGGAATCTCTTCAAGGCACGTTTGGACAACATTCTTATAAGTGCAAACATGATGCTACTAGAAGCTACATAAATATGAAAATGAAGAAAAATGTTTTTGTCAGAAAACATGTCCTAGAAATGATCAACATATTGCACGATGCAGAAATCCATGGTGCGACCATTGATGAGAGAACTCAAGTAAGTGTGATACTTCAATCTCTCACACCAGCTTTTGCAACATTCACTACCAACTATGTTATGAACAAGTTGGAGTACAACATTACCCAACTGCTAAATGAGTTGCAAACTTTTGAATATCTAAGCAAAAGTTCCACTAAAGTTGAAGAGGCAATATTGCTGAATCCAGGCCTTCCAATTCAAATGGTAATTCAAAGAAGAGGAAGGGTGGCAAATGAAAGGATAAGAAAAAGGGCAAACAACCAGAGAAGACCAACAAGTCTTCCAAGAAGAATAATTCTTTAAAGAACTCCAAAAACAAGGCACCGAAAAGGAAAAGGAAAAGAATAATGCTTTCATTGTGGAGTTGGCGGTCATTGGAAAAGGAATTGTCCTAAGTACCTAGCAAAACTAAAAGAAAAAAAGAAGGGTAAATTTGATTTGCTTGTTTTAGAATCTTATTTAGTGGAAGGTGATTTTTCATCATGGATAGTTTATTCTGGAGCCACTAATCATGTTTGTTTTTCTTCGCAGAGTCTTAATACTTCGAGGAAGCTGGCTCATGGAGATGTCACCATGAGAGTTGGAAGTAGGCAGGAGATCTCGGCAGCTGAAGTTGGAAAAGCTCGTCTCATTTTTAATAATAATAAATTTATTACGTTGGACAATGTTTAATTTATTCCTAGATTTACTAGAAATTTGATTTCCTTATCAAAATTGCATGAACAAGGTTTTAATAATAATACGATTGTTATTTAAAAATATGATTTTGGCATTTGTTCTGCAAAGTCTGAAGGTGGACTTTACAAGTTAGAGTCCAACGTCGAGCATGTTTATAATTCTGAATTATTTAAAACTGCAAATCCCAGATCTATTAAAAGACAAAAGATAGATTTCGATAGTGAAACATATCTGTGGCATTTGAGATTAGGACATATTGTTCTAGACAGAATTAACAGACTAACAAAAAATGGTCCTTTAAGAGAACTATCTATTGGTTCTCTCCCAGTCCATGAATCCTGCCTAGAAGGCAAAGACCAAGCGACCTTTCTCTGCTAAAGGTTTAAGTGTAATGCCCTAGTTACTCCAAGACCGTTACTGTGGACTTTAAACAGTGCTTAACTCGCTAAATGAGTCATTTGGTTATAAACGTGCATCTAAGTGTTATTAATAGGCAATGGAAAAAAATCTCGATTCAAAAGGAATGGATAAATTTTATTTAAAACATAAAACTGTACATGGGGCCATAAAAGTGTTTACAAAGTTATTTACAATCCAAAATGGTCATTACAGTGTAAAAGTTACAACCTGCCGACCTAAGCGGCAAAAAATAGGGTTAACCCCTAGTTCCTCTGAGAAACACCTTGGCCATGGTGGTCAAGCGGCCGCATATGTACACATCGCCACCTAAGCTTTCCACTCAAGGTTGGGTGAGCTTTTCTTTCCCTTTACTTGCACCACATAGCACCCATGAGCCAAGGCTCGGAAAGAAAACTTATTACTGCATGTATACAATATCAATAAATGATTATGGTAATCATTCTGGGGCTTGCAACTCAATCAGATAAGTGAATATCAATAATGATTCTAGTAAACATGTTGGGGCTTGTAGCCCTAATCAAATAAGTGACTATGAAGTCACACACTGTGCAGGTGACTAATAAGTCAACCTCTAAGGATTTGTTCCGTGTATAGATGACTAATAAGTCCATCTCTGGGGTTTTGCTCCTTAAATAAATGGCTAATATGTAACAACCCAAAATCACTAACATGGCTTAAGGGCCTTGATTAGTGTGCCAGGAGGGCATAATTGGTTTATGTGTGAATTTATTGATTTAATGCATGATTATATGACAAGCATGCGTGTATGGTTATGTAAATGTTAATGTGATTATATGCTATAATTGTGAGAACCACATTATTATGTGGATAAATCTGCAGCATGCGACTTGAGGCGATCCTAGGAAGCTAGCTAGCAGGAAAGTCACAACGGGGCTTAGTACTTGACTTCGGGTAAGTCAATGGGTATTTTAAGTATTGGATGGTTATTTAGGTTATCGGGTTATGGAAATAAATAATTGGAGATATATTTGAGGTTAGGAAGTCTAGGTGGGAATACTGGGGAATTTTACCATTTTGCCCTCGGGGACATTTCTGGTACCCCAAGGCTTGGGAATAACTTAATTATCTAAGGATAGACTAAGTAAAAAGACTCAGAACACAGTAGAACATAAGGAACTAACCCTCCCTCTTTCTCCCTTTCTCTCTCAAAGGAAAATTACTAGAACTTGAGGATTTTAGCTAGGAATTCAGTGGATTGGGCTGGAGGTTGGAAGGATTAGTCTAGTGTTCAGCTAGGGACTCAGTCAAGAACTAAGGTAAGATATAAGCTTGAAGCATGGTGATTAAAACTCTATGTTATAGCTGGGTTTTGAAGTGTTTATGAACTTTGGTGTTGAAGGGAAGAATTGAGGCTTGAAAGTTTGGGTTTTAGCTCAGAAATTGTTAAGGAAGTTGGTTCATCAAAGAAGGTAAGCTTTAATTCGTAATTTAGAGTTTAAATTCTGAGTTTGCATGACTGGTTTTGATGTTTTTGAGTATGTGAGTTTCAGAGATTGAAATGAGTTTTTAATAAGTTTCTAGACTAGGTTTCAGCTGGGTTGTGTTGCTGGAATCATGTGAGAAGTTTTAGGATAATTGAGTTGTGGAATTGGGATAGTTTTGGATGGTTTTGAGTGAGGTTTAGGAGTATAAAATGGTGGTTTTCTGGGTTTGAAGGGGTCGGGCCGCGACATAGTTCTTGGTGAGCCACGACCCTCTGAAGCTGATGGATGCTGGAGATGGAGGGCGGGCCGCGGCATGGTCTGAGTAGGGTCGTGGCCCGTGTCTGGTTCTGAGCCTAGATGGGCTCTGTTTGGGGGCTATGTCGCGGCATGGGTGGCTTGAGCCACGACCCTTAAGGGATTTTGGGACTTTAAGCATGGGAATTTCACCTAGGGTGCTCGGGATTGAATCTACTACTGTGTTTAGTAGAATTCAATGTTCCGGAGACTAGAACTTTATCTAGAAGCCCTTTTACGATTATTGACGGTATGCCTTATCTTGGTTGTGACTAGGTACTAAGATAGGGCTCGGGGATCGGATCGTGCTCATGAGGCATCGCTCGTAGTCAGTACACTTAGGAAGTAAAGGTAAGAAAACTACACCTGGTTGTGGATTTATAATGGGACTAAGGGTTCCCTATTTTGTATGGTTTGAAAGGTTGGTATTATGCCATGTAAACAGTAAACCAACGGCCTAAGAGTGCCGAAGTTTACACTAGTGCACAGGGCGTGGCTCAGCCACTGGTAGATGAGGACAGCTTATTATGCACTGAGCTCGGTTTAAGCGGGCCGAAGTTAGTGGGGTAAGCAGAGGGTGCGACCTAAGTCATCGACCCTGATTATTATGTGATTTGTTTGTTATTGTTGATTGGTGTATTGTTATGTTGTATAGCTGAGTGATGATTAGCTGATTCTCTGGTTGAATCTTCATGCTTTGTGATTACTGTGGTATGTTAAGTGTATGAACATGCTTAAAGGGTTATCCAAATGTTATTATTGCTTGTTATGTAATATGATATGTTTTCTTGCTGGGCCTTGGCTCACGGGTGCTTCGTGGTGCAGGTAAAGGCAAAGGCAAGCTTGACCAGCCCTGATTCGGAGAGCTCTGAGAGCAGAATGTACATGATCAGCTGCTCAGTCGCCATGGTTGAGAGGGAGACAGGAACAGGAGAACCAGAAACGTCTGTTTTGCCTTAGAGTGGCTAATGGTTGTTTAAACTTTGGAAATTTTGTAAACTGACTTTTTGAATGCTGTTCCTTTTTTGGGATCCCATGTGTAAAAATGTTAGTTATATGAAATGTACCCTTTTGAGACCAAAACCTTTTAACCCTAGTTCATTAGTGGTTTCTGTATCACGTTTTTCACTAAATGACTTGATTCGCAAGTCCTGCACTTTTATGAGTACACAGTGTAGCGGTCTTGGCTATCCAGGGTGTTACATAATAAGTCCATATCTGGGGATCCGCTCCCTAAGCCATGTGACATATTAGTCACCTTAGCCTTTTGGCTCTGGCTCTAAGTAACTAGCCTTTAGACTAGACAAGCGATTTTGTTTTCATCGAACTTAAGGTCGGTCAAGCATTTCATACTTATGTTGATAATGCTTATGTCGATTAGATCTATTCTTTTTGGCTTGCGTTAAACACACTAATACTGTTCTTGACTCATAGGTCAATTCCATACGACCAGTGCTCAATACCTTGCCGAACTTGACTAATAAGTCACAGCTTCACAGTCAATACTGACACCATTTCCGGTTCTGACTAATAAGTCAGTACCACTCACAAGTAAGCAAGACTGCTAAGAATTTAATACGCAATCAATGTCCACATATAGAGCACTCAACATGCCTCATCAATAACCATGCATGTCACATATTAGGTGCAATTTTCTTACCTATGGTTCTAGCGTGAAATAATAAAAGAACGATCCTTTGAGAATGATCAATCCTTTGGTCCCTTAGTGGTCACCTAGTCATAACCAAATATGGAATTCCATTAATAAAATAAATCATAAAAGGTTCATGGTCTAAACAACTCTCTCAAGACCTCAAATCGTACTAAAACGGTTAGTAGAATCGATCCCGAGCCTTAGGAATTGAACCCCCAAGCCTAAACCCTTGAAAACTCCTCCCTGGCACAAAAGGAAGGGGCGGCCCGCGACTTGGCCTAGTGATTTACGACGCGCCCCCAAGTCAGAGAGCACTCTGGCTGGGTACTAGGGGTAGGTCGCGACTTGCCTGGACCAAGTCGCGACTTGACCCCACAAACACAGCACCCCTACCATTTTCTCAATTCAAACATTCACCAAATCAACCCAGAAATCACACCCAAGCATTACCACAACTTACCCAACATTCAACCAACTAAACCTAAGCTTTAAACCATTTAAAACCTCATCAAATTCTCATATATTCAATCCAAAATATCAACTAAAAACCAGCTGAAAAACAAAGCATAAACCAACAAAACCATGGCTAAAACCTTACCTTCAACTCAGGTTTGAACCCCTTTCAATGGCTGAACACTAGCCTAGAATCTCAAGCCTTGATCTCCTAGCTTGAACCCTCAATCTCAACTTCAAAAACCCAAAGGAAAGAAGAGAAAAGATGATCATGGAGGAGGAGAGAACTACTATGTTTTTGATTCAGCTTTCTACCCTTCTACAGCCATCCAATTTAGTTTAAATATATCCTAAGGTCAAATGACCAAAATGCCCCCATGTTTAATTTATTTCCTTAACAGCCACCAAGGGCAAAATCGTCCTTTCCCGTCTAATCCCGTTAATCATAATTAACGCCCTCCAATTCCCAATATTCTCAAATATTAATAAATCATATCCCATTACCCTTTTAATTCCCGGTAATGCATTAATCATCAAATTACCCCGAGATTCACCCCGAGCCCGGAAATTAACCCCGTTATGACCAAACCGCTAATTTACATTCTAAGATCATCTCATGCCGAATAGCTCGAACATATCCACATAATAATGTGGCCTCATCCATAAATCATAAACATGCATGAAAATATACAATTATGCTCTCAACGGGCCAAATTATCAAAATACCCTTACAATGAAAAGTGGACCCACATGCATGCATTTATCATCATATAATAATATAAGTCACATAATCATGCATATAATCATTTAATTGCATAATAAATAAATTATGGCCCTCCTAGCCCCCTAATCCAGGCTCTAAGCCACATTAGGGAATTTTGAGACATTACATCAAGAGCCACAGAACCACTTCAACTTGTACATACGGACGTTTGTTGTCCACTACATGTCCAAGCTAGCGGAGGTTACGAATATTTCGTCACTTTCATTGATGATTATTCAAGATATGGTTACCTATACTAAATGCAAAGGAAATCTGAAACCTATGATGAGTCTAGGGAATTCCGAGCAGAAGTTGAAAAGAAATTACTAGTTGGAATTGTGCTCTTAAAGAAATTATAGTTGACATTGATTTTAATGAAATAAATGACTGAATTGAATTATTGTATACATGTAGCTTATGTACTATATTATTGTTAATAATATCAAGTAAATATCATAAAATTCTCAAGTTCATCTATGTGGTCTCAATCTCATATTGGTATGCGATGATCGAGATTGAGATAATTAACTTAAATAGTTTGCAGTAAAATAAGTTATGGAATCTTTAGATTAATTATTGCTAGTACGGTCCACTAGTATTATGAATACATGTGACCTAGATCCGGGTTACTAGTGTAGTCGGACACTTTAGTGGAGGTACTTTGCATGTTGAGAGTATGTAAAACTGGAACAAATATGATTTAATATTATTTGTTTAATTACCATTTCGTAGTATTATAAAACACATCAACTGATGATCATATACAAACTGATCTTAATCCTGAAGTTACTATGAACTCCTATATATGTCATTTGATCATTTGATTCATGTGTTACGGTTTGTCAGAATGATCAGGCTAAAAACTATTGTTTTGCGGACTCAATGATGTATATGGCTAGGGACATAGCTTAATAGACATGGAATCTATACTTTCTTATAGATTGAATGATGATTCCCTATTGGGATGGCTTTTTGAACTAAAAATATCATTGATGTCAAATTCATAATCAGATTATGAATTAACCTTCACTAGTAAAGTCGATGGTACACTAAGAATCAAGATATAATTAAAAGGGTAAAACGGTAATTTTATTCACACTTAATTATGAATCATCGATAGAGGATTAATTTGTATATAATGATTATATCAAAGGACACTTTATGGTTACAATAAAGTACTCAGTAAATATATGTCTTTAATTCTCAAGAGTTCAGTCTCATATTTATAGTGGAATAACCATGAGATTAATAAATATGATTATTCAATCAAAGTATTTTGGTTAATAATCTTTTATTTATTGGAGCTTGAAATTATTGGTCCATAGGTCCCCAGGGCGACTTTATCAACACTAATCAAGGTAAGAGTCGATACAAGTGTCAAACTTTGAATGGGTTATTTGAGAGAATATTTATTCTTCGGGATAAATGTGCATTTGTGTGATAATTGAAGTTACACAATTTATTATTGCATTTGTGCAATTTTCAACATTGTGTTGAAATAGAAGACATTGATTTTAATCAATTATTTTATTTAAGTGTGAATCGATAAATATGAATAGTAAAAATTGGTTTTGATTATTATATTTATTTAATTAATAATAAGATGATAATGAAAATTCAAATTTTGAATTTTAAAATTTAAGTTGTTATTTTTTCCTTAAAAAGATGATACCTTATTTGAATTTCTAATGATTAATTAATTAAAATAAAAACACATGAAAAATCAAATCCCTTTTTCAAGGATATGCCACGCATAGGGCTTGGACTGCTTTATGCGTGTAGCAATTCTAATGTAATTAGCTATTGGTTTTTTATTTTTATTTTTAATTAATTAATAAAATATTTTAAAAGGGGTTTTAAAATAGAATGTTAGACTTTGTCTTTTATCATTATTATTAATAAAGATGATTGATTTTATTATTATTATTATTATTATTATTGTGATAATAATTTCTATATATTCTATATGATAGAAAATAGAAACAACAAGTTTTTATAGAGAAGAAAAACTATCATCTTTTTCACAAAAGAAAAAACTTTCTATCTAGCCTATAATCAAGAGTCTCGTGTGTTGAAAATACTTTTGATTCACAAATATTGATTCTTATTCTCTATGTGCTCACCCACATCTTGAGGTGTAGAGAATGTCTTGGAAAATCTAGGTGTGAGTACTCTAGCGAGGATAAGAAGATCGAAATATATACGAAAAGATTCAAGGATTCTTGATAGGCTACAAAAGATAAATCATTTCGTATTATTTTTACATATATATATTATATATATTGATTAACATATTGCATATTAAATGATACTCATATAAAGTTGTTTACATGAAATTTTTTTGTTGTATACAATACTACCATTACCACAATTTCCGTTGCGCACTAGAAATTGTTCCTAACAGGTGGAGGGGTGGCTTCCCTGGTCGGAGGATTGGCCTCTGTTGTTCTTGGCCTTTTTGCTGGGGAGGCCCCACTGGAGCCTCATGTTTCTTTTATGCTCGGTCTTTTTGTCTCGATAGTGGTACTTCCTGAGGCATATAGGTTGAAGGCATTTGTGGGCTGCATGACTGCAATAATACACCAAATTAATTAAAGATATAAGAACAAAGTACGGAGTAGAATAGAGGCAAAAATCTAGTAAGAATACCCAAACTACGTATGTTAGTCGCTATAATATCTAAGTTATTGCTATGTCTAACATATGCATTATATGCTTCAAAGAATTCTAAATCACAGCTACTATTCGTTGGGATAAAATTTCCATCCCTATCAAATAGATTGGTAGGGATAGGAAATGATGCAAGTAATGAATAGGAGAAATTAGTACCATTTTCATCCTTTAACGAGGAATATTCCACCCGACCAAGACGCTCGAGCATTTTTTGTTTTCCCTGATGTTTACACCAGTAGCCTGACGCCTGAAGGGTTGTGAAATGTATTGAGGCTGCTCCGAGGGGAGTTGGTCGTCTGTGCCTTCACTGGTAGCACTCCCCTAGTTGACTCTTTTGCATCTTGGTGAGGTTGCAAAAGTTCGTCCAGTCGAAGATTAGCTACAGTCACCAGGTGCTGTCAGCTTTTCTCCTCATCTGTAAGGCTGACCACAATATCAGCCCTCTCGTGCATGGTTTTTGTAGGCATTGGTCGATGCCATCGACCTAAGTTATTGAAAAGTATAAAGGAAAATATACAACAAATAAAAGGACGACCAAGAGTGCGAAGGATCAGGATAGAAGAAAATTACCTCCCTAAGTGAAGGAAAAATTGTCTGCAACCAGATCAGTAGTGAGGAAATACTCTTGGTAGTATTTACCTACTTTAGACTTGTAGGTAGTATCTGCCAAGAAGGCACGGGAGTTCTTAGTGGTAAAACTGAAGAAAAAAAAACACATGTTGTTGTAATTTGGGTTTGACTTGAGATCGAGCAAGTAATTGTTCTCATGCAGAGTGGGAACGGGCCATCTCCTTAAATGGAACATAATATAGAGTGTAGATAACACTCTATATCCGTTTGGGGTGATTTGAAAAGGGGCTATGTTGAAATAATTTGCTACCCCCCTGAAGTAGTTGTGGAGAGGTAGGGTTGCTCTTGCCTCAATGTTATACCTCGACCAGGAACTGGAAGCGCCTCCAGGTACATTAGCCTTTTGGTCGAGTGAAGGCTTGTAAAGAGTAATCCCATGAAGTCTGTACTTTTTGGGATAATTGGCCACCACATTGCTCGAAAGAATGTTGGGTGGGGCAATGTACCAGGGGATGTGTTCCTTTTGAACACCAACCTTAGAGATGGCATTGGAGAGAACAAGGTTCGAGACTTCTTCGTAAACTGGTTGGGGGTTTGTTGTAGATGTTTCTGCGATGGCCGCATGGCAACCAACGTGAGAGTCTTTTCTCTTTTGCTGGGCCACTTGCTTTACTATGGCCATGGGAGACTTTTGTCTTACTGGAGTAGTAAAAGGATTGATGCAGCAATTGGAGTTTGAGAAATAGGAAGAGTAGGCCGCTTGGTATCCTTGAACAACAAAGCTAGGAGATCTTCACTTATTGTCCTCTCTCCTCCGCAGTAGTCTGGCATGAATATCTGAGAAGGAGAATGGGAAGTGAGAATCTACGACTAATATAAGGTACAAAACAAAGATGAAAATAAAGGATACACGTAGATAAACTCAAGAGCTTATCCAACCAGCAACATTTAAAGACAAACAGATTGGAATGTTTGACCAATGACGATTTCAGATCAAAAAGTGCAAATAAAAAGTTTTTCGGGAAAGCTTTTCAGCTGTCAGAAAGGCGAGAAAAACCCAGTTTTTCCGAGACTTTCAAAATCTAATTTTTACTTTGATTTTGGGTCTAAAAACTTCAATCCTACAATATTTTAGCCTACCTAATATTTTTATATGTCCTATAAACTATATTATACGACCCTATACCTCGGATTACATACCCAATTCGCAAAAATTTTAGGAAACCTCAAGAACACCCTTCGGGTTTTACACAGATTTTGCAATTTCAAAAAACAGCCACAATCATGGATGATTTAAGAAAGAAATTTCTAGAAGATAAAAAGGTGAGATGCAAGAACTTACTTGGAATAGAAATTTCGAGGCAGATCGATGAAATGAAGTGAAAATTTCCTTCGGATTGCTTGAGGAGTTTTTTGAGTTCTTGAGAAATTTTGAAATTCTTGAGAAGAGAGAGGAACTGTAAAAGAAGACAAAGGAAGGTTGAGGAGTATTTATACACTCGAGTAGGGCAGGTGAAAAGGTGGGATTAAAATGTAGTCTTTTTTAAGAAATGAAAAATGTGAAACCGTTAATTTTTGCCTAGGACAATGTGTCAGGCTGATGTTTGCTTTTTCGAGACAATTAAAAGGACGATTGAAATGACAAGTCAGATGGAATTGGTCAAAGGGAATCTTCTATTCGAACAAGTTTATCAAATGTTGTTCGCATATAATAAATTTGGGGGAAAATTTTTAACCAAAAAACTAGCTTGATGACATCGCAAGGAATCCGGACACATGGCGATTCAAACGATGGCCTAGTCAGCAAGAGTCTCATCAACCCTCGACTAGAAAACAAGAAAAGGTTCAAGAAGTCGTTTTGTCACTGATTCATACTCACTCAAATTCTCTTCAAATAATTGATCACCAGGCTGGCCGATGCATACACGACTAAGGCAGGTCAGATAATACACAAATAATGCTCAGAGTTAGTTAAGACTAGATATTTATTAGATATTTTCATATCATGTATTATTTTATCAATATTTATCACATAAATTGTGTAAGGCCCATGACCCATTTATTTACATTTCAAAGCCTATAAATAGAGGTCTTAGTTAATCATTGTTTTTTACGTTGTAATTCTTTAATCTCTAGAGAATTTACTATTTATATGCTTTTATACACAAACCTTGTATTCTCTCAAACTCACAAAACTCATTTGATCTTATTCATCTGATCGTTGTTTGGGTTTTCTACATAAATAAAAGTATCAAAGTGGACGTAGGTTATTACCATTCTGGGGTCGAACCATTATAAAAACTTGGGTGTCGTTTAGTATTTTAGTTTTGTTCTCTTATTTTATTTCATTTATTTGACTCAGTGTCATTGACCAAACTTCTGTTCAACAACAATATTAAAAATTAATTAATATATAAATCATATATTATATATTTTGGAGATGCTAAATAATTGACTTTAATTTTTTAATATTTAATAAGGATATTTATGTCAATTAACTAAAACAAATGTATATGGTAATAATTAAATAATTAAAAGGGGTGAGGTGAGAAAAAATGAGGGTGCCAATAGAAGAAGAATAAGAAAAGGAGGGAGAGGAAAGGGGTGAAGTAGTTGGTTTAGTTTAAAATTAATAATTGTTAAATTTGGTACGATAAACGATATGCATCAAGATTAAATTTGGTGAGTATTGGGTTTGAGTTTCTAGGCCAAGAAAGGCAAGGGGCTTGAAGTCCAAGGTTAAGATTAGAGTTGATGACATCGAGGTCAAGTTTATGGAACACAAGTGATGATGGTGTAGTAGGGAAGGTCACAGGCAGGCAACGTCGTGGTTAGTGCTTCTTATCTAGCATCGAGATCAAAGACGGACCTGACTCTTCCTCTATTTCTAGTTTTACCAATTTTTTAAGAAATTGTTGAGGGAAGCGAAGAATGAAAGTGAACGGTGATGAAGCTTGCAACAAGGTTGGGATGATGTGAACGATGATGGTGGCATGGCTGGGATGTTAGGATTGGTTAAACACAAAGCCTAAATGGGTTTACACAAGGTGGTGTAACATCGTTAACGATTTCACATAATAGAGGTGTGAATGAAAGTGAGCAGTGATGAAGATTGCAACAAGGTTGGGATGATGTGAACGATGATGGTGGCATGGCTTGGATGTTAGGATTGGTTAAACACAAAGCCTAAATGGGTTTACACAAGGTGGTGTAACATCGTTAACGATTTCACATAATAGAGGTGTGAAATTTGAGTTTGAGTTGTAGGCATTTAAAAAGTTTGGGAGTAATAGGAGTTGTCTAAGGTCAATTTTGAGCAACTTGACCAAAGGTTAGGCAATATGTCCCAGATCACTAGGTGACATGTTTCCTATCCCATGAATAAAACACATGTAACGCCCAAAAGTAGCAGACCATATGTTGCCTGTGACCAGTGACATGTTGCCATACAACAGGCGACATGTCGCCTGTTCCTGACAAGGCAAAAATGTCTTTTGGCTCCAAATTTAAAACACAAAATCTCTAATCCTATTAGTGAGAGTTAATGACGATGCTTACACTATAAAATGGGTCAATAGAGTTGAAAGGCTTTGATCCCATGTCGCTTGTTGCATGAATGTTTTGGTAAATTATTTTTATTCATCAAGTGTTTATATTGTTTAATGCTTAATTTTGTTTGATCACTAATTGTTGGTTGATGAATTAATATTAATTCTAGAAAGATTAATGTTGATAGACACAAACTTGAATGATGCAAGTTCTTAATCTCTTAGACTTGGATTTGTGATGATATAGGTATATATTATCACAATGTATAACTTAGAGGAATTATAGCTAAATTGGTGTTCTTGAAATTAATTGGGCATAGGAATATGTTAATTAATTAGAGAACCAAACCATAAAAAGTTTGGAAAAAAAATTATGGCATTTAAATTGCTAGTCAACTTTGCCCAATTTGTTGTAGTATTTCTTTAAAGCATTGTTACCATAATTGCATTTTTAGGTCAATTTAATAATTCTAGCTTGTTTCTTCTCTTATTTTTTGTTTGTTAATTTTATTTACCTTTCATTAATTTATTTTTATCTCATTGTTTTATTTTCACTGAAACCAATTTGTGAGTAATTAGTTTTGTGAATTAATTTCTAATTTTCAATCCTTATGGAGACGATACTTGACTTATCACTTTATTACTTGTTGGCTGCGTACACTTGCGTACATATTAATTTCCACAACACATGAGTATGTGAGATAATTTATTCAAGAGCGAATCATATCGATCTCATATGTTAGAACTAGTGAGAACCTAGTGGATCCGTTACAAAGCCTCTCACAAGAGATTTGGTTAGTTCTACATCTAGACGGATGGGACTGAAACTCCTAGAAATATAGATTCACCAATGATGACAACCCAACTCAAAGCTCGTCAACATCGAGTGTAGAGTTCAATGGGTAAGAACAAGTCATTGATAAGTGGGTAGTTTTAATACTAACATATTGTTGAGTCTCATCTAGAGATGGTTAGTGTTGGTTGCTATCGGACATGAGGGTTAAGCTTAAAGCTTTTAATGAAATTCAGTTGTGTGCAACAAGCATCTCTAAAGGTGAGAAAGATGCTATGAGAAATTCACTCGTGTGAACTTAGAAGTGGTGTTGCCTCTCATGAGAGTTGGAGTTTCTTACGAGAAAGTTCATGAATGGATAAGCACAATGCCATTAAAAGTGTTGAGCATTCAAAGTGAGAAAAAGAGTGGTCAATTAGAGGTGTGTGAAGTATTATCGATTTTATCACTAGGAATATTTAAGCAACCAAGGATTTCAATAAAGCTTTGTAATATTTTTACTAACATAAAGTTTGAATCAAAAGATAATTTACTTTATGCACCAATACTTTTGAGTTAGAGATTGAGGTTTTTATTTAACCAAGTGGGGGAATGTTAAGGTTGGTTAAACACAAAGCCTAAATGGAAATACACAAGGTAGTGTAAAATCCTTAACGATTTCATATAATGGAGGTGTGAAATTTGAGTTTGAGTTGTAGGAATTTAAAAATTACAATTTTGGGTCTCAAGTGATACATTGAGGTATCTATGCATGCCCAAAAAGTTTGGGAGTAATTGGAGTTGTCTAAAGTCAATTTTGAGTAACTTGACCAGATGTTAGGTGATATGTCTCGGGCCACTAGACAACATGTCACCTATCACATGCATAAAATACACATAACGTCCAAAAGCAGCAGGTGATATATCGTCTCTGACCAGTGACATGTCGACTGTTCCTGACATGGCAAAAACGTGTTTGGGCTCCAAATTTAAAACACAAAAACTCTAATCATATTAGTTAAAGTTAATGATGTTGATTACACTATAAAAGATGTCAATTAGAGTTGAGAGATCTTGATCACACTTCTCAATTCTCTCTCTCTCACTCTTTGTAGCTCTCAAGAACACATTTTTCTCAAAGAAAATCACCAATAATGGATGGACTTGTGTGATTTTCAAGGCTCTTTGAATCCCAATCTCATTTCACTACTGTAGAAGGTTCACACAACTTGGGAAATGCTTAGAATAGAGCATTAGGACAACAATTCTTGTCATGCAAGCTTTGTTGCAAGGATTTTAGTATTTCTAAGACAGGAAGTTTTGATTTCGTTTTTGGGTTTCCCATCTTCTTTTGTGTTATTACTTTTTGTTGAGATTGGTTCAAGATAATGATTAAGTTGTTTACACAATGTGGTGTAAAACAATTAATGGTTTTTCACTAGTTGAAGTGAAAATATGAGTTTTTATTGTAGGCATTAATAATTGACTTTTATGGGTCTAAAGTGAGGTATCTAAGATTACCCTAAAAGTTAAGAATCATTTGGGGGTAATTAAGGGTGATTTTGGGCACCCTAGGTAGTGGGGAGGTGACATGTCACAACCTTAGTAACGACATGTCGCCACATAAGCTAAGAACCAAATTTGAGATAGAGGACGGGCAACATGTCGCCTATTTTAGGTTTTAAGTTACGTTTTTGGTTCCAAATTTATGTGTTTAGAAGTCCTAATCTTATTGGTTAGACTTAATGATGGTGCATATACTATAAAAGAGGTCATTTATAGTTGTAAAGCAATTGATCACACTTTTAAACTCTTTCTATAACCACACACACTCTCTCTCTCTCTCTCTAGCTTTCAAAGATCATAAGTTTTCTCTAAAAAATTCATCAAGAAAGTGCTTGCCTTGAGAATTTCAAATGCTTGTTCAATCTCAATTCTTTTTCCTCCTAGAGAAAAGCCATAAGCATCTATGAAGGGCTAGGAAATAAAGAATTTGGACAATGATACATCTCATGCATAAGCTAGCCTTGGTTTTGACTCTTCTTCATCAAAAGGAATCAAGTGGTGTTCCATCTAGGGTTTGAAGTATTTAAGTAGATCAAAGAGTTTGTTCTACACCTAAGGTTTGAATTTCTCCACTCTAATATTTTGTTGGACTCTGTCAAACAAAATTGTCTACGGATTCTTATTATGCTAGTGGTGTAATTTCACTCTCTCCCAACACTTTTGATATTTACATTGTGCTTACTATGTAAAGTTGTAAAATTAAGCGGTGACTACTCACTTTCCCAACATGGGATAATAAGGATGGCAGGTACGGTAGGGTATAGGGGTAGGTCGAGATTTTAATCTGAATTTGAATTTGTGTTGAGTTTGGCCTCATTTCTGCGTTGGAATTTTTGTTATGGGCAAAGTTCGGAGTTGGGCAGCTATTTTTTTTTTCAATTTTGTTTGAATTTTGAATTTATTTGTGTAATTTTGGTTGTAAGTTGATGTATAATTATGAGTTTATTTGATATAATTTTGACTTTAGATTGATGAATAAATTTTGATTTTGTTTTTCGTAATATTGCTTTTAAATTGATGAATATATCTGGGTTCTAGAATATGTTTGAAGCTTTGGGTTTTATGGTTTTTTATTCTAATTTCCTGCATTTTAAAAGTTTTATTAAGTTTTTATTTATTTTTTAATTAATAAAAACTGATGGTCTTTTAGTTTTATTTGAATTTTTTTTTTTGACTAAAATAGTGTCTATGGGACTATTTTTTATCATTTTAATAATCAGGAAGGCCCTTGTATAATTTCTTGAAACTGAAGGTCCCTAATAAAACTTTGGTATATGAATAATTTTGGTTAGTTTGGTTAATATATTAAGTTTAGGCGTTAATTTAGGTTTTAAGTTTACGGTTTGTGTTTAATTTTGATTTTTGTTTATTAAAACTATTTTTAATTTTTTATTAATATAAATATACTTTAATAATTAAAATATTTATTTGTATTTTTATTAAAGTTTTAATTTGTTTGTTATTTTTGTTTAATTGACTAATTTATAAAAAGTATGGTATTTGATCATATTAAAAAATATTTTGACAAAAATTAAATTAAATGGATTATATTAAATTATTTGATAAAATACAATATCTAAAAAATATTTTTCAAAACATATGGTGTTTATATTATTCCTACATCAAGTAAAATAATGTGATATTTTTCCTATAATTTAATTGGTTGGGTTATATTATGGTTGGCTTATTTGTTTTGCCTACTTAATTAACTTTCAAACTAAACTCTTTCGTTATAAAATTCTAAATTCTAGAAGACTACGACCCAGTTATATATATGTTCGCAATTGGATGACATATAATGTCTCACATCATGGGACAAAATCTTTCAAACCGAAAGAAAATTAAAAATTAAAAATAAAAAAAATGGTCAAACCATGCACAATCCTTCTTGACTATAGTCTATGTATTTCCACCATTTTTTTCATCATTGCCTTTCACGAAATAAAAACTATTTTTGGTCCGTATTTTTTTTAAAATGCAATTCAATTAGGTGGATGTCAATTAATTAAATGCAAGCTATTTACAAAATTCGATATAACAATAAAAAAAAATGGGTCAACAAAGACTGTCAAGAATATATTCTCTTCAATAATTACCATTGAGATCATCCAAAATTCCACTTTGATCAACCCAATTAATTAATAGTCATTTAACAAAATTATTCGGCCTAAGAACACTCTTAATGGTTACTATGTTTTATCTTTCAAAATGCCTCACTAAAATCTTATTTTTTGTATTTTAACTTAAATTTTTATATTCCACCATATTTTAAATTTTTTATATTTTTCTATACATCATTTAAATATTATATACTTAAATATATTTTATTAATTAAAATAAAATAATTGAAAAAAAAAAGAAATAATAAATATATATTCTATATAATAAGTGTGTAGATAACGGAAATTCTTAATTTTAAGAGTTTTTATTTTTTTTAATGTTAACTTTAACGGAATATTCTTATATTTAACAGAATATTCTTATATTTAACTATAGTTTGTAAACACTTAAACTTAAATAAAATAAAATAAATAATTAAAAAAATTAAAATATGATATTTTTGAGATATTTTAAATAATAATTATTTAACAATAATAAATAATTAAATAAATTAAAATATGATATTTTTGAGATATTTTACAATGATAATTATTTGAAAATAATAAAATTATATATTTTATAACTTAAATAAAATTTAATTAAACTTAAACTCACTTATTAGAATAATATCATATTAAACATATAATATAATTTACTGTCAATAAAAAAACTAGCAATAAACTGAAATTTAAAATCCACGTGTAATATTTAATATTACATTAAACATATAATATATAATATCTTGTTGTTATTTCCAAATTCAAAAACTAGAACAAACATAAACTTAAACAAAAATAAATAAATTATTTAATTAAAATATAATATTTATTTGAAATTTATATAACATTAATATAAATTTAATAAAAATAATTAATAAATTCTACAAATAAAACTAAGCAAACGTGTATATTGCACATATTGTTTGTATCTAGTACATACTAAATGAGAGAGAGAAAACTTATAGAGAAAAAAAATTATATTAAAAAATTATATAAAAAAATATGTAAATGTTGCAATGGATTAACTAGAATTTGTGCATAGCCAGGGGCGGACTGAATGTGGAACGAGTGGGGTCAACTGACCCCAGTGAACTTTTAGAAATTACATGTACATATGTTAATATTTTTGTAATATTTTAAGTATTTTAATAATTAAATGTATTGACCCCACTAAAATATTTACATTTTCTTTTTTCTTTTTTAAGATTTTATAGTTCTATTTGTTTATTTCAAATTTTACCACATGTACTTTGCTTTTAATTCATGAAAATATTATTCATATGTATTTTTGTTAATGGATGTTTTTTTTTTTTTTTGAATTTTTTTTTTTTGACCCCAGTAAAAATATATTTTAAGTCCGCCCCTGTGCATAACTATCATAAATATATGTATAAAAGAATTTATGGAAGATGTTTTTATGAGTGTTGGCTAAATATTATAGATAATTTGTATTATGAAGACACCGTTAGGAGTGCTCGAAGAGTTTACAATTCAATGACACCATCCAATACGTAAACATTATTGCTAATTAAATTAATTATTGAGAATTAGCTCAATATATATTCTTAATGTAAAATTTGGTATAATAAATTGAGGATGACATATTCGTTTCATGTAATGGGATGGAAATTGCCTTATAGGAGTGGTGTCCTATCCTTAGGAATTTTTTTTAATGGGTTATGTTAAAAAACATGATGGCAAAAAGTTAGACACAATGCAATTAGTGATTAAAAGTTAAAAAGAAATCATATCTAAAATAATTAATTAAAACAGTTGTGTAGAGTGTTTTGGAACATTGGCTACTACAAAATAATAACAAAACTAGAACATAGAAGGGTTGTCATAAGTATCCGTTTAATCACAAATTATTCCTAAAATATATGTATATAATGATGAGAGCTATAATTATAATTATTTATATTTATTCAAATCAAGTTACTTTTTCTTTCGTTTGTCACAATATATTATGACACTTTTTTAAGTTACAAATTGCATTACGACAAAAAATTTAGAGAATCAAAGTCACCGACATCGGTAAAGTTAAAAGTAGATACAACTTTGGGAACAAATCACTCCAAACAATATGTGATAATCAAGGCTTTTGGGTCAGGTTTGATACCACATCCTAATTGCTGGATTGTATTAGTTTTAAACGGTATTAACATACCATATAAATTATTTGTACTTATTGAATATAACTTTTTACAAAATAAAATTAAGAATTTCAAATTTTATCAAATTTAAAAGTAATAAAAGAAGTGATAAGAGAAAATTGAATGAGATAAAAATGTGGAAAAAAAAAGTGAGGAGAGAAATTAAGCTTGAGAAAGTTATATAATAGTCCAAACAAAGGATAAATGCACTCTTTGAGTTGTTAATGAACAAAGTTTTTCTTAAAACATATAAAAAACCCAATAACAATATTCAAATCTATATATTATAGTCAGCCAAAGTCTAGAAAGAGAAAGATATAAAGATGCATAACAGAATTTGATTGCTTACCTAGCCATTCTCCTCAGCAATGCTCGGCCATCACAAAGTCCCTCAGCCATCTTGGTTTCACGTGTGTCCTAGCAGCACGCGATGTTTTTCCTGGTTCATGGTCTTTGTTTCCTTGAGCTGGTGTGATGCTCTCTTTAGAAGTTGGTTGTGTTACTTGTGGATCCTTCTCTCTTTGGGCCTCTAGCTCTGTCCAGCTCTTCATTTGGGTTGTGACCTCTTGAGAGTCCAATATCACCTGGGTTGGGCTAACAATACTCCCCTCCTTGACCTTGTCCTCAGGGTCGGAGATACCATACAGAGAACAAAAAGACTCATGGTCCTCCCAAGTAGCGTCTTCCGGTGGGTTGTGAGACCACTACAGTAATACTTGTTTGGCTGGCATGGAACCACGACGGATGGCGCGTCCAGCAACAACAGCCAAGGGTGTGAGAAGGGGCTGGTGTGGACAACTCAACTCAAGTAAAGGATAATGCAGTCCTTGTGTATCACCGCGAAATGGTTTGAGAAGCGACACATGAAATGGTGGGTGAATGCAACTTCCCTTAGGCAGAACAAGAGTATAGGCCACTAGACCAGCCCGAGCAATAATGGCAAAGGGATTGAAATAGCATCGGCATAGTTTGGCATTGAGCCGATGAGCAACAGTAGATTGGCAGTAAGGCTAGAGTTTAACCAAGACTAAATCAACGATATTGAACTTGATATCATGTCGTTTCTTGTTAACATGTTGATGCATTCCGTGTTGGGCTCCCTGTAGATTAACCTTCAACTGTCGTAAAAATTGGTCACGAGTTAGCAACTCTTCGTCCACTGCCTGAACAAAACTGGCGCCACGCACATAAGAGAGAATAGTAGGGGGTGGTTGACCATAAACAACATGAAATGGGATCATACCTATAGCGTAGTGGTGGATGTTGTTGTAGTGGTACTCAACCCATGATAGAAAATGACTCCATTATTTGGGGTTCTCGGCTAAAAAAGCATGCAAATACTGCTCAACATATCGATTAGTAACCTCTATTTGTCCATCACTTTGAGGATGGTAAGCCAAGCTCATCTTAAGTTGAGTTCCCATGAATTCAAAAAGCTTCTTCCATAAGGTGTTTGTGAAAATGGGGTCTCGATCCGAGACAATGGTGTGAGGCAATCCATGGAGATGTATGACCATATTGGAGAATAGTTCGACATATTTAGTGGTTGTATACTGAGCGGGGAGAGCGCCAAAATGCAAATATTTGGTGAAGCAATCAATGGCCACCAGGATAGTAGAGAAGTCATGGGAGAACGAAAGGCCAACAATAAAATCCATCGCAAGGTCCTCCCACACACGTTCCGGTATTTCTAAAGGATGTAACAAGTCATAAGGAGCCGTTGGTGAATATTTCACGGTCTGACATGTGAGACAATAAGAAACAAATTTGTGGACATCACTGTGCATGCCATCCAAAAAAAATGGCACTAAGGCGGATGAATGTGCGGTCTGTCTCTGCGTGGTCGCGTGTTGGAGTATCATGAAACTCTTGTAATAACAAAGGTTTCAATTTGGAAGTGTTGCTAATGACCATTCGATTTTCGTACAACAAAAAATCATCCCGAATGGTGTACGGTGCCTTAGAAAGTTGGCATTGGCGAACATGTTGCTGCAAGTGGAGAAGATCCGCATAAGTTTGGTTTTCTCGTCGTAAGTCTTCCAAAACTACAAAACGCCTAGCTGAGATGGCTACGCACAGCTACATAACCACTGTGTCCTCTCGCTTGGACAAAGCATTAGCCACAGAATTGTCCTTACCTACCTTGTATTCAATGATAAATTGATACCCCATCAATTTTCGTAAATAGTGTTGTTGCTTCAGAGTTTAAATGACCTGTGTGAGTAACTCCTTAAATTATTTGTAGTCCGTGCGAATAATGAAGGGTCAACCCAATAAATATTGGCGCCAACAAGTCACTACTTCAACTACAACCCTTAATTATATGTTGTATGTCAAGGCTCCCAAAGGCCCAAATTTCTTATTGAAAAAAGCTAGAGGGTGTCTGTCCTGCATCAATACACCCCCAAATCCCACATTAGAAGCATCCGTCTCCACAATTAAATCTTCAAAAAATCAGTCAGGCGCAAAACGAGGGTGCTCGTCATGGCTCGCTTGAGCCGATTAAAGGCCTTCGTAGTATCAATTGTCCACACAAAGTTGTCATTCTTTAAAAGATCAGTAAGTGGATCAGCGATGATGGCGTATTGAACGAAAAACCATCGGTAGTATCCAATGAGACCCAAAAAACCACGCAACTGCTTAAGGTATGCCAGCAATTGAAAAACCAATCGCAAGTGGGTGAGATGATCAGCTTCGTTGCGGCTAGAGATGAGTATATCGTCAAAGAAATCAATGACAAATTGAGGTTTAAAAACCTGGTTCATGGTTGCTTGGAAAGTGACATGGGGGTTAGTGAGGCCAAAAGGCATAACATCGAACTCATAATGGCCATCATATGTCTGGAAAGCTTTCTTGTGTATGTCCCATGCATCCATTCGAATTTGATGGTAACCGATCCTCAAATCCAACTTGGAGAATATGACAGTGCCCCACAACTCATCTAAGAGTTCATCAATAGTTGGAATGGGAAATCGTTCCTTGATAGTGACACCATTCAAAGCATGATAATCCACACAAAAATGTCATGAACCATCCTTCTTTTTGACAAGAAGCATCAGAGAAGAATAAGGGCTAGTACTGTGGCGGATAAAGCTGAATTCTATCATTTCCTGAACCAGCTTTTCCATGACATCCTAATGAAAAATATAGATATCGGTATGGGCAGACATTCACTGGTAAGGTGTCGGGATGTAAATGAATGCGATGGTCGACAATGCGGAGAGGAGGCAAGTGCTTTTGGGTCTCAAAGACAGAGTGAAAATTAGAAATGAGGGCGCACTTGACTGGAGGAAGGTGTGATTTGAGTTGGTCCAGCTCTGAAACGCCTAAGGAAGACTAATTGTCGACATGGGTCATACAGCAGAGCCAATGAATATCCCCATCAACCATCAATGTGCTCAATTGTGAAAAGGAGATTTGATTAGCCTACACCGTGGGGTTGCCATTCAATTTAACTGTCTGTCTCGACCACTGAAACTCCATGGTTAAGGCCTTATGGTCATGAATGCATGGTCCTAAGGTTTGAAGCCATTAATACCACATCTAATCCCTATATGGGCAGCACAAAAAAGTCTACGGCAAAGCGATGCCCCTGCAGTTCAAGCTCCACCTATTTACATTGTTTGGAACACGTCAAAAATTGGCCATTATCCATGTAGACCTTAAAGCTCTTTGTGGGTTCGCTGGATAGATGCAATTTCTCAGTTAAAGATTCTTGAATAAAGTTGTTATTACTACCTGTGTCGATGAGAACTTCCAAATCCTTCGACCCGTGTTTGTCCATCAACCAGAATATTCACATATTGGTATAATTGAAGATGGAATGGAGGCTGACCTCCTCGTGTGGTTCCTCCTCAGTGAGGGATTGGAACTCATCACACATATCATCATCTTCTTCATTACCACATAACAGGAGCATTTGATTCTTGCACTTTTGATTGTAATTGAACTTCTCATCACAAGTGAAACAAAGCCCGTTGTCTCGTCGGTCCTTCAACTCGACAGGAGTGAGTCATTTGATGGGAAACTGAGAAGTCGATGCTAGGGTGTCAGGAAGAGCAGTGGAACCAGACGTAACCACCAGGGATTGCCCTATCGCCTTGGGGCCGATGGAGGTGTCAACACCAGTATCCTTCCAAGGAGGAAAGCCCGAACGAGAGTAGTCGGGTCGAGAACGACCAGCAAGATCCTCATGGTGATCCTCAAATAAATGGGCCTTGGCCATGACTGACATCCACTAATTCAGTCGGGTGGGACAGAAGAAGTTCCCTACGAATCTCCAGTTTTAAGCCCCAAATGAAAAAGTTGAGAAACATAGAATTAGACACACCCGCAATTTTGTTCATCAGCTCGATACTGAGCAATTCATCCCGTTTACGTGAGTTTGGCAATACGGCCTAGTGGGTCATCATAGATGGAAGCACCATAACGCTTTTGTAATTCCAGTAAGAACACGTCCCAACTAGTAAGGAGGCCCATTTCTCCATCCACTGATACCAAGCTGCTGGTCCCCCATCAAGGTGAAAAGCAACCATCGCCAATCGCATAGCCGGCTCCACACTATGGAGGTCAATTTTTTTTTTTAAAATCTTGTATACCCAATTCTCCATATTAACGCCATCAAAATGAGGAACCTTCACCCGAAAAGTCTTCAGGAGGGAGATCAGATCCTTCGACGATGAATCGCCACCACCAAGGCAACCTGCCACATAGCTCTGCTCAGCGTTGACGGTCTGATTCGTGGCTGTGGTCACGGAATGACCTGGAGTCAGAGATAGCTGGCCCGATCGTTCCTCTGTGGAAACTCGATGTTGCTCCAGCGATCACATGAACTTCTCTAGCTGAGAGTCCAAGTGTTGTTTGAAATTGAGTTCCATGGATTTCAAGAGCTCTACAATTTCATCGTTCTTCATGGCGGAAGGCAATGAAAGCACCAATAATAGCCCAAACAAGGGATAAATGCACTCTTTGAGTCAGTGCCCAACTCCTTAATGAACAAAGTTCTTCTTACAACATAAAAAAAAAACACAATTACAGTACCCAAATCTATATATATATCAGTCAGCCAAAGTCTAGAAAGAGAAAGATACAAGTATGCATAACAGAATTCAGTTACTTCTCTAGCCATTCTCTTCAGTGTTTGTCGACCATCACAAAGTCCCTCAGCTATCTTCGCTTCACACGCGTCCTAGCAGCACTAGATATTCTTCCTAGTTCATTGTCTTTGTTTCCTTCAACTTCAACTGGTGTGATGCTCTCTTCAGAAGTTGGTTGTGTTACTTGTCTCTTTGGGCTTCTGGCTTTGTCCAGATCTTCATTTGGCTGTGACAGAAAAAAAAATGATGTGATAAATGATGGTGAGAGAAAAAAAAAATGATATAAAAAATAATGAAAAAGATAAAAAATAATGTGAAGAAATATATAAGATAAAATTAAAATTATTTAATACAATATGTAATACGATATAATACAATTTATTATTTTTTGGTATGAAAAAATTAAAATCTCTATTATATATAAATTAAACATTATATTGTGTACTACAATATTAAACTTTACCAAATATTATATTGTATTTGTATCTTATAAGATGGTGCTTACGACAAAGTTTATTACATAAGCGATTAGGTTGTGTAATAATTTAGTGGAAAATTTTATGGTGAAAATTCTTTTATCTTCTTCTATTAATATTCCCCAAAAAAATAGACAAATACTGAGTTTTTACTTTATAAATAAATAGATATCTATAGCTAAACCGTAATATATCTATGCATTTAAACTTATATCACACATCAAAGTCATAATTCATCCTATCTTATTATATCGATGAATCTTTATTTCAGATCATGACAAACAAAACTTTATCTACAAGTTCTCCAGACTTTAGTTCTCCTTTAATATTACCCCTGCTCATTTCCTCCTCTAAACGAATCAGATCATGCTTATTAATATCTATGTCATGGTTCATTTTTTCTTTGGAGGAATAAAAAATTAAGAAACACCAAACCAACCCTATCATAATCACGAGAGACGTAAACAATCCAAGGAGAACAGTCAGATATATAAATAATAGAATAATCATATATGAATAACATAATGTTGATTTGGACTTTCTTGGAGGCATACGCTCAACTAACCCCATGCCTTTTGACTGATTCTACTCTTTTTTGATAGGCTTCGAATTGGTATATATTTTTGGCTGGTTCTATAATATATATATATATATATATATATATCTGATTTTAAATTTTATGTAGTTTTCACTTATTTATAACTTTTTTTGATATATAAAGAATATTCTGATTAATTTAATTCACAGTGACTGCTCTATATGTTTTATATGGTCAATGTGTATAGTATATATATTAATGTCAAATTTAATATATATTTGCGGCAACTATACAAGTCAGTGGATTATTTTTATCTTTGGAGTCCTAAGTTGACCATATATGATAGACCAATAAAAATCAATGGGAAAAGATTAGCAAACAGACACTTGATAAACTGAATTTCTTGTTATTAAATTATTGCTTTTAGGGCATACAAAAGATAGTCTCTTTTTTTTTTTGGAAATATACTTTAAAAATACACCAAAACGACTAACATCACAAACCATACTGATCCAAATGGATTGGACTATTAATATTTGAATTGCGTGACAATTTTCAGCTTACCATTTTTAAGCACATGAAAGAACAAAAATATGAATTTGTAAACATGACGGGTAAATTCTATTGCAATAGTATCACATTTATTTACTGAAAAATATATTATTAATTTTGTAGTGGCTCTTAAATTATAGTTTTTAAGCAATGAGAACGAATGAGATTCTAATACACGAAAGATGTCCGGAAACAATATTTGAGAAAATTATACCAAATATGAGATTATATTTTTTTAACTTTGAAAAATATGATTGATTTTTTTCTTAAGTTTCTTATGACATATTTTTTTTACATTTTTATGAGAGTTTTTTTCCCATATGTTTGTAATATTTTATTTGTATACCATATTCTAATTTTATACAATTTTAATAACTAGTTTTAATATGTTTTGAGGTTATTTTATAATTTTAATCTATTTGTAATATTTTTTATCATTCATATTTTATAAAAATATATTTTTTACATTATTTTTAAAAAAAAAAACAAAAACTAAGACTTTTTTCATCATGTATTTTATTCCCAATTCTTCTTCTTATTTTCTTTCATTTTTTATCTTCTTCAACATTTTCTCCGCAGGAATCAGTTACTAATATCAAAATAATTTTGAAGTTTTTTTTATGTGATGTGTTAGTAATCGTATGTCACTATCAATTTTTTTTAGTGATGTGTGGTAACCAGTTACCACTATCAAAACCATTTTTATTTTTTTTAAGTGATGTTGTGATAACTGGTTTTGATAGTGATAACTGGTTTTTTAAGTGATGTTGTGATAACCATTTCTATCACAACATTACTTAAAAATAAAAATAGTTTTGATAGTGGTAACTAGTTACAACTATAAAAAATAATTTTGATTTTTTAGTAATGTACTAGTATCAAAATACCAACTGAATTGTATCTGGTTACTTAGTCAGATCTAGAAAAAAAAACATATATGAAAAAAATAAATTAAATTGATCATGATGGTAACTGGTTATAGTTAGGTTTGAAGAAAAAAAATCTAAAAAAAAATGAACTAGTTGCGATGGTAACTAGTTACTTATCTAGACTTGTAAAAAAAATCAAATCCTAACAAAAAATATAAACTAATCATAATCATAACTGGTTACAGCTATGTTTGAAAAAAAAATATCAAATCTGAAAGAAAAAAAAAACATTCGTCATGGTACCTAGTTACTTAGTTACATGTGAAAAGAAAATCAAATCTAAAAAAATATATATAAATTGATCGTTATCGTAACTGGTTACAACTAGGTCTGAAGAAAAAAAATCAAATATAAATTAAAAGAATCAGTCGTCATGGTACATGGTTACTTAAACAGGTCTAGAAAAAAAAAATTGAACTAAAAAACCTAAACAAATCGTGATGGTAACCGCTTACAGTTAGGCTTGGAAGAAAAAAAATCAGATCTAAAGTACAAAATCATATTTAAAATGCAAAATTAAATGTGAAAAAGAAGAAGAATAACAAGAACGAAAAAAAAAAAAGAAATTATAGGAAATGACCCAAAAAAATAGCACCAAGAAGCTAATGTCATCATTTTTAAAATTGTAGAAAAATGACTATTTTACATTGATGATTACCTAAATTGCCATTTTTTTATAATTTTATTTATTTATTTAGGAGCATATGACTTTAATATAGTGTTATATGTATATTAGTTTTGTTTAATTAGTTTTTATTTTAAAGTTATATTTATTTTTTAAGTTTTTTATGGGTTGTTGGTATATTATTTTCCAACTAGTGTAAAAGTATGGTAATTTTTTTTTATATATTTGATGAAATTCTCATGTTTTAAACTTTTTTTTAAAAAAAAATTACCATATTCTGTGACATTTTTTTATCTATAAATATAAAAACTATTATACTTTTTTTCCATATTTATGTAAACTTCTCAAAAAAAAAATTTATGTAAAATGTTTGTTCACTTGTATTTTCATGGGAAAATAGACAAATACTACATTTGAGTTGTTCCTTGTAAAAATGCCACTTCTTTTACTTTGCCAAACCCAAGGAAAGTTTTTCTTTTTTTTTCGTCAGAAAGAAAGTTTGGAATTTCTAGTACACATATGGGATACTGCTCAAGTGGATTAACAACCTAGGTAGCCAGTAAGATTTATTAGACCGCCAAATGGCAAAATAAATTCAAAACTAAAAGCTTCTCCAATAGTGCATAATTTGTAACGTAATGTGCTAAATTTGACATATACTAAACGTTTTGTCAAATTTGACACAAGATATAACATATGTCACATGTGACCTAACAATAAATATAATTCTTTTAATTACATTATTGATAGACTTTAACACACAATTACAATATTGCAATAGTTATTTAAAAAAAAAATCTAATTTATTAATAATCATTATTGCTAGGTTAGTCTATACCCATTTGCATCTTAAAATGCTATTTTGCGTTGGAACACAATTATAACATTTATTCTGTTTTTTTAGCAAATTTATCACAATATTTAGATCATACATTGGAAATGTCAAAGCTATTTTTCTCACAGTCAAATTTCCGTCTATCTTATATATTTGATGTGTAGGCACAAATTATCCGTGTTAATTAATTTTTCATCATCATTGAAGACAACGTCATATACCCAAACTCATTCATAAATGATGTTAGATTTCCACTTCAATATTTATTACCTATCAATTTATTCATTTACAAACTAACATAAATTGTCACTGTACTCCATTCCATTACAAACAAAGTTTTGATCTAGAACAAATCAAAACCAATGTTCCACCCTTCATTAGCAAATTAGCTCAAATATCACTATTTGACATTCATTCTTCAAAACTTAGACTTTCAAGCAAGTATAATGCAGTAGTTTTCGAAATAATGACTCGATGAGTGATGAAGCTTGCATGGCCAAGACTACAGCTTATGGAGGACCATCGTCTTCGAATATTGATGACTCGTACGTTCCAACACCAATAGACTCAAACTACAACAACATTATTGACTTTCACTACATGTAAAATTCCATGCAAAACTCCTTCCAATTCAAAATATTAATGCGAATCAATTAATCCATGCTACTCCACTTAGGTATTTCATGTTCTTGGTAGCCTAATATTATTTTGCTATACGTAACTAAGGCACAAGTCTTACCAATTTTTTTTTTATATATAGGATAGTCATTTCGTTATTGGATATATGTTATGTACTTCTCTTTCCTAGTTTCTTTTTAAAACTTTACATGCTAGTGTTATTTGGTCATACTGTGTATAATGAACCAATGCATTAATGATATTTTTATTCTCATATTAAAAGGTTGTATAGAAATTTTGAATTTTAATAACTTTGGAAGTAATTTATTTATTTAAAAAAAAATAATGATAAATCCAAACTGTTAGATTTATTTTTGTTATTAAAAAGTTAACTTGATGGATTAGTCACATATTTCTTATCTGAGATGAAGAGAGACTAATCATCTACTCAAGAGAGGTAAAGAAAAACAGACTTATAGAAACTTATCCAATCTATAATGAGAAAAGGACTTATGTATGCTGAAAGCTGACCTTGACATGTATAATTAAATGATATTTCTCTGGTTAAGACGTGAAATTGATTCATTTCCAACTTGGTTTGGAATTTTCATCAGCTATAATAAGCATAAAAAATTTCATCAAACACTTTTGGACTTTCTCCTTCGTAGGGTATTCGTAGGGTATCCTTTTTATGCAAGTTGCTGAAGCAGGAAAAACATGATGTACATGCATATATTAGATTAGATAGTTGAGAAAGGTTTCACTTCCATTCATTCCCACTTTGTTGCTGCTTTTAATTTTAGCACATCCCATATTCATGTATCAGATGTGCTATAGTTGTTCAACACAACATGTGTTCCACTAAAAAATTATTGGAGGATCTGTTGGAAGGCCTTATACCTAGGTAGAGTTCAATACAATAAGTCAAATTGGGATAGTCCTGATTTGCTGATATATTGAAATTTGAAAATTATACTACTTCAAAATATTACAAATTCCTAACTTAATCATGGTGCAATTCTACTGTCGTCTCCATTTCATTTAAAAATAATAATAATAATTTTTCCATTATGTCTATTACAGTTGTGTCACAGGTAGTGATATCATTTCATTTTCATTTATAAACAATTATCGAACAACTGGTCAATGTGGAAATCATTAAAGGCTGGATCAATGTTGAGAATAAAAACATGTGTGTACCTCCTATGATTAGAACCAATTCAATGTAGCATCAAACTCTAACAAAGCTTGGCAGGTTTGAGCACCTGCAAGCAAAGATCTCAAGATTGCTACACTTTCCTGGTTCACTAGTTTTTTCATGTTCTGCGACAGATAAAATATTCCATTTCACATCAGCATGGGTTTCTTATTTGTTGTACAAGGGTTTTTTGTCAATGTTGGACATTGAAGTTGTCACTTGTACCATATGCTCTACAAAGCTAACCAAATTAACAACCAAAATCTAGAACTTGATTATGCTGACATCCAAAGAAAGGAAACAGATGTTGGAAAATTGCAACAAAGGGACTACTCAAATCTGAAGATTGGTAAATAGTTTTAATAAATAAATATGCTTTAAAATTTAACAAAATTCAGGCACTTACGGATGCTTGTTTCTTCCCTTTCTTGCTCCCACTGGCTTCTTTGCCTCCACCCTTTATCATTCTGGAAAGAATATCTGCTTGCTTTGTGTTGCCCTCCTGATTAAGGTTCTTAACCAAATCTTCACAGCTACTCCAACTAGAAACTCCTCCTTTCTCCATTATTTTGCATAATATTGAATATGCATTCAGTGTCTTTCCTGCTGCTAAAAGAGAATCTAACACCTTATCATAGCTTGAAAAATCTACAGTATAGTCCCTTTCAAGGCAAAAGTCCAGCAGCTTGATAGCAGCAATTGTCTTTCCTTTCTCACAAAGAATAGATAGAAGACTATCAAAGTCTGGCGCACAGCCACTCTGCATAAGTAAATCAACCCGTCCCAATGCTTCCTCGACATGACCTCTCATGAGGAGGGCTTCCAAAACCTTAGCAACCAAGTCCGTGTTCTCTTTCACACCCTTCTCAACCATACTCTTCATGACCCTACTAGCAGTTTGAACTCTCCCATCCTCAAATAGACTCTCCATTACTGACCTGAATAACAACGACTCTGGAAGATGCCCACTTTCAATCATGTTATCCAAAGCTGTTTTAGCATCAGCTGGCTCACCTTTACTCAAGTAGCTCTTAATCAGCAATCTGAAAGAATCTGCATCACTAGCAACCCCTCTTCTACTCATGATTTTCAAAATTTCAAAAGCAGAATCGGGGTTCCCTTCCTTGGAGTGGCCGTGGATTAAATTATTGAAAGCAACAGAATCCTTGACACCTATTTTCATCAACTGCCGGAAAAAGTTTTCAGCTTTCCCAGTCTGCCCATGATTGCATAGATACTGAATCATTGGGTTATAAGCACTAGCTTCTATCTCTGCAGTGCTCTGAGGCCTTAATATAATTTCTTTCTCAACAAGCTTCTCTAACAACTTAACTGCCCGATCGTACATCTGTGCCTTACAGAAGTTTTCGATTAGGATGCCATAATGACCAGACTCTGTAGGGATGCTCAGACGAATCATTGCCTTAAGTACATCAGCAGCCGCATCTAAATCTCCAGCCTTGCACTGGCATGATAACAACCTCATAAAGATGGAATTATCCTTAGGAGCAATAAACTTCTCCACCATCTCCCTTAACATTGTCTGAGCTTCAGATGTTTTCTCTGCATCACAAAGCCCAGGCAGCAAAGTCGTGTATGTAACAGCATTGGGCTTAATACCAAAAGACTTCATCTCCTCAAACAATCGCAGTCCATCATCGACTCTACCAACAGAGACATACCCTTTTATCATGGTAGTATAACTTATAACCGTGGGAGCTATGTTTCTTCCCTTCATCTCTGTAAACAAATTTTCTGCCTCATCCAACAGTTTGAACCGATTATATCCATGAATCATCGTATTATAAGTAACAACATCAGGTGATATACCCCTGTTCTTCATATCATCATAGAACCGTTTAGCAGTCTCCAATCTCAATGAGAGAAAGAAACCCCAAATCATGATATTATAAGTATGCTTAGTAGGCTCTATCCCCTCACTCAACATAGCATTGAAGTATCTTTTCGCCATCATATATCGTCCTCTCCTCAGAATAACCTTAAACAAAGCATCATACGACTTAATGCTCCTCTCAATACCCAACTCCTTCATCTTATTGAAAATTTTCACAGATTCTTGAACAATCCCAGCTTTACCATAACCATCAATAAGCAAAACAAAAAGGTCCTCATCCCACTCTACTCCCTTATTGGGCATGTCCAAGAGTATGCACCGGGCATGATTGAGCTTCGAAGCTCGGGTTAGAATCTCAATAATCTTAGAATGGGTCTCACGGTCGTGATCAAACAAACCGGCACGCTCAACCCACCTGAAGAACTGAAGCGCGTGCTCCGAATTCCGGGCACCATGCAAGACATTCCAAACGAGGGTGGCATCGAAGTGGGGAACCAAAGACCGAATTGAATTTTGTAAACGAGTAGTCCATTCCCGGTTAGCCATCATTCTACATATAATATCCTCTAACTTTTCTGGGTTTCGATGCTTACCTCGTGGGGTTCTCTGATTCATGACGGTCTCCGAACCATTTAATGGGGTTGGAATTTCGCGTCCAGTTTGAGCTTCTGTACAAGTAGAGTCGGAAATTGGGTCTGATGCGTTGTCGACGACGGTTGTGGCCGAATCTTGATTCGAGCTGAAGAGGCGGAGGAGACAGATCGGAGAAGAGTCTGAGATCCTTGGAAGGTTGGGGAACAGCCTTGGTCGCCATTGGCAGCGCTTAGATAAGACGTACGCCATTGGTGTTCAGGTCTGGAATCAATGAAACTTGGGGACCTGAGAATTGGGTTTAAGAACAGTCCGCTACACTGAACTCTCCTGTTGTTAGGGTTTAAGTTCATTTTCTAGGAGAAAATAAAATAACAGAAATTATAAAATTTCTATATTGCCCCGCCCCTACTTGTGCCTTTTTCTTTAGCAAAAAGTATTTGATTTTTTTTCTTTCTAAAAAACAGTGTCATTTTAAGCTTACATTTATTTTCTTAATTAATTTTTTGGGGGTTTGTCCGAAATTGTTTTTTTGGAGAGAAATCCTAAATACAAAATTAAGGCTTTTTATTACTAAAATCTCTAAAATCAAAGTAAGTATCAAATATCTCCTGAAAACACTCCCAAAAAACCGTAAAGAACAATAAAAAAATTGTATCATCTTTTTTTTTTCTTAAAATAATAATAGTATATTGTTATTTATTTATTATTAGATAAACAAAAATAAAATTAATTTTTTATATATTTTTTATAAAACATTAGAATATGAGCTCAATAATTTTATCTAGAGTTGATATAGGTTTTTTTAGTCAAACCACTATAATCTTTGTATTCTTTTTAATAATTAGCATTTTTTTATGACATTATCAAATCGTAAACTGCATGTTAAAAACTTTTCCTAAATTATATTATTTACAGAAACTTAATTTTTTTGTTAGGTTCCATTTTATTTTGTCGTTTAAAATTTGATGTGGCATTATAAATTCTTATATAGTATTGTCACATGTAGAATAATAGACATTTTTGCCTTCTTAACTTTGACCATTACCAAATCGTATCTATTTTTATTAGAAAAATTAATTAAATAATTTTAAAAATATATATTTTTTGTATTTAGTCTTTAAAAATTAACTCAAACCTAATAATTTTTTTTGAAAAAAAAATCAAAACATTAACATTATAAAAAACATTAAATTGTTGAAAAAAAATATTAGCATTAGTTAAAATTTATAATAATTTAATATATAAAAATCAAAGTTAAATGAAACTAAAACCTAAATACCAAACTAAATATACATTCTTTGTAAAAAAAAACTAAATATCCATTCAAATTCAAATCACATTATATGTATCTTTTTCTTTTACAAAAAAAAAAAATTATAAGAAAATGAAACGATTGGAGCCATGCAACTCAAAACCAAACATGAATGAATCATTTATTTTTAATTTATAAAAAAAATAAATAGGTTGCGAATATGGGTCTATTGAATTAATTAAAAAATTATTTACTTTCAATTTGTTTATTTCATTTATACTTGATTTTTTAATTTCTAGAGTGAATTTTAATGTGATATTTGATTTTTTATTTCATTCATAGTATATATTTGATTTTTTAATATCTATAGTGAATTTTAAAGATTTGATTATATTTAGATGATTTCTATTTAATTTTTTAAGATTTGAATTATTTTTATAAGAATTAATAAAAGATATATATTTTTTTAATTTAGATTATTTTTTTCAATTATGGGTACAATTTTGAACAGAAGCTAATAGAAAGACTATGTTTCAGTAAATGCAAAAAGTTCATGGGGAATTTTTAAGAGATCATATATTTTAAGGGGCACAATCTGGTAATGTCATAAGTTCAAGGGAGCAAAAAAACTAATTATTCTATTCTTTTTTATTCTTTAAATTAGACAAATCTTAATTGACAAAAATCAGTATCAGAAATAAACTTTATCAGATTTTAATGGAGGAGATAGTGATTGATGCACTCATGTGGCATATTTAAGTATTTTTTCCCTAAAAATAAAAATTGAGTATAAAAGTGTTGCAATTGAAAGAAAATAAAAATTGAGAATTCATGTATTAAATATCCCTATATGGGTTTGTTAGGTAGGTGAGATTAAATTGGAATGGATTTAACTAGATTATTAATTAGAACTAAATTGGATTGGATTATCTTAGTATTATACTGTGTTTGTTATAGGACTAAATAAAGTATAAATAATTTTTTTTAATATAACTAAAATTTTATCAAATAAATTTTTAATAATAAAAAAATGTTAAATAATATTTTAATACTCATAATTAAAAATTAATTATATATTTAAAAAATTAATTAAATAATTTATTTTAAAAAAAGTTATAGTTTTAGAAATAAAAATAATATTTTAAAAAATTTATGATTTGTAATTTATTATTTTTAAAATTTAATTGAAATTCATGTATATTATAAAAAGAAAGGTATTACTAATAGAAGATGACAAATAATTGAAAATAAAAAATATTTTAATAAAGTTTATTCTTGATTGACTTTTTCGTCAACTACCAAATTAAGAGAAACACTTAAAGAAGAAGAATAAGAACACCAGATTTTACGTGCTTCAGGTTATTAATTAACCCAAGTCTACGAGTCATTCGTATTTAGGAAGAACTTGTAGAGTTCAAGTTCTATTGAGTTTCAGGTAGCGTATATGCTCACTCTTAATATTAGGAATGAGATCCTTTTACAAGTTGTGTCCTAGCCTTATTTATAGGTAGCTAGGAAGATAAACTTTTTAATTGGAGTTGATTACAAGTATTCCTCTCTTAATGAGATTTGTTATTACATAAATAAATACATTCTATGTTTAATAAGTGTTGGCGCGGTTCTTCGGCAACAGATAATTAACAGAAGAAGAGAAAGAAATTAGTACTAAAAGTAGAACCGTCACATATATGAAATCTTTGGGGGAAGAACTAGGTGACTTGAGACACGTTTTTAAGTGGTTCGAAGGTTAAAATCCTTCTACTCCACTAGTCAATATTATTGATATTCTCTGGGTAATTGGTTTACAAAGTATATAGTTCTTAAAAGACTATTTTTCCAACCCCTATCAACTCCCAGGGTCTCCATATTTATAGGAGAAGGCACCTGGAAGTTGGTAGGGAGGTCATCCCGTGACCTTACCATTTGTCATATCAAGTCTGTGATATTCATGATTAATTCCTAAACCTGACACACAAGTGTGGTCTAATCAGTATGGAAGGAGATAATGGGCCGCACGGCCCAACTCGTCCGTGGGTGTCTGAATACGCACGTTCCTGCTGCGTGTCCGAGAAGTCAGGGGGATATCGGACACGTGATGGCAGGAATATGCACGTTTATCTTGCGTGTTGACTTCCCATAGGGTCAGAGCTTCCTGAGAAGCTCGCTACCGGAGCAATCCATAACCCGAGCTTATCCGTCAGTGGTCGCCGGATGTTATTCCCAGCTCCTGGCGCAACAAGTGCGAGCTGGAAACAGGACCCCCTCGAGCTAGAAAGGGCCCGTCCTGGAAATAGAGCCTCTGGCCTGTGGGAACCTCGGACTAAATCATGTTTAGTCCGAGGCTCGTCCTGCTAAACAGCCCGTGGGAAAACCAGGGCGTACATCTGCCCCCCAAGCTCCTGCTCGTGGTCCATGACGTCAGATATGGGAGACCACAGTAGGGGCTTTTAGACTTCTCCCACAACCCTTCGCATTCCATGCTTTCCGCAGGCGTCTGATACGTGGAACGCCGTGGGTGGCGACGGTACACTCTACGAGAACCGCATTAAATGGCCTAGCCTACTGTCCAGCCGTCGTTTCACATTTCGAGTGGAGGGTCTCCCAAGGGCCTTTTACACGTGATCCTTCCCATGTATAAAAAGGGGTGATCATCCCACGCACGGGCCACCTTACCATTCAAAACCTCTCAAATTTCCTTCTTTTCTCTTTGACCTTCCGAAGAACAAAAGCCCTCATTTCCATTGCTCTCATCTTCTCCGTTCACGAAGCTTAAGCGTACGAGTTCCTTCAAAACCTTGGAGACCACTGTGCCAACGAAGCTCCTACCAGCGCAGCAACCTCGCTCACCATCTAACCATATACTATAAGTCTTCTGTCCCTGTTTATTTTTGAAAGCATGCCACTGTAGCTTAGGTAAAAAATTTTACTGTAGCCACATGCAGAGGTTTTCTAGGTCGCGCAGATATGGAGGGTGACAGCCCTTCTTAGATTAGGGCACACTTGCCATGGGACATAGTCTTAGAATATGGGTTCCATGGTTCTTTCTTAGGAACAATTTCTGGGTAGGATCCTTTGGAATTTTGGGTGCAAAAACTGGGTAGCTTAGGGAATACGCCTTAAAAGCTGTTTTGCCACGCCTTGCCTGTTGAAACTTTCCCCTCAAGGCAATATTTTACTCTGAGTCCTCTGACACACGAATTCCGAGTAATCTGGGATCTGTAGAGGGCATAGGCGCGTGTTCCTTGGAACGCGTGGCACCACTCTCCACGGGCTGGGCTTACCCCAGCTCGTGTACATAATACTTGCTTCACTCTCCTGCTTGGGTCGCCTTTTCTAAAGTGTTTTCTTTTGTTCGATAGGCGACCAGATGGCTTCAAAGAGAAATCTGCCACAGAAGAATGTGGGAAGTTCGTCCTCCCAGCAGGATAAAGGAAAGGCGGTGGTGACCAGCTTGCCAATTCCTCACTTTGGGCCGGCGGTGGAGAAGCAAGCCGAGGTGGCTCCTGACGCGTTTTTCGAGGCGGAGAGAATCGTCTCGAAGATAACCGACCAGGCAAAGATCACCAAAATCTTCCTCAACCACAACATTCCCCTGGGGGTGGCCTCCGTGATCGCCCGACCTGCTGCGGATGGGGAGCGGAGCTGCACGCCGCTCGACGAGTCGTTCGCGGCCTGGAGCGGAGAACACTTCAAGGCAGGGGCCTTCCTCCCCCTGGATCAGTATTTTGCTGATTTTCTGAACTATGTGGGGTTGGCCCCATTTCAGCTCCCCCCCTACTCATACCGTCTGCTGGCGGGATTGAGGTATTTGTTCCAAAAGCATGAGTGGGAGGTCCCCACTCCTGCTGATATTCTATATTTCTTCTGCCTCAAAGCCAGCCCGGACCAGCGGGGGCGAGGCGACGGGTTCTATTACTTAACCCGCTTCCCTAACACAGCAGCAGTGATCGAGCTGCCGAGCCATCCAAACGACTTCAAAGACCAGTTTTTTATGTCAACTGGGTTCCGAAACTGCGATCATCACTATTTCAACCGTCCTCGTAAGTGATCCTTGATTTAGTTCGCCTTTTAACGGTTATCTTACTTTACCTCGTCCCTTATTCCACTTCTGATTTCAACCAACCTTGCAGCCATCTACGCGAGGACCGAAAAGTCTGTGACCCTCGGGGGTCAATACGATACACTGGCGAACTTGCCCCCCAGTGAGAAAGACTACCGCGCGCTCGTAACGGACGAGACGATGGTATTTTGCAAGCTGATTTTCCCAAATCAGACTTTGAATTTGAAAAGGCCCCGGGGGCCTCCCCCAGCTCGCGTCAACAGACCGGTCGTCGCGGAGGAGGTCGCGGACGACGAAGGCGAGGAAGAAGGTGAGGAAGTTCCTCTGGTGATGAACAGGAAGAGGACCTTGGAGGTCGTCCAGGGGATGAGCGAGGAGACGGCCCAATGCGAAGCAGCCGCGGGTCCTTCCGGTCAAGGTAACTCTTACTTATTTAAGAACGTAGATAGGGCCACTGCAGACCCCTGGCTGGTTAGGTTCAAACCTAGGTAGCTCGTCCATCGTCACTCAAGGAATCCGGACCTGGACACGCTCTTGCTCCATTGCGTTGATCAGCTCGTGCTGGACAACCAAGAGAGTCGGCCTAAGGGTACCGTAGTAGTAGACAATACCCTAGCCTTTAGGTCGGTCATTTTTTAGGAGTACGGGACCAACCTACGCACGTGGCCTGCGCTCCAGAGGGGCATCTATGCTCCAGGGATTAGGCAGTACGTAGAAGAGTCCAGCCCCGAGTCAGAACCGGACCTAGAACCTTCGCCAATTCGCGAGATAATCGTCCTAGGCTCTTCCAGCTCGGGGGGTAGGGCTCCCTTAGTATTTGCTTTCTTATTGCCTTTGGACCTTTTGTCTTTATTTCTGCATGATTGCTACCTTGTAATAACCATGTTTTTTGTTCTTGGCAGAAGAGATGTCTCAGCCCGGGAATAGTCTGCGGGGCGTTGTGTTCGGTGGGAATCCCCCAGCAGGGCCGAGGTTAAAGAGGCTTCGCGAGTCCAAGAGCTCGGCTGGGGCCTCCACCAAATCCCCGGCTAAGGAGAAGGAGAAATCCCCGCCATCCCAGGTCGCGGGGGCGAACCTCCCTGTCGCCAGGACAGGGCTCATGCACCTGCCACCCCAACGATCTCCACTAGCCGCCCAGGACGGGGTAATAGAGGTCGGGAATCTGGCCGCGGCAGCCCCAGACGTGCGTATCCCGGTCGACCCCCGGGCTCTGGAGAAGATGCCCGAAGCATTCCGGGGTACGGTGTATGAGTCGGCTAGCTATGCCGTCAGCCATTTCTACAATATCCGGGAGAAGGAGCTCCGGGCCATCGAAACAACGAGCCCGGTCCGAGTTGTAGAGTCTGCGATGGACATGACCTTAACGGTAAAGTGCCCCCTTCTTTTAAGGCTTTAACACTCACACGCTGCCTTTTTCCTTTTTTCTTCCAATTTGTTAATTTATCATTCTTTTCTTGCAGGGCATGGCTGCCGCCTACAGAGGCATTGTTAGGACCAAGGCCCAGCTCAAGGGTTTGGAAGCTGATCGCCAGACCGCCCTCCAGGAGTCTCAGGAGGCGAGAGACGCGCTGGCGGCCTCTAAAGCCGAGCTAGAGAAGATCCGCTCCGAGAACCAAGAGCTTAAAAACTCCCTGGCCGCCTCGCGGACAGATCTTGAGGCGGCGAAGGCCGAAGCCCAGGCCTCCCAGGCCGCCCTGAAAGACGAGTTGGTCGTATCGGAGCAGTCCTTACAAGACCTGTTCTATCATTGCTGGTCCCACAATCCGGACGCGGACTTTTCTTTCATGCCGCCGGACCTCTGGGCATTCTTGTTGCCGCAGCTTCAAGCCTGCCTGAATAAGGAGGTTCCCCCATCGGAGATTGGAGAGGCCTCTGCCGCAGCGGAGCAGGATGAGACCGCGACCTCCAAAGGGCCAACTGATGGGGCTTAGGACACTTCTCGTTTAATTATTTTGAACTCTTTCTACTGTAATTCTCTTTTTTATGTGAGGCGTTTCCGCCTCGAGACAATTTTCTCAGCCAGTTTTACATATATATTTTTATGCATTTGGTCACAATTCATCTCTTTATTTTTGTGAACTTAGTTCAAGTTAACTTTATCCGTATCCCGGGCTCTTTAAAGAAGATCCGCGTTCAACAAATTTTAGTTCACTTCTAAGTTTTCTGACCTGGTTAAGACCAGGAACTTATTTTGAAAAAACTTAGTTCGCGTCAACTTTTATCCGTATCCCGGGCTCTTTAAAGAAGAACCACGGTCAACAAATTTTAGTTAACTTCTAAGTTTTATGACTTGGTTAAGACCAGGAACTTATTTTGAAAAAACTTAGTTCGCGTCAACTTTTATCCGTATCCCGGGCTCTTTAAAGAAGAACCACGGTCAACAAATTTTAGTTAACTTCTAAGTTTTATGACCTGGTTAAGACCAGGAACTTATTTTGAAAAAACTTAGTTCGCGTCAACTTTTATCCGTATCCCGGGCTCTTTAAAGAAGAACCACGGTCAACAAATTTTAGTTAACTTCTAAGTTTTCTGACCTGGTTAAGACCAGGAACTTATTTTGAAAAAACTTAGTTCGCGTCAACTTTTATCCGTATCACGGGCTCTTTAAAGAAGAACCACGGTCAACAAATTTTAGTTAACTTCTAAGTTTTATGACCTGGTTAAGACCAGGAACTTATTTTGAAAAAACTTAGTTCGCGTCAACTTTTATCCGTATCCCGGGCTCTTTAAAGAAGAACCACGGTCAACAAATTTTAGTTAACTTCTAAGTTTTCTGACCTGGTTAAGACCAGGATAGGACTTAGTTTGTGATAACTCTTATCCGTAGATAAAAATTAACACCTAAGTCGTTAAGGAGACCTGGATATATCCAGGTACCATATGCCCCCCAAGTAACTGGGAAAGGGTCTTTCGTTGTTACTTTAAAATTACACTTGCAAATAACGAGAAACATTTGATTTTTATTTATACATGGAAGGTGACCTTCTAGGCCTTACAAATGGCTCATTGATAATATTTCTTTAGGTGGATAGCATTCCAAGTCCGCGGGACCGCCCCTCCACCAAGTCGAGCTAACTTATAAGTTCCTTCTTTGATGACTTCGATGACCTGGTATGGTCCTTCCCAGCTTGGTCCCAAAACCCCATCTTTGGGATCTTTCCCGGCCAGGAAAACTCTCCTCAAGACCAAATCACCGACGCTAAAGGCACGTCTTTTGACCTTAGTGTTGAAGTAGCGAGTGACTTTCTGTTGATAATGGGCGAGCTGGAGTTGTGAATCCTCTCGCCTTTCATCCACTAAGTCTAAGGAGTGGCACAGGAGCTCGTGGTTCCCGTCTTGGTCGTAGGACTGGACCCTGTGCGACAGGACCTTCACCTCCACGGGGAGGACTGCTTCACTTCCAAAGGTTAGGGAGAAAGGAGTGTGACCCGTGGGAGTCCGATGTGAGGTCCTATAGGCCCACAGAACTTGGGGGAGCTGTTCTGGCCAGATCCCCTTTGCCTCATCTTAGCCTCTTCTTGAGGCTTGCCTTCAGAGTTTTATTGACAGCCTCGACCTGGCCGTTCGCCTGGGGATAGGCCACGGACGAGAAGCTTTTCACGATTCTGTGCCTTTCGCAAAATTCGGTGAACAGGTCGCTGTCAAATTGAGTGCCATTTTCGGAGACGATCTTTTTGGGTAGGCCAAATCGACATATGATGCTTTTGACCACGAAGTCTAGCACCTTTTTCGATGTTATTGTCGCCAACGGCTCTGCTTCGGCCCACTTGGTGAAGTAATCAATGGCTACCACGGCGTAACGGACCTCGCCTTTTCCGGTGGGCAGGGCGCCTATTAGATCTATCCCCCAAATGGCGAAGGGCCAGGGAGACGAAATCATTTTTAGCTCGGTCGGTGGAGCTCGTGCAACCGCGGCGAACCGCTGACACTTGTCGCACTTTTTTACATATGAGATCGAGTCTTTGGACAGAGTCGGCCAGTAATAACCTTGCCGAAGGATCTTCAAGGCCAGGCCTTGCCCCCCAGCGTGATCTCCGCAGAACCCGTCATGAACTTCTTGCAGGATGGCCTTCGCCTCACTTGGAAGAACGCACCGGAGGAGAGGTAAGGAATGCCCACGTTGGTACAACACCCCCTCGACTAGCGTATACCTCGGAGCTTGATAAAGGACTCGTCGTGCGTCGTTGCGCCCTTCGGGTAACTTGCCCTCGACGAGGTACTCAACAATGGGAGTCATCCAGGTCGGCCTGATGTCAATCATTTCAATATCTGCTCGATCTCCGTCTATGCTGGGTTTCTCCAAGAACTCAACTGGCACCAACCCCAGGGTTTCTGTCTCTCCCGAGGTGGCGAGCTTGGCGAGAGCATCTGCGTTGGCGTTCTGCTCCCGAGGTATCTGTTTGATCGACCCTTGCCCAAACGTAGACAGTTCGGATTTTACCTTAGCCAAATAGGAGGCCATCTTGGGACCCCGCGCCTGATACTCGCCTACTCGGGGGTCAATGTCCTCGCTTAGGGCGAGCTTTTCATCTTCGGAAACCCGAGGTTTTTCAATCTCAGGAGCCGCCTTGGGTCCCTGTGATTCCTCTTCATCCTGAATGGCCATCGTCACCTGCCCGGGTTTAGATTTTCCCTTTATGGAAATGCTGTAGCATTCCCTGGCAGCGAGCTGATCGCCCTTGATAGTGCAGACCCCTGTTGAGGTAGGGAACTTCATGGCGAGGTGCCGGACGGACGTGATAGCTTCGAAAGCAACGAGCGTAGGTCGGCCCAAAATTGCATTGTAGGCAGCGGAGCAGTCAATGACTACGAATTCGAGTAGTTTGGACACTGTTCGGGACTCGTCCCCTAGGGTGATCACCAGCTCAATCGTTCCTATTGCTGCTGACCCTTCTCCTGAAAAACCATATAGCATCATCGAGGTTGCCTTCAGCTCGGAGACGGTCAGACCCATTTTTTCTAAGGTGGAACGGAATAGGAGGTTCACCGAGCTCCCATTGTCCACTAACACTCTCCTTACTCTCCGGTTGGCGAGCTGGACTGCTACGACCAAGGGATCGTTATGAGGGAATTGGACATGGCTCGCGTCTTCCTCCGTGAAAGTGATTGGTTGTTTCTCTAATCTTTGTTGTTTTGATTGACGCTGTTCCGGGACGAACTCCGCTCCATTGTGGGCCTTCAACTCATTCACATACCTCTTCTGGGCGCCTTTGCTCGTGCCAGCCATGTGTGGTCCTCCAGAGATGGTGGAAATCTCTCCCTCGACCACGGGGGGAAGGACGTCCTGATCTACCCGAGGTCCAGGTTGACTGGCTGGGATCTCCGGAGCGGGTCGACTTGTCGGGACCCTGTTCCGCGAGTATTGCGCCAACGGACCTGCTCGGATGAGAGTCTCGATTTCATCTTTGAGGTGCCTGCAGTCGTCGGTATTGTGCCCGACGTCGTTATGAAAACGGCAGAATTTGGAAGCGTCTCTCTTTCCCTTAGGGTGTTTTATTGGCTCCGGTCTTTTCCAGGGGACTCGCGTAGCGTTGGCCAGGAAAATATTCTCTCTGGTTTGGGTGAGCTCGGTATACGTTGTGAACACGGGCTTGAATTTATCCACGGACTTATTCTTCTTTTGACCGTGCTGGCTGTTTTCACCATTCCCTTTTCTTTTGCCGCCACCGGGCTGGTTACTCTCCGTGACGTCGGGAGTTGCTACTACGATCTCTGTTCCCGTCCCAGCGGGCTTCTCGAGGACCTGGCTGGTCCCCGCAGCTGAAGCTTCAGCTTCTTCCAAGTTTATCCACTCTTGGGCTCTGTTAAGGAATTCACTAACCGAGCTGACCCCCCTCCTTTGAATATCCTTCCACAGATCTCCGCCTACTAGGATCCCGGTCCTCATAGCCATGAGTTTGGAGCTGTCGTCGGCGTCTCTGGCTCGAGCAGCGACATTTGCAAATCTGCTCAAGTAGGCTTTTAGCGTCTCTCCAGGTTGCTGTCTCACGTTAGCTAGGGAGTCGGCCTGGACCCTGGCGGCCTGAGAGGTGCGGAATGCCCTCTTGAAGTCAGCCGAAAAGGTCTTCCAGGAGCTGATTGACTGCCTTTTACTTTGTTTGAACCACTGCCTGGCAGGTCCAGTTAGGGTGGAAGGAAAGATCAAGCAACGAAGCTCTGGCCCGATGTTATGAGCCATCATTAGGGTGTTGAACATCCCTAAGTGGTCAGATGGGTCTCCATCCCCGTTGAATTTTGACAAGTGAGGCATACGAAAGCCAGAAGGGTATGCCGTTGCTGCTATATTGGGGGCGAAGAGTTCCATCTCATCCCCTGAATCATATTCGTCTTTTTCTTTCTCCGACAGGAGCTTCTTCATCAGCTCCTCCATCTGAGTTAAACGTTCTAGGGTCTTGTCCTGAGATCCAGGGTTATTCCGGGGCTGTTCAACAGCTCCGGACCCGTTGTACATATTAGGCGGGTTGTTGCCCCTCCTATCTTGAGATAGGTCATTTGGGGCATTCCCGCCATTACGTACTTCGGATCGGACCCCAACTGAGCGGTCCTGGCTACCATCCCTAACTCGATCCTCTCTGTGAGAGTTGAGGCGATCTCGAAGGTCGCCTCCCTGGGTAGTATGGTGACTTTGTGCTGAACTTAGTCGCTGTCGCAGGTCTCCTCCCGAAAGATCACTCCGTGCACTACCGATCCAGTGACTCCTGCTGGACAGGCTCGAGGTGCGTCTTTGGCGGCTCCGACCTGATCCTTCCCCCGGCACCCTGCTGCGCCGGGAAGGCCCGGCCAATGGCGGGTCTCTCCTACTATTTCCGTAGGTCGGGATGTCTCGGACGGGCTGAGGAGACGGATATCTGATGGGAGAAGGAGGATGCCTGACCGGAGAGGCGATCCTAGTGCCGTCCGGACGGACTAAATTTGGTGGGGGCCTCTCGGCCCTGCCAGCTTGCTGGTTTCGCGCTGGGCGAGCTGGACGAGGAACTGGACGTTCTTCGGGGACGGGCTGACGTCTCCGGATCTCCTCGGCCCTCCTTTGGGAACTTCCTCGATCTCTTCTGGGCGTCCTCGAGGAAGGCTGAGAGCTAGGGGTTGACGTCCTAACCGAACGGCTGTACTGCTGCTGTTCGGTCCGAGGCATTTCCCTGAAGCTCGCCTCTTGATGGTGCGGTGAAGGGGTGGAGTTGGCTGCAGGGAGTCTACCCGAACGGCTATGCCTGGATCGATTACTCCGGCGAGACTTAGGAGCCTCGCCTTGCCTCTCTCCAACGTTACCGTTGGTTGTGAGAGGGGGTAGTCGACTCAGAATATCCTGGATTTGCTGACCAGCTGCTGCTAGCTGGCTCCTCTGCTGAGCATTCTCCATCTCCACCACAGTGTAATAACATGGATTCGGATTAGGCGGCCGGGGTGCCGAACTACCAGTGTCGTCTTGGCCGGCCGGCTGCTTTCCTAGCCTCTGCTGGACTTCAGGAACTTGCTCCTCAGGGAGGGCAACATGGCGGGCCTCCTGCCCATCATGTTGTTCTGTCTCGTTGCCATGTTTGGATCGAGTGGTCACCATAGTTTGTATGTTTGTGGTAGTACTAATCGGACTTGCTCTCAATGAAAGCACCAAACTGTTGGCGCGGTTCTTCGGCAACAGATAATTAAGAGAAGAAGAGAAAGAGATTAGTACTAAAAGTAGAACCGTCACAGATATGAAATCTTTGGGGGAAGAACTAGGTGACTTGAGACACGTTTTTAAGTGGTTCGAAGGTTAAAATCCTTCTACTCCACTAGTCAATATTATTGATATTCTCTGGGTAATTGGTTTACAAAGTATATAGTTCTTAAAAGACTATTTTTCCAACCCCTATCAACTCCCAGGGTCTCCATATTTATAGGAGAAGGCACCTGGAAGTTGGTAGGGAGGTCATCCCGTGACCTTACCATTTGTCATATCAAGTCTGTGATATTCATGATTAATTCCTAAACCTGACACACAAGTGTGGTCTAATCAGTATGGAAGGAGATAATGGGCCGCACGGCCCAACTCGTCCGTGGGTGTCTGAATACGCACGTTCCTGCTGCGTGTCCGAGAAGTCAGGGGGATATCGGACACGTGATGGCAGGAATATGCACGTTTATCTTGCGTGTTGACTTCCCATAGGGTCAGAGCTTCCTGAGAAGCTCGCTACCGGAGCAATCCATAACCCGAGCTTATCCGTCAGTGGTCGCCGGATGTTATTCCCAGCTCCTGGCGCAACAAGTGCGAGCTGGAAACAGGACCCCCTCGAGCTAGAAAGGGCCCGTCCTGGAAATAGAGCCTCTGGCCTGTGGGAACCTCGGACTAAATCATGTTTAGTCCGAGGCTTGTCCTGCTAAACAGCCCGTGGGAAAACCAGGGCGTACAATAAGTATTATATTTTATATAATGTTTGATTGATTAAATAAGTGTTATAATATATAACTATTTAATCTAGTGGGAGAATGTTATATTATTTATAATATAATGTAATATTATATTATTTTATAATATAATATTTTAGATTAAATAAATGTGACAAAGAGTGTCACATATTGTAACATATAATAGAGAGTTAAAATATTTAGATATATGTGAATATCCAAATATGTAACATATTTGGTGTTACAAATTCAGTTACAAATTTGTAACTCCCAAATATTACCCAATAATGTGTAGATTGTATGTTACATATTTGAGATTGGATTTCATAAAGCCATAATAAAATATGGCTGTTGGAGACATATTTTTAACCCCCAATAGGTGTTTGGAGGTTACAAAATCATGTGGGAAATAATTTGGGACGTTTTGGAAAATTGACATTTTTTAGCTGAAAATAGTATGTGGCCACGACCACTGATATTCCCTGGTTGCGGCCTGGGGGACAGAGGCCAGTGGCCGCGGCCATTGATAATCCTGGGCGCGTCCAGTGAGGCAGACAGGCAATTTGATTTTTCATTTTTTTCTAATTTGAACGGTTCTAACATCCCAAATAACTCTCAAATCTTCATTTTAATTCCATAAACATTCAATTAAACATTGGTAACAACCATGGGGGTTTGTGGAATTTGAAATTCAAAGGGTATCTCAAACTCTATAAATAGGAGCCTAATGCTCACTTGTAAGACACACCGTTTTCCATCCACAAAGCACTTGGCTGAAAAATACACCATAGAGGCTTGATAATTCGAGAGAGTTATTTCCTAGAGAGATCCCTTAGTGCTTAGAGAATAGGGAGAAATAAGCTTTTGGACAAAGGTTTTGAACCTTGTTCACGTTGGTGATCCTCACTACTCTACACTTTGGGTGTGTGAGAGCTTTTTCTTTTTATTAGTTTTATTTTCATTCTTTTGATCTTGTTGATCTTATTTACTTGTATTATTATTGTTTTGAGTTTGTAATCTTCTTCTACTACATCTTTCTATTTACTTGTATTTTGAGCAATTGAGTTGTAATATTTCTTTAATCAATATTATCTTGTCTATTGTATTTTTGCATTGAGTTGTATTTGGTTTTACCATTTCCATTGAGCAATAACATATATTCTATAACAATCAAAAGCTTATTCCTTTTTGTTTCAATGGAAGGTGAGACCATCAAGATCATGAACCAAGACCTAGTGAGGTTGGATAGGTTTGATGGATCCAATTTCACTAGGTGGCAAGACAAGGTGAAATTCCCTTTGACAACACTCAAGATAGCCTACATCCTTCAGTCATCCTTGGTACCTCTAGCCGAGCCTTCCGACAAAGACACTCCCGAGGAAGTGGAGAAAAGAAGGAAAAGAGAAGAAGACAACCTTCTTCGTAGGGGTCATATCCTTAATGCCCTATCCGATAGGCGATATGACCTCTATACCAATACCAAATCCGCGAAGGAGATTTGGGATGCCTTGGAGAGTAAGTACAAGGCTGAGGAAGAAGGTACAAGAAAGTTCTTAATTTCTCAATATTTTGAAATTTCTTTCATTGATGGGAAAACTCTTTTACCTCAAATTCATGAGTTACAAGTAATTGTGAACAAGTTGAAAGTTCTCAAGATTGAGCTTCCCGAGGCCTTTCAAGTTAGTGCAATAGTGGAAAAATTACCACCAACTTGGAGGAGCTATAGGAAAAGAATCCTCCATAAGAATGAGGATTACGCTTTGGAAGAGATCCAAAAACACATTAGAATTGAAGAGAAACCGAGAATAAGAGACAAGGGTGTGAATGAGTCTGAAGACGAGACTTCCAAGGGAAATGCAGTTTCACACAAGCATCGCAAGGGCAACAACAACAAAAATGGTAGTGGGAACCCTTTAGGTCCAAAAAGAGATCATGGACAATTCAAAGACGTGAGAGGTCATTGTTTTGTTTGTGGAAAATCCGGGCACTATGCTATAGTATGTAGGTACCGAAAGGACCCACATGAGAATGAGGTAATTGCTATAGAAAAGGAAGAAAAGATCCTAGCATGATTACCATGCTTATGTGCCTTATTGGGAAATTGTTATTTTGTAATAAAGTTTGTACTCTTGAAAGCTGTCAATAAAATTAAAGTATTATCCTATAATAATTCTTTATTTTGCTATGAGACATTTGTGTGAGATATTAACAAAGTTTCAAAATGAACTTGTTAAAATAATAGGTAAGAGTGTAGACCTATTATTTCATAATGTGATTATTTGTTTGAGAAATTCTCACAAAACATTTGTGTTCACATTTTTATCTTGTAAAATACATAAAAGAAAGAAACTAAGTAAAAGTTTCTTTGAAAGAACTGTGCAAGTAAATAAATCAAGATAAACATTGAGGTTTTATCTTGAGAGTTTATCATGTGGCTTAGAGGACTCATGATGAACTTTGAGAATCATAAGTCTAGATTTATCTTGGAGGATAAATGACTTCATAGAAATGAAGAAATTTCTTCTTAAAAGTGATTATCACTATGAGAGAAATGTGGGGGTGATGCTCCAAAAGTTAATCAATTTATTTTTTTGATATTAATTGATTAATTTGGTCATCCTATCAAATAGGTGATTTTGAATTCCACATTCTAAATCAAATTGGCTATATGTGTATAGAATGAACAAATCTAGATATGCTTGGTGTCTAAAGTTATTATTTGTAATATTTTGATTAAAAAAGGAATCAATTTAAAACATAAAGGATAATTATAGAAACAAAGAGGTTTCTAGAATTATTATTCAAACGTTTATCTTGGATATTGAACTATAAAATAGTGGGGGTGTTGACTATGGTCAAAATCACTATTTTAAAGATGTAACTATTTTAATCAAACTATAGCTAGCAACAAAGTTTGAATAAAATAATGAGAGTGTCTAAGTATGCATATATGAGAAAATAAATTATTCAAATTGAATCATTTCTACATCTCAAGGGGTGGGACTTAGACTCCCTAAAGAGATTCACGGTTGATGGTAACCTATCTTAATACTAGTAACCAAACTAGTATTAGGTTCAATAGGTAATAACAAGTCAATCAAGTGAATAGTAGTAGTACTCAAAATTTTGTCCTATCTGAGATATGAGTACTAGTGTGTTACCAAAATGAGGGTTAAAACCGAAAGGTTTTTTAATAGAACTCGGTCTTGAATAGACAAGTATGTTAGGGTAACAAATACTGTAAGAGTTCTATCTATATAGACCTACGGGTGGTGCCGCCCCTCATGAGAATTTGGAGTAATTCTCAAGAAAAGTCTATGAATGGAATGTGCACATGACCATTAGCGGTGCAAAAGCGAGACATTGAGGTCTCAAGTGAACATAGCAAAGGTGTGTGTGTTATCACTGGTTTGTTATCAAGGGATAGTGGTTCAATACTTCGGCAACCAAAATTTCAATAATCTTTGTGATAAATACTATAAGGTAAAATTAAAATCGAAAGACATTTTACTTTATGCATCAATGCAAATGTTTCTATAGAGAGTGATTATTTAATCAAGTGGGGGAATATTATATTTTATATAATGTTTGATTGATTAAATAAGTGTTATAATATATAACTATTTAATCTAGTAGGGGAATGTTATATTATTTATAATATAATGTAATATTATATTATTTTATAATATAATGTTTTAGATTAAATAAATGTGACAAAGAGTGTCACATATTGTAACATATAATAGAGAGTTAAAATATTTAGATATATGTGAATATCCAAATATGTAACATATTTGGTGTTACAAATTCAGTTACAAATTTGTAACTCCCAAATATTACCCAATAATGTGTAGATTGTATGTTACATATTTGAGATTGGATTTCATAAAGCCATAATAAAATATGGCTGTTGGAGACATGTTTTTAACCCCCAATAGGTGTTTGGAGGTTACAAAATCATGTGGGAAATAATTTGGGACGTTTTGGAAAATTGACATTTTTTAGCTGAAAATTTCTGGTGGCCGCGGCCACTGACATTCCCTGGCTGCGGCCTGGGGGATAGAGGCCAGTGGCTGCAGCCACTGATAATCCTGGGCGCGGCCAGTGAGGCAGACAGGAAATTTGATTTTTTAGTTTTTTCCAATTTGAACGGTTCTAACATCCTAAATAACTCCAAAATCTCCATTTTAATTCCATAAACATTCAATTAAACAGCCATGTGGGTTGGTGGAATTTGAAATTCAAAGGGTATCTCAAACTCTATAAATAGGAGCCTAATGCTCACTTGTAAGACACACCATTTTCCATCCACAAAACACTTGGCTGGAAAATACACCATAGAGGCTTGATAATTCGAGAGAGTTATTTCCTAGAGAGATCTCTTAGTGCTTAGAAAACAGGGGAAATAAGCTTTTGGACAAAGGTTTTGAACCTTGTTCAAGTTGGTGATCCCCACTACTCTACACTTTGGTTGTGTGAGAGCTTGTTCTTTTTATTGGTTTTATTTTCATTCTTTTGATCTTATTTACTTGTATTATTATTGTTTTGAGTTTGTAATCTTCTTCTACTACATCTTTCTATTTATTTGTATTTTGAGCAATTGAGTTGTAATATTTATTTAATCAATATTATCTTGTCTATTGTATTTTTGCATTGAGTTGTATTTGGTTTTACCATTTCCATTGAGCAATAACATATATTCTCTAACAATAAGCTGGTGGCCCTAAGTGTATCTCAGTGGGCCCAATATTAGGAGGCTTAACCCACTGCTTTATTGGAAAAGTATCACTGACAGTGACAGAGGATAGCTACACGTATCCCCATGTCAGGCGGCGTCGTGAGACATCCTCTTTGTTGCTTGTACGGGATCAACATCATGATTTCTGTGGCATCTGGGTGTCAGATATCTGGAAGAGTTGGTTCTCCAACACTTGGAAGAGTTGGTCACATCATGAAGGGTTATTGGAGGATTACTTCCTGACTAAATTGTCATGAGTTAATGTTCTTGGGTGATACAATCCTCTCGTAGTGGTGATGATGGTCAGAAACTGGACTTAAGCTCCCTTAGAGCTCTAAAATAGCCTCTTAAGCTTTCGAGGAGCCATAAACAACCTCTTAATTTATGTTGCGTGATGACTGGTGAAAACATGGACAACATTTATAATAGACATAATTTATTGTTTTTAAAATTAAAAAAATAAGTATTTTTAAACATTTAATTAAAATATATATTTATACTATATATTATATAAAAAAAAGTATATTTGAAAAAGAAAGAAAAAAAAGAAGAAGAGAGGTGTCCCTTTAGATTATATTAACCCACTTTTTTGGTGAGTTAATATAGTCTCTAACTAAGGGAACTAACTTGGATGATTGGATAATTTTGTCTAGTCATCCAAAAGTCTAAAAGTAGAACCAAAGATGGGACTAAATAATTTTATCTAGTCTTAAATGAAATTTCTATTTTTAAGGTATCACCAAGTGATTAATCCAACAACTTTTTACTTAATGCAAAATCAGAATAGTTGATTGATTAATTAACAGTCTGATTGGTTAGAAATCAAAGATGAATGATCAAATTGTTTATAAGGTGTTAAATGTTAAAAACGTAAAGTGTTGAAAATTTAAATGACACATGAAATTTTTACACGGTTTGGTGTCCCTAGTCCATGAGGCCACGCCTAGAGAAGAAACATGATTAGTAAGAGATCAATGGTACAAAATAAAATTATCTTATGCAAAGATAAACTCCCTCTATTATATTGTCTCAAGCTTGAGCATCGTCTTCTAATCACTGTTTTTGCACCTCATGTTGGGAGAGAGTGAGATTACATTACCACAATAACAAGAATCTATACACAATAACACTTGACAGAGTCCAATAAAAGATTGAGATGGACAAATGCAAACCCTAGTTGTAGAACAAAACTCCTTATTCTTCTTGCAAGCTTCAATCTCGAATTACAGCACCACTTGAATCCTTTGTAGATGAAGAAAATCAAAACCAAGGGTTATACATGAGATTTATCATTGTCCAAACTCTTTATTTCCTAGCATTTGATGGATACTTGAGGCTTTCTCTAGTAGGAAAGGGAATTGGGATTGAACAAACCTTGAAATTCACAAAGACAAACACTTTCTTTACAAATTTCTTGGAGAAAAATTATGATCTTGAGAGCTAGAGCAAGAGAAAGGTTACAGAAAGATTTGAAAGAGTACTCAAGTCTATCAAAACTCTAAGATAACCCTTTATTAGTGTAGGCACTGTCATTAAGTCTAACCAATAGGATTAAAGCTTTTGAACACATCATTTGGAGCTTAAAATACGTATCTGTACGAACACATCAGCCGATGCATCGCCTGCTGTGATTCGCCAAAACCCTAAGTTTTATGCGATGCATCGCCTCCAAGGAGGCTACACAATGCCACATGGGCAGATCCAGCTTCTTAAAAGTGACCTTAAACATCTTCAAATGCTCCCTAACTTTTTGGGCATCCTTAGATACCTCAATATATCACTTTGGATCCAAAAACACAATTTTTAAATGCCTACAACAGAAAGTCAAATTTCACACCTTCACTATGTGAAACTGTTTAGGGTTTTACACCTTTCTTGTGTAAACCACTTAGACCTTGTATTTTAACCAATACTAACACCTTGAACACTTGAAATCCCTTCAATGTTGTGCTATCAAACTTCTCTCGAAGTTGCTGCTTTAATCCTTTTGAAACAACTCTTTCAAGTTCTTCTCCCGAAGAACACTTAGCACAAAATACACAACATGCAATGTAGCTTACTAACCAGTTGGCTAAGATGCTACACTAAGTCTCACATACAAAAAATCACTCTCAAATGACAATCTTTTAATTATAACAAAATACAATCAATATTCTCTGAGAGTTGTCTCTCGAGTTCTCACTTTATAGCTGTAGAAATCGGTAAGCTAAGGGTGGAGATCTTGCACAATAAAGATCAAAAGAAAACACCTTCCTTTCATTCAGGGAGGATTCGGTCAGCTATGAAAATCACTCCTGACTGTAACGTCCTAAATTACCTAATACGGCTTAGGGTCTTGATTAGGGGGCCAAGATGGAAATTTTATGGAAATTATATGTTTATGTGATAAATATGCATGTAATTATGTGATTATGTGAGTTATATGATAATATGACTATATATGCATGTTTATGTGTATTAAATATGCATGTGGATCTGTTTCTTAAAAGAAGGGAAATTTTCGTAATTTGGCCTGATATGGGTATATTTGGAATATATGTGCATATATGTGTGAGACTACATTATTATATGGATATATTTGAGTTACTCGGCACGAGGCGATCCTAGGGAGCAAGTTAGCGGGAAAGTCACAACTGGATCTAATACCTGACTCGAGGTGAGTCAAGGGGTATTTTGGGTATCTAGTACAATACTAGGTTATCGGGTAACGGAAACAAATATTCGAGGATATATTTGGAGTTAGTGAGATTAGGAGGGAATATCGGGGATTTTGACCATTTTTCCCTCGGGGATGTTTTTGGTACGCCGAGCCTCGAGATTTGCTTAAGGTTACTTAGCGTCTAAGTAAACCTCACAAATAGAAGAAAAAACACATTCTTCTTATCTCTCTCTTGGTTAGACACTCCCTCCCTCAAATTCCTTGGGAATTCTTGCGATTTAAGGAGAATCGAGACTAGCTTAGGCTCGAGATTGCTTGGGGAAAGACTTACCATCGATTGGGGCAACAGAGGTAATGATTTCTAGCCCTAAATCTCTGTGTGTTTCTAGCTTTTGGTTAAGTTTTTGGAGTTTTAGAAACTCAATTCTGAGTTGGGAATTTGATGGGGTTTTGGCCAAGCTTTTGCTTGGGTTTTGATGGTTTTGGGCTACTGAATTGATTGGGGACTTTACTTTTGAGTTTTAGCTATGTTGGGATAGATTTTTGGAGGGATTTGGCTTGAGGAAAATGGAGAAAAAAAATAGAGTTTTCATGTCGAGTTGCGACCTTGTTCTTGGGGCGTCGTGGCTCTCTCGAACGCTGGGAGAAGCAGGTGCCTTTGGGCCATTTGAGCCGCGACGCCTGTTAGGGTGCGCGCGCGGCGCGTGTCAAAATAAAGGAGAGCTTGGCCTTCTCACTTGGGGCAGGTCGTAGCTCTTTTGTTTTGAGTCGCGATGCTTGAAGGGTTTTGAGCCCCGTGAGGGTTTTTGAGTGCGTGAACTCAAACCTAAGGGCTCGGGGTCGATCCTACTACTCGATTTAGTAGAATTCGACGTCCTGGAGGCTAGGACTCAATCCAGAAGCCTTTATTCACTTGTTTTGATGATAGTCTCTATTGGTTGTGACTAAGTTATCGCTAGGGGCTCGGAACCAGGATCGTGCTCGAGGGTCATTCTTAATACACGTTACACTCAGACCTAAGGTAAGAAAACTACACCCAATACGTGATATATGTGATTAGGGCTTGGCATGATTGTTGATTATAACTATGAATAGGGCTCGACCCCTGAGAATGAACGTGATTATAACTATGAATAGGGCTCGACCCCTGAGAATGAACGTGATTTAGGTTATGCTTGGATGCTCTGTGTCTGGATAATTGTTTAATGAATGCTTGCCCTATTTGCATAGGTAGGGCTCGACCGTTGTTAAGGAAGATTGTTATTACTGTGTTTGTGTTTGATTGGTTAAGATACCATGATTTATATGTATGCATACTTGTATTGTCTGAAGTATTCTTTTCTACATCTGTATATGTTTGTCTAGTTATCTGAATGTCTGGTTAAAGCCTTGACTTATGAGTCAAGGGCGGCAATAGCACACTGCGCGTTGGTCGAGAGGCTTAAGCCCAATTAGGGACGTACTATTACGTTGGCCAACCCTATGGTCATTGGAAAACAAAGCGCTTGGCTAGCTCTATGGATAGTTACTCAGAGCTAAGGGCAAAGGGCCCCAGGTGACTCTATGGTCACATAGCTAGGGCATAGGGCCTCGGGTTGACTCTATGGTCATCTGTTCAAGGCAGCGTGCCCCATAATGATTCAATGATCATTTATTTGTAATTGTATGCATGCATGAGTAGGTTATTACTGTTGGGCATGCTAGATATGTATTTGGAATTCGTATTTATTATTGATGCACATGTTTAAGTTTTCTTGCTGAGCCTTGGCTCACTGGTGCTATGTGGTGTAGATAAGGGAAAAGGAAAGCTAGACCAGCCATGAGTTGGAGAGCTTTGGTGGTGGCATGTACATATGCAGCTGCTCGTCCACCACGACCGAGGTTATCTCAGAGGAACTATGGTTGTATCCCTTATTTTTTGCTTAGGTCGACTGGTTGTAACTTTTGATTATATATACCTTTTCAAACATTTGTTTGTAACCTTTTGGGATCCCATGTATGTATTAAACTTTTTAATGAAAAGTCAACGGTTCCTTTGACAAATTTTTTTAAACCCTAACCCTTGACATTAACCTTAGTTACACATTTATAACCAAATGGCTTGATTAGCAAGTCTGACACTATTTAAAGTACACAGTGTAACGGTTCTGGATTAGGAGGACGTTACGACTTGGTATCAAAGCTGCCAAGGTTTACGGGTTCTTGAAGATTGGTCGGGCATGTACACACGCCACCAAAGACAAGCTCGACTCAGGGTTTGGTAAGTACTTATGTGATTAAGTGCTTAAATGTTTAAATAAATGTATATACCTTATCTGCATGCCTTATTAGGGAGCATGAGATATTCCGATAAAGGCCTGGCCCTTGACTGTTGCATGAATGATAAAAGAACATGCTTATTAACATCGTTATTGCCTATGAATGCAAAAGAACTGCTTATTAGCGTTGTTATATGGACATGTAGGTCAGGATACGCTCATTAGCGTTGTTATTTGCATATAGGCCAGGAAATGCTTATTAGCATTGTTAATACTGGCAGGGATTAAAGAACATGCTCATTAGCATTGCTATACATGTATAAATGCTTGACATGCTTATTTGCATCGTTAATTGCTTATGAATGCCAGAAATGCTTATTAGCATTGTTATTTGCTTATGAATATCGGGAAGTGCTTATTAGCTCCATGATTGAGTATATTATGTGTTGACATGCTTATGAGCATTACATCTATATGTTTGTTCAGTCTTGGGCTATTAGGCGGCAAGAGGTATAGTTATTACTTACCTAACGGCTGGTTTGATCACTGCAGAGTGGGGTAGTTATCAGTATACTTCCTCGAAGGTCAGAGAGGTTGGCTGGCCAAGAGATACAGGGCAGGGAAGAGAATGACCAGGGCCAGGCCCCACCGCCGGCTCTAGAAAACTGGCAACAAGTGCCTACTGATATGCAACCCAAGTTACAGAGGCAAGAAGATGAGATTCGCCTCTTGAGACAGCAACAGGTTCCAGTATGGAACCTACAGCCCGCAGTACTAGCAGTGATACTGTAATGCCCCAAATTTCCTAATGGGGTTTAAGACCTTGATTAGGAGGCTGGGAGGGCCATAATTGATTTATTATGTTATTAAATGATTATATGCATGTTTAGGTGTATTAAATATGCATGTGAACTCATTTCTGAGTAATTGGGTGATTTTCATATTTTGGCCATTTCAGGCATATTTGGCATATATGTGATATGTGTGTGGTGCCTTATTATTATTTGGTTATGCTAGGGTTACCCAGCACGAGACGATCCTAGGAGGTAAGCTAGTGGGAAAGTCACAACGGGATTTATTCTTGACTCGGAGTGAGTCAAGGGGTATTTAGAGCATTACCAGGTTATTGGGTAATGGGAATAAATATTTGGTGATAAATTGGGAGTTAGTAAGATCAGGGGGAAATTCTGGAGGTTTTGACTATTTTGTCCTTGGGAGTGTTTTCGAGACCCCGAGCGATAGGATTTGGTTGAGGCTACTTAAGCTTGAAGTAGCCTTTTAAAATAATAAAAGAACGTTTTGCACGTTCTCTCTCCCTCTAAGTTCCCTTTTTGTCTCCTGATCGCATTTTCGAAGGTAACTTGGGTTCTAGGACTCGGAATCGAGCGAGGATTAAGGCATAGCGATCCTAGGAAAGATTAGAAGCTTATTAGCCGGAGAATTTAGTTGGAAACAACTCTATCGGAGGTAATTCAAGTTTTAAGTTTTAAGATTTTAAAGTTTTTAAGCTTGAATTGGACTTTGTGTTTTGATGAGTGTTTGTTAGATTTGAAGCTTGGGTTTTATAGGTTTTGGATCATGGGGATGTTTGGGAACTTTGATTTTTGGGTTTAGAGGTGTTTAGGTATGTTTTTGGGAGGTTTAAAAAGGTTAAAATTGGGTTTATGGATGGTTCTGGGTTGGGGGCCACGACCCTGTTCTTGGGCGCCGCGACCCTAGCTGGAAGAAGCTGGTGGAGCAAATTTGGCCTTGCTGGACGTCGCGACCCTAGGTGTAGGGCGCCGCGGCCCTTGCTCCTGGAGTGGCTGGGGGCCGCGGCCCAAGGTGTTAGGGCCGTAGCCCTTGGGCAGGTTCGAGCCCGTTTGGGTGTTTTGACCTCGGGAACTTGGTTTTAGGCATCGGGATCATTCCTACTACCCGGATTGGTGGGGTTTGATGTCTCGGAGGCTAGGTTTTGGTTCTGGGCTGGTTTTAGAACTTAAACTCATTGGATCACCATTTGTGGTTGTGACTAGGTTATCACTAGAGGCTTGGAAGCGGGATCGTGCTTGTGGCTTGTTTATTGAGCCTCTATGTTTATGCATGGTCCTAATTATGCTAGCAGTTGTTAAGTAAGCATGCTGAATGCCTATATTCGAATATTTGACATATGATATATGTTTGGTAGCATTGCTTGCTTGTGTGTGGCACCAACTGTTCGGAATCGGCACTAGTCGTGTATTACTGACTTGAGAGTTAGGAACGACATAAGCGTCGAGAACGCAGGGTCGAATGAAGATTAGATCTAATCGATATCAGTGTTGAATGAATCACATGGGGTATTAATGCTGGACCGACCGGGAGGCCGATGAAAATTATAAGCGCTTGGCTAGTCTAGGACTAGTTACTCAAAGCCAGGGCCTAAGGCCTAGGTGACTGTTTGTCACATGGCTAGGGAACAGTGTTCCATAGTTATGACTCTAGGGTCAGGAGGAAGGTTATGTTGGTGACTAATCATCATGCACCTATCCTGTTTAAGCTAGTGAAAGGATCACTTATTTATAAAGGGAATGGAACCCACCTTAGTGACTTGTACCGCTGTCACTCTTTTATTCAGGGCTATTAGCCCGGTATGGTTACCAGAGCCACCAGTGATAAATCACTTATCTGATTGTGATTGACTTGATAGTCATCCCATCAGGAGGGCAGGATTCCTTATTTTGGATACCCATCATTACGTGGATTTGTTTGCCTGCTTGATTAGGGTTATATCTGCTAGGCGTGTGCCTTATGATTTGATGACATATTATTACTGTTCATGAGCATATAGAGTTTTCTTGATGGGCTTCGGCTCACGGGTGCTATGTGATTCCTTATCCTGGATACCCATCATTACATGGATTTTTTTGCCTGCTTGATTAGGGTTATATTTGCCAAGCGTGTGCCTTATGATTTGATGACATATTATTACTGTTCATGAGCATATGGAGTTTTCTTGCTGGGCTTCGGCTCACGCGTGCTATGTGGTGCAGGTAAAGGCAAAAAGAAAAAGCTAGACCATCCTTGAGTTGGAAAGCTTAGGTGACGATGTGTACATATGCAGCTGCTCGACCACCATGGCCGAGGTTTAAAGAGGAACTAGGGTTAAACCCTGTTTTGCCGCTTAGATCGGCTGGTTGTAAATATTTTCTTGTCATAGACCTCTAAATTATGTTGTGGGATCCCAATGTATATAATAAACATTCTAATGAAACGTTATATCTTAACCAAAATTTTTAATCCCTAAACTGCTAATCATACTTAGTTACACAATTTTGGCCAAATGACTCGATTAGCTAGTTTAGCACTGTTTACAAGGCCCATCGTAACGGTCCCTGGAGTTTAGGGCGTTACAACTTGGTATCAGAGCGAGCCAAGGTTTATGGTTCCTGAAGACAAGCTGGGCATGTACACTCATCACTGAAGATAGCTTCACTCAGGGAATGGTAACTATTTCTATAGTTATGTGCTTAACTGCTTAAATAGAATGTAAATGCTTTACCTGCATATTGTATTAGGGAGCATGAGATTCTGATAGAGCCTGGCTCTTGACTATATGATTATATGCTCCGTGAATATATATATGGATGTGATTATGTGATTACCTGCTCCATGAATATTTAATTGTGATATTTTCATGCTGGAGTTGGAGGCATGGTATGAATGTTGTTAGAGCAGGGATTATGATTGATATATGAATGTCGTGGGCATGTTTTTATCACTGCAAGTGGTTTTTGATTGTGGTGTGGTAAGATTGTTCCCATGGGGAAATCTCTTGATATGCTCATCATATTTAATGGGTCAAGTTATTGACTGCAGATTCAATCAGCAGGTTTATATCCAAGGCAAATAATGAGGCCTGGTGGTGGTTATAATGAGGCTGGGAGTTACAGCCAGGGTATTAGTTCCTCATCTGCTCCTATGAATTTTCAGCAGATCCTTACATATTTGCAATCAAGAATGCAGAGGCATGAGGAAGAGATCAGGTGTTTGAAGCAACAACGGAATCTGTTGGGGAGCATTTCTTCCTTTGTTATGCCAGGAGTGGCATCAGCTTTGGCTCAGCCTAGGGTTGAGAACGAGTGGGAATTTCTCTGTGGAAGATTCCAGGAGTACTACCCTCTGGTTTTCGAGGGAGGCCTAGATCCATTAAGAGCTGAGCAATGGATGGGCATGATCAGTTCCATTCTAGATAGTATGAGACTGGTAGGACACGATAGGGTGCTTTGTGCTACATGTGTACTGTGGGATGATGCCTGGACGTGGTGGGAAGTAGTATCCCAGACACGAGACACAGCGGTGATGGATTGGAAAGAATTTAGGCAGCTATTTAATGGGAAGTATAATTGTGATGTAGCCAAGACCGCTAAGATGAATGAGTTTCTGAATCTTGTTCAGGGTAATGCATCAGTGACCGAGTATGTTACCAAATTTGATGGGTTGGCCAAGTTTTCTTTTGACATGGTACCCACAGATGGAGCTCGGAAGGAAAGGTTTATTCAGGGGTTGAATCCCAGAATAGTTCAGAGCATTAGAGTTGCCCCAGTGCATGAAGTCTCTACCTATGCTCAGGTAGTAGGGAAGGCTCTTGCTGTTGAGACGTAAGACATCAGATTGGGCAGCAGAGTGCTGGAGAGCACGGAGCTTAGATAGAGATACCTCCACTTATTGGAGCAAGTTAGAAGGAAAGCCGGAAAACATATCCAGTATGCGCTCGGTGTAAGCGGCATCATCTAGGAGAATGTCGAGCAAGGGCATGTTTCTCATGTAATATGTTTGGACATCGTAAGAAGGATTGCCCAATGTGAAGGAAGGATGAGCGAAAGGGGATGGACAGCTCGACCCCAGCTCGAGTGTTCATTCCGATGCAGTCATAATTTGAGACTGAGACTAGTTCCTCAGGTGTGACAGGTCAGTTTTCTAGTTCTGAGTTTTGAGTAATGCTATCTAGTTTTGGTGCCATGCTGTTTCTTTATTTGTTGCATATAGAGAAGCATAGAGTTGTTATACTGATCACATGATTATGTTGTGATGGGAAGGCAATACTGTATTGGTGATTTAAGAGATGAGTTGGATTATGATGAAAAGGACTCATTAGTGGTTTTGATAAAGCTGGTTATGACTGGCTTTGGTATGATCTGTGATATGGATTGGTTAAGTAAGTGTGGGGAAATTTTAAATGGCAAGGAAAGAATAGTATCTCTTGCGCTTGAGAGCGGAAAGCCTTGTGGTAGTTGGCACTGTGCATAGATTTGGTATGCTTATGACATCTGTATTGAGAGCTATAATTTTATTGCAGGGAGATACATAGAACTCTTAGCTAGTGTGGTGGATACCACTTAGATTGTGCCAGTGGGATTAGGACAGACTGGATTAGTCTGTGAGTTTCTGGATGTGCTTCCAGGGGATTAGTCGGGGTTGTGTTTGCATAAAAAGGACAGAATGGTGATTGGATTAGTGCCAGGAATGGAAACAGGTTTTAAGGCACTATTTTGAATAGCTCAGCGGAGTTGTAAGAATTAATGGTTCAGCTAGTGAGTAAGATGGTATTCTCTAAGGTGAATCTTGGATCTGGTTAGTACCAGTTAGAGATCAGGGAAAAGAATATGCATAAATCTATTGTTGCAACGGATAAGGGCATTGGGAGTGCTGAGTTATGATTTGAGAACTTGTTTAATGCCAAGTGTTTGTGAATCAAATGAATAGAGCATTCAAAGGTTTATTTGAATGGAGATTGTGATCGCCTTGGACGATGATACTATGGTGTTTTATCTGCGGAGATTTGTCAAGGTCGAGGAACACCTTAAGGGTAGGAGTATCCTTGGCTGGTAAGGATATTGCAGGTGCCTTGGGAACTAGTTTTGAGTCTTCTTGCAGATCATAACTAGTTAGTAGGTTGTTATAACACCTTGGTAGCAGAGAAGTGATTGTCTATGCATCATGTTGATTGAGGATCTGACCAGAACTAGAGTAGAGTTTCTGGTGGGCCAGTTGGCCAGTTTTATGTTTGAGATTACTATCTACGAAAGGATCAAAAGGAAAACAATTAAGTGAACCACAGATAGAGAAGATTGAGGAGAATGTCTTAACTTGAATAGCTAAGGATTAAGCAGTGTCAGATATGGGTTTGTCATGATATAGAGATCATATTTGGAATCTGATGGACACTGGGATTAATTGGGAGATTCTAGATGAATCTCATGCTATTCTTCTATTCTCTTCATTCAGGCATCATGGAAATATACCAAGATATGAAAGCTTTATAGTGATGGCCTGAGATGGAGAGGGATGTAATGGAATGTGTGGTAAAGTTCTTAATCTGTTAGCATGTCAAATCAGAATATCAGGAATTAGCGAAGCCATTGTAGCCTTTGAGTATTTTATAATGGAAATAAGAGAGCATCGTGATGGGTTTCGCGGTGGGATTTCCATGTTAGTGGGTCAGTATGAGTTGGCATTGAGTCATTTTGGACCAGTAGTCCAAGTAAGTTCACTTTTATCAGTAAGGATGAGTAAATGATACAGTTGATCAGTATTCATATCCCTATGTGAGAAAGGAATAGAGCATCTTCATGAAATCAAGGTTTATCTTATCAGATGAAGACTCTATTGCAACTTCCAGGTTTTGGAAGGGTTAAGAAGGCGATGAGTATATAGATGGAATTCAGTACAGTTTATTACTCTCTGACTGTTGGTAAATCAGAGAGAGAGGGTTACCTAATTATTATTGGAAGAACATCTTATAAGATGAATGAGTTAATATATATCTGGATCCTGAGCTAGTTCAGGGGACTATTGAGATTATTAGAGGTTGAAGCTTGGATGCTCACTTCTCAGAGTAAATGGAAAAGTTTTACTGAATTGGAAAGCAGGAACATAGAGTTCTAGGCAGAATATCATATCTTCCTTAAAAGTATCACCATGGAAATGGGTGATGAGTTAAGGGCAAGTTGAGCCCTAGAGAAGCATAACAGTTTGAGTCCTAGATAAGACTGGTTAGGTTGATTTTGATTCGACTTTATCTTTGGCACTGTCAGGTATATACAATGTATTTTGTATTTCCATGCTGAGGACATGGGTTGAAAGAAACTCTTGGATTGAGTTATGAGAATTGGGTAATTGAGGCTAAGTTATCCTGTAAAGAATAGACAGTCCAGAAATGAGACAGAAAGAATAAGGTTTTGAGGAACAAAGTTATACCTTGGATTAAGGTATGTTATAGAAACAGTGAGGTCAAAGGAATGACATGGGAACCTGGGATCAGTTGTGCAGAATTGATATTCCGGCAGTTCAGATAAATTTCAAGGACGAAATTTCTCTAAGGAGGGGATAGTTGTAATGCCCCAAATTTCCTAATGGGGTTTAAGACCTTGATTAGGAGGCTGGGAGGGCCATAATTGATTTATTATTGTTGACCCACGATTTAGCCAACTGACACGGAGTCAAAATATGAATGATATAGACGAATATGTATAGATAATAACGTAATGACAAAAGTAAAGAAAACACAGTAATTTATAGTGGTTCGGCCCCAGGATCTGGTAATGACCTACGTCCACTTAGAATGATATTGATATGGGATCAAAAGTGTGATCAGAGAACTTGGGTTCAATGAGTTTCAACACTCCTCATAAACAATACAAGTTTGCTCAGATAATTTCTATAATCTCTATGATTTCCGGGCTCCCAAAGTCCCTTCCCATGAGCCATCTCCTGCTATTTATAGGCTCATGGAGGGTTGCCCAATATTGTTACAGATATTATCCCCTGAACTATGGGATATTCAGAAGATTGCATGAGATAAATTCGGGATTCATCAGATCTTTCCATAAATGTTGTTTTGCTAGCGGAACCACCGACCAGTCTGGTCATGGTAAAGACAGGTCTGTCCTGCTTCTGGTGTGTCTCCTGGTCGATACTCTAGCAGACGCTCCAGGTGTCAGCCACGTGTCAAGAGATTATTCGCCACGTCACAAATGCTAATTTATTGGATAACATTTGCCCCCCAAAGTTTATTTACCACGAACAGTAAATAAACTTTGAGCGAACGACCCTTCAGTAACCCCTCCTGACGTGTCAGAGCCCTTCGTGCGTTCTTGAAAAAAGCAAACCACTCCTGTCTAATCAAGGCTTTTCAGTTTCCCAGAAACAATTTTGACGGCCATTACGCTTCCCCATACTTCGAAAATGGAAAACTAATGATAACGCCTTTTGAATACCAAAGACAAACTTATATAAGGTTACTTGAGCCACTTCTTTCCTTTTTACGCACGCCACCTCTCTGTCGAAAACCCTAAAAACCAGAGCTTTACTCTCTCCGGCGAACCTTCCTTTGTGCTGTAGGATCAGACGGTGGGCTCATTGACTCCCGAAACTCTCACTTCCATCTTCACGACCACTTTCCTTGGTAAGTTACTTTGAAACTCCATGCTTCTAACCTTTCGTGGTGCATGCTTTTAAATGGTGTACTGTTTGAATCTCTTGGTTTCTGGTTTTTTGAACGCCTGTAGATAAGATGTTTTTGTAGGCAAAGTAGGCTTTTGAGTAGGTTTAAAACCCAGGATTAGTGCTTTTTAGGACGTAGGATCGAAGTAGCATTTCGATTTTATAAACCAGTTAGAAATAATTTTTTCCCGTCGTAAGGGGAGTCGAAAAAGCTTTTCAGGAAAACTTTTCACTTTCACCCTTTTGGTCCGTTTTTTAAACTGTTTGCACAGAGAGACTTAGTTAGAATGCTGTTATATAAAGGCTTAGCTTTTATACTCGACCAGCGTTACTTTAAGAATCTCCTAGATTCCTCTGACCTCGCCTCCCCATTCTTCTGTTTGCAGATTTTGATGCCAGATTTGTGGGGAGGTGAGAGACCCATCGACGACGACCTCCTCGCCCAACTGCTCGAGGGAGAAGAACAACCAGCCGATCGCATCCACCAGATACCTTTCTCACGAGCCTCTTCCAGACCGCACCCTTCTCCTTCAATGGCCCGTTCAAAATCCTCTGGCAAGAAAAGGCCCGAATCTGAAAGTAATCCTTCTTCTTCTGCCCAGCCTGATTCGCAGGCGGGGGCTCCCTCGACCAGTGGTCGAGAGAATCTTGTTCTTGACCCCAATATCCAAACTAGGGCTCGTCCTCGTCATCGCAATCCGCCTGATGTCGAGTGGTACACTCCTCCAGCCAGTTCGATGACCCTTCGGATGGTCGCCAACTGCTTCAGAAAATACCCCCTAACGGGGGTAACCATTACACGTCCTACTGCGGAGCAGAGGGCTAACCGTCTAGGAGGAGCAAACAGCGCCTGGTCCCGGTATCACATTGAAGCGGGGGCTTATCTCCCTCTTCATCCTTTCTTTGTGGGGGTGGCCAATTATTTCGGCGTCGCTCCCTTTCAAATAACCCCTGACGGATATCGGATGTTGGCTGCACTCTATGTCCTGTACAAACTTAACAAATGGCCAGAGCCTTCACCTCATGAGGTCAACTACCTCTTTGACCTCAAGTCCAATCCTCAACACAACGGGACGGGCTTTTTTCACTTCTGTCATCAGGAAACTGGCCGGACGTTTTTGAGTGGCACCACCCATATATCAAACGTGGGACATTACAACAAGGAGTACTTCTTTACTCCGGATATATCCAGTAACAACTTGGCCTTCACGAGAGGAGGTACAAATTTGTCTTTGCCTTGGTCGATATTTTATCATATAGTATTTCCTTTCGTCATTTCTCAAACTCGATCTACTTTTCAGGCCCCTGGTTGCGCCCGACCCCAACACCAGACATGGTGTCGAGGTCTGATACTCTCGCCAAGATGTCTGCCGCAACCAAATGTGTCAAGACCTTGACACTAGAAAAGAATTTGAGGTCGTCTGGCCTTCTGGCTCCTCGCCATGACAATAGAGGGTACGAAACGGACGAACCCACTGCCGGGGGGGTTCCCGAGCAGCAACTTCCTGTGCCCTCTCCAAGGAGGAGGCCAACAGGAGTTACGATCAGGGAACCCACGGGCAGCCCTTCTGCAGAAGGGCCTTCTGCTCCCCAAGGCAAGGGGAAAGAAAAGGCCACAGAACCAGTTGTTGACTTGGAAGAGTCTTCTGATGACAATGGTAACATTATTTCACTTTTAAATGGTCTGCCAATCCCCTGTCACATGTTTGACGGGAATGGCAACTTTACATATGCTCTAAATCTAGGGCCAAACTTCTTCATGCCAGAAAATGAGTATATGATTAATAGAGTCAATAGTATAGCGACCAGTAGTTGTAGCTCGGGTATTCACTTTATTATCTTCTTTCTGTTGTATTACTTACTTTCACCTTTTTCTTCCCTTACTAACCTCTTGTGTTTATTTTCATGCAGATATGTCGACTCCCAATATCTTTGACATGTACCAGGCCGAAGAGGAAGAGGAAGTCCCTCAACTTCAACGGAGGTCAAAGAAATGAACTGGTGAAACCAGTCAAGGCCCTTCAGCCAAGAAGAGTCGACCAGAAGACCTTCCTCAGGGCACACCAACCGGGCAAAGTCCTGCGCCAACTGGGCGAACTCCTACCCCTCCTCCAGCTCCTTCTGAACAGCAAAACGCCCCCGCTCGGTCCAACCCTCCACCTGCGCCTGCTAGGGAGCATCTTTCTCGCGAAGAGGCTCATGAGGCCAGGCTCGTGAGCCATACCATCCGATCTGCCAAGGATCGAATTGAACGCATAGGCAAAGGTGAGCGTGTTGGGGCCGCTATGATCCAAGCTGAAGAGCTACCAGTCGATCAGATCCTGAACAGGGCTCTGAACGAGATCTCCAGCGTAAGTATTTCTTTATTCCTTGAGTCTTTGTTTTTTTAGCCCTCGTGATAAGTCTTGACTTCTTTTTCTTTCGTTTATAGGCCTTACTTTCTGCCATTACTGCTCGTACCCGAGCCCAGGCCTACTTTGAGCAGATTGAGGCTAAAGTTCTCGAGAAACATCAGGTGAAGGTGGCTGAGGAGCTTTCGGCTGTTGAGGCCAAACATGCTAAGGAGTTGGAGGCGGTGGTCCGAGAGAGGGATGCAGCGGTGACCAAACTGTCCGCGGCTGAAGCTGCAAAAGATGCAGCGGCTAAGCTGAGGGAAGAGTACCGGTCGTACAACAAAACTCATCTCCGCGAAATCAAGCATCTGGAGGGGGTAGTCAAGTCTAAGGACGAGACTATTGCCACTCTCGAGGGCAAGGTGCAGCAGTCGGAGCTTGACAACTCCAAGAATCTGGAAAAGTACAAAAGGACGACACTCCGATGTTTCTATAACTTCTGGAAACACAATCAGGGTGCTGACTTTAGCTACCTTTCAGAGGAAGTCAGAGTTGCGGAGTTGGCTCGGTGCGCTGCTCAACTGGCTGAAGAGGAGGCAAGAGCCGCGATTCCTGCAACCCCAAGCGTCGTTGGTTTGGACGAAGAAACCATCGAGGAAGAGACTGACCAGGTTGTTGCCCAGGATCCTCCTGCCCCCCATGCCTCTTAATTTATTTAACTGTCTTTCTTTCTTTTCGAACATGCGACCCACGGGTCGTAATGTAAAAACAACAGTTTCTTTTTAAACTTTGCTGCACGGGCAGTAAATCTTTTTGTTTGAACAATTACATTCAAGCAGCAATGCTTGCGGTGTAAAGGCTTAACTCTTGGTGTTATAATATTTTTACTTATTATAACGTTTGTCCGTATGACCGAACTTAGCATAGTACTTTGTCATGATTTATCAAAACATATATTTTGAAAAAATACTCTAAGTACTTGAAGCATGCTTTCACTCATTTTGTTCATGTGTTTACATACCTTGAGAGTATGCTTTGCTATCGATGTGCCTTATATGCCCCCCAAGTGATCGAGGAGCTTTAGGTCCTTGGTCACTTGCCTTGACCATGGCCTGTCCGAACATTCCTGTTCGTGCGGAAAAATGCTACTTGTAATACAGCAAAACAACACACGTAATGAACAAATACTTGTAAATGTAAATTCACAAAGGTTGGCAAGAACGACTGGCTGAGCACAGTCCCTTATAGTTTCGTATTAAAAATAGACTAATCATGTCTTTACGAATGATTCTGAAACAGAATCTTACATATACGAGCAGTTAGCCATACACCGTGGCTAACCCTCTTTGCAAAACTTGTAAAAATTAATAGAAAAATTTGAACAAGCCAGTCCTTTAAGAAGGGCTGTTTATTGATAATACTTGCGCAGGTGTTCTCCATTCCAGTAACGTGGAACGAGATCTCCGTTTAAGCGTGCAAGTTTGTAGGTGCCTGGGTGAAGGACTTCTTCAATCTGGTAAGGTCCTTCCCAGTTAGGTCCGAGCATGCCAGCAGTGGGGTCGCGGGTATTCAAGAAAACTCGTCGTAACACCAAGTCTCCGACGTTGAATCTTCTTTCTTTAACTTTGGAGTTAAAGTACCGGGCGACTTTCTGTTGATAAGCAGCAACTCGGAGTTGAGATTTTTCTCGTATCTCATCAATTGAGTCTAAGGACTCCAGCATTAGCTGGCTGTTTTGCTCTTGATCGTACGTTAAACGCCGATGTGAGGGGGGATCTATCTCGACGGGTAACATGGCCTCATACCCATAAGCTAAGGAAAATGGGGTACGTCCTGTGGCTATTCGATGAGATGTTCTATACGACCAGAGGACTTCAGGTAGTTGTTCTGGCCATGCTCCTTTAGCTTCTTCGAGTATTTTCTTCAGGGTGTCCTTGAGGGTTTTGTTTACAGCTTCGACTTGCCCATTCGCTTGGGGGTGTGCGACTGAAGAAAAGCTCTTAATTACCCCATGCCTTTCGCAGAAATCGGTGAACAGGTCGCTGTCAAATTGGGTTCCGTTGTCTGATACTATTTTTCTGGGCAAACCATACCGGCACACAATGTTCTTGATGACAAAGTCGAGAACTTTCTTGGTTGTGATGGTTGCGAGTGGTTCAGCTTCGACCCATTTTGTGAAGTAATCAATTGCCACAACTACGTACTTTACTCCTCCTTTTCCTGTTGGCAGAGATCCAATCAAGTCTATTCCCCATATTGCGAAAGGCCACGGGCTCTGCATCTGCTTTAGCTCGTTTGGAGCTGCTCGTGGGATTTTGGAGAACCTTTGACATTTATCACACCTTCGTACGTACTCCAATGAATCCTCGTTCATCGTTGGCCAAAAATAGCCCTGTCGGAGAATTTTTTTCGCCAAACTCTGCCCCCCAGCGTGATCTCCGCAGAAGCCTTCATGCACTTCTTTCATGAGTTCCTTAGCTTTTTCTGATGTGATACACCTGAGCAGTGGCATTGAGTATCCTCTTCGGTACATAACACCGTCGAGCAGTATGTACCTAGCAGCTTGTCTTTGCAGAGTTCTGGCCTTGTTTCTATCTGCTGGCAATGTCCCATTTGTCAGATACTCCAGGTAAGGCGCCATCCATGTATCTTCTATTCGAATTTCCATGCTGGCTTTGGCCGCATCAATGCTTGGTTCACTTAATCTCTCTACTGGGACTATGTTCAAGGTGTCAGCATCTTTAGCACTTGCAAGTTTGGCCAAGGCGTCTGCATTCGAATTTTGGTCTCGCGGAATCTGCTGGAGGGTGTATTTTGTAAACTGTGCTAGCAAATCTTTTGTTTTGTTAAGGTAGGCCATCATTTTTAATCCTTACGCTTGGTATTCTCCCAGGACTTGATTCACGACCAGCTGGGAGTCGCTGTAAATATCGAGCGCTTTTATATTCATCTCCCTGGCCATTCTCAGTCCAGCGAGGAGTGCTTCGTATTCCGTTTCGTTGTTTGACGCTGCGAAGTCAAACCTGATTGCGCAGTGAAATCGATGCCCATCAGGCGTTATCAATATCACTCCCGCTCCAGCGTGAGATTCATTAGATGATCCATCTGTGAATAGTTTCCACGAAGGAGTCTTGTCTTGAGGCATGGGCGCTTCAGGCTGTTTGCACAGCTCGTTACTGGGGAGTTCGGTGAACTCCGCAATAAAATCGGCTAAGGCTTGCCCTTTTATTGCTGCTCGCGGTGAATAAGTTACGTCGAACTGTCCCAATTCGACCGCCCATTTTAGCAGTCGTCCAGCCGCCTCGGGTTTTTGGAGGACTTGCCGAAGGGGCTGGTCGGTCAGAACCGAGATAGGATGGGCTTGGAAGTACGGTCGCAACTTTCGGGAGGCTAGAATTAGGCAATATGCTAATCTTTCGATCAGTGGATATTTTAATTCTGCCCCGATAAGCCTTTTGCTGACGTAGTAAACAGCTTTCTGCACGCCTTCTTCTTCCCGTATCAGTACCGCACTAGCAGCAACTTCGGTAATCGCCAGATAAATATACAAAGTCTCTCCTTCGATTGGCTTTGATAGGATGGGAGGTTGCGACATATGAGCCTTTATTGTCTGGAATGCTTGCTCGTAGTCTTCCTTCCATTCAAACTTCTTATTTCCCCTAAGTAGATTGAAGAATGGAACGCACTTGTCAGTTGATTTTGAGATGAATCTACTAAGGGCAGCTATCCTTCCGGTCAGGCTTTGGACATCCTTGATCTTTTCTGGCGACTTCATATCGATCAGGGCTTTTATCTTGTCGGGGTTGGCCTTGATTCCCCTTGAATTCACTATAAACCCTAAAAACTTTCCTGACCCGACTCCAAAGGAACATTTGAGGGGATTCAACTTCATATGGTACTTGTTTAACACATCAAAGCATCTTCGCAAATCCCTCACATGTCCTTCAGCCTTCTCGGACTTTACCAGCATGTCATCCACATATACCTCCATGCTTACTCCGATCAGCTCCTTGAACATGTGGTTGACCAGTCGTTGGTAAGTCGCACCTGCGTTTTTTAGTCCAAAAGGCATTACCTTGTAACAATATAAGCCCGTATCGGTCCGAAAGCTGGTATGATCCTCATCAGGGGGATGCATGCTGATCTGATTGTAGCCTGAATACGCATCCATGAACGAAAGGATCTCATGCCCAGCAGTTGCATCGACTAGCTGGTCGATCCTCGGGAGTGGGAAGCAGTCTTTTGGGCAGGCTTTATTGAGGTCTGTAAAATCCACACAGGTCCGCCATTTGCCGTTAGGCTTGGGGACCAGCACCAGATTGGAGACCCATGATGGATAAAACGCCACCCTGATGAACCCATTTTCTTTAAGTCTTTCGACTTCCTCTTTCAAGGCTCTCGATCTGTCTTTATCGAGCAGCCTTCTTTTTTGTTGCACCGGTGGAAAGACTTTGTTCACGTTCAAGACATGGCTGATCACTGCAGGATCTATTCCGACCATGTCTTTATGCGACCAGGCGAAAACTTCCTGGTTCTCTTGCAAGAATTCCACCAGCGCCTGCTTTGCGGTAGGTTCTAAATTCTTCCCAACCCTTACGATTCGGGTCGGGTCTTTTTCATCGAGCTGGACCTCCTCCAGGTCCTCGACGGGTCCAACATTTTCTTCAAAATCCCCAAAGCGAGGATCCAAATCTATATCCTCACTTTGGGCAACACCCTATTTGGTGACTTTTCCACCTGATTGGGTTTGTCTGTTTTCCGTTATCTGCAATCGTTCTGGGGTAGCGCTCCTCGATGCTCCACTTTTTGCCTTTGTGATCGAGGCGTTATAGCACTCCCTGGCTTCCCTTTGGTTTCCCAGAACGCATCCTACCCCTGCGTCCGTTGGGAATTTCATGGCTAGATGCCACATGGAGATGATGGCCCTCAGTTCAACCAGTATGGGTCTTCCAATAACGGCGTTATACGCTGAAGGACAATCGACCACTACAAAAGTGGCAAGTAATGTCCTTGAGGCAGGCGCTGTACCCATTGTCACTGGGAGTTTGATCATTCTGGCTGGTGCGAGTCCTTCTCCAGAGAAGCCGTATATGGTTTGATTGCAGGGCTCCAAGTCCTTCACGGACAGCTTCATGCGTTCCAGCGTTGATTTATACAGGATGTTCACTGAACTTCCTGTATTGACCAATACTCTTTTTACCATCATATTGGCCATTTGGATACCCACGACTAGCGGATCGGAATGTGGGAACCGGACGTGTTGGGCATCGCCCTCAGAGAAGGTTATCCCGCACTTCTCTGAGCGGGCCTTTTTTGGCGCTCGGTCCTCCACAGTCATCATCTCGATATCCTGGTCGTGGCGTAGAGTTCGAGCATATCATTCTCTAGACTTTCCGCTATTTCCTGCGAGGTGCGGGCCTCCACAGATGGTTAAAAGTGTTCCGGCTACGGGGGCAGGCTGTAATGGTGGCGAGCGTTGGCGTGTGGACGTCTGCTCGTTGCCACCTGGAGCTTCTCGTTGGGAAGTTCCCGAGGCCCGTACGTACCTTCTCAAGTGTCCTTGTCTAATGAGGAACTCAATTTCGTCTTTTAGCTGGTTGCATTCATTAGTGTCATGTCCGTAGTCGTTATGGTAACGACAGAATTTGGTAGTGTCTCTTTTTGAAATGTCTTTTCGAATGGGCCCAGGTTTCTTGTAGGGCACACTAGAGCTTGTGGCCTGGTAAACCTCTCCTCGAGACTCAACGAGGGCAGTGTAGTTAGTGAACCTAGGTTCATAACGATTACCCTTGGCTCGTTTATTGTCGGAGGTGGAAGGCTCATTGTGTGGCCGTTTCCCACCATTCTTGCCATTACCGTTGCCGTTTCCGTTGCCGTTGCCATTTGGTTTGGTGCCATTGGCGGCTTTGGCGGGTTCGGCAGCCTTCTTACCCTTGTTCGAGGGTTTTCCATCATCGGCAATGGCTTCTTCGAGCTTGATATACCGATCAGCTCGGTCTAAGAACTCCTGGGTGGTTCTGACCCCATCCTTACGAAGACTTTTCCATAGGGGCGAACGGCGCCTCACTCCCGCGGTTATAGCCATCATTTTTCCTTCGTCTCCGACTGTCTTTGCTCCGGCTGCCGCTCGCATAAAGCGCTGGATGTAATCCTTTAGTGATTCTCCATCTTGCTGGCGGATCTCAACCAGTTGGTTTGCTTCGCTCGGGTGGACACGACCTGCGTAGAACTGTCCATAAAATTCCCTTACGAACATTTCCCAGGAAACTATGCTTGCAGGTGGGAACTTAAAGAACCATTCCTGTGCGGCTTCAGAAAGTGTTGTAGGAAAGATCCTGCACCGAGCGTCTTCGGACACTTTCTGAATGTCCATCTGGATTTCGAACTTATTCACATGCGAGACGGGATCCCCGTATCCATCAAAGTTTGGGAGCGTAGGCATCTTGAACTTGCCGGGAGTCTCTGCGTTGGCTATTCTTTGGATAAATGGAGTGCCTTTTCTTCTATCGTGATCGATGTAAGAGGTCCTTCCTCCGACTAGCTGTTGCACAGCCTGATTTAGTGCGTCTATCTGGGCTTGCAACGCAGTAGGAATAGCTAAGGTCTCTGCTGCTGGGGGGATGTTCTCACCATGCTTCTCTCGACGATCATTGAGTATGTCTCTTAGATCTTCCTCTCTTCTCCGTTGCTCGCTACCTCCGAGCCGGTTGAAGACATTATTTTACCTGGGTTGCCCCCCAGCATCTTGTCTATTTGGTTGATCATCTTGAGGTATTTGGCTCCTGCTCTTACCTCTATTTCCGTTCCTCCCACCAGCATTGTCCTTGCCTGAGTCAGCCTCGTTGTAGCCGTGGCCATCTTTGAACTTTGACTGGCTGTGGTAAGACTGGTTGTTCCCTCTATTCCCGTCTCTGGCAGAAACACCTCGAGCGTTAGAGGGTGGCCTGCGCTGGTCGCGATGTCCCCGTGCATTATCATGCCGTTGGGATCCACGGACCGCAGAGCCTAACTCCGAGTCTCTCCTGTTACCAGGAGGGTAGTGACCCCTGTTCGCTTGGTGTGGCCCATCATTCTCGCGGCGTCTAGGACTACGAGGCTGTCGCTCGGCCCTATTCTGCCTTTGCTGCGGGGGATTACCTCGAGCAGCGTGGGATGGTGGATCTGCCTCGGGGTCCAGTGGGACGTCGTCATGGGGCATCTGGGGCTGTTCAGGCCTTTGCGGACTTGAAGGATGGACCGGTGGGCTAGGATTGGGACCTCCCTGGGGTGGCCCAGTTTCAGGTCGATTAGGCTGCGAGGCAGGCGCGGCCTGATTTCTGGCCAACAGTAAGGCCGCTTCAAGGGCTGCCATGGCCTCAGTCTGGCGGCGATCCACCTCCGCTTGTCTCTCGCTTAACTCCACCCGCTGACGATCAAGTTCCTGCTGCTGCCTTGCCATAGCTTCTGCGGCAGTCTCTTGATTGGCTCTCAGACTAGCCAACTCTTCCTGCAACGTGCCCAAGGTGCTCCTCAAAGTCGCATCGTCCATCTCCTCCTCTTCAAAATCTAGTTGCGGCTCATCTTCCGCCATGCTTGCAGGGGGAGGAGGAGGTGGTGGATTCGACGGTGCAGCAGCGGCGGTCTGAGCAGCTTTCTTCCCTGCTTTCGCCATTAGTTTTATCAACAACGATGAATCGTCCTCTCAATGAATGCACCAGAATGTTGACCCACGATTTAGCCAACTGACACGGAGTCAAAATATGAATGATATAGACGAATATGTATAGATAATAACGTAATGACAAAAGTAAAGAAAACACAGTAATTTATAGTGGTTCGGCCCCAGGATCTGGTAATGACCTACGTCCACTTAGAATGATATTGATATGGGATCAAAAGTGTGATCAGAGAACTTGGGTTCAATGAGTTTCAACACTCCTCATAAACAATACAAGTTTGCTCAGATAATTTCTATAATCTCTATGATTTCCGGGCTCCCAAAGTCCCTTCCCATGAGCCATCTCCTGCTATTTATAGGCTCATGGAGGGTTGCCCAATATTGTTACAGATATTATCCCCTGAACTATGGGATATTCAGAAGATTGCATGAGATAAATTCGGGATTCATCAGATCTTTCCATAAATGTTGTTTTGCCAGCGGAACCACCGACCAGTCTGGTCATGGTAAAGACAGGTCTGTCCTGCTTCTGGTGTGTCTCCTGGTCGATACTCTAGCAGACGCTCCAGGTGTCAGCCACGTGTCAAGAGATTATTCGCCACGTCACAAATGCTAATTTATTGGATAACAATTATGTTATTAAATGATTATATGCATGTTTAGGTGTATTAAATATGCATGTGAACTCATTTTTGAGTACTTGGTTGATTTTCATATTTTGGCCATTTCGGGCATATTTTGGCATATATGTGATATGTGTGTGGTGCCTTATTATTATTTGGTTATGCTAGGGTTACCCAGCACGAGACGATCCTAGAAGGTAAACTAGTGGGGAATTCACAACGGGATTTATTCTTGACTCGGAGTGAGTCAAGGGGTATTTAGAGCATTACCGGGTTATTGGGTAATGGGAATAAGTATTTGGTGATAAATTGGGAGATAGTAAGATCAGGGGGAAATTCTGGAGGTTTTGACAATTTTGTCCCCGGGAGTGTTTTCGGGACCCCGAGCGTTAGGATTTGGTTGAGGCTACTTAAGATTGAAGTAATCTTTTAAAAGAATAAAATAATGTTCTATACGTTCTCTCTCCCTCTAAGTTCCCTTTTCGTCTCCCGATCGCATTTTCGAAGGTAACTTGGGTTCTAGGACTCGAAATCGAGCGAGGATCGAGGCATAGCGATCCTAGGAAAGATTAGAAGCTTATTAGCCGGAGAATTTAGTTGGAAACAACTCTATCGGAGGTAATTCAAGTTTTAAGTTTTAAGTTTTTAAAAGTTTTTAAGCTTGAATTGGACTTTGTGTTTTGATGAGTGTTTGTTAGATTTGAAGCTTGGGTTTTATAGGTTTTGGATCATGGGGATGTTTGGGAACTTTGATTTTTGGGTTTGGAGGTGTTTAGGTATGTTTTTGGGAGGTTTAAAAAGGTTAAAATCGGGTTTATGGATGGTTCTGGGTTGGGGGCCACGACTCTGTTCTTGGGCGCCGCGACCCTAGCTCGAAGAAGCTGGTGGAGCAAGTTTGGCCTTGCTGGGCATCGCGGCCCTAGGTGTAGGGTTCCGCGGCCCTTGCTCCTGGAGTGGCAGGGGGCCGCGGCCCAAGGTGTTAGGGCCGCAGCCCTTGGGTAGGTTCGAGCCCGTTTGGGTGTTTTGACCTCGGGAACTTGGTTTTAGGCCTCGGGATCATTCCTACTACCCGGATTGGTGGGGTTTGATGTCTCAGAGGCTAGGTTTTGGTTCCGGGATTGGTTTTAGAACTTGAACTCATTGGATCACCATTTGTGGTTGTGACTAGGTTAACTAGAGGCTTGGAATCAGGATCGTGCTTGTGGCTCGTTTATTGGTAACCTGTGCTTGGACCAAAGGTAAGAATACTGCACCCTGTGTATATGAGACATGCATGGTTATTCTTGATGCATGTTAGTTGATTAAATGTGACATGCATGGTTATGATTGAGGCATGTCAAGTGATTAAAAGTGATGCATGTGTTGCACGAGAAACATGTGATTATGGCATGCTATGAGTATTGAATATGAGATTGTTCAGAGCATGAGCCTCTGTGTTTATGCATGGTCCTAATTATGCTTGCAGTTGTTAAGTAAGCATGCTGAATGCCTATATTCGAATATTTGACATATGATATATGTTTGGTAGCATTGCTTGCTTGTGTGTGGCACCAATTGTTCAGAATCGACACTAGTCGCGTATTACTGACTTGAGAGTCAGGAACGGAATAATCATCGAGGACGCAGGGCCAAATGAAGATTAGATCTAATCGATATCAACGTTGAATGACTCATATGGGGTATTGATGCTGGACCGACCCGAAGGTCGATAAAAATTATAAGCGCTTGGCTAGTCTAGGACTAGTTACTCAGAGCCAGGGCCTAAGGCCTAGGTGACTGTTTGTCACATGGCTAGGGAGCAGTGTTCCATAGTTATGACTCTAGGGTCAGAGGAAGGTTATTTTGGTGACTAATCATCATGCACCTATCCTGTTTAAGCTAGTGAAAGGATAACATATTTATAAAGTGAATGGAATCCACCTTAGTGACTTGTACCGCTGCCACTCTTTTATTCAGGGCTATCAACCCGGTATCGTTACCGGAACCACCAATGATAAATCATTTATCTGATTGTGATGGACTTGATAGTCATCCCATTAGAGGGGTAGGATTCCTTATTCTGGATACCCATCATTACGTGGATTTGTTTGCCTGCTTGATTAGGGTTATATCTGCTAGGCGTGTGCCTTATGATTTGATGACATATTATTACTGTTCATGAGCATATAGAGTTTTCTTGCTAGGCTTTGGCTCACGGGGGCTATGTGATTCCTTATCCTGGATACCCATCATTACATGGATTTGTTTGCTTACTTGATTAGGGTTATATCTGCTAGGCATGTGCCTTATGATTTGATGACATATTATTACTGTTCATGAGCATATAGAGTTTCCTTGCTGGGCTTCGGCTCACGGGTGCTATGTGGTGCAGGTAAAGGCAAAAGAAAGTTGGACCATCCTTGAGTTGGAGAGCTTAGGTGACGATGTGTACATATGCAGCTGCTCGACCACCACGGCCGAGGTTTGAAGAGGAACTAGGGTTAAACCCTGCTTTGCCGCTTAGATCGGGTGGTTGTAAATATTTTCTTGTAATAGACCTCTAAATTATGTTTTTGGATCCCAATGTATATAATAAACGTTATATCTTAACCAAAAAATTTAATCCCTAAACTGCTAATCATACTTAGTTACACGATTTTGGCCAAATGACTCGATTAGCGAGCTTAGCACTGTTTACAAGGCACACCATAATGGTCCCTGGAGTTTAGGGTGTTACAGATACAATCATAGGTACCAGGTCAGTACAACCCCAGACATGGGGAAATAGATGGGAACCCCTATATGAGAGGTTTAGAAAACAACACCCTCTAGTTTTGGGGGGCAGCTCAGACCCACTGAAGGCTAAATAGTGGATGACTATGATAACCACCATCATGGATTTCATGAGGGTAGGTGGTAATGAGAGAGTGACATGCGCCAATTACATGTTTCAAGAGGATGCCCGAGTATGGTGGGAGGTGGTATCCCAGACCAAGGCAGTAAATACTATGGAATGGGAAGAATTCAAAACTTAGTTCAATGAGAAATACTACAATGACTGATTATGCCTTGAAGTTCAACAGAATGGCAAAGTTTACCGGGGACCTGGTGCCCCCTGATGGGAGCAAAAAAAAGAGGTTTCTCCAGGGGGCTACAACCTATGATAGCCCGGGATGTTCGTATTACTACTATGCCATGGGTGACTACCTATGCACATGTTGTGGAGAAGGCGCTTACAGCTGAGATCGCCGAGAATAAGATTTGGTGTGAGAATTCGGAAAGAAGGGATTCTAGGAGGCTGGGACCTCCATTTGCAGGCTTTGGCAGGGGCGGAGGCTAGTGACCAAAAGAGAAAGACTCCAGATACAGTTTTAGCTCCAGGGCCAAATAAGAGGCCACGGGGTATACAGATAGGCCGCCAGGGTGGCGGTGAGACCTGAAAAGCATTCCTAGAGTGTACTCGGTGCAGGAGGTGCCATATTGGGGAATGTCGGGCGAAGGCCTACTTCATCTATAGGAGTTGAGAAGTACTTCCCGAAAGCCAGAAAGGAAGATGCCAAGAAGGTGGACAACCTGATGCCAGCTCAAGTGTTCACCTTGACCCAGGCAGAGGCTGAGGCTAATCCCTTGGTGGTTATAGGTCAACTTTCTAGTGCTGGGACCCTTTATACTATTTTGATTGACTCGGGTGCTACACACTCTTTTGCTGCTAGTAGGATATTAGATGGACTATGTAGGACCATGTGACTTTTATCCTGTAGGGTTTGGTACTATGCTACCTACTAGGGAGGTAGTGGTTTCCAAGAGAAGGGTTAGATCACTACCAATGATAATGGATGGCAGGGACTTGTCAGTTGACTTGATAGAGTTGGTTATGACCGACTTTGACATAATTCTGGGTATGGACTGGCTAGAGAAGTATGGGGAAATGATTTGCAAGAAGAAAATGGTAACCTTTGAGCCTGAGGGTGAGGACCCATTTGTATTCGTTGGCACTGTGCATGGACCCCGTATACATATGATATTTGTACTTAGAGCTAGAGACCTATTGCAGGGGGATGCATAGGATTCTTAGCTGGCGTGGTGGATACCACTCAGGTCGTGCTAGTGGGACCATGACAAACCAGATTAGTCTGTGAGTTTCTCTGCCAGAGTTACCTCCACATAGGGAGATAGAGTTTGTGATTGAACTAGTGTTATGGACAGAGCCAGTGTCTAGGACACCTTATAGGATGGCTCCAGTAGAGTTGACGGAACTAAAGGTTCAACTACATGAGTTACTAGACTTGGGTTTTATCGGGCCCAATTTCTCGTCATGGGACATGTCTCTTAGTGAAGAAGAAAGATGGTTCTCTGAGGATGTGTATTGATTATAGAGAACTAAACAAGTTGACTATCAAGAACAGGTATCCTCTGCCAATGATTGATGATCAGTCTGATCAGTTACAAGGTAGGACGGTATTCTCCAAGATAGATCTTCGATCTGGTTATCATCAACTGAGGATCAGGGAGGAGGATATACCAAAGACAACTTTTTTGCACCAGGTACAGGCATTATGAGTTTTTTGTGATGTCATTTGGACTGACTAATGCCCCGGCAACATTTATAGATCTGATGAACAGGGTGTTCAATGATTACATGGATCGGTTTGTGATCGTCTTTATCAAAGATATACTGGTATACTCTCAGTCAGAGACAGAGCACAAGCAACATCTCAGATTGGTACTACAGAGGCTGAAAGAGCACATGTTATATGCGAAATTCAAGAAGTGTGAGTTCTAGTTGCCACAGGTGACTTTCTTAGGTCCCATAGTCAGTAAAGATGGAATTATGGTGGATCTTGCGAAGATTGAGGTAGTCAGAGATTGGCCAAGGCCGAAGAATGCTTCAGAGATCAGAATTTTCTTGGGATTGGCAAGTTATTATAGACGCTTTGTGGAGGGGTTTTCCAAGATTGTTTCACCACTGACAGAGTTGACACGCAAGAATTAGAGGTTCATATGGTCAGACAGGTGCGAGGGCAGTTTCCAGAGATTGAAGAAGAGTTTGATCACCGCTCCAGTTATGAGTCTTCCTACAAATTAGGACAAGTTTGTGGTTTATTGTGATGCCTTGAGGCAGGGCCTAGGTTGTGTCCTTATGAAGACAGGGAAGGTGATTGCCTATGCATCACGTTAGCTAAAGGAGTATGAGCATAGGTACCCCACACATGATCTGGAACTTACATCAGTGGTTTTTGCACTGAATGTGTAACACCCTACTACCCAGGGACCGTTACACTGTGTATTTTAAGTAGTGCTAAACTCGCTAAATGAGTCATTTGGCCATAATCGTGCAACTAAATGTGATTAACAGTTTAGGGTTAAGAATTTTGGTCAAAGATACAAACGTTTCACTAAAGTGTTTACTGTATACATGAGATCCCAAAATACATTTAAAAGGTTATTTACAATAAAAGAGTTACAACCAACCGACCTAAGCGGTAAAATAGGGTTAACCCTAGTTCCTCTTTAAACCTTCAGCCGTGGTGGTCGAGTGTAGAGTCCAAGAACTTTACTTAGCTAGTTAGATAGTAGCATAATAGTAATAGTAGTAGTATTTTTATGACTGTGGACTTTGGTTCAGACCGGGATTTATTTGGACACTCATAGTAATACTTGTAGATTTTCTAAGTTTAACCTATAGTTTAAGAATATTAATTTTAACCTAAGGTCTGATTAATATGACTGATATTGGTGGTGATAAATATTATATTATAAGGTTTAGATAGACCCAATAAGAAAGTAACACTTGTCATGTGTATGTTTAATGATAATTAAGTATTTTTGAGGAATAAGTTTATTAAGAGTAATATTTGAATATCCTAGGGTTTATCAGCAGCTTTGAAAACGTTAGGGGACTTAGTCAAGGGTGTTTACTCAATTCAAATTAAGCTAAAATTGTGTAATTTCGTGTTTAAATATTCAGCGTATGCCGATATATCGCAGCTATAGGGGGCGATATATCGCAGTACGGGGATACGAAAAACACGAAACTTCGCACGATTGCCTCGAGCATGCTGGCCCAGGCGATATATCGCCTCCTTCAGTGCATTTTGAAAGTTTTTGAAAATGTTCTCAATTCAAATCTTTAACCTCTTGATAAGTCCAGCATCTTTCTGAACGAGTCTTCAGTCTTTGCTGAACGATAATTCAAATATTTTTCACTTAAAAAGCCATTATTTTTATTCAAGTTAAATGAAGATCTTTTCATTCATAAACTCTATAAATAAGACCTAGTACCCAGCCATTTATTCATTCATCAAACTAAGTTCAGAGGCTGCAAGTTGCTAGGTTATTGTGAGAGTGTAAACACTTGGGTTGGGAATTATAAGCTTACCAAACACTTGGGAAGTAAGGTTTATAGCACATTTTGGTTCAAGGTTTAGATTGGTCATAAAAGCATTCAAGGTATTCCAAAATCTATCTCATTTGGTATTATTTCTCTTTAAGTTCTTGTAGTTTTCTATTCAGCACCCTAACTTTATTCTTTATTCTTGGATAAGAAATCTAAGATCTTGAACATAAGGTTTTTGGTAAGTATATTTTTAATGGTATAGTTCTTCCATTCTTTTCATCTCATTCTCTTTAGTATACTCACCCTTCCATTTATGGTTTTTAGGAGTGTTCCAAAGTCCCAAAACTGTTCTCATATCCCGGTATTTTGGTAAGGAAAATAGGATAGGATTTATGTGTTATATGATTTATATGTTATGATAAATGTTATCTTATGATTATGTGTTCTGTAATATGCTATAATATGTATAATTGTAGACTTGGGCATATGACCCGTACAACTAACAAGCCCCAATAAATTATGGGCATATGACTTGCTTAGCTAGCAAGCCCCACTAATCTAATGGGTATATGACTTGTTTAGTTTATGGGACCCCAAGTAATAATGGCCATTATAGTATGTATGTGACATATGTGTTATGATATGTTTTATGTTACATTATGAAATTTATGTATATGGTTTATGTGTTAGATTTTCCTTGCTGGGCATTAGGCTCACTCCTTTCGTGTTTATATGTGCAGGAAAATAACTTTGATGGCGGGAAAGGTTCTTGGTAGTTTGGGCATGTGTATTGAGGCGGAATGGAATCGAAGGGTCGAGAGTTCGATTCGAGGATGAAGTTTCTTTACTTATGGTTTTATGTGTATTTTTATGCACTTTATTATGTAATCCATTTTAATTACAATTATGTTATGTGTTGATTTTAAAACAATGGGATCCCATATCCTACTTTAAATTTTATGTAAGTTTAACATTTATTTTTACAAGTTTTTAATAAAGTTATGATCATTTTACTTGTAAGTTTTATTAAGGATTAGTGTCTATGGATAGTTTTCGTTAATGGTCCAAAGTCTAGAGTAGTTGGGTCATTACATCAAGCAGCCGCATATGTACACATCATCACCTACGCTCTCCAACTCAAGGATGGTCCAACTTTCTTTTACCTTTACCTGCATCACATATCACCAGTGAGTTGAGGCTCAGCAAGAAAACTTAAACATGCTCATAAACAGTTAATAACATGTCACCAAATCATAATAGGCATGCTTAGCCGTAATAACCCTATTCATCCATGCAAGTAAGTACAAATAAATGGTTATGGAATCATTCTGGGGCTTGCAGCCCTAAATAGATGACCATGGGGTCAACCTAGAGTCCTTTTCCCTGAATAGATGACCATGGAATCATCCTAGGGTCATGTGCCCTGGATAAATGACTCTGGAATCATCCTTGGGTCATGTGCCCTGGATAAATCTAGATAGATGACCATGGAGTCAACTTGGGGTCCTATGCCCTAGATAGATGACCATGGAGTCAACTTGGGGTCATGTGCCCTAGATAGATGACCATGGGGTCAACCTGGGGTCCTGTGCCTTAGCCATGTGACTGTCAAGTCACTCTGGGCCTTTTAGCCCTGTCTCTGAGTAGCTAGCCATAGACTAGCCAAGCGCTTTAGTTTTCTTCGACCATAGGGTCGGACGAGTGTATAATGCTCTGTTGATTAGATCTAATCATATTGACCAGCGCTCGATGCGCTATTGCCGCTCTTGACTCTTGACTAATAAGTCAATGCTTTACGACCAGCGCTATTGCCGTCCTTGACTAATAAGTCAGTGCTTCCTCTATGAGGTAATGCAACCAGGCATATATCATATGTCAAATATCCAGATATAAGGCACTCAACATGCTTAATCAACAATCACAAGCATAATCATAATCATGCACATTTACAAAAACTCAATCTCTGATCAATTCCATATTCAACATTCATGCCATGCCATAATCACATGTATCACATGCATCACATGCTAGGTGCAGTTTTCTTACCTTTGCTCCAAGCACATGTTACCAATAAACAACCCTCGAGCACGATCCTGATTCTGAACCCCTAGCGATCACCTAGTCACAACTATAATATAGAATCCCGTCAAAAACAAGTAAATAAAGACTTTCGGACCAAGTCCTAGCTTCCAGGACGTCGAATCCTACCAAACCGGGTAGTAGGATTGATCCCGAGCCCTTAGGTTTAAGTTCCCATGACTTCAAACCCAACCTGGCCAAAACGGCACAGGTGGGCCACGGCTTGGCCCTGGTGGTCACGGTGCGCCTCCCAGACAAACAGCCCTCTGCCTGGGTGTAACGCCCTGGATAACCAAGACCGTTACACTGTGTGTTTAAAATAGTACAAGACTTGCTAATCAATTCATTTACATGAAAATGTGATCCTAAAGTCATAAACAAGTTAGGTTTAAAAGATTTTGGTCATAAACGAATAATTTTCATTAAAATAAATGTTTACTACATGGGATCCCAAAAACAGGGTTTAAAGAACATATTTACAAATTTTCCAAAAGTTATAAACAATTAAGGCCATTCTAATGGAAAAATACACATTTTAGGTTTTTGTCCTTGTACAATCCCTCGACCGTGGCGGCCGAGCAGCTGGCAATGTACACCTCGCCCTCAGATCTCTCTAACCCATGGTTGATCCATCTTACCCTTGCCTTTACCTGCACCACGTAGCACCCGTGAGCCAAGGCCTAGCAAGAAAACCATATTACAGAGCATAATAAATAATCAATAATCATATAATTCACAAATCATCAATCAGATACCCAGCAGACCACATTGTTCACACAATCAGTGATATCAATCTACAAACTAATAATCAATCATCAAGGTAATAAACATGCCATAATCATCAAATTAATAACAATAAACATATCATACAATATCTAGGGACGACGCCCTTAGGCCGCACCCTCTGTTTATCCCACTGACTTCGGCTCGCTTAGGCTGAGCTCGGTGATTATATAATTAACCTCAGCTACTAGTGGCTGAGCCGCGTCCTTGTGCGCCAATATTAATTCTAGCACTCTTAGTCCATTTATTTCATACTCACGTGGCATAATACCATCATACAACATTGCATACAAGTATAGGGAACTCTTAGTCCCAACATAGTCACACAACCGGGTGCAGTTTTCTTACCTTTGATTCCGAGCGGAGAAGGTGAACTGAGTCCGAGCACGGTCCTTATCCTCGAGCCTCGACGATAAACCTAGTCACAAAGGCCATGGATATCTATCAACTTCCAATTAGAAACAAAATACCTAGGGAACAAAACTAGCCTTCGGGACCACAATTTCTACTAAACTGGGTAGTATAAATTGTCCCGAGCCCCTAGGTTTGAACCCCCGAGCCTTAATAATACTTAGAACTCTTCCAAGACCAAACCTCCTAGGCAGGTCGCGACTTGGCTCAGCAAGTCGCGACTTGCCTCAAGTCAGAGAGCAAGCTCCCATGCCAAAGGGGAGGCAGGTCGCGACTTGGCCAGGCAAGTCGTGGCGCGCCCCCAAGTCAGAGAGCAACCCAGGCCATAAGGGCCACACGCGTCGCAGCGCCCCCTGGCTAGCTCGCGGTGCACCCCTTTCGACTCAGAAAATTATGGGTTTCCCCTTCTTCTTCCCAGCCACGAACCACTAAGCTTTAACCCAGAATTTTCTACCTACAAAACTCATCAACCTCAATCAAACCAACTAGAATTCTAAGGCTTTTGATTACTCAATCAAACTAAAAACCAAAGCTATATTACTAAAACCAACAATCCAGTTCAGCAACTATATCCTACCCAAAACCAGTCAAACTTATCTCTTAAACCCAAAACTCAAGAACACAAATTCAAGCAAATCAAACATAACCAGCCATAGGATTTGAAGCTTACCTCATGATAGTTATGGCCTCTAAATTGAATCTCAATCTACCCCAGCTCCAACCTTTAATTTCCTAAGCCTTCAGCCCATATTCCTTAGCTTCCAAAGTGCAATAGAGAAAGAGAGGGAGATGAATACGTGAGAGAGAGAAGGCAGGAAAGTTCTATTTTCTTCTGTATTCTTCCTAAACAATTCAGAGTATATCCCTTCTATGGAAAAGACCAATTTTCCCCTCCACATACCTATTAATCCTTTATTTAATCTAAGGGTCAATATAATCATTTACCCCCAGTTCCCTCTAACTCCTCAAGTGTTCCTAATATTTACCAATTAAATCCCGTCATCCAACTACTTACCAACTATTTACCCAAATGTCTAATAATCCCCAATATATTTTCCCAATTCCTGAAAATACCCCTAGGCTCCCCCGAGCCGGGTATAAATCCCTGCCGTGACTATTTTTCCACTCCGCCCGCCAAGACCGTCTCGAGCCATATGCTGCAAATATATCCACATAATAATGTGGTCTCAACAGTTTATCACATATAATTACATTTATGCCCTCAATGGGCCAAAATTATAATTATGCCCTTACAAGCTAAACAGGGCCCACATGCATATTTAATACTCATAAACATGCATTTCACATATCCATATAATCATAGGATCATGCATATCACATAATCATGCATTTAATCACATTAATACCAATTATGCCCTTCCGACACACTAATCAAGGACTTTAAGCCTTAATAATAATTTTGGGTCGTTACATTGGACTTCAGGGTGCGGGCCGCAACTTGCCCCCTAGAGTCACGACGTACCCCCCAGGTAGAACCCCTCCTAGTTCTGGGTTCACACAGGTCGCGACTTCCAAGAACAAGGTCGCGACCCAACCTCGAACCCAACCATTTTCTTCGTTTTTCCCATTTAAAATCTTCCAAAAACCTATCCAAACATATCCAAATCCCAAAATCAAAGTTCTCAAACATCTCAATTTCCCAAAACAATCAAAACCTAAAGCTCAAACCATTCAAAAACTTATCAAAACATAAAATCCAATGAAAGCTTACAAACTTGAAAACTTAAAGCATGGATTACCTCTGAATGAGTCATTTTCCAATTAAACCCTCTGGCTAATATGCTTCTATTCTTCCCTAGAATTGTTGTGACTCTAACCTTGCTTGAATTCGAGTCCTAAAACTCGAGTTTCCTTCAAAAATACTAACGGCGTCAAAAAGAGAACGGGAGAGAGAGAATGTACTGAACGTTCTTTTATGTTTCTGACAGGTTACTTCGAACTTAAGTAACCTCAATCAAATCCTAATGCCTGGGATCCCAAAAATGCCCCCCGAGGTAAAATAGTTAAAATTCCCAGAATTCCCTTCTAATCTCACTAACTCCCAATATATCATCAAATAATCATTCCCATTACCAATATCTTGGTAATGTGCTAAATACCCAATATACCCCTTGACTCACTCTAAGTCAAGTATGGGTCCCATTGTGACTTTCCCATTAGCTTGCTCCCTAGGATCATCTCGTGCCGAGTAACCCAAATATATCCACATAGTAATGTAGTACCACATGTTATATTATTTTATAATATAATATAATGTAATATTATATTATATTATAATATAATGTTTTAGACTAAATAAATGTGACAAAGAGTGTCACATATTGTAACATATAATAGAGAGTTGCAATATTTAGATATATGAGATATATCCAAATAATGTAACATATTTGGTGTTACAAATTTGTAACTTCCAAATATTACCCTTTATTGTGTAAATTTGTTGTTACACAATATTGAGATGAATTTCATAAAGCCATATGTGAAATGGCTGTTAGAGTTATGATTTTAACCCCAATAATGTGTTTTGGGAGTTACAAAATCATTTGGGAGGGTTTGGAACCATTTGGAAAAACAGCACATTTTTAAGTGCTGAAATTGGTCGGTGGCCGCGGCCTGTGGGATAGAGACTAGTGGCCGCGGCCACTAATGTCTCTGGCCGCGGCCACAGGCCAAAAACTGACCAATTTTTCCGTTTTTTCAATCTTTGTTGAATGGCTCAAAAAACCCAAATAACTCCAAAATCTCATTTTTAATTCTATATTAATCCAATTAAACATTGGTAATAGCCATGGGGGTTGGTGGAATTTGAAATTCAAAGGGTGTCTCTAAACTCTATAAATATGAGCCTATAACTCACTTGTAAAGACACAACATTTCTATCCATTATAGCACTTGGCTAGAAACACCTTGAGGCTTGATAATTCCATAAAGCATTTCCAATATCTGAGAGAGATTCCTTAGTGCTTGAGTTAGGGGGAAATAAGCTTTTGGACAAAGGTTTTAAACCTTGTTCAAGTTGGTGATCCCCAACCCTCTTCACTTAGGTTGTGTAAGTGAGAGTTTTCTTGTATTTTTGTTCTCCATTTTATTGTATTGTTTTCTTCTTATTCTCTTGTTCTTTTTACTTGTATATTTTGTTTAAGAGTTGTAATCCTTTCTTTTGTTTCAACCACCTTTATTTTACTTGTAATCTTTTGCTTAGAATTGTATTCTCACCATTCTCTTCTTCTTCATCATCTTCTTCATTTTCTTTGTTTATTTGTAATTTTCATTTATAGAGTTGTAACTTCTTTTAAATCAATCATTATTTATTTGTAATATATTGCATAGAGTTGTAATTTCAGACCATTTCCATTGAGGCAAATACATTTTTTCCTAACACCACACACATACCACATATATGCCAAATATACCCATAACAGGCCAAATTACAAAAAATGCCCTTTTAAACAAAAATGGGACCACATGCATATTTAATACACCTAAACATGCATATCAAGTCATATTATAATATAACTCACATAATCACATAATGATACACATAAATATCGTATTATCACATAATTCCATAATTTCCCATCCTGGCCCCCTAATCAAGGTCCTAAGCCTTATTAGGAAATTTGTTACAGAAGGTATGGCGACACTACTTATATGTTGAGAAGTGTGAGATATATACAGATCACAAGAGTTTGAAATACTGCTTCACCTAGAAGGATTTGAAAATGAGGCAGAGACGTTGGTTAGAGCTGGTGAAGGATTATGATTGTGAGATCCTCTATCACCCAAGGAAAGCCAACGTGGTAGCAGATGCCTTAAGCTAGAAGGGCCAGGACAATTGTATAGTGCTAGGAAAATATCCAGGGAGTTGGCTGAGGATATGACTAGAGCATGTATTGAGCTAGATGGTGGGCCAGTTAGCAACATCACCCTGCAGTCTACTCTTTTAGAGAGGATTAAGGAGAAGCAATTGAGTGACCCACAGTTGGGGAAGATCAGAGGGATGTCCTAGCTGGAGTAGCTAAGGACTACACAATGTCAAACATGGGCTTATTAAGATACAAGGATTAGATCTATGTTTTGATGGACACTGGGATCAGACGGGAGATTCTAGATGAGTCTCATACTACCCCCTATTCTCTACATCCGGGCACCATGAAGATGTACCAGGATCTTAAAGTTTTATATTGGTGGCTTGGGATGAAGAGGGATGTGACTGAGTACGTGGCGAAGTGCCTGACCTGTTAGTAGGTCAAGGCAGAGCATCAGAGATCAGCAGGGCTGTTACAGACTCTGGATATCCCAGAGTGGAAGTGGGAGGACATCACGATGAATTTCGTGGTAGGATTACCCAGGACAGTGGGCTAGCATGATTTAGTTTGGGTCATTGTTGATCGATATACAAAAATAACTCACTTTCTACCAGTGAGGACAAACTATACGGTTGACCAGTATGCAAATCTCTAAGTGAGAAAGATAGTTCGCCTTCATGGGACTCCGAGGTCTATCATGTCTGATAGGGGACCTATCTTTACTTCCAAGTTTTGGGGAAGTTTATAGAAGGTGATGGGTACACAGCTTAAGTTCAATATAGCTTATCATCCTCAGACCGGCGGTCAGTCTGAGAGGACTATCCAGATACTGTAGGACATGCTGAGAGCATGTGTATTGGAATTTGAAGGGTCCAGGAGTAAATATTTGTCTCTGATAGAGTTTTCCTATAATAACAACTACCAGTCGACTATTGGAGTGACACCTTATGAGATGATGGATGATATGAAGTGCAGATCCCCCATTCATTGGGATGAGATGGGTGAGAGGAAATATTTGGGTCCTGAGGCAGTTCAGAGGACCACTAAGGCTGTTGAAAAGATTAGAACTCGAATGCTCGCGTCTCAAAGCAGACAGAAGAGTTATTCAGAGCCAAAGCGGAGGAGCGTGGAGTTCTAGGTGGGAGACTATGTCTTCCTTAGAGTTTCACCATTGAGAGGGGTGAAGAGATTTGGGAAGAAGGGCAAGTTGAGCCCTAGATTTGTTGAACCATTTGAGATCCTAGAGAGGATTGGTCAGGTGGCCTATAGGTTGGCCTTACCCTTTGCACTGTCTAGTGTGCACAACGTATTTCATATTTCCATGCTAAGGAAGTATGTATCAGATAGGACTCGTGTGTTGAGTTACGAGGATCTGGAATTGGAGACAGATTTATCCTATGAGGAGTAGCCAGTTCAGATTTTAGACAGAAAGGACAAGGTCCTAAGGAACAAGACTATACCTTTAGTTAAGTTACTATAGAGGAACAACAAGGCCAAGGAAGCGACCTGTGAGCTGGAGGCAGATATGCAGGATCAATATCCTGAGATGTTCATGTAAAAATTTGAGGAAAACATTTTTGTAAGGAGGGGATAGTTGTAACGTCTCAAATTACCTAATAAGGCTTAGGGCCTTGATTAGGGAGTCAGGATGACAATTTATGGAAATTATATGTTTCTGTGATAAATATGCGTGCAATTATGTGAGTTATATGATAATATGATTATTTATGCATGTTTAGGTGTATTAAATATGCATGTGGGCTCGTTTCTTATTAGAATGGTAATTTTCTTAATTTGGCCCGATGTGGGTATATTTGGAATATATGTGCATATATGTGATATATGTGTGAGACCACATTATTATGTGGATATATTTGGGCTACTCGGCACGAGGCGATCTTAGGGAGCAAGTTAGCGGGAAAGTCACAACAGGACCTAATACCCAACTCGGGGTGAGCTAAGGGGTATTTTGGGTATCTAGTACATTACCGGGTTATCGGGTAACGAGAATAAATATTTGAAAATATATTTGGAGTTAGTGAGATTGGGAGGGAATATCGGGGATTTTGACCATTTTGCCCCCGGGGACGTTTTTGGTACCTCGAGCCTTGAGATTTGCTTAGGGTTACTTAGCATCTAAGTAAACCTCACAAAGACTCAAACAGAAGAAAAAACACGTTCTCCTTCTCTCTCTCTCTCTCTCTGTTACACACTCTCTCCCTCAAATTCCTTGGGAATTCTTGCGGTTTAAGGAGAATCGAGACTAGCTTAGGCTCGGGATTGCTTGAGTTTTGATAGTTTTGAGCTACTGAATTGATTGGGGACTTTACTTTTGAATTTTAGCTATTTTGGGATAGGTATTTTGAGGGATTTTTCTTGAGGAAAACAGAGAAAAAAATAGAGTTTTCATGTCGAGCCGCGACCCTGTTCTTGGGGCGCCGTGACTTTCTTGAATGCTAGGAGAAGCAGGTGCCTTTGGGCCATTTGAGTCGCGACGCCTGTTAGGGCGCACCATGGCACATGTCGATATAGAGGAGAGCTTGGGCACTCTAACTTGGGGCGGGTTGCAGCTCCTTTGTTTTGAGCCGTAGCGCTTGAAGGATTTTGAGCTCCAGGAGGGTTTTTGAGTGCGGGAACTCAAACCTAACGGGTTTGGATTGATCCTATTACACTGTTTAGTAGAATTCGACGTCCCGGAGGCTAGGACTCGGTCCGGAAGCATTTATTTTCTCGTTTTGATGAGATTCTATATTGGTTGTGACTAGGTTATCGCTAGAGGCTCGGAACCAGGTTCTTGCTCGAGGGTCATTCTTAATACACGTTACACTCGGACCTAAGGTAAGAAAACTGCACCCAATATGGGATATATGTGATTAAGGCTTGGCCCGATTGTTGATTATAACTATGAATAGGGCTCGACCCCTGAGAATGAATGTGATTTAGGTTATGCTTGAATGCCCTATGTCTGGATAATTGTTTAATGAATGCTTGCCCTGTTTACATAGGTAGGGCTCGACCCCGTTAAGGAAGATGGTTATTACTGTGTTTGTGTTTGATTGGTTAAGATACCATGATCATATGTATGCATAATTTTATTGGCTGAAGTATGCTTATCTGCATCTGTTTGTCTGGTTATCTGAATGTCCGATTAAAGCTTTGACTTATTAGTCAAGGGCGGCAATAGCGCGTTGTGTGTTGGTCGAGAGGCTTAGGCCCAATCAGGGATGTACTATTACGTTGGCTGATCTTATGGTCGTTGGAAAATAAAACGCTTGGCTAGCTCTATGGCTAGTTACTCAGAGCTAAGGGCAAAGGTCCCCAGGTGACTCTATGGTCACATAGCTAGGGCATAGGGCCTCAGGTTGACTCTATGGTCATCTGTTCAAGGCAGCGGGTCCCAGAATGATCCAATGATCATTTATTTGTAATTGTATGCATGCATGAGTATGTTATTACTACTGGGCATGCTAGATATGTATTTGAAATTTGTATTTACTGTTCATGCACATGTTTAAGTTTTCTTGCTGAGCCTTGGCACAGGGGTGCTATGTGGTGCAGGTAAGGGAAAATAAAAGCTAGACTAGCCATGAGTTGGAGAGCTTCAGTTGCGGTGTGTACATATGCGGCTGCTTGTCCACCACGGCCGAGGTTATCTCAGAGGAACTAGGGTTGTATCCCTTATTTTTCCGCTTAGGTCGACTGGTTGTAACTTTTGATTATACATACCTTTTCAAACATCTATTTGTAACATTTTGGGATCCTATGTATGTATTAAACTTTTAAATGAAAAGTCAATGGTTCCTTTGACCAAATTTTTTAACCCTAACCCTTGACATTAACCTTAGTTACACGTTTATAACCAAATGACTTGATTAACAAGTCTGACACTATTTAAAGTACACAGTGTGTTGGGGGAGAGTGAGATAACACCCCAAAAAATAGAATCTAAACTAAATTTGGATTGATAGAGACTTAAAAAAGATTAAGAAAGAACATACAAACTCAAGTAGAACAATGGTGTTCTTCAAGTTTTGATGAAGCTTAAAACCCTAGGAAAATCACCACTTTGAAAAATCCTTAGAGCAAACCCTTAAGCAAAACCAAACACAAACCAAGGCTTATACAAGTTGAGAAACACTGTCCTAATACTCTATTTCCCAGCCACCATTGATGCTTGAGGCCTTCTCTTGAGGACATGAGGATTGAGATTGAACAAGCCTTCAACTCTCTAAGTCAAGCACTTTCTTGGAGAGTTCTTGGAGAATACTAGAGATTCTTTGATCTAGAGAGAGAATGAGGGTAGAGAGAGTGATCATGTAACGTCCTCCTAATCCAGTACTGTTACACTGTGTACTTTAAATTGTGTCAAACTTGCTAACCAATTCATTTGGTTTAAAATGTGTAACTATGGTTAATGTCAAGGGTTAGGGTTAAAATTTTTGGTCAAAAGAACCGTTGACTTTTATTTGAAAAGATTCATACAGTCATGGGATCCCAAATTATTACAATTAAACTTTTAAAAATGTGTATATACATCAAAAGTTACATTCAGCCGATCTAAGCGGCAAAACAGGACTACAACCCTAGTTCCTCTAAGATATCCCCGGCCGTTGTGGTTGAGCAGCCGCGTATGTACACTTCACCACCGAAGCTCTCCAACTCATGGTTGGTCAAGCTTTCCCTTCCCCTTACCTGCACCACAAAGCAGACATGAGCCATGGCTCGATAAGAAAACTCAACATGTGCATAAATAGAGAATATAAACTTTCAGATACCCATATAGCATGTCCAGCAATAATAACCTACAGATACAATCGTCTAGTTACAAACAAGTGGTCATTGGACCAACTTGGGGTCGTTGCCCTACACAGTTGGCTTAGAGCCAACCTCGGGGCCTATGCCCTAGCTATGTGACCTTAGAGTCACCTGGGGCCCTCGGCCTTAGCTTTGAATAACTTGCCATAGAGCTAGCGCAACCCCTTGGTTAGTCAACGACCATAGAGTTGGCCAATGTAATAGTACATTGCTAGTTTAGGCCTAAGCCTTTCGACCAGCGCGTAGCGCGCTTTCGCCGTCCTTGACTAATAAGTCAAGCCCTATTCCAGGAATACAGAAACAGACATGGATAGGCAGATCCCAAAAAAATATGCATGCATGCATGTTAATCACATAACATCATCAAATAACCATTCTCATAATACTAATCATACTTATTTAATGGGGCATCATGCCCTAACCACAAAATTCATACAACAAACATGAAGAACTTAAGCAAGTATCACCCAACATGTGAAACAATAACTTAAACATAAATGTCCTTGGGGCCCAAGCCCTAGTCATGATAATTGATAACAATCGAGCCAAGCCCTAATCACATATAACACGTATTGGGTGCAATTTTCTTACCTCAGGTCCGAGTATAGCGTAAATAAGAACGACCCTCGAGCACGATCCTGGTTCTGAGCCCCTAGCGATAACCTAGTCACAACCATAATATAGGATTCCATCAATAATGAGAAAATAAAGGTTTTCAGACCGATTCCTAGCCTCCAGGGCCTCGAGTTCCACTAAATTGGGTAGTTGAATCGATCCCGAGCCCTAAGGAAAAGGTTCCCATTTTTAAAAACTCCCCAAGGCCAAAAATGCCCAGGCGGACCGCGACCTGACCCTGAGGGTCATGGCACACCCCTCCTACCTGAGAGCCTCCCCCTCTGTCAAAGGGACATGGGCCGCGAGTTGCCCTTGAGGGCTGCAGGGCACCTCCCAAACAGAGACCTCCCAAGGCCCTGGGTTCAAGCTGAGTCGCGACCCCTCAAGAACAAAGCCACGACTTGGCCTCACGAACCCAGATTTTTCACACTTTCCAGCACCCAAATTCAATCCAAACTATTCCAATTTCATCCTAAAACCATAATTCAATCCCCACAACAGTTCTAACATCTACCCAGCAGCAAAACCCAACAAAAATCCAGTCTTAAAACTCATCAAAACACCAATTCAATTCTTAAGCTAAAAGTTTAAGAACACTCTCTAAACACAGCCAAGAAAACACATAATTTCAATGAAAAAACATAATCTAGAGCTTACCTCAACTGGAAGTTAATCTCTCAAGCTGTAACAAAACTAATCCCCTCAAGTTTAGGCTTCAATCTCCAAGTTTTAGCTAGGAATTCTGCTTAATTCTTCAAAAGTTAGCTTAAGAAAGTTTTTTTTAGAGAAAGAGAGTGAAGGAGAGAGAATGAGTCAGTCAGTAAGCTTCTGAGTGTTTTTGTCTTTTGTCTTTTGTTTCCTAAGGCTTAAGTGACTTAAGCTAATCTCGAGGCTCGGGGTACCAAAAACGTCCCTGAGGGAAAAATGGTCAAATTCCCCAGTATTTCCTCTTAAACTCACTAACTTCAAATATTTCTCCAATTATTCATTTTCATTACCTAATAACCCAATTAAATGCCTAATACCCAAAATACCCCTCGACTCACCCCGAGTCGAGTATTGGGTCCTGTTGTGACTTTCCCGCTAACTTGCTCCCTAGGATCGTCTCGTGCCGAGTAACTCAAATAAACCCACATAATAATGTGGTCTCACACATATATCACATATATGCACATAAATATACCATTATGCCTGCAACATACCAAATTATCAAGATTTCCCTTCTAATAAGAAACGGGCCCACATGCATATTTAATAATCCTAAACATGCACAACTAGTCATATTATCACATAATCCACATAATTACAATTAAATATAACAAATAAGCATATAATTCCATATATTTCTATCCTGGCCTCCTAATCAAGGCCCTAAGCCTTATTAGGTAATTTGGGACGTTACAGATCAAATCTCCCAAATCACTATTTTTGACCCATATATATACAGTAGGCACCGTCATTAGGTCTAACCAATAGGATTAGACTTGCAAAACACATCATTTAGATCATTTACGATATTTCACGTAATACAGCAGGTGATGCATCGCCTGCTAGGGTTTCTGGAAACCATAGCTTCTATGCGATGTGTCGCCTCCTGGGGGCGACGTATCGCCACCCCCTCTGACTTTTGACACTTCCAAAGGTCAAAAAAATGCTCCAAATGCCACCAAAAATTATGGGAATCCTTAGATACTTTTATGTATCACTTTGGACCCAATTTTGCATTTTATAAGTGCCTACAATTTGAAACTCAAATTCACATCTACACTATGTGAATTCTACTAAGTGTTTATACCTTGCTTGTATTTTAACACTTTATCATTTGTATTTAACCAATCATAACAATACCCCACTTGGTTAAATACAAGCCACATTCTCTAGCTTAATCAGTTTTGGTGCACAAAATAAAGGGTCTTTCAGTTTGAACTTTATCTTAGTGAAAATACAACAAATTATTATCGAAATCATTAGTACCATAGAGCTTGAACCAAGTATTCCATATGATAACACCGGTGATACCTCACACATCTCCACCACATCTTTTGTTTTCCTACTTTCTCGCTTAGCACTATCATGACCATGTGCTCATCTCTTAATGGACTTTGTGGGGAGAAACTCCAACTCCCATGAGAGGCGACACCACCTCTAAGTCCACATAGGTGAAGTTCTTACAACATCTTTGCTACCTTTATAGATGCTTGTTACACTCAACTGAATTTCATTAAAATCCCTAGGCTTAACCCTAATTCTGTAGCAACCAACACCAACCATCTCAGATGGAACTCATCATAAGTTTTAGTGTTTAAACTATTCGCTTATCCATGACTTGTTCTTACTCGTTGAACTCTTTCCCTTGATTTGTACAAGTTGAGAGTTGGGTTTCCATCATTGGTGAATCTATTCTTCTAGGAGTTTCAATCCCATCCCTTTTGAAGTATAACTTGCTAACCTTCTCACAAGAGGTTTTGTAAACGGATCCGCTAAGTTCTCACTTGTTTTAACATATGAGATCAATGTGATTCCACATTGAATCAATTGTCTCACATATTCATGTCTTAGACTAATGTGTCTAGAATTTCCATTATACATACTATTATATGCTCTAGCAAGTGCAGTTTGGCTATCACAATGTATTGAAATTGTCGATACCATATCTGTGGTTAGAGGAATATCCATCATGAGATTCTTAAGCAACTCGACCTCTTTGTCGACTGCCACTAAAGAAATAAATTCCACTTCCATGGTTGAGTGTGATATACACGTTTGATTCTTGGAGCCCCATGAAATTGCTCCTCCTCCAAGAGTAAACACCCAACCAGTGGTGGAAAGATTATCTCCAATTCCCGATATCCAATTAGCATCGGAATATCCTTCAAGTATCTTTGGAAAGTTTGTATAGTGAAGACTATACTCCTTGGTACCCTTAAGATAACCAAGTATTCTCTCAATGGCTTTCTAATGTTTGATACTCGGATTGCTAGTAAACCTACTAAGTTTACTAACCACATATGCAATATCCGCTCTTGTGCAATGAGCGGTGTACAATAGACTATCTATTGCACTTGCATATTCCAACCGAGCCACCGCTCTTCCTTCATTCTTTTCAAACTTCATGTTTGAATCAAATGGTGTATGTGCCTCTTTGATATTGAGATGACTGAATCCGTTGAGCACTTTCTCAACTTAGTGGGTTTGAATTAACATAAAACCCCCACTATTCCTTCTAACTTTGATACCTAGAATGGTATCCACCTCTCCAAGGTCTTTCATTTTGACGTTAGAAGATAGAATCCTCTTCATTTCCATTATTCTTTTCATGCCATTACTCAAAATCAATATATCATCTACATATAGACACACAAGTATGACATAGTCACCATAAGTCTTATAGTATAAGCACTTGTCCGCATTGCTGTGTCTAATTCCATTAGAAACAATGACCTTATCAAACTTCTCATGCCATTGTTTTGGAGCTTGTTTCAAACCATATAATGATTTGACAAGTCTACACAGTTTATGTTCATTTCCTTTAAGAACAAAACCTTTCGGTTGTTCCATATAGACCTCCTCCTCGAGATCCTTATCTAGGAATGTCGTTTTGACATCCATTTGGTGAACATAAAGATTGCATATAGATGATAAGGAAAACAACAATCTTATAGAAGTAGTCCTTGCTACCATTGCATATGTGTCAAAGTAATCTATTCCCTCTCTTTGTTTGAAATCTTTGGCTACTAACCTAGCCTTGAAGGTTTGTATCGTGCCATCGGTATGGTATTTCTTTCTAAATACCCATTTGAACCCAATTGGTTTGGACCTCTTTGGAAGGTCAACCAATTCCCAAGTGTGGTTTGTCATAATTGAATCAATTTAATCATTAATTGCCTCCTTCCAAAAAGCGGAGTCCCTAGAGGACATTGCTTCCTTGAAAGTTTTGGGATCATCTTCTATTTGAAGTACTATTGGATGTTTCCAAGTAACTTCCTCATTATCACCTTTAACAAGGTATAATGTCTCTATTGGAGAACACTTCTCATTTGATCCCAAATCTTTGAGCCTTTGGCTGCTTTTAGGCAATTGAGGTTGCTCACCAACTATTCTAGGAGTCTCCTCTTAAGGCTCTGTAGTTTGAGTTGGTTCTAACTTGTTTTCATCGCATGACATGGTCTCAAAGAACTCAACCTCTCTAGATTCAATTATTACATTAGACTCCAAGTCTAATAATCTATAAGCTTTGCTATTTTGGGCATAGCCTACAAATGCACTTCTTATAGCTCTTGAACCCAACTTGGTCCTTTTAGGATCGGTGCTCTTGCAATAAGCAAGACACCCCCACACTTTAAGATAACCAATGTTTGGTTTCTTTCCTTTCCATAACTCATATGGAGATGTATTATTTTTCTTCATGGGAATACGATTCAAAATATGACAAGCGGATAGCAAGGCTTCACCCCACAAACTAAAACTCAATTTAGAATGTAATAGCATAACATTAATCATTTCAATAATTATTCTATTATTTCTTTCAGCCGTACCATTTTGTTGTGGAGTATAAGGGGATGTACATTCATGAATTATTCCATGTTCCTCACAAAACAAGTTAAATTCATTTGAAGATATTCACCACCCCTATCACTTTTAAGTATTTTAATTTTCCTTTCAAGTTTATTTTCAACTTTTGCTTTATACACTTTAAACACATCAAATGCTTCATCTTTTTTTTAAGCAAATTCCATATGTGAACCTAGAGCAATCATCAATGAAATTAATAAAATATCTACTTCCTCCTCTAGTCAACATTCAATTAAGTTCACATAAATCACTATGTATCATATCTAACAACTTAGAGTTTCTTTCAACACTAGGAAAATATTTCTTTACCATTTTAGATTTAACACATAGTTCACATTTTTCATGCTCAACATTATCGCAATCAATTAATCCACATTTGACAGTCTTTTTAATTGTGCTAAATCCTATATGTAAGTCTAACATGCCACAAAGTAATAGAATTTGAGTCAAACATATAACAAGAAGAAGAAGCTTTATTGTTCATATTGTCAATGGAAGTACAAAGTTTGAACATGCCATCACAAACATATCCCTTTCCCACAAAAGCATTGTCTTTGGATAAAATAAGCTTATCGGAATCAATCACAACCTTGAATCCCAGTTTGCCAAGTAAATTGCCACTCACAAGGTTTCTACTCATTTCTGGTACATACAAAACATTAGTGAGTAGAACCTTCTTTCCAGATGTGAAGAACAAGTCAATAGTTCCCTTTCCTTAAACCTTGGACCTTTTCTCATTGCCCATTTGAATTTCATGCCCTCCCTTTGAAGATTCAAAGGTCTTGAATAGAGATCTATCATAGGTTACATGAATGGTGGCACAAGTATCATACCACCACCCACTCACCTTTCCATGAATGGCATTTACCTCACTAAGTGTGGCCATTAGCTCCTCTTGAGCTGAGTTAACCTTTGCATCATTATTATGGCTCCTCTTGAACCTACAATCTCTAGCAAAGTGGTCATTCCTGTCACACACATAGCAAGGTCCCTTGGAACTCTTGAATTGCCTTTCATTCTTCTTGGGCCCCAAGGGTTTTTGGCCCTTGCCCTTGTTCTTGCAATTTCCCTTGCCTTTGTTAGGAGGATTTTCCCAACATTGGCCTTAGAAGTCTCTCCATTGGACTTCTCATCATTCAAATATCTAGAACGAGATTCCTCCTCAATTCTCAAGTGTTTGAGAATTTCCTCCAAAGAAATCTCTTCATTTCTATGGAGCATCTTTTTTCTATAGCCTCTCCATGAATGAGGTAACTTGGCTATAATGGCACCAACAAGGAATTGTTTTGGTAAAACAATTTTAAGAGTAGACAATGTATTCACAATAATTTGCAGCTCATGAATTTGAGGGAGAAGGGGTTTATCATCATAAAATTCAAATTCCATATATTGAGCAATAAGGAGTTTCTTTGTACCTTCCTCTTCTGCTTTGTACTTCTTTTCCAAGGCCTTCCAAATCTCCTTGGCGGTCTTGGTGTTGGTGTAGAGATCGTAGAGACTATCTTAGAGGGAATTGAGGATGTGACCCCTACATATCAACTCATCTTCTTCGCGTTTCTTCATTTCTTTAACAAGTTCTTGAGTATCATCTTCCTTGGGCTCTTCCAAGACCTTTAGGTCTTTATCCAAGACATAGTAAACCTTCAAAGTAGTGAGCAAGAACCTAATCTTGTCTTGCCAACGCACAAAATTAGTCCCATAAAATCTATCCAATCTAACAAAGTATTATGTCATGAATCTCAAAGCTAAAAGAGAGTTAGATTCTTCCATGATATGCTATCTCAGATTATAGAGTATTAGAATGTTGGGGGAGAGTGAGATAACACCACCACAAAAAAATAGAATCTATACAAAATTTGGATTGACAGAGACTTAAAAAATATTAAGAAAGAATATGCAAACCCAAGTAGAACAATGGTGTTCTTCAAGTTTTGATTAAGCTTCAAACCATAGGAAAATCATCACTTTGAACAATCCTTAGAGCAAACCCTTGAGCAAAACCAAACACAAACCAAGGCTTATACAAGTTGAGAAACATTGTCCTAATATCCTATTTCCCAGCCGCCATTGATGCTTGAGGCATTCTCTTGAGGAAATGAGGATTGAGATTGAACAAGCCTTCAACTCTCTAAGTCAAACACTTTCTTGGAGAGTTCTTGGAGAAAACTAGAGATTCTTGGTGCTAGAGAGAGAATGAGGGTAGAGAGAGATTAGAGAGAGTGATCAAATCTCCCAAATCACTGTTTTTGACCCATATATACAATAGGCACTGTCATTAGGTATAACCAATAGGATTAGACTTGCAAAACATGTCATTTAGAGCATTTACAATATTTCACGTAATACAGCAGGCGACGCAGTTTCTGGAAACCCTAGCTTCCAGGTGATGTGCCGCCTCCTGGGGTCGACGAATCGCCACCCCCTTTGACTTTGGACACTTCCAAAGGTCCAAAAAAATGCTCCAAATGCCACCAAACTTTTTGGGAACCCTTAGATACTTTTATGTATCTCTTTGGACCCAAATTTGCATTTTATAAGTGCCTACAATTTGAAACTCAAATTCACATCTACACTATGTGAATTCTACTAAGTGTTTATACCTTGCTTGTATTTTAACACTTAATCATTTGTATTTATCCAATCATAACACAGTGTAACGGTTCTGGATTAGGAGGAAGTTACACTGACAGATCATAAACCATAAGCCATCAACTAAAGAAAAAGAGTTGGGAGGCATAGCATGCCATCAACCATAAAGAAAATAAATAAAAAACTAAGAGGAAAAATTGCCATCGACTAGTAAATTTGCACAAAAATATAACGACAAAAATAAATAAAGCAAATTACAACAAAAATAAGGAGGCACAAGTGCCGTCAACTAAAAAAATAGAAAGCATAAGTATAAATAAATAAATAAGTAAATTTTTTTATGAGTGGTAGAACCGTCCCAAAATTTCTTCTTATTTTTTTTTTTTAGTTTTATTTTTTTTATATAGTGAAAAAATTAAAATAACTAGTAGAAGAATTTTTTAACTTTGAGAAAAAGTTGGTTTTTTTTCTTGCAACTCCCCGACAACAGCGCCAAAAACTTGATGGACCCAAGAGTGGGTATGTTTTAAATATTTATAATTCGCAAGCACACGAATCGTATATGGAGCGTAGAGGTCGAATCCAAATGAATTGACTAAAAAAAAAAAAAACTAATTTAAATCAAAATTAAATAAATTCTAACCTAGCTCCAAAGATTGATAAGATTTAATGTCAAGAAAATAAAATAAAAGATATAAAATAAAGATATTTACGACAAGAAAAATGAACAAATTATGACTTGTAAACAAGTTGTAAAATAAATATTATTAAGGTATTAGAATCCGCAAAATTTAAGTTTAATAATACTTATAAGTATATTGATTCCCAAGTTTTATTGATAGCAGAAATTAATCAATCTATCGCTTTTTTTCAAATTAGATTTTTTTATTTAAGCACAAGTTATTATCGAAATTTAGGATTTATCTTCACTTATAAAATTATAATTTTAAAGTATTTAGTGTGAATCAATCTAATGAAACAACAAATAAATCAAAGAACATTACTTATAAAGCAAAACATAATATTTTTGTTCTGAGCTTGGATGTGCTCAATTTAATGGCACACATTAATAAAAAAAAATATTATGATTTTGCACAAATAAAGAACAAAGTGTAAATATGTTCAAACAATAAAAAATACAAGATATTAAAGATGAAAGAAGATATTTGAAGAAGAAAATCCATAGACTTTATTGCACAAAATGAGAAATCAACATACAAAATAAACATTATCTAGTTACATATTGTTTCATCATCACCTTAATAATCTTAAAAAAATTAGAAACTCATAACTAGAGTAGAAATTACAATATAAAAGAGATACATACTTGAAAATGCTATTGGAAAATACTAAAATGGAGAGGAGAATGGTAGAGAGAAAGTGTAGAAAATATAATAATAACCCAAAAATGGTCTTGAAATTACCTATTTATAGCCAAAATAAAGTGTTTAAAATAATCAATTTGAATTAATTCAATTGATTAAATTAAATTTTAAATGAAGAATAATATGGCATGTAGAGGCAAATTTTAGGGTGTAGTGATGAATTTTGTAGTAAAATATGTAGAAAAGTTGGGTAAAAAAAATGGCATTTGTGGGACAAGGGGACAAGGAGATATTTGTTGGCTCAAGAGGAGAGAAGAGGTTGTAGGTGGGGTACAGGCGGCTGGGGGTGCAGCTGGAGGTGTCTGGCCTTGGCTGGGCAGAGAAAGGCCCAGACGGGCTGAGCTGGAGAGGAGAAAAAAGGCAGGTGACGTGATGGGCCTGGGTTGTGGGCCTGGGAAGCTGTTGGGAGGCGTCGAGCCTGGGAGCTGGAGGTGGTGGCAGGTAGGCTGGGCAGGCTAGGAGGCGGGCCTGGGCTGGCTGGGCCTGGTAACATTCCATTTTTTTTTTTTTGTTCTTTTCCTTGAAAATGCCACTTTATTTTCTTCATTTTTCTTGCTTTTCAAGAGCCAAAAAATACAACATATTCCCTATAAAATAAACACAAATTAAATTAAAACTAAATATTTTCAATAATAAAATATACAACATAAGTTCTATGAAAATACTAATTAAAACTTAATTTACTTTGACATTTAAGCTCAATAAAATCACATTTTTAACTTTTAATATAACAGTATTAATTTCAAATAATTAAACTACAACATATTACAATAAAATATCTATAAAAACATATAAAATCTAAAAAATTACAATAAGACTAATAAATTCAAAATTACTTAAAAACTTAATAATTTACTTAAAAAACTTAATAATTTACTTAAAAAACTTAAGAACTAAGCAACAATTAGCATATAAAATATGGTAAAATAACTCTATTTTATAGAGTTATCAAGAAGTCAGAGTTCAATACATCAAAGTAATTAAAAGAAAAAGAAAATCAAAAGGGTACTACTAAGTTATGTTCTTATTTAGGCTCAAAGGAAAACAAGCTCTCAAGAACCTCTGGATAGTCTAGGTCAAGGCACCTATAAAATTGTTCTTCTACGATGACAGGTATGGAACAAATGACTCGATCGTAGAGCTTAGGGGGTAAGGTGATGCCAAACCATCTCTACCTCCTCTAATATGGATACATCCTCTTATACAGTGGTAGTATGTTCTACTATGAGTACTTCATATCGATGCACAAAACGGGTGACAAGGGCTAGATATCTTTCTGGGTCTTCTATTACTTCCTCCAGTATTTCTGCCCATAAGAAGTCGAGCTTATCTCTAGCTCTAGGGTCTTTAATGGCTGCCCTAAGTGCTAACAATTTCTCACTTCCCAAGACCATTGCTCCCCTTCAATTCACGATGCCTTGAATCCTATTGTTGATCTCTACGATCTAGTTACATAGCCTACTTAGCGGGCAAGGGTTTCGCCTATCCTCCTCTATCTTCTAGATATCTTTGATCTCTCTAAGGATAACTTCCCTAGGTGATCTCAAAGTAGGAGGCATGGTAAGCTGCACACAATACAAATAAAGAATCAAGCATGCAACAAAAGATAATATAAAGCAACTATACAAACAATGAGTTGAGCTCTTTCCAATCTTCTCTATGTATTCTATGAGAGTCCTTCAGGATTATGAACGATCGGTTCCTGATACCACTTTGTAATGCACTAATTTGACCTCTCTCAATACAATACGTATTTTGAAACAAAACTTACTTTAAACTTGAAAATGGAACATTTATTCTTATTGATAATTACAAACTTGCAATAACATCTGGATGTCTCGTTTAAAATAAAATAAAACATAATTTTATGCAATAAGTATTTGTGCCATAGTAAAATAGCTAATAAAAATAACATTAACAAATCCTATGGCATTGTTGATCGCTTTCGTTCATAAGACCCCCACAGCATACATACGTCCCTTTGGAAAGGTTCTCAACCTGCCATTCATCACAAAGTATGCATTCACTTATTATCTGCATGGGAGAAAGGTAAAGGGGTGAGCTAACAGCCAAGTAAGGAGAATTAAACAAAATAAACAACATATGTGCAAACCTTGTTTAGCAAACCATAAGCTCAAATCATAATAAAACATAGAATCATCATATAAAAACCTATGTGTGCACTACACACATAAATGAGAGAGATAACTACGAGGAAGCACTAGGTCCTCTCTGCGACCACTATGGTCAAAACTATGGCAACCTTTGCCCACCTTTTACCTTCCCATGTACATACCCTAAAACATTTAACATACAACATGCATTCCATAAACATTAGAAATCAAGCAAACATGTTTAACCTCCTTACATTGGTGTGGTTGTGAGTCTTGACATGGAAAAGATCCTGCTTCAATGATCAAAGCCTAATCATAAAATAAGAACCTTATTATAAGAACAACATCATGCCCTAACATCTAAGACACACACCCAAACCCTCTTTTCATGGGCCATGGAACACGTGCACCAAACCCAAAATCATAAAAACATGCTCATAATGGTCAACTCTTAAACATAGTGCAAACCCTAATGGAAAATCAAACTTAGAAATACCATGGTACCTTTGGAGTATGTGTAGGCCGAACCTCTTAAAGTTTCACCACCTTGGAACCTCAAAACCCTAGCCTTTCTTGATCTTTGAAATCCAAACCCTAGATATGAAGCAAACTTCTCCAATGATCATCAAGTATAAAGAGAAGAAGAAGCTTAAGAACTAAACCATAGAACCAAGAATCTCACCTTAACCTTGTGTCAAACCCGAGCCCTAGATGTGAGCTTCACCTCTCGACCTTCTCTCTCTCTTTCTATTTCTTTCTCTTCTCCTCACGCCCACTTCTCATTCTTTCTCTCTTTGTGTTGTGCAAAAATGAGAGCTAGGCTCTCTCTTTATACAGGCTCTAAAAACTTTCAACAATAAGTCACCCATAAATGCTAAATTAATTTAATTGCTCAATCACCATAAACTTTGATTTGATTTCCATAAATAATCCACTCAAATTACTCTAATGTGTCTCACACACCTAGTCTTTTCCTCAACCACATTCTTAATTGCTCATCAAACCCTTAATGCTGAAATTCATTGAGATGATCACCATTTGATCATCTTATTTGTTCGTCAAATCATCTATATCAATTAATCATTAATAACCCTAATTTTTGAAATTACTCGTCATAAATCCACCATTGATTCTCTACTTAATCTAAGAATGTAGACTCACATTTTGACCTATTCTTGATTGATAAATCAATCAAGAATAATCACCTTTGATCTTTGAGAATCTCTTTAAATCAATCAACAATTATAGAGCCTTTAGTCACCTTTTTTTGTTGTTGAAAATCAACTCCCAAATACTAGCTAATAAGTCATCAAACTTTCCATAATTTCTTACCTTGATTTCAATTGATGCCCATGATCCAACCAAGATCACAAAGTCCCATTTCCTTCCCACACACGCACGCCCAAGGTGTCACACACATATAAATGACAACTAACATATTTTACTAATGAAATGAATAATTATTAAATTAATAAACAAACAAATAAATAAAAAAATTATTAAATTGTGTGATTGGATATTACATGCCTCCTTCCTTTAACATTTCGAATAACAGGGAAGCTTAATAAAAGTCTAGGGACTTCCATCTATAACCCTTTTAATGTCTATTTCATGGTAAAATTGGAACATGTACATGTTATTCTCTAACTCTTTGACATACATTCCTTTTACATGGCTTCCACAAAGAAGCCATCCAATGTTGCATCGACTGAAAATCAATAATCCCTGCTGAGAGGAACGAGCCAACTAGACACCACCGCATATCAATCATGTCGTCTACCTCCTCAACAACATCATACGAAATACCCCCCGCCTCCTCTTCTTCAAGAGTGATATTTGCGTATGTGGCTTCCAAATCACGAACCATATTGCCGCTAGCAGCCATTTCTTACGAAAGAACAATCAACCAAACAAGAAAACTCACAAAGACGAGAGATAATAAACAACCATGTTAATATAGAAAAGGCTTTTTTTAATAACTTTTATTAACAAAATACTTATTATAGTACTCTTCACAAAACAAAAAAAAACATTTATTATTTTTTCAATATTTTATATATTTTTGACATTAGAAAACACAAACTTTTAATTTCCAATCACCATTTTAAATTATAAATTTTAAACTAATATTAACAAACTATTATTTTCAAATTGAAAATCATTCAACTCTTAAGTTTTTACTTAGTTTATTTTTATGCCTCTTTAGTCTTGAGTTTAGTTGTGATACATCTGTTGACGCCGTTTTTCGTCAACAGTGAAAGAAGAGCACGTAAACAATAATCAGTAATGACCGATAAAAATATGATGATACAAACACGATTTTTTACGTGGTTCAGCAGTTAAATCTGCCTAGTCCACGAGTCTTTGTTATTAAACTCAAGATGATCTCTGAAAATTCTTTAAGGATGAATTCTTCAGAGTTTTCTCTCAAGATCACCAAAATTCGGTCCTTTACAATGGTGCATAACCTCTCTATTTATAGAGAAGATTTCAGAATACTATCCCATATATTTCGGGTAGTTACTCTTTATATGCAAATAAATTAAATGGCATTAAATGCCTGTAATCCGACATAAAAGGAAACGTCCCCTGAAGACCAGGGGGCGTATAACTGATCAAATAATATCCCTTAATTGTAGGGGATTTACAGTAATAAATGTAGACCGCGTCTCTTATAGATGACTCATTAGGATACTCAAAGTTATTATCCTATATCACCAAGGCCCTATTTCCCCAGGTTTCATATTGACTTTCGAGCCACAACATCTCCCGAGGCCACATGACTTCGAGCTCGTACGCGCGTCATGCTCGGAGCCCTCGATCTGAGGCCATCCCTGAGAACAGATGCACCTCGGGCTCGGGCCTACCCTTCGATCTCGTGAGGATTTCGAGGCTACCATCTTCGAAGTCGTCTCTGCTTCGCAGGCTCGCTGTTTAGATTTCGAACATATTCCAGACTTTACGAGTTCATTCATTATGAATCCATCTTTCGAGGTCACAATTCTCATGGCTCGAAATCTGGGTATAACATCTTGCCCCCTCAAAAGTATTTGTTCGAATCCTATGAGAAGGAAACTTTTGAACTACTTTCTTCGGGAACTGTACCGTCACATACTTAAGAATGGACACGTGTCAGTTGGGTATTGCCCATTCAGGGTACTCGAGTACCTTGGAAATCTGCCCACGATCATTCGTCTGCCACCTTTTCGGTACCATCATGTCATCAATCCCTGACCGTTGGATTTTATGAGGATTCTGGCCAATGGCTTAGATTAATCCTTTTTACCACTTTTTTCCCTCTATATATATACAAGGTCTTCTTCTTCCTCTTATTTTACACGCATCAGAAACAAAAGAGAAGGGACGAAACCAGAGGCCATCCCGGAGAACTTCTTGTTTGTGCATGTTCTCTTAGCTGAAGAAACAGAGGACCGTCAGTCTATTCGAGACTGTAAGCTCATACCTGCAGCCTCTCCTTCAATCAACGATTTCTCTGCAATCGCCATTATTGTGTAAGTATCTGATATTTATATATATATATATATTTATCAGTTTCCGGCTTTGCTATTTTTGTTCCTGGGAATGCACTAGTTTATTTCGCAGTTTGATATTCTAGGATGCTTCGACCAATAGGTATCTAGATTTAGGTTTTCCCATTACTGGTTCTAAATCCAGTTTATATGTAGAACAAACTCAAACATGATCTCTTTTTTTTCTGGGTTTGCAAAATTTAAAATACGTATCTTGCACACCGATACCCAATGTTACCTTTTCTGAATAACCGCCACCTTTTTTCCCTAATATTTCGGGATTTTCAAAAAGTTATGTCCACTCTCCTCCTTTTTCCCGTAGAATACACGTTCTGACTCTTTAATAGGGTCTTAGTATCAAGTTCGTTTTGTTCTTAAACTCCGAGCTTGTCCTGTCAAGCTCGTAATTCTTGGACTCTTGCATGCATGGCCCTCACCATTTTTTCTTTCTCTCTAGATGTCACAGAATCTGGAAAGACGGTGGGGGTCATTGCAAGCAATCCCTTACTCGCCCAAAATCCCGAGCCCGGAGTCGTTGTTTGCTCGGAATCAACGTCGAATTCGCGAGTACGACCTCGCGCACGAACATGAGGATATTCGAGCTCATTATCGCCGCCAAATTGAAGAGGTCATAGAGAAGAAAAGGAGGATCCTTCGAGAGGCTATTTATCCAGAATCCAACTCAGGGCCCAGGCCGATCCCACTCGACCCTAAATTGACAGTGACCGTTGCATACAGCCTGGGAGAGCTCCAATTTTCACTCATGGGGGAGCCTTCTACCTTGCAGCCGAGGAGAGAAATCTTCGAGGCCGAGCACTATTGGAGCTCGGTTACCTCGATAAATCAGATAACTGATATTCTGGCCTTCCATGGCCTCAGGTTGTCAAGCTCCTTGAGATGTCGAGCTCCGACCGCTAGTGAATGTAGCTGCTATGCCCCAGGGACTGGAAACCCTGACAACAGGCTGAGGTACGCGGCATGGAGTCAGGAACACATGAAGGCAGGAGCGCTGTTTCCTTTGAAGTCTTTTTTCAAGGACTTCAGAGATTTTGTTGGGTTGGCTCCGTTCCAGCTCAACACCAATTCTTACAGGGTTCTGTCTGCCCTGAGGTCGTTATACCACGAGCTGAAGTGGAAGGGGCCTTCGCCGCAGGAGATTTTATATCTCTTTTGTCTGAAAAGCAATCCCTCCCGAGCTCAGGGAGGAGATGGCTTTTACTACCTTTCGAGCTACCCCAAGGAGAAGAAGATGTTTGAGGACCTTCCTAATCACCCGCCTGACTTCAAAAAAGCCTTCTTCTGGACAGATGGCCTGTCCCCGTCTCGATGCTACTCATTCAGGCGGATTCGTAAGTATTCCAATCTTCTTTATCTCTGTGCTCAGGCTCTTATTTATAGGTTCGTACTTAGTTGCAATATGTCTTATTTTCCAGCCAATTTTCACCGCCCTATACCCGACGATGCCATGAAGGAGCATAGAGAGACTCTGCTCCAACTCCCTTACGGCCGGAGGTCTCTCTCATACCTCTTACATGAGAGTAAGCTCTGAGCTTGCGGGATTTTGGGAGATGGCCAGTCCACCTCAGACTGGTCCAACAACAAGTATGATCATTGGGAGCAGGTGCCTTTGCCCACAGGCATCCTCCCTCCGAGGAGAGTGGTGAGGCCTCCACCTCCGGCTCGCCGAAGGAGTCCGCCATCGGGGAACGAGGCTAATGATGAAGCCTCGAGCTCAGACTCGGATGAAGAAGGTAAAGTCATCCTTAGCTCGAGAATGTGGTCCCCCACCTTATTAAAACATAAACCCGATAGATTAGTTTTATGTTCGGATGATAAAGACCACTTCTACATATGGACTTGGGTAAACGACCGAGTTCATAGGTTTGATAGTTGGCTCGGGAAGTATGACACCATGTACAGTCTGAACGAGGTGTGGGAGGGGATAGCCGTCCAATATGGGACCAATGATTATAGGGACCTTTCGAGGTTGACGTCCACCTATAGGGAAGGTACTCCCCCCGCCTCTTCTGAAGATGGGGGAATCTCATGGTCCCCGAGCTCGAGCTCGGGGGAGAGTTCCAGTTAGGTTTCTTCTATCATTGCTTTGTATATCTGTGCGATATTGAATCACTTTATATACTATTCTTTCTTTTTTGTTATGATTCACCTTGTGTCGTGACTTGTGCAGACAAGATGGATTCCGACCTTGACAACATCCTCGAAAGTGGTGGTGCCAAGAGGAGCAAGCGTCCCAGGGTAGGGTCGCGAAAGGTGGATCGGCCCACCAAAGTCCCCAGGAGGTCCGAAAAAACCCCTCCTGCTCCGCCCGTTACGAGCTTCGTCGCGGTGATAACTTCCCAGGTTGGTGCTCCCACAGCGGCGCCGACCTCGTAGGTCGGTGCCTCTGCAGTGGCGCCGACCTCGCAGGTTGGTGCCTCCACTATAACCGAGCCTCAGCTTCCTGTAGCGGTCCAGCCATCCCTTGGCCTAGCTCTTAGAAAGCCTTCTGCTTCTCGAACTCAGAAGCTGTCAGTTTCTACTCATGTCGATGAGTATGTAATTGACAACGTGGCTGGATCCCATGGGTCTATGTTGTGCTTAGATGTCATGTCCCGAGTCGGCCAGAGCTTTAGCAGTCTCGAAGCTCCTCAATGGCAATACCTGAACAACACTCGAGATTGCACTGCCCTCTATGAGAAGAGTATCAAGCTCGCTGCCTCTTAAGGCCAATCGCTGTCGAGATTGGCATTAATGACTTTTTTTTTTTGTCAGTCTCTTGCCTTTACTGCCCAGCTCAACTATAGGTTGAATAACGAGATCCACTCGAGCAAGTCTTATGCTCAGGAGGCAAAGGATCTTCAACTCAAGGCGAGTGATGATCTGAAGGCAGCAAATGAAAAGATTGAGGCAGGAGCCGAGGAGCTTAAGGCCAAAGCGTCCGAGCTTGGGAGGCTGACTACTAGGCTCGCGGAGCTCGAGAAAGAAAATTCCAGGCTCGTGGAGCTTGAGAAGGAGAACGCTCAGCTCCAAGAGGCTAATAAAAAGCTCAAAGAGGATCAGGCCGCTACCTTCGACATAATTGAAGGCGAGAAGGCTCGTCTCCTTGCTGAGTATAAGGAGAAGAAGGACCAGGCGATTGACTTAGCCATGTACAGAATGTGGGCCAACAACGAAGACCTAGATACCAGCTTCCTAGGTCCTCTTGAGGCGAAGCTTCTGGATAAGTGGAATGCTCGGCTAGAGGCAGAAGAAGCTGCTCGGGAGGCCGCCTCCGAAGGTGCTCAGGAGGATAGTCATGCTATTCGTCCTGAGGGGTCCAGTGCTGCTGATGCTGAGAAGGCCAAGGAGACTCCTCCTTCTTGAATTTGATCTCGGGGAAATCTTATCTTGGGGCTGCGTCCCCTTATTTTTGTAATTACTTTAATTTATGCCCACAGGCTGATACAATTTCTTTTTATATTGACTTATATATGCTTTACATTTCTTGGCTCGAAATATTTTGCACATTTTATATTGATGAATCATTTATGTTTATTTATTCATACAAACATAGTTTGGATTTAGGCTCGAGACTCGATGCATTCATGCATTGCTTGCTCGAATTATCCGCTTCCGATCTCGTTATTCATCAAGGTCGGACATTACTTTTACCATGAACCCGAAAGTACTTGTATGGTATGTAATGTGAATGGTTTAGTTATATCTTATTGCTTAGTTGCTTTTTCTTGTCCTCGGTTATTACTCCAAGGTTATGAGTTTGAAACTACTTTCCTTTAAGATATTCCAGCCTCGATCTCGACTTATCTCGAAGCAGGTTTAGGTTCCTACTTATCGTCGATTAGTTTTAGCTGGTTTGCTCCAAACCTGTTAAATTTGCACATTTGGTTAAATCCAAACGTTATTATCTTTTGATAATTCGGTTGTCCAAACTATCTAAGCTCGCGTATCTGGATACATCCAAATACTTTTATGTTTTTGATAGTTCGGTTATGTCCAAACTATATAAGCTCGCGTATCTAGTTACATCCAAATACTTTTATGTTTTTGATAATTCGGTTATGTCCAAACTATCTAAGCTCGCGTATTTGGTTACATCCAAATACTTTTATGTTTTTCGTGCATGTTATTTTATTTTTTAAGCTAATGGTATATATACCCATAATGCCCCCTTAATATCCTATGAGTGTGACCATAGGTTATTAAATTAAGAGAGATTGCAAAAATAAAAAGAGATAACATATTGAACGAAATAGATCTTTATTCGAGGAAATTCAAAAGCAAACAAATTAATACAGATAGAAAATCATGGTTACAGGCAACACTTTTCCTATACTATTGGTAGTAAGGTATTAGGTGTTTGCCATTCCATGCTCGCGGTACCAGGCTCCCATCCAATCTTGCTAGCTTGTAAACACCGGGCCGGATGACTGATTCTATCTGGTATGGTCCTTCCCAATTCGGCCCGAGCACACCAGCTGCCGGATCTCGTGTTGCTAAAAATACGCGTCTCAACACCAGATCTCCCATTCCGAACTTTCGATCTCGAACCCTCTTGTTGAAATACCTGGTAGCTCGTTGCTGGTAGGCAGCGTTTCTCAGCTGAGCCTCTTCTCTCTTTTCTTCAATCAAGTCTAAGGTTTCCTCGAGCTGAGTGGGTTTGAATTTTGGTCGTAAATCTGAGCTCGGATTGTTGGGATTTCGACCTCAATAGGCAACATTGCCTCGCAATCGTATGCTAGAGAGAACGGGGTATGCCCCGTTGATGTCCGAGCTGTGGTTCTATATCCCCATAGGGCTTGGGGAAATTCTTCGGGCCATCGCCCCTTTGCCTCCTCCAACTTCTTCTTTAGAGAACTCTTGAGAGTTTTGTTCACAGCCTCGACCTGGCCATTCGCCTGAGGATGAGCTACTGATGAGAAACTCTTTATTATGCCGTTCTTTTCACAAAAGTTGGTGAACAAGTCGCAATCGAACTGGGTTCCGTTGTCGGATACAATCTTCCTCGGCACCCCATATCGGCATACGATGTTTTTTACCACGAAATCAAGGATCTTTTTTGAAGTTATTGTTGCCAATGGTTCAGCCTCCGTCCACTTCGTGAAGTAATCCACGGCGACTACAACATATTTTACTCCGCCTTTGCCAGTGGGGAGGGAGCCTATGAGGTCGATTCCCCATACCGCGAAAGGCCATGGGGAAGTCAACATGGTCAGCTCGGATGGTGGAGCTCGGGGAATCGTGGCGAATCTCTGGCATTTGTCGCATTTCTTCACGTATTCGAAAGAATCCGTTTTAATAGTAGGCCAGAAATATCCTTGGCGTATGATCTTCTTGGATAGGCTATGCCCCTCGGTGTGATCTCCACAGAACCCTTCATGAATTTCTTCAATGACCTTCTTAGCTTCGGGTGGAGTTACGCACCGAAGTAATGGCATGGAATATCCCCTTCTGTATAGCTTTCCGTCCAAAATGGTGTAACGGGGAAGTTGATACATTAACTTTCGAGCTTGGCTCCGATCTTTTGGAAGGACTCCGTTCTCGAGATATTCAACTATTGGGGTCATCCAGGTAGGCTCTGTTTCGATCATACACACGTCTTCCTCCTCTGGCTCGTTAATGCTAGGTGCCGATAGGTGTTCTATGGGCACAACGTTCAGTTCTTCATTTTCGGTGGATGTGGCGAGTCGAGCTAAGGCATCTGCATTTGAGTTCCGCTCTCGGGAAACCTGTTCGATTGTATAAAATTCGAAACACTCCAATGCGGATTTTGCCTTCTCCAAATAAGCTGCCATTCTCGTGCCATGAGCCTGGTATTCTCCTAGGATTTGGTTAACCACAAGCTGGGAGTCGCTGTGGCAATGTATTGCTTTAGCTTTGAGCTTCTTGGCTATACGAAGCCCCGCCAGCAAAGCCTCGTCTTCGGCTTCATTATTCGACGCCTTGAAGTTGAATCTCAAGGTAGAATGAAATCTGCTTCCTGCGGGGGTAATCAAAATGATTCCTGCCCCCGATCCATTTTCATTGGATGAGCCATCGACGTATAGTTTCCACAGCTCGTGGGCCGGGGTTATGACTTCGTCGTTGGTCATACCGGTACATTCCACTATAAAGTCCGCCAACGCCTGTGCCCTAATGGTCGTCCTCGGGTGGTAGGTGATCTTGAACTGTTCGAGCTCAACAGCCCATTTAAGGAGTCGACCTGAAGCTTCTGGTTTAGATAAGACTTCCCTAAGTGGTTGATCAGTCAGCACATGGATGGGATGCGCCTGAAAGTAGGGGCAGAGTTTACGAGACGAATGAATTAGACTAAGCGCCAACTTCTCCATCAGGGGGTATCTTGACTCTGCCCCCAGTAACCTTTTACTGATGTAGTAAACGGGTCTTTGTACCTTATCTTCTTCTCGAACGAGCACTGCGCTTATTGTGTGTTCGGTGGTGGAAAGGTATAGGTACGGTATTTCTCCCGTTTCAGGTTTTGATAAGATGGGGGGTTCGGCGATGTGCTTTTTAAGTTCCTGGAATGCCAGCTCGCACTCCTCTGTCCATTCAAATTTCTTTCCTCCCCTCAAAAGGTTGAAAAACGGGAGACAACGGTCCGTAGATTTTGAAATAAACCTACTTAGGGCCGCCATCCTACCTGTCAAACTTTGGACATCCTTGTGTCTTTGAGGTGAAGGCATGTCAATCAGGGCCTTGATCTTGTCGGGGTTAGCCTCTATTCCACGAGCGTTTACAATAATGCCCAAGAATTTTCCCGATGACACCCCGAAAGTGCACTTCTGAGGATTCAGTTTCATGTTATACTTTCGGAGCACGCCAAAGCATTCTTCGAGGTCATCAACATGGTTATCGTTAAGTTGAGACTTGACAAGCATGTCGTCAACATAAACCTCCATATTTTTGCCTATCTGTTCTGAAAACATCATGTTCACGAGCCGCTGGTATGTGGCCCCATCATTTTTGAGCCCGAATGGCATGACATTGTAACAATATAGACCCTTATGCGTTACGAAGCTCGTATGTTCTTGGTCGGGGGCATGCATGGGAATCTGGTTATATCCAGAATAGGCATCCATGAAGGACATCAGGCTATGCCCCGCCGTGGCATCCACGAGCTGGTCAATCCTTGGTAACGGAAAACAGTCTTTCGGGCAAGCTTTGTTGAGGTCTGAATAGTCAATACAGGTCCGCCACATCCCATTGGGTTTTGGGACCAACACCGGATTGGGTACCCAGTCAGGGTAAAAGGCATCCCTAATGAATCGGTTTGCCTTCAATCTGTCAACCTCCTCCTTTAGTGCCTTCTTTTTGTCTTCATCCAGCTGTCTTCGTTTTTTTTGCATTGGAGGGAAGCTTTTGTCTATATTCAGTGCGTGGATTGCTATATTCGGACTTATTCCCACCATGTCCGAGTGCGACCACGCGAAGACATCCTGGTTCTTCTTCAAAAAGCAAATTAGTTGCTATTTTGTCTCATCTTGGAGGTAATTTCCGACCTTCACCTTTTTCGAGGGATCGGCTTCCTCGAGCTGAATTTCTTCGAGCTCCTCTAAGGGTTCGAGGTCAGCCTTCTCCTCAACCCTTGGATCGATATCTTCGTCAATTTCTAAGATTGTCCCGTCTTTATCTTGAATAATGACGAGTGTTTGTGCGCTCGTCTGTTTCTTTCCTTTCAGGGAAATGCTGTACCAATTGATCTCCCTTTAATGTTCCGACGCCGCTAGGGGTCGGGAACTTAAGGGCCAGATGCCTTACTAATGAGACTGCCCCCAGCCCGACCAGGGCGGGTCTTCCGAGCAGCACATTGTAGGCTGATGGTAGATCTACTACCACGAACTCCATCATCTTGGTTGCCGAGACTGGGTAGTCTCCCAAGGTTACGGGGAGCTCGATGGATCCCATGCTGGCGGTCCCTTCTCCTGAAAAGCCGTATAAAGTAGTTGCATATGCTTTCAGGTCACGAAGGGAGAGTCACATCTTCTCAAGGGTTGCTTTATAGAGAATGTTGACTGAGCTCCCATTGTCTACGAGAACTCGGTGGACCCTTTTATTGGCCAGTTGGAGAGTGATGACAAGCGGATCATGGTGAGGAAACTGGACATGGGACGCGTCTTCCTCAGTGAAGGTTATTGGTTGTGTTTCAATCCTCTGGCTTTTTGGAGCCCTAGGTTCGGGTTCATAGGGGGACCCATCCCCAGTTTTTAGCTCGTTCACGTATCTCTTTTGGGCATTCCTGCCCATTCCTGCGGGATGAGGCCCTCCCAAGATGGTTATTACTTCCTCTCCATCTATCGGCGGGGGCCTTTCTTCCTCCCGAGCTCAAGAATTATTGTTTTGTGCGGGTGGAGGCACGGCTACTTTCTGGCTCGTGGCCGCCTGACTAGTACTCTGGTTCTTGACATATTGTCTGAAGTAGCCTCTCGAGATCAATCCTTCGATCTCGTCTTTCAGCTGTCGACATTCATCGGTAGTATGTCCGGTGTCTTTGTGAAATCGGCAATACTTACTGGAGTCCCTCTTAGACTTTTGATTTCTCATCGGGTCCGGACGCCTAAAGGGGACCTAGTTTTCATTGGCCAGGTATATGTTCTCCCGAGACTCGTTGAGCTCGGTGTACACTATGTACATGGAGAAATATCTCTCCACTTTCTTTTTTTTTCCTCCCTCGGCTTCGGGGTTATTCCCTTCGTTCTTTTTCCTCCTGGAGGGGTTTTTCATAACGGGCTTTGCAGCTGCTAGATCCGCCGAGGTCGAGGCAGAGTTGACGTTTATCGTTGTAGTTTCGGGCTGGGAAGTCACATTAAGTGTCGACCTCGCTTCCTCTACATTGACAAACCTCTGCGCCCGTCTGTTAAACTCGGTTATGGACCTCACCGGTTTTCTTTGCATATCGTCCCAGAGGGCACTCCCTGGCATTACTCCGGCTTGGACAACCATTAGGTGTCCGCTGTCATCTACGTTCCGAGCTCGGGCGACTTCCAGATTAAACCTTGTCAGGTAACTTTTTAATGTTTCGCCCGATTGTTGCCAAACGTTAGTTAGGGTTGATGCCTCTGGTCTAACTCCCATCATGGCTCTGAACTGCTTCTTAAAGTATTTAGACAGCTGCTCCCAAGAAGTTATTGAGTGTCTCTTATATTTTTCGAACCAACTTTTGGCTGGTCCCATCAATGATGCTGGAAACAACATGCATCTGAGCTCGTAACCCACGTTACTGGCTCTCATTATGGTGTTGAACGTACTCAGATGACTGTACGGGTCGGTCTTTCCTTCAAACGTTGGGACGTGGGGGATCCTAAACCCTTGGGGAAATGGAGTGTTGGAAATATGGGGAGCAAATGGTTCGAGCTCCTCGTCAGAGTCTTCATATCGATCGTGCTCTTGCTTGTTTTTCAAAAGCCTAAAGGCCTTTTCAAGCTGATCAATTCTTTCTTGGACTGGGTCCGCGAGAGGTACTGTCTGGAATCAGTTGTCATCGATCACAATTCCAGGCTCGCGCCTCCGTAAGGGATCTTTACGCCTATTCAAGCGATCCCTCAGGTCCGGATTTATTGGGTCAACATTACCCCGACTCTAATTCAGGTGTTCTCGCAGGTCGGGGCGATTTCTGGGACTTCCAGTATTCTTACGACCTTGGTCATGCTTGCTGACCGACCTGGTATCTCCAGAGTCGTCGCTGGTAAAACTCGTCGCATAGTTATTTCGAGATGGATTTCTTCCATGCTGCCTCGTCTCCGTCATGCGAGACCGAGATGTTTGACTTCTTTCTGATGGGGCGCCTCTCCGCTCTTGGAAAGCTTCCCCGTTTCCTTGTCTCCCTCCCACACGTCTTTCGCCCTGATCTCGAACTGGTTGAGCATTCCTGTGAGGGGGCGAAGGATATCTTATTGGTGATGGAGGGAACCGTATGGGTGACGGTGGCTGCCATCCGTTTCGCGGCCTAGACGGTCCGGAGTTTTCCTGAGATGGGTTGGTTGCATTTGGTGCGTTCTCAGGGATTTGAGTCCGAGCCTCTGCAGGGGCTCGGTTGTTCTCAATTCTCGCAGGTACTTCCATAGGTGGATTAACCGGGGTCCTAGCCCGAGTACTTCTCTGGGGCCTAGGGGGATCGGATGGCTCTGCTGGTACCGGAGGTTGAGCCGGCCTCCTCGTGGCAGCATCTTTCTGTGGACTCCCATGGGGTCTACGGGGAGGAACGTGTACGTCCCTTGGAGGAGGGGCTTGGTTTTCACGCGGAGGCGGGGGCTGAGCCACCTGCGCCTCTGCAGCTATCCTTGCCAACTCCTCATTCCGTTTGTTGGCCTCCGCCAACTGCTGTTTCAGTTTTCGGTTCTCAAGTTCCACAATGGGAACATACCGCTCAGGATTGTAATACATATCCTCATCCCTTGGTGGAATGGTCCCTGAGAATCGGAAGATCCACTTCTTTCTTCGACATCTGGGTTTTCCATTGGTTGTTTCCCAGGACGTCTTGGGTAATTCTCTTCAGGAGCGTTCTGATTATTAGCGGCCATGACTTACTCGGGGATGAATGCTTAAGGCTCTCAATGAAAGCACCAAACTGTTGACGCCGTTTTTCGTTAACAGTGAAAGAAGAGCACGTAAACAATAATCAGTAATGGCCAATAAAAATATGATGATACAAACACGATTTTTTACGTGGTTCAGCAGTTAAATCTACCTAGTCCACGAGTTTTTGTTATTAAACTCAAGATGATCTCTGAAAATTCTTTAAGGATGAATTCTTCAGAGTTTTCTCTCAAGATCACCAAAATTCGGTCATTTACAATGGTGCATGACCTCTCTATTTATAGAGAAGATTTCAGAATACTATCCCACATATTTTGGGTAGTTACTCTTTATATGCAAATAAATTAAATGGCATTAAATGCCTGTAATCCGACATAAAAGGAAACGTCCCCTGAAGACCAGGGGGCGTATAACTGATCAAATAATATCCCTTAATTGTAGGGGATTTACAGTAATAAATGTAGACCGCGTCTCTTATAGATGACTCATTAGGATACTCAAAGTTATTATCCTATATCACCAAGGCCCTATTTCCCCAGGTTTCATATTGACTTTCGAGCCACAACATCTCCCGAGGCCACATGACTTCGAGCTCGTACGCGCGTCATGCTCGGAGCCCTCGATCCGAGGCCATCCCTGAGAACAGATGCACCTCGGGCTCGGGCCTACCCTTCGATCTCGTGAGGATTTCGAGGCTACCATCTTCGAAGTCGTCTCTGCTTCGCAGGCTCGCTGTTTAGATTTCGAACATATTCCAGACTTTACGAGTTCATTCATTATGAATCCATCTTTCGAGGTCACAATTCTCATGGCTCGAAATCTGGGTATAACAACATCAATTTATAACTTTGGATAACAATAATAATAACAATATTAAGAGAAATTTACGGCGAAAATCAATAAGTAGTCTGAAATATTACATTTAAGTCACTAAGTAGTGTTTTGTGTGTGGAAAAAGTCAGCAAATATTCTAGAAGGTTGCACTTAAGTCACTAAGTAGTTTTTTTACCAGTAGAAGTCGGTAAATAGTTTGAAATATTGCAATTAAGTTACTGTTGACTCATTTTTTCGTCAACTTGCACATAACAATAAATGAAGAGTTATTTTTTGTGTAATACGTCAGAGCAGATCTTAATGATGAACAATGAGCTAAAGAAAAGAGAAATAAATGTAGTAATAAATGAACGAGACAAGAATTTATAGTGGTTCAGCCCAAAAAAGATGACCTACGTCCACTTTAGTAAGTATTATTTATGAACTTTGAACCCTCAAGAACATGCTGAGTTTGATCTTGCTCTTGGGGACAGTTACAACAATTGAGAGTAAGAGCTCTCTCCGAAATTAAATAGTTACTAACTTGTTTTTCTCTCGATCTTTCCCTCTTGCTACAGTGCGATTTGCACTATTTATAGCCGTGGAGACGGGAAGGGCTGATGGTGGCACCTTGTTTCCCAATCGGGCTAAATCTTGGTACACTTGGCTGGAGACATGTTTATGTCTCCCCAAAAATAGTAGTCTAACGTTTCCTGTTCATTTAATTGTTGAAGGCACACTCTGTTGCGGAATGAGGCTCGGGCGGCGAGGGTCCCTGGTGACTGACGACTGGCGACCGACGAGGGCCTCGCGGATTAGTTACATCTGATGAGGACTTTAGCTGATCCTTGTGAAGTGTGTTTGTCCCGCTTGTGTGTCAGACTAGGGCGATTGGCTAGGACCATTTTCTTCTTACGATTGGTGTCAGTGTGACCATTTGAGAATCATTTGGCTTCACGCGATAGGGGAAGTAGGTCGGTTCTGACGAATCCTGCCTCTTCTTGTGTATTGGGGAAGTGGCGAAGGCCACTCCTCACGGCGATTAGTAGTAACTGTTGTGACCCGACACTTTGTCTTGACAATTCATCGCTTCGTGGGTCGCCACGTGGAAGTGCCGAATTTTGGGTATAACCGTTGTTAAGTAGTTTTTTGGTTGTATAAGTCACATTTTATACCAAATTTATTAAAAAAAATATCAATTAGTTAATAAAAATCTAAAAGAATATGTAAAAATTGAAAATATATTTAAATTTTGTTTTATAAATAAGAAACAATTTAAAATTTCTAACATGAAAAAATTATTTAATTTTTGAAAAGTAGTTTATTTAAAATTATATAACTTTTTCAGATTAGAAATTTTAAATTATTTTTTTGTTTTTAAAACATATTTTAAATAGTTTTTCAATGTTAAATATATATATTTTTAGATTTTTATTAATTAATTAATTAAAATTAGACTTAAATATAACATTTTAGGCTATATATTTACTTTTACCTACTTAATAATTAAGTGCAACCTTTCGATCTAAATTTTCTAAATAATAATAATAAAACTATAGTTCACATTTCTCCAAGAAACTCACGTGAACACAGATGAAACAAGTCAAAAGTTCAAGTAATGAGGTGAATATAGAAACAGAGGGCACATCTAAATTGGCTTCTAAAGGTTGTCTAGTTAAGCAGATGAGATTTATTCACTTAAATAATACAATTATATCAAAAGAGAAAGCAACGTCAATATTAGAATACAATAAACCTTCCACTCCCTCAAAATCTTGGAAGCCAAATAAAATGCTACTTTTGTGATGGGTTATTATTGCCTTATCTCCGGACATACTTTGTGCTTTTGGGTAGGTTAGGCTTCTTGAATCTTGGTCAGTGGTCAGTGGTCAGTGGTCGGTGGGCAGAGCATAAACATTTCATTTTTGGTTATCTTAGTACATGTTTGACATGAAGTTTATGAACAATAAAGATGCCAATAGTCTCTCATCCAATCCAATCCAAATGAATATACAACTTTAGTAGTTCTTTTTTTCCATTTATGTCTGTCATTTTCCATTTTATTTAAAGCATCATTACTTCAGAATTTTTAGGTGGTCTGAACTGAACCAACTACTCAAAAATCTCAGTGGCCATGGGTGCTGCTGCTACTGCTTCTCTCTCCTATCTCTCTCCCCTAACTGTCATGAATGTCAACCTTATTCACAGAAGTGATTTGGGTTCTTTTCACTCTTCAACTGCCACTAATCTTCAACAAATCAGACCCAAGAGCTATCGTATCAGGTATTTTTCTCTTCTTTTCATTTCTTTCTCAATTATTTCCTCACTCGGTGGGTAGGGTACTAAGAACTTGGTGGACATTTAAGATAAGCTTTTATGAGATACCCAGATGACAAATATGGCCTTTTCAATGGATGTTTTCTCTCTTTTTGGTTGCCACTGAATTATCCGATAGTATTATATCTTAGGAAGCTGAAGCTCTAATGTAAACTAAAATTGTAATGGGTGTTCGAAACCTTCACTCGTTTGTTGTTCTATTGGCAGCCAAAAACATAATTGAGAAAAGAATGAGGAAGAAAGCTAATTGCTTTTAAAGCTTAGCTCATGATTTTTCTTTCTCACCATCTTTATTCATATTTGAAACATAACCTAAACAGTTTAGAAAATTAAAAAAATCTGCTAGAAAACTTGTTCCAGCTCAATTGGAGACTGGTTCTCTGTATTGTATATATCGCTGATAGGATGAACCTGCAATTCAAGTGACAAATAACCCAGAAACAGAATAGAAAATGCAATAACAGAGTGGAAAAAATGGATGAGCCTTGATTGTATTGATAGCTAGGAAATTCGAGAGCCTAGTTCTCTCCCAAACAGGTTACAATTTTCTACTTACTTCCTACCTCTCCCCATCCCTGCTGGATTAGAATATACCCCTAACAGTTTCTTACTGTGCACCCTCTCCTAGACAGTCCTTTCTCTTATAACTAACTGTCTAAAGTCTCATTCCCCTACATCAGCAACACGTGTACCCTTTATACCCTTCCTACTGTAGACATAAGTCAATGGAGGCCTAACAATACCGTCCCCTCGAAGTTGCACCTTGTCCTCAAGGTGAAAATCTGGAAACTGCTCCTGTATGACGCCAAAATCTTCCCACGTAGCTTCGAATTCTGGCAGATTTTTCCACTTGATCAACGCTTGTGGGGCTGTCTTGTACGTTCCTGGCCGTATCTCCAACACCTCTTCGGGTTCTAACATCCATTCCATATCAGCTTTCAAACCTGGGGGAAGTGGGGTGGCTGTTTGAGTTGGTCCCAACGCTGCTCGCAGTAATGATACATGAAAAACAGGATGTATCGCTGCTTCAGGAGGCAGTTTCAGCTTATAAGCTGCCTGGCCGATTTTCTCTAGCACCTGAAATGGCCCAAAAAATCTGGGAGCCAGCTTCTCATTCATTCTTTTGGCTACTGTTCGCTGACGGTATGGCCGCATCTTCACATATACAAAGTCCCCCACGCTGAACTGAACATCCCTTCGCTTCTTATCGGCTTGAAATTTCATTTTCTGCTGAGCCCGCTGCAAGTTCTCCTTTAACAACACCAGAATATCATCCCGCTCTTTCAGATTCTGCTCCACTGCGGAAACGGGCGTGCGGTACTGCTCAAGTGGAATGATTGGAGGAGGATCACGGTGGTAAACAGCTTTGAATGGTGTCATACCGATCGAGATATGAAAGGTGGTGTTATACCAATATTCCGCCCAAGGAATCCATTTAGACCACTTGCTGGGTTTGGAACTCACAAAGCAGCGAAGATATGTCTCCAAACACCTATTAACGACCTCCGTTTGGCCGTCCGATTGTGGGTGATAGGCTGTGCTGCGATTCAATGAAGTCCCTTGTAACTTGAAGAGCTCCTTCCAAAATAGGCTGAGAAAAATCTTGTCCCGATCCGACACAATAGATCTAGGAATACCATGTAATTTAACTATCTCCCTGACAAAAATGGTAGCAACTGTAGCTGCTGTAAATGGATGCCTCAATGGTATAAAATGCCCATACTTACTCAATCTGTCCACTACAACAAAAATGGAGTCAAATCCATTCGAAATGGGTAGTCCCTCAATGAAATCCATTGAGATATCCTCCCAAATCTGGTCTGGAACCGGCAATGGCTGGAGTAAACCTGCTGGAGATTGCGCGGTATATTTTTGCTGCTGACAAACACTACATTCTGTTACGAACTTATGAATATCTCTGCGCATTCCTGGCCAGTATAGATGCTCTGCGACTCGCTGAAATGTGCGAAAAATGCCTGAATGACCGCCCAAATTGCTGCTGTGGTACTCTTGTAGAATGATTGGAATGAATGGCGATGTTGCTGGAATTACCAAACGCCCTTTAAACTTGAGACAGCCCTGTGATAAAGTGTACCCGCCCCCATCTTTGCCCTCGTCCAGCTCCTGTAATACTTTGGACAGCGTCGGATCCGAAGAAATATGAGCTTGTAAATCTGGAATAGATATAATATTAGGAGCTGAAATGGCCAGCAACACCGGTTCTTCATGCATTCGCGAAAGCGCATCAGCTGCCTTGTTATCACGCCCCGGTCTATATACTATCTCAAAGTCATAACCCAATATTTTCGTCAGCCATTTTTGATGCTCAGTCGCCATGAATCTCTGCTCCAACAGGTATTTCAAACTCCTTTGATCTGTCTTCACAATAAACTTCCTGCCTAGTAAATATGGTCTCCACTTTTGAATGGCTAACACAATAGCCATTAACTCCCGCTCATAGACAGATTTTGTGCGCCCCCTTGCCGAAAGTATTTGGCTGAAAAAAGCTACTGGTCTGTTCTTTTGCATTAAAACAGCCCCCAAACCCGTCCCAGAAGCATCGGCTTCAACTATAAAAGGGGCAGAAAAATCAGGAAGAGCTAATACTGGCACTGTACACATTCTCTCTTTTAGCTGTTCAAACGCTTCTTGAGCCTCTGCATTCCAGCCAAACGCATCCTTTTTGAGCTGATCCGTAAGTGGTCTAGCTATACTTCCATATCCTTGCACGAATTTCCTGTAATATCCTGTTAGGCCAAGAAACCCACGCAAGCTTTTGATGTTCTTAGGGGTCGGCCAGCTGGCCATTGCTTCCAACTTTGCTGGATCTGCTGCCACTCCCTGTTCAGAAATAATGTGCCCCAAATACTCCACTTGTGACTGTCCGAACAAACACTTTTTTGCATTAACATAAAGTTGCTGCCCCTGTAATTTTTGTAAAACCAGCTCCAAATGCTTTACGTGCTCCTCCAAAGACCGGCTGTAAATCAAAATATCGTCAAAAAATACAAGTACAAATTTACGCAAAAATTCTCTAAACACCTCATTCATCAATCCTTGGAAAGTGGCTGGGGCGTTTGTCAGTCCAAATGGCATTACAAGGAATTCGTAGTGGCCCTCGTGAGTGCGGAAAGCTGTTTTTTGTACATCTTGAGCAGCCATACGAATTTGATGGTAACCGGACCTCAAATCCAACTTAGTGAATATTCGGGCTCCATGTAACTCATCCAATAATTCATCTATCACTGGTATTGGAAATTTGTCAGCCACCGTTTCTCTGTTGAGTGCCCTGTAATCGACACAAAACCTCCAACTCCCATCTTTCTTTCGAACTAGTAAAACCGGGCTGGAAAATGGACTTGCACTTGGGCGTATTATTCCAGCGTTCAGCATCTCTGTCACGAGCTTTTCAATCTCATCTTTTTGTACCTGTGCGTAGCGGTATGGCCTTACCGAAACTGCCCCTACTCCCTCCTTCAGCGTAATGGTGTGCTCCTTGGGTCGCGATGGTGGCAGGCCTTGTGGCACAGAAAAAACAGGCTGATATTTTTGCAAAATCTGGGCAACTTCAGTCGGGATCTTCGCTGAATTTGTCTCTGACATCGCTGCCAGCGAGTATAAGTGCACCCAAAAACCACCACCCTCCTGTTCGACGGTATGAATCATAGCCTTCAGCGATATTGGTGATTTACAGAGGCTTGGGTCTCCTTGTAGAGTAATCCAAGACCCCGCTACTTCAAACTTCATGACGAGCGTCTTCCAATTAACATGCATATTACCCAAAGTCTCTAACCACTTAATGCCGAGTATTACATCCGCACCGCCCAATTCAAGTGGTAAGAAATCTGTTACTACCCGCAATGGCCCAAGGTCCAACTCAACTTGAGCACAAATGCCCTCTGCCCTTACTTTGCCACCGGTGCCCAGTAATATTCCGTAACATGATGTGGGTGTGATGGGTATCGCTGCTGCCGAAACGATTTCCGTCGAAAGAAAGTTGTGCGTCGCCCCACTATCGATTAATACTGTCACCGTTCGCTGTCCAATACGCCCCGCTAGTTTCATGGTGTGCGCCGATGAGATCCCCACCAACGAATTGAGAGATAGTGTTGCAAGAGTTTCATCCGATCCCCCTGCCTCCTCTGATTCTGGCGAAGATGGTGGTGTTTCCCCCATGACTGTTTCGTCTTCGTCATCAACTGTGAGCAAAATCTGGAGTGATTTTTGGTCACACTCATGGCCCCTGTGGAATTTCTTGTCACATTTGAAACATACCCCTCGGGCCTTCTTCTCCTGGTATTCTGCTTCAGATAGGCGGCGCACAGGCGGCAGCTTCCCCGACTTAGCCACGCTGGGTACGGTGGTCGGCGACAGGGGCGGTTTGAAGGGTGTCGATGGGGGGTGGAAACTCGATCCCGAACGACTCACATGGGACATCGGCATGGGTCGGCCAGAACTGATTGGGCCCCAACTGGAAGTGGGCCTAGAAGGGTGCGATCTAGGGCTCGGACCCGAAGCCCAGAACTGGTGGCCTTCTTCCACCCTTTGTGCAGTCTCCATGATGTTAGCCAATCCTAAAGGCTGTAGAATATGCAGAGCACCTCTAATGTCATCTCTCAACCCTTTCACAAAGCTTCCTTCCAAAATATGTTCAGGTACGTCTGGAACTCTGGATGCTAATGCTTCCCACTTCAGCCTATATTCTCTGACAGTAGAAGTTTGAACCAGTGACATAAATTCTTCGGAAACGGAACCGATAGGGGCGGAGCGAAATCGCATTAACAGTCTTTCCTTAAGGGTCGCCCATGACGTAATCGGCCGCCTTTGGTGTTCCCATTGAAACCACGTCAACGCATCACCTTCCAAACCCACTATGGCCGCCTCAAGCATAACCGGTTCCGACATACGACTTAGCAGAAAATAGCGTTCCACTTTATAAATCCACCCTTCCGGATTCTCTCCAGCAAAAAGTGGTAACTCCATTCGGGGAGGCCTATAGTCTTGACTGTGTTCCAGACCTGTATATGCAGAATCGGCCTGGCTGACTGCTTGTGGTGGCTGTTCAGATTGCCTCGAGTGCGATGGACTTGGATGAGGCATCGGAGAATGAGTAGTCGGTAGCTGGTGCGATTCGCCCTCAACTGCGCGCCTTTGACGATCAATGGTGGTCGCTGTCCCCTCCACTGTCGCCTTCCCTGCTACTTGCATCAGCTGAGCTAAGTGAGTAACTAGATAGTCCATCTTCTTCTCAATCGCAGGTAGCCTTTGAATTTCTGTTTTCAGCAAGTCGATTTCCCTGGGTAATTGCTGAAAATCAGATCTAACCTCTGTGAGCCCTTTCTGAAATTCTGATTGCACTGCTTCCAGCTTGTCCTCCCACATCTCATTCGGATTGTCAGCCTTCTTAGGTCCCATCTGGATCTAATCTCTGATACCAATTTGATAGGATGAACCTGCAATTCAAGTGACAAATAACCCAGAAACAGAATAGAAAATGCAATAACAGAGTGGAAAAAATGGATGAGCCTTGATTGTATTGATAGCTAGGAAATTCGAGAGCCTAGTTCTCTCCCAAACAGGTTACAATTTTCTACTTACTTCCTACCTCTCCCCATCCCTGCTGGATTAGAATATACCCCTAACAGTTTCTTACTGTGCACCCTCTCCTAGACAGTCCTTTCTCTTATAACTAACTGTCTAAAGTCTCATTCCCCTACATCAGCAACACGTGTACCCTTTATACCCTTCCTACTGTAGACATAAGTCAATGGAGGCCTAACAATCGCCTCAATAAAACAGTATACACAAGGAATAGCATATTCACAAGCTGCCACTTAGCTGGTTTGTTACAAAAGGAATGATGCACAGGTTACAATATAACAGCCTGGCATATAACAGAGTCTAGAACAATCTATACATAATGACTTGGCTAATTGTGTATTAGGTAGCTAATGAAGCTATTCTATTCTTTAACTCCGCCCCTCAAGCGAAAGGGTGATGGTGTCACTCCGAGCTTGTCAACAAGAAATCTGAACCTGGTGTGGCTGAGTCCTTTTGTCAAGCAATCTGCTATTTGGTCATGAGAAGGCACGTAGCGTATCTCCAATTGTTTCTGCATGACTTTGTCTCTAATGAAGTGTACATCAATTTCTATATGCTTGGTTCTAGCATGATAGAATGGATTGGATGCTAAGGCACTGGCTCCCATATTGTCACACCAGATAATTGGCACAGATGGAAATTTAAATCTCATTTCATGCAGCAGTTCTTGAAGCCAGGAAAGTTCAGCTCCTAGTTGTGCCAATGCTCTATATTCAGATTCAGTACTCGACCTTGCTACAACTGTCTGTTTCTTTGATGACCAAGATATTAGAGTTTCATCAAGGAATACACAGTAGCCTCCCATTGATCTTCTGTCATCTGGACAATATGCCCAGTCAGCATCTGAAAAACTTGTCAATGTTAGTTGATGACTTGGTGAGACATGTAGACCATGATGCATTGTCCCCTTCAAATATCCTAGAACTCTCTTAACTGCGCTCCAGTGAACTGTTGTGGGTGCCTTGAGAAACTGACTCAGCTTATTGACTGAAAAGGATATGTCTGGTCTGGTATGATTTAGATATTGTAATGCCCCGATGACACTTCTATAAGTTGTGGGATTTTCAAGCAAGACTCCTTCATGAATGGACAACGGCCTACCAGCTGTCATGGGTGTAGGGCATGGCTTGATGTTAGCCATATTCACCTTTTGAAGCAACTTAGATATATAACGCCCTTGAGAGAGATAGAAACTAGTATCATCTCGATGAACTTCTATTCCCAGGAAATAATGGAGAGGTCCCAAGTCTTTTAATGTGAACTCAGCATTTAGTTTATCAATAAACTTCCTCACCTCATCTGATTTGTTTCCTGTCACTATTATGTCATCCACATAGATAAGGACAATGATCACATACTCAACTGTTTTTAGCATAAACAGTGAAGTATTTGCCTTGGACCCTTCAAACTTCCAATCCAGTAAAGTTTTCTTTAGTCTATCATACCATGATCTTGGAGCTTGTCTTAGCCCATAGATTTCCTTCTTTAGTTTGCATACATGGTGAGGTTTTGTTGAGTCTTCAAAACCTTGAGGCTGAAGCATATATACATCTTCTTCTATAGTTCCATTTAAGAATGCATTATTGATGTCAAGTTGTCTGACATCCAAACCTTGACTTGTTGCAATGGTTAGCACCACTCTTACTGACGATGCTTTGATTACGCGGCTAAAAGTCTCATTGAAGTCTACTCCTGGTCTTTGATGAAACTCCTTGGCCACTAACCTCGCTTTATAGCGCTGAAATGAGCCATCTGAGTTATATTTTCTCTTGAATACCCATTTTCTTCCCACTATATTGTAGTTATCGGATGATGGAACTAACTCCCATGTGTCATTTCCTTTAAGTGCCATAAACTCTTCCTTCATTGCTGTCTTCCAGCCTTCATGTTCTAAAGCTTCAGCTGCGGAAAAAGGTTCTGTCTGTGATTCTTCAAGCTGAACACTGCTTGTGTATGCATTTGGCTTAAATATTCCAGCTTTTGATCTAGTGACCATGTGATGCTCATTATGTTAGTTGATGTTGCTGGCTTGAGTTGTAGATTGATCCTCATAATCTGTATGTGGTAACTGAATTTCTTCTGATGTTCCAAAGCCTTCATTAGATGATGATGTTCGACCTCTAATGCATCCTTCTTCTAGAGACATATCAGGTACAACCGCTATAGGTGTGCCTGTAGAGCTGTTTAAGATGCTTTCTTGTCTCATAGATTCAGCAGTTGACATTGGGTCTCCTTGATCATCTTGAGGAGACATTTGACTGAATGGTGCACAACCTGTTGTTGGCTGTATGTTTCAGGTAGTGTAAACCATGACTGAGGTATTGACATTTCCACTTCTCTTTCTGCTGCATAATTATTTAGAAAACCTGCCATGAAAGGAAATTCATTTTCATTAAATATTACATTCCTGGAAATATATATTCGCCCATAAGGGCTGAGGCATTTGTATCATTTGTAAGCTTCATTGTACCCCAAGTTTACACATTTGATAGTGCGAAAACTGAACTTGTGTGGCTGGTATGCTCGAAGGCAGGGAAAGCAAGCAGCTCCAAAGACCTTTAGCTCTTTGTAGTCAGGCATCTTGTTATTTAAGACCTCAAATGGTGACTTTCCTTGCAGCATAGGTGTTGGCATTCTGTTAATCAAGTAGGTTGCTATTTGGAATGCATCTGTCCAATATTTCAGAGGCATGTGTGCTTGAGCGAGTAGTGTCAGCCCAGTTTCGACAATATGCCGATGTTTTCTCTCTGCTCGTCCATTCTGTGCTGAAGTGTGTGGGCATGGATGTTGGAACTCAATACCATTGCTATGAAGTAACTCAGTGAATGCCTGAAATTCTCCTCCCATGTCAGACCTTAGTGTCTTGATTTTCTTGCTAAAACGATTCTCGACTAAAGCCTTGAACTGTATAAAGGATGTTAAGGCATTAGATTTAGATTTTAAAGGAAAGAACCAGAAATGCTTGTTGTAATCATCAAGAAAATGGATGTAATATCTCGAGTTTGTGTGTGAGGTAATAGGGGCTGGTCCCCAAAGGTCAGTGTGAATTAAATCTAGCACTGCAGTAGCTCTACTCATTGAAATCTTAAAGGGCAAAGAGTGGGATTTCCCATATTGACAAGCATCACAAAATTGAAGATTCTCATTCATTCCAGTTTTTACATTAGACATTTTCAAAATCTGTTTCAGTTGATTAATAGAAGGATGTCCTAGTTTCCTATGCCAAACATCAACTATTGACCCATTCAAAACCCCCTTATTTGGCTTTTCCTTTGTTACAACACTAGAGAATAGCATTCCTTTAGCTGTTGTTTGAGTTGAACTTGACTGAGGTAGAAGAGTGGTGTCCAGCCGATACAATCCATCTTTAAGTTCCCCTCGAAGTACCACTGTCCCTGTTGCTCGATCCTTCACACAACATGAGTCACAAAAGAATTCAACAGAGACATTATTATCAGCTGTTAACTTGGATACACTTATCAAGTTTTTAGTAATCTACAACACATATAACAGATCATTTAATATCAATGATGCACGAGAATCAGTTTTTAGAGCACTAGTACCAATATGAGAAATATGCAACTGATGACCATCCCCAATAGTATTCTTTTCCTTACCACCATAATCAATTTTTCCAATCATCTTATCTCCTTCTGAGGTCAGGTGATTACTTGCACCACTATCGGCATACCAGCTTTCATCATTGAGCACTTCTGGTGTTGCAATCATAGCTGTTAATAGCTTGTCTTGGTTGTGCTCCTTGCCTTGTTGCTGACCCATAAATGACTCATCGTAGCGACTGTAACAGTGGGTTGCTAAGTGACCATATCTTCCACAGATTTGACAAGTCGGTTTGGAGCCATTTCCACGACCACCTATGCCTCTAAAGAGATTGCCACCACCTCGTGAATGCCCCGAGTAGTTGGAGTGACCTCGACCAAATGAAGCATTTGGGTAGGATCGTTGGGACCCAAAGTTGTTCAAGGGTTTTTGAGCAAAGTTCATAGATGGTCCACCTAGCGAGGCTTGTTTGGGAGTAGAACCAGTGTTGTTGAGTCGATCCAGCCTGCTATCAAACCTGAGAAGTAAATTCTGCAGCTCTTACCAAGTGATGTTGGGTCTTGCCTCAATCTGTACAATGGTTGGCAAGTAATCTGTACTATCCAGCCCAGACAAAATGTTAGCAACCAGATAATGTTCAGGATATGGGTCTCCTGCCATCGCAAGAGTGTCAACCCACATTCTCTTTTGTCTCAGGTAATCAACCATGCTCACTGAGCCCTTTTTGGTGATCTGAAGTTTGCTCCGAAGTTCATCAGTGTTTGCCTGAGAGTAAGTTCCATACGGCTGCTCTAGAGCAGTCCAGAGAGCTTGGGAGGTCTTCGATCCCATTAGTTCTGAGGCGATTGCTTCAGTCATTGAGCCATAAAGCCACCCCATCAAGAGCTGGTCATGCACTAACCATGTTTCATAGTCAGGATTCAAGGTTATAGGTATATTAGGAGCTTTGGTAGATGCTGAGTTCAAAAATTCTGGAGGGCACGGTTTTAGACCATTGATGTACCCTTCCAGTCGATGCCCACGGATGATGGTGGTCACCATCGTTTTCCATAGTGGGTAGTTATTTCTGTCGAGCTTCATCACAAACGGGTGGTTCAATGTGCTGAAAGGGGTTGCTGCTGGAATCGGATTCGTTGCAATAGTCAGCATCAATGCCGTCGATGGAGGTGGGGCTGTTGCAGAGGTGGGAGTCTCCGGTGTGGGCGTTGCTCCAATGCTTTCCATCGTCTGTGGAGCTGAGGTTGAGTCCGCCATGGCGTGTGCCTAACAATTGCTCTGATACCAAGTTTAGAAAATAAAAAAAATCTGTTAGAAAACTTGTTCCAGCTCAATTGGAGATCGGTTCTCTGTATTGTATATATGGCCTCAATAAAACAGTATACAAAAGGAATAGCATATTCACAAGCTGCCACGTAGCTGGTTTGTTACAAAAGGAATGATGCACAAGTTACAATATAACAGCCTGGCATATAACAGAGTCTAGAACAATCTATACATAATGACTTGGCTAATTGTGTTTTAGGTAGCTAATGAAGCTATTCTATTCTTTACAAAAGAAGCAATATAAAAAAGAAAGAAGGAGCTTTTAGATCATGCTAAAATAAATTTATAGATAACATGAATGAAAAATGAATCACTGTGATTTGAGTTTTGGACTATTATTGGCAAGAGTAAGTGTAACATTGTATCCTTGCTGCAATAGGAAATAAAACCCAGTAATCATGAGCATCATCCTCAATCTCTGCCCACGATTGATAACAAAGAACGTAAATCTAAACTGTTGCTAATACTTGTGAAATGCAGATGTCAATCAACCAGTACAGATGAAGTGAAAACAAAAAGAAATTTTCTAGATAATGCAAGCAACCTTCTTACCAATTTGTTAAGTGGGGGAAGCTTAGGGTCCATGCCTATAGCTGAAGGTGCTGTTACAGATTTGTTTGACAGACCTCTCTTCTTTTCTCTGTATGATTGGTTCTTAGAGGTATTCACCCTCAATCGAAGTGATAATTTTTGTTACTTTCATTTTGGCAAAAAATTCACCCCCTTTGAATCCAATAGCATGTATACTTGTGGATTCCTTATGCTCTTTGAAATTTGTCTACTCTGGCAGCATGGGGCAGTGTATAAGCTTGCTTTTGGACCAAAAGCCTTTGTTGTAGTCTCAGATCCTGTTGTAGCAAGGCATATTCTTCGAGAAAATGCATTTTCATTTGACAAGGTCAATTTATTTTTTATTTTTAGTTTTATATTTTTTGCCAATAAATTTTTTCTTCTAGCAATATTTTGCCCTTTCTTTTTATGTTAGTAGGGAGTTCTTGCTGATATACTAGAACCTATAATGGGAAAAGGACTTATACCTGCTGACCTTGACACGTGGAAATTGAGGAGAAGAGGTGAGCAAGTAAACATGTAAAGTTTAAATTTTTGCTCCCAAGTTTAAGAAGTGCAACTCTATGCTAGCTTTTGAACTAATATTGAGTCATTTCCAACATGGTCTTGGATTTTTCATCAGCTATAAGAATAATATTATTTGGTCATTTAAAAGTAAAGAAAGCTGTCATTTGTTCTGGCACTTTGACTCTCTTCTCCTTTGTTAGATGTCCTATTGTTCTAGTTGTTGACGGAATAAATTTGTGCATAAAAGAGAATGGTCCAAAAATGATGTCCCATAAAAAACACATTTCACCAACTTATGTATGCATTATTATGAGACTCAGAAGCATGTAGCCAAATTTTTAATCGACAAGTGTCATAGACTCATAAGGGGTCTGCGTAATCAGACAATATGGATAGACATGGGTGGAGAGTTGGGCAATGGCAAAAAACTAATTCTTGTTTGTTCTTTTTAATGATTAATGATAGACTATAATCTAACAGTAAGATTGTGTCTGGCCATCACTATAATCTGATAATAGAGGTTTTTTCTCAAGTTAGTACTGAATGCTTAATTTATTAGTTATAACATTCAACAAATATGTCAATGGAAAACAGACAAGTAAATTATTATTTTAATTTGTTTAGGCTAATTCTTTCACTTGATATATATGTATGTATTATTTATTTCTTTGCAGTTATTGCTCCTGGATTCCATTCCTTGTACCTGGAAACTATGGTCAAAGTATTTACTTCTTGTTCAGAAAGAACAATATTGAAAATCGATAAGCTCCTAGAAAGAGAGAACTTGCAAGGTGGACAAACAATTGAGCTGGATCTTGAAGCAGAGTTCTCAAATTTAGCTCTTGATATTATTGGGCTTGGTGTTTTTAACTATGACTTTGGCTCTGTCACTAAAGAATCGCCTGTGATTAAGGTTAGATTAAACAGTTTTCACTTTGCAGTAGTCCGTTTTGGTTTTAGGCATATTTTGACATACCATATTTGCACACTTTTTTACTTAGTTAATTGTGGTTGCGTTGGTTTATCATATTATAGATTTTTGAACAGGATTTATGTATTTTCTGCTTGGTTGTATTTCTCTTTGGACTATGTGATCTGATTGTGTGGTATATATTGTACTTCGGAGAATGACCAAAGATTGCATTTCCATTCCCACATTCCTGCTACTTTTTGTTTTGGTACAGCACTTCCTGATTCGTGTTTCAGATGTGCTATAGATTGTCAACACCAATGTGTTCCAATAAATAATTATAGAAAACATTTATGCAGTTTCGCTAAGCTGCTTTTGCTTATAGCTAAAAGTATAAAGATAAGTAAAAGCTGGGACTTATTTTTTTCTGTTTGGATATATACAAATTTTTTTAATGAAAATTTCTTTTCAATGTGTTTGGATATCAATAAAAAAAAATCTTTTATGAATAAATTAGGAATTATGAAAATTATTCTAATTTAGAAAATAGCTCTCCCAAAATGACTTTTGAATTAAAAAAATACTTTTTATTTTTTATCCAAACACTTAGCCAAACTGGGCCATTATTAGAAAGATATGTTGTAAGGTCTTATTCCTTGGTGTAGTACAAGAAGTGAAAAGAAGATATTGATTTGCTGATATAATAAAATTTGAAGAATTAACTACTTCAATCTTACAAAATTTTAACCTAATCATGGACATGATTGTACTGTCATCTACATTTCAATTTTTAAAAAAAATAAAAAAAATTTGCAATATTTCTAAGCCATATTGCATGTTAAATTTTTACAGTTTTATCGCAGGCAGTGTATGGTACCCTTTTTGAAGCAGAACACAGATCAACCTTTTATATTCCATATTGGAAAGTTCCCTTCATGAAATGGATAGTCCCCAGGCAACGGAAGTTCCAGAAGGACCTAAAGGTCATCAATGAGTGTCTTGATGGACTCATCAGAAATGCAAAGGACACGAGGCAGGTTAGATACTATATATGCTGTATAATGGAGGCACCAATCATAAATGTGTTTGGATGCAATCATATTTACATGATATTGTAAGCTTTTAGTATGATATGATGTTAGTTTTCTAGTAGAAAGAATGTGAGAGATAGTGCTTCTCCAAGCTAGGCAAATGTATGGAAAGTTGGTATGTCAGTCAAAGGATTTTACTTAAATTGGTGCGCATAATACATGATTGAGAAACTGAAGCAATTTATATCTTTAGGGTACCAACTAATAGATGTGGAAATCATTAGAACCTGATCAATGTTGACAATAAAAACATGTATACACCACATATGATTAGAACCATTTCAATATAGTATCAAACTCTAATAAAGCTTGGCAGGTTTGAGCACCTGCAAAGATCTCAAGATTGCTACAGTTTTCTGGTGCATTAGTTTTACATGTTCTGCAACAGATATAGTTTCCCATTTTGATTCAGCATGAGTTTCTTATGTGTTGTACTATAGTTTTTTTGTCAATGTCAAAACATTTAAGTTGCTACTTGTAGCATATGCTGCCTCTAGAGGACTAACCAAATTATCTACTAAACAATACGTAGAACTTGATCATGCATTCAATTTCAGGAAACAGATGTTGAAAAATTGCAACAAAGGGACTACTCAAATCTGAAGGTTGGTGAATAGTTTTAATTAATACATAATTATAATTTAAAATTTACTTGTTTATGTAAAAATAAGATATTATGTAATTCGAGCATTATAAGTCTTATAATTACAGCCTTATAACTTAAAGTTTGCAGGATGCAAGTCTTCTGCGTTTCTTAGTTGATATGCGGGGAGCTGATGTCGATGACCGTCAGGTAAACCAATCATAAATCTTAGTTTATGCATCTCTAAGATTTCTAGACAAAATTTGCCCAAATTGATTCAATACAATCTTAAAGCATGGTTAAGTGGCCCGTGCTTGCCAAAGAAAAGAAAAGAAAACAACATATTATATATAACAACAATTATATAATATACAAAGTAGTAATTTTGAGATATGGAAAATCAGGGATAAATGAATAGTTTGGATTGAAATTGTAAAATTCTCACATTCACTTATCGGTATTTGAATTTTTTTAATTTATACTATTACTAGACACTAATTATACTAGCTGCATTTTCTGAATCAACCTCAGTGTGAATTGGATGAATAATGTCTAGAATAGTATGATACGAATCCGTTGAATACCTCTAGTCGAAATATATATTTAGTTGCTATTGGTTTTTCTGCTAAATTAGTTAGGTAATATAAGCTTATTTATTTTTTTGTTCCTTTCACTTTTTCTTTTTTCTCCATTCTCTATCATATACTTGATTTTTATTTCACAATCATCGTGTTGTGGGATCACTGTGCATGTATTTATTTGTGGGTTCCTGGGAAATTCTTTAGATAGGTTGGACTGGCTATGGTCAGCTTATTTTGGGGATGTTAAGGAGCATTTTACTAGTTAAATTTTACTTATAACCTTCAATTTTTCTGACAGTTACGGGATGACCTGATGACTATGCTTATTGCTGGCCATGAAACAACAGCTGCTGTTCTTACTTGGGCTGTTTTCCTGCTCGCTCAAGTATGATTATCCATGTCTAGCTTATAATATTAAAATATGTGTTAGACACATCATGAAGTTATGTGAAAGTTCTTCTTTGGCTTCTTGCTAATAACTGTCATACTTTCTCATTGCATAAACATACTAATCCAAATTACTTATCTACCGCAGAATCCATCAAAAATGAAAAAGGCGCAAAAGGAGATCGATTCAGTACTTGGACAGGATGAGCCAACATTTGAATCCGTTAAAAAATTGGAGTATGCCTCTATGCTTATTATATCTGAATTTATTTATTCATTTATACAGAAGAATTCTGTCAAAAATATGATAATTCAAAATTTCAAATGAGGAAAAGAAGAGCTCTAAATCTCCCCAAAAATCTAGCTAAATCAACAATGATTCATATTCAAACTCAAGTGATTAAAATCAATTCAGTAGAACATCAATGTGATAGTGTAATCTTAGACACTTTATTTACAATTTGATAGTGTTACATTATGTTCCAAATAGATCTAGAAGAGTTTTTTCTGTTATTTTTGCTCTACCATGCTTTGTAAAGTTCCAAATTTTCCATTGTTCTTCTACTAAGCATTGGTTAATAACGATTAAACTTTTATTTTATGGCTGTTGTCTATATACTTGGCGTTGGAGATTAGGAATGTTGAATTTAAAAATTATGCTTTTCAATTGGAGTTGATTCTCTTTCATCTCAAATGGAACCTCATAATAATGACGTGACCATGGCTTTATTTTCAGATAGCATGCTCATGATAGACACTGATTATTTGATGATTTATTTTTCATTTCAGCTACATTAGACTAATTGTTGTAGAATCTCTTCGATTATATCCTGAACCGCCTTTGCTTATTAGACGCTCCCTCAAATCAGATAAATTGCCAGGTTTTTACACTAAATCTTCTGAGATATGATACAGTTAAAGGATCCCAGAAGAACTATGTATAATGTATTCCTTGTAATACCTGAGGTTTTTTGTTTTTATTTACTTATTGAAAAAAAAAATGAAATTCAAATCGATATGTGCAGGAGGGTTCAATGGTAACAAAGACGGTTATGCAATCCCTCCTGGAACTGATATATTTATATCTGTGAGTGGAACACAATTGTTCTCTTCTCTCTATTCATTTCTTGTTATGTTGGCACTCATGACACTATTCATGTTTCTACTTTTCATCTTTTTAAACAGAAATTTAAAATTGTCTACACAGGTGTATAATCTTCATAGATCTCCCTATTTTTGGGACCGTGCTAATGAATTTGAACCAGAGAGGTTCTTAGTGGAAAAAAAGAATGAAGATGTTGAAGGATGGGATGGTTTTGACCCATCTCGAAGCCCTGGAGCATTGTACCCAAATGAGGTTATTCATTCATGCTCCTTGCATTCTTTCTGAAGCTTTTATTCAATTTCTGACTCATTAAGTAACAAATTTGTTGTATCAATTACCAGATTATATCTGATTTTGCCTTCTTACCCTTTGGTGGAGGACCAAGAAAATGCGTCGGAGACCAATTTGCGCTCATGGAGGCAACCGTGGCGTTGGCTATGTTGTTACAGAAGTTTGATGTGGAACTGAAGGGGTCTCCTGAATCTGTGGAATTGGTTACCGGCGCGACCATCCATACCAAGAATGGTTTGTGGTGCAAGTTGAGGAAGAGATCTCATGTGACGTCATAGAACATAAGTTGTATTGTATCCCATGTTTATTTTCATTGTTACCTGCCAATTATTACCGTTTTGGAACATGGGTGGAAATAATTCTAGCAAGTTTTTGAAGAGCAATATATAATAAAATCACTCGATTCACCGTCACCCTCCACAAAGCTAAAGTACTAAACAAATCACTGTCACATCAAATTGTTATGAAGCAGATTAATTTGGGCACCATACTCGTGTTCACTAATTAACCAATTGTAATTTAAGGTCAGAAATGGCTTTACCATCGTCATCCTTGCTGGAAGGAGGTGAGCCTGAAAAGGAGTGCTTTACAATCCTTTAAAGATGAGAAAGTGTAATGATGAGCATTCATTGAGGATGATGTATTATGTTCAGTTGTGCACCTAATACTTGGAGGCACATGATGGTTCCCTAAAATGTATACGAGTTATGTCTTAAGTGCTTTTACAAAGAATATTTGGACTCTCATCCAAAAGTGCAGGTCAATTTGTAGAAAGAAAGATGTTCTATTTTTCATTTTCTTTTTGTAATGTGTATCCACTTCCCATGACAAAAATAAAGAGGAAGAAAGTACAGGATTTTTTTTGGTTGGAATCTCTTTATAGATTACTGTGTGATTGTCTCACTGGAAAATAGTGACAGTCTGCTGTACACTTTGGTCGGAATGTACAATCAAATCATAATAAAAGAGCATATAAAAGATGACCTCTTTTCATCGAGGATGTTCTAAAATCTCCTCATGTGTCTTTACTCTGAAATGATAAAAGCTCAAACTACCGGGACAGATGCTTATCCGGTTGGTGTTTTGGTGCAATGTTCTGATATTGTGAGGAGCCCACAGATTGTTCCTGCTGCCAAACAGTAATCACTTAATAATCCTCTACAAAAGAGTAGGGATATCTGGCTCTCAGAAGCAAAGAGTCTCTTCTCCACAAGATGCCAGCTACATGAGAAGCCAAAATATCTCTCTCTCTCTCTCTATATATATATATATATATATATTTATGAAAAAAGAGGAAAACCATATAAATGCTCACCACATCTTGCAGATTTTCCTGAATGTCAAAACAACCATGCACAGTGGGCACCCTAAAACCAAGCTGAAAGAAACAATCGTCCAAATTTGAATCTTTAATTAGTGACTACATTAAACCATATGATATAGAGTAGAATGTGCTAGCATCCAAATGCAGTACCAGTCCTTGCATACACTGTTGGTTTCCATAGTGCACAGCACGTGTTGGCACGGAATGCAACTGTCCCTGGAGGAAATGCAGGACATTAATGTATCAGAACCAAGGATAGTTTGAGATATTTAAGAAATCATCAAGGTGAGGGTGGTAGCCCAATACACACATAAGGTGTAAAGTGTAAATAACAAATATCGTACCAACAAGCCCTGTTGATGGGTATAGAAACCGTCATGGACAGTGGAAATTGATTCAAATTGCCCCTACAGCAAGTACAAACAATGTTGGAGTGGATTATTAAATAAATATCATTCAAGGTCAAAAATTCCAATTCCTTACTACTCCGTGGATACTGTGCCGATTATAGAAGCCATCAACATCTTGAGCTCCAGAATCAAGTTCCTAGAGAAAAACATGATCGCATCTATGAAACAACAAAAATGAAATCAAAACTGTAGGAGCTTTTAAGTTGAACTTTTGCAATATCTTAGGACAATATAGGATGATCCATACCACCACTTGTATCTCCTGTTGAGGGATATAACAGTTGTCAAGGTTGTCAGCTCTGGGACGCATGTGCTCCTACATAAATAAATCAATTATGGAGTGTACAACATAGCATTTGAAGCAGTTCTTGTTAGATGAGCAAGATATTCTGAATTAAGAAAAACAAAACAAACCATCCGAGGGTCACTGTCTTGCATCCTAGTAGTTACCCCTGACTCAGATTCTCCCTAAAGTACATACAAAATCCACTTCAGAGAATATCAATCAGAACAGCTATAGAAAAGTAACGGGATCTACATTTAAGTATCAACACTAAACTGACCTTTCTTTTCTTGTACATTTTCTTCTTCTTAAATGATTTTCCAGTAATGGAACCATGATTCTCTACAGCATCAACAAAACTATGAACATTTGACATGCTAGGTCCCAAACTACTTTGGACAGAGCTGTTGACATCCACACAATGTTTCAGTACTTCCTCTAATGCCTGAATGGCAATATGGTAAGCTTCTGAAGATAAAGATCCTTCTTCGCCCAGTTTAGTGGCTAATTTACACAGATCATTGAATCGTTGCAACCGTAAATTCCTCCTTGGTAATTCAGAAACAGTATGCTTGACCTTCGCATCTTTTGTCCATCGCTTCAGAATGTAATGTGATGGAATAACCGAAACTTCTGACATTTGAAGGACAAGTAAGGCATGTCTACAAAGAAATCCTTTGTATTCAAAAGATCGACACAAACAAGATATTTGAAACTCTTCCTCATTCCAAGCCACAAGAAAGTTCTGGCGTTCTTTAGAATCATCAACCTGGTAGATTATGGCTGCTTCAGTTTCTCCTTCTTTCTGCAGATGACAAGAAACTACTCCCAAAACCTCTAACTGAAATTTTTTGAATATTGCATCTGTATAAGTTAATGACGTCTGTTTCTCAAAATTTGAAAGAGATCTTAATGTGCGTTGCTTGTGTTGAGTTTCAAAATCTGCATTTGCTTCCATGACATATATGTCTTCCAATATTTTTTTATACAGCTCAATTAACTCCTTAACTGTGGTTACTGGGGAAAGGTACCCGTCAAAGAATGAGCATAAGCTTTCAGATCGCACATTCGTAGACATTCCAGCTAAAAACAAATCCTTCATGTAAGTTGGTACCCAGCTTTTACGATCTTCATATAATGACTGTATCCATACATCCTCTCTTAGGTCAAATCTTTCAACCATCTTCCACCATTTCATTTCGAATTGTTCATCAGTCCAAGATCTATGGATGCATTCGTGGAAATTTTCTATAAATTTTTCCTTTTGATTCATTTCACAAGACAAATTCCCAGGTATCCTTCCCAGGACATGCCATAAGCAAAAACAATGTCGTGCATCAGGAAATACATCAGCTGCAGCTTCTTTCAAAAAATTATCTTGATCACTAATAATTACTCTAGGAGCTAATCCACCTACTGCTTTAAGCCATGTTCGCATCAACCAAACAAAAGCTGGTGTAGTCTCTTCTCCAATCAATGCACAGCCAAGCAAAAAATACTGGCAATGGTGATTAACTCCAACAATTGGAACAAAAGGTATCTTATATTTATTTGCGACATAAAATGTATCAAAGAAGACAACATCGCAAAAACTACTATACTCATTTCTACCTTTTGCATCAACCCATAATACACTTTTCAGACGTTTTTCATGATCCAAATCTATGGAGTAGAAGAAGTCATGACTCTCCTCCTGCTTATGCATAAAAAAATCAAGCATTAGCTGTATATCTTCATCTTCTAAAGCCAATTGCAAACCTTTCTTTTGATAAGCAGCAACAATAGATTGTTTACTCTTTCTATTGATAGCATAATAAAAGTCATCTGGATAAATCTCATGGTTATGCTCCTTCATAAAACTATGTATGATCCATTTACCATCTCCTTTTCTCTTAATATGCATGCCGGCCTTGCAGTCTGTTTTTATACATGGTCTTGGATTGACAGAAGTACCAGACTCGCGCTTGTTGCCAAATCTAGAGCATGCAACCTTTATATCAATAAATTTTCCAGACTTTTTTGAGCGCCGGCTGGCCTTAATTGTGATACCAAATCCCACGAAACGAGCATACTCTCTATAAAAAGAATATGCTTCCTCTTTTGATTCAAACTCCAAACCATTGCAGGGCTCACAAGTGGACCCTTTGTTGACAACATCCACCCCAACAGTGTTGAAATCCACTGGATCTTGATAGCTGGAAATATTTTGGTCAGCATTTGATTCATGATCTTCCTCGTCACATTCACTAAATCCTGGAGAATCTACAGGTTCTTCCTCAATATCAATTCCAACTGTGTTATCTACAACATCAGCCCTTGAATTTGATCCAATGTCTAATTTATCCTGCTCACACGAAGGCAGTTCAAGATCTATCTCCATAGGAAAAAAAGAACTATCTTGTTCAACTGAAAAAGTCATTTGATTCCATTTTACCTGGACCAAAAAGAAATTAAAAATACTGGGTGTTATTTTAACCACATAATAATCAAGCGTGAGATTCCAATTATTTAATACTTGCTATTGAACCTGGAGGCAGTAACTAACTACATAAAACGACTTTCTATTGAAGAAACTCCAAAAGAGATGTCACAGTGTGTTTCGTGAATTGGGGGTTATATCAAACAAAATATTTAAGAACAACAAAAATACCAAATGCCCAGAAAAAGAGAAGAGCTAAAACTAGCAGTGCCATTATTGATTGAAGTCAATCCTTTCAGAGTTGCAGCTTTTATTGAATGAACACTGAAACAAAACTATCTATTAGAATTTAGACTTGTCACCAATGTCAGTAATCACTATAGAGCAAATTTGAACCCAGGTAGGCATAAAATCACGTAATGTTCCTAATGAGCAATAAATCAAAAGAACTTATCCTGGTAGCTAAGAAAACGTGAAAAAATGGAAAATTTGAGCTCACTTTTTATGGTTAATGGCAGAGCATCTGTGCTCATGGGTTCAGTAAAAAGTTCGAAAATCCAAGGATTAAGGGAGGATACATTTGCGAGACTCACTGAAATAGATGTATGTACGTAGTTTGATTTGATGGGCTTATCTCGCAGTGTTTCCAAGTAACCAAACAAAGAATTAAAATTGAATGGGATCACGGAGAAGAAGTGAGTACACGCAGTCACACTTGATCTTCAAAGTCCGCCATCACCCGTCTGCCCGAATAAATTTGAGGTTTCTATTAAAAATATATATATATATATATATATATATATATATATAGGCTGCTATTTATTAAAAAAAATTGAATTTTTTAACCACAAAAATAAAAATATATTTTTGTTTATCGTTTTTTCATTTTTATAAATAAAAATGTGTTTTGATAACTATTTTTTATTTTTTATTTTGAAAAATAAAATAAAATAGGTTAGGTAATTTTTATTATTTGTTTAAAAAAACAAGTTTACTTTATTTTTTTTAAATTAAAAAATAAAAATATTTTTTGGGACTATTATTTATTATTTTAAAAATAAATATAAAAAAATTATAATAAAAAAATTAAATTAATAATATCTAAGTAACATCAAATCTCCAATCTTATTATTTTCTCACGAGATAGCACAAAATTAATAAAGTCTTTATAATAATATAAATGCTATTTATGATTTTTACCTCCGAATTATGACATATACATTATCGTGCCTCTTGATTTTTTCGAGCTGTTAAAAATTCCCCGTATTGTAGAGTGGGACTTTTGTCCAATTTCGTCACATGTAACTAATGGAATGATAACAAGGCCTTTTAGTCCCTGTTGTGTATTGTCAACGTCACATGTATAATTTAAAATTTTAAATATATTTTCTTATTAAAAATTAATAAATTAATTTAATTTAAACTTTTTAAAAAAATTAGAAATATATTTAAATTTCAATTAAAAATAAAAAAAATTATTATCTTAATCTTCCTTAATAAATCACTACCACATATATTTCTAATTTTTCTTAAAAGGTTTAAATTAAGATAATAATAAGGAAGATTAAGATAATAATTATTTTAATTTTTTAATTGAAATTTAAATATATTTCCAATTTTTTTTGTTGAATTAATTTATTAATTTTTAATAAAAAATAGATTTTTAAATTTTAAATTATTTTTTAATTTTGAATTACACACGTAGCGCTGACATGACCAGTACTCATCAGTGGGTAAAAAGTTACTTTAGCATTCTGTTAGCCACATAGGACAAGATTGGACGGAAGTCCCACTTTACAACACGTGAATAGTTCAAGGGTAATTTTTAATGACCCGAAAAAATTAGTAGGTACGATAATGTATATGTCATAGTTTGGCGGACAAAAATCCTAAATAGCCTAAAATAATGACATATAAACTAATAATTGTCAAAACTTGAAGAAAAATACTAAACGAGTCATAACAATCAACTCAAGTCTTTACTCAATCTCATTATCGTCGATCAACTCTCCATATATAATCAGCAATTTCATCATGAACGCAAGCCATTTCACGTATATGAGTTTTGGAAATACCAAACTCTACACTATCAGTCGAAGTTCCACCATGCTTTGTAAAGTAGTAGCCTGTACATTAGAATTTTTTTCATCTCCATCAAAATATACATATGCTTATGCATTGGTCCTTAAAAAATTGTGAATCCCAGAACAAGAAATCACAATACACTTTTGTATACTTAGATCATATGAAGGCATTTGTTTTAAAATTGGAAAGCAAGCCTTCAACACACCAAAACATCGCTTAATAAGATTTCTTAAGGATGAGTGTCGATAATTGAAAATCTTATTTTTTCGTATAGGATTAAGATTTATGTACTAACTCAAATAATATCTTTCCACTCGTCATGGCGAAAGAAAACTGAGCATGTTTGTGTATCTAGAATTAACAAGATAATATTTTTCTGATTCAACGATAATATATGTTAGTTATTACATATAAATATTTAATATAAAATATTGTCAATCGACATAGTAAGTTTGATAAACACTTACCTTGGGGCAACATTGAAAATCCATAATCTGGGTTTGTAGCACATTCTAAAAGAACCCGTGCATTATTAGTTGACCCTTCCCATCTAGGGACAACATATGTGAACTTCAAGTCAAATGAACATACACACATAATGTTTAAGTCGTATCTACTTTCTGACCTTGATATGGTATTTGTTCATCAATTGGAACACGCACAGAAATATGAGTCTCATCTATAGCTCCAACACAATTATAAATTACAAAATAAATGATTAGATTTTTTTTTATTAAATATTGAAAAGATGGAAAAATAAAGATAATTCAAATTTTGTACCTTAAAAAATGGATGGTATCTTGAATCGAATCGACTTTGTGGAGGAGTTACATCAAATGAAGGTGAAGTAATTAGTTCTTTGGATAGAAGACATACCGCCTTCAAATCCTTCATAAAATACTGAGATGTGGTTGAGGTGGAGTGCTGAAATCATCATGCAACTACACAATGTCGTTCATCATGGCCAATCACAAATAAGAACATAACCACTTGTTCTTCAACAAATAGATATTGCAAGTTCTTCAAAAAAAAATTCTTTTAGAACACCACAAAGTAGTTTGAAGATGTCTTTGTTCATTCTGAACAAATCATAAAACTGACTACAATGGCCATGCAACACTTCATAACGTATTCATGGTCTAAAATAGCTGAATTTCTACAAGATTGCTTAGACAAATATAATCGATTATATTCATCGCAAAAACTCATCATCTTAATCGTCCAATAAATTATCCTTGTTAAATCGAGCAATATTTAAAGACATTTTATCATGATAGTGGAAAAAATATTTAAATTATTCATTGAACATATAAAAATATATAATCACTCAAAGTCAAAGTCAAAGTCAAAGTCAATAAAGACTTCAAATCCTTGTGTTTTTGCTATAATTGATTGTATTTGTTCCTCAGTTGCATATGACTATAATTTCTTTTTGTTCGTGCACAAAGCTCTTCCTTTATGTGTTTCCATGGTTGCTTTGTAAATTTTGTGGTATTCCTATTTCTCTTTAAAACTTCTTGTCCCATAAGTTCAATAAAAATTTCTTCATGTCTTTGAGTCCAAACAGAAACCTCGTCATTATTCTCAATAATAAGAATTTCACTATCTGTTCCTGCCATCTATGTAAGACCTAAGAATTCTACTTGCAAATACAAGACTATTCCTAAAGAAAAGAAATCTAAAAAGGTTCATGAAGAGATTTTTAAGAGTGCATCAATAAGACAGATAGTGACTCTTAGAATTCTAAGAGTCATATTTTTAAGAGGATTCAGTGCAAACCTAAGAATGTAGTTCAATTCCTCAATAGATTTTTTTAAGAGTCGTATGCATCAATAAGACAACTGTATTGACCAACCAACAAAATCATGAAATGAGCACTGCCCGATTAGATTAAATAATACTATCATTTAATATAGGTAGATGATTGATAGGTACCCACATATAAATGAATATACATAATGAAAAATAAGCCAGGAACACAACTAAAACAAGTACTTTACTAAAAAAGGAAGCCCTCAAGTCCTGCAACAATAAAAAAACACAAGCAATAGCAATGCAAAATCTTGATAAAATATAAAATTGTGTGTGCATGATTACCTTTTCATGGGTCAAGGACAAAATGTATGATTTTGAACAAGGGCATAAGCCATCTGAGACTGTTTTGTTTTGTTTAACTTTGTCGTATTTAGATGTCAACAAAATACAGACACAGAAAAGAAATTGGAAAAATTACACATGGTACTGTAAATTTAAAAAAAAATTGAAAAATACGGAATTATCCTTGTCTAATAGGGTACGATTCATTCTTTCAACAACTCCATTTTGATGAGGAGTTAGCCTTACAGTTCTATGTCTAAGTATGCTTGAGTTTCTACAAAATTCATTAAATTCCTCATTACAAAATTCAAGACCTTTATCTATTCTAAGTGTTTTTGCCTTCATTTTAGTTTAGTTTTCTATTAATTGTTTCCAAGTTTTGAATTTATCTAGAGCCTCATTCTTATTTTTTAGTATATAAGTCCACACCTTCCTAGAATAGTCATCAATAATAAAAAAGCAATATATATTACCTCCATGTGCATGTGTCTTTCTAGGCCCCATAGATTTGAGTGGATGTACTCCAATATCTTCTTTGAAGTATGACTTCTAGCTTTAAAACTCAGTCTATGTCAAGTGGGGGATTGATGCATTACAAGGACAAGATACGTGTGCCCGATGACAAGGAGATTAAGGAAAATATTATGAAAGAGGCGCACACCACATCATATTCCCTACATCCTAGGTCAACCAAGATGTATAACGACTTGAAGATGCTATATTGGTGGCTGGAAATGAAGAAGGACATAGTTGAATATGCTGCTAAATGCCTAACTTGTCAACAAGTTAAGGCTGAACATCAGAGACTAGTTTGGCTGCTACAACCTATTAGTATCCTCGAATGGAAATGGGAATACATAGCCATGGACTTTGTGGTGGGATTGCCAAGGACCACAAAGCAATACGACTCAACTTGGGTGATTATTGATCGACTCATAAAGTCGACACATTTTCTTCTAGTTAAGACAACTTATACTGCGAATCAATATGCAGAGTTGTATGTAAAAGGAAATCATGCGACTTCATGGAGTACCAAAGTCCATCATATCAGATAGAGGTTCAGTTTTTACCTCAGATTTCTGGAAGAGTCTACAAAGGGCCATGGGTACCAGGCTGAAATTTAGTACTGCATTTCATCCTCAAACTGATAGGCAATCTGAGAGAACAATTTAGATCTTAGAAGACATGCTAAGATCATGTGTGTTTGACTTTTCGGAGTCTTGGAGTCGATTTTTACCGCTGATGGAGTTTTCTTATAGCAATAGTTATCAGTTTACTATTGGGATGGTGCCCTATGAGATGTTTTATGGACGGAAGTGCAGATTGCCTCTTCATTGGGACGAAGTAGGTGGGAAGCAGATACTAGCCTCCAAATCAGTTAGGGAAGCCAGTGAGGCGGTAGAGAAAATTAGAAATAGGATGCTAAATGCCTAGAGTAGACAGAAGAGCTATCCAGATCCGAAACGTCGGGAAGTTGAATTCCTAGTAGGTAACCTTGTGTTTCTAAGGGTATCACCAATGAAAGGCGTGATGTGTTTTGGGAAGAAGGGTAAGTTAAGCCCAAGATACATAGGTCCATTCGAGATATTGGACAAGGTTGGGCAGGTTGCCTATCGCTTAGTTGCCTATCGCTTAGCTTTACAACCAGCCCTGGCAGATACACACAACGTTTTTCACATTTCTATGCTGCGAAAGTACTTGTAAGACCTATCCCACGTGTTAAGTTATGAGTCGTTAGAGTTAAGACATGACCTAAGCTATGATAAGCAGACGGTACAAATCATAGAAAGGGGAATCAAGGAACTGAGATTCAAGAAGATTCCACTAGTTAAGGTTCAGTGGAAGAACTGTTCGGTGAGGGAAGCAACCCGAGAATTGGAGGAAGAAATGAGAAAACAGTATCCTGAGCTTTTTGGTGAGTCAAATTTCGAGGACGAAATTCTTTTCAAGGATGGTAGATTGTAATATCCAGACACACAATTTTGATTTAATTATTTATTGTTTTATTTACTTGTTTACTTATTTTAATTAATTATTATCTTATTTACTACATTGGTTATTCTTTTATTTATACTTTGAATTAATTATATGTGATAAATGTGTGCACATGTGTGTGTGACCAACCCTTGGGCGTGTGATGTGTGAAAGAAAAGTGATCACTATTGATTATGGAAAATCAAGGTAAGCACGATGAGAGATCTTAGTGATTTGTGTGGATTAATGCTTGAAAAGATTGGATGATATTGTGGAGTATTAATTATTGATTTGGTCATCAAACTAAATTATTTCTTCATCAGATTATCAAGCTGAGTTTTTCAAAAATAAAAGGAAAGATTTTCGAAAAATAATGTGTGATGTTGATGACAAGGATTTGTTACTTGATTTATAATGATTGAGTGGAATCAAGAATTGCCTTAGTTAGCTATTTTCGAAAATAGCTAGCATTATTATTATTGTTGATTGATTTGGTGAAATTAAGAGAAATAAATGAGTAATCGTCTTCTCATTTATAGCTTGGGATTTCAACATTTATGGGGATTTGATAATGGAAGATCAAATCATGTGTAGTGTGAAAGAATAAGACTAGGTTTGTTAGATGAATAAGAGGACTTAATGGTGATTGTTTTATGAAAATTATGGATGGTGATAAGGTTTGATGAGAATAGCTAGTATTAGGACTAGGTTCATGCCTTTATGATGAGAATAAGAGCAAGTCAATTATAATTAATGGTGATTGGAATCAGTTATCATTAATGTAGATTTGATGGTGATAGTTTTGGACACTATATATAGTGTGAGAGGAGATCCCATTTTCGTGCACACCAAGGAGAAGGAGAGAGAGAGAGAGAGAGAGAGAGAGTCGTGGGAAAGAAAGAGAAGGTGAGGCCGAGAGGTTGGAGATCTAGATCAAGAACTTGGGGTTTTCATGAAGAAAATGAACAAAGATTAAGGTAAGATCTCTATTGCTTTATTTGAATTTAGTTTATGAGTTCCTTCTTTTCTTCTTGGTGGTTATTGAAGTGTGGTTTTATGGTTTGGAGGTGTTCAAAATTTCAAGGATCAAGGAAAGGGTAGAATTTGACTTTCGATCTTCAAAAGGTACCATTATTGTTTTGAAAGTTTATGCCCACTTAGGGTTTGTTTTAGGTTTAAATTTGATTATAAGAGCATGGATATTATGATCATGGATTTAGTGTATGTTGTGCATGGCTCATGCAAAGAGGTTTGGACATGTAGCTTAGATAATTGGGAATGATGTTGTTCTTACAATAAGGCTCTTATATTATGATTAGGTTTTGATCATTGAAGCAGGATCTTTTCTTTGTCAAGGCTTCATACCCACACAAAGGTAAGGAGGTTAAACCTGTTTGCTTGATTGCTAATGTTTATAGAATGCATGTTATATGCTAAATGTTTCAGGGCATGCACTTGGGAAGGTAAAAGGTAGCCACAGTTTTGACTAGGTATGTAAATGGGGCGGGTCTGCCCTGCCTCGCCCCACCCCGATTAGTTTCTTGGAGCGGGGTGGGTTGCCCCGCCCCGGCTTAATCGGGGCGGGTCTGCCCTGCCCCATTTGCCCCATTTAACTTTTTTTTGTTTAGAAATATTAAATTATAATTTTAGAATTTTCCCTAAGTGTAAATATTATTTTTTATTGTAATATTTATATTTTATACTTGGTATCAACTACACCATCAAATATTATATTTTGTTTTTTTTTATTTTAAAATTTACAAAATAAATACAAGAATAAGGATGAATTATATAAAACATATTTTTTAATATTTATAATTCTTTCTACTCTATATAGAATTAAAAATATTCTAAACCACATATTAAATTTCAATTTTACGTACTATGTATATAAGTAGCATGAGAGAATTGAGTTTGAGTAGGGGCAGGGCTGCCCCGCCCCGAATTCCGCCCCATTTTTACCGGGGCAAAGATGCCCCGTCAGGTCGAGGCCCCGCCCCATTTTGCCATGCCTAGTTTTGACCATAGTGGTTGCAGAGAGGACCATAGTGCTTCCTCATAGTATCTCTCTCATTTACATGCGTAGTACGCACATAGGTTTTCTGTATGATGATTTTATGTTATGATTGATATGAATATATGGTTTGTTTATATGTTGATTGTTTGATTTGATTATCCTTACTGGGCTTTAGCTCACCCCCATTTTTCTTTCCACATGCAAGAATTAATTATGTGATGGCATGGCAGGTTGGGGATCGTTCCAAGAAGGTGTATGTACTCTGTGAGGGGATCGCATGGAAGGCGATGATCCTAGAACATCGTAGCAAATTCAGTTTTATAAAATAAATGTTATGATATTTATGTCAGGACATATTTTATTAAATTGTATGTTTTAGCATTATTTTTGGAAACTCGAATCCGAATTATTTATAAAGTTTATTTTTCTTTAGCATTCGAAAGCATATGTCCTAGTTAAAATTAGGGTGTTACATTTGGCCACTTTTCTCAAAATTTCATCTTCTAGGATGAGGATGATTGTGTTTCGAGCCTTTTTGAGAATGTCCTATTTCTTACTCTACTCTATCGATTCTAGCATTTTACTTTCTCCTTTGAGTGCATCATTCAGCCCCAAATTTCCCAAGTGAGCCATAAGTTTCTCCATCCATAAGTAAAATTCATTATTGCTATTGAATTTTTCTATATCAATCTTTGCTGAAGCCATTCTTGAATCAGCGACTAAACCTTCTTGAAACCTGCTCTTTGTCTTTATCAGACTACAGTAACCGAGACCCTTGTGCCCGAAGTTGTACTCAGCCCAACCTAGCTCTTGATACCACTGATAGGATTTCTAACATGAACTTCTCTTCCTGCACAATTTAACAAACACAACAACAACAGTAACAGAGTACCAAGAATGTGTATAAAGCAAGAAATGAAATAAAAGAAAATAAGAGAAATTCACACAAGAATTTTAGTGAGGTTTAGCCACAAATTATGACCTACATCCTCGTGAGCTCTGTATGAAAATAGCTCAGAACTGTACTAGAAGTCATGAAGAACAATCACAAGCCTAAACCAGAGATAAACAACATGATACACTTTGAATAACAAACCCTTGTGAAATACCCTAAGAAGAACTACCTCTTCTCTTAAAATCTCTCAAGAAAAATCTCATTTCTCGCACTCTTGTTACTCGGTACATACAAAGAATTCTTCTCTCTCAATACTCTCTCAAAGTACAAAAATCTCTCAATAACCACATGTCTATCTCATATGAATGACACAGGGGCATTATATATTAACATAAACATAACCAAAAATATCTCACCGTCAAAGAAATATAGTTGTGATTAATTTCATAAAAAGAAAGACTAGACTTGTAATACATGGCACTGACTAATGTGTGGCTGACACCTCACACCCCATTTGCTCAAATGCTTAGAATGGAAACAAAAAATTACAAAAGGTCAAAACAAGAAGGAAAATCTCCCTGACATCTTATCAAATACATCACAATTAAATTCAATACTTGGGTTAGGTCTCAATTTTGACAATGATATTAAACATTTAGAGAACTATAATAAAATGAGAAAAGATAATCAAGAAATAACTGGTGAATAACCCAATATCACGAAAGTAAGAAGCAATGATCAAATAAACAATATTACAAACCACAAGCCCTAATCCTAAACAAAATTATAAATATATTCATACCTTAACAATAGAAAAGATCCAACCTAATCACCTTAGTGCTTGCACCATTCCTTCAAAGATTCAATAAACTTTTACAATGCATATCCAACATGTAAGAGAATTCATGATGAGAAAAGATCATGTAAGGGAGAGATGATGAAAGAGATCAAAGAAATAGGGGAAAATATGAGATAGTGATGTACATGAAGAAAGTTTGGAGGAAACTCAGGAGACATTGATGCTTGAGGAAAAGGTCATGGCTCATGTGTGACTATGAGAAGAAGAAAGAGGAAGAAAAAAAATGGAAATATGTTTATAAAAAAAATTAAAAGCGAGAAAATCTTGTTTTAAAAAATTATTAACTTTTATTTAAATTTTAAATTTAAAAAAATGAAATTAGATTACTGAACATATTTTCTCTTTTGTTTTCAATTTTTTAATTATTCAATAATAAAATCGTTTAAAAACATATTAATGAATAGTCCCATATATTTTTAATGTTTAAATTTTTTAGGACTTTATTTTTATTAATAAATAATAATTTTTTTATTTAAAAAATACAACGTGTGAAGAGAATACTAAAATATTATATATATATATATTTATATATACTAACAAGAAAATAGAACTAAAAAACAAAGTTTAAAATACCCAAAAAAAAAACAAAAAAAATTAAAATAATAGATTACCAAAAATATACATCAATTAAGTTGAAACTCAATTTTAGTTTTTTTATAGAAGAGTGAAAAAAATAATAATTATATAATAATCAATTGTGAATATATATATAATTAAAATATTAATAAAAGAAATTAATTAAGACAAAGTATAAAAAGTATGAGGTGGGGTCATAAATGTCAATATATAGATAAATTAGGGAGAAATTACAGTAAATGGTCCCAAATAAGGGGATTAGATTGAAAAATATTTATTGATTATAAATTATAGGAAAGTGATCTTGTAACGTCCTACTAATCTAAGACTGTTACACCATGTGTTAAAATAGTGCTTAACCCGCTAAGAGAGTCATTTAGACTTAAAAGTATAATTCAGGTTAAACATTGATTTTGATATTAAAATTTTTGGTCAATGAAGTTAAACTTTTCATTAAAAGGATTAGAATAATTACAAGGGATCTCAAATGTTTTAAATCAAAATATAGGTTTAACAAAATTACAGAACTAGCCGACCTAAGCGACAAAATTAAGCTAGGAACCCATGTTCCTCAAAAGTATTTCGACCGTAGAGGTCGAGCAGGCTCAGTATGTCCATGCCGCCCCTACAACTCTCCAATTCATGGCTGGTCCAACTTTCCCTTTCCCTTACCAGCACCACAAAGCACCCATCAGCCAAGGCTCAGCAAGAAAACCCAATAAAGTAAAATAGATATCTAGATATACATTAATATCTGTTGACGCCGTTTTTCGTCAACAAATAAAAGAAGAGCACAAAAACAATGAATAACGATGGCCAAACGGAACAAACAAATCAAGCACACGGTTTTTTACGTGGTTCAGCAGTTAAATCTGCCTAGTCCACGAGTCTCTGTTATTAATCTTAAGATTATCTCTGAACAATTCTTTAGCATGAATTCTCCAGATTTTTCTCTCAAGGATCAGAATTTCGGTCCATTACAATAGGGCATGGCTTCTCTATTTATAGAGAAGGATGCATAATACTATCCCACATATTTTGGGTAGTTACTCTTTTGTGAATAAAATAAATGGCTTTAAATGCCTTTAATCAGATAAAAAAGGAAACGTCCCTGAAGACCAGGAAACGCATAACTGACTAGATAATATCCCACGATTCTCGGGGATTTACATCAATAAATGAGGATTACATCTCATGTTTACAATACTTGTAGATATTAAAGGTGGTTATAGCGTATCTCCAAGGCTTTAGCATCTCAGGTTTCACGTCATTGTGCGAGCCACTGACATCTCCCGAGCTAACATTGCTTTCAAGATAGTACATCGAGCTCAAGACCCCTGCTCCGAAGTTGTTTCTGAAGAAGAGGGTGTTCCTCAGAGCTACCTTTCGAGATCGAGATCATTTCGAGGTCACCACATTCGAGATCATACATCGTACTTCTCAGACTCGATATACCATCCTGGAGCATCCCCCAATCCTTGCGAGACCATTTTTTGCGAACTCAGCTTTCAAGGTCACATTCACTATGGCTCGAAATCTGGGTATAACATCTTGCCCCCTCAAAAGTATTTGTTCGAATCCTAAGAGAAGGAAACTTTTGAACTACCTTTTCTGGGAACCGTACCGTCATACCCTTTCGAAAATGGTCACGTGTCAGCTGGGTATTGCTCACTTTAGGTACTTGAGTATCTTGGGAACACGCCCACGATCGTCCGTCTGACAACTTTTCGGCGCCTTCTTGTCATTAATCCCCATCCGTTCGATCTAGTGAGAATTTCACTCGACGCTCCTGATTAATTCCATTTTCCCACCTATATATACAAGACCCCCCTCTTCGTCTTCTTCTTCACGTTTGTTCATCGTAAGCAAGAAAAGAAAAACAACCAGAGAACCAGAGACTCTCCTAAAAAGCTTCTGTCCCGCGCATGTTTTCTCGACCCAAGAAACAAAGAAATCCTGCTCTGTTCGAGTCAGTGAGTTCTTTCTTGCAACCTCTTCTCCAATCGACGATTTCGCTGCAATCACCATCACTGTGTAAGTATGCCATTTTTGTTGTTGTTTTTTTTTTATACTGTTTTTGCTGTGTATGCTAGTTTACGTTCTTAGCATAATAAGATAGGGGGTTTCGTTTCGATAGGCTTTCAAGTTTCCTAGACTTCCCCTGCTGGATTTCGCATCACTAGTTTATATCCAGTTTTAACGTTTGAGCGAAGTTTCAACTTTCTGGGTTTTGAAAATTTTAGGCCATGTTTCTTGTACATTAAGTTTTCGGGTAAGAACCCTTGTCCTTGACAAATGCACGAAACCCGAGAATGCCCTTCCTGGCTAACCGCCACCTTTCTTTCCCTTGAATTTCGGGATTTTCAAAAGATCACCCACGCTCCTTTTCTTTCCTGTGGAACACACGCTCTGACTCTTTAGTAAAGGTCTCAATATTTAATTTTTTGTTCCTAAATCCCCGAGCTCATACCATCGAGCTCGTGATTCTTGCATGCACAGCCCTCACCATTTTTTCTTTCTCGTTAGATGTCACAGAATCTGGAAAGACGGTGGGGGTCATTGCGAGCCATCCCTTACGAGCCTAAATCTCCGAGCTCAGAATCGCTGTTCGCCAAGAATTAGCGTCGGATAAAAGAATATGAGCTTGCGCGCGAGCAAGAGGACACTCGAGCCCACTATCGCCGTCAGATAGACGAGGTCATTGAAAAGAAGAGAAGAGTTCTTCGGGAGGCCATCTATCCGGAGCCCAACCCAGGACCTAGGCCAATCCCCCTCGACCCTGCGTTAAAAGTCATGGTTGCATATCATCCGGGGGAACTCCAATTTTCTTTAATGGCGGAGCCTTCATCTTCGCAGCCTAGGAGGGAGATGTTCGAAGTCGAGTTCTACCAGAGCTCGGTTACCACCATCGACCAAATAACTGACATCTTGGCCCTCCATGGCCTTAGTTCGTTGGACACTCTGAAGTGTCGAGCTTCGGCTAGTCATGAACGGAGCTGTTTCGCCCCTGGGGGCCGCGATGCCAGTGTGAAATACGCGGCCTGGAGCCAGGAACATATGAGGACAGGAGCTCTACTGCCCTTGGGGTCCTTTTTCAGAGACTTCATTGATTTCGTTGGGTTGGCTCCTTTCCAACTCAATACCAATTCGTACAGGGTGCTGTCTGCCCTGAGGTCCTTGTATCACGAGCTGCAGTGGAAAGGACCTTCACCCCAAGAGATTTTATATCTCTTTTGTCTGAAAAGCAACCCCTCCCGAGCTCGGGGAGGGGATGGTTTTTACTACCTCTCGAGCTATCCCAAAGAGACGAAGATTTTTGAAGATCTTCCAAACCACCCTCCTGACTCCAAAAAGGCTTTTTTCTGGACAGACGGTCTGTCCCCGTCTCGACATCGTTCTTTCAGGCGGATTCGTAAGTACTCTTGTTACTTTTATTTTTTTTGAGCTCGGAGTTTTAGCCCTTAAGACCATACTTAGCTGAAATGTGCCTCGCCTTTCAGCTAATTTTCAGCGTCCCTCCCCCTCCAAGACAATGAGGGAACATAGAGAGGTCTTGCTCGGACTTCCTTATGGTAGGAGGTCTCTCTCATATCTTCTTCATGAGGACCAGCTCCGAGCCTGTGGGTTGTTGGGAGAAGGCCAGTCAACCTCTGACTGGTCTAACAAAAAATACGAACGTTGGGAGGAGGTTCCACAGCCCACGAGCACCCTTCTTCCGAGGAGAGAAAAGAGGGCATCTCTCCCAGTTCGCTTGAGGAGTCCGCAATCTGGGAATGAAGCCAACGACGAGGCCTCGAGCTCGGACTCAGATGAAGGTAAAACCCTTCCTACTTCGAGAATGTGGTCCCCTACTTTGCTAAAACACAGGCCCAATAGGTTAGTCTCGTGCCCACAGGATAGATACCACTTCTACATATGGATTTGGGTAGACGATTGTGTCCATAGGTTTGATAGTGGGCTCGGGAAATACGACACTATGTACACCACGGAAGAGGTGTGGAATGGGATAGCTGTGCAGTATGGGACCAATGATTATAGGGACCTCTCGAGGTTATCACCAACTTATAGGGAAGGCACTCCCCCCGCCTCTTCTGAAGACGGGGGAATTTCATGGTCCCCAAGCTCGAGCTCAGGGGAAAGTTCCAGTTAGGTTTCTTCTACCATCACTCCATACGTCCGTGATACTGAAGTAACTTGTACACCTCTTTTACCGACTCACTGTGTTGACTTGTGCAGGCGATATGGACTTCGACCTTGACACCCTTATTGACAATGAGGGTGCCAAGAGGAGCAAACGCCCCAGGGCAGGGGGACTGAAAACCAGCCAGCCGGGGAAAGGCTCCAAGAGATCTAAGAAAACGCCTCCTCCTCCCCCGCCGGCTTCGAGCTCTGCTGCTGCGTCGACTGGCCAGACTAGCGTCCCCACAACGATGCCATCCTCGCAGGCCGTCGTCTCTGCGGTGGCACCGGCCTCGCTGGCTGGTACCCCTGTCGTGGTTGAGTCCCAAACTTCTGTGGTGGGTCAAACGTCTTCTGCTCAGCTCGCCAAGAGACCTTCTGTTTCTCGAGCTCAGAAGCTAACCATCTCCACCCATATGGACTCATATGTGGTGGACAACGCTGCCGGACCTCATGGATCTACGCTGATTTCGGATGTCATGTCCCGGATCGGCCAGAGCTATGGCAGTTTCGAAGCTCCCCAGTGGCAGTGCTTAACTGGCACCCGAGACCGCACTGTTCTCTACGAGAAGAGTATCGAGCACACCGCTGCAGTAAGTATTTTTCCATATTTCTTTCGCTTATATCCATGCTGTCTTGAGGCTAACGGTGGTTTCTCCCTTTTTTCAGGCTCTTGCCTTCACGGCCTAGCTCAACTACGAGCTTAATAACGAGATCCATTCGAGCAGGACTCATGCCCAAGAGGCGAAGGACCTCCACCTTAGAGCGAATGATGATCTGAAGGCGGCGAATGCTAAGCTTGAGACAGTGGTTAAGGAGCGTGAGGATATGGCCAAGGAGCTCGGAAAGCTGAAAACTGAACTCGAGGAGCAAAAGAAAGATAACACCCAACTTCGGGAGACCAATAAGAAGCTCGAGGAGGACAAGACCGCCACCTTCGACCTTATAGAGGATGTCAAAGCTCGCCTTACTGCCGAGTACAAAGAAAAGAAGGAAACAACGGTCGACTCAGCCATGTACCGGATGTGGGCTTATAACGAAGAGCTGGACACCAGCTTTTTGGGTCCCCACGAGGCGCCGTTTCTTGAACGATGGAATGCTCGGCTCGAGAAGGAAGAGGCTGAACGGCTTGAGAAGGAGAAGGCTGAGCAGCTCGAGAAGGGAAAGGCTGCTCCGGGCACTGTTTCGGAGGAAGCTCAGGAGGATAGTCATGCTATTCGTCCTGAGGGGTCCAATGCCACTGATGCTGAGAAGGCCAAGGAGACTCCTCTTCTTTGAATCTGACCTCGGGGAGATCAGTTATCGGGGCTGCGTCCCCTTATTTCTGTAATTATTTTAATTTATGCCCACGGGGCTGATACAATTCCCTTTACTATTCTTTTATATGCTTACATTTCTTGGCTCGAAATATTTTGCACATTTTTATATTGATGAACCAGTTATGTTTATTTATTCATACAAACATAGTTTGGATTTTAGGCTCGAAATTCGATGCATTCATGCATAGTTTATTCGAATTATCTGCTTTCGACCTCGTTACTTATCAAGGTCAGATATTACTTTTACCATGAACTCAAGAGTACTTATATGGTGTGTAATATGAATGACCTGGTTATATATTGTTTAGTCACTTTTCCTCATCCTCAGTTTTTGCTCCGAGGTTAAGAGTTCGAAACTATTTTTCTTTAAGATATTCCAGCCTCGATCTCGACTTATCTCGAAATAGGTTTAAGTTCCTACTTATCATCGACTAATTTTTTGGTTGGTTTGTTCCAGACTTGTTAGGTTTGCACATCTGGTTAACTCCCAACGTTTTAGGTTTTTGGTAGTTCGGTTATGTCTGAACTATCTAAGCTCGCGTACTTGGTTATCTCCAAATACTTTTATCTTTTTGGTAGTTCGGTTATGTCCGAACTATCTAAGCTTGCGTACTTGGTTATCTCCAAATACTTTTATCTTTTTGGTAGTTCGGTTATGTCCGAACTATCTAAGCTCGCGTACTTGGTTATCTCCAAATACTTTTATCTTTTTGGTAGTTCGGTTATGTCCGAACTATCTAAGCTCGCGTACTTGGTTATATCCAAATACTTTATGTATATTTTTTATTTTTTAAGCTGGTGGTATGTATACCAATGATGCCCCCTTAATATCCTATGAGTGTGACCATAGGTTATTAAATTAAGAGAGATTGCAAAAATAAAAATAAATTACATGTGAAACAAAGTAGACCCTTTATTTGATGAAATTCAAAAACAAACTAAATACAGATAGAAAATCATGGTTACAGGCGACACTTTCTACACTATTGATAATATGGTCTAAGGTGTTCGCCATTCCATGCTCGAGGTATCAGGCTCCCATCTAATCTTGCAAGTTTGTATACGCCAGGTCAGATGACTGACTCTATCTGGTATGGTCCTTCCCAGTTCGGCCCGAGCACCCTAGCTGCTGGATCTCGGGTTGCTAAGAATACTCGTCTCAAAATCAGGTCTCCCACTCCGAACTTTCGATCTCGAACCCTCTTATTAAAATATCTCGTGGTTCGTTGCTGGTAAGCAGCATTTCTCAGCTGAGCCTCTTCTCTTTTTTCTTCGATCAAGTCTAGGGTTTCTTCGAGCTGAGTATGATTGGAAATTTGATCGTAAATCTGAGTTCGGATCGTCGGAATTTCGACCTCGATGGGCAACATCACCTCGCAGCCGTACGCTAGAGAGAACGGAGTATGTCCTATTGATGTCCGAGCTGTAGTCCTATATCCCCAAAGGACTTGAGGCAATTCCTCGGGCCATCTTCCCTTTGCTTCTTCTAACTTTTTCTTTAGAGAGCTCTTGAGAGTTTTGTTAACGGCTTCGACCTGACCATTCGCTTGAGGGTGAGCCACTGATGAAAAACTCTTTATTATACCGTTCTTGTTACAAAAGTTAGTGAATAAGTCGCAATCGAACTGGGTTCCGTTATCAGATACAATCTTTCTTGGTACTCCATATTGGCATACGATGTTCTTTACCACGAAATCAAGGATCTTTTTCGAAGTTATGGTCGCTAATGGTTCAGCCTCCGTCCATTTCGTGAAGTAATCAACAGCGACCACAGCATATTTAACTCTGCCTTTGCCAGTTGGGAGTGAGCCTATGAGGTCGATGCCCCATACCGCGAAAGGCCATGGGGATGCCAACATGGTCAGTTCGGAAGGTGGAGCTCGGGGTATCGTGGCGAATCTCTGGCATTTGTCGCACTTTTTCACGTACTCGAAGGAGTCCGTTTTAATGGTTGGCCAAAAATATCCTTGGCGTATAATCTTCTTGGATAGGCTATGCCCCCCAGTATGGTCTCTGCAGAACCCTTCATGAATTTCTTCAATGATCTTCTTAGCCTCGGGAGGAGTTACACATCTAAGCAGCGGCATGGAGTACCCTCTTCTGTATAACTTTCCATCCAGAATGGTGTAACGAGGAAGTTGATACATCAACCTTCGAGCTTGATTTTGATCTCTTGGAAGAATTCCATTTTCGAGATAATCAACTATCGGACTCATCCAGGTTGGTTCTGTTTCAATCATACACACATCTTCCTCGTCTGGCTCAGCAATGCTGGGTGCTGATAGGTGTTCTACGGGTATAACATTCAGCTCTTCATTTTCGGCGGAAGTGGCGAGCTGAGCTAAGGCATCTGCATTTGAGTTTTGTTCTCGGGGAACCTGTTCGATTGCATAGAACTCGAAATATTCCAATGCGGATTTTTCCTTCTCCAGATAAGCCGCCATTCTTGTGCCACGAGCTTGGTACTCTCCCAAGATTTGATTAACCACGAGCTGGGAGTCGCTGTAGCAATGTATAGCTTTGGCCTTGAGCTCTTTTGCTATTCGTAGTCCCGCAAGTAGAGCCTCGTACTCAGCTTCATTATTAGATGCCCTGAAGCCAAATCTTAAAGCAGAGTGAAATTTTCTCCCTGCAGGAGTGATCAGAATAACTCCTGCCCCCGCTCCATTTTCATTTGACGAGCCGTCGACGTAGAGTTTCCACAGCTCGTGGGCCGTGGTTATTACCTCGTCGTCGGCTATACCAGTGCACTCCACTATAAAGTCTACCAAGGCTTGTGCCTTAATGGTCGTTCTCGGATGGTAGGTGATCTCGAATTGTCCGAGCTCAACAGCCCATTTAAGGAGCCGACCTGACGCCTCTGGTTTAGATAGGACTTGCCTAAGTGGTTGATCTATCAGTACATGGATGGGATGTGCCTGAAAGTAGGGGCGGAGCTTGCGAGATGAGTGGATTAGGCTGAGGGAAAGCTTCTCCATCAATGGATATCTTGACTTTGCCCCCAGTAATCTTTTACTGATGTAATAGACGGGTTTCTGCACCCTCTCTTCCTCCCGAATGAGCACCGCGCTTATCGCGTGTTCGGTGGTTGAGAGGTACAGGAACAATACTTCTCCCATCTCAGGCTTCGAGAGGATAGGTGGTTCGGCTAAGTGCTTTTTGAGCTCCTGAAAAGCCAGCTCGCACTCCTCTGTCCATTCAAACTTCTTACTTCCTTTCAATAAGTTGAAGAATGGAAGGCCACGATCCGTTGACTTCGAGATGAATCTGCTCAGGGCGGCCATCCTCCCAGTTAAGCTTTGGACATCTTTATGCTTCCGAGGTGAAGGCATATCAATCAGGGCCTTTATTTTTTTGGGATTAGCCTCGATCCCTCGAGAGTTGACAATAAAGCCTAGAAATTTTCCCGAAGACACCCCAAAAGTGCACTTCATAGGATTTAGCTTCATGTTGTATTTCCTGAGTACGCCAAAGCACTCTTCGAGATCGTCAACATGGTTCTTGTTAAGTTGAGACTTTACAAGCATGTCATCAACGTAAACTTCCATGTTGTTCCCTATTTGCTCTGAAAACATCATGTTTACAAGCCGCTGGTACGTGGCTCCAGCATTCTTGAGTCCTAATGGCATGACATTGTAGCAGTAGAGCCCTTTATCTGTGATGAAACTCGTATGCTCTTGGTCGGGGGCATGCATGGGAATCTAGTTATATCCAGAATAGGCATCCATGAACGACATCAGGCCATGCCCTGCCGTGGCATCCACGAGCTGGTCAATTCTTGGCAGCGGAAAACAGTCTTTCGGGCAGGCCTTGTTGAGGTCCGAGTAGTCAATGCAGGTTCTCCACGTCCCATTGGGCTTCGGGACCAACACTGGATTGGCTACCCAGTCAGGGTAAAAAGCATCCCTGACGAAATTGTTTGCTTTCAGCCTGTCAACTTCCTTCTTTAGTGCTTTCTTTCTATCCTCGTCCAGCTGTCTTCGCTTTTGTTGCTTCGGGGGAAAGCTTTTGTCTATATTCAATGCGTGGCTCACAACATTTGGGCTTATCCCCACCATGTCTGAGTGTGACCATGCGAAGACATCCTGGTTTTTCTTGAGGAAGCAAATTAATTGATATTTTGCCTCGTCTTGGAGGTGTTTTCCGACCTTTACCTTCTTCGAGGGTTCAGCTTTGTCGAGCTGAACTTCTTCGAGCTCTTCCAATGGTTCGAGGTCAACTTTCTCCTCAATCCTTGGATCGATTTCCTCGTCAATTTCTAAAACCGTCCCATCCTTATTTTGTATGATAACGAGTGATTGAGCGCTCATTTGTTTCTTTCCCCTCAAAGAGATGCTGTAACACTCTCTCCCTGCCAATTGATCTCCTCTTAATGTTCCGACCCTGCTCGAAGTTGGGAACTTAAGGGCTAGATGCCTTACAGATGAAACTGCCCCCAGCCCGACCAGGGCGGGTCTCCCGAGCAGTACATTGTAGGCAGATGGTAACTCTACTACCACGAACTCCATCATCTTGGTCACCGAGACTGGATAGTCTCCCACGGTCACAGGGAGTTCGATGGACCCCATACAGGCGGTTCCTTCTCCAGAAAAGCCGTACAAAGTGGTTGCACAAGCCTTCAGGTCGCGAAGGGAGAGTCCCATTTTCTAAAGTGTTGCTTTATAAAGAATGTTAACTGAGCTCCCATTGTCTATGAGAACTCGGCGCACTCTTTTGTTGGCAAGCTGCAGGGTGATGACTAGTGGATCATGATGAGGGAACTGGACATGGGAGGCATCTTCCTCGGTGAAGGTTATAGGTTGAGATTCAACTCTTTGGCTTTTTGGTGCCCTTGGTTCGGGTTCATAAGGAGACCCGTCCCCTGTCTTCAGCTCATTCACGCATCGCTTTTGAGCATTTCTACCCCCTCCTGCGAGATGAGGACCTCCCGAGATGGTTATTACGTCCTCTCCATCTATCGGCGGGGGCCTGTCTTCTTCCCGAGATCGAGAGTTATTATTCTGTGCCACCGAAGGTGCGGCTATTCTCTGGCTTGCAGTAGTCAGTCCAGTACTCTGGTTTTTGACATACTGCCTGAAATAACCTCTCGAGATCAACCCTTCGATCTCGTCCTTCAGCTGTCGGCACTCATCAGTTGTGTGTCCGGTGTCTCTATGGAACCAGCAATATTTGCTGGAATCCCTTTTGGACTTTTGATTCCTCATTGGGTCCGGACGCCTGAAGGGGACCTGGTTTTCATTAGCCAGGTATATGTTTTCCCGAGACTCGTTGAGCTTGGTGTGCACTTTATATACGGAGAAATACCTTTCTCCTTTCTTCTTATTTCCTCCTTCAGCCTCGGGGTTATTTCCCTCGCTCTTTTTCCTCTTGGAGGGATTCTCCGAGGTAGGCTGTGGAACTGCTGGGTCAGCCGAGGTTGAGGCGGAGTTAATGTTTATCGTTGTAGTTTCGGTCTGCGAGGTCGCCTTGAGAGTTGACCTCGCCTCCTCTACATTGACAAATCTCTGCGCCCGTCTGTTAAACTCGGTTATTGACCTTACCGGTTTCCCTTGCATGTCATCCCAAAGGGCACTTCTGGGTAAAACACCAGCTCGGATAGCCATCAGGTGCCCACTGTCATCCATATCTCGAGCTCGGGTGACCTCTAGATTAAATCTTGTCAGGTAGCTTTTCAGCGTTTCGCTTGGCTGTTGTCGGACGTTAGTCAAAGTGGATGCCTCTGGTCTAACTCCCATCATAGCTCGGAACTGCTTCTTGAAGTCTCTAGATAACTGATCCCATGAAGTTATCGAGTGTCTCTTGTACTTCTCGAACCAACTCTTGGCAGGTCCGACCAATGATGTTGGAAACAACATGCACCTGAGCTCGTAACCCACGTTACTAGCTCTCATAATAGTGTTGAATGTACTCAGGTGGCTACATGGGTCGATTTTTCCTTCAAACGCTGGGACGTGAGGAATCCGGAACCCTTGAGGAAACTGAGTGTTGGAAATATTAGGAGCAAACGGCTCGAGATCCTCATCAGAGTCCTCGTATCGACCATTCCCTCGTTCATTCTTTAAAAGCCTAAAGGCTTTTTCGAGCTGATTAATCCTTTCTTGGACTGGGTCCTTGGGTGGTGTCTGGAATTGACAGTCATTGATCATGATCCCAGGCTCGCGTCTCCGTGAGGGATCTCTACGCCCATTTAGGTGATTCCTTAGATCCGGATTTGTCTGATCTCCCTTCCCCCTGCTCTGATTTAGATGATTTCCCAGGTCAGAACAATTCTTGCGACTTCCAGTATTTTTACGACCTCGGTCGTGTTTACTGACGGACCTGGTCTCTCCGGACTCGTCACTGGTGAAACTCATTGATCGGTCATTTTGTGGTGGATTCTTCCCACGTCGCCTCGTCTCCGCAGTGCGAGACCGAGACATCTGACTTCTCTCAGATGGTGCGCCTCTCCGCTCCCGGAATGTCTCCCTGTTTTCTTGTCTTTCCCCTGTACGCCCTTGATCCTGATTTCGAACAGGTTGAGTGTTTCTACGGGGAGGTGAAGGATATCTTACGGGAGACGGAGGGAACCGTATAGGCGACGGTGGTGGCCTCCCTTGCCTCGGCCTAGAGGGTCCAGAATTTGCCCGAGATGGGTCAGTCGCGTTCGGTGCACTACCAGGAACCTGAGTCCGAGCCTCGGCAGGAGCTCGGTTATTCTCAGTTCCTGCAGGAACTTCCACAGGTGGATTAGGCGGGACCCGAGATCGGGTACTCCTCTGGGGCCTAGAAAGAGCAGATGGCTCTGCTGGTGCCGGAGGTTGAGTCGGCCTCCTTGTGGCAGCATCTTTCCGTGGACGTCCACGGGGCCTCCGGGGAGGAACATGCACGTCCCTTGGAGGAGGGACTTGGTTTTCGCGCGGAGGCGGGGGCTGAGCCACCTGCGCCTCTGCGGCCATCCTAGTCAACTCCTCATTCTGTTTGTTGGCTTCTGCCAGCAGCTGTTTCAATTGCCGATTTTCTAGTTCTACAATAGGAACATAACGCTCAAGATTGTAGTACATGTCCTCATCCCTTGGTTGTGGAGGTGGTCCCCGGGAATCAGAGGAGCCACTTCTTTCATCAGCATCCGGGTTCTCCATTGGTTGTTTTCCAGGACGCCTTGGATAATTTTCTTCAGGAGTGTTCTGATTGTTTGCGGCCATGAATCTCTCAGGGATGACTGCTTAAGGCTCTCAATGAAAGCACCAAACTATTGACGCCGTTTTTCGTCAACAGATAAAAGAAGAGCACAAAAACAATGAATAACGATGGCCAAACGGAACAAACAAATCAAGCACACGGTTTTTTACGTGGTTCAGCAGTTAAATCTGCCTAGTCCACGAGTCTCTGTTATTAATCTTAAGATTATCTCTGAACAATTCTTTAGCATGAATTCTCCAGAGTTTTCTCTCAAGGATCAGAATTTCGGTCCATTACAATGGGGCATGGCTTCTCTATTTATAGAGAAGGATGCAGAATACTATCCCACATATTTTGGGTAGTTACTCTTTTGTGAATAAAATAAATGGCTTTAAATGCCTTTAATCAGATAAAAAAGGAAACGTCCCTGAAGACCAGGAAACGCATAACTGACTAGATAATATCCCACGATTCTCGGGGATTTACATCAATAAATGAGGATTACATCTCATGTTTACAATACTTGTAGATATTCAAGGTGGTTATAGCGTATCTCCAAGGCTTTAGCATCTCAGGTTTCACGTCATTGTGCGAGCCACTGACATCTCCCGAGCTAACATTGCTTTCGAGATAGTACATTGAGCTCAAGACCCTTGCTCTGAAGTTGTTCCTGAAGATGAGGGTGTTCCTCAGAGCTACCTTTCGAGATCGAGATCATTTCGAGGTCACCACATTCGAGATCATACATCGTACTTCTAAGACTCGATATACCATCCTGGAGCATCCCCCAATCCTTGCGAGACCATTTGTTGCGAACTCAGCTTTCGAGGTCACATTCACTATGGCTCGAAATCTGGGTATAACAATATCTAATGCACGCCTTATAACCACAATTTGATTCATAGTTATCTTTCAACAAGTATGATGACTCATGCCGAATGGATGCATGCCGCACCCCTATAATGGCCATGCCATAATGGCCTACATTACGCATGTATATTACAGATAACGGTCCCCAGTCAATCAATCGCAAACAACTTTATCAACAGATGCATATACAGAGCAAACATTTAAATTTAACCAGGTTCACGGCACGGTCATAACCATGTTCGATAATCAGGGCCCATGCCCTACACTCAGTGCAGGTGCTAGTTTTCTTACCTCGAGTCCCATGTAGAAAATAGTATGACCCTGAGTGAGATCCCTTTCTTGAGCCTTGCAAAAACCCTAGTTACAACATCAACGATATTTTTATCAGGAACTAATTCTGATAATGGGCTTCAAGACTAAGCCCTAGCTTTCGGGACCTCGGATTCCACTAAACTGGATAGCGGAATCGTCCCCCGAGCCTCCTAAGTAAACTTGCCAAAATCCTAGACAAATGCACCCTAAAACCACATTAGCGTAGCGTCGCCCCCTGCAGCGCCGCGACTCCACAACAAACCGAGAAGCCCCTTTTTAAAATTTGTGCATTTTGAGTAGTGGTGCCCCCTCCAAAGGGCTGCACCGCCACAACAATCAAAGAGTAATCCCTATAAAATTTTCCCATTTAGAGTCGCGGCACCCCCTCTAAAGGGCCGCGGCGCCACAATCGTCCAAGGGAAAACCCACCCTTGAAGAAACTCATACGTGCCACGGCGCTCAACCCAGGCGCCACCGCAACAATGCAGAATTTGCGTTTTCCCTTGCATTTTCAAAAATTAAAACTTGATTCTAGGACCTTTCCCAACCGGCTTTTGGCATCAAAAGACCACAAAACAACAATATAACTCCCAAATACCATCAGAATATCATTCTAACACCCAAACTCATCAAGGTACCAAAATTTACAAATTAAACTTTGAACTTTAAAAACTTACCCCAAATCCAAGAATTTACGTTTTCAGTTCGATCCCAAGCTTTAGAACAGCTAGAAATCGACTTCCACCACCATTAGTAAAACTTAAATTCCCTAGGAGCATCAACCCTTCAGTATTTAGCTTAACCTCAAAATAGCCAAGAACACCTCAAATAAAAATGAAAACAGAGCAAATGAATTCTTTACCTCTTCTGAATTTCAAAAAATCTAGTGTGTGTAAGGTTGAGCAGCTCCTACTACTCCCAAATCCTCTAAATCTCTCAGGATTTTCCTTCTAATTCAGGCCTTTAGCTAAGCCTTTGAATGTGTGTTATTTGAGAGAGTTCTTGAGAGAAAAACAAAGACGATAGAGGGTATGTGAAACGTGAATGAGCTGCTACTTTCTAGATTTAGCAAATTTCACCACACAATGGGGAAAAAAAATACCATTTTGCCCCAACCTCAAATAACTATCTAATTAATCCCCAATGACATTTTGATTATGTAGCATAATTTCCCACTAAACCTCAAATTATACCCCTAATCTCCAAATTAATCAACCAATTCATCAAATATAGTTTAATTCTCATCAAATACTCACATTTAACAACAAAGTCCATAACAATTCTCTTCCCATTTCCATTCTTGGATATTTAATGGTTGTAACAAACCAGACGATCTTTGGTGCTCTGCTTTGACTTGGTGGCACGTAAGTCATTTTGGTGACATACTCCACTACATCCTTCTTCATTCTAGGCCATCAATATAACATCTTCAAGTCTTGGTACATTTTCATAGTTCCTGGATATAATGAATAAGGAGTAGCATGTGCTTCATCAAGAATCTCCTTCTTTACCTCTGGTTCCACACACATATTAGATCCTTGAACCTCACTATCCCACTGTCACTAAGGGTGAAATCCTTGTTACTTCCATCTTGAATCCCTTGTTTATACTTTTGTATCTGCAAGTCTTTATCTTGTCATTCTTTAATTATTTCTAACAGAGTCGAATGTAGAGTCAGGTTTGCTAATCCCCCCACGATCAACTCTATCCCCATTCGTTCTATTTCTTCCATCAATTTAACAGATACCTCTCTTATAGCCACTACTTTCCCTTGGTTCTTGCGACTTAGGGCACAACTACCACATTCGCCTTTCCCGGATGATACAATATTTCACAGTCGTAGTCTTTGACCAGTTCCAACCACCGCCATTGCCTCCTATTTAACTCCTTTTGGGTAAAGAAGTATTTCAAGCTCTTATGGTCCGCATAAATCTCATAGATCTCGCAATTCTCCCCATAGAGATAGTGTCGCCATATCTTCATTGCGAACACTACTCCTGCCAATTCTAAGTCATGTGTCGTGTAGTGCTGCTTATACTCCTTTAACTGTCTAGATGCATATGCGATCACCTCCTCTACTTGCATCAATACACAACCTAGTCCTTGTTTCGATGCATCATAATATACTACAAACTTTTCGTTATCTGTAGCCAAACTTAATACAGGTGCCGTAATAAGCCTATCCTTCAATTTCTGAAAGCCCCGATCACAATCCTTAGTCCATACAAACTTTATGCCATTCCTGGTCAACTTTATCAATGGCATGGCAATCTTTGAAAACCCTTCTGCAAATTTCCTGTAATATCCTACCAACCCAAGGAAACTTCTCACCTCTGAAGCATTCTTTAGTTGTGGCCAATATTTTACAGCTTTGATGCTTACTGGGTCAACTTTTATACCATCCTTGCTAACAATGTGTCCTAAGAATGCCACTTGCATTAGCCAAAATTCACACTTCTTGAATTTCGCATAGAACTAGTGCTCCCTCAACCTTTGCAGTGTCATTCATAAATGTTCTTTATGTTCCTCTTCAGTTCACGAATAGATTAGAATATCATCTATGAATACTATCACAAACTTATCCAAATAGTCCTTGAATACTTTGTTCATGAGATCCGTAAATGTCGCATGGCATTGGTAAGTCCAAATGACATCACCAGAAATTCATAGTGGCCGTATCTAGTATGGAATGAGGTCTTTGGAATATCCTCTTCCTTCACCCTTAACTGATGGTACCTCGACCTTAAGTCTATTTTTGAGAACACTGCCTTCCCTTAGAGTTGATCAAAGAGATCGTCTATCCTTGGCAAAGGGTACTTGTTCTTGATTTTAACCTTATTAAGTTCCTTATAATCAATGCACATCTGCAGATCCGTCCTTCTTCTTTACGAACAACACCGATGCTCCCCATGGTGAGTAACTTGGCCTAATGAAACCTAGGTCAAGTAGTTTCTGCGACTGAACTTCTAACTCTTTCAATTTAGCTGATGCCATTCTATATGATGCTTTCGATTGGCATTGTTTCCGATGCTAGTTCAATCGTGAACTCAATCTCTCATTGTGGTGGAAATCCTGGTAAATCCTCAAAAAATACATCCAAGTAATCGCGTACTATCCTGGTGTATTCCGGTTTCTGCGTTCCAGTTTCTGTCATGTTGACCACGCTAGCCAAGAACCCCATACATCCATGCTGTAACATCTTTCTAGCCTCTAATGCTGAAATGATTAGTATTCGCAGTCCCGTTGCTGCCCCTATGAGCACGAAATGTTCCTCTCCTTCTAGGTTGAACACCACAATTTTCTTCTTATAATCAATGGTAGTGTTATACTTCATCAACCAATCCACCGTAGGGATTACATCAAAATCAGTCATACTAAGCTCAATCAAGTCTACAAATACTCCCTACCATCTACCCTCAAAGGCAAAGCTCTAAACCACTTTCTAGATATCACCACCTCCTCGGTTGGTAACATGGTCCCAAACCCCTTAGCATGCATTTTATAAGGTCTATTAAATTCGTCCACTATTCTCTTTGCAATAAATGAACGAGTGTCGCCAAAATCAATTAAAATATGACAATTAAATCCAGCGATAGAAATCTGACCTGAGACCATGGAAGTACTTGCTTTTGCTTGAGGCTTGGTGAGAGCAAAAACGCATGTTGATACCAACTTGTCATCCTTCTTAGGTTGATCCTTAATGCCTTCTTGAATCCTCTGCGAGAAGTTCCTCATGATGTGCCTTTCCTTACCACAACCATAACATGCATTTGCCGAACATTCTCCTTGCCGGTGCTTTTTACATTTTCCACACTCTGGGTACGGTACCCATTCCTTGTTCAAGGACGGTTGTTTCCTTTATTATCTTGGGCCCTTTTATCCTGACTTGACTTCCCTGCAGATCATTCCCTCTCTTCTTCTGGTCATTGAAGTTATTATACTAGGAGACATTATGTAACGTCCCAAAAATTCTAATAAGGTCTAGTGCCTTGATTAGCGTGCCGGGAGGGCATAACTGAATATATGTGTGATTAATTGATTAAATGTGTGTCTACATGGCATACATGGTTTATATCATAATATGAATTAGAGTTGTAAATACGGTTCGGGCTTTCTAGCACTGCACGAAACCGGCACGAGCCCGGGAGGCACGAGCACAACACGACACGAAAAAATATGGGCTTGGGCCAGGCACGACACGAATTGAAAATTGGCACGACATGGCACGACATGGGCCTGAGCATGACACGGCACGACAAGCCCGAAGGCACGACACGAAAGCACGAACAAACTAGCCCGAAAGCACGACACGATAAAAAGCCCGATATTTTGACATTAATAATGATAATAAATTTTTATTTGTCAATTATCTATAAATTAAAATGATAATAAAAGTCTATTATTTTTCTCAATTTTATATTTTTATAATTATTTTAAGATTTGTGAGTTAAATTTTTTAGTATTTATTAGTAGGTATTCAAATTCTAATAATTATCTTTGATATAATTTTGTGCAAAGTATTGTTAAAAAATATATAAAAATATCTAAAACTATAATTTAAACAAAGAAATGTATTTGGATTGGTGGTGAGTCTATTGATTGTTAAAGAGGAGGTGGAGGGTTCAATTCCTCATCCTCACATTTTTTGGCAATAATAAAATGGGCCCAAATTTGGGACCAAATAAGAAAAGTGGGCCTGCCCGACACAGCACGACATAGGCCGAGTCCATGGGCTGTGTTGGGCTTACTCTTTCAAATATAGGTCGGCCCGGCCCGGTACGAATTGAAATACAGGCCCAGCCCGGCCCAAATTATTCGGAGGCACGAAAAATGTGGGCCGGGCCAGGCCGCCCACATTTACAGCTCTAATATGAATATATCTGTTCTATATAATAAGTGTGTAGATAATAAAAATTCTTGGTTTTAATGGTTTGTTTTGTTAACTTTAACAGAATATGCTAAATATTTAATGAAATATACCTTTAAAACTAACTTAAAAATAGATATTTATCAATTATATTAATATAAATTTAAATATTATAAAATATCATTATTATAATTATATTTAATATAAAACTACATATATAATAATTATATTATTATAAATTCAAATTCAAATGTTATAAAATATCATTATTATAATAATATATAATACAAGACTAGATATTTAATAACTATATTAATATAAATTTAAATGTTATAAAATATTATTATGATAATGATATATAATCCTATTTTTTTTACTAATTATATTAATATAAATTCAAGTATTATAAAATATTATTATTATCATATTATTTAATACAATACTAGATATTTAGTACTTATACCAATATAACTTTAAATATTATAAAATATTATTATAATAATAATATATAATACATAATTTTAATTTTAAATATTAATTTTGAGTACGTAGAAAAGTGTTTAACCTGTCAACAAGTAAAGGCTGAACACCGGCGACCAGCGGGGTTGTTACAACCTTTGGGTATTCTCGAGTGGAAGTGGGAAGATATTACCATGGATTTTGTAGGAGGTTTTCCCAGAATGGTGGGGAAACATGACTCGGTGTGGGTGATAATAGACATGTACACCAAGTCAGCTCACTTTCTGCCACTGAGGACAACCTATATTGTGGATCAGTATGCAGAGCTGTATGTGAGGGAGATTGTACGACTTCATGGGGTTCCTAAGTCTATAGTATCAGACCGGGATCCCATATTCACCTCCAAGTTTTGGGTTGGTTTGTAGAAGGCTATGAGAACTCAGTTGAAGTTCAGTACAACCTTTCATCCTCAGACAGACGGGCAGTATGAGAGGATATTGGAGCATGTGTGCTAGACTTTGAGGGGTCTTGGAGTAAGTACCTCCTGTTGATTGATTCTCATATAACAATAGTTATCAGTCAACGATTAGGGTAGCTCCATACGAGATGCTGTATGGAAAAAAGTGTAGATCACCTATTCATTGGGATGAGATGGGGGAAGGAAGTATTTGGGACCGGAGATGGTTCAGAAGATTAATGAAGCTATTTAGAAGATCCGGGCTCGAATGCTCGCTTCGCAAAGTAGATACAAAAGCTACGCTGATCCTAAGCGTAGGGACGTGGTGTTCCAGGTAGGGGACCACGTGTTTTTGCGAGTTTCGCCATTGCGAGGGGTAAGAAGATTTGGGAAAAAGGGCAAGCTGAGCCCTAGATTCATAGGACCTTTTGAGATACTGGAGAGGATCGGGCAAGTAGCCAATAGATTGGCTCTACCACCATCATTATTAGGAGTTCATGATGTGTTCCACATCTCAGTGATTCGGAAGTACATCTCAGATACGACCCATGGATTGGGATATAAGGATCTGGAGCTACAGACAGATTTTTCTTGTGAGGAGCGACCAGTTCAGATCCTAGACAGAAAAGACAAGGTTCTGAGGAACAAGACGATTCCTCTAGTAAAAGTCCTATGGAGGAATAGCAGGGTCGAGGAAGCGATCTGGGAGCTAGAGTCGGCTATGCGGGATCAATATCTCGAGTTATTCAGGTAAATTTCGAGGACAAAATTTTTAGTAGGAGGGGATAGTTGTAACGTCCCAAAAATGCTAATAAGGTTTAGTGCCTTGAATAGCGTGCCAGGAGGGCATAACTGGATATATGTGTGATTAATTGATTAAATGTGTGGCTACGTGGCATACATGGTTTATATGATAGTATGAATATATATATGCATGTTTATGTGTATTAAATATGCATGTGGGCCAATTCTTGTTTAGAAGGGCACATTTGTAATTTTGGCCCGTTGAGGGCATAAATGTGATTATATGTGTTGAATGAATGAGATCACATTATTATGTGGATATATTTGCAGTGTTCAGATTGAGGCGATCCTAGTGAGCGGATTAGCGGAATAGTCACAACAGGGTTTAATACCCAGCTCGGGGTGAGCCTAGGGGTATTTTGGGAAATTTAACATATATTTGGGATTTATCGAGTAAGAGGTAAGTATTTTGTAACTAGTTGAGCATGTCGGGACTAATTAGGAATTTGTAGGATGACTCGAGGAATTAGCGGGAATCGGGTCTAATGACCATTTTGCCCTCATGGGAAATAAAAGACTGAGATAAGTATAAGGGTAATTTGGTCATTTGTGTAAGGGATAAGTTTAAGGAAACTTTAGGAAATAACCAGAAAATACCAAGCCTTTTACTCTCAGGTCCCTCTCTTCCTCACGTTCTCTCTCTCTCTCTCTCTCTCTCTCTCTCTCTCTCTCTCTCTCTCTCTATCTCTCTCTTTCTTTGGGTGCTTCGAATTTGTGGAGATTTTGAGGATCCTAGGCTAAGGAAGTGAAGAATTAAGGTTTGTTGTGTTTGGGAATCAACTTAGGGATTGAATACGTCATCAAGGTAAGGTTTAAGCTTTGATTTTTTGGTGAAGTTCTATTATTAGTATAGGTATTCTTAAGCTTAAAGGGATTTTGATGAATTCTGGGTTCTAAGGAGGATGTTTGTTTAGAATTTTAGGAGGTTGTGTAGCTCTGACTAGACTATTCAGGTATAGTGGTTCAATTTATGGTTCTGGTGCATGTCGGGTTAGATTTTGATGAATTAGGTTGGGAGAAAATGCAAGAAAAACCCAAGGATTTCTAGGTTCACAGAGGCGCGCCGCGACCCAGTTCTTGGGTGCCGCAGCCCACGTGACCCCAGAAGCATTGGGGGGCTTGCTGTTTCATAGGCGCGCTGCGACCTTATAGGGCAAGTTGCGGTCCACCTACCCCTGGGATTTGGGGCAGGCGCCTTTAACTTGGGGGTGCGCCGCGACCCTTAGGGCCAGGTCGCTGCCCGCCTAGGCAGCCTTAGCCAAAATAGGTTTTTGGGCTCAAGAATTTAAACCTAAGCACTCGGGACGATTCTACTACCTGGTTTAGTAGAATTCGAGGTCCCAGAGGCTAGTATTTTATTCTAAAGCATTTAATTGGATTGGATTTTAATAGTTATCCATTTTCGCTTGTGACTAGGGTTACCGTTAAGGCTTGGAATTAAGGATCGTGCTTGGGATTGCTATACATCTTTAGCTCAAGATCTGAGGTAAGAAAACTGCACACGAGTTGTGAATGGGGCTGAGATCCCATATAAATGAACATATGTGAAATTATAAATGTATTTGTGACTGGAAATATCTGGATAGGCAGGTTAGCTCGCGCTGCTTTCGATTGCATGTTTCGCAACTTTTATATCTGCTATGTTTGATGTGAAAGTCCGGCCTAAGGGAGCTGGGCTGATGTTAAGCATGCTGAACGCAGCTCAGCCTAAGTGAGCTGGAATCAGCTAAATAACTAAAGGGCTCAGCCTAAGGGCGGCGCCGATACTTAACTAATTGTATTAAGATTGAATTATATGTTTAGATTAAACTGTTTACTGTTGCGTAGCTTAATTCATGTATTCTGCTATTGATTGAACTGGTTGATCTAAGTTTACTATGCACACTCTGTTGATATCTATGCTTGTTGAATTTAGTTTTCTTGTTGAGCCTTGGTTCATGGGTGCTACGTGGTGTAATTAAGGTAAAGGGAAAGCTTGATTCCTTAATTCATCTAAGTTTACTGTTGCGTAGCTTAATTCATGTATTCTACTATTGATTGAACTGATTGATCTAAGTAAACTATGCACACTCTGTTGATATCTATGCTTGTTGAATTTAGTTTTCTTGTTGAGCCTTGGTTCATGGGTGCTACGTGGTGTAATTAAGGTCAAGGGAAAGCTTGATTCCATAATTCATCTAAGTTTACTGTTGCGTAGCTTAATTCATGTATTCTGCTATTGATTGAACTGGTTAATCTAAGTAAACTATGCACACTCTGTTGATATCTATGCTTGTTGAATTTAGTTTTCTTGTTGAGCCTTGGTTCACGGGTGCTACGTGGTGTAATTAAGGTCAAGGGAAAGCTTGGCCAGCCATGAGTTAGAGAGCTTTGGAGGAGGTGTTTACATCGACAGCTACTCGACCGCCATAACCGAGGGATTTACAGGGACTAGAGTTAAAATTGCATTTTTCCATTTAGGCTGGCTGCAGTTGTATTAGATTTTAAGGGTTATAACCACCTTATAAACATTATTTTTGGGATCCCGTGTATCAAACTCTTATTTTAATGAAAATCAACCATTTTATGATCAAAATCTTTTAACCCTAACCTGTCAGTTGACTTTAGAGACACATTTATCTTCAAACGACTTAATTATCAAGTCTTGCACTATTTTAAATACAGTGTAATAATCTTGGTTACCCAGGGCGTTAGAACTTGGTATCACAGCGGTCTAGGTTTAAGGTTTCTTGAAGACTGGCTGGGCATGTACAGTCGCTGCTAAAGACAAGTTGACTCATGGTTCGGTAACCATATATGTGATTGCATGTTTGAGTGTTTAAATGAAAAATAAATGATTTTTTTTGCATGTTTATTAGGGAACATGTGATATACTGATAAGGTTTGGCCATTGACTGCTTTGTGAAAATGATAAGGCGTGCTTATTAGTATTGCTACTGTATGTGAATGATTGTTTAAATGCATGATTGCATTATAACTGGGCGTTGTTGGTTAAATTTTGGCGTTATACCGTGGGGGTGATTATAAACCTATTATCATTGCCTGATCAATCGAGTCATTGATTGTAGATAAACTTGGAGAGTTATGCCTCCAAGGCGATCAATTTGACTAGCCAGCATCAGGGTTGAGGCTAGAGATGATGAGTAGGGCCAGAACCCTCCGCCAGTTCATGAGAACTTGCAGTAGTTGCTTGCTGACATGTAAGCTAGACTCTAGAGTCAAGAGGAAGAGATTCGCCTTCTAAGGCAGTAGGCTCTGCCAGGGAGTGCTGTACCTAACTTGCCACTTGTTGTGGCACTAATTGTACATCCGCCTTAGATTGGGAATAGGTGGGAGCCACTTTATGAAAAATTTAGAAAGTAGCATCCTCCAACTTTTGAGGGAGGACCAGATCCACTAAAGGCTGAACAGTCGATGTGTTTGATTACCTCCATTCTGGATTTCATAAGGGTGGAAGGTAACGAAAGGGTGGCCTGTGCCACCTATATGCTTCGTGATGATGCCCGCATCTGGTGGGAGGTAGCATCACAAACTCGAGATGTTTCTTCTATGTGTTGGGATGGGTTTAGAGACTTGTTCAACCATAAATATTACAGTATTGCCGTCAGGGTGGCAAAGGTGAATCAGTTCATTGGGTTGGTGCAGGGCAGCATGAAAGTTACTAAATATGCCCTAAAGTTTGATAGGCTAGCAAAATTTGCACTTTATCTAGTGCCTACAGATGCAGCCAGGTTAACATGTTTGTTCGAGGACTTAATTCTATGATAGCTCGAGATGTGAGGATCACATTAGTACCTGGGGAGACAACTTATGCCCAGGCGGTTGAGAAGGCCCTCACTACTAAGGAGTAAGAGAATAAGATATGGAGGGCAAACGTTGCGAGATGGGATGTTCGTAGGCAGTGCCTCCACTTACAGGGTTTGGTAGGGGTGGAGGCTCCAATGATTAGAAGAGGAAGACACCTGACACCTCGACCACTGCTGGTCCTGATAGGAGGGGTCGGGGTGTCCAAGGTGGCTGCTAGGGAGGCAGTGAGACATGGAGAAGCTACCCGACGTGTGCTAGATGCAGGAAGCGCCATCTGAGAGAATGCTGGGCAAATGCTTGTTACTTGTGCGGGGTGGTTGGACACCTCAAGAAAGATTGCCCGACTTTGAAGAAAGAGGAACCAGGGAAGACGGACAGCTTGACTCCAGCTCGAGTGTTCGACTTGACACAGAAAGAGGCTGAGGCTAGTCCTTCGGTGGTGACAGGTCAGCTTTCTAGCGCTGGCTCTTCATATACTGTATTGATTGACTCTGGTGCTACACATTCATTTGTTTCTAGCAAAGTGATTGATAGATTATGTAGGCCTAGTGAGTATTATACTACAAGGTTTGGGACTATACTGCCTACACGGGAACTGGTAGTTTCTATGAGATGGATTAGAGCACTACCCATGATGGTGGACAATAGGGAACTATTAGTAGAATTGATTGAGTTGGGTATGGATGACTTCGATATGATCTTGGGGATGGATTGGTTAGTCAGATATGAGGCAACCATAGACTGTAGGAAAAAGATGGTGACTTTTGAGCCTGAGGGTGAGGACCCCTTTGTTTTTGTGGGTACTATGCACAGACCCCGTATTCCTTTGATATCAACGTTGAGGGCTAGAGACCTATTACAAGGAGGTTGTGCAGGTTTTTTTAGCCAGTGTGGTGAATACCACTAGAGTCATGTTGGTGGGGCCAGGAGAGATGTAACGCCCCAAACTCCAGGGACCGTTACGGTGTGCCTTATAAACAGTGCTAAACTCGCTAATCGAGTCATTTGGCCAAAATCGTGTGACTAAGTATGATTAGCGATTTAGGGATTAAAAATCTTGGTTAAGATATAACGTTTCATTAGAACATTTACTGTATACATTGGGATCCCAAAAATATAATTTAAGAGTCTATTACAGGAAAATATTTACAACGGGTCGATCTAAGCGGAAAAACAAGGTTTAACCCTAGTTCCTCTCTCAACCCTCGGTCATGGTGGTCGAACAGCCGCATATGTACACATCGTCACCTAAGCTCTCCAGCTCAAGGATGGTCTAGCTTTCTTTTGCCTTTACCTGCACCACATAGCACCCGTGAGCCGAAGCCCAGCAAGAAAACTTAATATGCTCATGAACAGTAATAACATGTCATCAAATCATAAGGCACACGCCTAGCAAATATAGCCCTATTAAAGCAGGAAAACAAATTCATGTAAAGATGGGTATCCAGGATAAGGAATCCTGCCCTCATGAGTGGATGACTATCAAGTCAATCTCATTCAGATAAATGATTTAACACTGGTGGTTCCGGTAACCATACTAGGCTTATAGCCCTAAATAGAAGAGTGAAAATTGTAATAGTCACTATGGTGGGTTCTGTTCCCTTTATAAATAAATGATCCTTTCACTAGCTTAAACAAGATAGGTATCTGGTGAAATAGTCACCAGCATAAACCTATCGAGTAGATTAGTGATCCTTTCACTAGCTTAAACAGGATAGGTGCATGATGATTAGTCACCAACATAACCTTCCTCATGACCAAAGAGTCATAACCATGGGATACTGCTCCCTAGCCATGTGACAAACCGTCACCTAGGCCTTTGGCCCTGACTCCAAGTAACTAGTCCTAGACTAGTCAAGCGCTTATAATTTTCATTGACCTTCGAGTCGGTCCAGCATTAATACCCCCATATGAGTCATTCAATACTGATATTGATTAGATCTAATCTTCATTCGGCCCTGCGTTCAGGACGCTTATGCCATTTCTGACTCTCAAGTCAGTAATACGTGACCAGTGCCGATCCTGAACAGTTGGTACCACACACAAGCAAGCAATGCTACCAAACATATATCATATGTCAAATATCCGAATATAGGGCATTCAACATGCTTACTTAACCATTGCTAGCATAATTAGGACCATGCATAAACACAGAGGCTCAATCTCTGAACAATATCATAATCAGTGTACATAGCATGTCCTAATCACATGTTTCTCGTGCATTACATTTAGACATCCAAGATGCATCAAGAATAACCATGCATGTCACCCAAGGTGCAGTTTTCTTACCTCCGGTTTGAGCGAGAATTAAAACAAGAACGACCCTTGAGAACGATCGATCCTTTAATCCCTTAGCGGTCACCTTGTCATAACCAAAAACAATCTCTGATTAATGAAAATCAACCAAGATAGGGTCGTGATCTAAACCCCACTCTCGGAATCTCGAAACGTACCCACACGGTGAGTAGATTCGATCCTGGGCCTTAAGGATTGAAACCCCAAGCCAAAAACCCTTAAAAACACTCAAACCAGGGTTATGAAGAAATAAGGTAGCGCTATAGCGCTACCTTCCTAGCGCATCAGCGCTCTTCTCAGAACCACAAACCGCCCTAGCAAAACCTGTGTAGCGCTATAGCGCCCTCTGATGGGCGCTGTAGCGCTACCCCCAGACTAAACCTCCCCTGCAACATCCTTCTTCGACTCCTTCAATTCCAACCTGTTTCCAATGCTTCCAAACCCCATTTTTGGTGCCAAAAGAACCCAAAAACCATCCTCACATACCCCAAGCATCACAACCCCAAGAACCCTAGCCAAAACTCCAATCAATTCCCAACTTTTCAACTAAAAAACCAGCTGAAACTTAACTAAGAAAACAAAGCAAAAGCAAGAGTTCTAATGGCTAAAATCTCACCTCAATCTCAGCAACACACCCTCTTCAATGGTGGAGCATAACCCTAGCTTATCCCAGCTTGGTTCCTTGGCTTGATTCCTCAAAAAGAGCTTGAAAATTCAGAGAGAAATGGAGGAGAAATGATGTACGGGAGAAGGTAATTTTGGTGCTCTATTTTGAGAAGGTTTCTATAGCTGTCTAAGCTTAAATGGCTGAACAAATCCTTTAGGGTGAAAAGACCTAAATGCCCTCAAGTCTAAAATAAACCTTAATAGACACCAAGGGCAAAACCGTCCTTTCGCACCTAATTCGTTAATCATAATTAACACCCTCCAATTCTCGCTATTCTCGATATTCTCAATTACCAATAAATCATATCTCATTACCCTTTAATTCCCGGTAATGTACTAATCATTAAAATCACCCCGAGATCCGACCTTAATCCCGTTATGACCAGACCGAACACTTGCATTTCATGATCGTCTCATGCCGAAAGGCTTGAAAAAAATCCACATATAATGTGGTACCATTCATAACTCACCCACATGCAAGAAAATGCACAATTACGCCATCAACGAGCCAAATTACCAAAATGCCCTTATAATTATAAATACACCCATATGCATGAATTTATCATCATATTATAATATAATTAACATAAACATGCATATAATCATTTAATATCACAATAAATAAATTATGGCCCTCCCGGCCTCCTAATCAAGGTCCTCAACCTTATTAGGGATTTTGGGGCATTACAAGAGACTAGACTGGTGTGTGAGTTCTTGGATGTGTTTCCTGAGGACTTACCGGGATTTTCGTCGCACAGGGAGATTCAGTTCGTCATTGAGTTAGTGTCGGGTACAAAACCAGTGTTGAGGACACCATATAGGGTGGCTCCGACAGAGCTGAAAGAGTTGAAGATACAGTTACAAGAGCTACTAGATTTGGGATTTATTAGACCTAGCTTCTCGCCATGAGGTCCTTTAGTTTTATTTGTGAAGAAGAAGGATGGGACCCTGAGGATGTGTATAGACTACATGGAGTTGAACAAGTTGACTATCAAGAACAAGTACCCACTACCGAGGATAGACGACCTTTTCGATCAGTTGTAGGGTAAGACAGTATTCTCAAAGATTGATCTTCGATCTGGTTATCACCAGCTGAGGATCAAGGACAGGGATATTTCGAAGACAGCCTTCCGTACGAGGTATGGGCATTATGAGTTCTTGGTCATGTCGTTTGGATTGACTAATGCCCCAACATCATTTATGGATCTGATGAATAGGGTGTTCAAGGATTTCTTGGATCAGTTTGTGATTGTCTTCATCGACAACATCTTGGTTTACTCTTGTTCAGAGGCAGAGCATTAGCACCATCTCTGATTGGTATTGTAGAGATTGAAGGAGCATCGGTTGTACGCTAAATTTAAGAAGTGTGAGTTCTAGCTATCAGAGGTAACATTTCTTGGACATATTGTCAGTGGAGATGGGATTAAGGTGGATCCGGACAAGGTGGAAGTAGTTAGGGATTAGCTGAGGCCAAGGAATGCCTCGGAGGTTAGGAGTTTCCTTGGATTAGCTAGATATTACAGACAGTTCATGGAACGATTTTTGAAGATTGCCACAACGTTGATTGAGTTGACGTGGAAGAATCTGAAGTTCACATGGTCAGAAAAATGTGAGGGTAGTTTCCAGGAATTGAAACGAAGATTGATTACTTCTCTGGTGCTAAGTCTTCCTTCGAATGGGGATAAGTTTGTACTGTACTGCGATGCATCGAGAGTGAGATTGGGATGTGTGTTGATGCAGAGTGGGAAGTTAATTGCTAATGCATCGCGGTAGCTGACAGAATATGAGTAGCGGTACCCTACCCATGATTTGGAACTATCAGCGGTGGTATTCGCACTGAAAGTATGGTGACATTATTTGTATGGAGAGAACTGCGAGATATACACCAATCATAAGAGTTTGAGGTATTTCTTCACCCAAAAGGACCTAAATAGGAGACAGAGATGTTGGCTAGAATTGGTGAAGGAATATGACTGTGACATCCTTTATCACCCAGGAAAATCCAATGTAGTGGCATATGCTTTGAGCCGGAGGGGCCTAGGACAATTGTTTAGCTTGAAGCAGATATCGAAGGAATTGGCAGAGGAAATGACTAAAGCAAGGATAGAATTAATAGTGGGCCATTTGGCCAATATTACTTTATATTCTACTCTCTTAGAGAGGATAAGAGAGGGCCAGATGGGTGATACGCAGTTGCAAGAGGTTAGGAGGGATGTCCTAGCTGGAGTGGCTAAGGATTATTCCAATTCAGAGATGGGTTTGTTGAGGTATAAGGATCAAATTTGTGTTCTAATGGATATGGGTTTAGATGAGAGATTCTCGATGAATATCATACTACACCATACTTACACCATCCAGGCATCGCGAAGATGTATAAGGATCTACAGACTTTGTATTGGTGGCCTGAGATGAAGAAGGACGTGGTTGAGTACGTAGAAAAGTGTTTAACTTGTCAGCAAGTAAAGGCTGAACACCAGCGACCAGCGAGGTTGTTACAACCTTTGGGTATTCCCGAGTGGAAGTGGGAAGATATTACCATGGATTTTGTAGGAGGTTTTCCTGGAACGGTGGGGAAACATGACTCAGTGTGGGTGATAGTAGACATGTACACCAAGTCAGCTCACTTTCTGCCACTGAGGACAACCTATACTGTGGATCAGTATGCAGAGCTGTATGTGAGGGAGATTGTACGACTTCATGGGGTTCCTAAGTCAAAAGTATCAGACCGGGATCCCATATTCACCTCCAAGTTTTGGGGTGGTTTGTAGAAGGCTATGGGAACTCAGTTGAAGTTCAGTACAACCTTTCATCCTCAGACAGACGGGCAGTATGAGAGGATAATTAAGATATTGGAGGACATGCTTAGAGCATGTGTGCCAGACTTTGAGGGGTCTTGGAGTAAGTACCTCCTGTTGATTGATTCTCGTATAACAATAGTTATCAGTCAACGATTGGGGTAGCTCCATACGAGATGCTGTATGGAAAAAAGTGTAGATCACCCATTCATTGGGATGAGATGGGGGAAGGAAGTATTTGGGACCGGAGATGGTTCAGAAGACTAATGAAGCTATTGAGAAGATTCGGGCTCGAATGCTCACTTCGCAAAGTAGATAAAAAAGCTACTCTGATCCTAAGTGTAGGGACGTGGAGTTCCAGGTAGGGGACCACGTGTTCTTGCAAGTTTCGCCATTGCGAGGGGTAAGAAGATTTGGGAAAAAGGGCAAGCTGAGCCCTAGATTCATAGGACCTTTTGAGATACTGGAGAGGATCGGGCAAGTAGCCTATAGATTGGCTCTACCACCGTCATTATTAGGAGTTCATGATGTGTTCCACATCTCAATGATTCAGAAGTACATCTCAGATACGACCCATGGATTGGGATATAAGGATCTGGAGCTACAGACAGATTTTTCTTATGAGGAGCGACCAGTTCAGATCCTAGACAGAAAAGACAAGGTTCTGAGGAACAAGACGATTCCTCTAGTAAAAGTCCTATGGAGGAATAGCAGGGTCGAGGAAGCGATCTGGGAGCTAGTGTAACGCCCTGGTTACCCCAGAACAGTTACAGTGAATGGTGAACCGGAAATTTGACCTGCTACCCGAGTCCTTTGGTTAAAAACGTGTTCTAAGTGTTATTAACAGGTTAAGGTGGAAAATCAATAAAAATGAAAGGATATATTTTATTAAATTCATAAAACTGTTCATGGGCCCACAAAATCTTTTAAAAGTTATTTACAACTCAGAATGGTCATTAAAGTTTCAAAATTACAAACCCCCCGACCTAAGCGGCAAAAATAGGGCAAACCCCCTAGTTCCTCTTAGAACTCCTTGGCCATGGTGGTCAAGCTGCCGCACATGTACACATCACCACCTAAGCTTTCCACTCAAGGTTGGGTGAGCTTTTCTTTCCCTTTACCTGCACCACATAGCACCTATGAGCCAAGGCCCAGCAAGAAAACACAATAAAGCATGATATAATATCAACAATGACCATAATAATCATTCAGGACTATCAATCCAAACAATTAGGAGACAGGTGCCAAAGTCACTAAGTTGGGTCTAGCTCCCTTTAGCCTTGTGACGATAAGGTCACTGAGGCTTAACAGATAGGTGAACCTTTTATTAGTTCAGACAGGATAGGTGCATGGTGACTAGTCACCAATATAACCTTCCTCATGACCATAGAGTCATAACCTTGGAACATCGTTCCCTAGCCATGTGACAAACGGTCACTTGGGCCTTAAGCCCTAGCTCTAGTAACTAGTCTTAGACTAGTCAAGTGCTTATAAGTTCATCGACCTTAGGGTCGGTCCAGTGTTAATGCCTTAGAGCCATTCAACGCTGGTATCGATTAGATCTAATCTTCATTTGGCCCTACGTTCATGACGCTATGGAATTTCTGACTCTTAGGCTAGTGTCCTTGACTAATCAATACATATACAGGTAAACAACATTCGCTAGCATTTAATAGGCAATCCATGTCCACATTTATCAATCAACATACCTCAACAACAACTACGCATGTCATACATACACAGGGTGCAGTTTTCTTACCTCCTGTTCGAGCGAGAGATATTATAAGAACGACTCTTGAGAACAATCAACCTTTTGGTTCCTTAGCGGTTACCTAATCACAACCAACTATAACCTTCATTACTAAAAATCCACAATGATAGGGTCTTAACCCAAGCACCACTCTCGGGACCTCAAAACATGCCCACACAGTGAGTAGATTTGATCCCGGGCCTTAAGGATTGAAACCCCAAGTAAAAAACCCTTAAAAATACCCAAAACGGGACTTTGAAGGAACCGAGTAGTGCTACAGCGCTGATCCCTAGCGCCCCAGCACTAATATCAGAACCCCCAACATGCTCAAATGCCCCCTGAGTAGCACTGTAGCGCCCTAAGGTGGGCGCTATAGCGCTACCTCCAGACCAGGAACCCCCTGAAACCTCCTTCTTCATCTCCTTCAATTCTAACCTGATTCCAATGCTTCCAAATCCCATTTTTGGTGCCAAATGAACCCAAAAACCATCCCAACATATCCCAAACATCACAACCATACGAACCCTAGCCAAAACTCCCAACAAAACAAAGATCTCAACCTAGAAATCATAGCTGCAAAACAAAACTAAAACAGGGCAAACCAGAGAATTCAAGGGTTAGAAACTTACCCAAAGCTCAGCTTATGGTGCTCTTTAATGGAGGAACACTCTCCCAAACTCCCAAGGCTTACTTCCCAAGCTTGAATCCTCAAGAATGGTTCAAAAATCATAAAGAAAGTGAAGGAGAAAGAAGGCACGGGAGAAGCTTCAAGTATACTCTGTTTTCTACCTCTTTCTCAGCTCAAAAATGGTTATATCTATCCTAGGGGTAAAAATACCAAAATACCCCTAGGTCTAATTAAGGTTTCTAAAGGCTCCCAAGGGCAAAATTGGTATTTTCCACCTATCTCGTTAATCATAATTAACGCTCTCCAATTCCCGTTATTCTCTATAATCTCAAACACCAATAATTCATATCCCGTTACCCTTTAATTCCTGGTAACACTCTAATCATTAAAATCACCCCGAGACTCATCTCGAGCCCCGAACTTAAACCTGTTATGACTAGACCGCTAATCAATAATCCAAGTTCGTCTCATGCCGAATAGCTCGAACCAACCCACATTATAATGTGGTCTTAACAACATATCACCGACATACATACAAATATACAATTATACCCTCAACGGGCCAAATTATCATCACACCCCTGTAATTTAAAATGTGGACCCACATGCATGCATTTAACATCATATTATAATATAATTCACATATACATGCATTCTATCAATTAATGGCATAATTAAGCAAGTATGGTCCTCCCGACCTACTAATCCCACCATTAAACCATATCGGAGAATTCGGGGCATTACAGCTAGAGTCGGCTATGCAGGTCTCGAGTTATTCAGGTAAATTTCGAGGGCAAAATTTTCAGTAGGAGGGGATAGTTGTAACGTCCCAAAAATGCTAATAAGGTTTAGTGCCTTGAATAGCGTGCCAGGAGGGCATAAATGGATATATGTGTGATTAATTGATTAAATGTGTGGCTACGTGGCATACATGGTTTATATGATAATATGAATATATATATGCATGTTTATGTGTATTAAATATGAATGTGGGCCAGTTCTTATTTAGAAGGGCACATTTGTAATTTTGGCCCGTTGAGGGCATATATGTGATTATATGTGCTGAATGAATGAGATCACATTATTATGTGGATATATTTGCAGTGTTCGGATTGAGGCGATCCTAGTGAGCGGATTAGCGGAATAGTCACAACAGGGTTTAATGCCCAGCTCGGGGTGAGCCTAGGGGTATTTTGGGAAATTTAACATATATTTGGGATTTATCGAGTAACGGGTAAGTATTTTGTAACTAGTTGAGCATGTCGGGACTAATTAGGAATTTGTAGGATGACTCGAGGAATTAGCGGGAATTGGGTCTAATGACCATTTTGCCCTCTTGGGAAATAAAAGACTGAGATAAGTATAAGGGTAATTTGGTCATTTGTGTAAGGGATAAGTTTAAGGAAACTTTAGGAAATAACCAGAAAATACCAAGCCTTTCTCCCTCAGGTCCCTCTCTTCCTCACGTTCTCTCTCTCTCTCTCTCTCTCTCTCTTTTTGGGTGCTTGGAATTTGTGGAGATTTTGAGGATCCTAGGCTAAGGAAGTGAAGAATTAAGGTTTACTATGTTTGGGAATTAGCTCAGGGATTGAATACATCATCAAGGTAAGGTATAAGCTTTGATTGTTTGGTGAAATTCTGCTGTTAGTATAGGTGTTCTTAAGCTTAAAGGGATTTTGATGAATTCTGGGTTCTTAGGAGGACGTTTGGTTAGAATTTTAGGAGGTTGTGTTGCTATGAGTAGACTATTGAGGTATAGTGGTTCAATTTCTGGTTATGGTGCATGTTGGGTTAGATTTTGATGAATTAGGTTGGGAGAAAATGCTAGAAAAGCCCAAGGATTTCTGGGTTCACGGGGGCGCGCTGCGACCCAGTTCTTGGGCATCGCGGTCCGCATGGCCCCAGAAGCCCTGGGGGATTTGCTGTTTCGCAGGCGCAATGCGACCTTAAAGGGAAAGTCGCGGCCTATCTACCCTTGGGATTCGGGGCTGGCGCCTCTGACTTGGGGGCACACTGCGACCCTTAGGGCCAGGTCGCGACCCACCTAGGAAACCTTAGCCAAAATAGGTTTTTGGGCTCGGGAACTTAAACCTAAGCGCTCGGGATGAACTCTACTACCTGGTTTTGTAGAATTCGAGGTCTCGGAGGCTAGTATTTTATTCCAAAGCATTTAATTGGGTTGGATTTTAATAGTTATCCATTTTTTCTTGTGACTAGGGTTACCGTTAAGGCTCAGAATTAAGGATCGTGCTCGAGATTTCTATACATCTTTAGCTTAGGATCCGAGGTAAGAAAACTGCACCCGAGTTGTGAATGGGGCTGAGATCCCCTTTAAATAAACATATGTGAAATTATAAATGTATTTGTGACTGGAAATATCTCGATAGGCAGGTTAGCTCTTGTTGCTTTCAATTGCGTGTTTCACAACTTGTATATCTGCTATGTTTGATGTGAAAGTCTGGCCTAAGAGAGCCGAGGCTAATGTTAAGCATGCTAAATGCAACTTGGCCTAAGCGAGCTGGGATCAGATAAATAACTAAAGGGCTCGGCCTAAGGGTGCCGACACCTAACTAATTGTATTAAGATTGCATTATATGTTTAGATTAAACTGTTTACTATTGCATAGCTTAATTCTTGTATTCTGCTATTGATTGAATTGATTGATCTAAGTTTACTATGCACACTCTGTTGATATCTATGCTTGTTGAATTTAGTTTTCTTGTTGAGCCTTGGCTCACGGGTGCTACGTGGTGTAATTAAGGGCAAGGGAAAGCTTTGCCAGTCATGAGTTAGAGAGCTTTGGAGGAGGTGTTTACATCGGCAACTACTCGACCACCACAACCGAGGGATTTACAGGGACTAGAGTTAAAATTGCATTTTTCCATTTAGGCTGGCTGCAATTGTATTAGATTTTGAGGGTTATACCCACCTTATAAACATTATTTTTGGGATCCCGTGTATCAAACTCTTATTTTAATGAAAATCAACCATTTTATGATCAAAATCTTTTAACCCGAACCTGTTAGTTGACTTTAGAGACATGATTATGTTCAAACAACTTGATTATCAAGTCTTGCACTATTTTAAATATAGTGTAACAATCTTGGTTACCCAGGGTGTTAGAACTTGGTATCAGAGCGGTCTAGGTTTAAGGTTTCCTAAAAACTGGCTGGGCATGTACACTCGCCACTACAGACAAGCTCGACTCAGGGTTTGGTAACCATATATGTGATTACATGTTTGAGTGTTTAAATGAAAAATAAATGATTTATCTGCATGGTTATTAGGAAACATGAGATATACTGATAGGGTTTGGCCCTTGACTGCTATGTGAATATGATAAGGCGTGCTTTAGCATTGCTACTGTATGTGAATGATTGTTGAAATGCCTGCTTGCATTATAACTGGGCGTTGTAGGTTGAATTTCGGCGTTAGACAGTGGGGTGATTATAAATCTATTATCATTGCCTGATCAACTGAGTCATTGATTGCAGATAAACTTGGAGAGTTATGCCTCCAAGGTGATCAATTCGACTAGCCGACATCAGGATTGAGGCTAGAGATGATGAGTAGGGGCAAAACCCTCTGCCAATTTTTGACAACTTGCAGCAGTTGCTTGCTGACATAAGCTAGACTCCAGAGTCATGAGGGAGAGATTCGCCTTCTAAGGCAGCAGGCTCTGCCAGGGAGTGCTGTACCTAACTTGCCACTTGCTATGGCACTAGTTGTACAGCCGCCTGAATTGACCCCATCATACTAATCCACTGTTCATTCTTCAATGGATCAACGCTCCCTTTGAACACTAAAGGATGTTGCTTCCTGAATCTTTCTTATAGTGGCTCCAAATGGTTGCCAACTTCAAGAATAGCTGCAATCTTTGCTAAGGGTTACTTAATGCCTTTGGTTACTAGTGCTGGCTGAGTTTGATGCTGCCTTAGCTGCCTCAGTTCTCTTAACTCTTCCGCCTGCCTTCTCATGTCTTCTTGCACGGCAATAAATTGCACTTCCAACTTTTTGTAGGCAGTATGAGGATCTTTGTCACGCCTATTTCCCCCATCAACTGGTGGAGGATTGCTAGTGTGGTTAGCATGAGTATTAGGTATCTCAACATGTGGATTGTCGAGGATGCAGTTACAGCAGGTGGATTGTCGAGGTTGCAGTTAACCACAACGTTCCTTCATACTGATCTCTTAGGAGGCATGATTTCAGTTCGTTTCTGAAACCAACAACGTATCTTAGGGCAACTTTTCAAAACCAGGAACCAAAACATGCGTTTAATCCATCAAATAGTTAATCTCCATTTATTCATAAAGCCAAAATATCTTGATACAACCATTATTCACAAAATTCACAAACCAAAGTAATGAAATAAATCAGACTAAAACCAATTCGCATGCCGCGAAATGTCTACAACCACATTTATGCACATCTTGAACCCTCGTTGTCTTGCAAAAGCCATAAGTGTGCGTTTAAACCATAATGCCTTTCAAAGCCATATCTTGCACCTATTTCCATATTGCTTGAAGTTCTTCCTGCATCCGTCTTGAAAAAATCGTATCTCTGAATACTTCATACTTCTTTTTGCAGCTTAACAATCCTCCTTCCTAGATCACGTCTTGAATGCAATGGTTGATTGTCACACAATGACCCACTAACTTTTGGATGCTCCATTCCACAAAATGCTACATCCTTATTCTTCATACATTACTTATCCTTCTTGCTAGTTTTCTTCGTTGAGTCTTGTTCAAGGAAATCTTAGAACCTCTAAGCATATAATCCATTCTAGCTACTCTATACATGCAGACAAGGCACTAAAACACATAAGGCAAACACAAAATCAAATAAAGCTTACAGTGCAATAAGTCGAGCTTGTCTTCAGCGACGAAAGTACATGTCAGGACAGTCTACAAAAAACAAAACCTTTTTGTTCTAATACCGAACTTAACACCCCAATTTCTTGAATGGCTGGGAACATGATTTACATTAATGGAATCCACACTTTCCTAACGGATGGAATATTGGTTCCCTTAAGGGTTAATTCTGAAACTAAATAGTTATTGAGCTCAAATCTATATTTTGATTATAGATTAATTATTCGCTAATGAATTAATGGTACTTAAGGAACAAGAGGTAATTAGAAGAGTATAGTGGTAATTTTGACTAGCTCTAATTAACGAACAAATAGTTGGAGGACAGAACTACATTTATTGATTATATCATTGGACTACAAAGAAAACTATGTAAATATAATTCTATAAATACTTAGAGTGCAATTCTATATTTATAGTGGAGGCTCATGCGGTAGTGGAAGCGGGTTTGGCTCCCAAAAATGATTATGTGATTGACCTCATCGCGGAGGTTCCTCCATGCGAGATCTAGGCCCTCGTAATTTTCCTCTTTATGTTATGTAAATAGGCCAGCGTGCCACTTCTTTTACTGGGGCATAAACAATATAAGGCTCGAGCCCCCAAGCACAATTATGTATAATTTTAGCTTTCAAGAATGACCTTTGTTGCACTATTTACTTGCCTTCTTCTTCTTATCACTTGAACATGTTTACTGGTGTTTAGAAATTTTGCAAATTGGTCTTAAAATTCGTAATGTTTTAATTTCAACTCTCAAAGTAATTTGTCATCACGAGTATGTTTTATTTAACCTTAATCTGTCCACCATATGTGGGCCTCAGTCGCAAGACTCAGGTCGTAGCCTTCCTATTTGGTGTAACTAGGGACTTGTGCTCGAGTCCCAATGACTCGAGCGTTATCAATCCACCTAGTTCTTTGATGCTTTTAAGCACTTAGTGTTGCTTCATGGGTTATTGGTCCTCAGAACTAACTTTAGTATGCTGTCAAGTGTGAGCACTTGACGTGTCCTTATGTCCCCGAGCTCTAAACAACTCGAGGCTTCGGAGGCTAATTAACTTAGGGTTCGAGAGCTTATTGGTACTCCACAGGCACAAAGTCCTTGGGAGGTTACACTGGGCCTATTCATAATCCCCCCCACACCCCCGAGTACTGGTTACTTGGGGTTTTCACTCTTTTTAAGAGGTCAAGAATTCAGTGTCACTCCTCGGGCTCTAGGTCCTCAGAACATGGATTGAGTTCTCCGCCCCTCTAGGTTATTGGGGTTTTTTTTTATAATGCTAGGTTTATTTTAGTTCCTTAGGTTATCCTATTCCCATAAGCTTCAACACTAGGCTTACTCCGCTCATGATAAACTTAGTTTCCCAGGTCGTGCTCAGTATTACTCCACGGATGCATAGTCCTCTAAAGATAATTCAAGTCCTCCGCCTGCAGGCTACTTAGATTTTTTAGTCTGGTCTCACAAGTTTTGACACTAGGCCTACTCTGTTCATGATAAGATTAGTTTCCCAGGTCATGCTCAGCATTAATCCACGAGCGCATAGTCCTCAGGAGATAACTCAAGCCCTCTGCCCATAGGCTACTTAGAATTTTAGTCCGTTCTCGAAAGTTTTGACACTAGGCCTATTCCGCTCATGATAAGCTTAGTTTCCTAGGTTGTGCACTGCGAGCAGTTACCCAGTGAGGTGACCCAGCTATGCCCCCCAAGTGATCAGAGACTAGTTCGCATTCACTTGTCTAGGCCAGCAAGAGGGCACTCTCGGGAAGTAAAATAATTAAAATTAAAATTAAAAATTCAAGAAAATTCTCTGAAATTTCATCTATCGTGTTTTGCACACATGATTTCCATTAGTTGTGCTTAGAGGCTACCAAATGATTAAAAAATTTAGAAAAATAGATTGCTTATATTACTGGTAATACCGACAGAGATGCTTGGCATTCCAAGCATAGGCACTAGCTCCCCATTCACTTAGGCCAGTTTATATGTCCCATGACACATGATTCTCTCGACTTGGTATGGGCCTTCCCAATTAGGGCCCAATACTCTAGCACATGGGTCTCAGGTTGCCAGAAAAACTCTTCACAACACCAAGTCAACAATCCCAATTTCCTATCTTTCACCTTGGATTTGAAATATCTTGCCACCTTCTATTGGTAGGATGCTACACGAAGCTGTGAGGCTTCTCAGAGCTCCTCCACAAGATCCTGCGATTCTTGGAGTAAATCATGATTCGTGGTTGGATCATAAGTGTCTCTTCGATGTGTGGAGATTTCTGCCTCAACTAGGAGCATGACTTCATACCCGTAAGCCATGGAGAATGGAGAATGGTCAGTGGAGATCCTAGTAGTGGTGTGGTAGCTCTACAATGCTTTAGGCAGCTCCTTGGGCCAAGCACCTTTTTCCTGTTCTAGCCTTTTCTTCAAAGTGGCCTTAAGTGTCTAGTTGACTGCTTCCACTTGTCCATTTGCTTGCGGATAAGCTATAGAGGAGAAACTCTTCATAACTCCATGCCTTTCACAAAATTTTGTGAACAACTCAGTGTGAAACTATAGGTCGTTGTTGAAGACAATCTTACTTGGGAGCACTAACGACAAACAATATTCTTGATGACGAAGTCTAGCGTCTTGTTTAAGGTGATTGTAGCGACAGGTTTAGCCTCGACTCACTTTGTAAACTAGTCGACTGCAACAATAGTGTACTTTACTCCTCCCTTTTCCCATGGGCAAGGCTCCGATAAGGTCAATTCTTCAGATTGCGAAGGGCCAAGGACTCGTCATCTGTGTGAGCTCATTTGGAGGAGCTCGAGGGATATTGGAGTAGTGTTGTCACTTGTCGCACTTCTTGACATAGTCCATTGCATCACCATTCATTGTAGGCCAGAAGTAACCTTGTCTTAGGATTTTCTTGGCGAGGCTCTGCCTCCTAACATGGTCACCGTAGAAGCCCTCATGCACTTCTCGGAGGATGAGGCTAGCCTCGTGCTTGGATACGCACCAGAGAAGTGGCAATGAATATCCTCACTTGTACAACTTATTGTCCATGATTATGTACCGAGGTGCTTAGTAAAGCAGCTTCTGAGTTGCTTTCTTATCCTGCGGTAACTCTCTAGAGACAAGATACTTCACTATTGGCTCCATCCAACCATCCTTGGGTTGGACCACCTCTAACCTCCTCGGGAGCTGCGATGCTCGTAGAGGCCAAGTAGTCTATCAGAACCACATTGATCAACTTGGCATCCTTGGTGGTAGCAAGCTTGGTCAGGGCATCAACATTGGAATTTTGTTCCCTTGACACTTATAGAATGGTGAACTTCTTGAAGTTGTGAAGCATTTCCTCGGTCTTGGACAAATAGGCAGCCATCTTTGTCCCCCAGTCCTAATACTCTCCAAGGACCTAATTCACTACGAGCTGAGAGTCATTGAAAATTTTGAGGCCTTCAGCTTTGAGTTCTAAGGAAACTCAGAGTCCGACAATGAGTGCTTCGTACTCAACTTTGTTGTTTGAGGTGTCAAATCCAAATCTCAAAACACTGTGAACCTTGTGCCCCTTGGGGGATACCAAGACCAGTCCTGCTCCGACTCCATTATTGCTGAAAGAACCTTCTACAAAATAGTTTCCACGTGGGCTCGACCATCTGGGCCTCTTTGGGACACTCATGTGTTCCTTTACACTCGGTAATAAAATTTTCTAGTTCTTGACCCTTTATGGCAATCCTCGAGTGGTAAGTAATGTTGAATTGACTCAGTTTGACCGCCCACTTAAGGAGTCTCTCGGAGGACTTACCTTAAGGGTTGGCTGGTGAGGACTCTAATCGGATACGCCTAGAAGTAGGGTCGTAGCTTCTGAGAAGCTATCCTCAAGAAAATTGTCAGCTTCTCCATTAGAGGATACCTGGACTTTGTTATGAGGAGTCGTTTTCTCACATAGTAAATGAGATGTTGAACATGGCCTTCTTCGTGGACTAAGGCAACACTTATGATGTTCTCAGAGATAGCCATGTAGAGGAGGAGGGGTTTTCCATCTTCAAGCTTTGAAAAAATTAGAGGGTTCTCCATGTGGGCCTTCAGCTAATGGACGACTTTTTTGCACTCCCCCGTCCATTCAAATCTCTAACCTCCTCGGAGGGTGTTGAAGAAGGGGATTCACTTGTTAGTTGCCTTTGATACAAAGTGGCCCGACTAGTTAGGCTCTGCACATCCTTATGCTTCATGGGGGATGCCATCTCTATCAGGGCCTTTATCTTCTCAGGATTAGTCACTATTCCTCGGGCGCTGACAATGAATCCCAAGAACTTCCCGAAGGCCACCCAAAAAGTGAAATTCTAGGGATTTAACTTCATTCCAAACCTGCGGAGGAATGAGAATGCCTCTGCCAAATCTTTTTACAACATGTCGTCTTCATAAACCTCCATTCCAAATCGTTGTGGGATGTTCTTGAATTTACCAACATGTCGTCTTCATAAACCTCCATGTTCTAGCTGAGTTGGTTTTTGAACATCTCATTTACTAATCTTTGATACGTGGCACCAACATTCTTGAGAGCAAAAGGCATCACCTTGTAGCAGTATACAACTTTGTCTGTTCGAAAGCTGGCGTGTTCCTGGTCTTTGACATGCATTGAAATTTGATTGTACCTCGAGTATGCGTCCATGAAGGATAGGAGCTGATACCCGGAGGTAGCATCGACCATCTGATCAATCTTTGGCAAAGTGAAACAATCCTTTGGGCATGCCTTATTGAGGTTGGAGAAGTTTATGCATGTTCTCCAGCTGCCGTTAGGATTAGGCACTAGGACCGGATTTGACAACCACTTCAGGTACTAAGCATCTCAGATGAAACCATTCACAAGAAGCTTGTCGACCTCTACCCTGATCGGGTCAATGGTCCTCCTCTTCTCTTGCATTAGGGCAACATTTGTATCTATATTCAAGGTGTGGCATATGTATTTGGGTCAATGTCTGCCATGTTAGAGTAGGACCAGGCAAAGACGTCTTGGTTTTCCTCGATAAAACTCACCAGAGCCTCTCAAACCTCAGCCTTGAGGTTCTTCCCGACATTAGCTTTTCTTTCAAGATTGTAGGCATCAAGGATAACCTCCTCAGCTTCTTCCATGGGCTCAACTTCCCTTTCTTCTCCAACCCTGGGATCCAACTCGTTGGACTCCCTTTCCTGAACAGCCTGGACCTCCACCTCCTCGGGATGAGGCTTCGCAGGGCCTACCACCTCAACAACCATAACTTGATGCTTAAGTGACACATTGTAGCACTGCCATACCTTTTTCTAGTCCCTGCAGACAATGCCTATTACCGTATTGGTGGGAAACTTCATGCACAAGTGGCGTATAGAGGTGGCTACTCCAAACTCCACCAGGGTTGGATGCCCAAGACGACGTTTTAAGCGAAGGAGCAGTCTATGACCACAATAGTGCAATAATTGAAGGCCTGATGAGGCACTTGTCCTAGCATCACTGAAAGCTTGATCTGCCCTTATTAGAATGAGACCCTCCCATAGAGAGTAGAGGTGCACAAGGACATGTCACTTATAGTTAGCCCAATCTTCTTGAAGGATGACTTGAACAAGATGTTCACTAAACTCCCATTATCCACCAGTATTTGAGCCACCATTTTGTTGGAAATTTGGCTCTCAATCACCAAATGATCATGGTCAGGAAAATGCACTCTCCGAGGATCATCCTCGAAGAAGATGATGACTTGATTTGTCATCTGTGGCATCTATGCTGGCAGCTAGGCTAATGACAACACTTCATCATGGTGGTTTAGGGCTCGTGTGTAGCGATTCTGTGAGACCCTCGTTGTGCCCCCCAGGTGGGATCCTTCAGAGATAGTCCTTACTCTCCGAGGTCCTTGGACTATTTGTTGTGGTGGTGCCACATGCACTTGGCTTGGTTCCTGGGGAGTTGCCAGCTGCCGTTGAGGCAACCTATGGCCAGAGCCTGAATGGGCATGCTCTGGCCCTAACATACAGGTGGAGATGCCTCAGTTTGATGAGATTATCGATTTTGTCTCTAAGCTGTTGGGGGAGAGTGAGATAACACTACCTCAAGAAATAAAATCTACACAAAATTTGGATTGATAAAGACTTAAAAAAGATTGAGAAGGAACATGTAAACCTGAGTAGAACAATGGTGTTCTTCAACTTTGATGAAGCTTCAAAACCCTAGGCAAGACCACCTATTTGAGCAAATCCTTTGAGCAAACCAAACACAAAAAAGGGCTTATAAATGTTGCAAAACGCTGTCCTAATACTCTATTTCCCATCCACCGTCGATGCTTGAGGCCTTCTCTTGAGTAAATGAGGATTAAGATTGAACAAGCCTTTAACTCTCAAAGTCAAGCACTTTCTTGGAGAGTTCTTGGAGAAAACTAGAGATTCTTGGAGCTAGAGAGAGAGAGAGGGTAGAGAGAGATTGGAGAGAGTGATCAAGTCTATAAAAACACTATTTTGACCCTTATATAGAGTATGCACCGTCATTAGGTCTAACTAATATGATTAGACTTTAAAAACACGTCATTATGAACATTTAACCATATTTCACGTAATACAGTAGGCAACATGTTAGGGTTTCTTGAAACCCTAGGTTTCAGGCGATGTTTCGCCTCTTGGGTGGCAATACACTTTGGACACTTCCAAAGGTCCCCAAAATTCTCTAAATGCCACCAAAATTTTTGGGAACCCTTAGATACTCTCATGTATCACTTTGGACCCAAATTTGCATTTTATAAGTGCCTACAATTGAAGCTCAAATTTAACATCTTCATTATGTGAATTTTACTAAGTGTTTATACCTTGCTTGTATTTTAACACTTATCATTTGTATTTAACCAATCATAACAATCCCCCACTTGGTTAAATAAAAGCCACATTCTCTAGCTTAAACAATTTTGGTGCATAAAATAAAGTGCTTTCAGTTTGAACCATACCTTAGTGAAAATACCACAAAGTCTTATCGAAATCATTGGTTGCTTAAGGCTTGAACCAAGTATTCCATATGATAAAACTGGTGATACCTTACACACCTCCACCACATCTTTTGTTTTTCTACTTTCTCGCTTAGCATTGTCATGGCCATGTGCTTAGCTCTTCATAGACTTTTCGGGGAGAAACTCTAACTCCCATAGGTGAAGTTTAATCCTATCTTCATGCGATGTTTCACCTCTTGGGTGGCGACGTATCGCCACATAGGTGAAGTTCTTACAACATATTTTCTACCTTTATAGATGCTTGTTACACTCAACTAAACTTCATTAAAAGCCCTAAGCTTAACCATAACTCGGTAGCAATCAACACTAACCATCTCGGATGGAACTCATCATAAATTTTAGTGTTGAAACTATTCACTTGTCAATGACTTGTTCTTACCCATTGAATTCTTTCCCTTGATTTGTACAAGTTGAGAGATGGGTTTCCATCATTGGTGAATCTATTCTTCTAGGAGTTTCAATCCCATCCTTTTTGAAGTAGAACTTACTAACCTTCTCACAAGAGGTTTTGTAAATGGATCCGCTAAGTTCTCACTTGTCTTAACATATGAGATCGATATGATCCCACCTTGAATCAATTGTCTCACATATTCATGCCTTGGACTAATGTGTCTAGAATTTCCATTATACACACTATTATATGCTCTACTTAGTGCGGATTGGCTATCACAATGAATTGAAATTATTGATACCATATCCGTGATTAAAGGAATATCCATCATGAGATTTATAAGCCACTCGACCTCTTTGCCAGTTGCCGCTAAAGCTATAAACTCTATTTTCATGGTTGAGTGTGATATGAACGTTTGATTCTTGGAGCCCCATGAGATTGCACCTCCTCCAAGAGTGAACACCCAACCGACGGTGGAGAGAATATCTCAAACTCTCGATATACAATTAGCATCGGAATATCCTTCAAGTATCTTTGGAAAATTTGTATAGTGAAGAATCTATTCTTTGGTACCCTTAAGATAACAAAGGATTCTCTCAATAGCTTTCCAATGCTTGATACTTGGATTGCTAGTAAATCTACTAAGTTTACTAACCACATATGCAATATCCACTCTAGTGCAATGAGCGGCATACATTAGACTTCCTATTTCACTTGCATATTCCAATTGAGCCCCCGCTCTTCCTCCATTCTTATGTTTGAATCAAATGATGTATGTGCCTCTTTGATTTTGAGATGGCTGAATTTGTCAAGCACTTTCTCAACATAGTGGGTTTGACTCAACACAAAACCACAACTATTGCTTTTAACTTTGATACCTAAAATGTTATCCACATCTCCAAGGTCTTTCATTTTAAAGTTAGAAGATAGAAACCTCTTCGTTTCTATTATTCCTTTCAAGTCATTACTCAAAATCAACATATTATCTACATATAGACACATAAGTATGACTAAGTCACCACAAGTCTTAGAGTATAAGCACTTGTCCGCATTGTTGTGTCTAAATCCATTAGAAAGAATGACTTTATCAAACTTCTTATGCCATTGTTTTGGAGCTTGTTTCAAACCATATAATGATTTGACAAGTCTACACACTTTATGTTCATTTCTTTGAAGAACAAAACCTTCCGGTTGTTCCATATAGATCTCCTCCTCGAGATCCCCATTTAGGAATGCTGTTTTGACATCCATTTGGTGAACATAAAGGTTATATATAGATGATAAGGAAAACAAAAACCTTATAGAAATAGTTCTTGCTACCAATGCATATGTGTCAAAGTAATATATTCCCTCTCTTCGTTTGATACCTTTGGCTACTAGCCTAGCCTTGAAGGTTTGTATGGTGCCATCGGTATGGTATTTATTTCTAAATACCCATTTGTACCCAATTGATTTTGACCCCTTTGGAAGGTCAACCAAATCCCAAGTGTGGTTTGACATAATTGAACCCATTTCATCATTAATTGCCTCCTTCCAAAAGGCGGAGTCTCTTGAGGACATTGTTTCTTTGAAGGTTTTGGGATCATCTTTTATTTGAAGTACTATTGGATGTTTCCAAGTAACTTCCTCATTATCACCTTCAAAAAGGTACAGTTTCTCTATTGGAAAACACTTCTCGCTTGATCCAAATCTTTGAGGCTTTGGCTCCTTCTAGGAAATTGTTGTTCACCAACTATTCTAGGAGTCTCCTCTTGAGGCTTCCTAGTTTGAGTTGGTTCTAACTTGTTGTCATCACATGAACTGTTCTCAAAGAACTCAACCTCTCTAGATTCAATTATTACATTAGACTCCAAGTCTAATAATCTATAAGCTTTGTTATTTTGGGCATAACCCACAAATGCACATCTTATAGCCCTTGGACCTAAATTGGTCCTTTTAGGATTGGTGCTCTTGCAATATGCATGACACCCTCACACTTTAAGATAACCAATGTTTGGTTTCTTTCCTTTTCATAACTCACATGAAGATATATTATTTTTCTTCATGGGAATACGATTCAAAATATGACAAGCAGATAGCAAGGCTTCACCCCACAAGCTAAAATTCAATTTAGAGTGTAATAGCATAGCATTAATCATCTCAATAAATGTTTAATTCTTTCTTTTCGCTATACCATTTTGTTATGGAGTATAAGGGGCTGTACATTCATGAATCATTCCATGTTCTTCACAAAACAAGTTAAATTCATTTGAAAAATATTCACCACCCCTATCACTTCTAAGCACTTTAATTTTCCTTTCAAGATGATTTTCAACTTCCACTTTATACACCTTAAATACATCAAATGCTTCATCTTTATTTTTAAGCAAATATACATATGTGAACCTAGAGCAATCATCAATGAAAGTAATAAAATTTCTACTTCCTCCTCTAGTTAACATTCCATTAAGTTCACATAAATCACTATGTATCAAATCTAACAACTTAGAGTTCCTTTCAAAACTAGGAAAATGTTTCTTTACAATTTTATATTTAACACATAATTCACATTTGTCATGCTTAACATTATCACAATCAATTAATCCACATTTGACAACCCTTTTAATTGTGCTAAATCCTATGTGTGCAAGTCTAATATGCCACAAAGTATTAGAATTTGAGTCAAGCATATAACAAGAAGAAGAAACTTTATTTTTCACATATCAATGGAAGTACAAAGTTTGAACATGCCATCACAAGCATATCCCTTTCCCACAAAACATTGTCTTTTTGATAAAATTAGCTTGCTGGAATCTATCACAACCATGATTCTTGGTTTGCCAAGTAAATTTCCACTCACAAGGTTTCTACTCATTTTCGGTACATACAAAACATTAGTGAGTAGAAACTTCTTGTTGGATGTGAGGAACAAATCAATGGTTCCTTTTCCTTCAATCTTGGACCTTTTCTCATTACCCATTCAGATTTCATGCCCTTCCTTTGAGATTCAAGGTCTTGAATAGAGTTTTATCATAGGTAACATGAATGGTGGCACAAGTATCATACCACCACCCACTCACCTTTCCATGAATGACATTAACCTCACTTAATGTTTCCACTAACTCCTCTTGGGTTGAGTTGACTCTTGGCTCATTGTTTTGACTCTTCTTGAACCTACAATCTCTAGCAAAGTAGCCATTCTTGCCACACACAAAGCAAGGTTCTTTGGAACTTTTGAATTGTCCTTCATTCTTCTTGGGCCCCAAGGTTTTTTGAACCTTGCCCTTGTTCTTACCATTTCCTTTGCCCTTGTTAGGAGGGTTAGCCACCACATTGACCTTAGAAGTCTCTCCATTGGACTTTTTTTCATTCATATCTCTAAAGCGAGATTCCTCCTCAATTCTAAAGTGTTTGAGAATTTCCTCCAAAGAAATCTCTTCATTTCTATAGAGAATTTTCTTTCTATATCCTCTCTAAGAAGGAGGTAACTTGGCTATAATGGAACCCACAAGAAAATTTTCCGGCAATACAATTTTAAGATCAGACAATTTATTCACAATAATTAACAGCTCATGAATTTGAGGGAGAAAGGGTTTATCATCATAAATTTTAAATTCCATATATTGAGTAATAAGGAATTTCTTAGTACCTTCCTCTTCCGCTTTGTACTTCCTTTCCAAGGCCTCCCAAATCTCCTTGGCGGTCTTGGTGTTGGTGTAAAGATCATAGAGCCTACCCGAGAGGGAATTGAGGATGTGACCCCTACAAATCAACTCATATTCTTTGCGCTTTTTCTTTTCTTTGACAACTTCTTGTGTATCATCTTCCTTGGGCTCTTCCAAGACCTTTAGGTCTTTATCCAAGATGTAGAAAACTTTCAAAGTAGTGAGCAAGAATCTAATCTTGTCTTGCCAATTGTTGACCCTGATTTTGGGCAACTTACACGGAGTCAAAATATGCTTGACGTGGATGAATGCGTTGAAAAGAACGTGATGACGAAAATAATAAGAACACGATATTTTATAGTGGTTCGGCCCCAGAATCTGGTAATAACCTACGTCCACTTAGATTTTTATTGATATAAAATCAAAGGGAGTGATCAAAGACTAGGGTTCAATGAGTTTCACCAATCTCTGAAGAACAAGACAATATCTCAAATAGAATCTCTCTAGTCTCAGATCATTCGAAAGCCAAAAGTCCCTTCCTTGAGCTATCTTTCTCTATTTATAGGCTCAAGAGGGATTACATGAATTTGTTACAGATATTCTCTCCTAAATAATCAGATACTCAGAAGATTGTGGGAGTCAATTTCGGGATTTACAAAGATCTTTATAGAAACATCATGAAGCATGCGGAACCTGCGACCAAGCTGGTCGCAGGTAAGCTTTGGCTGCCTACTACTTATAATTTTTCTTCTGGTCGATACCTTAGCAGAGTTCCTCCAAGTGTCAGCCACGTGTCCGAGAATCACTTGCCACGTCATCCATGCCAGTTTTTTGGATAACATTTGCCCCCCAAGTTTATTTATTACGAGCAATAAATAAACTTTTGAGGAAACGACCCTTCGGTGGCCCCGCCATACTTGTCAGAACCCTTCGTGTGTTCTTGGAAAAAGAAACCTACTCTTGTCTAATCATGACTTTTCGCTTCCCCAGTAATAATTCGACGGCTATCTCGTTTCCCCATACTTCGAAAAAAGGGGAAGCTGATGATTAATCTCTTTTAATGCCACAGACAAAATTTATATATAACATCTCCGAAGTTTTCTTTTTCTTTTTACGCACGCCATTACTCATTCAAGAAACCCTAAAACCAAAGCTTCCATTTTCTTTTGGAGACCGTCCTTCTGCGTTCTCAAGACTCAGCCCGAGAGTTCCTTGATCTCCGAAAACCCTTACCAACCTCCACGACCTTATTCCTGGTAAGTCTTGGAACCTTTATGTTTTATATTTTTGTAATGCATGTTTCTGTATGTTGACTGTTGAGTTTATCTATTTCTGGGTTGAGATGCTTGTCAGTAGAATGTCTTGTGGGTGAAAAAAGTTACGAGTTAGTTTGATAGATGAGATCATACTTTTTAGGACGTAAAACCAAAGTAAAAGTTAGATTTTTAGGCCAGCCGAAAAAATAGGTTTTTCCCGCCCTAAGAAGAGTTGAAAAAGCTTTTACGAAAAACTTTTTGCTTTCTCCCTTTGATCTGTTTCTCAAACTATTCACGTAGAAAATTTTAGCTTTTTGTTAGAATGCTGCTGTATAAAAGCTTAACTTTTATACTCGATCAGCGTTATTCTAAAAAGTCTTAAAAATTCTCTATCCTCACCTCCCCATTCTTCTATTTGCAGACTTTAATGCGAGATTTGTGGGGAGGTGAACGGCCCATCGACGACGATCTTCTTGCCCAGCTGCTCGAAGGCGAGGAACAACCGTCCGACCGAGTTCCCGAAATCCCATTTTCATGATCTTCTTCTAGACCTCGTCCATTAACTCCTCAAATGGCTCGTTCTAAATATTTAGGCAAGAAAAGACCTGACTCCGAAGATAGCCCAAACTCTCCTGCCCAGCCTGATTCACAGGCTAGGGTTCCTTCGACCAGTGGTCGAGAAAATGCCGCCCCAGACCCTAGTATCCAAGTCAGGGCCCGCCCTCACCATCAAAACCTTCCTGATGTCGAGTGGTATCTCTCCCCGACCAGCCAAGTGACTCCTCGGATGCTTGCCAACTACCGCAGGAAGTATCCTCTCACAGGGGTTAATCTCAAAATTCCAGCTGCAGACCAAAGGGCTAACCTTCCCGGAGGTGTATACAGTGCTTGGTCTAGGTATCATATAGAGGCGGGGGCTATCCTCCCTCTACATCCTTTTTATCAGGGGGTGGCCAACTATTTTGGTGTCGCCCCCTTCCAAATTACTCCGAATGGATATAGAATGCTGGCCGCACTCTATATCCTGTACAAACTTAGAAAATGGCCGGAACCTACCCCCCATGAGGTCAATTATCTCTTCGACCTCAAGTCCAACCCTCAACAGTATGGGATGGGCTTTTTCCATCTTTGTCACCAGGAGACGAGCCGGACGTTCCTGAGTGACACTACGCACATATCCAACGTGGGGCAGTATAGCAAGGAGTACTTCCTCACGCCGGACATGACCACTAACAATCTGGCCTTCGCTCGAGGAGGTAAGTGCTGTTTTACTGGTCGATACTTTTCATCAGCGAATTTTCCTTCATTTTTCTTAAAGTACACTTTGCCTTTCAGGACCATGGTTGCGTCCGACCCCAACACCAGACATGGTGTTGAGGTCCACCGCATTGGCCAGGATGACAGACGCAGAAAAAAGCGTCAAGTCCCTGGTCACTGATGAAAATTTGAGGCTATCTGGCCTCCTGGCTCCTCGCCATGAAACGAGAGGACCTGTGGTTGCAGATGCCACAGCAGAAGGGGATCACGAGTAGCAACCCCCAGCGTCCCTTCCCCAATGGAGGCCGACGGGGGTTACATTCAGGGAACCCACGGGCAATCCCTCCGCAGAAAGGCCTTCTGCACCCCAAGGCAAGGGGAAACAAAAGGCAACAGAGTCTGTTGTGGACTTGGGTGAATCCTCCGATGAAAACGGTACAATTATTTCGCTTTTAAATAGCTTGCCAATTCCCTGTCACTTGTTTGACGGGGAGGGCAACTTTACGTATACTCCAAATCTAGGGCCAGACTTCTTCGTGCCAAATAGTGAGTGTGTGACTAATAAAGTCAATAGTATAGCGACCAGTAGTTGTAGCTCGGGTATTAAAATTTGTGACCTCTTTTCTGTTTTATCAAGAGTTTCTATCCGCCTTTCTCTTATCATTTGCATATGTTCATTTGTACGCAGATATGGCCGCTCCCAATGTCTTCGATTTGTATCAGACTGAGGAGGAGGTGGAGGTCCCTTTGGTTCGACGAAAGATGTCCAGGAGGCATAACAGCGAATCGAGCCAAGGGCCTCCTGCTAAGAAGGGTCAAACAGAAGATCCTTCCAAGGATGAGCCAACTGGGCAAAATTTTGTCCACCCTTTGACTCTTGTCGAGAAGGAAACCCCGCCTGCTATGATGAATCCTCCATCTGCAGCCGCTAAGGAACAATCCCAGCCGGCCGAAGCTCCTGGGGCCAAACTTTGGAACCGCGCCTTGCGAGCAGCCAAGGACCGCCTTGCACACATCGTGATGTATGACCGCTGCAAGGATGTGATGGCTGAGGCAGAGAAAATGGGGGTCGACCAGATTCTGAACAGGGCCCTAAACGAAATGGCTAGCGTAAGCATTTTTTTTATCTCTTTGGCTTTCGTCTTTTCTTCTTTGTATCAGACTCTTACTTTATCCTTTGTCCTCAGGCTTTGCTGACTAAAACCGCTGCTCGTACTCGTGCCTAAGCTACCATCGACCAGGCTCAGGCAAAGGCCATCGAGAGGTAGCAGGTGAAAGCCGCTGAGGAGCTTCAGGCTGCAGAAGCCAGGCATGTGGGGGAGTTGGAGGTGGTCACCAGTAGAAGGATGCTGCGGTGGCAAAGCTGGCGAAGGCTGAGGCTTCCAAGGCAGCCATGAAGAAGCAGAGGGATGAATACCAGGATTCCAGTTGAGTCCAATATCGCGAAGGCAAGAGACTCAAAGAGGAGCTTCTTGCTAAGGACAAGGCCATAGTTGTCCTTGAGAGCCAAATAGAGCAGCTGAAGCTTACCAATGCCAAAGATCTGGAAAGGTACAAGAATGCAACGCTTCGGTGTTTTTATGACTTCTGGAAACACAACCAGGATGCCAACTTTGACTACTTTCCAGAAGATGCCAGGAATGTTGAGCTGGCCCGCTGCACTGCTCGATTGGCTGAAGAAGAGGAAAGAGCAAGGATCCCCGCTTCCCCAAGCATCGCTGGCACAGAGGAAGGAGGAGTCGTTGAGGATATGACCAATCAGAATGTTGATAAAGACCCTCCTGCTCCTAATGCTTCTTGAACTTTTTATTTTTTCTTTCTTTAATTACACGACCTACGGGTCGTGATGTAAAGACTATATATTTTTTTGAATTTGCTGCATGGGCAGCAAACTTTCCTTTTATTTGAACAATTACATCCAAGCAGTGATGCTTGCGGTGTAAAACACTGCATTATAATGTTATAATATTTTCATTTACTATAACATCTATCCGTATGACCGAACTTAGCATAGTACTTTGGTTTGATTTAACAAAATATAAAATTTGAAAAATACTCTAAGTACCGTAGTATGCTTTCACTTATTTTGTTCATGTGTTTACATACCTTTTGGTATGCTTTGCTATCGATGTACCTTATATGCCCCCCAAGTGATCGAGGAGTTTTAGGTTCTTGGTCACTTGCCTTGACCACAACCTGTTCGAACATTTCAGCTCGGCTGGAAACGTAATACTTGTAATACAGCAAAACAACACACGTAATGAACAAATACTTGTAAAAATAAATTTACAAAAGTTGGCAAGAATGACTGGCTGCGCACAGTCCCTTATAATCTCGTATTAAAAATGGACTAAACATGTCTTTACGAGTGATCCAAAAAAAGGATCTTACATTTATAAGCGATTAGCCATACAACGTGGCTAACCCTTTTTGTAAAACTTGTAAAAAGTAAAATTTTAATACAAGCCAGTCCTTTAAAAAGGACTGTTCACTGATAATACTTGCGCAGGTGTTCTCCATTCCAATAACGTGGAACGAGATCTCCGTTTAGGCGTGCAAGTTAGTAGGTGCCCGGGTGAAGGACTTCTTCAATCTGGTAAGGTCCTTCCCAATTAGGTTCGAGTACTCCAGCATCGGGGTCGCTGGTATTCAAGAAAACTCGTCGCAAAACCAAGTCACCGACGTTGAATTTCCTTTCTTTTACTTTCGAGTTAAAGTACCGGGCGACCTTTTGCTGGTACGCAGCAACTCGGAGTTGGGCTTTCTCTCGTATTTCATCAATTGAGTCTAGGGACTCCATCATCAGTTGGCTGTTCTGGTCCTGGTCGTATGCTATGCGTCGATGTGAGGGGGGATCTAACTCGACAGGTAACATGGCCTCATATCCGTAGGCTAAGGAAAATGGGGTATGACCTGTCGCTGTTCGGTGAGATGTTCTATATGACCAGAGGACTTCAGGCAGCTGCTCTGGCCATGCTCCTTTAGCGTCTTCAAGCCTCTTCTTCAGGGTGTCCTTAAGAGTTTTATTCACGGCCTCTACTTGCCCGTTTGCTTGTGGATGCGCAACTGAAGTTGATAATCCCGTGCCTTTTGTAGAAGTCGGTGAATAAGTCGCTGTCAAATTGGGTTCCGTTATCTGAAACAATCTTTCGGGGCAAACCATACCGGCAAACATTGTTCTTGATAACGAAGTCAAGAAATTTTTTGGTCGTTATGGTAGCGAGTGGTTCAGCTTCGGCCCATTTGGTGAAGTAGTCAACTGCCACAACTGCGTATTTCACTCCACCCTTTCCCGTTGGCAGGGATCCAATTAAGTCTATCCCCCATACTGCAAAAGGCCACGGACTCTGCATCTGTTTCAACTCGTTTGGAGCTGCTCGTGGAATTTTGGAGAACCATTGACATTTATCGCATTTTCATACAAACACCATTGAATCTTCGTTCATATTCGGCCAGAAGTAGCCTTGCCTTAGAATCTTTTTTGCCAAACTCTGCCCCCCAGTGTGATCCCCGCAGAAGCCTTCATGCACCTCTTCCATTAGTTCCTTAGCTTTTTCTGGTGTAACGCATCTGAGTAGTGGCATTGAATACCCTCTCCTGTACATAACACCATCGACCAGTATGTACCTAGCAGCCTGCCTTTGTAGAGTTCTGGCTTTGTTTCTATCTGTTGGTAGCACACCATTTGTCAGATACTCCAAGTAAGGTGCCATCCATGTATCCTCCATTCGGATTTCCATACTGGCTTCAATTGCTTGTATGCTTGGCTCACTCAATCTTTCTACTGGCACAATGTTCAAAGTGTCAACATCTTTCGCGCTCGCGAGTTTGGCTAAGGCGTCTGCGTTCGAATTCTGATCCCGCAGTATTTGCTGGAGGGTATACTTCGTGAACTGGGCTAGCAGGTCTTTGGTTTTGTTTAAGTAGGCCACCATTTTTAGACCTCGTGCCTGATATTCCCCCAGAACTTGATTCACTACCAGGTGTGAATCACTGTAAATATCAAGCGTCTTTATGTTCATGTCCTTCGCCATTCTCAACCCAGCGAGGAGTGCTTCGTATTCGACTTCATTATTTGACGCAGTGAAATCGATGCCCTTCTGGCGTTATCAATATCACTCCCGCTCCTGCGTGAGATTCGTTAGACGATCCATCCATGAATAACTTCCACGAAGGAGCTTCATCTTGAGGCTCAGGCACACTAGGCTGTTCGCACTGCTCGCTGTCTGGGAGTTCGGTGAACTCTGAAATAAGATCAGCCAAGACTTGTCCCATTACTGCTGCTCACGATGAATATGTGATATCGAACTGCCTAGTTCAATTGCCCATTTTAATAAGCGCCCAGCCGCCTCTGGTTTTTGGAGGACTTGTCGAAAGGGCTTCCTTGAGGCTAGGATTAAGCAATATGCTAACCTTTCGATGGGTGGATATCTCAGTTCTGCCCCGATCAGCCGCTTGCTTACATAGTAAACCGCTTTTTGTACGCCTTCTTCCACACGTACTAGTACCGCACTAGCAGCAACTTCAGTGATCGCCAGGTAAATGAACAAAGTTTCTCCTTCGATTGGATTTGATAAAATGGGAGGCTGTGCCATATGGGCCTTTAAGGCCTGAAAAGCTTGCTCACAGTCCTCCGTCCATTCGAACTTCTTATTGCCCCTACGTAGATTGAAAAAAGGGATGCATTTGTCTGTTGATTTTGAAATAAATCTACTTAGGGTTGCAATCCTCTCGGTTAAACTTTGTACATCTTTGATCTTTTCTGGCGATTTCATGTCGATCAGGGCTTTTATCTTGTCGGGGTTGGCCTCGATTCCTCTTGAATTTACAATGAACCCCAAAAGCTTCCCTGATCCAACTCTGAAGGAACATTTGAGAGGATTTAGTTTCATCTGGTATTTTTTCAATACATCAAAACATTCTTGTAAATCCTTCACATGTCCTTCTGCCTTTTTAGACTTTACCAGCATGTCGTCCACATATACCTCCATGTTTACTCCGATCAAATCTTTAAACATGTGGTTAACTAACCGCTGGTAAGTCGCACCTGCGTTTTTCAGTGCGAAGGGCATTACTTTATAACAATATAAGCCCGTATCAGTCCGAAAGCTGGTGTGGTCCTCGTCAGGGGGATGCATGCTAATCTGATTGTAGCCCGAATATGCATCCATGAAGGAGAGGATCTCGTGTCATGCAGTAGCATCGACCAACTGGTCGATTCTTGGGAGTGGGAAGCAATCCTTTGGGCAGGCTTTATTGAGGTCTGTAAAATCCACACAGGTTTTCCATTTGCCATTAGGCTTGGGAACCAGCACTGGATTGGAGACCCACGATGGATAAAATGCCACCCTAATGAACCCATTCTCCTTTAATCTCTCAACTTCTTCTTTTAAGGCTCTCGATCGATCTTTATCGAGCAGCCTTCTTTTTTGTTGGACGGGCGGAAAAGTCTTGTCTATGTTCAGGACATGGCTGAGAACTGCAAGGTCTATCCCAGCCATGTCTTTGTACGACCAGGCAAAGACTTCCTGGTTCTTCTGCAAAAATTCCACCAGTGCATGCTTCGTGGTTGGTTCTAGGTTTTTCCTGACCTTCACGACTCTGGTCGGGTCTTTTTCGTCGAGCTGGACCTCTTCTAGGTCCTCGATGGGTCCAACGTTCTCTTCAAAATCCCCAAAGCGAGGATCTAAATCTCTATCCTCACTTTGGGCAACACCCTATTTGGCGACCTCATCACCGGATTGGGCTTGTGTATCAATTTCCATCTGCAACTTATTTGAGGTAGTGCTTTTTGATGTTCCCCTTTTCGCCTTCATGACTGAGGCGTTGTAGCACTCTCTGGCTTCCTTCTGGTTTCCCAACACTCGTCCTACCCCTGCGTCTGTTGGGAATTTCATGGCTAAGTGCCACATATAGGTGACGACCCGTAGATCGACCAGTATAGGCCTTCCAATGACGGCATTGTACGCCGAAGGACAATCCACTACTATAAAAGTAGCGAGTAATGTCCTGGTAGCAGGCATTGTACCTGCTGTCACTGGTAGTCTAATTGATTCGGCGGGGGCAAGTCCCTTACTAGAGAAGCCGTATATTGTCTGGTTGCAGGGCTCCAGGTCCTTAACGGACAACTTCATGCGTTCCAGCGAAGACTTATACACGATATTCACCGAACTTCCTGTATCGACCAACACTCTCTTCACCATCATGTTGGCCATTCGGACATCCACGACCAGCGGATTAGAATGTGGGAACCGGACATGTTGGGCATCGCTATCAGAGAAGGTTATCTCACCTTCTTCTGATCGAGCCTATTTCGGCGCGCGGTCCTCCACAGCCATCATTTCGATGTCCTGGTCATGGCGCAGAGTCCGAGCGTATCGTTCTCTGGCCTTTCCGCTGTTTCCTGCGAGGTGCGGGCCTCCACAGATGGTTAATAATGTACCAGTCACGGGGGTAGGCTACAAAGGTGGCGAGCGTTGATGCGTAGCCGCCTGCTCGTTGCCACCCAGAGCTTCTCGCTGGGAATTTCCCGAGGCCCGTATGTATCTTCTCAAGTGTCCTTGTTTAATAAGGAACTCGATTATATCCTTCAGCTGGTTGCATTCATTTGTGTCATGTCTGTAGTCGTTATGATAACGACAGAACTTGGTAGTGTCTTTTTTCGAAATATCTTTTCGAATGGGGGCAAGCTTCTTATAAGGCACACTGGAACTCGTGGCCTGATAAACCTCTCCCTGAGACTCTACAAGGGCAATATAGTTAGTGAACCGAGGTTCATAACGGTTGCCCTTGGCTTGTTTATTGTCAGAGGTGGAAGGCTCATTGTGTGGCCATTTTCCACCATTCTTTCCATTGCCGTTACCGTTCCCGTTGCTCTTGCCGTTGCCGTTAGGCTTAGACCCATTGGCGGCTTTGGCGGGCTCGGCAACCTTCTTATCCTTGCATGGATGTTTTCCATCGTCTGCAATGGCATCTTCGAGCTTGATGTAACGATCAGCCCGGTCCAAGAATTCCTGGGTAGTTCTAATCCCATCTTTTCGGAGACTTTTCCAGAGAGGGGTGCGACGCTTAACCCCTGCTGTTATGGCCATCATTTTGCCTTCGTCCCCCACTGTTTTTGCTCCAGCTGCTACTCGCATAAAGCGCTGGATGTATTCCTTTAGTGGTTCTCCATCCTGCTGGCGTATTTCAACCAGCTGGTTTGCCTTGGTCGGATGCACTCGACCTGCGTAGAACTGTCCGTAGAACTCCCTTACGAACATCTCCCAGGAAACTATGCTTGCAGGAGGGAACTTGAAAAACCACTCCTGCGCGGCATCAGAAAGTGTTGCAGGGAAGATCCTGCACCGAGCATCTTCGGACACTTTCTGAATGTCCATTTGTATCTCAAACTTATTGACGTGAGACACTGGGTCACCGTACCCATCAAAGTTCGGAAGCGTAGGCATTTTAAACTTGCTAGGAGTTTCTGCCATAGCTATCCTTTGGACGAAAGGAGTGCCTTTCCTTCTGTCGTGGTCAATGTAAGATGTTCTTCCCCCGACCAATTGTTGCACCGCCTGGTTGAGGGCATCTATCTGAGCCTGCACTGCGATAGGAATCACTGTGGCCCCTGCAGCTGGGGGGATGTTCTCGCCATGTCTCTCACGGTGATCATTGAGCACATCTCTTAAGTCCTCGTCTCTTCTCCGCTGCTCGCTAGATCCGAGCCTGTTGAAGACGTTATTTTTCCTGGGTTGCCCCCTAGCGTCCCGTCTGCCGGGTTGGTCATCTTGAGGTGGCTGATTCCTGTTTTCACCTCTTTCGTCATTCCTCCGACCGACATTTTCTCTGCCGGAATCGGCTTCATCATAACCATTGCCATCTCTGAATCGCGATTGGCTATGACGGGATCGACTGTTTCCTCGATTTCCCTCTCGGGCTGAAACGTCCCAAGCGTTAGAGGGTGGCCTGCGTTGGTCGTTAGGTCCCCGTGCATTATCATACCGTGGGGGACCTCAGACTGCAGAGCTCAACTATGAGTTCCTCCTGTTACCAGGAGGATGTTGCCCTCTGTTCGGAAGGTTCGGCTCGTCGCCCCTATGGCGTCTAGGACTGCGAGGTTGATGCCTGGTCCTATTCTGCCTCTCATGCGGGGGATTGTCGCGATCAGCTTGGGATGGAGGCTGTGCCTCAGGGTCCAGTGGGACATCGTCATGGGGCACCTGAGGCTGTTCGGGCCTTTGCGGACTCAAGGGTTGGATAGGTGGGCTAGGATTAGGACCCCTTTGCGTCGGCCTATTTGGAGGCTAATCAGGCTGCGAGGCAGGTGCAGCTTGATTCCTAGCCAATTGCAAGGCTACCTCGAGGGCTGCCATGGCTTCGCTCTGGTGACGGTCCATCTCCGCTTGCCTCTCGCTTAACTCCAAGCGCTACCGTTCAATTTCCTGCTGCTGCCGTGCCATGATTTCGGCAACACTTTCTTGGCTGGCCCTCAGATTGGCCAGCTCTTCGTGCAACGCCCCTAGAGTACTTTTTAACGTCGCGTCATCCATTTCTTCCTCCTCAAAGTCCAAATGTGGCTCATCCTTAGCCACGTTTGCAGGAGGAGAAGGAGGCGGGTTTGATGGTGCAGCGGCGGTTGCCTGTACAGTTTTCCTTGCAGTTTTCGCCATTGGTTTTCTCAACGGTGATATATCAAGCTCTCAATGAAAGCACCAAAGTGTTGACCCTGATTTTGGGAAACTGACACGGAGTCAAAATACGCTTGACGTGGATGAATGCGTTGAAAAGAACGTGATGACGAAAATAATAAGAACACGATATTTTATAGTGGTTCGGCCCCAGGATCTGGTAATAACCTACGTCCACTTAGATTGTTATTGATATAAAATCAAAGGGAGTGATCAAAGAACTAGGGTTCAATGAGTTTCACCAACCTCTGAAGAACAAGACAATATCTCAAATAGAATCTATCTAGTCTCAGATCATTCGAAAGCCAAAAGTCCCTTCCTTGAGCTATCTTTCTCTATTTATAGGCTCAAGGGGGATTACATGAATTTGTTACAGATATTCTCTCCTAAATAATCGGATACTCAGACGATTGTGGGAGTCAATTTTGGGATTTACAAAGATCTTTATAGAAACATCATGAAGCATGCAGAACCTGCGACCAAGCTGGTCGCAGGTAAGCTTTGGCTGCCTACTGCTTATAATTTGTCTTCTGGTTGATACCCTAGCAGAGTTCCTCCAAGTGTCAGCCACGTGTCCGAGAATCACTTGCCACGTCATCCATGCTAGTTTTTCGGATAACACCAATGAACAAAGTTAGTCCCATCAAATCTATCCAATCTAACAAAGTCTTGAGTAATCAATTTCAATGCTGAAAAAGAGTTTGATTCTTTCATGATATGCTATCTCAGATTATAGAGTATTAGAATGTTGGGGGAGAGTGTGATAACACCACCTCAAGAAATAAAATCTACATAAAATTTGGATTCACAAATACTTAAAAAAGATTGAGAAAGAACATGCAAACCTAAGTAGAACAATGGTGTTCTCAACTTTGATGAAGCTTTAAAACCCTAGGCAAGACCACCACTTTGAGAAAATCCCTTGAGCAAACCAAACACAAATCAAGGCTTATACACATTGTGAAATGCTGTCCTAATACTCTATTTCCCATCCACCGTGGATGCTTGAGGCCTTCTCTTGAGGATATGAGGATTGAGATTGAACAAGCCTTCAACTCTCAAAGTCAAGCACTTTCTTGGAGAGTTCTTGGAGAAAACTAGAGATTCTTGGAGCTAGAGAGAGAGAGAGAGAGGGTAGAGAGAGATTGGAGAGAGTGATCAAGTCTTCCAAAATATTATTTTGACCCTTATATAGAGTAGGCACCGTTATTAGGTCTAACTAATATGATTAGACTTGAAAAACACGTCATTATGAGAATTTTACGATATTTCACGTAATACAGTAGGTGACGCATCTCTTACATGCAGGAGATGCATTGCCTATTAGGGTTTCTTGAAACCCTAGGTTTCAGGCAATGTTTCACCTCCTGGGTGGTGACGTATCGCCACCCTCTCTGACTTTGGACACTTCAAAAGGTCCCAAAAATGCTCTAAATGTCACCAAAATTTTTGGGAACCCTTAGATGCTCTCATGTATCACTTTGGACCCAAAATTTCATTTTATAAGTGCCTAAAATTGAAGCTCAAATTTCACATCTTCATTATGTGAATTTTACGAAGTGTTTATACATTGCTTTAAGGGTCTTGATGGGTCCTTGCTTTATGTTGGATAAGGCATTGACCTAGAAGTTCACCTTTCGAGCGACTATGAATTCTCTTTAGAAGGAACTGGAGAGTTGTTGCCAGGAGTGGATGGAACCTGGCCGATGCTTCTTGAACCACTCGTTTGCTGGTCCCGTCAGGGTTAATGAGAAAACGTGGCAGTTAGCGTCGGTAGGATTTTTTCCTCCATTGTAGGGAGTGATGTCTAACATCTTGAAGCCTCGAGGCAATGGGGCTTCTACAATGTGAGGAGCGCAAAACTTCCCATCTTCATCCTCCAAGTCAGAGTCATGACCTTGTCTCCGGGACATCTTAAGAATTATTCTCTTCAAACTCTCCAACTATGCACGGAGAGGGTCGTGATCTTGATTGACACTCTGTGTTGGGTGTTCTCTCCTCTGAGCATTAAGATCATCTCGGAGGTCTGACTGTTGTCGTCTCCTGTGGTTGTCCTCAGGAGCTATTTTGTTCATTCGAGCGTTCAGGTCATCCTGCAAATCAGGTTGGACGTGGTGGCGACCACTGTCCTTGGGGTATCTCACTTCGGTCTCCCCCTCAAATTCAATGTATTCATTGTTAACTGAGACATTGATTCATCATCCTCAGTTGGTATAGATATTTCTCCTATTGGCCTCTAGCCAGGAATTCTCAGAGGCTAGCGAGGTGCTTGTGGGACACCACCTCCAGGCCTAATGCATTCTGTCGCACCGCACATGGGCAGAATACTCTGGGCTCCTTGGATCCTTGCAGCTTGGTGGTGTCCTCAGGCACCATCCCTCTAATTATCGTTGGCCTTTCTATGAGCCTGAATGGGCTCGAAAACCCGACGAGGTCTTTTACAGTGGGAGGGCTCTTCATCAACCTCCCCTTTGCCACGATCCTGTGCAGCTTTAGCTCCAGCTGGGTGCACGGGTGGCACACCAGCTGATGGATCTTGCACCATGTCAGCGAGGTGCTTGAGAGGCACCCACTGGCAGAGCATGTGGCACTCTAGCTTGGTAGGTGGCACGCCAGCTTGCTGCCTAGGTGGTACTTTGCCATGGGGATCTAGTTGTAGCCCTTGAGTCGCCAAAGTGGCCCTCTTGGCATTAACCATCTACTGCAGGGCGGCTATATTCCCTTCTTGGGATTCATTTTTTGCTACTAAGAGGAGATTTGGCCATTGAGGGCCACCACTTCTGGTGGCTCCTCCGTGTAAAAGGACTGAGAGTAGTCACTCTCGTAGTACTTGCCATCCTCGTCGTTGTAAGCAACATTCTCGTCGTAATTTTCCTAGGCCACCTCCGGGTCTGCTGGCAGAGGTGGTCGACTAGGCTCTCCTCCCTTAGCGATGGTGGGAGGAGAACATCGTCAGGCGTGTTTCTTCTGGTGGTCACCATTGTTGAATCTTCAAGCCTTCAATGAAAGCACCTAAATGTTGACTGCCTTTTTCGGTATCAACTAAATAAAAGAAAATGCAGTAAGAAGACACAAGTTTTATGTGGTTCATGTTATTAATTAACCCTAGTCCATGAGTCTATTGTATTAGGATTAGGGGAAGCTTGAAGGTTTCAAGCTTCTATGGGGTTCAGGCAGCTATTTTCAGTGCTCTGAATACAAAAATTTGGGATCCTTTGCAATGGGTGTCCTAGCCCTATCTATAGTGGTTGAGGACAATCCCTGAACGAGGATTTACTATAACACATTTCTAATTAATTGGGGTCTAAATGCTAGTTATTACACATTTTCTAATGAAATTGGTGGTGGGCCCATACATATCACACAGGGCCCATTTCTAAGGTTGAATCCCACAAACTTCTGGGGAGACACACTCCTGACAGTGTCAGCGGGTCGCTGAACATTTTCCTACATTGAGTGGCGCATTGGGACATGCTGCTTGTCGCCTGTATGGACTCGACACCATGACTTGAAGGAATGATAGCTTTGTTAGAAGACTTCTTGTGGTCCAGGGTCACTGTGACTTACATCTGGCGCTTCCCTCCAGGCCCCGAGGACAACTCCTCCATGCCTGGAGGACTAGAAGAGCATGAAATTGGGAGGACTATGATAATGGTCCTCGAAACGTAATACCCTTGAGGACATTCATCTGTGGAAACAGATCATAACTTACTTGGAAAGGCATACCTTCCAAGCAGCTCTAGGCAAGCTCTGGGCTTTATTAACTCCCGTGGAGTTTAATTACTTCTCTAACGATTGCCACATGCAATTGGGGAAAACAAGGACAACAAAAGTATTATCAATAATTGGGTCCATTCTAAGTCTAGTTTATGTTGCAAGGCTTATTTATAAAATACTTTTCCTTTGATTTAATAAAATAATAGTTCCTGTGTAGTTTAAACACGATATAAAAATTCTTCTCAATTTTTGTATAAGCTCACTATGTAAAAGCGACCTAGAATATTCATAAATTCTAATCCCTTGGTGGGCATAAACCTTTGATAGTAAGTCAAGTCTTTGAAATTTTTTGTAACTTAGAATTCGAAAATTTTGTGGCTTATTAAAGCTCAAGTTTTCAAATGAAAACAATTTTGAATATAAACTAAGTTAAGCAATAAAATTCAAATAAAAAAGGAAAAAAACCCCTAGACTAAACCATGTACGAGGCCTCAATACTAACAAGTATGCTATTAACTAGTTAAAATCATGGATATGACCAGGTTCGAGACCTAAAAAATAATTGGTTTGCTATCAAGCACATGCCCCGATCTAAAGCAACCCCCTATAACTATGCATGTGTATAAAAATTTAAAAGGTTTAAAAACACAATAATAGAAGGGAAATGTATAAAGATCAAAGTTAGGTCAATATAAAACTAGGACAAATAACCTCGAATAGAGCCATTTAGGCTAATTGTCTCAGCCTAAAAGGCTTGATTACAAGGGATAAAAGGATATCCTCAACCAAAAAAAAAAACATATGTAAAATATACAAATGGACGAGGTCCTAATATCTGCGCTCCAAAAACTTTCTCACGAGAAGAAATCTCATCCTTCGCATCCTCTTCGCCAACTCTCGAGGTCTTGTCCACCGTTTGAGTTGCCTCATTTGCTAGCTGGTCATGGAATTTGGCACGATACTACCCCCAGAGCTCATCATCAAGGAAGGAGAAGTCACCTTCCTATTTGAAGCACAAAACCTTGTAAAACATCTTCTCGATGGACTCTATGAGGTGGGCTCCAGCTCCGTTGACCTTTAGTTGGAGCTCTTCGACCTTTCCCTGAAACTGGCCGCGGCTCTAAATCACCTCCATGGCTTGCGCCTTGGAAATTTTCTCGTTGTTATAGGAGGTCTCGAGGTCCATCTCAAGCTGCTAAATCCTCTCACTGCCCTTGATCACCTCAAGGGCTTGCGCCTTGAGCTACTGGAGTTTTTCGCGAGTTTGCTCCAACATCCTAGAGGTGGCATCATCGATCTACCGACACCGGTCTTTGACCTCCTTCAACTCCTTCTTAGATCACTCTGTAGTAGCAAGGGCAAAGCGAATTCAATCTCCAGCCTAGATCTGAGCAAAATATGACTGCCATAAAACATACGAGAAGAGTTAGATCATGGAAAATATGGAATAAACCCCAAGAAAACAGAATAAAGAAACTTACAGTCAGTAGCATGCCCAGAGCATAGTCAATCATGACTGCAACGATCTCTCCCTCAATTATCTCCATCTCCTTGACGGAGAGCTGATTGAGGTGTGCAACCACCTGGCTGGTTAGGGTTTAGAATGGAGCCCAAAGATGGTTAGGATATTTGCCCACCTTAACATGAAGAGCTAGGAAGGAGACATGCGGAGCTGCTTGAATGGCTTGAGGAGCTGTAGGGTTAGTCACCTAGAGAGCTGGGGGAGGAGCTTTTTTGGTCAACACCGTAGTAGCTCGCAGATAGGAAGGAGTGGTCTCCTTGGCCTTAGTATAAGTTCTCGTGGAAGCTCTAGCTCCGAAAGCACCCTTCTTCAGAACCCACTGTCTTTTGACAGTGGGACTAGAACCTGATAGGGCACTGGCAAGGTCCATGCCGTCTTCTGCAAAATGGTAAAGAGAGAGTTAGATAGATTCCAATTAAACTTTAAAAAAAAGTAAAAGAAAAAAATCCTACCCTCCAAGCTAGGGGAGGAGACTACAATAATTAGTTCCGGATTGGGGGCTAGTTTAGTTACTTGGGGAACCTCTAACTCCTGAACAATAGGAGGTGGGGGAGACTCTAACGAAACTATGTCAGGCGCTCTTTCAGACCCAAGCTCTTCATCCGAGGTCAGATCATACTCTGTCTGCCTAGTGACTTGGAAAAAGGTTCCTAAATCTAGACGATACCTAGGTCAAATGTTCATCCCACATTGCTCAAAAAACATATGCCTAATGTGCAAAGTATTATCTATAACTATGGTCATTTTGGGAAGGCAAAAATCGTGGCGAGGCCAGGAGGTCGACTTATTGTTGAAGAGTGACGTCCTTATCTGGGTCTCGTGATGTCTAGTCACAACCTTCCTTGGATCATGGAAAACTAACATATAGATGGTAGAGGCTCGATTAATATCATTATCATTGTTACCTTGGCCAGAGGAGCTGGCTGCTGCCCCTAACTCTGCCCGACTTGGGTCACTATCTAGATCGCCCCTGGAAGGGCGTATACGCACCAAGGGTGTGGCCTCTTCCTCTTCCTCTTCTATAATGGCCAGAGGCCTCTTCCTGGGAGGACCAAGAGGTTTCAGGGACAGAGATTGGCCTTCCTTTATTAGCCAGCATGTTGGCATTGGTTATTACTACTTGCCATTATTTTTCTGCTGTAGGAGCAGAGGCTAGGGTCTGGTATTGATTCTAACAGACCAAGGAAGCTTCGAACCTCTGGTAAATCGCTGCACAAAAAAGTAATGCCATCAGAATAAGAAAATACTATTAAGCATGTAAACTTTAACAAAGCCAAGACAAAAGATACTTACGAGGTCGGTTGAAATAATGGTACTCGCAGGTCCTAAACCCGTTCAATATAAAGAACTTGACCTTATAGTCATTTGGATGGCTAGGGAGATCGATGATGCTGGCGATCTTCAGGAATTTGGTGAGGTAGTAGAAACCATCACCTTTGGTTCTGGTGTCCGGATTGGCCTTAAGGCAAAAGAAGTACAGGATGTCTTCAAGAGTGGGTCCTCCCACTCTCTCTTAAGCAACAAATATTTAACCCTCGCAAGGAGGTGATAGGTATTGGGGGGAAGCTAAAAAAAAAAGCTAACTTCACAAAATTAAGGAAGTTCGAAAAATATGAACTCAACAGGAGGAAAGCGCCTGCCTTTAGGTGCTCGTTGCTCCATGCCCCAAAGTTGTCCTAAGCACAGATCACATATAGAACTTTGAGTCCATCGAAATCCCATGGCCCCTCATTATCTTTTTTACTTGGGGCATCAAAGTTATTTGAGAGGCTATATTCTCGACCTTGTAAAAACTATTCGCATTAACCTCGATCTCCATCTCCACCCCTGGCCCAAAGTGGTGGATAGGGGTTTCTGAGACCTGGCAGCCCCCGCTATACTCTTGTTCTTTTGGTTGCTCATTTTTATGGATAGTTAAGCTCGCATGAGAACAAAACAAAGTTAACTATTAGTAACCTAGGGCAAGGATCACAGAAGTCAGGAAAGCTAGTCATGATTAGTAAATCAGAGGAAGGTCCAGGGAGAACCTGACCTAAGGCTTAAATGTTGCATTTCATGAACTAAAGGCTCTACGAGCTAAAGAGGAGTAAATACCTGTATACATGGATCCAAGCGTGCTCCCAAGTCATGTGCCCTAATATCGAAAAATGTTGTCACGTCAAAAATTGCTTTTCAGAAATCTGTTTGCGGAAGCAGATTTAATGCAAAACCGCTTAAGCTACCCAGTTTTAAGGTCAGAAACCTAAAATTTTGGCCTAAACTGCAATTCATACAACCCTCAAGAACCCACAAAATGCCCAAAATTTTTGCTCATCTTCATCACTCACTCAAGCACTTTGGGTTCAATGAAAGTATATTATCCATTCTTCCCTCATGAAAAGAGGGCGTATAGGCTCAACCAAAGCCATTTGCATGGCCACAATGGAAAAATACATACAAACTTCACAAGCATACAAAAACCTGTCAAATAAGTTTGAAAAAAATACTTACATGTTTTTGATCGAAGAAAGCTGGAAGGATCGAAAAGGTTGAGGAAATGCAGAAAACTGATTCAGAAAAGAAATCACCATAAAGCTTGAAGGTTTCAGAGAAGAAGAGAAAAATGCAAACTTTTCGAATGCAAATATGGTGAGGATCAAATTCCATGACCCTATATATAGATCAGACCTGAGATATAATTAGAGTCGTATGATCACGGTAGGTTGAGATCAAAGGGCTAGAATTGAATAGACAAAACGACGACAAAAAAGTTGACAAACAAACTGTCACTATACTCGAAACCTGAACAGATGTCTATAAAAATAAAACACGTGCCTTGTACTCAAGTGGGTAGGTGGGCACATTCCCCATGGCAGAAGTAGAAAAGCCCCTACTATGTGCTAGGTATAGGAATGACGTCATATAGGAGCAGGGACTTGGGGGGCGAATGTTGTACCTAAAATACACAAGCTGGCGTGTTTTGGTTTGCGGTACAGCTGGAAAGCACTTAATATGGTTATCCATATTTTGAGAACGTGGTATAAGTTCTAAAAGAGGTAGCTCAGGTCAATCCCAAGTTGACAAGACATCAAGGAGACCGTCTAGCTATATCTTCAGGTACTACAAGCATAGCTCAAGCGTCTTAATGCTTAGATCAGTTTAGCCTAGAAACCTATAGCTCACATGGTGTGCATCTAGCTCACTGCCGACGCATGGAATACATTGGCTTCAATTCCTAAAGACTCAGAGACTTTATATGCGTAATTAATATCCTGTAACCCTTATCTGATAAATGTGTGATATCAGACAATCAATGCATTTAAGGTATTTATTTGTATGTTTGGGAAGTTACCTATTCTCATAAGTTACCCAATATTGAATGTCACTCGAATTTTTCCAATGAACCCATACAAATAGAGATGGAATGGGCTGGTAAAAGGACCGAATTTTGTATGCAAAAACTTTACCAAAATTGTCTTAAACAATTTTTTTTAGAGATCCTAAATAGAATAACATAGACACATGGATTACGTGAATTTTAATCATTGAACCACGTAAAAGCTCTTGTGTGATATTTACTTATAGTTTCCTAAAAAGCCTATTTATTCATTTTCGAACTTCTTAGTCTACTGTTGGCAAAAAACTGCATCAACAATCTTCATATTGCTATTTTTTCCACGTACTGATTTTTTTGAGAGTTTAGTTTAGGTGTTCGTTCCTCGCAAGAAGAACAATTTGGCTTGCCAGTGTTATTGGTACTGAAAAAAATTTAATAGGTTAGTTATTTCATGGTATCTCTCTGGGATTTTGGGGTTGAATCAACAAATTAGGCCATTTTTAGGGTAATTTCTAGGTTTCTGACCCTAAAACTGGGTAACTTAGAGGCTATGTTTCCTGAGCGGTTTTACAAAACTACTTTCCAAAACCAAATTTCTAATGCGCGAATTTCTGGGTGACACTACTTCCTGAGATTAGGGCGCGTGAATTAGGGGCACACGTGAATTCAAGTGCACGAGTTCCATACCTATTTTAAGTCATAAAAGTCATCCCATCTTGTAGGATTTCCAGCTCGTAGAACTCATCCTATATTGTAGGACTTTCTAGCTCATTAAATTCATCCTATCCTGTAGGATTTTAAAGCTCGTAGAATTTGATTCCCGTCCAAATATTTAAAGGATAATTTGTTGGGATTTGTGCCCTTAAAGCGTATTTATGTATGAACGATTACTGTTAATTAAATAAAGTTAATATTTTGCACTTATATTTGTATTTAATTATACATGCCATTTATCATGAAGATAAAATATTATTGATGTGGTATTGAATTAAGTATATGTATAATGATATATATACAAGAGGATATAATTCAAAATAAGAATATAAAAATTGTCTGTAATCGCTAAATAAAGTGGGAGCTTTATTTAATAAAGATTATATGATATAATCATTTTTACTATGAGATTTGGCAAATGGACGTCAAAAAGACTTTTCTGATTGGCCACCTTGATGAAATTATCTTTATGGTACAACCATAGGGTTTCATAGAACAAGGCTAAGAGCAAAAGGTTTGCAAATTGGAAATTTCCATTTATGGACTTAAGAAAGCGTCCAGATCATGGAACATAAGATTTGACCAAGCTGTTAAATCTTATGGTTTTGATCAAAATGTTGATGAACCTTGTGTATACAAGAAAATTGACAAGGACAAAGTGGTATTTCTTGTTTTATACGTAGATGATATATTACTCCTTGGGAATGATGTGAATAAATAATCTATCGTAAAAGTATGGCTAGCCAACTGATTAGTGCTCAAAAATATCATTTTATTAGTTTTAAAGTTTGAAATTAATTAAGTTTTAATTAATATTTTCATGGATTTATTGTAATATATTTTATATTTGAAAATATTAATCTTAATTTAATTTGTGTCTAATTTTCAGGAAATACAATATATTTTGACACAAAGAAAAAGAAAGAATGAAGAATAGAAACAAATAACATTTTTAAAAGACATTTGTGGAGTAACTTAGGACCAAAACCAAGCCCAAACAGCCTAGGCCCAAGCCTTTAGCAAGTGCCCACGTTTCCACATGGCAGCTTCCCATTCGCCCAGCCAAGCCGACCCACTCCAAGCCTGCCACGCCGTTGCCACTCCCTAACCGAGACACTCCAGGCGCGGCACGTGGCCACATGCAACTGTCCCATCACCTGACGCGAGCCTACTAGACTGCCACGCTTGCTTGTTAAGCCAACCAAGGTGCGCCACATCTCCCAGCTGTCCCCCACGCCCCAACACCACCTCTACCAAGCCAACCAGCGCAGGACACGTGTTAAACGAGTCTCCCTCACCACTGTAGCATGTCTCCCACTTCCATAAGATTTTGTAGCCATTTTCCCACTCTTTTGTACAAGATTTTACACATTTTAGGTCATATTTCCACTATAATGGCATGTTTACTAATAAGTAATGAGAATCACATATGTTGTAATCATTGCCATTCATTTGTTTACTTTCATTTAGTAATAGGAATAGTTTATGGGACCCACATAAAGTTGGGAGAAAACAATAGGAATACTTCCCCTCCCATTTTCTTAGGTATTGCCATTACTAGTAATCAATTTTTATTTATTTTATTTTGTTTTTTATCATTAAAAATTAAAAGACTAATTTAGCCTAAAAAATATTATCATTTAAAAAAAAATACATTTTCTATAAGGCGCAATTTAGTCAAATTAAAGCATTTTGATTACCTTTCCTAATTATGTAAACAAAATAAAATGTTTCCGATTCCATTTCAGGTCAGTTTAGTAAACAACATAATAAAATAATAATTATGATTTTTCAATATTTTATTCCCATTCATTTCTCTTATTGATTTATTCCGATTACGATTACAATTTAATAAATGTGCCATAAATAGAGAGCCAAATGTAGGGAAAAAAAACATCCGATTGGGGAATTAAGAGTAGAGTGTAGAGTTATAGAGAAATACACTTATTTCTTATTTTTCTTTCATTTCTTTTATATTTTTTGAGTGAAAACAATGTCTATTTTTTGCTAAATTCTCTTGTGGAAAGGCTAGAGTGAAGTTCATGTTTCAAATTATATTTTTTAATATATTGATTCTCTTTTGTTCTTCATTTCTATATATTTGTTACAATTAAATTTATTTTCTTCTAATTTTTATTCTATGTTTATTGGTGTCTTTTACATAAGTCTAATCATTCTCTTCTTATGTAATTCATGCTCTTGATTTAATTTAGGATATTTGTTATATTTTATGCTTTTTACTGCATTTTGCCATTGGTATTTTATCGCTCTAAGGTATATAATATGATAGGTTTTTACAATTAGAAGTTAGTATAATTTAATTAAGAACATATTTTAAGGTAAGCTTTATTATATATGTTTTCCAACTATAATTAATGGTGTAGAATTATAGTTGAGTAGAATGAATCAATTTTATTAATATATATATATATATATATTTATATATGTTTGCATGAATGAAACTTGTGCCTTCCATTTTTTTTTTCTGATTCTAATTCTTTGATTTTGTTTATTTTTTAAAAGTTATCTTTTTAGAAGTTTCTTATTTCTAATGTACTAATTTTTCTTTTTATTTGTATTTTACCTCTCTGTGGATACGACATAGCCTGATTACTACAGTGATCACTTAGGAGTTTATTGGACGATATCAATTTTTGATGCCGCTGTCGGGGAGGTAATTTTACAATTAAAGGTTTGCACAGTGAATTATTTTTTTTAAGAAAAAAAGGGTATAATTTTTTTTAGTTCTCTTTTAATTTTTTTTCTCATTGATTTTCATTTTTAGTTTCTTTTTATTTATTCATTTTTATCATTTTTTATTTATTTATTTTTGTCATTTTTATGCCACGAAATAGAAACGCACTAGGGAGATTCGTGAGACAACAACTAGAAGCTTTAAAGAACTCTCCTAACTCGTCGTCTTCTTCCATTCGTTCACATTCACCCAATTCACCGAGACTTCCTCAACCACCCATGATGGCTCATCAAAATGAAGTCCAACCAAGAATGCTACAGGATTATTTACATCCTACGCGTACACCGACACCTTCATGCATAATGTATCCCAACAATATGCCAAATTTCGATTTCAAACCCGACATGATTAACCTCTTACCAACCTTCCATGGGTTGGAAAATGAGATTTCGTACGTGCATATACATGCATTTGAAGAGGTGGTGGCTACATTCAACAACTGAGCTGATGTCACTAACATTGTGAGATTGAATTTTTTTCCTTTCTCTCTCAAAGACAAAGCAAAAAGCTGGTTGTATTCCTTAAGGCCTAGATCTATCAAAACATGAGAAGAAATGACAAAATCATTCTTCGCCAAATATTTTCCACCCCATAAGACTATCAGCCTTAAGAGGAAAATCTCTACCTTTATCCAGAAAGACCATGAAACTTTCCATCAGGTCTGGGAGAGGTTTAGATATTTGATAAATCAATGCCCACATCATGGATACAAAAGCTGGCGTCTGATCAACTATTTCTATGACAATCTCACAACCAGACAAAGAAAATTCATACAAATGATGTGCAATGGAGAATTCCTTCAAAAAGATCCCAATGAAGCTTTTGAGTAAGTCGACGATCTTGCTGAAAAGTCCTACACATGGAATAGATTGAGTCCTATGGAGAAGCCACAATCAACCATAATCTACCAATTGAGGGAAGATGACAATGTTAAAAGCCAAATTGAATCATTGAGACAACAATTCAAGGCTTTCAAAACTCAAGAAGGTAGAGGAATCCACATGGCCGCAAAAGTAGAAACACGGGATCCATGCTTCATTTGTGGAGGGACGGAACATCAACCGCAAGAGTGCCTAACTCTTGGTGAGTTAAGATGAGGAAATGAGGAACAATGCAATGCTTTAGGGGATTACAAGAAGCCTTAATACCCTTTCTCAAGCACTTACAATCTTGGTTGGCGCAACCATCCAAATTTCAGTTTGAAGGATTCAAACCAAGCATCTGGGAGCCAATGGAGGCCTGAGTAGCAAAAACCGCCAAAAGCGTACATTTATCCTCAAAATAACATGCAGTCAAGTAATTCTCTTGAGAATACCTTGCAAATGCTTGCGCAAACATAGATATACTCAACTCAAGAGCTCAAATCTTGTCTCACACAAATGGTGGAGGAAATGAAAGACATAAAACGCCAAATGACAAAGTTAAACACTACTTTGACAACTCAAGAGTGTGGTAGACTGTTATATTATTTCATATAATATAATATTAGATTAAATAATGTGACAAAATGTGATTTGTCACACATTGTAACATATTATTGAGAGTCACAAAATTGGACACATGTGTGTGCCCAAATGTGACATATTTTGGAGTTACAAGATCAGTTACAAATTTGTAACTCCCAAATATTACCCAATAATGTGTATATTATATGTTACACATTTGAGATTGGATTTCACAAAGTCATGATGATATATGAATGTTGGAGACATGTTTTTAACTCCCAATAGGTGTTTGGAGGTTACAAAATCATGTGGGAAAGGATTTGGGACGTTTTGGAAAAATGACTTTTTTGTGCTGAAAATGGCCTGTGGCCGCGGCCACTGACTTTCAGTGGCCGCGGCCTGGGGGACAGAAGCTAGTGGCCGCGGCCACTGAAAAGTCGTGGCCGCGGCCAGTGAGGCTGACAGCCTATTTGAATTTTCAGTTTTTTCCAAATTGAACGGTTCTAACATCCCAAATAACTCCCTGTTGACGCCATTTTTCGTCAACAGTGAAAGAAGAGCACGTAAACAATAACTGATAATGGACAATTTAAATACAACAACACAAACACATGATTTTTACGTGGTTCAGCAGTTAAATCTGCTTAGTCCACGAGTCTCTGTTATTAAACTCAAGATTATCTCTGAAAATTCTTTAGCATGAATTCTTCAGAGTTTTCTCTCAAGGTTCAGTATATCCGTCCATTACAATGGTGCATGACCCCTCTATTTATAGAGAAGGCTGCAGAATACTATCCCACATATTTTGGGTAGTTACTCTTTTTGTGAATAAAATTAATGGCTTTAAATGCCTATAATCAGATATAAAAGGAAACGTCCCCTGAAGACCAGGGGACGTATAACTGACCAAATAATATCCCACGATTCTAGGGGATTTACAGTAATCAATGAGGATTACATCTCGTATGGACAACACTTATAGATATTCAAGGTGGTTATCATATATCTCCAAGGATTTAGCTTCCCAGGTTTCCCGTCATCTTTCGAGCTAGAGACATCTCCCGAGGTCACATGGCTTTCGAGATCGTATGTGCGTCGAGCTCGGGACCCCTGATTCGAGGTAATCCCTGAAGATGGATGCATCACCAGAGCTACCTTTCGAGATCATGAACGCTCCGAGGTCACCATACTCGAGGTCGTCTATTTCTTGCAGGCTCGATATTCAATCCTGGAGCATACTTCAAACCTTATGAGTCCACTTGCTGCGAATCCAACTTTCGAGGTCATATTTAACATAGCTCGAAATCTGGGTATAACATCTTTCCCCCTCAAAAGTATTTGTTCGAATCCTAAGAGAAGGAAACTTTTGAACTACTTTCTTTGAGAACTGTACCGTCATACACTTTTGAAAATGGACACGCATCAGCTGGGTATTGCTCATTTTTGGTACTTGAGTACCTTGGAAACATGCCCACGATCATCCGTCTGCCACCTTTTCGGCGCCATCTTGTCATTGATCCCCATCCGTTGGATCTAGCAAGGATTTCATTCAACGCCCCAGATTAATCCCCCTTTTTCCATCTATATATACGAGACCCCACTCTTCATCTTCTTTTTTACCTTCGTTCACCAGGAGCAAGAAAAAAGGAGAAACAGAACCAGAGACCTTCCTATAAAACTTCTCTCTCGTGCATGTTTTCTCAGCCAAAGAAACAAAGAAACCCTGGTTTGTTCGAGTCCGTGAGTTCTTATTTGCAACCTCTCCTTCAATCAACGATCTCTCTGCAATCTCCATTATTGTGTAAGTGTGCAATCTTCATTTTCCATTTTGTTATTTTTTGTTCATACTGTTCTTGCTGTGTATGTGTATATACTAGTTTACATCCTTAGCATAATATGATAGGAGGTTTCTATCCGATAGGTTCTTGTGTTTTTTTTTTTTTTACTCCCAACACAGAATTTGCATCACTGGTTCATACCCAGTTTTGATGTTTGAACAAGGTTCCTGTTTTCTGGGTTTTAAAATTTTAAGAGACGTTTCTTGTGCACCAAGATTTTGGGTAAAAAACATGGGCCTTGACAAATGCACGAAACCCAAGGCTGCCTTTTCTGGTTAATCACCACTCTTTTTTCCCTTGATTTTCGGGATTTTCAAAAAATTATCCACTCTCCTTCCTTTTTCGTGGAACGCACGTTCTGACCCTTTAATAAAGGTCTTAGTATCGAGCTTGTTTTGTTCCTAAACTCCGAGCTTGTCCTATCGAGCTCGCAATTCTTGCATGCATGGCCCTCACCATTTTTTCTTTCTCGCTAGATGTCACAGAATCTGGAAAGACGGTGGGGGTCGTTGCTGGCAATCCCTTACGAGCCAAAATCCCCGAGCCCAGAATCGTTGTTCGCTCGGAATCAATGCCGGATTTGGGAGTACGAGCTTGCACGCGAGCAAGAGGACATTCGAGCTCACTACCGCCGCCAGATAGACGAGGTCATAGAGGGGAAGAGGAGAGTTCTTCGGGAGGCCCTCTATCCGGAATCCAATTCAGGACCTAGGCCGATTCCCCTCGACCCTGCACTAAAGGTCACCGTCGCATATCATCCAGGAGAGCTCCAATTTTCACTGATGGGGGAACCTTCTTCCTTACAGCCGATGAGAGAAATGTTTGAGGCCGAGCACTATTGGAACTCGGTTACCACAACTAGTCAGATAACTGACATCCTGGCTTTCCATGGCCTTAGCCTGTCAGGCTCCTTGAAGTGTCGAGCTCCGGTCGACCATGAACGAAGCTGCTTCGCCCCTGGGGGCTGCGACGCCAATGTGAAATACGTGGCCTGGAGCCAGGAACACATGAGGGCGGGAGCACTGTTGCCCTTGAAGTATTTTTTCAAAGACTTTATGGATTTTGTTGGGTTGGCTCCGTTCCAACTCAACACCAATTCTTACAGGGTGCTCTCTGCCCTGAGGTCCTTATACCACGAGATGGGGTGGAAAGGACCTTCGCCTCAAGAGATCTTGTATCTCTTTTGTCTGAAAAGTAACCCCTCCCGAGCTCGGGGAGGGGACGACTTTTATTATCTCTCGAGCTATCCCAAGGAGAAGAAGGTCTTTGAAGATCTTCCCAATCATCCGCCTGATTTCAAAAGGGCCTTCTTCTGGACGGACGGCCTGTCCCCGTCTCAACACTATTCGTTCAGGCGGATTCGTAAGTATTCCCGTTATCTTTATTTCTGTGCTCGTGAATTTAGCTCTTAGATCCGTACTTAGTAGAAATATGTTGTCTTTTAGCCAATTTTTAGCGTCCCACTTCTGACGAGACAATGAAGGAGCATAGAGAGACCCTACTCCAACTCCCCCATGGCAATAGGTCTTTCTTATATCTTTTACACGAGGATAGGCTCCGAAAGTGAGGACTTTTGGGGGAGGGCCAGTCCACCTTTGACTGGTCCAATAAAAAATATGAACAGTGGGAGCAGGTGCCCCTGCCCACAGGCGCCCTTCCCTCGAGGAGAGAAACGAGGCCACCACTTCCAGTTCGCCTGAGGATTCCGCAGTCGGGGAATGAGGCTAATGATGAAGCCTCGAGCTCAGATTCGGATGAAGGTAAAGCCCTTCCTACCTCGAGAATGTGGTCCCCCACTTTACTAAAACATAAGCCCAATAGGTTAGTCTCATGCCCACAGGATAGATACCACTTCTATATATGGAGTTGGGTAGATGACTGTGTCCATAGGCCTGATAGTGGGCTCGGGAAATACGACACCATGTATACCATGGACGAGGTGTGGAACGGGATAGCTGTTCAGTACGGGACCAACGATTATAGGGACCTTTCGAGGTTATCACCCACATATAGGGAAGGCACTCCTCCCGCTTCCTCTGAAGACGGGGGAATTTCATGGTCCCCAAGTTCGAGCTCGGGGGAGAGTTCCAGTTAGGTTTCTTCTATCATCACTTTATATGTCTGTGATACTGAAAAAACTTGTATGCTTCACTTTTATTAACTCACTCTGTGTTGTGACTTGTGTAGGCAAGATGGACTCCGACCTCGACAACATCATCGATGGTGTTGGCGCCAAGAGGAGCAAGCGTCCCAGAGCGGGGTCGCTGAAGACCGACTGGCCGGGTAAAGGCCCCAAGAGGTCCAAGAAAACCCCTCCTCCTGCACCGCCGATTTTGAGCTCCACCGCTGCGGCGACTTCCCAGGCCGGCGCTTCCACAACGGCGTCGTCCTCGCAGGTCGTCGCCTCTGCAGTGGCGCCGACTTCGCTGGTCGGTCCCTCCGCTATGGTTGAGTCCCAACCTCCTGTGGTGGTTTAGTCATCCTTAGGTCCGCCTTCTAGAAGGCCTTCTGCTTCTCGAGCACAGGAGCTATCAGTTTCCACCCATATGGATGCATATGTGGTCGACAATGCCGCTGGGTCCCATGGATCTACGCTGGTCTCGGACGTTATGTCCCGGATCGGCCAGAGATTTGGTAGTCTCGAAGCTCCCCAATGGCAATGCTTGAACGATACCCAAGACTGCACTGTCCTCTATGAGAAGAGTATCGAGCTCGCTGCCGCGGTAAGTATCCTTCTATAGTCCTTCTTCTTGGTTATAATCACACAGACTTGGTGTTAATGATGACTTTTTCTTTTTCAGTCTCTTGCCTTTACCGCCCAGCTCAATTATAAGTTGAACAACGAGATTCACTCGAGTAAGTCTCATGCTCAAGAGGCGAAGAATCTCCACCTCAAAGCGAGCGATGATCTGAAGGCAGCGAATGCGAAGCTTGAGGCAGGAGCCAAAGAACGTGAGGACATGGCCATCGAGCTCGGGAAGCTGAAGACTGAGCTCGAGGAGCATAAGAAGGAGATCACCCAGCTCCAGGAGACCAACAAGAAGCTTGAAGAGGAAAAGACTGCTACCTTTGACATCATGGAGGATGCAAGAGCTTGTCTCCTTGCTGAGTACAAAGAGAAGAAAGAACAAGCGGTTGACTCGGCCATGTACCGAATGTGGGCCTACAATGAAGATCTGGACACCAGCTTCTTAGGTCCTCACGAGGCGACTCTTCTTGACAGGTGGAATGCTCGGCTCGAGAAGGAAGAGGCTGATGAACTCGAGAAGGAAAAGGCTGCTCGGGATGCTGTTTCAGAGGGAGCTCAGGAGGACAGCCATGCTATTCGTCCTGAGGAATCCGGTGCTGCTGATGCTGAGAAGGCCAAGGAGACTCCTCTTCCTTAAATCTGATCTCGGGGAGACCATCTATTGGGGCTGCGTCCCCCTAATCTTTGTAATTATTTTAGTTTATGCCCTCGGGGCTGATACAATTTCTTTAAATATTACTTATATATGCTTTACATTTCTTAGCTCGAAATATTTTGCACATTTTTTATGGATGAGTCATTTATGTTTATTTTTTCATACAAACATATTGTGGATTTAGGTTCGAAGCTCAATGCATTCATGCACAGTTTGTTCAAATTATCCGCTTCCGACCTCGTTATTTTTCAAAGTCGAATATTACTTTAACCATGAACCCAAAAGTACTTATATGGTATGTAATGTGAATGATTTGGTTATATCTTTTTTGCTTAGTCACTTTTCCTCATCCTAAGTTTTTGCTTGAAGGTTAAGAGTTTGAAACTATTTTTCTTTAAGATATTCCAGCCTCGATCTCGACTTATCCCGAAGTAGGTTTAGGTTCCTACTTATCGTCGATTAGTTTTTTGGCTGGTTTGTTCCAAACCTGTTAAGTTTGCACATCTGGTTAACTCCAAACATTTTCGGTTTTTGATAATTCGGTTATGTCCGAACTATCTAAGCTCGCGTATCTGGTTACATCCAAATACTTTATATGTTTTTGATAATTCGGTTATGTCCGAACTATCTAAGCTCGCGTATTTGGTTACATCCAAATACTTTATATGTCTTTGATAATTCGGTTATGTCCGAACTATCTAAGCTCGCGGATCTGGTTATATCCAAATACTTTATATGTTTTTGATAATTCGGTTATGTCCGAACTATCTAAGCTCGCATATCTGGTTACATCCAAATACTTCTAAGCTCGCGTATCTGGTTACATCCAAATACTTTATATATTTTTTATTTTTTAAGCTGATGGTATATCTACCGTCGATGCCCCCTTAATATCCTATGAGTGTGACCATAGGTTATTAAATTAAGAGAGATTGCAAAAATAAAAAATAAACAGAGATAATATACTGAATGAAATAAATCTTTATTTGATGGTAATCAAAAGGCAAAAAAATTAATACAAATAGAAACTCATGGTTATAGGCAACATTTTTCCTATACTACTGATAGTAAGGTCTAAGGTGTTCGCCATTCCATGCTCGGGGTACTAGGCTCCCGTCCAATCTCGTAATTTTGTACACACCAGGTCGGATGACTGACTCTATCTGGTATGGTCCTTCCCAATTCGGCCCGAGCACTCCAGCTGCCAGATCTTGAGTTGCCAAGAATACGTGTCTCAACACCAGATCTCCTATTCCGAACTTTCGATCTCGAACCCTCTTGTTGAAATATCTGGTAGTTCGTTGCTGGTAGGCAGCATTTCTCAGCTGAGCCTCTTCTCTTTTTTCTTCAATCAAGTCTAAGGTTTCCTCAAGCTGAGTATGGTTTGAACTTTGGTCGTAAATCTGAGTTCGGATCGTGGGGATTTCGACTTCTATGGGCAACATTGCCTCGCAGCCGTATGCTAGAGAAAACGGGGTATGTCCTGTTGAGGTTTGAGTCGTGGTCCTGTATCCCCAAAGGACTTGGGGCAATTCTTCAGGCCACCGTCCCTTTGCTTCCTCCAACTTTTTCTTTAAAGAACTCTTGAGAGTTTTGTTCACAGCTTCGACCTGGCCATTCACTTGAGGGCGAGCCACTGATGAAAAACTCTTTATTATACCGTTCTTTTCACAAAAGTTGGTGAACAAGTCGCAATCGAACTGGGTTCCGTTGTCGGACACGATCTTTCTCGGCACTCCATATCGGCACACGATGCTCTTTACAACGAAATCAAGGATCTTCTTCGAGGTTATGGTTGCCAATGGTTCAGCCTCCGTCCATTTTGTGAAGTAATCCACGGCGACTACAGCATATTTCACTCTGCCTTTGCCAGTTGGGAGTGAGCCTATGAGGTCGATGCCCCATACCGCGAAAGGCCATGGGGATGTCAACATGGTCAGATCGGATGGTGGGGCTCGGGGTATCGTGGCGAATCTCTGGCATTTGTCGCATTTCTTCACATACTCGAAAGAATCCGTTTTAATGGTTGGCCAGAAATATCCCTGGCGTATGATTTTCTTGGACAGGCTATGCCCCCCGGTGTGATCTCCGCAGAACCCTTCATGAATTTCTTCAATGATTTTCTTAGCTTCGGGAGGGGTTACGCACCTGAGTAACGGCATGGAATATCCCCTTCGGTACAGCCTTCTGTCAAAAATTGTGTAACGGGGAAGTTGATACATCAACTTTCGAGCTTGGTTTCGATCTTTTGGAAGAACTCAGTTTTCGAGATAATCAACTATCGGGATCATCCAAGTCGGCTCTGTTTCGATCATACACACATCTTCCTCTTCTGGCTCGTTAATGCTAGGTGCCGAAAGGTGTTCTATGGGTACAACATTCAGTTCTTCGTTTTCGGCGGACGTGGCGAGTCGAGCTAAGGCATCTGCATTCGAGTTCTGCTCGCGGGGAACATGTTCGATTGTATAGAATTCGAAACACTCTAACGCTGATTTTGCCTTCTCCATATAAGCTGCCATTCTCGTGCCGCGAGCCTGGTATTCACCCAAGATTTGATTAACCACTAGCTGGGAGTCACTGTAGCAATGTATAGCTTTAGCTTTGAGCTCCTTAGCTATACGAAGTCCCGCGAGTAAAGCCTCGTATTTGGCCTCATTATTCGACGCTTTGAAGCCAAATCTTAGGGCAGAATGAAATCTGCTTCCTGCGGGGGTAACTAAAATGACCCCTGTCCCTGCTCCATTTTCATTTGACGAGCCGTCGACGTAAAGTTTCCACAGCTCGTGGGCCGTGGTTATTACCTCGTCGTCGGTTATACCCGTACATTCCACTATAAAGTCCGCCAATGCCTGTGCCTTAATGGTTGTTCTTGGGTGGTAGGTGATCTCGAACTGTCCGAGCTCAACAACCCATTTAAGAAGTCGACCTGAAGCTTCTGGTTTAGACAAAACTTGCCTAAGTGGTTGATCAGTCAGCACATGGATGGGATGTGCCTGAAAGTAGGGGCGGAGCTTACGGGATGAATGAATTAGATTGAGCGCGAGTTTCTCCATCAATGGATATCTTGACTCTGCCCCCAGTAATCTTTACTGATGTAATGAACGGGTCTTTGCACCCTCTCTTCTTCTCGGACGAGCACTGCACTTATCGCGTGTTCGGTAGTTGAAAGGTATAGGTATAGTATTTCCCCCATTTCAGGTTTTGACAGGATGGGTGGTTCCGCAAGGTGATTTTTGAGCTCCTGAAAGGCCAGCTCACATTCCTCTGTCCATTCAAACTTCTTACCTCCTCTTAGTAAGTTGAAAAATGGAAGACCCCGATCAGTGGACTTCGAGATGAATCTGCTTAAGGCCGCCATCCTGCCAGTTAGACTTTGGACATCCTTGTGCCTTCGAGGTGACGGCATGTCAATCAGGGCCTTGATCTTGTCGGGGTTAGCCTCGATTCCATGAGAGTTCACAATAAAGCCCAGAAATTTTCCTGAAGATACCCCAAAAGTGCACTTATGAGGATTTAGCTTCATGTTATACTTCCTGAGCACGCCGAAGCACTCTTCGAGGTCATCAGCATGGTTCTTGTTGAGTTGAGACTTTACAAGCATGTCATCAACATAAACCTCCATGTTGTTCCCTATTTGTTCTGAAAACATCATGTTTACGAGCCGCTGGTATGTGGCTCCAGCATTCTTGAGCCCGAATGGCATGACATTATAGCAGTATAGCCCTTTATCTGTGATGAAGCTCGTATGTTCTTGGTTGGGGGCATGCATGGGAATCTGGTTATATCCAGAATAAGCATCCATGAACGACATCAGGCCATGCCCCGCCATGGCATCTACGAGCTGGTCAATCCTTGGTAACGGAAAACAGTCTTTTGGGCAAGCTTTGTTGAGATCTGAGTAGTCAATACAGGTTCTCCACGTCCCATTGGGCTTTGGGACCAACACCGGATTGGCTACCCAGTCAGGGTAAAAGGCATCCCTAATGAATCGGTTTGCCTTTAACCTGTCAACCTCCTCTTATAACGCCTTCTTTCTGTCTTCGTCCAGCTGTCTTCGCTTTTGTTGCTTCGGAGGAAAGCTTTTGTCTATGTTTAGTGCGTGGATTGCTACATTTGGGCTTATCCCCACCATGTCTGAGTGCGACCACGCGAAGACATCCTTGTTTTTCTTCAAAAAACAAATTAATTGCTATTTTTCCTCGTCTTGGAGGTGTTTTCCGACCTTCACCTTTTTCGAGGGATCAGCTTCCTCGAACTGAATTTCTTCGAGCTCCTCTAAGGGTTCGAGGTCAACTTTCTCCTCAATCCTTGGATCGATCTCTTCGTCAACCTCTAAGACCGTTCTGTCTTTGTTTTGTACGATGACGAGTGCTTGAGCATTCGTTTGTTTCTTTCCCCTCAAGGAGATGCTATAGCACTCCCTCCCTGCCAATTGGTCTCCTTTTAATGTCCCAACTCCGTTAGGGGTCGGGAACTTAAGGGCCAGATGCCTTACTGATGAAACTGCCCCCAGCCCGACCAGGGCAGGTCTCCCGAGCAGCACATTGTAGGCAGATGGTAAGTCTACTACCACGAACTCCATTATCTTGGTCACTGAGACTGGATAGTCTCCCAAGGTCACGGGGAGCTCAATGGATCCCATACAGGTAGTTCCTTCTCCTGAAAAGCCGTACAAAGTAGTTACACATGCTTTTAGGTCGCGAAGGGAGAGTCCCATCTTCTCGAGGGTTGCTTTATAAAGGATGTTGACTGAGCTCCCATTATCTATGAGAACTCGGTGGACCCTTTTATTGGCCAACTGAAGAGTAATAACCAGCGGATCATGATGAGGGAACTGAACATGGGAGGCGTCTTCCTCGGTGAAGGTTATTGGTTGTGTTTCAATCCTCTGGCTTTTCGGTGCCCTAGGTTCGGGTTCATAAGGAGACCCGTCCCCTGTCTTCAACTCGTTAACATACCTCTTTTGGGCATTCCTGCCCCCTCCTGCGAGATGAGGCCCTCCCGAGATGGTTATTACATCCTCTCCATCTATCGGCGGGGGCCTGTCTTCTTCCCGAGATTGGGAGTTATTGTTTTGTGTGGTTGGAGGCGCGGCTACTCTCTGGCTCGCGGCCGCCTGACCAGTATTCTGGTTTTTGACATAATGCCGGAAGTAACCTCTCGAGATCAACCCTTCGATCTCGTCCTTCAGCTGTCGACATTCATCGGTTGTATGTCCGGTGTCTCTGTGGAACCGACAATATTTACTGGAATCCCTCTTGGATTTTTGATTTCTCATCGGGTCTGGGCGCCTAAAGGGGACCTGGTTCTCATTAGCCAGGAATATGTTCTCCCGAGACTCATTGAGCTCGATGTATACTCTATACACGGAGAAATACCTCTCCCCTTTCTTTTTCTTTCCTCCCTCAGCTTCGGGGTTACTTCCTTCGTTCTTTTTCCTCTTGGAGGGGTTCTCCGTGGCAGGCTTTGGAGCTGCTGGGTCCGCTGAGGTTGTGGCAAAGTTGATGTTTATCGTTGTAGTTTCGGACTGGGAGGTCGCTTTGAGCGTCGACCTCGCTTCCTCTACATTGACAAACCTCTGCGCTCGTCTGTTAAACTCGGTTATTGACCTTACCGGTTTCCCTTGCATGTCGTCCCAAAGGGCACTTCTCGGTAATACACCAGCTCGGATAGCCATGAGGTGTACACTGTCATCCACATCCCGAGCTCGGGCTACTTCCAGATTAAATCTTGTTAAGTAACTTTTTAGTGTTTCGCCCGGTTGTTGTCGGACGTTAGTTAAGGTGGATGCTTCTGGTCTGATCCCCACCATTGCTCTGAACTGCTTCTTAAAGTCTTTAGACAACTGCTCCCATGAGGTTATTGAGTGTCTCTTATACTTTTCGAACCAACTTTTGGCAGGTCCTGCCAATGATGTTGGAAACAACATGCACCTGAGCTCGTAACCCACGTTACTGGCTCTCATGATAGTGTTGAACGTGCTCAAGTGACTACACGGATCGGTCTTTCCTTCAAACGTAGGGACGTGAGGAATCCGAAACCCTTGAGGAAATTGAGTGTCGGAAATATGGGGAGCAAACGGCTCGAGCTCCTCATCAGAGTCCTCATATCGACCATTTCCTCATCCATTCTTTAAAAGCCTAAAGGCTCTTTCGAGCTGATCGATTCTTTCCTGGACTGGGTCAGTAGGAGGTGCTGTCCGGAATTGATTGTCATCGATCGTGATTCCAGGCTCGCATCTTCGCAAGGGATCTCTACACCTATTCAAGTGATCCCTTAGGTCCGAATTTGTTTGCTCTCCATTACCCCGACTCTGGTTCAGGTGATTTCGCAGGTCGGGACGATTCTTGCGGCTTCCAGTGTTATAACGACCTCGGTCATGTTTTCTAATGGACCTGGTCTCTCCAGACTCATCACTGGTGAAGCTCATTGCTCGGATATTCCGTGATGGATTCTTTCTATGTCACCTCGTCTCCGCCGTGCGAGACCGAGACGCTTGACTTTTCTCAGATGGAGCGCCTCTCCGCTCCTGGAAAGTCTCCCTGTTTCCTTGTCTTTCCCCCGCACACCCTTCATTCTGATCTCGAACAGGTTGAGCGTTCCTACGGGGGGGCGAAGGATATCTTATGGGTGACGGAGGAAACCGTATAGGCGACAGTGGCTGTCACCCTTGTCGCGGCCTAGAGGGTCCGGAATTTGCCCGAGATGGGTCGGTCGCATTCGATGCGCTCCCAGGTACCTGAGTCCGAGCCTCTGCAAGGGTTCGGTTATTCTCAGTTCCTGCAGGCACTTCCACAGGCGGGTTAGCCGGGGCCCGAGCTTGAGTACTCCTCTGGGGCCTAGGTGGAGCGGATGGCTCTGCTGGTGCCGGAGGTTGAGTCAGCCTCCTTGTGGCAGCATCCTTTCGTGGACGCCTGCGGGGCCTCCTGGGAGGAACATGCACGTCCCTTGGAGGAGGGACTTGGTTTTCGCGCGGAGGCGGGGGCTGAGCCACCTGCGCCTCTGCGCCTATCCTTGTCAACTCCTCATTCCGTTTGTTGGCCTCTGCCAATAGCTGCTTCAGTTGTCGGTTTTCAAGTTCCACAATAGGAACGTACCGCTTCGGATTGTAGTACATATCCTAATCCCTTGGTGGAGGGGGTGGTCCCCGGGAATCAGAGGACCCACTTCTCTCCTCAACATCCGGGTTTTCCATTGGTTGTTTTCCAGGACGTCTTGGGTAATTTTCTTCAGGTGTGTTCTGATTGTTTGTGGCCATGATTTTCTCAGGGATGAATGCTTAAGGCTCTCAATGAAAGCACCAAACTGTTGACGCCATTTTTTGTCAGCAGTGAAAAAAGAGCACGTAAACAATAACTGATAATGGCCAATTTAAATACGACAACACAAACACATTATTTTTACGTGGTTCAGCAGTTAAATCTGCCTAGTCCACGAGTCTCTGTTATTAAACTCAAGATTATCTCTGAAAATTCTTTAGCATGAATTCTTCAGAGTTTTCTCTCAAGGTTCAATATATCCGTCCATTACAATGGCGCATGACCCCTCTATTTATAGAGAAGGCTGCAGAATACTATCCCACATATTTTGGGTAGTTACTCTTTTTGTGAATAAAATTAATGGCTTTAAATGCCTATAATCAGATATAAAAGGAAACGTCCCCTGAAGACCAGTGGACGTATAACTGACCAAATAATATTCCACGATTCTAGGGGATTTACAGTAATAAATGAGGATTACATCTCGTATGGACAACACTTATAGATATTCAAGGTGGTTATCATATATCTCCAAGGCTTTAGCTTCCCAGGTTTCCCGTCATCTTTCGAGCTAGAGACATCTCCCGAGGTCACATGGCTTTCGAGATCGTATGTGCGTCGAGCTCGGGACCCCTGATCCGAGGTCATCCCTGAAGATGGATGCGTCACCAGAGCAACCTTTCGAGATCATGAACACTCCGAGGTCACCATACTCGAGGTCGTCTATTTCTTGCAGGCTCGATATTCAATCCTGGAGCATACTTCAAACCTTATGAGTCCACTTGCTGCGAATCCACCTTTCGAGGTCATATTTAACATAGCTCGAAATCTGGGTATAACACTCCCAAATCTCCATTTTAATTCCATAAACATCCAATTAAACATTGGTAACTACCATGGGGGTTGGTGGAATTTGAAATTCAAAGGGGTATCTCAAACACTATAAATAGGAGCCTAATGCTCACTTGTATGACACACCAATTTTCCATCCACAAAGCACTTGGCTGGAAAATACACCAAAAGGCTTGATAATTCCAGAGAGCTATTTCCTAAAGAGATCCCTTAGTGCTTAGAGAATATGAGGATATAAGCTTTTGGACAAAGGTCTTGAGCCTTGTTCAAGTTGGTGATCCCCACTACTGTACACTTTGGTTGTGTGAGTTTGTTTGTGTTTTCATTCTTTTGTTCCTCTTGTTCTTCTTATTTATTTGTATTATTATAGTATTGAGCTTGTAATCTTCTTCCTCTACATCTTATTTCTATTTACTTGTATTTTGAGCAATTGAGTTGTAATGTTTATTTAATCAATTATCTTGTCCATTGTATCTTTGCATAGAGTTGTATTTTTGGTTTTTCCATATTTCCATTGAGCAATTATAATATATATTCTCTAACAGTAGACTTCCCCCTCAACCTCTAATCCATAAAAAAGGGCAACACATAGCACAAACCTCCTCCTCTATAGATACAAATGTCAAAGAGGTTAATGCCATCACTACTCGAAGTGGTCAAAATGCAGTTTCACCGTTAACTAAGACAACGAGTATGTCAATGCCCGCTCCAAATGATGATGTGCCAATAAGCATTCCAGTAAACGCGTTCTTTCCTCAATCTTTGAAATCCACTGGAAAGGTACTGGAATATCATGGTGAAATCCTAGACCTTTTAACACAAGTGAAGATCAACTTGCCATTGTTGCAATAGAACGGGAGACTATATGCTAGTATATTCTAGAGAGAAATTGATTCCAATCAGATATACAGATTCTGACTTCTAATCCAACAAAGATTCCCAGAAATCTACATCTGGATCAGTTTTCACACTTAGGGGTGGAGCAATTATATGGAGGAGTGTAAAACAAGCTTGCATTGCTGACTCCACCATGGAAGCAGAATACGTTGCTGCAAGCGAGACAGCGAATGAGGTTGTATGGCTTAGGAAGTTTTTGGGTGATCTAGAAATTGTTCCAGACATGGATAAGCTGCTTGTACTCTACTGTGACAACATCGGAGTGGTTGCCAACTCAAGTGAATAGAAAAGTCATAAGATAGCCAAGCATATAGAGCGTAAGTACCACCTCATAAGAGAGATAGTACACAAAGGGATGTAATCGTTTGGAAGATGGAATCAGCAAACAACCATGTTGATCCCTTTCTGAAGACGCTACCTGCTACGAGTTTCGATAGTCATTTCTTAGATTTAGGATTACGCGACATATCTCAAATGCTTTAGGGAAAGTGGGAGATTGTTGGGATTTGTTCCCTTAAAGCGTATTTTTGTATGAATGATTATTGTTAATTAAATAAAGTTAATATTTTGCACTCATATTTATATTTAATTATACATGCCATTAATCACGAAGATCCAATATTAATGATGTGGTATTTAATTAAGTATATGTATAATGATATATATACAAGAGGATTTAATTCAAGATAAGAATATAAAAATTGTCCGTAATCACTAAAAACTTGGAGCTTTATTTAATAAAGATTATGAGTACGATCATTCTTCTGTTTAAGACAGAGCAGTTTATTCAGATTTTTAAGTGTAGTGACACAAAGAGATAGAGGTACCATATACAATATAGATTGTATTGGACTGGGACATGATGAAAGAAAGGACTTCTGATAATCTCCGTTAAAATATAGAAGTTCAACATTCATCAATCGAAATCATATTAGTGAGTGATGAACTCCTATTTGTGCTTTTATGACTTTTGACATATCAGGTAAGGTTCAATATTCCTATGATTGAATTCCTGATATCTTGGAGTCATAGAAATACAAGTGGCTAGGAACATACTACACAGATATGGAATCTGCTCCTTACTTTAATGAAAGCATATTAGTTGTTCCTTTTAGTGTTGATTCAGGGCTTGAACATAGAGCGTTCAATTTATGTTAGAGAATAGAAATTTCATTCTATAATTAAATTTATATAATAATGTTCATTAGAGGATCAATGAATCTAATTGATAAAAACATAATTAGAGAGGTTAACAGACATTAAGATCTAGCTCTAATTATGAACAACTAGCAGAGGGTCATAACTCATGAAATGACTAAATCAGTGGACGTCATTATCGTTATAGCTTCTAATAATATAAGACTGTAGTTTTGAGAGTTCAACTATGAATTTTTAGTGGAATAATTCATAGTTAATAAATTAATTAATGGAACTAAGAGTTAGTGAAATTAATAAAATTATTGGAGCTTAAAACTACGGGTCCATACTGTCCCCGTACTAGCTCGATAACACAGATGTATGATTTTGGTATTAAAAGGAAATAATAAAAATAATAAAGTATTATTTTTAATCTCAAAAATTAATATTATTTGTGAAATAATATTTAAAATATTATTTATGAAATAATATTTAATGGAAAATAAAATTATATTAACAATTTTGTTAAATTAATTTTTTATTAAAAAATAACTTAATCGTATTTAATTTTGTGGTATAATTGTGTACTACATATAATAATATGATAAAGGCCCAAAAAAATAGCATTTTATATAGATAAAATACCACAGGTCCCATAGCCCTGTAGTTGGTGCCAACCACAGTCCAAATGGATTATGGCCCACACAGAGGTCCAATGAGATTAGGACTAGGTCTTCTTTTGATTGTTATATTAATAGAATATAACTTCATGGGAAAGAGATATCAGATGCATTTTAACGTTATTTTCCACGAGAGAAAAATAGAGAACTTTGTTCTCTATGTATTGTGAGAAGAACACTATCTCATGTGTTGAGATTCAAAAGTGTGTTCTTGTGTATCCTACCAAATATCATAGACATCCACCTATATCCTTCTCTTTGTGCGAGCCACAATATGGAAGATGGTGAGTTAGGAGGCGAAGACGCTATTTGATCTGCACGTGTTCTATATCTACAGAAAAGTATTTGTATTTATCTTTTTTATTTAGATTCATGTCGCATGAGAAAGATCCTATTCTAGTTATTGTTCCTAGAGTGATTCGTTCCTATGCTTTAATAAATTTTATTATCGCATTTAAATGTTATCCAATGCTTCCACTGCACTGTTAATCACATGATAAAAAACCAACATAATTTTGAGGCTTGGAGAAACGAGCACCTAAAGGCGGGGGCCTTTTTACCATTGGGCACGTATTTTTCGGATTTTATGAATTACGTGAAGCTAGCTCTATTTCAGCTCCCCCAAACGCTTATCGCAACCTCGCAGGGTTAAAATTTTTATTTCTTAAAAATGAATGGGAAGATCCTACCTTGGAGGATATCCTTTGCTTTTTATGCCTTATGGCCAACCTCAACACCTAGATCGGAGGTGATGGGTTTTACTACCTCACTCGGTTCCCCAAAAATGCCACTATCATCGAGCTCCCAATTTTTCCAAGTGATTTCAAGGACGTGTTCTTCATGTCAAATGGGTCCGTGACCTGCGAACACAAATACTTCATCCGACCTTATAAGTATCTTTACCTTGATGATTTTGTAAGTATTTTTGTCTACTTCACAATATTCACTATTTTGATCATATTGATTGTATATGCAGTTATCTACAAGTGGCTTGAAGCTTCTGCGGTTCAGAAGGACCAATACCAAAAACTCGCCTATGTCCACATCGAAGAAAAAGATTGGCGATTAATAATAACAAATGCCAACATGTTAGATTGCAAGCTGATCAGAGTCGGCCTCTTGCATTCTGACCTCAGGACCCGGCTAAAAAGAGGGCATGGATAAAAAGTAGGCCCTCACTATTTTTGTGGAGGTCGAGGAGGAAGAAGAAGTTGCACCTTTGGTGCATAGACGCCATTCTCAGAGCGGTCTGAGTGATGACCCAAGTCTGGCTCAATCGGGATCATCAGTTAGCACCTCTAGCCAAGGTAACAATGGATATGATATTAATCGGGTTGCTGCCAGCTTTATGCTAGCTCGACATGAACCGAGGAAGATCATGACCAGACACCTTAAGGATCTAGAAAAAAATCTCACCATCCAATAGTGCGTCGACCTTTTAGTTCCCTATCACGACCTGAGTCTTCTTTATAGGACGATAGTTGTAGATTATACCTTTCATATTAGGAGTGCCCATGTTTCAGCAATACCACGCCTATATCCGTCCTAGTATATTTTTGGAATCTAAGACATTTTTCCCTATCTCAACGTACGCAGAGTACGACCCGAGCTTACATGATGAGCTTGAATCTGAAATCATGCTTGAGATTATTGTGATAGAGTTTCCTCCACCCCTAGTTATCCAAGAAATAGCCAGTTCTCCATTAGTTACCTCAGTCCTCAATCCAGATCCAATTATTATAGTCTCCTCCTATGGCTTGGAGGGTAGGATTTTCTTGTTTACTTGTTCTTTTCCAAGGTTAACTAAAGTTTATCTAACCATTTCTTGGTTACTTTACAGAAGAAAACATGAGTAACCTGAAAGCAACCATCAGCAACTTCGGCCCAACCATCAAAAGGCATAAGCTAATAAAGAAGAACATATCTGAAGCTGGAGGTTCCTCTACATGGGCCCAGCGTAAGGGCAAAGAGCTACCTACTTCCCAACCCTGACCTCAAAAGGAGACCATGGTCATGGTCAAAGACGTTCCTCCTCTAGATCCCCGAGTTGATCCTTCAGTTGTTAGCCCAGCTCCTCTTGTGGAGATAGGTAAATTCCCAACTCGACTCAGGGGTTTAGTCCAAGCCTTAGCTAGTGACACGGTGGGCCACATCAACCAACTAAAAATACGCAAGTTGGAGAAAATAGAGGACTTAGCTCTTCAAGACGTGATGCACTTAGCCCTGGGGATGCATTTGGTCGTAAGTTTTCATTTTGAATGATTTCTCTTCGCTTATTCCATACTTGGGATACATTTTGGCTGTTTATATTGACATGCATTCCTGGCCATATTCGAGTAGGGAAAAAATTGAGGCGGAGCTGGAGTAGGTTGAGAAGAGAAAAGCTGAGCTCCAGACGAAATACAAGAAGCTTGAGAAAACTAACTCTTAGCTCGAAGAGGCATTCACCAAACTCCAGGTGGAGCTCGACACAACCTGAGCTAACGAGAAGAGCGCAAAAGAGCAAGCCCTTGAAGTGATCAAAACTCGATACCAACTTCAGGTTAGGGTTGATGACCTCCAGGCTAAGGTTGATGGCCATGAGGCAAAGGTTCATTCGATCGTGGAAGATTTATTCTACAAGGTCGGGTGTTTCAACCAAGAGGGCGACTTTTCATTTTTGGAGGCAGATTTGTGGGACCGTTACCATGCCAAATTTGAAGACCACCTAGCCAAAGAACCTTCAGAGACTATGGATACCTATGGAGCTACTAGAGACGATGGGGAGGAGGGGGTGTCTTCTCATGGGCGAGCTGCTGGAGCTCAGGGTTAAGGAGCCTCTCTTGTCATTTTGTACTATTGTTGTTTTTTTATTCTGGGGATTATTAACACCCCTTATAATTAGGCCTTGAAGGCCAAGAAAATTTGCCATTTTGGCTTGGCTCGAGGTTAATATCCTCATTCTAAATTTATATTTCTCAGATCTTTATACATTTCCCTTTGACTATACTACGTTTTTTTCAATTTTTCGAATTTTTTACACAATCATAGTTATAGGGAATTATTTTAGATTGAGGTATTTTCAAAACTTCATACTTAATAGTTGACCAGTTAGTTCTCAGGTCGTATACCTGGTTAAATCTAGGATTTTAATAACTTAATAGCATACCTATTAATATTCAACTCTGTATCTGGTTCAGTCTAGGATTTTATTGCTTTGATTTTTCTTGTTTAACTTAGTTAAATTCATAATTATTATGAAAACTCGGGGCTTTCAAGCTACCAAGTTATTATAAGACTAAAAATTATTATAAGAAATTATCATCATGGGTATCTGCCCCTAAGCAATTAGAATATATAAATATTATAGGTCGGTTTTATAGGATGATAATATAAAAATTTAGAGAAATGTGGCACTGTGTTCAAGCTACACAACAACCATTATATTTATTTTATTCAATAAAAAGAAGCTAAAAAGAAATGACTTTTATAAGTAAGCCTAACAATTTTATGTAAAAATTAGACTCAGACTAGCACTCATTGATAATATTTCCTCAAATGTAATGCGTTCCAAATCAGCGGAACTCTTTCTCTGCTTAATCGAGCTAATTTAAACGTTCCTTCTCATAGATTTACCACGATTTGATATGCTCCTTCTTAGTTTAGTCCTAGTAAGCTGTCTTTATGGTCTTTAATTGCCAAGAACACCCTCCTTAATACTAGATCTCCTAACTCAAGATTATTTTCCTTAACTTTTGATTAGATCTCTTTAACTTCTGATTTTGTTGGTAATGCGCGAGCCACATCGGTGACTCTTCTTGGCGTTCCTCAATTAGATCTAGAGAGGCTTGAAGTAGGTCATGGTTTTTTTGCTGGTTGAAAGTCCTTTGCCTGTGTGATGTCACCAGGGCTTTGACTGGGACCATTACTTCACTTCTGAAAGTTAATGAAAATGGTGTATTACTAGTAGATGTGCGGGGAGAGGTTCTGTACACCCAAAGTACTTGCAGGAGCTGTTCGGGCCACAACCCTTTAGTGTCTTCCAACCTCTTTTTTAAGCTTGCCTTTAAGATTTTATTTACCGCCTCCACTTGTCTGTTAGCCTAGAAAATTCAATCAAACACTCGTTTTAATACCAAATAAAACCAAACATACCTATAGACATACCCCACGTGTGCATGAGCCATGCACACATGGCACAAGTTGCATCACAAATTCATTCATACAATAATCTAACATAAACTCATTAAAGAATAAAAACAATTCTTCTAAGGGTAGCTCAACAGTCTCAAAACAAGGATCATGCACTTGATCAAATAGCATAATTTTGAACGTAAGAATTTACTTGCATGTAACATGCATACGTGAGAGAGTTCTTAAAATTTGCCTTGAAGTTGGTAAATTTTACTTCTTTATTTTATTGTTACTTTTTTAAAAATTCAGGAAGTAGTGAATAATTAACCAACTTGATTAATATCACTATAACTTTATTTCATAAAAAAGTTATTTTATTAAACTAGTCCGTTAGCTATATTTGTACCAAAATAATAATTTCCCATTTATTATTTAAATAGAGATAAAACATGGCAACAATTTTTTTTTCTATTTATCAAAAAATAATTAATTTTGACAAAATTAATTAATTTCATAAAATACTCAATTCAAATTAGCAAAGTTAATTAAATAAATAAAAAATGTGACCTAAATTGACCTTAAAAAAAATAAGACCTCAAGGTCACAAAATTACACATTAATTAATAATTATCTAAAAGTTGGAAAAAAAAAAGGCTAACTATACTCCCATTTATTAAATAAATTCTTTGGTCATCTTTTTTTTTAAAAAAAAATTACTTAATCATTTTGTCAATAAAATCTCATAAATATATAAGAGAAAAATACATATCAAAAGTATGGTAAAACCATATTTTACTTATATTAGTTGATAGAACATTAACAAAGATAAAATCAGTTCCCATATGCACAAATACACCCTAGCATGCATTCTATTAATACAACACAACCATACACTCAAATCCATAAGCATGCTTATTAATACTCAGTACTAGCCAAAACTTACACCATCTTCCAACCTTATTTTCATTTTCCAATTCAAACCCATCAAGCCTTTAATTCAAAATATCTTATCAATACATAATATCAACATAACAACATAAAAATATAATCTAAGGCCTATACACATGTTGGCCGAAATCCACCATCAAATAACCTACCAAAATCAACATATCTCCATACATCAATATCATGTCTTAACAACAAAACCCAAAAACATAAACAAAGAAAAATTTAATCATCAAAACAAAAATAAGGCTACAGATTTCCATTACCTTCTTAGTAGAAATCAACACTCAAACAAATAAACTATGGTCACCCTCTTGTTACACCTAGGGTTTCAAAACCCACAACAAGAAAAGAAAACAAAAAAAAAAAAAACTTAGCAACAATAAGATGAGAAGATGGATTTGAGGATTCAACCACTAGAAAAATCAAGAACACAAACCTAGATTGGAACCCGCCTTTTCCTCTTCTTCTTCTTCTCTTCCCCACAAGTTCTCTCTCTCTCTCTCTCTCTCTCTCGTGCCCTCTCTCTTTTTTTCTCTCTATAGTCGGCCAGCCACTAATATGGAGCTCTCAAGCTCCAATTTTTTTTCTATATACAACCTTAGTGACCAACCCCCAAAAGTTATTGAGAGAAAGGGAAATTTCCACCTTTATTTCCCTTGATTCTTGCATTGAGATCACATTGAGGTAATGGTGCCAACTCAAAGGATAAGTCAACAAGCCAAAAAAGGGAACTAAGCCACTCTCTCATCCTCTCCTTAACCGAATCCTCAATCTCTCCCCCCCCCCCCCCCCCTCTCTCTCCTACTTGGCCATGAAAGGCCATTCACACTCATTTCCCAATTTTTCAACTTTTTGAAATTGGTACAAGACAACTAATGAAACCTTACCTCTTTCTTTACTTATTTTCTCTTTTATTTATTTCTAAATTATTAAATAAAATGGAAATAGCTTTCCCATTTACACTACAAGTGCTCTAAAATATCTCTTTTCTTTAATCAAATAAAAGAAACTACAAAGAAAATACGTGGCAATCTATTGCATGCTCACCATGCATACCATGCACACACAGAAGTACACAAGTCTATCACTACTAAGCATGCACCCTCTTGCACACAATCAAAACTCATGCACCAAATTCACAAAATAATTTAAATAAATAAAACAAACCAACTCAATTACACAATTAACACTTCACACTTAAATAATAAAATTTCAAATACTTAAACAATTAATAAAAATAATAATAAATAAAAAAATTGGTGCACTATAGAAACTCTTGATAACCCTATACTTTTCACATAAGTTTGTGAATAGCTCGCTATCGAATTAGGTCCCATTATCTGATACGATTTTTCTTGGGAGTCCGTAGCTGAAAATTATGTTCTTTATAACGAAATCAAGTACTCTTTTCGAGGTTACTGTTGCTAATAGATCGACTTCAGCCCACTTTGTTATGTAGTCCACATCAACCACAACATAGCGAACTCCTTCTTTCCTCGTTGGTAATGATTCGATCAAATATACTCCTTAGATGGAAAATGGCCAAGGCGATGAGATCATGGTAAGCTCGACAGGTGCAACTCGAGTTATTGTTGAGAAACGCTGGCATTTATCACACCTCTGAACATACGAGGCCGAGTCTTTCTTCAAAGTTGGCCAGAAATAACCCTACCTGAGTATCTTCATGGCTAGATTTTACCCCCTAATTTGGTCTCCAAAAAATCCCTTGTGAACTTCCTTGAGGATAGCTTGGGCTTCCGTAGGTGAGAAGCACCTAAGCAAAGGCATAGAATGGCCTCGCCTATAGAGGATTCCTTCGACCAAGATGTACCTTGGGATCAGGTATAGCAATCTTCATGCCTCCTTATGATCTTCAGGTAGTCTCCCAGAAGTGAGGAATTTTACGATTGGAGTCATCTAGGTTGACTCTCCATGAATTAAGTCGATCTTTTCTAATTCTCCTTTGCTCGACCATCCAAGGAATTCAACCAGAACCACGTTCAACATGTTCGCTTCCTTGGCTGTGGCAAGCTGAGCTAATGTGTCTGCATTTGTGTTCTGTTGGCGAGGGACTTCCTCAATGGAGTGAAATTTGAACTCTGACAATTCACACTTTACTCTAGCTAGGTATGCAACTATTTTGATTCCACAGGCCTGGTATTCTCCCAATATTTGGCTTACCACGAGCTGTGAATCACTGAAGCACTGGATGGCCTTTGCTTATAATTCCTTGGCAATTCAAATTCTAGCTAGCAAAGCTTTATGTTCAGCTTCATTATTTAAGGCACTAAATTTGATCTTAGAGCAATATGGAAGTGATGCCCTTCTAGTGTAATCAGAATTATTCCAGCTCCTAACCCATGCTTGTTAGATGATCCATCCACGAATAGTTTCCATAACTTTTGCACAGGTTCCCTCATAGGTTCATTTTGAAAATTGATCCATTCTGCCACAAAATCAACTAGAGCCCGCCCTTTGATGGATGATCGTCGTTTATGTAAAATTTCGAAATGGCTGAGTTCGATGGCCCACTTTAGCAACCATCCCAATGTTTCAAGTTCTTGTAACACCTACCTTAGGTTGATCGGTTAATACGTGTATTGCGTCGGACTAGAAGTAAGGCCATAACTTCCTCGACGCTAAGACCAGACATAACACAAGTATTTCCATCAACAGATACTGAGTTTCAGCTCCCAAAATCCTATTGCTATTATAATAGACCAACTTTTAAGTTCGATCCTCTTCTCGAACTAAAACTACATTGACTGCATTTTCTGTCACTGCCAGATAAAGGTACAAAGACTATCCGTTAACAAGCTTTGATAGAATGGAGGGTTCAGCAGGATGTTCTTCAGATCCTGAATGCTATCTCACATTCGTTAGTCCACTCAAATTTTTTGTTCCCCCCTAATAAGTTATAAAAGGGAGATATTTATTAGTGGACTTTGATTCAAAGCGATTTAGGGCAGTAATTCTTCTTGTTAAACCTTGGACATCCTTTCGCGACATAGGTGAAGGCACGTCTAACATGGATTTGATCTTCCCTAGGTTGGCTTCAACCCCCCTTGAATTTACAACGAAGCCTAAGAATTTCCCTGATGAGACACCAAAGGTACATTTATGGGGATTCAACTTCATGCCGGATTTTCTCACCATGGAAAAACATTCTTCTAGGTCAGCCACATGGTTATTGGTAGTTCTTGACTTGACCAACATGTTATCGAAATACACTTCCATGTTTCGACCAATCTGGTTAAAAAACATTTTGTTCACCAGCCTTTGATATGTAGCTCCTTCATTCTTCAACCCAAAAGGCATGAAGTTGTAGCAATATACGCCATGCTTGGTCATGAAACTTGTATGATCTTGGTCAACAGAGTGCATCGCAATATGGTAATATCCAGAGTGCACGTCCATGAATGACACGAGCTCATCACCAGTCGTGGCATCTACGAGTTGATCAATTCTCGACAAAGGAAGATAATCCTTTGGGCAATCTTTGTTGAGATTGGAAAAGTCGATATAGGTTCTCCATTTTTAGTTAGGTTTTGGGACCAGAATGAGGTTAGCTATCCAGGTCGAATATTTCACTTCCCTGATGAAGCCTCACTTTAAAAGGCGAGCTACTTCTTCCTCTAGAGCTTCTCCTTTTTTTTTTCCCAATAACCTTCTCTTTTATTTCTTGGGTAGTATGTCCCTGTCTAGATTTAGTGTGTGCATGATCACCTTAAGACTAATTCCAACCATGTTAGCATGTAACCAAGCTAAGACGTCGAGGTTATTTCTTAGAAGCTCAACTAGGTTCTTTTCCTGTTCAGCACTGAGATTTCTTCCAATCTTTACAATTTAAGAAGTTGCATCCTGAACGAGGATTACTTTCTCCAGTACCTCAAGAGCTTGGAGCTCTGACTTTTCCTTGGCTACTTGCAGTTCAATTTCTTCTAAATCGACGACCTTGATCTCCATTACTTGAGTTTATTCTGCCTCCTCAATGATCACCATTGCTTGCTCCTCGGGTTATGTTCTTCCCTTCATCAAGATGCTATAGCGTTCTTTTGTAGCAAGTTGATCTCCTCTGACAGCACATATTTTCATAGGTGAGGGGAATTTCATGGCCATGTGGCGAACATAAGTTATTGCCTCGAAAACTATCAAAGCAGGTCACCCTAAAATGGTGTTATAGGTAGTTCAAAAATATATAACAATGAACTCGAGCATCTTCGTCATGGCTCGAGCTTCGTCACTGATTGTTACTACGATCTCGATTATACCTATTGTTGCCAGCCCTTCTCCTGAGAACCCATATAAATTTGTTGAATGGGCTTTTGAGTTGGTAACCGAAAGATCCATTATTTTTAATGTGGACCTGAATAACACATTTACTGAGCTCCCATTGTCAATCAGAATATTCAAGACTCTCCTATTGCTTAGCTGAACATATATCACAAGCGGATCATTGTGTGGGAATTGGACGTGACTAGTGTGGGAATATATACAACACCATTGTGGGTCTTCACCTCCTATATGTATCTCTTATGGGCATCATTGCTTGTTCCTGCTAAATATGGCCTACCTAGGATCGTGGCTATGTCCCTCCCTTCCACTAGAGGTGGGATGAGTGGGTTTTCTAAAGCTGGAAGAGCGTAGGTGGGTTTGCCTGATAACCCGGAGCTAGCTGCAGATTTTGTGCGACTTTCTGGTTGGGAGCTACCTAATTTCGAGCATATTGTGCTAACAGTCCAACCCAAATCAACGTCTCGATCTCGTCCTTCAGCTAGCGACATTGCTCTATGGTGTGATCAATGTCATTATGGTAATGAAATTACTTAACCTGATTCTTAATGGGCTCAAGCTTCTTCCAGGGGAGGAGAGCAGAGTTATCCAGGTATATATTTTTCCGTGTATCCGTCCGATCAGTGTATACGGTGAAAATCGATGTGTATTTATCCTTAGCTTTATTCTTCTTCAATCGTGCCTGGTCGCCTTCATTATTCCATTTCCTCTAATTATGATTACTAGCCTGGTTGTTATGGGCAACTGGCTGAGCTGATGCCACAACATTTGTCACAACTCCAGTGGGCTAAATGGGAATACTACTAGTTCTTGCCACTGTGGATTCTGCCACCTTGAGGTTAAGCTCGAGCTAAGATTTTGTCCGTGTTCTTAACCCCTTTTCTTTCGAGTTCTTTCCATAACTCACCTCCTACAACGATCCCAGATTGCATTGCCATGAGTTTGGCATTGTCATCACAATCTCTTTCGCGAGATGCAATATTGGTGAATCGGTTTATGTAAGCCTTGAGAGACTCACCTGGTTGCTTCTTTATGTTGGCCAATTAATTAGCCTTTACTCGAATCTCCTTGAAAACTCAAAATTGCTTCTTGAAATTTGATGATAGCTGATTCTAGGAGGTGATTGTATGCCTTTTGAACTTGTCAAACCACATTTTGGCCGCACTAGTCAAAATGGGTGGGAAAATAACACATCGTAGGTCAACGTTCAAGTTATGGGTTCTCATCAAAGTGTTGAAAGCCCCAATGTGATTTGAAAAATTGTAGTTTCGTCGTAGGTCTCCATATGTGGAATTTTGAAACCATGCAGATATGGAGTTGCGGCAATATGAGGAGCAAAGGGCTTGAGTTCCTCATTGGAGTCACAATCATCCTTGTTTCTTTATGACAAAGTGAGTCTCATCTATTCCTCAATAATAACAAGTCCTTCTAGGGTTGGATCCCTCATTGTCGTTTTGTTTGGGAGGTGATTATTAGCTCCCAACCCGGGCTACGCATTATCTGGGTTATTATCTTTCCAAGCTTGAGCTCGGTTCATTGGGACATTCCCATCATAATGCCTCACATGAGGGATCTCCCTAGGCTGAGTGTAACTCAACTCGTGATCCCATCTTTGTTGTTTCCGATGTGAGTTTAAGTGCTCACACAAGTCGGAATGACGGTTAGTGTGAAAACTATGAGTAGAGTTTGGATGATCTCTCAGGTTGGGCTCTTGCCTCCGAGAGTGAGTGTTGTGAACACTCTCTGACCTGTCTTCATGATGACTTTCTGTGCAATAACTATCTTTCATAAAACTCACCATTCGTCGATGAGTTCAGTGAGTTTGTTGTTAACACAGACTCAATTCTCTGTATCGAGAGATCAAGTGATGCAGGTGACCTCTCTGTGAACAGAGTTTCTCTGGCCATTCCCTTGAATGGATGTATTCCCTTAAGCTTGTGGGGGTGATGGATGGTGTATTGGTGATGTAAATGTCTTATTTGGGAGGCCACATGTTGTCCATCTGGGTGTACTACCTGAGGTTGCCCATTATTTACCTTAATCTCCATTTCTGGTGGTGGCCCATTTCCCTAACCTTGGTTATTAATAGGGACTTGAACTGATGGGTTCGAGGGAATCCCATCTATGTTCGTTCGCCTTGAATTGGCACCAGCTTGTCTAGGTTGATCAAGTTACTTCTTAGATACATGAGCAATTTGCTCATTTCTAGGGACATGAGTAGGTCGCTCACATTTGTGAGTGCGCGTTGATTGATTATTTCTGTGAACTTGTCCCAAGGGCACATTCCTTGGAGTGGCAGTTTGAACTGAATGACTCACATTGGCGTGATTGCGCCTATGCAATCAATTCCCTTGAGATTCACTTGCCCTCATTCAGACATTTGGATTTTTTACAGAAGGTGGTCATTGGGACATGATCTCATCAATACGCCTGTTGGCATGGGCGAGATGACTCCTGAGCTCAGCATTTTCATGCTCAAACAATCCTATACAATAGGAAAAATGTGAATTTTCAGAGTGGGCCGTGATGATGAACTATCTGTATCCTAACTGTTTCCAATCTAGGCCTTGAGTTATTTTCCAGGATGCCTAGCACTGAGGTGCCTTCTTTAGTAGGGCTGGTCGCTCGAAACTCCCTTTGGTCTCCAGGCCTTTCTGACTCGCCTTCACGCATTGACCTTCGGGTTACCACCATGGTTGTGTTAGGAACAGTTCCTAGTGCGCAACAGAAATTGTGGTAATGGCAGTATTGTATACAATATTTTTTTTTTCATATAAACAACTTTATATGAGGATCCTTTAATATGCAACATGTTAATCGTTATAATATGTATATGTAAAAATAATACGAAATGATTTACCTCTTGTAGCCTATCAAGAATCCTTGAATCTTTTCGGATATATTTCGATCTTCCTATCCTTGCTAGAGTACTCACACATAGATCTTCCAAGACGTTCACTATACCTCAAGATGTGGGTGGGCACATAGAGAACAAGAATCAATATTTGTGAATCAAAAGTATTCTCAACACATGAGACTCTTGATCATAGGCTAGAGAGAAAGGTTTTTCTTTAGTGTGAAAAAAATGATAATTTTTCTTCTCTGTGTAAAAACTCGTGTTCTTCTATTTTCTATCATATAGAATATATAGTCATTATTATCATAATAATAACAATAATATTTAAGGACAAAGTCTTACATTCTATTTCAAAACCCTTTTCAAAATATTTTATTAATTAATTATATAAAAATAAAAACCAATAACTGATCACCATCAGTAGTGGTAGACACATAGGGCAGTCCAAGAAGCCCTATGCGTGTAGCATCCCTGAAAAATGAGATTTGATTTTTTCATGCATTTTTATTTTAATTAATTAATAATTAGAAATTCAAATAAGGCGTCATCTTTTTAAGGAAAAGATAACAACTTAAATTTCAAAATTCAAAATTTGAATTTCCATTATCATCTTATTATTATATTTTTTTTATCAAAAAGAAAACTTTATTGATCAACAACCAGAGAAGTACAAACAGGCCAAGAGCAAGAAAGCCCCAACAGATTACAGGCAACTAACAAACTCAATCATTTGCCTCTCTCTAGAAGATAACTTCCTAGAACTAATAAACTCAATCATTTATCATCTTATTATTATTAATTAATTAAATATAATAATCAAAACTAATTTTCACCATCCATATTTATCATTTCACACTTAAATAAAATAATTGATTAAAATCAATTTATTTTATTTCTACACAATTTTGGAAAATTGCACAAATGCAATAATAAATTATGCAACTTCAATTATCACATAATTGCACATTTATCCCGAAGAATAAATATTCTCTCAAATAGCCCATTCACAATTTGACCCTTGCATCAACTCTTACCTTGAATAGTGTTGATAGAGTTGCCTTGGGACCTATGGACCAATAATTCCAAGCTCCAATAAATAAAAGATTATTAACCAAAACTCTTTGATTCAATAATCATACTTATTAATCTCATGATTCTTCTACTATAAATATGAGACTGCACTCTTGAGAATTAAAGACATATATTTATTGAGTACTTTATTGTAACCATAAAGTTTCAATTGATATAATCATTACATACAAATTAATCCTCTATTGATGATTCATAAGTAAGTGGGAATAAAAATACCATTTTACCCTTTTAATTATATCTTGAATCCTAATGTACCATTGACTTTACTAGTGAAGATTAATTCATAATCTGATTATGAATTTGACATCAATAACCTTTTCAATTCCAAAAGCCAACCCAATAAGGAACCATTATTCAATCTATAAGAAGGTATGAATTCCATATCTGTTTAACTACGTCCCCAGCCATATTCATCATTGAGTCCCCAAAACAATAGTTCTTAGCCTGATCATTCTGACAAACTGTACCACATGAATCAAATTATCAAATGACATATATTGGAGTTCATAGTAACTTCAGGAGTAAGATCAGTTTGTATATGATCATCAGTTGATGTGTTTTATAATACTACGAAACGATATTTAAACAAGTATTATTAAATCACATCTGGTCCAGTTCTACATACTCTCAGCATGCAAAGTACCTCCACTAAAGTGTCCTACTATACTAGTAACCCAGATCTAGGTCACATGTTTTCATAATACTAGTGGATTGTATTAGCAGTAATTAATATAAGGATTCCATAACTTTATTTTACTACGAACTATTTAAGTTCATAATCTCAATCTTGTTCCTCTCATACCAATATGAGATTGAGACCACATAGATGAACTTGGGAATTTTCTGATATTTACTTAATATTATTAACAATAATATAGTACATAAGCTACATATATACAATAATTCAATTCATTCATTTATCTCATTAAAACTATTGTCAACTACAATTGCTTTAAGGGCACAATTCCCAACACTATACCCCTAGCTGAGTAGTTAAATCCATGTTAATTTTTAGGGTAAAACAATCCTCCATTAACAAAACCTTAATTTCTATTTTTGGGCTTTTTTGTATGAATAATGTAATTAACTTTTTTTTTTACAAATAATTTAATACTCATTTATGTGAATCTATAAGTACACAAGTTATAATACATGGAGGAATTTCTTCCAACCAAGTAACCTCATTTTCTATATGTAGTGCATATATGGCTAATCCATGAGCAACATTATTACCATTGTGCAACACATAAGTTAGATACACACCTGGAAAGACAGATAACAAGGATCTAATATTCCTAAGCAGACAACACCATTGTAAAGAAAAAGTGATAGCCAAAGCTTAAGAAATGTCTTCTTCTGGTTTGGATTAACAAAGGAGTTGGTCTGGGATAGCTGGTTGAGGGTATTGGTTGTGGAGGAAGTTGTGAAATGGGCAAAGTAGGTTGCTCGGAATCTTCGAACAACAAATCTAATAGTCTTTGTCTATTGGCCTCTCACCTCCCCAGGGATCGTGCATGGATATCTGAGAAGAAGAAGGGGAAGTGAGAATCTACGAACAATAGCAAAGAAAAAAAACTAACGAAGAATTGAGTAAAAGTTAAACTTTTATCTGACCATCAGTATTTAAAGACAAATAGAATGAAACCTACGAGCAGAGGAAGAAACATATCAAAAAGTGAAAATGAAAAGTTTTTTCGAGAAAAAACTTTTCATCTTCAAAACAAGCGAGAAAAACCTAGATTTTTCCTTAAACGCAAAAATCGAATATTTACTTTGATTTTGGACCTAAAACTAGTACTGATACCCCTATATACCCATCCTAAACATCTTTACATACTAAAGTAATGCCTAAAAAACTTATCTTACCCTTGAATTCTATGCCTTTTTACCTAATAACAATTATGTTGAAGAACACACAAGAACTTCAATATGGCAGTTACAAAAAAAAGACAAATCCCCACAGAAATGCAGAAATATCAACAAAAATGGAGGAAAGTAGCTCGTGAACTTACTTGAAGTAGAAATTGTCGAAGAAATGCTTGAGAATTGTCTAGAAATGCTTGTGAAATGTCTTGGATTGCTTGAGAAAGCTTGGAAAATCTTGGAGTTCTTGAATAGAGAGGAAAATCAGGTAAGAAATGAAGAAGAGAGGAAGGGTCTTATTTATATTGGTCAACGTAACTGACAAGTAATGAGTGAAAAAGAGGGTTTGGGTTATTAAAAAACGTGAAGTTGTCAAATCCATCCTTGGAAACCGCAATGCCATAATTACTTACCTTTTTGAGGAAGTAAGGTACAGTTAGATGTGATAGGTCACTAAATGTTGGTCGAGTAAAGTTTATTTAATGCTCATCGCATCATAATAAACTTGGGGGGCAAATGTTTCCCTAAAAATTAGCATGATGACGTGACATGTAAATAAGGGACGAGAAAGGCACGTGACAGATTATTAATGAGAGACTGGTCAACCCACGACTAGACACAAGAAGGAAAAACGTTGTTAGTCATGTTCAGAAGTTATGCGAAGCAACAGGAAAATATGCTGACTAGAAACATGCAACCAGAGCTACTCGATGGACTGTATTTAAAGCTCAAAATTAGTCATATGTTTATATATTCGCGTATATTTGTTATTTCAAATGTAAAGGGAATTGTTTGTAATGCCCTACTACCCTAGAAACGTTACCATGTGATTTTATAATATACCATTAGCTCGCTAATCGAGGTATTATACCAAAAAGTGTGATTAAATCAAAATAAAGACTCATTTAATGAAACTTTAATAGAAAAGATTGGATTTGAATCATAAAAGTGTTACATTGATATCCTAAAATATTTTTTAAAAAGTATTTACAACTAAAAAGTTAATATACAATCGACCACGGTGACAAAATCAGATATTCATAATGCGTTCCTCAAAACAACCCCAGCCTTGGCAGCCAGGTAGGCCAAACATGTACGTGCTACTCCATGCCCTCCAACTCATACTTGGTCGGCCTTTCCCTTGCCCTTACCTGCACCATAGAGCACCCGTGAGCTAAGGCCAACAAGAAAACTCCACACACATAGCATATAACAATTAATTTCAGTAAATGCATAACTTTAAATAGATACAACAAACTATTCACATAGCGGCCTATGCCGATCAAGGTGCTTTACCAGGCACCAGGTACACGATCTTCACCAAACGAGTGAGTACAACACTCTATATGGCCATGCCATGGCGGCCTGCATTCAACATTCTTATTGCTGTTCGACTTGCATTCCGCATGCTTATCACCATTCTTGGCCTTTGTCGATTTCGGCCTTCGTCGATTCTGGCCTTCGCTGATCAGTCATAAACACACAACATATCATAATGATTATAAAAATTCATACATAACACTAAACAAAGATAATCGAGCCATGCCTTGCTCTACGGGCACAAATAGTTTTCTTACCTGAGTCCCGAGCTAACAGTACCAGGCGATCTCGAGCACAATCTTTAATCCCAAGCCTTAGCGGTAAAACCTAGTCACAACATAATAATAAATAACCATCACAATCTAAATTGATTAAAGACCTTCGGAATAAAATACTAGCCTTTGGGACCTCGAATTCTACTAAACCGGGTAGTAGGATTCTTCCCGAGCCTCTAAGTTTGAGTTCCCGAGCCCAAAACCCCTAATTGGCCACTATTTTCCATTTGAGCTGCGATCCTCTACAAGTCAGAGAGCCTCAAGGCTCTCTTTTAGGGGATGCGGGCTGTGGTGCACCTCATCCTGCGTCGCGGCGCCTGGATGGTTTTAGAGACCCCTAAGGTCATCTAGGTTCATGCGGGCCTGGTGCCTGAAGAACAGGGCCACAACTCGAGCTCCAGAACCAAGAATTCCCCTGCACTTTCTCAAGCCAATTCCACTAAAATCCTCCCAAATCAATACCTAAACCCAGAATTCAGTCTAGAATTTACATCAATACCACATAATCAGTTTAATTACCCCAAAGACTACCCCATAATCTCACCAAAACCCACAATCAGACTTAAGGTTTAAAGTTCAAGAAAGCACTCAACCACAACAGAAAATCTACCAAAATCAAAGTAAGAACCTTACCTCAATCTGAGAATTCGACCCTCAGCTGCCTCAGACTTTCTCCTAGCTTAATTTCCACAAGTTCCCAGCCTCAAATCCTCAATTCTTGAGAACATTTCCCAAGAGTTCCCTAAGCCTCCAAGCACACCGAGGGAGAGAGAGTGAGCCGAGTAGAGAGAGAGAAAGTGAGATTAATCTGCTTCTTTCCTAAGTGTTCTGCTGAGATTAAGCTGTAACGACCCACTAATCTAGACTACTTGGACCATTAATGAATCTATACATAAAACTTACATTTTTGCGGAAATACCATAATTTTATTGAAAACTTATGGAAACAAAGGTTACTTTCATAAAATAAGTAGGATATGGGTACCCATTGTCTTTAAAACAAAAATAACTTAAAAACTAAAAAGAGTTACATAGAAAATGCGGAAAATACATTTAAAACCATAAAAACATAAATAAGACTACATCCTCGAATCGAATAACGCCCGGCCCCTTGACTCCATTCACCATCGATACACATCCTCTAAGCGTCACGAATCTTTCCACCTCTAAAGCTTATTTCCTGCACATAAACAGAAAGGAATGAGCCTAATGCCCAGCAAGGAAAAAATCTAACACATAGTCATAAACATAAACATAATTTCATAATAACGTAAAGACATATCATAACACATAATTCACTTATTATAATGGCCATTATTACTTGGGGTCCCATAGACTAAACAAGCATATGCCCATGGGATTAGTGGGGTCCTACTAGCTAAGTAGGTCATATGCCCATAACCCATTTGGGGTCTTGTTAGTCATATGGGTCATATGCCCAAGCCTACAAACATACACATATACATATCATAACACTTTTAATAACATAAAACATATAGATAACATAAGCACATAACATGTTGATTCTAGCCTATTTTCCTTACCAAAGTTACCGAGATTATGGACTGAGTTGGGACTTTTGGAACACTCCTAAAACCATAAGAAAGAGTGAGTCTAAAGAAAGGAGATGAAATGAAAGAGATGGAAAGACTAAACCATAAAAACATACTTACCAACTTATATGCTTAAGAGCTTGGATTCCCTAACCAAAATAAGAATAAGGTTAGGGGACTGAGTAGAAGGTTTTGAGAAAAGAAATTACATAAAATACAGAAAGGAACTAGAGTTTTGGGTTTACCTCAAAGATTGCAAGATCAATCTAACCTTCACCGAAATACTATAGAACTCACTTCCCAAAGTGTTTGATAAGCTTATGATGTTTAAGCTTATAGTTTTTCCCCAAACCAAGTGTTTACACTCTCACACTCACTTAACACTAGCAGCTTCTGAACTTAGAGCAAATGGTGAATAATGGCTGGGTACTAGGTCCTATTTATAGAGTTTGGGAATGAAAATATCTTGATTTTACTTGAATAAAAATAATGGCTTTTTAGGTGAAAATCATTTGAATAATCGTTCAGCAGAGGCTGAAGACTCGTTCACAAGATGCTGGACTGTTGAAGGAGTTTGAATGGCTGAAAGGAAATGAATTCAAAAGAGTTTGAATCCATGCTGAAGGAGGCGATATATCGCCCCCTGTAGGCGATATATCGCCTGGGCCAGTATGCCCGAGGCGACCGTGCATCGTTTCGTGTTTTCCGTATCTACGTGCTGCGACATATCACCCCCTATAGCTGCGATATATCGGCACACGCTGAATATTTAAACACGAAATTACACATTTTTAGCTAAGTTTGAATGGAGTAAACAGCCTTGACTAAGCCCTCAACGTACTCAAAGCTGCTGACTGACCCTATAACATTCAAACTTTACCCTTATTTAATTTAATCCTCCAAAATACTTAATCCTTAATTACCATTCATAACATGTGCTTAAAATCCTATTGGTTGATGTCTAAACCTTATAATATAATAAATATAATCCTTAATATCAGTCACATTAATCAAACCTTAGGTTAACTTAATATTCTTAAACTATAGATTAAACTTAGAAAATCTATAAGTACTACTATGAGTGTCCAAATAATTCCCGGTCTGAACCAAAAATCCACAGTAACAATGATAATACTAAACATACTATCATACTATTATCTATCTTAGCTAAGTAAAGTTCTTGGACTCTACAACTCTCCCCTACTAAAAAGAATTTCGTCCTCGAAATTTACTTATCACATATCTCCGGATACCGGCCTTGCATGTCCTCCTCCAACTCCCACGTTGCCTCGCATTCAAAACTATTGCTCCATAGGACTTTGACTATAGGAAAGCTCTTGGACCGTAACTACTTCATCCCTCTATCTAGGATGCTAACCGGTCGTTCCTCGTAACTTAAGTCTTTCTGGAGTGCTATCGTATCGTATTTGAGGACGTGAGATGGGTCTGACACATATTTGCGTAACATTGAGATGTGGAAGACGTTGTGACTATCGGCTAGTGCTGGCGGTAGGGCTAGTCTATACGCAACTGTTCCCACTTTGTCCAATATCTAAAAGGACCTATGAATCGGGGACGAAGCTTGCCTTTCTTCCCGAACTGCTTGACACCTTTCATAGGAGATATCTTCAAGAAGACTTGATCTCCAACTTGGAATTCCACATCGCGTCGCTTGGTATCCGCATAGCTTTTCTGACGGCTTTGAGCAGCCAGCATACGCTGTCTAATAAGCGTTACTGCTTCTTAAGCTTGTCTAACAGCTTCGAGCCTTAAGCTGCCTTTCTCCTACCTCGTCCCAGTGCAACGGTGATCGGTACCTTCTTCCATATAGCAACACATAAGGTGCCATTCCGATCGTTGACTGGTAGCTGTTGTTGTACGAGAACTCGATCAGTGGTAAGTACTTATTCCACGATCCTCCAAAATCAAGTATACACGCGCGTAGCATATCCTCTAAGATCTGAATCGTACGCTCAGACTGCCCATCTGTCTGAGGATGGAAAGCTGTACTAAGGCTTAACTTAGTACCCATAGCTTGCTATGAGCTTCTCCAAAATCTTGACGTAAATACTGATCCTCTATCTGACACTAACGTCTTGGGGATTCCATGCAATCGTACAATCTCTTGGATGTAGATGTCTGCATATTGGTCTGCCGTGCATGAAGTTTTAACAGGCAGGAAATGAGCCTACTTGGTTAGTCTATTTATTACTATCCAAGCGGAATCATGCTGCTTATTCGTCTTTGGCAGATCCGTCACGAAGTTCATGGTTATGTCGTCCCACTTCCATTCTGGTACGCTAAGCGGTTGCAATAAATCTACAGGCCGTTGATGCTCCGCTTTCACTTAGATACATGCTCTGCTATCTCCTTCTTCATCCCTAGCCACCAATAGACTGCCTTGATGTCATCTTGGTAGACCCTGGATGAACTGAGTACGGGGTATTGTGCGCTTCTTCTAGGATCGTCTTCTTAATACTTTGATCGTCTGGCACGCATACCCGATCCTTATATCTCAATAATCCTTGACTGAATATTGAGAAATCTGTAGTCTTGCCTTCTCTGACTGCATCCGTGTGTGGTGCTAGCGATTTCTCATGTCTCTGACCAATCCGTATGTCCTATTTGATTGGATAGACAAGTTAGCCAGCTTGCCTACAACCATTTCTATTCCAGCACTGATAAGCTCCTGCTGTAGTGGCTTTTCTATCCCGGATAAGGCTGCTAAATTCCCATAGTTTTTCCGGCTGAGTGCATCGGCAACTACATTCGCTTTCCCTGGGTGGTATAGGATTTCACAGTTGTAATCCTTTACTAACTCTAACCACCTGCGCTGCCTCATGTTGAGCTCCTTCTGCGTAAAGAAGTATTTTAAACTTGTGTGGTCCGTGTAAATCTCGCACCGTTCTCCATAAAGATAATGGCGCCAGATTTTTAACGCAAAGACCACCGCTGCCAACTCCATATCGTGAGTTGGATAGTGTTGCTTATACTCCTTCAACTGACGTGAGGCGTAGGCTATCACCTTGTCATTTTTGCATCAACACGCATCCCAATCCTAGCTTTGATGCATCGCATTAGACAACGAACTTATCGTCGGGCATCGGTACACTAAGTACTGGTGTTGAGCAAAGCTTATCCTTAAGCGATTGGAAGCTTTCTTCACACTTATCGTTCCAGTTAAACTTTTGTTGCTTCCGGGTCAGGTTGGTGAGTGGAGTGGCTATCTTAGAAAAAGCCCTCTACAACTTTCTATAGTAACCTGCTAGCCCTAAGAAGCTTCTTACTTCTGACGCGTTCTTTGGTCTAGGCCAATCTTCATGGCCTCTACCTTCGATGGATCTACTGCAACTCCGTCTTTTGATATGATGTGCCCGAGGAACGCCACTTGCGAAAGCCAAAATTCGCATTTCTTTGAACTTGGCGCAAAGTTGATGCTCGTTCGATCGCGTCAAAATCATCCTCAATGTTCCTCGTGCTCTACTTCATCCTTGGAGTATACTAAGATATTGTTGATGAACACAACGACGAATTTATCCAAATAGTCTTTGAAGACCCTATTCATTAAGTCCATAAACGCGGCTGGTGCGTTAGTAAGACCCAAAGACATAACCAAGAACTCGTAACGTCCATAACGAGTCCTAAAGGTTGTCTTAGGAATATCTTCTCCCTTTACCTTGAGCTGATGATACCCGGACCGTAAATTGAATACAGTCGCGTCTCGGAGTTGATCAAACAAATCATCAATCCGAAGTAGCGGGTATTTGTTCACTTTATTCAGCTCACGGTAGTCTATGCACATGCGCATACTTCCGTCCTTCTTCTTCACGAATAGTACCGGAGCTCCCCATGGTGAATGGCTTGGCCTAATGAAACCCAAGTCTAGGAGTTCTTATAGCTGTGTCTTTAACTCCTTGAGTTCCGTAGGTGCCATCCGGTATGGTGCCTTAGAGATAGGCTCGGTGCCGGGTACTAATTCTATCGTGAAGTCTATTTCTCGATTTGGCGGCAATCCTGGCAAGTCATCGGGGAAAACTTCTGGAAATTCTTGTATAACCCGAACATCTCCAACTTTGAGTGATGTCTCCTTCTCCACATTCGTGATGCTGGCTAAGAATGCTTGGCATCCTTTCTCTATCCTTTGTTGAGCTTTGAGAGATGACACTAACGGGGTGCGTAATCCTGGAGCTTGTCCCATGAAGCATCGTCTCTGGTCGTCAGGAGTCTCGAACATCACCTTCTTGCGTTTGCTGCCGATCGTTGCGCCATGCCGTGCTAGCCAATCCATGCTTAGTATTACGTCGAAGTCCTTGATTACTAGCTCTATCAGATCTCCTTCTAGTCCTATGTCCTCAATCTTGATCGGTAAGCCTCGTACTATTCGTGATGATAGAACTACTCTGCCCGAAGGCAACTCGGTTACAAACCTAGTTCTAAATCTTTCACTAGGTTTGTCTAGTTTTTCTATCATTCCTAACGAGATATACGAGTATACTGCTACCAATCTAGCGATACATATACTATTGAGGATATGATCTGACCTATAAATGCTTGTTACTAGCATGGGTTCCTCCTTGGGTCAATGCAAAGACTTTGGTCTGGAACCATCGTTTAATCCCTCTTAGCATTCCTCTGAATCCTTTTTGTTGTAGTTTCCAGGTCTGCTAGCTTAACCCCTAATTCCATCTTTGGTCTAAGTCCTCTGACGAACTTGGTCAATCTCGTAAAGTCGGTTGGGACCAACTCTGGTGCAAACTTGACTAATCTGTTGAACTGACGAGCATATTCTTCTACCATTAGCGATGACTGCCGAGGTGTAATACTTCTTGTGGAACGGCTCCACAAATCTTGTCCATATTATGGTGGTGACATCGTTAGTCTGCTGAACTAAGTCCCACCATATTCTGGCATCCTTCCTTAGTAATGACGAGACGCAGGATATGCGGTCCGCATTACTGAGGTTCATGCGCGTAAGAATTGGCTTCACATTCCTTAGCCACTCTTATGCCTCAAAGGGGTCTATAGTCCCTTCGAAGTTTGGAGCGTGCTGCTTGCGGAACCTTTCATACACTGACTCCATATTCGTTACTGGATGTGGCGCGTAGTTCATCACTGGCCATCCCCCATATGGACCAACTTGTTGGGGTGCTAGGGCCATTTGTTGTAGCTGCGGCTGCGGTTGCGGCGGAGGCTGAGGCTGCGCCTGTTGACGTTGTTGCTGCAAGAGTTCCTCGACTTGTTGTCGCCGTCTAGCGATTTCCGCGGTGTTGTCAGCTGACGGTGTCGGTGCGTTGCGGCTAGTAATAGCACGCACTCCTCTTCTGCGAACTGGAGGGCATCATTGGTCGTTGGAACAACGTTGGAGGCGTTTCCGTTGGTGCGTGCAGATCTTCGGAGCGACATCTTCACCAAAAGTTCTAACAGTCGAGAACTTGTTAGAACTTACCCTAATAGGCTCTAAGGCAAAAACTTATTCTAAAACAAACATATCTCGGACCTATTTATTATGACTTCTTAGGAAAAATTATATAGGTCTTTATTTATTATTAGAGTGGGTTTCTATACTTAAAAAAAACAAGTCATCTTTATTTTCTAAGTGTGTTTCTAATCATCCTATATGACTTAATTCTCAGGCTCGAAACTTATCTTTGTTCCAAAGTTAACAATATTGAGGGAGGGCTGGGATCAGTAAAATCGTTCCCACTACTAAGGCCCCCTAACTCTCAATAAGGAAACTTGGTTCATTGATTTGTATCCACCTTCACTGAACTTAGTCATTATTCATTTTATTTATTACTCATTATGATTGCGAAAAAAAATCAAACTCATACATGAAAATAAAATAACATGAAATCAATTTGGAAAAAGATTTTCACTTATTACAATCATAAATAAAGAAATAAACAAAACAAACAATGAAAAACTAGCTATTCTAAAAATCGGGATCTTCTACATCCGATCCTTCATCTAGCATATCATTATCTATCTCCTTATAATCATCATTGTCTTGAGCCTCAAAATTTCCTCGGGGAAGATTTAAGAAGATCCTATGTTGTTGCTCATTAGTGAATTGAAACTCTAAATCATAGGTGAACTTAAGTATGAGAGAATAATATCTTAGGGCTGCTTGTAAGTCATCATCATTATTTATATTCTCCCATATTTCTTCTAAAGTTAAAATTGCTGAAGGAAAATCTTTTAAAAGCCTAATTACTAGGACATATTGTTCTGCAGCTCTCATCATGATTTGCTTAGACTCTTGAAGGTGACCTATCTCTTTGTGGAACAAGATCAATCTTCGAGTGATCTTTTCTAGTGCTCCTACAGTGTTTCTTGGCTCCCTTATTCTTTTTAAAGCCTTAATGGCTCGGATATCCTCATTGCTTAAAGCTCCATTCATTCTTAACTGAAACATAAACACTAAAGTCGTTAGCTATACACATAGACAAAGTAACTTGTAACTTGTAACTTAAACACTTACTTGGCGGTCCGATTCGGAGCTTTGAGCATGTGTATCGAGGAGAACTTCATGCGAAGGAACCGTTTTCTCTGATACCAACTGTAACGACCCACTAATCTAGACTACTTGGACCATTAACGAATCTATACATAAAACTTACATTTTTGCGGAAATACCATAATTTTATTGAAAACTTATGGAAACAAAGGTTACTTTCATAAAATAAGTAGGATATGGGTACCCATTGTCTTTAAAACAAAAATAACTTAAAAACTAAAAAGAGTTACATAGAAAATGCGGAAAATACATTTAAAACCATAAAAACATAAATAAGACTACATCCTCGAATCGAATAACGCCCGGCCCCTTGACTCCATTCACCATCGATACACATCCTCTAAGCGTCACGAATCTTTCCACCTCTAAAGCTTATTTCCTGCACATAAACAGAAAGGAATGAGCCTAATGCCCAGCAAGGAAAAAATCTAACACATAGTCATAAACATAAACATAATTTCATAATAACGTAAAGACATATCATAACACATAATTCACTTATTATAATGGCCATTATTACTTGGGGTCCCATAGACTAAACAAGCATATGCCCATGGGATTAGTGGGGTCCTACTAGCTAAGTAGGTCATATGCCCATAACCCATTTGGGGTCTTGTTAGTCATATGGGTCATATGCCCAAGCCTACAAACATACACATATACATATCATAACACTTTTAATAACATAAAACATATAGATAACATAAGCACATAACATGTTGATTCTAGCCTATTTTCCTTACCAAAGTTACCGAGATTATGGACTGAGTTGGGACTTTTGGAACACTCCTAAAACCATAAGAAAGAGTGAGTCTAAAGAAAGGAGATGAAATGAAAGAGATGGAAAGACTAAACCATAAAAACATACTTACCAACTTATATGCTTAAGAGCTTGGATTCCCTAACCAAAATAAGAATAAGGTTAGGGGACTGAGTAGAAGGTTTTGAGAAAAGAAATTACATAAAATACAGAAAGGAACTAGAGTTTTGGGTTTACCTCAAAGATTGCAAGATCAATCTAACCTTCACCGAAATACTATAGAACTCACTTCCCAAAGTGTTTGATAAGCTTATGATGTTTAAGCTTATAGTTTTTCCCCAAACCAAGTGTTTACACTCTCACACTCACTTAACACTAGCAGCTTCTGAACTTAGAGCAAATGGTGAATAATGGCTGGGTACTAGGTCCTATTTATAGAGTTTGGGAATGAAAATATCTTGATTTTACTTGAATAAAAATAATGGCTTTTTAGGTGAAAATCATTTGAATAATCGTTCAGCAGAGGCTGAAGACTCGTTCACAAGATGCTGGACTGTTGAAGGAGTTTGAATGGCTGAAAGGAAATGAATTCAAAAGAGTTTGAATCCATGCTGAAGGAGGCGATATATCGCCCCCTGTAGGCGATATATCGCCTGGGCCAGTATGCCCGAGGCGACCGTGCATCGTTTCGTGTTTTCCGTATCTACGTGCTGCGACATATCACCCCCTATAGCTGCGATATATCGGCACACGCTGAATATTTAAACACGAAATTACACATTTTTAGCTAAGTTTGAATGGAGTAAACAGCCTTGACTAAGCCCTCAACGTACTCAAAGCTGCTGACTGACCCTATAACATTCAAACTTTACCCTTATTTAATTTAATCCTCCAAAATACTTAATCCTTAATTACCATTCATAACATGTGCTTAAAATCCTATTGGTTGATGTCTAAACCTTATAATATAATAAATATAATCCTTAATATCAGTCACATTAATCAAACCTTAGGTTAACTTAATATTCTTAAACTATAGATTAAACTTAGAAAATCTATAAGTACTACTATGAGTGTCCAAATAATTCCCGGTCTGAACCAAAAATCCACAGTAACAATGATAATACTAAACATACTATCATACTATTATCTATCTTAGCTAAGTAAAGTTCTTGGACTCTACATAAGCCCAACCAAGTCTATCCTTAGCTTTAAAATGACCTAAATGCCCCTTAGAACAATTCTAGCCCTTTAATACCACCAAGGGTAAACCTGTCATTTGCACCATTCCCGCTAACTCCTCAAGTATTCCTATAATCCCCAATTAATCCCAACATACCCAAATATTTGCTAAATAGCTACCTGTAACCCACTAAATCCCGAACATGCACTAACTCCCCAAAATACCCCCAAGCTCACCTCGAGCCGGGTATTTGACCCCGTTGTGACTATTTCGCTAATCCGTTCCCTAGGACCGCCTCAGACCACATATCTCAAATATATCTCCACAATACTGTGGTCTCAACCATAACACACACATAAACATATATATATAACTTCAACGGGTCAAAAATTACAAATATTCCTTTATTAGCAAGAATGGGCCCACAAGCATATTTAATTCACCTAAACATGCATATATATATTAACATTATATCATAACAAAACTAATTAAGTACTAATGCTCATATATCACAATTAATCACGTAATAATATAGTTAAATCAATTATTGCCCTCCTGGCACGCTAATCAAGGCACTAGGCCTTATTAGCAGATTTGGGGCGTTACATTATTCACCTATTATTTTATTATGGCTTGTTACACAAGTAATGCAAGGCCCAAGGCCCATCTTGGTACATCCTTTGAGTCTATAAATAGGGACTCAATGATTCATAATTCTTTACGTTGTAATTTTTTTACTTTGAGAGAGTTCGAGTTTATGAGTGCTTTTATACATGTCCTTGTATCTACTCTCATAACTTGTGAAACTTAGTAGACTCTATTTTTATGATCACAGGTTTCAGGACATTTACATTAATAAGAGTACGAATTGGACATATGTCATTACATTAATAAGAGTTATGATTCTCACCAAAACCAGCAAAGAAAAAGTCATGTTTCTCAACTTTTGCAGCAAAACCAGTATCATCCCGGATGTTGTCTTCATCTACATCATTTTCATCCTAATCGTCATCAACATCCTATTCCACAATGTCAATTACACTAAGCCATATATAAATATATAAATCCCATACATAAATATGAGCTTAAACTTAAAGATTGGTAGTTCACCATCAAAATCTGAATTTACTTCGAAATCCCTGGACTGCTCGTGAGCTTCAAACACTAAAAATAATGATCAAACTCTACTAAAAAGAAATGAAGAAAGAAGATAGTGAACATACAGTAAAAAAATTTGTTAAAGTTGGAGGAGGATCCAGAAATATAGGGAGTGAAAGACAGCAAACCAAGGTGATGGAATTACAAAATATTATTATTATTATTATTATTTATGTATTTTTTTTTCAGGCAATATATAAATCCCCATGATGAAGGAGATATTTGTGTGTACCACTCCAGAAATGGGAAGACTCATTGTTATTGTATTGACTCTTGTATTAAAGTCGATAACTATTATCAATGATATCCCCTTGACACTCTTTTTCCTTTCGAGTTTTTTCTCAAAATTTTTTTGCTCTTGAAGTTTTAACGAGACCAAATTTTCTAAAAAAAAAGGTATTTCTTTTTCTCATCACAAGTTTCACAAAAAACTCTACTTGTTGTTTATTCAACTCTTTGTTGTTTGTTCCAATGTAAGTGCACACGACGCTAGCTTTTGAGAGTCAATATTGTAATTTTTTTTCATCATTAAAAGCAGGGCTGATGTAGAATTTTATTCAACAAGTAGTGTTAAATTTTGTGGGAAATTCTAGAATAGGATGTATTGATATAAATTACCCTCTATAAATTAATTGATAAAAATTAGGGAAACTCCCTGTAATACTAACTTTTTGCTATAAAATTTCAATTTTACAGTCCAAGTTTTACTCTTTCATATTTATATTGAATTTTTTTCAATTATAATGTTTCATTAATTTAAATTTTTCAAAAATACAGTCTTGCTTCAAGCTAAGGGCTGATTTCTAACCACCCTCCTAGATCCGCAGTTCTAAAGTCTTCGTCATTGACTGAGGGCCAAAACAATGGCGTGGTTGCGATGAGTGGCGCGTACTTGGTTGGAACGACAACGGAGAACGTGAACGGGCGTCTCTAAGCATGTGGATGGGTAGTGATGGGTTGCCCGAGAGGTTTGGGCAAGGTGGCCAGCTAGAATGTGGATGATTCTTTGTTTCATAGTGGTGAAGTGAGTGCGGCACACTGTATCCTAAGGTTGATATCTAAATCAATGTGTTCCTTGTTTTTATTTTCAATTGTCTTTTGATATAGAAGAAAAGTTGTTGATTGGTTATCTATGTCAACGTCTTAATAATAATGTCTCTCTGTCTCTCAATCGATGTGTTTATTTACAATAATCGCATGAAAATGAGATTATGAGACCAGACCACCCACAACCAGTCTCCCCTCCCCTCGATTAGTCCATCTCCTCAAAATCAATCTTCTTCTTTCATTATGTTTTCATGCTACACAAATAACAAGAACAAGACACAGGAAAATGAGTTCTTTCTGAAGAATGGAGCTGCAGTGTTAGAGCAGACCATTCTTTTGTTTAGTGGAAAAACCAATCCACTTCGGTCATACTCTTCTCAACAACTCAATAGGGCAATGCGCAACTTCGATTCTAGCAGGCTGATACACCAGAGTAGGAACAACAAGTTTTATAAGGGATCAATTGATGGAGAAGATTGTGAAATTTCGGTGAAAAGGTTCTTACCAATAAGTAAAGAAGAAGATTTGAGAACGATTACAAATGAAGTTGCAGTGGCATCATGGATGAGTAACCACAAAAACGTTTTGAAGCTCTTGGGGTACTACATTGAGACAAAGATGCCTTATGTAGGTGTATAAGCTCCCAATTCATGGCAATCTCTCTCATTTCGTCAAAACATATGGTGAAGAAGCACCAGTGCCATTTGAGACCAAGTTAAGGATTGGTATTTGAGTAGCAAATTCACTTGCTTTTCTCCACCATAGCCATTCAAAGACCTTCATCTATCGAGATATACGTATCCAAATAGTCTGTTTAATTTTCAATCATCACTTCTGATTCCTGAAGGCAAAACTCATGTAGATGTGGATCAGATTAATGGGATTGTAGAGTATATATCTCTTGAGGTATGTTTTCATAGACGTTATTTAGAAAGGAGTGATGTCTATGGTTTTGGGGTTCTACTGTCTGAATTGTTGACAGGAAAGAATTTGGGACAACTACTTTGGTATATTTATGATTCGGCTGATAAGAAAGACCTGAATACTCATAGATCTAGGCTTGCCTTTTTGTTTTATTCATATGCAAATGAAAATGAAGTTTATGGATATGAGAGTGAGTCTGAGTATTCAGGTCGGTATGTTGCACCTCACAAGGCTCAAGTAAAGAAGAAAAAGGTAACAAGAAAGGATAAAGGCAAATATATTTCTTAGTTTTGTTTATGATGTAGATATTTATTAGTTTTTTTTAGAAGGATCATGTTTCTAGTATCTAAAGTAACATTATATTTCTCATTTTCCAATTGATCAAATATCTTAAACAAGTTAGAGTTTCAAATGTTATTTTTTTTCTTAAGGATCTTAAGGAAAAATTAAATGAAGGCCAATGAAACTCAAATAGAAGCCCATTGCAACCCACTGCAACTCCTAATATGAGTTATACATATGAATTACGAATGCAACCACATGCAACCTAAAGCAATACATGGATAGTCCAAGTGCAACCCACTGCAAATCCTAATGTGAGTTATACATATGAATTACGAATGCAACCACATGCAACCTAAAGCAACCCATGGCTAGTCCAAGTGCAACCCGCTGCAACTCACTGCAACTCCTAATGTGAGTTATCCATATGAATTACGAATGCAACCACATGCAACCTAAAGCAACACATGGCTAGTCCAAGTGCAACCCACTGCAACTCCTAATGTGAGTTATACATATGAATTACGAATGCAACCACATGAAACCTAAAGCAACACATGGCTAGTCCAAGTGCAACCCACTACAATTCCTAATGTGAGTTATCCATATGAATTACGAATGCAACCACATGAAACCTAAAGCAACCCATGGCTAGTCCAAGTGCAACCCGCTGCAACTCACTGCAACTCCTAATGTGAGTTATCCATATGAATTACGAATGCAACCACATGCAACCTAAAGCTACACATGGCTAGTCCAAGTGCAACCCACTGCAACTCCTGATGTGAGTTATACATATGAATTACGAATGCAACCACATGCAACCTAAAGTAACACATGGCTAGTCCAAGTGCAACCCACTGCAACCCACTACAACCTTAAATGCAAGATCAATGACATTAACATATAAGATTTCGAGTTGCCATTAGCTGCATTGGGTTGTATTGAGATTTTTTAAGTTGCTTTAGGTTGCATTTGGTTACATTAGGGATGCATGAGCTTGTATTTGATGTTGTTGTGGGTTGCTTGAGGTTGCTTTGAATTTCATGTGAGGTTGCAATGAAATTTGCAAATGAGTTTTTTTAAAGTTGTTTTGTGTTGCATGAGATTGCATTGAGCTTGCATTTGATGTTGGAGTGTTTTTGATAAGGATAAAATTAGCATATGATTTTTTGAAAGTTATTTTAGGTTGCATTGGTTTGCATAGACTTGCATTGGACTTTCATTTGAGGTTGCATTGAGTATGCATTTGAGGTTGCAGTGGGTTGTATGAGTTGATAAGAATGAAATTAACATAAATTGTTTTAGGTTGCCATGAGTTTCATTGAGTTTTTTAAAGTTACTTTGGGTTGAATTTGGTTACATTGGGGATGCATGGACTTGCATTTGATGTTGCAATTGGTTACTTGAGGTTGCATTGGCATGTGAGGTTGCATAAGAATGAAATTCGCAAATGAGTTTTTTTATTAAAGTTGTTTTATATTGCCTGAGCTTACATTTGAGGTGGGAGTGAGTTGCATAAGGATGAAATTAGCATATGATTTTTTTAAAGTTATTTTAGGTTGCATTGTGTTGCATAGACTTTCATTTGATGTTGCATTGAGTATCCATTTGAGGTTGTAGTGAGTTATATGAGTTGCATAAGGGTGAAATTAACATAAATTATTTTAAGTTTCTATGAGTTTCATTGAGTTTTTTAAAGTTGTTTTAGGTTGCATTTGGTTACATTGGGGATGCATGACTTTTACTATTAATACAAAAAATATCAACCTCTAATGGCTGATGAATGTCCAAGGACGAGGCTATGAAGCCATACAACTTTGACCTTATAAAATACAAGTAACTTCTATTACCTTACTTAAATGAGTATCTCATGATACTTCATGTGCTGTGTAGGTTCTTGGACTTTGCATCTACATATACCAATAAAAAAAACACAAAGAGACATAACTTAAACTCTTTGATCTTGTAAAACTCGTAACATAACTAATATATATTAATAATTTATGCATAATAACCAACCCATTATCTACAATCATAATATTACAAGAAAAATATAGATTATATAAGGTGAGATTTAGTTGTTTTCTCTAATCATGACAGAAGAAAAAAAAATTCACGTGTCTGTGCACATAAATGTATACATACATATTGTCTTAAAAAAAACTTTTATAAATGCAATTTTTTTTTGGCAAGTATATGTATAGGAGTGAGACTTAATATACTCCATATATAAGATAATATATATGTTAAGTAGCGTGAAAACTAAAAGTAACAAACTCCTCTTAAGGTAAGTCGTAGATTTAAAAGAAAAAACTTATGAATATACATTGATGAAAGAAACTTTAAATCTTCGTATATATGAAAAAATACTTTGTCATAAATATAATAATGAAAAAAGCGCTAAATATTATTGGAAATAATTAAAAACACCATTTAATTAAGAGGAAGATATAAGTTCAAAAAATTACATTAATATATTTATATGAGTATAAGAGTTTTTATTTATTTATATATAGTTTAGAAAATCTTATAGAAATTAGAATTTAATCCATATTTTGTTTACATTTACATATGTCGATATATAAATTTTCTATATTTATAAAAATTGCTTTTAATTCTTCTAATAAAGCTGATATCTCTCTCATTTAATAAAACTTTTACATAGAATATGTTTTAAATTTTGGTGTAATGACTGGGCTAACTCATGCTCGGCGGAAGAGAGAGAAACCTATTTGTTTTTGGTGTTTGTTTATTATAGAATGGACTGATAGTGGAAGCTTTTGAATTGGCCATGGATGCACAGTCCTAGCAGCAACAGCACTAAGGCGGAGTGGTCAAGAAGAAGGAGACACGTGGCCGGAAACCCAAACCCAAGTATACTCAATGGAAGTCCGTTGTCCCTGTCCTCTACGACTGGCTCTCCAACTATAACCTCATCTGGCTTTCACTCTCTTGCCGTTATCCTCTGTCTAGCCCTTTTTTTTTTGTTCTTTCCTTCTTCTTTGCTTCTATTCTAGGGTTTTGAAGTTCGTATCTCGTAGAGTGTTATTGTATTTCTAGGTTCTAGTGGTAACGAGTCAATATTAGTCAGTGTAAATGGGGTCCTCAGCTCGAGCAAACAGGTGAGTTTTCCTTTTACTTTGAGTAAAATACTTGAAATTCCTTATTCTTATAGATTTTTATAGGAGTGATTGCTTTCCCTTATGCCTTTGCTACATTGATGTTGGTGTTAGTTGATCTTTGTTCCAATAATTGTTTTACAAATTCATCTTCTATAACTTCTATTATCTTTCTCTTTTTCTTTCATTTAGACTGATGGTAGCGTTCAAAATACTCTGGTGATAGCAAACTGTGAAGTTGTCGAACCCAGGGTTGCAGCGACCGATCACATATCACAGGCAAACCCATTATCATGTAATCTTTTGAATGTGGGCATGAAGTTTGTTACTCTTAATTATTATCATTATTGCTTGGTTTGTTTTTTCAGTTTAATGAAGAAGCGCGTTCACCATTTGTAAAGAAGTACAAAACTATCATTCATCCCTGAGAGGTATAATAATCAGTTAAACAAAATGTAAATTACACTTGATTACATAGTTTAGGTTTGATGGGGACTGTTTTTCTTTTTTGTGTGAATTGCATGCTTAAGCACAATGTTTTAGTTTTCCGTTGTCAGTGGACACCAATAATTGCACTTATTGATGGTTAATACAAAGTCGAGGGAAAATAAAATTTTCACAACTTCTCTATTATTTGTTTCATATAGGTCATTTGTTTATTGTCTCTATTTTTTTTTTTTACCAATTGAAATAGTTAATGTGTTTAAGTTGTACATTGGTACTTAATCATTCTAATTACTCTCTCTTCTAGGTGAACAGAATTAGGGAACTTTCGCAGAACACTAAGATAACAGCTACCCACATTGACAGTCCAGATGTAAGACTTCCAACTTCTATTTCCTAAATAAATTGGACCACATCATCTGTTGTACCCTAAAAATTAGCACGAGTTTAATCACTTGGCTCGGGGTACAACTGGCAGATGGATATGTAAAAGTGTAGCCAAGTAGAACATTTGGTTAATAATGATGTTTGAAGCTCAAGTTGGGACTTGGCAGATCGGTATTCGGGTTATTGTTAGGCCGCCTCCTTGGATAACAATCTAGTTCGAAACCAATAGTGGTCAGATCCTCCATTGGGCGCTCTAAAGGTACTACGAACTAAGGTTCAAATAATCTTTGAACGCCAGCTCGATGAAGACATTTAGCTCAAGGCAACCTGGTCAGATCATATACTAAATGATCCCAAGAGACTCGGAGGCTCTTTATACGCTCATTAATGCCCAGGTTGTATTGCCTATTTATCATTTATTATCTGAGATCGTAGGAATATATTCTATTCTGTTATCAAATCATATCCCAGTGTAAATAGTAATAATTTATATTAAATGTATACCATATTTATTCACGCGGTTACCCAAACCTGTCTAGGAAATTCCCCTATAAATATCAGGGATAATGGATAGGGAAGGGGACTATCTTTTGTATCACAAAAACTTTGCACAAATTGTGAGAGAAAAGTTATAATACTGTTTCGTGGACTAAGTGGATTTTAACCACTAAACCACGCAAAAGTTGTGTGTACGAAAGGGTTCTTATTATTTCATTACGGTTTACAATTAAACACTAATATCCTTATTAGATTTCTTAATCTACTATTGGCGAAAAACTGTGTCAATAGTTTGGTGCTTTCGTTGAGAGGAAATTAGTGTTTCACAAGTTTTAGTCAACATTCATCATGGTGCTCACTTGATCGATGCATGACAATGAAATGGAGCAGCCTGGTGGGCAAGAGGCCATCATACCGTTGTTCCCACTGAAAGGGGCACAGATGTTCAACAATGTCTTGGGAAACAACCAGTGGGCCAAGACGATGCTCGGAGTTCGGCGTCGCTCCCACCAAATCCTAATACAGGATATTTGACTATCGTCGAGATGGAGAATGGCCAATTAAGGAGCCATATCGCTAGGGAAAATAGACAGATTGAGGAGGTCTTGGCTCGGTTACCCCCTCTTGCAAATGACGTTAATGTCAGAAAGAGGCAAAGTGGGTCTCATAAGTCCCACAGGAATAACGGGCCCAAACCTAGTCATTCTGTCAGGACCGCCACTCCAAGCTCTGTACCTTCAGAGTGAAACCACCGAAGTGCTCCACCCACTGGTCATCATTAGCATGTCAATCGGTCAGTCAGAACTACGATCCCCAGCTCCGTGCCTTCTTCACAGATTCCCAGGAATGCCCACAACAACCCACCAGGGCGGGCTGGGACAAGTTCACAGAGGCAAAACGCTCCAACGAATCTTCTTGTGTCGCGACCAGAATCCCAGGCATAGAGAACTCGGGACATTGGGGTAGAGCCGAAGTTGGCTAATTTAGTTCATCTTGATGGAATGAGGATAGCCTCGCCAATAAGGCATATGCCATCACAAGTTAGACATCCTACACCACCATGCCCACAACGAGATGTTCCAGCTCGTGGGAATAGTAGGAGAAATCCTCCCACATCAGTAGATACTTACACCCCACGGGCAGTGCTGAGAATCCATGTCCTCGATCTCAGCCGTGGGCTGTAAGTTTTGCAAATGGAAGTTACTAGATAGGGAGCCAGCGTGGAGGCAGGTCTGAGAGTGACCTGAGAGATCATCTTAGCTCAGCACAAAGTCCTCGATATGATCCACAGCTCGACCTGTGCGATCATTTGAACTCGCAAAGAAGGTATCCATCTCGTAATGAGGATATGAGTTATACTCGACATTATGGAGGTCCGTCTATTGTACGCGACAATGGGAATGTCCCACCTAACCAAGCTCGAGCTTGGAGGGACAATAATCTATCAAACATGTACAATATGATGTGAGTTGTTGAAAAGCCCCCAGCTAATCTAGAGACCAAGGATCTAACCCTTGAGCGACTGGACTTGATGGATGAGCACATGAAGAGGCTCTTATTTGGAAAGGGGATTGATGATTGTGACTGAGATGAGGAGCTCGAACCTTTCGCTCCTAACATTGCAGCAGCTACGTATCCTATTGGCTTTAGGATGCCAAACATGCTGACATTTGATGGAAACACAGATCCATCCAACACAATGATGATGGCCCACAATGTCAGGCTCAATCTAAGATGTATCTTGTTCCCCATGACTCTATTCGGACCTTCCAAATAGTGGTTTAAACAGTACAAGAAGCATTTGATAAGCTCATGGAAGAAGTTTTCTTCCGAGTTTAAGAGAGCATTATGAGCTTCACAGGCAACTCCTATAGAGGCCGATTCATTGGCCAATGTAAAACAACAACCTAGTGAATCACTGAAAGCATATCTAAGCAAATTCATAAATATTGCAGCACGAGCTAGGGACGCTGATGATAGCTCCAAGGTCATGGTGATGAGGACAGAAGTCCTGGTGGGAGGCGACCTATGTAAATAACTCCAACGAAAAGGATATAAAAGTGTAGATGAGTTCTTGGCTCAAGCTTAGGAGTTGATACACCTGGAAGAGGCGCGATCTGCTATCGCAGGAACCAACCAGGCCCCTATCCAACCTGCTCGAGCGGTGACAGATGTTGCAGCTACGGCTCAACCTGTTACCCAGAATAACAAAGTGGGAAACAATAACAGGAAGGGGAATGGTGAGGGTGACCAGAACGACACGAAGAAGAACAAGTCTGTGGAGAAATTCAAGCCTATTTATGCCACCTACAATGACCTAACGGATACTTAGGAACATATCTTTATGGAAAATTCTAATCGCCTCTCGTGGAAGAAGCCAAAACCTTTAAGGCATCAGAGGGCGAAGAGAGTTCCCTCAAAGTTTTGTAGATTCCACAATGACATCGGTCATAGCACCAATGACTGCCGACAGCTGAAGGATGAGATTGAGACTCTCATTCGGGCTGGACCATTAGCCCAGTACGCCCAAAATCGGGTTGTTCTCAATCAACCTGCCAGGCAGAATTCTCATCCAGCTCTGGAAGCCCCGACAGGTCAGCCTGGAGCTCAGATGAATCAGGTTGACCCTCTCCCAATTGTAGGAGAAGATATAACTATTATTACTGGAAGACCTCATTTGGCGAGCACGAGCAGCGGGGCCCAAAAAAGGTATATAAATGAGCTGAAAACTCATAATGGTGTGGAATTTTTCCTGGAGTAGCGGTTATTAAAACAACATGGATTGGAAAAATAGCCAATCATTTTCAAAGAAGAGGACGCTAGCCACGTTCAATTCCCGCACAATGACCCGTTGGTGGTAACCGTGTAGCTCGCTAATCGAAGGGTGTGGAGGATACTAGTGGATAATGGAAGTTCTGTAAATGTGCTTTTCAGGTCCACCCTAGAAAAGATGGGATTGTCTGTAACCGATTTGAAGGCGACCTCGATGACTCTGTATGAATTTTCAAGTGAAGGAACGACAGCCATAAGGATGATTGGACTGATGGTTATGCTAGGAGAAGAGGTACGAACTGTTTCTAAAATACTTGAGTTCGTGGTAATCGATTGCCCGGCTGCGTATAACGTGATTTTGGGACGACCCGTGTTGATGGCTTTTGAGGCCATCACCTTAATCTGACACTTGGCAATGAAGTTCCCCTCAACCTCAGAGATATGCACCATAAGAGGAGACCTGCTAGCTACTAGATAATGCTACAACATTGCTATGAAGGGAAAATCACAACCCGAGCAGCAGGCGATGATCATAGGTGAAGGAGGTGAGGAGTTTCGGGTAATGGAAGTTGCCTGTGGGATGAAAGAACCTTGAGAAGGAGATGAAGAGGTCACCCAATAGGATGACATTGATCCGTGAGTAGGTGAAGATTGATCTAAGCTCAAAGTAATAGAGGACCTCGAGGAAGCAAATATCGACCCAGAAGTACCTTCAAGAGTTGTCAAAGTTGGAAAAAATCTTGGTAGCCGGAAGGAAGAAAGAGCTTGTCGAATTCATGAGGAAGAACCTGGATGCCTTCGCCTGGTCGCATGAGGATATGGTGGGAATCAGTTTGAGCATAATAATGCATACTTTGAACTTAGACAAGAATATGCCTGCAAAGTCCGAACAACAGAGGCTTTTGGGGATAGTATGATTTGAAGCATTAGAAGAAGAAATAGCTCGCCTACTTAAATGCGAATTTATCAGGGAAGCAAAGTACCCAATCTGGGTTGCTAACCCCGTGCTGGTCCCGAAGCCAAACGAGAAGTGGAGAACTTGTATTGATTTCTCCGATCTCAACAAGGCTTGTCCCAAGGACTGTTTCCCACTACTAAGAATTAATCAGTGGGTAGACGCCACAGCCAATCACGAGCTCATGTCTTTCATGGATGCGTATTCTAGATATAACCAAATCGTGATGAGCCCTGCAGACTAAGAGCATACCAGCTTCATGACCAAGTATAATGTATATTGCTACAAAGTTATGCCATTCGAACTGAAAAATGCCGGTACTACATACCAACAGTTAGTCAACAAAATGTTCGCTAACCAGATCAGGAGAAACATGGAGGTGTATGTCGATGATATGCTCATGAAATCAAAGACTTCCAGTAACCATGTATTCGACATGGAAGAATGTTTTGGCCTATTAAGAAAATACAACATGAAGTTGAATCCCCAGAAGTGCACTTTCGGAGTTGTGTCGGGAAAGTTTCTAGGGTTTATAGTCAACACAAGGGGGATAGAGGCGAATCTAGAAAAAATCAGGTCATTGTTAGAGATTCCTTCACCTAGGTTGCATAAGGAAGTACAAAGCCTAAATGAAAAGGTGGCGGCCTTAAACCGCTTCGTTTCAAAATCCACTCACAAGTGTCTACCATTTTACAACTTGCTCAGAGGAAACAAAAAGTTTGAATGGACTGAACAATGCGAACAGGCATTTCGCGACCTAAAAACGCACCTAGCTAACCCCTTATACTATCAAAACTGACATCTAGAGAATTTCGAATTCTATAACTGGCCGTGACAGAAAATGCAGTCAGTGTTGCGTTAGTTCGAGAAGAAAATCAGGCGCAGAAACTCATATATTATGTAAGTAAGAGACTTCTCAGACTGAATCACAACACCCATTGATAGAAAAGCTTGCGTTTTGTCTCATTTTGGCTTCAAGGAAGCTCAGGCCATACTTCAAGTCCCATTCTATTCACATCTTAACCGACCAACCTTTAAGGCAGGTTTTTCAAAAACTTGAAACATCGGGACGTCTATTAAAATGAGCCATTGAACTCAGCTAGTTTGAGATATTATATATGCCATAGAAATTAATCAAGAGCCAAGCCCTTGCTGATTTTGTGGCTGAGTGCATAGGTTTTCAGGATGAGCTGATAAGGGAGCCGATGTAGGAATTATGGAAAATCTTCATTCTTGGATCGTCTAATGAAAACGGGTTGGGACCTGGGATAATCTTAATCTCACTTAAGGGGCATCAATTCCATACAACTCTCAAGTTCGGATTTGAAGTGTCTAACAACGAAGTCGAATACGAGTCCTTATTGGCAGGACTAAGGGTGGCGAAAGAGCTAAAGGTTAAAGCCATCCAATGTTATAGTGATTCTCAGCTCGTAGTCAATCATATATTTGGGGAATATCAAGCCCATGGTATCAAGATGGCGGCCTACTTAGCTAAGGTTAAGGTCGAGTTGTCCGAGTTCGAGTTTAGCTCCATTGAGCAAGTCCCCCGTAAGTAGAATTCCAACGTTGATACTCTGGCTCGACTTGCTACCATTAAAGAGGCAGATACACTGAATGTAGTTCCGGTGGAGTTCTTGGAAAGCCCAAGTATAACATTAGAAACTCTTGAGGTCAGAATGATTGATATAAAACTGACCTGGATGACCCTAATAGTGGAGTACCTCACAACCGGAAAGCTACCTGACGACCAAAAGGACGCGAGAAAGTTGTTGTATCAAACTTCGCGATATGTTGTGGTTGAAGGGATCTTATATCGACGAGGGCATTCGCTGCCCCTCCTGCGATGTGTTCTACCTGAGGAAGCACATACTATTTTACGAGAAATATGGCTTCTGTGAAGACCATGCCGGGGGGCAAAACTTAGCTCTAAAGGTACTGAGACAGGGATATTTTTGGCCTACACTAACAAAGGACTCAATCTCGTATGTGCAGAAGTGTGACAAATGCCAACGCTTCACGCATAGTTGCCTGAGCTGTTCCTGTCGATCTAACCATGATCTCATCCCCTTGGTCATTTGCAGCATGGGGAATTGACTTGTTTAGTTCTTTGCCGACACAAAAAGGAGGAGTTCGTTATGCTGTTGTTACCATCGACTAATTCACGAAGTGGGGAGGCTAAACCTTTGGCAACAATAGCCTCAAAGAGAGTCCTGGACTTTGTTGTGAAGAATATCATATGTCAATTTGGACTCCCAAAAAAGATTGTGTCAGACAATAACTTAGTTCGATAGCGATCTCTTCACAGACTTTTGTGAAAAATATGGCATAACAAATAGTTTCTTGTCAGTAGCGTACCCACAGGCCAATGGGAAGGTCGAGGCCGTAAATAAGACCCTGAAGGTGAGCTTGAAGAAACGATTAGATGAAGCCAAGGGATTATGGACCGAGCAGCTTCCAAAATTACTCTGGGCCTACCGGACCTCACATCGAACCTCCATGGGACATACCCATTTTCTCCTAACCTTTGGAAGCAAGGCTATGCTCCCGATTAAGGCGATGGTGATGACCCATAGACAAAAGACCTTTGATCAGGATCATAACCACGAGCTACTTAGTGCATCACTCAATTTAATCGAAGAAAAATGAGAGGCATCACAGTTACAACTCACCCATTATCAACAGAAGATCACTCGTTATTTTAATTCGAAGGTTAAGGGACGCAGACTTAGATTAGGCGATCTGGTTCTCCGAAGGGTCTTTTTAGCAAGTAAAAATCCCAAGGACAGTGTGTTAGGGTCGAACTGGGAAGGACCATATCAGATCGTGGAGATCCTTCGCGAAGGAACTTACAAGCTAGCCCAGCTAAGTGGAGAAATAGTCCTGCGAACTTGGAATGCCCTACACCTAAAAAAGTATTATCAATAATTTTGTTGTTTTTATGTTTTCGGAGTTACCATTTATGTAAGGCTTGTTTATAAATGTCATTTCAGTTTGATAACAGTTAGATTATTAAGTAATCAATTTTATCATTTTGATAGCACGAGCTCACTTTGTAAAAGCAACCTAGAGCATTTATAAGTTCTGGTTGCTTGGGGGGCACATAAACGAAGAGAGCTTTTAAGAGAGTTCAACTTACTCGGTAAAGATTAAAACTTAGAGTTTGGAAAAATTGATTATTCAACGGTTTTTAAATCTTGAATTTTCAAAAATTTGAACGCAAACTATGTTTGAGAAATCTCTAAAAATAAAATTCCTTGATACGACCAGGTCGGAGGCTTGATTCCTAACAGGAACAAAGCTATTAAGCCTATTAAAACTCTTAGATACAACTAGGTTCGAGGCCTGATTCCTAAGAGGTATGACGCAATTAAGCGAGCAAATTTTGGATACAACTAAGATATCGATAAAATCTATTCCAATCTAAAGTCAATCCTTAAGATTTCGAATGTACAGGAATCTAAGGATTCACAAGTATGAGAAAACAATAGACTAAGGAGAACACAAATAGATCACAAGTTAGATATATATTCAAAAATATATTGTCATCTCGAGGAGAAAAATCCTCGACCTAAGCCCGAAGGCAATTGTTTTGCTCCCAAGGGACTTAATTACAGAATAAAAACAAATAATAAATCACTAGGGTTCGTCAACTCACTCAAGAGAGGTCACCTCCTCGTCATCTCCCTTAACAACTTCAAAAGCTTAGGCGATCTCTGAGGGTTCTTGTGAGAACCGAATCTTGAACCTGGCAAGATATGGTTCCCACTGCTCAGGTTACATAAGGGAGAAGTTCCTGTCCTGGTTGGAAGCCCAGCAACTGAAAAACATCTCCTCCATTTGAGTTGATGACTCCGCAACTTCCTCTTTGGCCTTGGCCTCGACCTCGTCAAGCTTCTTTTTGAGTCGTTCATTTTCGGCCTGCAGCTGGTCAACGTAACGGCTCACCTCTACGACTTGATCCTTGTTAATCCGCTCGCATTCCTGGGAGGCAGACAGGTTGGCCTTTGCAGATCGCTCGCTCTCCTGGGTGGAAACCAGGGAAATTTTAGCGGTTGATTCGCCCTCTTGAGCGGTCCTCAGGGCGGCTCGGAGCTCCTCATTCCTAGCTTTAACCCGAGCAATTCCTCAGATTTAAGCGAGGACAGATTGCAAAAGAATGAGGCAAGTCAAGAATAGTTTTAAAAAAACTAAGAAAAAAAGAAAAAGAAAAGTTAGAAGAGTGAGAAGGACTCACGGTGAGGTTCATCCCCATAGCAGATTCGAGGACATCCTCAAGAGTACACTCCTTTATAGCCCTCAAGTCTTTCGCGTTGGCTCTGTAGGCATGGCCAACCATATGGATTTCCATCTCATACACAGTACCCCAAAACACCTTAGGGATCTTGGCCAGGTCGAGTGGCTTGACTGGGATGTGAACGGTGGGAGCCTCGCCTTGGATCAGTTGAGGAATTGAGGGAGGTACATGCCAAGGAACATGAGGCGGAGCTTAGTGAACCGTGACTGTTGTTACTGGAGTTGGGGAGGTTCTTTTGTGGCTGCTCCTGGGTGGAGCTGACACCTTTGTCTTTAACTGGAGACTTAGTGGAAGCCCCAATCTTGGGAGTTTGTTTCTTTGATAGGCTGTGTAACGCCCCACGTCACTATGGATGCTTCCTGGAATGACAACTGGCCCTGCAAACCAACAAGAGTCTTTCCAGCGTGCTTTGTCCTCACTCGCATGCTTCATGGGAAAACTTCCCAAGAGGTCACCCATCATAAGACTACTCCAGGTCAAGCACGCTTAACTTTGGAGTTCTCAAGTGATGGGCTACCAAAAAGAAGATGCATCTTGTTGGTATAGGTAGTACCCATCAATCCATTTAAGCCATCTTCAACTGTGTAGTCTCATACTTACAGTCTTAGAATCATCACACTTGACCTTCCCCGGGAAATGTGGGATTGCATAGTTTTTTACCCGGTCTTTCACCCTGCGGATCACGGGATTCTGACTGTCATAATCACCCCCCCTTTGGGGTCCGACGTCCCCGTCGGCCACACTTCCGGCTGGGTCAAGGCTCTGATACCATTTGTAACACCCCACATCACTATGGCTGCTTCCTGGAATGACAACTGGCCCTGCAAATCAACATGAGTCTTTCTAGCGTGCTTTGTCCTTACTTGTACACTTCCTGGGAAAACTTCCCAGGAGGTCACCCATCATAAGACTACTCCAGGTCAAGCACGCTTAACTTTGGAGTTCTCAAGTGATGGGCTATCGAAAAGAAGATGCATCTTGTTGGTATGGGATTGCACAGTTTTTACCCAATCTTTCCCCCTGCATATCACGAGATTCTGATTGTCACAGGCTGGCCCTGTTCACCACGGGACCAGCTCCAGTCCCGCCGACCTTAATAGCACCCCTCAAACCCGAGGCATCTGGTAGCTCCATCTCTTCATCTAAAAAAGAATGAGCAGAAGGTTTAGATTTAAAAAATAAGTATTCAAAGTAATATAAAGACAAAAAAAAAGAGCAAGAACCCTACCCTCTGAGCTTGGGGAGGAATCTACTACGATCAGCTCGGGGTTATGGATTGGGTTAGACACAATCTCTAACTCTTGGATTAATGGAGGTGGGGGGTAATCTAAAATTATTACCTTCCGAATCCCAGGGGGTTCAGGTCCTTCTTTAGGGTTGGAGCCATCTACGTACTGCCTAAAACCAGGGGCATATCCACCCTGACGCAAGGAAGGCCAAGTCCTACGGTTTGTCCCATACTCTTCAAAAATGGTGGAACTATAATTGAGAGTGTTGTCAACCACAATGGTACCTTTGGGGTAGCTGTGGTCATAACATACCATCAAATGGTCCACACACTGAAGGAGGGTTGTGTTTAGGTCCGGGTCGGTAGGATGACGACTAACAAGCTGGTTAGGGTCGAAGCGAATTAGCCTAAAACTGGAAGCAGCCTAATCTAACTCTCTATATGGGTTACCATGGCCGGAGGGTTCGGCTGCTGCCCTAGACACAACTTGCTCTGGATCAGGCCCTTGATTGTCTTCAGAAGCTCGCCTTTTACGCACCAGTAGTGCCACATCTTCTTCCTCCTTTACGTCTTCATTGGTTGGCAAGGCTTCTTGAGGAAGGGGGAGCTCGGGGATGACAGGAGGAGTTTGGGTCCTGAGAGCCAGCGTCTGGCCTTTGCTGATCAGGTTGCAAGCCACCATGGTGGCATCATTCACAACCTGACATAAATCTTTCTCCCTTGGAGGAAGACTAAACAAAGTCTCATATTGACCCCCGAGGTTCTCAGACCGCTCTGTCCTCACGAATATAGCTGCACAAAGAATGGACTCAGTTAGAATACTTAAACAAAAAAAAGTGTAAAAGTAATAAGAAAGTTCACGTGCTGAATTCATAAAGATAGAGGACTTACGAGGGTGGTTGAAGTATTGGTGATTGTAGTTCTAGAACCCATTCGACATAAAGAACAAGTCTTTATAGTCATTTGGGTGGCTGGGAAGGTCGATGACAGAGGCTGAGTTGGGAAAATGAGTGAGGTAGTAGAAACCATCACCTCACCCCTTCTGGTCGGGATTGGTCTTGAGGCAGAAGAAATACATAATGTCTGCCGGGGTGGGGACCTCCCACCCGTGCCTCAAAAAAGATATTTTAACCCCACCAAAAGTCGATATGAGTTTGGCAGGAGCTGGAACGGAGCCAATTTAACTTAGTTTAGGAAATCTACGAAGTACTAGTCATGTGGGAGGAAGGCACCTGCCTTTAGGTTCTCATAATTCCATGCCCCATAGTTATCTTTGAGATGGGCGCAACTTTGCTCTCCTTCCAAAGGAGGATGGGCCTAGAGGCCATCATCTTCCATCTCAATCTCGTGACTCAGCAGAATCTTGTTAACTTTCCCCTAAGATGTTATCTGGGACACTATGTGCTCGGCCTCAAAGAACACGTTGGGGTCGACGACGAGTTCCCTCTCAACCACAAGGCCGAATTGAGGAATGGGAGAGTCAGACATGACCTGCTTTCCTTTATTCTTGCTCTGTGCAGAGGAGCGCACATCGTTTTTCTTTAGAGGGGCCATGAATTAGCTCGCCAGATGACAAAGCAGCCTATTACTGGCGACCTAAGATAATTACTAGCTACGACTGTATACGTACGAAAATTTGAGGGTTTAAATGGTTTACTTTTGGGATTTAAGATGTACCCGAGCTAAGGTGTGTTCTAGCCTCAACGTGTGGTTCCACGCGTAGTCCTAGGCCACACGCTTTGGTTTCGCGAAAATCCCTTGATACTTCGGGATTCGTGTGTCAAACTCGTCAGACCCACTACTTTTCTTATGCAAGCCGATTAATGCAAAACTGTTGGAAAAAACTTATACAGGATCTTTATTTATTTTCATGTATATCTAATATTAAACAAATTAATACAAGATAGCCTAAAACATGTTTCTAAAATTGAATTCAAAGAGAAACAAATAATATAATACTTACAGTATACGCAGCGGAATTAAGAGTCCTTCCTTCAGTTTCTCTAACTCTTGTATCCTTTCTGTCGCAGAGTATTATCAAGAAACTGAACCGATCTTCTATTTTCTTCACGATCTTCCAATGTATCCTTAGAACCACCTAGACTAGTGTGGGCAATTCTCAACACATGAGTAGATATAGAGAGAAGAAGAGAAAATACAAAGAGGCTTAGAAAAGGACTTGTGTTTAGAGAGAATATAAAACTATCAGAAAATCTGACTTATCAAAAACCCTTGTTTTGACTTCTCTATAAGCACTCCTTTTATAGACTCAATTAGGCCATTTAATTTAATTAAAAAAATCAATAAAATAACAGCCATTTTGAAGCCCTAGGTCGAAATTATCATGGGCTATAGGCCCGTGAAATTTCCCATTTGATTATAAGCCCATTGGACTTAAAATCAAGGCATGTGTTATTTTCTATTGATTTAATTAATTAAATAATTATTTAAATCCTTTATCAAATTAATTATTTATAATTTGAACCTTGATTTAAATTTATTTATTAATTTAGATACCAATTTATCTTAATTAATAAATCTGCCATAATTTCTCTTTTCTTCTCAAAATTACACAACTCTGTGAAACTATCCAAAATTGACCTGGTCAACTTTGATAATTCTAATTGATGATTAAATCAATTAATTGAGACTATGTAGATGATTTTATCCAAGGTACAATGGGGACCATGGGCCTATGAAATCAAGCTCCAATAAGTTTTCATAAATCTAACAAATAAATTTACTAACTTATTAATTCCTCGTGACTCCACTATAGACTTGGAATTGCACTCTTGAATTCATAGAACGCTCTATAACAAATATAGATACGCTATTAATTATCCATTGTTACAACCATTATTGTCACTCAATCCTCTATAGACGGTCTACAATGAGACAGGACTAAAATACCGTTTTACCCCTCATTGTATTTTATCCTTAAAACACTTAGTTCCTTGTAAATGATATTTCAGTAAACTAATTTAATTACTGAAATGAGATCTCTATCATTTAACACCTTGAACCAAACTAAAAGGAAACCATCGTTTCACTTCTTCATCAGAAGCTATAGATGTTCATATCTATGATTAACACTCCCACTCAATTATACTACCGAGTTCCCAAGATGTAAGCATGGGCTAGTCCGTAGGGTAAGCTGGTAACGAACAAGTCAAAGAACTCAAATAATACAATCAGTTAGAATACTAACCACTCAGAATTGAGATTGAATTGACCTATGGTCAACTATATGATATGACTAGAATAGATAATAACGGTATGTTTACTTATCTTATCAACTGTCAATATCGGTCCTGTCCGATGTAACAAATACATCCGATCTTATCTACTTTGCTAATGTTTTGGAAAGAACATAACACTGTAATGTGTAAGTAGATCATATCGTAGATTGGCAAGTCAGTGTAAATCCGGTGCACTGACTAATCTTAGGACTAACTTATTTTTGAACATATAATCATATTTATATTCCACTGTGATTACGTCACTATAAATAAGATTAGCTATATGCTCGGGATTTAATAGAAGTTTATATTAAACAAATAATCATGAAAATAAAACATGTGAGCAAAGTGATTGACCAAGTCAAAAAATGATTTCTATTCTTTTATTGATAGTAAAATGAGATTACAAAGAATTTGGGTTTTAATTAGGGCATAAAACCCCAACAAACTCCCACTTGCACTAATTGAAACTAATGCCTTAATTCTACTAATCACATCTCCTTGATATGCTTATCAAATGTAGCTTCTGGTAGTGTCTTTGTAAACGGATCCGCAAGATTGTCTTCAGTTGCAATCTTCATAACCTTCACATCTCCCCTGGCCACATATTCTCGAATAATGTGATACTTCCTTTCTATATGCTTATTCCTCTTGTGACTTCGAGGTTCTTTTGAGTTGGCTATCGCTCCTGTATTGTCACAAAACAACACAAGCGGTTTATCCATTTCTGGAATAACACCAAGATCCGAATAGAACTTCTTTAGCCAGACTATTTCCTTAGCTGCTTCTGACGCGGCTATGTACTCAGCCTCCATGGTGGAATCTGAGATTGCAGACTGCTTTACGCTTCTCCAAATCACAGCTCCACCCCCAAGAGTAAACACCATTCCAGAAGTAGACTTCCTGTCATCGACATCAGTCTGAAAATCTAAATCGGTGTAGCCTACAGGGTTCAGAACACCACCCTTGTAGACTAACATATAATCCCTAGTCCGTCTCAAATACTTCAGGATATGCTTAACTGCTATCCAATGTTCCGGTCCTGGGTTTGACTGATACCTGCTCACTACTCCCACTGCATAGCAGATATCTGGTCTAGTACACAACATGGCATACATCAGACTTCCAACTGCAGATGCGTAAGGAACTTTTCTCATTGCATCTTCCTCTTCAGGAGTCTGGGGAGACTGCTTATTTGAAAGATGAATTCCATGGCGGGACGGTAGACGCCCTTTCTTGGAATTTGTCATTGAGAAACGTTCAAGCACTTTATCAATGTAAGCTGCTTGAGATAGAGCTAAAAGTTTGTTCTTTCTATCCCTGATGATCTGGATACCTAGAACATAACTTGCTTCACCCAAATCCTTCATCTGGAATTGAGTGCTCAGCCAATTCTTCACATCTGATAATTTCTTAACATTGTTTCCAATGAGTAAGATATCATCTACATAAAGAACCAGGAATACCACTATTTGATTTTCCTTTAGTTGGTAAACACAGGGCTCATCAATATTTTGTTCAAAGCCATAGGTTTTGATTATTTCATCAAACCTAAGATTCCAGGAACGAGAAGCTTGCTTAAGTCCATAGATGGACCTATTTAACTTACAAACTTTTCCTTCTTGTCCAGATACTTTAAATCCTTCTGGCTGATCCATATAAATGACCTCATCAAGCTTTCCATTAAAAAAAGCTGTTTTGACGTCCATTTGCCAAATCTCATAGTCGAGAACGGCTGCTATGGATAGGAGGATGCGAATGGATTTGAGCATGGCTACCGGACTAAAAGTTTCCTCATAGTCCACGCCTTCTCTTTGGGTATAACCCTTTGCCACTAATCGAGCTTTATAAGTCTCGATATTTCCATCAACACCTCGTTTCTTCTTGTAGATCCACTTGCACCCAATGGCCCTAAAGTCACTAGGTGCTTCCACAAGATCCCAGACGAAATTTGAGTACATAGATTCCATTTCCTGTTTCATGGCTTCGAGCCATAGTTCCTTTTCTGGGCTAGCCATTGCCTGTTTGAAAGACAATGGATCATCATCACTAGTGTCACCAACAACCATATTGGTTTCACCATCCAAACCATAGCAAACTGGGTTTCTAGAAACCCTCCCACTACGACGAGGCTCCGTGACTATTTGCTCAGGAACAGTGGTACTTTCTTCATTTAAATCGACTTGCGTCGGTTGTACATGAAGAGTGGGAATTTCATCATCAACACACGTTGATGACGATGGAACATTGGTTGGAGTCAATTCTTTAACCATCTCCTCTAAAACTACTTTGCTGCGAGGTTTAAAGTTCTGGACATAGTCATTTTCCAGAAAAGTAGCATTTGTAGAAGTAAACACTTTCTTTTCTGAATGACTGTAGAAAAGTCCACCCCGAGTACCTTTAGGATAGCCAACAAACATGCAAACTTCAGTTCGCGGTTCTAGCTTTCCCTCCTTTTTCCTCAGGACGTGAGCGGGACACCCCCAGATTCTATAATGGCGTAAACTAGGTTCACGACCATTCTAGCGTTCTAAAGGTGTTTTGGGGATTTATTTTGACGGCACGACATTGAGAATGTCATTTGCGGTTTCAATTGCATGTCCCCAGAACGAAGTTGGTAGAGTTGAGTAACTAAGCATGCATCTAACCATTTCCAATAAAGTTCTGTTTCGGCGTTCCGCTACACCATTTTGTTGCGGAGTACCTGGGGCAGTAAGTTGTGATAAAATCCCAAGTTCAGTTAAATGATCTTGGAACTGCATATCCAAATATTCTCCACCCCTATCAGATCGCAAGATCTTTAACCTTTTACCTAATTGGTTCTGAGCCATTGCTAGGAATTCCTGAAACTTTGAAAATGTTTCTGATTTCCTATGCATTAGGTAAATACATGAGTATCTAGAGTAATCATCAATGAAAGTGACGAAATACTCAAAACCACCCCTGGCTTGTATATTCAAAGGTCCACAAACATCTGAATGCACAAGACCAAGTGGTTCTTTGGCCCTATCACCCTTTGCAGAGAATGGACGCTTGGTCAGTTTACCTTCTAGACAAGATTCACAGACAGGTAATTCACCTAAGGTGAGTTCCCTCAAAGGTCCGTCCTTTGTAAGTCTTTGAATCCTATCATAGCCAATGTGACCTAGTCTCAAGTGCCATAAATACGTCATATTATTGTTATCGGTCTTTTGACGTTTATTGGTCCTAGGTTTAGCTACTTTGAATAAATCATTATTAAGAGCGAGGGGTTCGTTAGGTCGTAGAATATAAAGCCCATTTTCCAAACATGCAATACACAATTGTGATCCATTGAAAGAAATAGATATATTAAAACTTGTGAAAGTCATAACAAATCGTTCTAATTGCAACATGGAAACTGAAATTAAATTTCTACTAAAATTCGGAATAAAAAATACAACTTTTAAAATTAAGTATTTATTTCCGAACTTCAGACGAGCTATTCCTCTAGCTTGGACCGCAATGAACGCTCCGTTCCCAACTCTAAGCTTTAAGCCGCCTTCGTTCACTTCCTCCCACGATTCAAGAAGCTGTAAAGAGTTACAAACATGGTTGGTAGATCCAGAATCAATAATCCAAACGGATTTATCATTCTCTAAAACACATGTTTCTAAGATAAATGAACTATAATCATTACCTTTATTTTTCGCTACTAGAAACTTGGGGCAATCTTGTTTCCAATGCCCCTTCTCTTTGCAGTGAAAACATTTATCTTTACCTTTCTTGTTTTTCATGTTCTTCCCCTTAGGCGTCTGTGCACATGGTTGTGCACTCGTCTTTGCAGCCTTTGCATGCTTGGGGCTGTTGTTTTGTCCACCTTTCCTCTTGTTTCTAGCTTTCGAAGACGAAGCTGGATGAGCTTCAACCTTAGCTAGATCAGCAGCAACATCAGTAGTCTTATTTTCACCTCCTTTACTAGGTCCACCCATGATAGGTTCAATAATCTGAAGCTCGTTCATGAGCTGCGTCAGACCATAGTTGAGTTGAGCACGAACGTGCAGACACAGTGCCATCCGAGAATTTACGGTGCCATCACGAACATGCAGAGATGGTGCTATCCAAGCATTTACGGTACCATCACGAGCATTGACGGTGCCATCACTAACGTGTAGACACGGTGCTCGTTCTGGGGATTCCTCAATCATGACGAATTCAGAGTTGTCACCAATCAACTCTATGTTGATATTCTGCTTCCAATTAAGGAAGTTTTCTCCAGTGAGTTTATTCATCAAAAGTTGAGAAAGGATGGGAATAGACACAGACACTACTAAACTTAAAACTACAAAGTACCAATAAAATAGAAATCAATCACATTTGCTCAATAAAACTTCTAATCACACAAATTTCAAGAAATAGCACAACATATACCAAAAATATGTAAGATATGAGAAAAAATACCAAAAACAACCATATCTCTATTTCTTTAGGTTTTTAACTAATCTATGATATCCTTGTCCCGGTTGGCGAGAGTCAAAAAATATCACTAGTTAAATAGAGTTGTAAACTCATTTAATAATGGACACCATTATTAACAACCTACTATTCGATCAAAATAAGAAAACAAAATCTCTTATTTTATGAGCTAGACCCACGGTTTCAATAATCATAGATTTAGTCCTAGTAGTCACTGTAGGGGTGAGTCTAGTAGAATTTGACCTATAATTATCTATCTTTCGAAATCTAACCTTGTCAAAATAACTAATGAACACCTTCCGTAGGGGGACGAATCAAAGCGCCTCGAGGCCCCATTAAGCTATTGACTATGTTAAACCAACGGTGGAGAACGAATAAAATTCTTAAAATAAGCTCATTATAAAATTAAAATTAGTATTTTTATTATTTATTTTTAGAAAATTAATGACTATGGTTTTCCCAAAAAAATTAAACAGATTAAAATTTTTAAAACCAAAGTCCTATAATTTCTTATTAATTCTAAAGTGTCACATTGAAACAAATTCAATTAACTTAGAATTAATTTGTTGCTAATCAATATTTAGGTTTAACTAATATAATGAACCTATACAATTAAGTCCAACTCAGGTAAATGGGCCTTAACAATTGGGCTTGTATGGAGGAGGGCTGGGTCCAGTATGTCGTTCCCACTACAAAGGCCCCCTATCTTCCATACAAGGTCCAAAAGACAGGAATTTAAACCTACGTTTTATTAATTGTTATTAATTGATTAGGCCCACTATAGTCATGCAAAGCAAATGGGCCTTCACAAGTGGAATCACCCACAAGAGAGGAATTTAAACTTTACATTTTCTAATGGGCCCAAATAAAACCTATCATTTTATGAATATTTTATTTGGCAAAATACCATATATCTAACAAACATATGGGCCACTATATGCATCTAAGCCCAATTGCAAAAATACCACATATAGTGCAAACAGACATGTTATAATTGGATGGGCCTAATCATGTTACTATATGAGCAATTCTATGAATTTATGCAAAAATACCACAATTTATTTCATTTGCAAAAATACCACAATTAATTATCTAGAATTCTTCAAAAAAAATTCAAATAAATTAAATTTTTACAAAAAATAAGTCAATTTAAATGAAATTTATCAACAATTAACAATAGTTAATTTAAATTTCATTTATCAACAATCAACTTGGTTTTAGGTTAATTTGAAAAAAAAAATATATTAATTTAATTTAAATAGGATTTATCAACAATTAACCAAAGTTAATTTAAATCCCATTTATTAAAAAAAATATTTTATTAATTGGCTGAAAAAATTGATATTTTTCAAAATTTAACCAATTTTAAATTTTAAAATCAATATCTAAACTATTTTCCAAAATATCTTGTGTTGTTATAACTATTAGCTAATATTTTAACCATTTAAAAAATATATATATATATAAATAGTTATAACAACCTTAAAATATCTCAAAATAGTCAAACAAATTTAAATATCCATAAAAATATCTAACTACCAATATTAAATTTCAAATAATTTAAATATTAAAAACTATAGAATAAAAAGATATTTATATTTTCAAATAAAGATTTAATAAAAATATTAAGAATTTAAATGAAAATATCTTAAATATCTGATATCATAATTATAATATTTTAATATATTAAAATATTTAAAATTAAGTTGTTAGTCTATTTTTAAATTTGAATTTGAATCTTTGTAGAAAATATCTAATTATTTAAATCTCAACTAACCAAAATATCTTATTTTAAAAAAAATTTAAATAATAAAACAAAAAAGATATTTTAGGTTTTGATTATACAAAATAAATTTCTACAATTTTAATTTTATTTATTTTTCAAAAAAAAAAATTAAAAAAAAAAAAATTGATGAATAGTACACGTGGTACTGTTCACGGGGTACTGTTCATCGCTGGTGGCTGGTGTGCGTAGGCGCGCGCGCGGGTGGTGCGGGAGACGCGGGGCGCGCGCGGGCGTGCGCGCGGGTGGCGCGCGGGCGTGCGCGGGTGGCGCGCGTGCGTGCGCGCGCGCATAGGCAGCCAGGCCAAAAAATTTCTAAAAATTTTTTTTGAGCAATTTTTCAAACCAAAACTATTTTCTAATTAATTTTTACCATGTTTTACACAAAATAAAGCATATATAAAAATTAATAGCATAGAAAATACAACAAAATAACCTAAAAATTGCTAAAATTCACATAAAATCAATATGTTCATAAAAACATGAAAAACCATCCAATTATTCAAACATATCATATAATCCAATTTTAAACATGTTCATGCATGAAAATAAAGATTACCAAAGGCTCTGAGTCCAGTTGTTGGAAAAAACTTATACAGGATCTTTATTTATTTTCATGTATATCTAATATTAAACAAATTAATACAAGATAGCCTAAAACATGTTTCTAAAATTGAATTCAAAGAGAAACAAATAATATAATACTTACAGTATACGCAGCGGAATTAAGAGTCCTTCCTTCAGTTTCTCTAACTCTTGTATCCTTTCTGTCGCAGAGTATTATCAAGAAACTGAACCGATCTTCTATTTTCTTCACGATCTTCCAATGTATCCTTAGAACCACCTAGACTAGTGTGGGCAATTCTCAACACATGAGTAGATATAGAGAGAAGAAGAGAAAATACAAAGAGGCTTAGAAAAGGACTTGTGTTTAGAGAGAATATAAAACTATCAGAAAATCTGACTTATCAAAAACCCTTGTTTTGACTTCTCTATAAGCACTCCTTTTATAGACTCAATTAGGCCATTTAATTTAATTAAAAAAATCAATAAAATAACAGCCATTTTGAAGCCCTAGGTCGAAATTATCATGGGCTATAGGCCCGTGAAATTTCCCATTTGATTATAAGCCCATTGGACTTAAAATCAAGGCATGTGTTATTTTCTATTGATTTAATTAATTAAATAATTATTTAAATCCTTTATCAAATTAATTATTTATAATTTGAACCTTGATTTAAATTTATTTATTAATTTAGATAACAATTTATCTTAATTAATAAATCTGCCATAATTTCTCTTTTCTTCTCAAAATTACACAACTCTGTGAAACTATCCAAAATTGACCTGGTCAACTTTGATAATTCTAATTGATGATTAAATCAATTAATTGAGACTATGTAGATGATTTTATCCAAGGTACAATGGGGACCATGGGCCTATGAAATCAAGCTCCAATAAGTTTTCATAAATCTAACAAATAAATTTACTAACTTATTAATTCCTCGTGACTCCACTATAGACTTGGAATTGCACTCTTGAATTCATAGAACGCTCTATAACAAATATAGATACGCTATTAATTATCCATTGTTACAACCATAATTGTCACTCAATCCTTTATAGACGGTCTACAATGAGACAGGACTAAAATACCGTTTTACCCCTCATTGTATTTTATCCTTAAAACACTTAGTTCCTTGTAAATGATATTTCAGTAAACTAATTTAATTACTGAAATGAGATCTCTATCATTTAACACCTTGAACCAAACTAAAAGGAAACCATCGTTTCACTTCTTCATCAGAAGCTATAGATGTTCATATCTATGATTAACACTCCCACTCAATTATACTACCGAGTTCCCAAAATGTAAGCATGGGCTAGTCCGTAGGGTAAGCTGGTAACGAACAAGTCAAAGAACTCAAATAATACAATCAGTTAGAATACTAACCACTCAGAATTGAGATTGAATTGACCTATGGTCAACTATATGATATGACTAGAATAGATAATAACGGTATGTTTACTTATCTTATCAACTGTCAATATCGGTCCTGTCCGATGTAACAAATACATCCGATCTTATCTACTTTGCTAATGTTTTGGAAAGAACATAACACTGTAATGTGTAAGTAGATCATATCGTAGATTGGCAAGTCAGTGTAAATCCGGTGCACTGACTAATCTTAGGACTAACTTATTTTTGAACATATAATCATATTTATATTCCACTGTGATTACGTCACTATAAATAAGATTAGCTATATGCTCGGGATTTAATAGAAGTTTATATTAAACAAATAATCATGAAAATAAAACATGTGAGCAAAGTGATTGACCAAGTCAAAAAATGATTTCTATTCTTTTATTGATAATAAAATGAGATTACAAAGAATTTGGGTTTTAATTAGGGCATAAAACCCCAACAAAAACTACTTAAGGAATCGTGACCCTTAAGCTACCCTGAACAAAACCTAAAACACTTTCGGCTTCTACATCCAAACAGGTATTCTAGTCGATTACCAATAGCATTTTCTTTGTAAAACCCATAAAATTTGCCCATTTTTATGAATACCTTATTTCTAAACAAGCCTAGTATCGTTCATTTAACCTAAATCGAACGTTATTTCCTATTTACACTCAAACGTAGCCTAAACGATGTTGAGTAAAGAACATTTTTCGAAGTAAAAAGTGTTGGGAATAGTGCCCTTAAAACAATTGTAGTTGAAAAATATTTTAAATGAAATAAATAATTGAATTGAATTATTATATATATAGAATGTGTCTGATATTATATGATAATATTAAGTAAATATCAGAAAATTCAAATGTTTATCTTTGTGGTCTTAATCTCATATAGTTGTGAGATGATCAAGATTAAGATAATAAACTTGAAACAGTCCGCAATGAAATAAAGTTATGGAATCTTCAAATTAATTATTGCTAGTACGATCCACAAGTATTATGAATACATGTGACCTAGATCCAGGTTACTAGTGTAGTAGGACACTTTAGTGGAGGTACTTTATATATAGTGATATATAGAATTGGAGCATATGTGATTTTTTAATACTTTAAACACCGTTTCGTAGTATTAATCAAACAAATCAAATGATGATCATAAACAATATTATCTTAATCCTGAGGTTGCTATGAACTCCTATATATGTCATATGATCCTTTGATTCATGTGTTAAGGTTTGTCAGAATGATCAGGCTAAGAACAATTGTTTTGGGGACTATGTATATGGCTGGGGATGTAGTTAAATCGATATGGAATTTATACCTTCTTATAGATTGAATAATGGTTCCCTATTGGGTTGGCTTTTGGAACTGAAAAGGTTATGAGCCCTCATGTCGCAAACTTGGTGTGACACAACTTTCACTAGTAAAGTCAATGGTACTCTAGGAACAAGATATAGCTAAAATGGTAAAACGATAATTTTATTCCCTTTTAATTATGAACTATTAATAGAGGATTAAAGTTATATGTAATGATTATATCAATGTACACTTTATTCTTAAATAAAGTACTAAGTAAATATATGTCTATAATTATTAAGAGTTTAATCTCATATTTATAGTGGAGTAATCACGAGATTAATAAATATGATTATTTAATCAAAGAGTTTTGATTAATAATGTAATATTTATTGGAGCTTGATATTATAGGTCCATAGGTCCCCACGGTGGCTCTATCAACACCATATCAAGGTAAGAATTGATACAAGGGTATAACTGTAATTTGAGAATTTGAGAAGAATTTTATTCTTCGGGTCAAGTATGCAATTATATGATAATTGAGGTTGAATAATTAATTTGGAATTAATTATTAATTTTTGAATGTATATTTATCAATTTAAATATATAAATTAATTATTTTATTTGAGTGGAAGAAAATAAAATTGGTAAGTCAAAAATAATTTTTGATTCATTTAATTTTAAAAGATGATGATAATGATGATCATCAATTTGAATTTTGAATTTAAGATTTAAATTTTGAAATATGGTTGTCATATTTTCCTTAAAAAGATTAACACCTTATTTTGTGGGAGACTGATTTTAATTAAATAATTAAATAAAAAAATGCAAAATCTATGAAAAGGAAATAGTGGGTCACGCATGACACAGTCCAGAGACTGTGCCATTCGTGTGCCACATATACTGATATTGTATCAGTGATATCGCCCAATAAACTCCTAAGCGGTCGCAGTAGTAATCAGGCTATGTCGTATCCATAGAGAGGTAAAATACAAAAAAGAAAGATTAGTAAATTAGAAATAATAAACTTTGAAATAATTTAGCTTTGAAAAATAATATATTTTTTTAAACACTAAATAAACAAAATTGAGGAATTTAGAATCAGAAAGAAAATATGGAAGACATAAGTTTCATTCATGCAAACATATATATATTTTAATAAAATTGATTCATTTTACTCAATTATAATTCTACATCATTAATTATAGTTGGAAAATATATATAATAAAGCTCACCTTAAAATATGTTCTTAATTAAATTATACTAACTTCTAATTTTAAAAACCTATCATATTATATACCTTAGAGCGACAAAATACCAATGGCAGAATGCAGTAAAAAGCATATAATATAACAAATATCCTAAATTAAATCAAGAGCCTAAATTAATTAAGAAGAGCATGACTAGACTTATGTAAAAACACTAATAAATTTAGAATAAAAATTAAAAGAAAATAAATTTAATTGTAACAAAGATATAGAAATGAAGAACACAATAATGAATCAATTTATTAAAAATATAACGTGAAACATGAACTTCACTCTAGCATTTCCACAAGAGAATTTAGCCTAAAATAGGCATTGTTTTCACTCAAAGTAATGTAAAAGATGTGAATGCCAAAAATTGACTAGAGCCATAGTCAATAGTTACCCTTGTAAATGTATGAATTCTTCCCTTGTGAATTCCACTCAAGAGAACCTATACATTACGAGGCACCCTAGAAACTATGAGGCGCATGTCAGTAGGACAAAGGGGGCAAGAGCCTCACTGGGCTGCTTACCACATGAACAAAGAGGCAAGGGCGTCATGTGGCATAAGAGGAGTTGTGCTAAGGGAGTCACCCTCGCCATGCGAGGGTCCCCAACCGCTGACCAACACGGACACCACCCTCGCTATGCGAGGGTTGTGAGGGTTCAGCCTTGTTGCCTCAAGCGTGCCCCGTGCCTTGCGAGCCTCGCCTGCACATAGGAGGAGAGGGCCAGCCTCGCTATGCGAGGGTGTGGCCTTGTTGCGCCGCACACGTCTCAAGCCTCGTCTACACCCGAGGGAAGAGGGCCAGCCTCGCTATGCGAGACACCCTCGCTATGCGAGGGTGTGGCCTCGTTGCGCCGCCCATGTCTCGAGCCTCGCCTCCATGTGACCTGCGTAGGTCAGCCTCGACCCCTAGCACCTTGGCTTCTCATGATACACATAGGTTGAAGCCTCCTTGGCCTAGGCACAAGGAACACTTGGGGACACCTAAGGGGGGCGTCAAACGAACATTAGGCATCGACAGGGATTGATGAGGACGGTTGGGTACAGGTCACGTGTACTGACACGAGATGTACGGTTGTGAAGGGAACAGAGGCGTGGCCCTGTCATCTACGTTCGAGGAGTAGTGGTAGTATGGACTTGTACGAAGAGTAGTGGCGCCACTTGAAAACCCCCGGCCATACACCAGAGCCGACAGTACTATGTCTTGAGCCACGAATCTGACATTGTCAGGGCAGACACCACTACGCCCTGAGCCCCTGCACTATCAGTGTACCCGCATACGTCCCTGTCTCCTGGGACTTGTTTGAAACAAGGGCCAATAGAGCCCACCTATAAATAGGCCTCAACCCCTCAGGTTAAGGGGTTGGAAAACTGAGTGTATGAGGAGACGTAAAAGAAATACATGATCTTTGTTCCATTGTTGCTCTGGTTTTTTCTATTGATTGAAGTTCTTTCCTCCTGATTCTAAGCTACCCTTAGTATAAAAATCTTAGTTTCTAACCTTTAATCGTTGACGAGATTTCACCGTCAACAAAAGAAATGAAAGAAAAATAAGAACAAAATATGTTTTTCTCTCTCACTATACTCTCCACACTTAATTCCACAATCTGATGATTTTTTCTCCATTTGGCTCTCTATTTATAGTGGAAATAGGACCCAAAAATGTGTAAAATCGTGTACAAAATAGTGGGAAAGTGGCATAAAAACTGATGGAAGTGGGGCAAGTGGTGTTGAGCCGTGGGAGACATCTGGGCCACATGGCAAAAGCTTATTGGCTCAGCAGGCGGCATGTCAGGCGCATGGGAGACAGCTGCCAGGCGAGTGGGACAGGTGGCGGGCTCAGGTTGGCTCAGCAGGTGGCGCGTCAGGCGTGGCAGGTGCGTGTTAGGCGGCAAGTGTGGCAGGCACATGGAAACGTGGCGGCTGCTGGCTTGGCTTGGCTCGGCTCGGCTGGACAAATGGCCTTCTGCCACGTGGCAGCGTGGCAGCTGCTGAAAGCTTAGGCTGGGCTCGGTTTTGGGCCTAAGTTACCTTCAAAAATACCACTTTATCATCATTTTTTTTTAATTTCTTTCTTTCTTCTTTCTTTTTGTTTGTGTCAAAAATACATTTTATTTTCTAAAAATTAAACACAAATTAAATCAAAATTAAAATTTTCAAATATAAAATATATTACAATAAATCCATGAAAATATTAATTCAAACTTAATTAATTTTAATCTTTAAAACTAATAAAATGATATTTTTGAGCACTAATCAATCAATGTAGTTTTTATTTTATTTATTTAATTATTTAATAATTTGGAAATAGTTTTTTCAAATTTGGTAAGTTAGATATTTACCTAAATCAAATCATATCATCATTATGATATTTTATTATAATACTATTATTATTAGGAATAATAAGGTAATATAGAATAAATGGAAGATATACACACAACAATATAGATACAATTTAGAATAGTTCTCAGAGATTTTGTCAGACAAAACTCTTTCTTCTTCTTCTTCTTTATTCTAGCTATTCTCAGACCATAATCCAAGTTCTCATGTGTTGAGAAATACTTGTGATTCCTAAAATACAAACTCATGTTCTCTATGTACCCACACACATCTTGAGGTGTAGAGAACACTCCAGAAGATCGTGGTTTGAGTGCTCAATGCTTTGGATAGGAAGATCGATAAAAAAAATATTATGAAAAGACTCAAGGACACGTGATAGACTTCAAGAGGTAATTGTTTATGTGTTCTTGAATTTTTGTGTTTATATGTTGTATATAAATATATTGTATATATATATATGTTGCATGATTAATAATATAGTATGATAAAGTTTCTGGATTGTTTTTTTGATCATATAAACTGTTTATATGATTAATGAATTTTTATTATTATTGTTGTTCTTATAAAATGGACCCACTATGCTCATTTTGTTGCGTGCTCTGAATGCTTTTCTAAAAAAAATCTCACTGGAAAATAAAGAATTGAAAGATTCAAACAAAGTGAGGAAATACTTACAGATTATATATTCGTTCAAAGAAGATGTCGGTATGTCCACGGGAACCTCCTTGAAAGCTTCTAAAAGTCTAAAAGGCGATGAAGGTTTTTGGGGAGAGTTTGAGAGAAAAAGGGAAATTTTATTTTTTAAAGGAAACTTTTTGAATGCAAAGATGGTAAGAGTTCATGTATGATCATCCTATTTATACGTAAACTATGGGAATTAATTTGGGCCATCCGATTGGGTTAGCTTGAGATCCAAATGCCAAGATTAAATGAACCAAACAGGGGAAAAAAGTTGACAGGACAGTTGTCACAATCCTCGAAACCCGAATGGCCGCTAATCATAGAAAGCTATGTGTCCGGTACTTGAGTAGTAGGCACACACGATTTTACATGGCAGAAGCCTAAAAGCCCCTACTGTGCATGTCAGAAAGTGGTGACATCAAGCGTGAGCAAGAGCTTGGGGGAAAAATGTTGTACCTTAAAAATTAGCACGAGTTTAATCACTCAGCTCAGGGTACAGTTGGCAGATGGATATGTAAAAAAGCAGCTAAGTAGAACATTTGGTTAACAATGATGTTCACAGCTCGAGTTGGGACCTGGCAGATCGACATTCAGGTTATTGTCAGGTCGCCTCCTAGGATAACAATCTAGTTCGAGACCAATATGTTGGTATTAAATGATCAAATCAAAGGAACGCAGCGGGATATATGGACCATTTTTAATAAATATTAATACCAGCCAGGATCATACACATATATAAATATTAAATCACATACAAATAGATCAGAGATTACCTCTTGTAGCCTATCAAGTGTCCTTGAGTCTTTTTGTATAAATCAACGATCTTCCTATCCAGTGTTCTCAGATCTCACACCCTAATCTTCCAAACCTATCATCAAACACCCAAGGATGTGTGTGGGTGTTAGAAAAAACTTATACAGGATCTTTATTTATTTTCATGTATATCTAATATTAAACAAATTAATACGAGATAGCCTAAAACATGTTTCTAAAATTGAATTCAAAGAGAAACAAAAATAGAATACTTACAGTATACGCAGCGGAATTAAGAGTCCTTCCTTCAGTTTCTCTAACTCTTGTATCCTTTCTGTCGCAGAGTATTATCAAGAAACTGAACCGATCTTCTATTTTCTTCACGATCTTCCAATGTATCCTTAGAACCACCTAGACTGGTGTGGGCAATTCTCAACACATGAGATAGATGTAGAGAGAAGAAGAGAAAATAAGAAAGTGGCTTAGAAAAGGACTTGTGTTTAGAGAGAATATAAAACTATCAGAAAATCTGACTTATCAAAAACCCTTATTTTGACTTCTCTATAAGCACTCCTTTTATAGACTCAATTAGGCCATTTAATTTAATTAAAAAATCAATAAAATAACAGCCATTTTGAAGCCCTAGGTCGAAATTATCATGGGCTATAGGCCCGTGAAATTTCCCATTTGATTATAAGCCCATTGGACTTAAAATCAAGGCCTGTATTATTTTCTATTGATTTAATTAATTAAATAATTATTTAAATCCTTTATCAAATTAATTATTTATAATTTGAACCTTGATTTAAATTTATTTATTAATTTAGATACTAATTTATCTTAATTAATAAATCTGACATAATTTCTCTTTTCTTCTCAAAATTACACAACTCTGTGAAACTATCCAAAATTGACCTGATCAACTTTGATAATTCTAATTGATGATTAAATCAATTAATTGAGACTATGTAGATGATTTTATCCAAGGTACAATGGGGACCATGGGCCTATGAAATCAAGCTCCAATAAGTTATCATAAATCTAACAAATAAATTTACTAACTTATTAATTCCTCGTGACTCCACTATAGACTTGGAATTGCACTCTTGAATTCATAGAACGCTCTATAACAAATATAGATACGCTATTAATTATCCATTGTTACAACCATAATTGTCACTCAATCCTCTATAGACGGTCTACAATGAGATAGGACTAAAATACCGTTTTACCCCTCATTGTATTTTATCCTTAAAACACTTAGTTCCTTGTAAATGATATTTCAGTAAACTAATTTAATTACTGAAATGAGATCTCTATCATTTAACACCTTGAACCAAACTAAAAGGAAACCATCGTTTCACTTCTTCATCAGAAGCTATAGATGTTCATATCTATGATTAACACTCCCACTCAATTATACTACCGAGTTCCCAAGATGTAAGTATGGGCTAGTCCGTAGGGTAAGCTGGTAACGAACAAGTCAAAGAACTCAAATAATACAATCAATTAGAATACGAACCACTCAGAATTGAGATTGAATTGACCTATGGTCAACTATATGATATGACTAGAATAGATAATAACGGTATGTTTACTTATCTTATCAACTGTCAATATCGATCCTGTCCGATGTAACAAATACATCCGATCTTATCTACTTTGCTAATGTTCTGGAAAGAACATAACACTGTAATGTGTAAGTAGATCATATCGTAGATTGGCAAGTCAGTGTAAATCCGGTGCACTGACTAATCTTAGGACTAACTTATTTTTGAACATATAATCATATTTATATTCCACTGTGATTACGTCACTATAAATAAGATTAGCTATATGCTCGGGATTTAATAGAAGTTTATATTAAATAAATAATCATGAAAATAAAACATGTGAGCAAAGTGATTGACCAAGTCAAAAAATGATTTCTATTCTTTTATTGATAATAAAATGAGATTACAAAGAATTTGGGTTTTAATTAGGGCATAAAACCCCAACAGTGGGCATGTAGGATTCAAAATGTTGATTTATGTGACTTCTTAGATGTACTCATTACATAAGATCTAGAGAGTTTTGGCCGATAGAAGGTTTAGAATAGTTTCAGGTTTAGAGAAAACTATCGCTTTAGAGAGAGTCTAATTATCCATCATCTTCTGAATATCACGTATATAAGATTCATAAAGATATAATTTTTATTTAATTAAAATATAATTTAAATTAAAAATGATTAGATATTTTAATTTAATTATTTATTTAGATCATATTTAAAAATAATAATTAAATAACCGATTAAACAAATTTATTTGAAATTCAAAATTCAAATCCCAGGAATAAAATCCTTGATGATAGGGGCCACACACTTTTACTGTACAGTGTGTCACCCAGCCCTATTAGGGTTGCCCTAATTTTCTCATTTGTTTTTAATCAACTTTTAAGACAAGATATTTATTCCAACATAAATATCAGTTAATTCAAAATTAACTTTATCTTAAAATATCAGTTTTAAATTAAATAAATAAATATTATATTATAAATAAGATATCTATTATTTTCTCTCTTTATATTAATCCAAACAAGATTAATATTAATTTTAACCTATAGTTTTTCAAATTAAAAACTATATAATTAAATAATTAATTAATTCACAATTAATCAATTACCCATAATTATCAAATAATTATTTCCTTGCCCTGGAAAATTAATTCATTTGCAATTTAGTCATTTCTCTTAACATATTTATTTTGACATCCTTATCCTTGACAGTGTAGGACAGAGGTGATCTGGGATCATGAACCTATAATACGAAGCTCCAATAAACCAGATTATTAATTAAACTCTTCAATCTAATAATCTTATTTATTAAGTCCATGATTACTCCACTATAAATATGGAATTGCACTCAAAGTATTTATAGAATTATATTTACAGAGTTTTCTCTAGTAGTCCATTGACATAATCAATATATGTAGTTCTGTCCTTCATTATTGGTTCGTTAATTAGAGCTGGTCAAAATTACCGTTTTACCCTTCTAATTACTTCTTGATCCTTAAGTACCATTAATTCACTAGCAAATAATTAATATATAATCTAATTATAGATTTGAGATCAATAATTATTCAGTTCCAAAATCAACCTTTAAGGGAACAAATATTCAATCCATTACGAAAGCATGGATTCCAATATTGTAATTCATATTCCCAGCCATCCATGATATTGAATCTCCAAAACAAAAGACATTGGCCTCATTATTCTAAGAGATCTTAACGAGTGAATCAAAAGATCCAATAACATAAACAGGAGTTCATGAATACTCAAGATTTAGACTAATCTACAAATGATCATCTATTATGACAAGAATTAAATCTTTACGTCAAACGACAAGTTTATAAATGGCAGGTTAATTATCATCGGTCCTATCATATACAATCCATATTATATACAGCACCTTTACTAAGATATCTATCCACATCAGTAATTCGAATATAGATTACTTGCATCTCGTATGCTTAGCAAACCATACTAGTAACCATTCATTAAAGATTCCTTACTTTAATATGTTATTAACTATTTTATTCATTATATACGATCTTAATTCTCTCGTACTAATAGAAGATCATATTCTCATGAATTAATAGAGAATTTTCTTGATATTATATTATTAATTCAAACAATAATTATAACAATCAAATATAATAAAATTGTACTTTTATTCAAAACCAATAAAATGTCTTTACATGCTTTCAGGGCATTAATCCTAACACGATTGTGGTAAGATCTTCTTTTGGGCGCTTTGAGGGTACTACGAACTAAGGTTCAAATAATCTTTGAACACCGGCTCGATGAAGACATGTAGCTCGTGGCAACCTGATCAGAACGCATACTAAAGGATCCCAAGAGACTTGGAGGCTCTTTATACGCTCATTAATGCCCGTGATGTATTGTTTATTTATCATTTATTATCCGAGATAGTAGGTATATATTCTATTCTGTTATCAAATCATATCCCAATGTAAATTAGAATAATCTGTATTAAATGTATACCATATTTATTCACGCAGTTACCCGAACCTGTCCTTGAAATTCCCCTATAAATATCAGGGATAATGGACAGGGAAGGGGCTGCCTTTTGTATTACAAAACCTCTGCAGAAATTGTGAGAGAAAAGACATATTATTGTCTCGTGGACTAGGTGAATTTTAATTACTGAACCACGTAAAAGCTGTGTGTGTACAAAGGGCCCTTATTATTTCATTATAGTTTACAATTAAGCACTAATATCCGTATTAGATTTCTTAATCTACTGTTGGCGAAAAACCGCGTCAACATCACCCTATTCCTTCTTTGTATTTTTTTTTTTTTGTTTGGATTTTTGACTTTAGAACATACCCAAACAAGTTTTTATTTGGGATGTTGAAGCACAACCTAACCTCCATGCTGTATTCGGTGCTTCAAACTCTCATCCAGATTTGGTTTGTTACACTAGAAGCTTTTTCTTCTAATTTTTTCCTATTTCAACTTTGTTAATACATTTATTCTTTTAAATACTATTATTTGCTATATTCTGGATTATTCATTTAGTGAGCAAAATTTGTATAGAAGATAATGTTGCATAATGTCATGGGTGTTCATATAAATTGTGTGTGATTCATGAGTGTGCCATACGAACTGGTTTTAGAAATTTCTTATGTATACTAGCTTTAAGCAACTTAAATTTTGGAGTCTGAAATGAAGCAACTGAATTTTCATATGTTCTGTCCAGTCTTGAAAAATATTATGAGGATAGTAGATTCCAGTTAAGTAGTAAAAAGGGAAGAAATTGATGTTATTGGTTGGAGTTATGGCCTATTGAAATCAGTCTCAAGAAGCTTTAGAAATTCAACCATTTGATTAATGAAATATTTAAGTTATTTGAGTGCTTAAGGTCTCGGCAACGGTTAGTGATTTTTTATTTATACTCAATATCTCTTTTTAAATGTGTCGATGTCGAAAGTATTGGATTAGTTTCTCATGAATTATCTTTTAAGAAATGTAAGCTTTTCGCGTTCCTTGTTGGTTATATAGTTTTATTGATTCATTTTTATTTTCCCTTATTATAGATTCTAATGGACATCGAGATATGCTGAATTTTCCCTTGCAATGTGTCCAACTGAGCCATATGTTCTCTATGGAGTTTAGCTGTCTATCCTTTTCTTTCTTACATTTTTTTGTTTATAAAATTGATTTGTCCCATGTATACATGATATGGTGTACTATATTTGCCATTAGCTTTACATGTGCAGTTTCTAAAGTATAATTTGTTAGGGTGTTGCTTTTCCTCTCCCCGCCATTTAAGGAGTTTTTTTTTTAAACAATTTATGCCCAAAAGTTGAATTTTAGGCCTTATTTAAATTTTATGCTCTAAAGTTAGATTCTAAAGTGTAATAATCTGATTTAGTCTTCCCCTAAAAATAATCATGGTTGTAGGTAAAGACAAGTTTGTTGTGTTGTGGAGTATTCAAGACCATATATCAACTGCAGCCACAAGATCTGGTGGATCAATTATTAAAAACACCAAGCCTGGGGAAGGTAGTGAAAAAGCTGTTGATGGTCTCATTGTTGCACCACGAGGAATATACTATGGCCATGAGGATACTGTTGAAGGTGTGACTTTCTGTCCATCTAGGTATCTTGAAAGTGGTTTTTAAATTGGTGCATGAATTTCATTTTTATGTCTAATTTTTGCTTTATAATGCTGGTCTGCTTACCTACTGCCAAGATCCATTTCACAACTGCATTCTATTATGGCTGTAGTTGCTATGTTTTCTTACCAAATTTTTAGTAATAGTGGCTTCACGTAGACTAGTTTTTTCTTGGTTATGATTTGACTTTATATTTATGAAATATACTCTCTTATTTCTGAAGCTCACAGGAGTTTTGTAGTGTTGGTGATGAGTCTTGCCTTATATTATGGGATGCGCGAACTGGCTCTAGTCCTGCTGTGAAGGTTGGCCTCATGTTTATTTTCTGTTCTCATTTATTAGTTTGTATGCTCCCCAGTTTACGCATAATACAAAAAATAGGTAGCTTTGAATGTATCATAGAATCAGACCAAATGTGAGTTTGTTGTGTGTATCTTTGTTTGTCCACTGAATAAGAGTTACACTGAGTTATGTCTTATTTTTCTGATTATTAATGTGTAAATTAGGCATGATTTAATCTGCTTATAATTTGTTACCATAACAACCCTATGAACGTGCCACAAAAATACCTAAGAATTGGGGTAACCAAGCTGGGCGGCAGACACTTCAATGAAAGAGCTCCTTTTGAGTCTTCCTTGATGCTACATTTTCATTTTTCTTTTCCACTGATTATGTAAAATTTGGTGATGCTTGGCTTTTGAGTTTTCTCTAATTATATGTGCATGTTGTTTCTGAGTGGTAGGTTGAGAAAGCACATGATGTTGATCTCTACTGTGTTGATTGGAGTCCCCATGATGATAATATTATTCTGACAGTGTATTTTTCAAGTGTCACATTTCTCAGCATTCTGGTGTTTTTATAACCTTGAGTTTGATTGTGCTCTCAATGTTTTTCTCTAATGTTATATATGGTATAATATCTCTACAGATCGGATAATAATTCCTTACGCATGTTTGATCGACCGAATCTAACTTCTAGTGGAGTTGGAGCACCTATTCATAAATTTGAGGGTCACAAAGCTATTGTTCTTTGTGTACAGGTAGTAATTATTTTGTTTATTTTTTTCATTCTCATTTCTTACAATTTGCAGGGAGGGCTAATGTTTACCTGTATGTGCTCAACATTTTTAAATTTCAGTGGTCTCGTGATAGATCATATGGTTTTGGAAGTTCTGCATAGTACGGCTCTTAAACATTTGGGATTATGAGAAGGTATGAAATGCATGTGTGATTTCATAGATCATAGATAGAGTCGGAATTTTTTTATTTTACTAATATGGGTATTGTTGAGATAGTTGCTGCAGAAATAAAAAAGGAACGAAATTACCGAATAATAATTTGGGTTGAGTCGCGGACTAGGTCGCTGTCTTTAAGACGTTCGTGGCACTGCCCAGAATTTGTTTTCAAAAATAATAATAAGGTGCACACCACACCAACCAGTCAGCTCAGCTCGGTCGGACGGTGGCGGCGCGCGCGTGTGTGGTGGTCAGGTGAGCCTTTGTGTGACTCCTCCCTCTTCCACAAAAGTGGGTACCCCTTGGGCACAACCCCAATGCTCAAGTCCACTATCTATATACCCTTACAAATGAGTATTATAAAACAATGTGGGACTCTTCCTCTAGGGAGTCATTAAAGCACCTTTTCTATTTTTTTTTAACAATTCACACTTATATAGATAAGTTCCAACAATCCCCCACTTGAATTATTTAAAAAATATTTTTCATCGAGCAGTAACCTAAGAACAATAAGATTTAGCATAAACAAATGTATCTTTCGACTTGAACATTTGCATAGTGAATGCAATTTAGAATATACTAGAGTGACACGTAGTCTTGAACTCTATCTCTAACATTGCACCACGCACAATCTTTCTAGGGTGTAGTCCAAAAGCCCGTGCTTTAATGGCCATGCACGTCTATCCCAGTATGGTGAACGCTCTAGAAATTTGCCCAAAATTTCATAGGAAGCGGCCCCACTTCCACATTCACGTAGGTGAGTCTATCAAGAGTACTCCTGTAGCTCGGTACTCCACTCCACATAGAGTATAGATCTCATTAAGAGTTTCTATTAACTCATCCTTATGTTGCTTCAGGAATTCATGCTTCAAGTTAACTTTAAGTAATAGCATGATCTATCTCATATCACATAATAACTTGTTATTACCCATTGAACCTATTTCTTGGGATCTCCAGTCTATAGGTCAGGATACCATAACGTGTGATTCATCATTCTAAGGGCAATAGTCCCATTCCTTTTGATGTTTTAATGACTTTCTCTCTAGCTAATCCTTTCGTCAAAGGATCAGCTAAATTTTGATCAGTACGTATATGATCCACTCTTACAGCTCCAGTAGAGAGGAACTCTCTAACAGTACTGTGCTTACGTCGTATCTGACGTCTTTTACCATTGTAATAACGGTTCTGAATTTTTGCAATAGCCGCGGTACTATCACAATGGATCAACACAGTTGGTATCGATTTTTCCCATAAAGGGATCTCAGCTAGCAGGCCTCTCAACCATCCTGCTTCTTCACTAGCAGTAGCTAGTGCTATCATTTCTGACTCCATTGTAGATTGAGCTAGAATAGTCTGTTTTTTAGACTTCCATGAAACAGCTCCACCAGCTATGCTAAAAATATAGCCGCTGGTTGCCTTGGAGTCATCTGACAAGGTGTTCCAATCAACATCGCCGTATCCTTCAAGGACAGTGGGAAACTTATGATAATGCAATCCAAGGTTCATAGTTCTCTTAAGGTACCTCATGACCCTTTCTATAGCACGCCAATGCTCAACACTAGGTCTGCTAGTAAACCTGCACAGTAGTCCCACAACATAGGCAATGTCGGGTCTAGTACAATCAGTGGCATACCTAAGACTGCCAATGATACTCGCATACTCTGTTTGTCTTACACCATCACCAGTGTTCTTAAATAGCTTTACACTGGGATCATAGGGTGTACACGCAGGTTTACAGTTAAAGTAATTGTATTTCTTTAAAATCTTCTCAATGTAATGAGATTGATCCAAAGAAATTCCCTTTTCAGACCTAGTGATCTTTATACCAAGGATCACATTTGCTTCTCCTAGATCTTTCATGTTAAAGTTTTCACATAGCACAGATTTCACATCATTTATGACATGCAAGTTCGAACCAAAAATAAGCAAGTCATCCACATATAAACATATGATGGTGCAAATGTCATTCTCAGATTTATAATAAATGCATTTGTCACTTTCATTCACTTTAAAACCATGTGAGATTACTAGATTGTCAAACTTTTCATGCCATTGCTTAGGTGCCTGTTTCAAACCATACAAAGATTTATCTAATTTGCACACTTTATGTTCTTGACCATGGATCACAAATCCCTCAGGTTGGTCCATGTAAATCTCTTCTTCTAATTCATCATTTAAAAAAGTTGTTTTAACATCCATTTGGTGCACAACAAGATCATGTAAAGAAGCTAAAGCAATAAGCACATGAATAGATGTTATTCTTGTGACAGGTGAGTATGTGTCAAAGAAATCTAAATTTTCTCTCTGTCTAAAACCTTTGGCAACAAGACGTGCCTTGTACTTATCAACAGTACCATCAGGTTTCAATTTCTTTTTCAGAATCCATTTACATCCTATTGTCTTACATCGTGGAGGCAAATCAACCAAATGCCAGGTTTTGTTAGACTCAAGAGAGTCCATTTCATCATTAATGGCTTCTTGCCACAAGTCAGCATCTAATGAGGTCAAAGCTTCTTGGAGGTTCGAAGGATCCTCCTCTAAAGTATATGCACAAAAATCAGAACCAACGTCTTTAGAGACTCTAGCTCTTTTACTTCTTCTAGGTCCAGTTTCATTCCCCTCATGATGCTCAATGTCCCTAATCACAGGCATGTTACTAGATGATGAACCCCCACTATTTCTCAATTTAAATGGAAATCTATGTTCATAAAAATCAGCATCATTTGATTCCAAAATAACATGGTCTTTTAAATCAAAAAATCAATATGCTTTACTATTAACAGCATAGCCAAAAACACACATTCATATGCACTACTAGCCAATTTTATCCTTTTAGGATAAGGAATTCTAACATATGCCAAACAACCCCAAGTTTTAAAATAAGAGATGTTTGGTTGTTTATTTTTCAAGATTTCATAAGGAGAAATTTTGATTTTAGATTTTGGAACTCTATTAAGCACATAGCATACAGTCAATAATATTTCTCCCCAACAATAAGATGCAGCACCAGAATTAAGCAAAATAGCAACAATTGATTCAGTAAAAGTTCTATTCTTCCTTTCGGCTTTGCCATTCATTTCAGGTGATTATGGTGCAGTTCTTTCACGTATAATTCCATGTGAGTTATAAAAATCAACAAACATGCTAGAATCATATTCATTGCCTCTATCACTACGAAATCTCTTTATCTTTCTATTAAATTGATTTTCAATTTCAGTCACAAAAGATTTAAACATATCAAGAACATCACTTTTATTTTTCATTAAGTACACATATGTAAAATCAGAACAGTCATCAATAAAAGTGATAAAATAACATTTTCCATTTCTGGTCAACGTTCCATCAAGTTCACAGATATCAGAATGAATTAAATTTAGAAGCTCAGTTTCTCTAGTCACAGATTTATACGGAGCTTTTGTGATCTTAGCTTGGCTACAATAGTCACATTTTTCAAAATCATTTAAAGATAATTTAGGAATTAAGCCTAAACTACTCATATTCTTGATTATGTGGTTGTTAACGTGACAGAGTCTAGCATGCCAAGTATTAAAATTACACAACATATAAGCAGAAGCATTCACTTTATTAACATCAACATTCAATTTAAACATTCCCTCAGTTGCATACCCTTTCCCAACAAATATTCCATTCTTAGTTAAAGTAAACAAATCAACGCCTATAGTCTGTGTAAACCCCGCCTTGTTGAGAAGGTAGCCAGAGACCATATTCTTTATCATCTCTGGAGTGTGCATGACTTCCTTAAGAATCACAGTTCTTCCAGAGGTAAACTTTAATTCCACATCTCCAATACCAGCAACAATCATAGTGTGTGAATCTCCCAGCAACACTTTCTTATCCTCAGTAGCAGCAGTATATGTCTTAAACATATTTCGATCATAGAAAACATGGCGAAAAGCGCCAGTGTCTACCCCCCCCCCCCCCCCCCCCCCACCCTTTTGATCCACCAACAAGGTTGATCTTAGATATCATAGCCGTGAAAGGCTCTTCAGTTGTCAGGTTAGCCTGCAGAGCAAAGCTTGGCCTGTTCCTGCACTTACGTGCAATATGACCTGGTCTGTTGCAAACAAAGCATAGAAATGGAGCAGGTTCATTCTTATTATTATTATTATTATTATTATTAAGGGGGTGTTGCTGCTGTCTGTTTTGGTTCCTTTGATTATTGTTCCGAGGTTGATTGTTGCGGTTTGAGTTCTGCTTTCGATTCTGATTCTTGAAGTTTTTCCCATTGGGTTTCAGAACCGCAGTGGACTTTTTGTTAGTGTTGTTGTTGCTGGATACAACAAGCACTTCTTCTTTCTGGTCTTGTTTACGAGCTTCATCCTCAATACGAAGGCGAGTGATCAGGATTTCTAGTGAAAATTCTTTTGTTTTGTGCCTGAGAAATTTTTTAAAATCTTTCCACGCAGGGGGCAGTTTGTCAATAATCACAGCAACTTGAAATTGTTCGTCTAAAGACATACCTTCAGAAATTATTTCATGAGCAATTTTCTGAAGTTCATGAGATTGGGTTTCCACTGACTTGTCATCGGTCATCTGAAATTTGAGGTAGCGACTGACAGCGTACTTCTCGGTTCCAGCCTCCTCAGTGTCATACTTCTTTTGCAGTGCGTCCCAGATTTCCTTTGCATTTTTGTCAGAATTATAATAATCATACAAGTCATCAGATAAACCATTGAGAATGAAATTTTTGCATAAAAAATCATTTTCGACCCAAGCCTCTAATGCCTTAGTTTGTTTGTCCTTTTCATCGTTGTCATCTTTTTAAGAGACAATAGGCTTATCAGTAGTCAGAGCAGTGTTAACCTTTTTCATTGTGAGAAAAAATAAGATCTTTTGTTTCCATCTTTTAAAATGGTTACCCTCAAAACGAAATGGTTTATTAATGTCAACAACACCAGAGTTATCATCGGTAGTACTGACAGAAACTTAAACGTCTTAAAATTGTTGAGATAGTTGCTGCAGAAATAAAAAAGGAACGAAATTACCAATAATAATATGGGTTGAGTCGCGGACTAGGTCGCTCTCTTTAAGACGTTCGCGGCACTACCCAGAAATGTGCAAGCAGACTATTAGTTCCGTCGTCCCCAGGATAAAACAACCCAGTCAATACTGTATCGGACCTCCACTGCACCGTAGAGAACCGTCGTTTACTACACCCTTAATAATGCTACTGCTCGGAATCGATAAAACTCAGTGCAATTTTTTCAGATTGAAAAATATTTAGTCAGTCTATTTTTGAAAAGTAATCGCCCTATTTTAAAGAAAAAGTGGATCTTTTTTTAACAAAATTAATCACGTTTTTATTAAATAAAATAATACTTAATAAATAAATTTTTTTTCAAAAAATAATAAGGTGCACACCACACCAACCAACCAGCTTAGCTCGGTCGGACGGCGGTGCGCGTGTGTGGTGGTCAGGTGAGCCTTTGTGTGACTCCTCCCTCTTCCACAAAAGTGGGTACCCCTTGGGGCACAACCCCAATGCTCAAGTCCACTATCTATATACCCTTACAAATGAGTATTCTAAAACAATGTGAGACTCTTCCTCTAGAGAGTCATTAAAGAACCTTTTCTATTTTTTTTAACAATTCACACTTATAGATAAGTTCCAACAGGTATCATTTAAAATATCTTTACATATTTTTCTCTGCTTATTTTTTTCTTTTTCTAATTGGAGTGTATTGTATGAATTTTTAAGTTTATTTATTTTTTAATCACAAGATCAAATAACTATTTTTCCTCTTATGTCTCTCTGGTCATCACTCTCAATTTTCCTCATGGAGGAGGAAATAAATTGTGCCATATGATTTATTAGTTTGACAACTTGCACTGTGGATAGGATATAGATAATTTTACATCAGTTCATCAAGTTACAGAGAAGTCATTTGGGATATTCAATTAAAATTAAGTGCAATGATGTATATACGTGAAGATTAATTTTTCTTTTTACACACATGCTTGATTTTCATATTTTTCAAGGATGTTGTTTCAATATTATGTATGAAGAAGCCTTTGCCGTTGTCGTTAAAAAACACGATAGAGTGTTGCTAATTGCATCACGTAGGTTTCTCGAAAGAGAAAACGAAGTGTTATGCATGGACCTTAACGGTTTAACTGATCTTCCATATGGAATGACACGTTTAGTAGTGACTTCGGTTTATTTAACCTCATTTAGAAAAAGTGGTCCCGTTCTATTTCATATTTTTAACTTTAGTTAGCAGAAGAATTCGTTACTTTGAGCAATGTGTAACTCAAACTGGAATGGGGAGTAAAGGAAATATTTGTCCACACGTACGTGATATACTTATATTCTAATCTGTAACTAACATCCTACCAATTGGATATTTCTAACGACATTATGATTTTTTTTAAATAATAATAATAATAAAAAAAGAGATATGAGTATAGAGTGTGTATACGTGTGTGTGTATATTACCCAGTTGTACCCCTTTTTATAACTCTTAAAATTGTCAATTTTTTTCTGAGAAATTCTGAGTTAATGTACCTAATAAAAGATTAATCAAACAATTTTGGAAAACTCCTACGATATGGTAAATCTTCATCTTTCTTAAAATTTCATAAGAAAATCTGTTTTAATTAAAATTCAAACTTTCTGGTATGTAATTAAATATTCATTCTTTATGAGGTATATTATAAAAATTCTTAATCATTAATTAAGGTGATTTCTACTAGCATGAGAAAATAATTCAATTGTAGTCCATCTTTGTTTGTGACTGTTGTCATTAACTACATTCGATATCCTTAATTATTCATATTACTACCCTATTTTCAACAATTATTGAAAACATTTGTAAAATAATGATAGGCATTTATTATAAGTTAATTACTGATATGTTTTTTACCCTTATAGTATTTTTGTATTCATACAAGCATACCTCTCTCATATCAATGTTATCAACAACCCTTTCTTTCATTGTTATAATCTTGAATCGTCTGCTTTACTTAGTAAATTTAGTAATTTGTAAATTTAATTTATAATGGAAGACATATAATGGTCACTTGGCCTTAACTACTATTATTTTAAATTGGCCCTTATAATCTACAAATTTTGAGGTATGATAATCCATTAGTGTTTTGATCATCTTATTTGTGTTAAGATTTACATTCCTGCCATGGAAAAAAACACATAAAATAAATAAATATGTAAAGAACTTCCATTTTGTTAATAAACAGATTCAAGGGTAGGAAGCCAAAATGACACAATAACATCCAAAAAAAGGTCATGTATCATAACAAGTCACAAAGACACAAAACAATCAATAATCATAACACAAAAAGCCTCCATTAGGCACCAATACCAAACAATAACAATACTAAACAAAAAATAAACGTCATTAATGTGACTAATTTGATCAACATCAAAATCGAGGAGGAGCACGGACGTCGACCACCAGATTATAAACCACAACAAGAGGACCTTCAGCTCTTCGAATCCTCGCGTAATCACGCATTCCCCAATTCGGGCCATATGATTTTTGTGCCCACCATTACTCACCTTGTCGCCCACCAATCCCGATGCAAACCATGGCATGCATGGATACAAGATTCCTTCAAATACAATCACCATAATAATAGTGAATTTGCCATCTCTGCAAGTATGAGAATAGATATGTCCTTCATTGTGAGGATTATATATTTCTTGAAAAAAAAAACACAACAACAACAAAAATAATAATAATAATATGTAATTTTATATTTTTTTTACTTACATGTGGTATTAGGCGCATGAATCCATTTCTCGTGGAGATACCAATAATAATGGGAAACGGCCCCTACTAGGAAAACCATAGTACACCAAATCTGGAATTGCATAAACATGACGAAAACCTTCCTCTACACCTATTGGATTGTGATAGGAACTAATAATTAACCTTTCGACATAAGTGTTCAAAATACATTTTCAATTACAGCCATCGTCTGAACGGATATCGCCCAACAAGTTATTTGATCGGGTTATAGGGAAATTTACCCGTCCAATGCCATAATCGAGTTAGGAAAGTCAACTTGTAACCTGCCCAAATAAGAAAAAATTATTTTTAACATGTTTAATAGTTTGGGCGGGTTGGTCGGGTCAACTCGGCCAAACCGAATTTTGAATTTTTTTTAGATTACATTTTTGTAGTCTTTTCTTTTCCTTTCAATACTAGTATTGTGAAATTTATCTTTTTAAGCCTAAAACAATATTTTGAATTTATAGTAAAAAAATTAAAATAAAACTTAATTCATTTATATATTTATTTGAAATTTTTTCTTATATATTAATTGCATCAACATTAAAAGTATTAAACAAATTAACAAACATATATCCTTAAAATAAAAAGGAAATATTAATATAGTCTAAAGTCAAATTACAAACCAAAGTCCAAATACAATCAAATCAACAACCGTAGAACATTACATACCTAGTCCAAAATTCAAATACAAAGTACTCCAACCATGAAACATCACAAATCATACAACAACGTTAAAACTTCAAAGTTCAAATACAAATATAAAAAGATAAGACAGAACCAACATTCATCTCATGATTCATCCATAAAAGGGCTCATAAAGTACTAGGAGTAGCATTAGTAGTCTTAGTTCCTGTGTTTGTAATACATGATTCCTCTAATATAAAAATAAAATTAAAACATATTAGAAACTAATATTTATTAAATTACTAATGATTTTTTACCCTTAAGTATTTTTGTATTCATACAAGCATACCTCTCTCATATCAATGTTATCAACAACCCTTTCTTTCATTGTTATAATAGTAACGTCCAAAATTGTCTAATAAGGCTTAGAGCCTTGATTAGGGGGCCATGATGGAAAATTATGAAAATTATGTGTTTACGTGATATTTATGTGTATCATTGTATGATTATGTGAGTTATATTATAATATGACTAGATATGCATGTTTAGGTATATTAAATATGCATGTGGGCCCTTTTCTTTTTAGAAGGGCAATTTTTGTAATTTGGCCCGTTATGGGCATATTTGGAGTATATGTGCGTATATGTGATATATGTGTGAGACCACATTATTATGTGGATATATTTGGGTTACTCGGCACGAGAAGATCCTAAGGAGCAAGTTAGCGGGAAAGTCGCAACGGAACTCAATACTCGACTCGGGGTGAGTCAAGGGGTATTTTGGGTATTTACTACATTGTTGGGATATTGGGTAATGGGAATTAATATTCTAGGATATATTCGGAGTTAGTGAGATTAGGAGGGAGTTCTGGGGATTTTGACCATTTTACGTTCGGGGACATTTTTGGGTACCCCGAGTGTGGGGATTTGCTTAAGGTTACTTGGACCCAAATAACCTGTCATAAAAAGAAACATGTTCAACTCTCTTGTTCTCTCACTTTACGCTCGTTAGTGTTTTCGAAGGAAACTTGACTTTTAGAGATCGGATTCAAGCAAGGTTAGAGTCATAATGACTCTAAGGAAGAGTAGAAGCTTGATAGTCTGGGGATTTAGCTGTAAAATGACTTAATCAAAGGTGATTTATGCTTTAAGTTTATGTTTCCTTAAGCTTCTTAAGTTTTGATTTGGATTTTATGGTTTTGGTGAGTTTTGATCCATTTGAAAATTGGGTTTTGTTGCCTGGGATGTTCTGATGATGTTTTGAGGTTGAATTGTAGGTTTGGTGCGGTTTTGGGAGGAATTGGGTCAGAGAAAGCTGGGTTCGCGGGGTCGCGCTGCGACCCTTTTCTTGGGTGCTGCGACCCTCATGAACTCAAGACTCTAGGCGGTTTCCTGAAGTAGGGTCGTGTCGCGGCACCTGTTGCGCTGCGTCAAGACCCGTGTCAAGAGAATCTAGGGGTTGGGCTCTCTGTGTTTGGAGAGCTACAACTCTAATTGTGGGGGCGTCACGCCTTTAATTGGGGGCATCGTGGCACAAATAGAGGATTTTAGCCAAAAAGGGTTTTGAGTGCGGGAACTCAAAACATAAGGGCTCAGGATCGATCCTACTACCCGGTTTAGTAGAATTCGATGTCCCGGAGGCGAGGACTCGGTCCAAAAGCCTTTATTTGCTCGTTATTGACAGGATTTTATACTTGGTTGTGACTAGATTATCTCTAGGGGCTTAGAATCAAGATCATGCTCGAGGGTCGTTCTTATTATATATTACACTCGAACCCGAGGTAAGAAAATTGTACCCAATACATGATGTACGTGATTAGGGCTTAGCTCGATTGTTAAATATGGATTGGATTAGGGCTTGGGCCCCTGTAAATGTGCATGATTATGATTATGATTATGCCTGTGATTGATTGATTAAGTATGCTCAATGCTCCATATCTAGTTTTTTGTTATATAATGAATGCATGTGTTGCATTATCTGTTTGAGAAAAGCTTGACTTATAAGTTAAGGACGACAATATCACTGAGCGCTGGTCGAAAAGCATTGACTTATAATTCAAGGGCGGAAATAGCGCACTGAGCAGTGGTCGATATGGTTAGCCCTAATCAGGAGCGCATCATACGCTTTTTCGATCCAATGGTCGTAGAAAATTAAGCGCCAGGTGCGCTGGGCCAGCTCCAAGGCTGGTTATACAGAGATAAGGCAATGGGTCCCCTGGGTGACTTATTAAACCCATATCCTAGGGTTGGGCCCCCAGTATGATTCATTAATCATGTATTTTGGGCAACAGGCCCCGATATGATTCAGATTATCATTTAATTAGGGCCTCTGGTCCATATGACGTTGTAGTCATTTATATGAATAGTATGCATGCACGAGTAGGATTATTACTACTAGGCATGCTTATTATGACTTGGTAATGTGTTATTAACTGCTTATGAGCATGTTTAAGTTTTCTTGCTGAGTCTTGGCTCACGGGTGCAATGTGTTCAGGTAAGGGGAAATGGAAGCTGGACCAGCCATGAGTTGGGGAGCTTCGATGGAGACTAGTACATATACGATTGTTCGACCACCATGGCCGGGGTTTCTAAAAGGAACTAGGACCTTCACCAAAATCGAAGAGGAGCACGAACGACGGCCACCAAATCATAAACCACAGCAGAAGGACCTTTAGCTCTTTGAATCCTCACATAAACACGCATTCCCTAATTCGAGCGATATGAGTTATGTGCCCACCTGTACTCACCTTATCGCCCACCAATCCCAATGCAAACCATGGCATGCATGGACACAAGATTCCTCCAAATACAATCACCATAGTAATAGTGAATTCTTCCATCTCGGGAAGTGTAAGACTAGATATGTCCTTCATCGTGAGGATTATATATTTCTTGAAAAAAAAAAACACATACGCAACACCAACAACATCAATAATAATAATATGTAATTTTTATAAATTTTTTTTACTTACATGTGGTGTTAGGTGAATGAAATGATCCCTACTAGGAAAGCCATAGTCCACCAAATCTGGAATTGCATAAACATGATGAAAACCTTCCTCTACACCTATTGAATTTTGATAGGAACTAATAACCTCTTGACATAAGTGTTCAAAATATATGTTCAATATCAGCCATCGTGTGAACAGATATCGTCCAACAAGTTAGGGCTGATCATTGGGCGGGTTGATCGGGTGACATGGCATTTTTACCCGTCCAATATCATAATCGGGTTAGGAAAAGTCAACGCGTAACCTGCCCAAATAAGAAAAAATCATTTTAACCCATCCAATAGTTTGAGTGGGTTATTCGGGTCAACCCGTCCAAACCGATGTTTGAAGTTTTTTTTTTTTTTTTTTTCATATTACATTTTCGTAGTCTTTTGTTCTCTTTTCAATACTAGTAGTGTGAAATTTATTTTTTTAAGCTTAAAACAATATTTTGAATTTATAGTAAAAAAAATAAAACAAAACTTAATTTATTTATATATTTATTTTTAAAAAATTCTTATATAATAATTGCATCAACATTAAAAGTATTAAACAAAGAAACAAACTTATATCCTTAAAATAAAAAGGAAATGTTAATATATTATAAAATCCAAGTACAAACCAATGTCCAAATACAATCAAATCAACAACCATAAAATATTACACACCTAGACAAAAATTCAAATACAAAATAGTCCAATCATGAAAAATCACAAATCACACAACCATGTTAAAACTTCAAAGTTCAAATACAAATATAAAAAGATAATACCAAACCAACATTCATCTCATGATTCCTCCATCAAATGGCTCATAAAGTACGAGGAGTAGCAGTCTCACTTCCTGTGTTTGTCATTAACTACATTTGATATCCTTAATTATTCATATTACTACCCTATTTTTTACAATTATTGACAAAATTTGTATAATAATGATAGGCATTTATTATAAGTTAATTACTAATGTGTTTTTTACCCATATAGTATTTTTGTATTCACACAAGCATACCTATCTCATATCAATATTATCAACAACCCTTTCTTTCATAGTTATAATCTTGAATCGTCTACTTTACTCAGTAAATTTAGTAATTTGTAAATTTAATTTATTATGGAATACCTATAATGGTCACTTGGCCTTAACTACTATTATTCTAAATTGGCCATTATAATCTACAAATTTTGAGGGGTGATAATCCATTAGTGTTTTGATCGTCTTATTTGTGTCAAGATTTTCATTCCTCCCATGTAAAAACACAAAAAATAAATAGATATGAAAAAGAACTTCTGTGGATGCCAAAAATCCAGCAAGGAAAAAAACTTTGGTCCGAATACATGGCTAAGGGTCACTTAGTCATGCTATCAGGCTCGGGCCTATAGATCTCACGAGACCACGTTCTAGCCAAGACTCCCAAGTGCCCTGCAGGTCTCTCCCTTGCTAAATATTCGAAGGCTCACGACACCATTGTGTGTCTCGTGGCCCTGGGCCTTGCGAGGACCTCGCCTCGCGCCCATGTGCCTCGCGAGACACTTTCTTGGTTGGAGACTCGAGTGCCAAGTTCTTAGGAGTCATGCTCCCATGAGGCTCATGAGGCCTCTGTCTCGCTGAAGACCAAGTTGCCTTGTGCCTAGGTGCCACGCACACTTGCGCCTCGCTAAAGACTAGAACCCCTCGCACCTAGACGCCACGCACCTGGGCCTCGCGAAGCCACCGCCTCACATTCAGCCGAGGTGCCTTGCGCCAAGCGTCTCGGTCAGGAGGGCGTCACGCCTCATGTGCAGCCACCACATCGCGCCTCCATGAGACCCGCGTGCCTCGCGCACTGCCACCATGTCGCGCCCCTGCGAGGCCTGTGTGCCCAGCGAGACCTTCTCACCCCAGGCGATGCCACCTCGTCGCGCCTTTGCGAGACCCGCGTGCCTCGCGCACTACCACCATGTCACGCCCCTGCGAGGCCCGTGCACCCAGCAAGACCATCTCACCCCACGCGCTGCATCCATATCGCGCCTCTGCCAGACCTGCGTGCCTTGTGCTCTTCCACCATGTCGCGCCCCCGTGAGACCCTCTCGCATCTCGCATAGCCATGAGGCATTGCGCGCATCGAGGACCTATCTCTTGACCAATTCAATGGAACCATCTTGTCAGGTCCCCATGAACCTCTTGAGGCATGTAGCTTGCTAAAGAGGCCCTATCCTATTTTGGGGGAGGTGCCACCAGCAAGATGCACCCCACACGTAGATTCCAAAGGAATTCCCCAGTCTGCTTACTTAGCCCAATATTGAGGAGCTCAAGACATAAATGCACCCTATAAAATGGTGGAGTGGATGGAATTCACGTACAGGTACGGAAGGTACAAATAATACAAAAGGAACCAAGGTAGTGTACAACACCCATACCCTTCAAATAGTGGCCGTATAAGAATGGTACATGGCAAGTACCCCCTTAGCACGCCTATGAGGTTCGTACCCGACAAGTAGTGGGGATACGGCATGGTACCATGGCAGGAGTACTTCTGTAGACCCCTGACACATACTGGACCCGACCACCACTCCTCTGACAACACTACAACCTGCAGCCTGGATATGTAGTTCCTTGTCTCTTCGGGACCACAATGTATCAAGAGCCATTAGAGCTCACATATATATAAAGCCTCAATTCATCATTGAGGGGGGTTGTAAAATTCATTGTATACTCAGGCTATTAAGTAATGTATGAATGCTAACTCTATTGTTGATCTGCATTTATTTTTCCTTAAGTCTATTCTACGTTCTTATTTAGCTATCTCCATACTTACCTTTGAGTTTTCTGACCTAACATCGTTGACGAGTTCTCACCGTCAACAACTTCCCAATTGTTAATAAACAAATTCAAGGGTAGGAACCCAGAATGAAACAATAACATCCAAAAAAGGCCATGTATTATAACAAGTCACAAATACACAAAACAGTCGATCACTACACTAAATACCTCTTTCTATAATACATAATTATAAGCTAATTGTAAATGTATTATAATAGGTAAACTAAAAAGTTAGAAAGCTGTAAAGTTAAAATGGAGGGAAACAAAAAGTAATGGCTGGGTAAAGTTAAAATGGAGGGAAAAAAAACAAAACAAAAACAAACACAAACCCAAAATATTCTCATCAGCTCTCCTAAAAAACAAAAACAAAGGCCCTTTTAACATTTTAGGGTTAGCCACGATTTCCACTTCTCTTCCTTCCAATGCGCAGCGGGAAGGCAGCGCCACCATCACACTCAGCCATGGGAAGGCAGTGCCACCACCATCTTCACGGGAAGTCGTAACCCTCCGAGAGCTCGAGGTGGCTCTATTTCTCTTTCTCTGTTGCTCACTCTTTCTTTCACAGATACACTCTCTCGTTCGCACTTTCTCTGTTTGTTGCAGGTGTACGGTGGGATGGTGGGGGCTCGCAGCTTTGGGCGTGCGGCAGGGAGGTCAACGAGGTCCTCTATACAACCAACGTTTAATAGGTCCTGCCCTCCCAAACACGTCCTCACCACCAGACCTAGACCATCACCCGATTCAACCCCCATCTTCGTCTCCCTCCCTCCCTCCCCCCCCCCCCCCCCTCTCTCTCTCTAAATATATATATATATGTTTCACTTTACCTGCTCGTCTCTCAAAATTTCCCAAACCCCTTTTGGTTTTTTGATTCTTAAGTTTTCTACTTTGTTTTTTGTTGTCCATTCATTATTGTTTTTGTTGTATAACTTCATTTTTGCTTTTCTGGGTTCTTGTTGATCTCAATTGGCTTTTGTTGTTTTTTTTTCCTGGGCTTTTTTTTTCTTTCTGTGAACCCTCCCTGACCTACTTTGAATCATTGTTGAGAAATTTGGTGCTGATCGAGCTCTATGGTTCTTTTTCAGAGGTTGGTATGGTATAGTGTTTGTGGTCACTAATGGAACCAATTGAAATTGTAGCCAAGAACGGTTACTATGGTAGTCTGGTACCAATGGTCAAAGATGCTTTTATCTTTCCTGATTTGGTTCGGATCGATTGCCAAGGTCTTGAGAGGAGTGATTACAAAAAAATAGGCTGCAAAGTAAGGGTAAATTGCATCCTTTAATTAACATGCCTTTCACATAAATACTTGCATGTTGTCTTTACATAATTTCAATGCTATCTTTATATGATTTCAACCCATGTTTATTTCTAACCTTCATATAGAAGTCACATGTAGGAATAAGATAAAACAAGGTGATTTAATTCCCACTTTCCATTTAGTTTATGGAATACTGAACTGCCTAATCCACTCATATGTATGTATTTGTGAGTTATCTTTCTTTTCTTATTCATTAATTTGTAAATGGAAACACTGCTTTAATTTATTTTAGAAGTACGAAAAACATAAAAAAGAGTAAAATTGGTGCTGCCTGTCAACATCAAAATGTTGTCCTGTGAATTATTTCCACTGCTGCGTCCCTTGCCATTGTTTCGAGCGTATTCATATTTCTAACTGTACCCAGGTGTCATAACTTTGATTTCCATTTTTCATCCCAATTCATTTGTTAAAGATTTGTACAAAGAAAGTTACATGTTAGAGATAAGCATGATGACACACTTGCTCCTAGTCTTCATTTTAGTTAAAACTCTGATCTAAGATTTTTATTTAATGAATTTAGTCATTTACATTATTGTGGAAATGGGCCACTATACTTTACGGTACTCTCTCTCATATTGTTTTATATCTTGAGCTTTTTTTATTTAATCCGATATTGTTGCAGGATCTAGTGCCTTGCATACTAGTAACATTTGATAAGGAGCATATTGTGGTTTGGAGGGGAAGGGACTATAAGCCTCCAGAGGATGGATACTTTGCTACAGATCAGGAATCAGCAGATGACTTAAATATGATTTGTGCTGTAGATGAACATGAAAGTGATGCAGATGAAAATGGCAGCCAACCAAGCTGATTATAATTCGTTCCTTTTTTGATGAGTTTTGGGTTATTGCATTTTCACCCAGTTTCTACCCGAAAAAGAAGAGAAAATACCCTTTCTACAACACATAATTATAACTCTATTAAAAAAGTATTATAATTACCACAATTTAGAGTTTCTATTATACATTAAAAAATAACATTGTTTAAAAGGTGTTATTATTGAAAAATTGAGCCAAAATTTTAAGCTAACTTCGTGGGATCTTTAAATATTCACTACAACACTTTACAATATCTATCACATTTGGCCTTTTAACTATTTGGCCTTTTTCTTATACTGTAGCAAAACATGCTAGAAGACCATACGACCTAGGTCATCATCGCCTCCTCCGATCAGTACTCGGGCTACTCCGATTAGTGATCTACACCTCTGATTATCCTCTCCACCATCGTCCATGGCGTTACGTAGTCGTCATCCATCACTCCATTATTCCTGTAGTCGTCATACATTGTGTTCTTGAAGTGTACGAACACTTCGGGTCCAAGAAGTAGAAGGTAAGGTGAGTCATTTCTTTTGTTTTTCCTTGGGTTACAGACCTTAGACACGTCCTTAGAACTTCTGTTTTGATTGTAGAAGAAAGCAAGAGAAAGAGGGAGGGTTATTGGAAGTTTGGTACAAGAATAGTCAGAAGAAAAACGTAAGTCCGAACCTATTTTGCGTTGATTTTTCTCTTAGATTCTGAGTACCAAATTCATGTCAAATGGTTTTGTTGTGTTCATAGCCTTGTGGACTAAGTTGAGGAGAAGAAGGAACCACCAAGAACCGGCCACAGTAAGAGGTACAAATTCATAGATTTCCTTAGTAGTTTACGGTTCCGATTTTTCGTTTTCATTTCTTAGGATGGCTATGAATTTATGGGGCGTTTTATATAGTTTTAATCTGTGTTTAGGTACTATAAAATTTCATTAAGTGGTTGTGAATGGTTTAATATGATAAGGCTTGAATTTTGGGCTTGAATTTGTCTTTTGCTTTCATTAGCCTTTTTATCTCGACTTTCTTATTGTATCTTTTGTCCTCTGTTCTCTGTGTAGCTAGTTGCATATATAACTGTTTGCCCCAATTATATAATATTATATTGTCAATATATTGTTCAAATTTAATAACCCAAGCATTAATCTGCACATATAATTATATATATACTTTTTCTTTGTTAGAATATATATGTGTGTGTGCCAATATAGAGATGATTTATAATAATGTGAGACTTAAGTATAATGATAATTAACTGAGAATTGAAGGACTAATCAATGAGTTATATATATTAATTTAACCTGTAGATTTCCAATGAGGTATAGAAATAGAAGCAAGCCAAGCATAGGCAGTAGTGCTGCAAAGCAGGTTTCCCAAGGATTGGGACTTGTTTGGAGGTTTGAACCAAAGGAACTGCACATATATGGATAGGATCAAAAGTTCGTTTGATTTTGTATTCAACTAATGTATAAAAAATTCTATTACTTATGCATCTAAGCATATAATTGTATATTTGTATAATTAATAAGCGGAGGATAATGTTCTTTAAATTAATTAAAAGTGAAGAAAGATATAAGAAGCATCATCCTTTTAATATTAGGCCTAGTAGTTGATACATACAAAGAGTTTTTAACTATGATAGTTTTTGTTTATGTTGTTTTCTTCTTAAATAAATTAGCTTTCTTTAATGTAATGTCTTTCAACTGAAATGTGATAGAATCAACAATATATATTCAGAGTTGTGTTGTTGAATTAATTATTTTTAATAAATCAAATATATTTTTATTTGTAGCTATGAATATGAATGAACTTTATTAGGTTACCATAATAATTATGATCATGCAATAGTGCACATCCAGGCAACTTATAAAAGACATTAAAAGTGAAATTGAACGCGATTCCACTCAACTGGTATTGTTGTTAATGTATAGTTTATGGCTTTTGGCTCAATACAGCATATGTACATGTGTGTGTACGTATATATACATATTTATATAATTGTACTCTTTCAAGTTCATGAAGAAATCTTTTCATTGGTGTCCAGGTTTCACCTTCCCATTGTATACCATGGGCGAGCATCATCTGTTATAATCTCTGGAACGGACATTATTCGACCGAGGTTAGGACTTATGTTTATTGTTTTCTCTTTCTTTATTTAAGGCTTTGTTATTCTTGTTTGGTAACTGGAAAAAAAGAGGTACAGGGAAAAACATGGACAAAAATTGAACTAAAATTTATGAAGAATTAATGATCATGGAATAAGAGCCATTACTTTGCTCTAGCCATTCTCTTTCTCACTCTAAATTCCGATCCAATTTCTCTCTCTGTCTCTCACCTCATCCCCTCTTCTCATTTTCTTCCCCATTTCACTATGCTTTCTTCTTTTCTATCTCCTGACCTCCATTTCTCTCTTCTCATTATGAGTTTTCAATCCTTCTATCAAATATTAGTTTTCCTAGAATTATTTTTTCCCCCAACTACCAAACAAGAGTGAAAAAAAAAAGTAGAGGAAATTAAACTTTTCCCTAGTCATATATATGTATATATATATTTAGATATGTTCCATCATGCAGTACCTATAAAATATCTTGGCTAAATAACTATGGTATTTGCTTGTAACACGAAAAACATGTCTGGATCTGTGCTACCTCTATGCTTAGCATCATGTGTACCTGCTGGGAAAATCTGTATGAGACAAAGTTTTAAGTTTGAATCATTTTTATATAGAGTAGATAAGAAATTGAACAATGATCACAGATGGACTATAAAAATGATAAAAAATGGCGAACAATTATTTGGATGGACTATAACACTTTCCTGGTGTAATTTTTAGATTGAACTAGTCATCATGCTTTATAAGGATTCTTTTCATATGGTTACTTTTTGTTTTATCATACAGAGGTCAAGGTCATCCAAGTGGTAACTCTCCGCCATATTTTGGACGATCATTGAAGTTAGACTATGAGCTGGAAATGGTAAAAGTTTTACAAAAAGGGAAAGTTGTCCATGTCAGCTCTACATGGATATCTCTTCCTCTAATTTTGATTAAACAAATTACTATATTGTATCCTTTGCTAATGAAATGGTTTTGTTAACATAGATTTTTACTTTATTAAAAAAACACAGTTTTTTACTTGCATGCTTTTCTTTTTATTGAAAAGAAAAGGAATCATTATTACTCCATGGTATTTGGAAACGAGATTCAGTAAGGCACTTTTTGTTTTGTTGTGATCCAATGATTATCACATGTGGTTTTATGCATTTATTATTTTTGCAGGTTTATGACAGCCGGTGATGGTATCAAGCAACAAAATGTTGTTCAGAAGGTAAGCAATATTTGTTTTAGTTAAAATAAGGCTAATTGGATAACATATATGAATAATTATGAGGTTGACTTTCTTAGAAAAAAAATGATAACTACACATGAAAATTTGAATGAAATTGTCTCTTGAATTCAATAATGATGAGTTATGGTACAAGTGCATTGCTTAACAAAAGATTTTGTTGCAATTTTTATTTTGGTATATGTATATTTATATATTTTTCATTCAATGGTTCGAGTCTTTTAAAATGTTCGAACACTTTCATGCTCCTTGCTTCTATCTAGGTGCATGCGTTTTTGAGAAGAGAGTGAGAGCTAGGATTCTGATTGGTTGAAAGAGCTTATTGTTAATACAAGGAAAACATTTGCTGTATTTGAGTTGATTCCCTTGCCTGTTGAATATGTAGAGTAAATGGACAAACTAATTATGTCTCATGTCAAATTTTTCTCTGCAGCTGTCACTTATTTGCTTAGGTAATTTTTCTCTGCTTCATCTTTCACTATTTGTAGTAAGTATGTTGTCTGCCAAATATTTATCTTCTACTCCATCCAATTTTCCATTAATAAAGTGGCTTCGAAGTCTTAAGTATAAATCTTTTTGTTTCTTTTCTGGTAGAACCATGCGACCAGCTGAAGGTTTATCACGACTATTTGGCTAGTTCTTATCATACTGGGATTCTTTCTGGATTTGTGTTGATTTCTTCTTACATGGAAAGTGTGGCATCTAGTAAGACATCAGTAAGAATTGTAATTCCGAGTTCTGTTTGTCTTTGTTAAGAGGAATTTTTGAAAATTTAGTTTGCCATATTATAAATCAGAAGAAGAATAGCTTTCATTTTCTTTTATATGCACACTTCATATCAAGAAAAAAAGGTGTTTTCTGTTGATTCTTTATTGTTTGTAATTGTGGAATTACTACATTTCTTGTTCTTTTAGGAGGCAAATCTTATAACTAGATTGATTGGTTGGCATAACTATCTTGTTTCTTCATTACATTTGTGAAATGTGAAGGAAAATGACTACACTTTGTTACACATTCTTACATGGCATTTAAATTCAACTGTGCCATTTTCAAGCTCAAGATTTCCCCCCTTCTCATTTTCAGTATTTTTTATTTTTTTCTTATTTTTTGCTAACTGAAAATCTTAATCAGACTAAAGCAGTTGTAATTGGTCTTGGAGCTGGTTTGCTCCCTATGTATGTTGTATGTAATACATCCCTATTACATATGTTCAAATTGACTACAAGGAACATATACCAATGATATTATTTGTTTTGCATAGCTCTGGTATGACTTGCCCTGCTGTGGATTTTGTGGAAGACTCGTTTCTGCAGACTGTAAAGAAGAATCTTTCTGAAAATGGTCTACTTGTTATTAATTTGGTCGCACAGTCCCAAGCTATCAAGGGCCAAGTTATTTCCATAGCATTTTTCTTGAAGTAATTTGTGATGCTAGATAATAACAATAAAATATTTCTTTGTTTATTATGCAGATGTGACAAGCGAAATAGAAAATGATACTTAATTTTGAAGGCTTTGTGTTGAGCAGCTGTAAAATATTTTGTGCTGAAAGTAGTAACTTTTCAATATGTTGAATATTTAAGACTACTTGAATACTTAAAGATCATTTTGTTGTTGATGATAGTGTTGAATGTGGATTGTTAATACAATGTTGAATGTTTATACTTTTTGTTATTTGAAAATCAAGTTCATTTGATGATGCTAATATATATTATAAAGCTAATTTTAATTATATAAATAAAAAATAAAAATATAATAGAATAAATTAGTGTTATATAAATGAATATATAATGAGAATTTAAACTTATCTAAATATTAAAATAATACGAAAAATGTGTTATAATATCTATTACAATAACACTTTTTATAAGTAAATAATTTTGTTATGCAAACTTCATTAAATAACACAAAAAATGTGTTATACTAAAGTGTAGTACAACACAAATTTATAAGTATTGAAATGTGTTATATAATCGACTATAAATAATATAATTAAACACTTACCTATTTATTAAAATAACACAGAAAGTGTATTATCGTTGACAGTATAATAACACATCTGTATAACAATGATAAAGTGTTATGTAAAGTACCCTGACCTACGATAACATAGTCGGTCTTAACACGTCAAAAATTGTTATGGTATGTTTTAATAACACATTTTTGGTCTTATTAAAAGCATTTTTTCTTGTAGTGGATAATCATAGCACAAACTCCATTAGACACCAAAATCATACAATAACAAAATTAAACAAAAATAAACCTCATTAATGTGACTAATTTGATCAACACCAAACTCAAGGAGGAGCACGGTCATCGACCACCAGATCATAAACCACAACAAGAGGACCTTCAGCTCTTCGAATCCTCACGTAACCGCGCATTCCCCAATTCAGGCCATATGAGTTCTGTGCTCACCAATACTCACCTTGTCGCCCACCAATCCCAATGAAAACCATGACATGCATGGATACAGGTGTAAAGAACGCCCTAGACTAATATTTACAAAACATTCGCATAACATAGTTTATAAAAGAATACCACTCATTATCAAAGTCTCAGTGGGAACTTGCTTAAAACCATGCAAGTTGGCGCCATAAGTTTTAAAAGAAAACATAGATTTTTATGCAAAGTTCAAAGAAACAAAAATTAAATAACCGAGTCCCACTGATAATTTAGGAAAGTCTCTTAAAAACAAAACATAATTTAAATGGCGTTCTACGATGATCGTTTTTCCGTCCATAGGATTACCCCACGCCATACACCCCATGATGATAGAACTCCTCACGTCACCACGCGTGCCATAAGAAATCCTATTTACTACCTGAAAGGAAAGTAAGGAGGGTGAGCTAAGAGCCCAGTAAGGAAGTACAAACAATAAGCATGTAAGAATACAACAAATACAGACACTAACATTCATCTAAAACATCATGGCATATCATAACATAATCGTAACATATCATCATTGCATATCATAACGTAATCGTAACATATCATCATATCACAATCATACAGCATACTTGATGAGCATGGCTCGCTAGTTGTCCATGTCACCCTATGAGGTAAACAAGAGTCTCTGGTCCTTGAATAACCTCGGCGCGTCCGCCCTAGGAGTTACGTCTTTAGCTATAGTAACTCGTTCGATGTATCTAACATCGTAATTTGTTTGATGTATCTAACATCGTAACTTGTTTGATGTATCTAACATCGTAACTTGTTTGATGTATCTAACATCCATACACATATCATATTCAACATATCATCACATTATGGCATTCATAATTCATAACAATTCATTCATACAACAGTCTTACCATTCATAGCATAAAATCATAGAATCTATCCAACTTCCTTACCTTAGGTCCAAGCTAAGAAATTTTCACAATCTTTCAACGAGCCTATATCATAATCAAAACAACATTTCTTAGGTTCATAAAATTACTATTTGCCCTTCCATACAACTCATGTGTGCATGGGCCATGCACACATAATAACAGTTACACATAACACGCAATTATTCTTAACTACACATAAAGCTATAAAAGATTAATGCTCATTTTACCTATTTTACATGCATGATCTTTTTATAAAAACCACATGATCTTTCTTAAAATTTCTAAGTTGATTAAATTCCTCAAAACATTATTTTATTTTATAAAATAATTTGATTTAGCTTTAAAAAATAAAATATGTGACAATTTCATTCATTAATCTCAAATTACAAAGAATTAATCCAAAAACTTGGAATTAATTAAAATACCTATTTATAATATGTTTCTTTAGAAAATCAAATTTTAACATTGGTTAATTGTGTTACATAAATGATGTGAGAAAAATATATTTTTAAGTGTGGGAAAAATATATTTTTATTTAAATTATTTAAGACTTAGTTTTATGTAACATAAATCCATATGTGACAATTAAAATAATCATTTTTAAACTTTTTAAACCAAACTTTCAGCCACTATTTAATTTCTTTAAAAATCACAATAAATAGAATCTAAATATTTTTCTCAATCAAAATAAAGGAAAATCATAACTTATCAAAATATGCATTCATACCATTTTAAAATACCATTTTTCAATATTACCATAACTTAGGATAATAATTTGTTCCAAAAACTCATCAAATTTATTTTAGTGGAACACACTTCACATTTTCTCACAAAAATTCCAGCAACTATTTTTATCTTTAAAAATCACCATATTCAATTTAAAACTTCATATTTTTCTAAAAATACAATAAAAATTCTGTAGGTATTTATTTGAGTAAAATATCATTTTAATGGGACTTAAAATACCCTTTTTAATTTCATAAAATTAACATAACATCAAGGACATTACTTATGCATGCAAATCATTTTTTTTATCAAACTTTTACCCAATTATTTACAAAAATCAGCAAGCTTAATTTCTCATGAAATTCATCTTTTATCCCAAAAATTTCACATAAAATCATACATGTCCAAAATCTCATCATACTCACATAATTCTAAGAATATTACTAACATATTCACATGAAATCTTATAAAACCCATTTTTTCTATTCCATTGAATCTACACATGAAATCCAACAACAATAACAATGGCAATAACATACATTAATTCATAAACACCATATTTCATATACATGCCTTTATAATAACCCTAACATATTTCTATCATTCCTCCTTTTATGCATATCAAGATTCATTGGTACAAAAATCACATACTTCTTATCATATTTCGAAAATCATCATTTGTCATTTTACATAAATCAAAGATTAAAAAAAAAATAACAATAGCAATATAAACATAAAATATAACCTCATATAAACCCTATCAAATCCATTTTCTCAATCATACCCATGAGCCCTTTTTAAACAAAACATATTCTCTTAAAAAAAATACAAATCATAATCATCAATCCTACAATAATCAAACCATTAGCATCACCATCAACAACCTCAAAGATAAACCCATCAAAACCAATATATAGGCTAAGAAAGACCATTACCTCTCTTGGTTGTAAAATCAAGAATACAATATGATCAACACCCAAACTTCACACCCCTTGTTCAAGCCTACGGTTTTTTTGTTGAAATCCACCATGAGGAGGAGAAAGAAATCCAATCACACACAACAAATAAACAAGTCAAAATCATATAATCAAGAAAAAGAGATTGGACAAACAAAAATACAAGAAAACATACTCTAAACTTGGTTCCTCATCTCCTTCTTCTTCTTTCTTTCTTTCTTTCTTCTTCTCCTTCTCTCTCTACACGCCACACTCTCTCTCTCTAGGTCACGGCAGCCACACAAAAAATGCCCTCCTCTTCTCTTCCTTTCCCCTTTATTCAACTCTCTCAATAAAGCCTCACCAACACAAAATGGTAAGTTTCCTATTTCTATTTTATTTTCTCTTAATTTTCTTATTATTTTCTTTTATGATAATAGATATAAGGAATAAAGGGTGATCACATCCTATCCTAAAATAGATAGTTTCTTCCAATATTTGATTTTATTGCCTTAGAAAAATAAGTAGAAAAATCAATCCCTTTCCCACTACACACTACACGTCCAAGCACCTTCCTTTCCCTTTTCTTTTTTTTTCTTTTTTTTATTAACTAAAATAAATCCAATAAAGGAAAGAGTGTGTAGAAAATCTACACATGTGCACCCTATTACCATATACTAGCACACACTAAAATACTAGGGTGCATCACTATCTACCATGCACCTTAGTGCATTCAACCATAATTCACATAATTACCTCAATTGTCACACTTATTTAAAATGTAGCACTAATAGTAAAATAAACATGTTACACAATTATTCACTTATTGAATTAATTAACCAAACAAACAATTAAAAAAATTTTAATTCAAAAGATTATACCAAACAATTCTAACAATTAAATAAAATAACAAACAATCAAATAAAACAAACAACAACTAAATAAAATAAACAACATTTAAATAAAACAATTCATCACACTTAACATTTAAATAAAATAAATCACAAAATTTAAATAATCTAAAAAAAAAAATTTGGTGCACTACAACATGATTCCTCTAAATACAATCACCATAATAATAGTGAATTATGTCATCTCTAGAAGTGTAAGAATAGGTATGTCCTTCATTGTGAGGATTATATATTTACAGAAGAAAACAAAATACAAACAATAATAATAATAATAATAATAATAATATTGTTATTATGTAATTTTTATAATAATAACAATGTGGTCTTAGGCGAATGAAACCATTTCCCAGGGGGATACCAATAATAATGGGAAACGACCCCTACTAGGAAAGTCATAGTACACCAAAATTGCACTTGCATAAACAAGATGAGAACCTTCATCTACACCTATTGAATTGTGATAGGAACTAATAACCTCTTGACACAAGTGTTCAAATATATATTTTCAATATCATCGATCGTCTGAACGGATATCGCCCTTCAAGTTAAGGCTGATCATTGGGTACGTTGATTGGATTACAAGACATTTTTACTCGTCCAATGTCATAATCGTGTTAGGAAAAGTCAACCTGTAACATGCCCAAATAAGAAAATATTATTTTTAACCCATCCTATATTTTGGGTGGGTTGGTCGGGTCAACCCGTCCAAACCGAAGTTTGAATTTTTTTTCTTCAGATTACATTTTTGAAGTCTTTTCTTTTCCTTTCAATACTAGTGGTATGAAATTTATCTTTTTAAGCTTAAAACAATATTTTGAATTTATAGTAAAAAAAAAATACAATACTTAATTTATTTGAAATTTTTTCTTATATATTAATTGCATCAAAATTAGAAGTATTAAACATACACTAGTACAAAAAATGCATGGGAGATCGCTTAAAAACTGATCTATAAACGTTCATAGGTCGGTTTAAAACTGACCTCCCATGTAGTGACTTACGATGTCAAAACATGGTAGGTCAGTTGCCGGCTAACCGACCTATGGTGTAACACACGATAGGTCAGTTCGATAACCGACTTATGGTGTAACACACGGTAGCACTACTACAAAAAAAAAAGCAATTATGTTAGTCAAATGCGTCAGTCAACGCAGTTGACTAACACTGTTGACCAAAAATTAGCATTTGTGACAGTTAGGCACTGCCACAAATGATGGGGCAATTGTGTCATAACATACACTGACGTTGTTTAATGGGGTCGTTTGCGTCAGTGGCCCACTGACCCAAATGGGCCGTTAACAGCTTCAGTGGCCCACTGACGCTAACGGGGTGTTTGCGTCAGTGGGGCACTGATGCAAACGGCAAAGTAAAACACGCATTTTACTTTGCTGTTTGCGTCAATACCCCATTGTCGCAAATGTCTGTTACTATTAGTGGTCCACTGACGCAATTGGCCCACATATTCAGCAAAACCCTCCATCGTCCCCAACAGACCCATTTCCCCTAAAAATTTCAGAAACGCTCCTTCAAAAACCATCGGCACCCCAACTGACTTTTACTCATTTAGGTACGTTTTTATCAAAAAAAAAAATTCAATTTTAATGTAAAAATAATGATTTATATATGTTTATGAAACTTATATATAGTTTTTTTTTTAAAAAAAATTGTATAGATTTTATATTTTTGAAGATTATAGTTTGAAAACACATAAACTTTCTTGGTTTTTTGGGGTTTTCTGCTTCAAGAACTCACATTGCTCAATTACCACAAATAAGTGTAATTTTATTAATTTTTATGATTTAAATTTAATTTTTGTGATTTTTTTTATAAATTGACTATATTTCGGATTTTTAATTTTTAGATAGTTTTATATTAATGATTATGAAATTGTTTTAGGTTAAACTTTGCATTTTAATATTTCATTTTTTTAGAATTTTTTTATTATAATTTATTTATTTTTTATTAACATTTTTTTAAAAAATTTAATTTAATTTCGAATTTACTTATGTAAATGAGTATATATATATTAATGTATATATTTTGTATAAGTTTCTTTTTATTAATTGTTTAGTTTGATTATTATTAGTAAATTTTTTTTTATATTTTGTTAACTTTTTAAATTTTGGGTTTAATTGGTTAAATATGTTTATATATTAAAATTGTTTGTTTTTTAAGTTATATTTTATTATTGATTTAGTTAGGATATTTATAGTCGATTTTGCTTTATGTGATTTGTTAACAAAAAAAAAAAATTATTTCGGGTTTAAATATATAAATGAGTAGATATAACAAATTATTTATTTTCTTTAAGCACTTTATTGTTTATTTAGTTACAATATAGCTTTAATATATTTCTCTTTATATTTTGTCAAATTTTTTATTATTTTTTTGTTTATTGTTATATTTGAGTAGGTATTTTGTTGACAACTTTGTTGGTGAGATCAAGCTTTGGAGGATTTTATATTAGTGGTAATATTTTAAACCTTAATGTATAATTAAGATATTGAACTTAGTGGAATGTACGAATTATAAAATAGTGGAGATAGGTTCTAGGACTGTGTGCTGCGGTGATATAAGACTGTAATTATGCATGTTTGATTGATTAATTGGTTTGTTGTATTTATGTGATGAATATAGGTTTATTTAAATTTTGGGAAATATGATAGAAATAGGAGAAATGCTGCCCATATTTTTTAAAGATTTAGTGATTTGAGAATTATGCATGTTTGATTGATTAATTGGTTTGTTGTATTTATGTGATGAATATATGTTTATATAAATTTTGGGAAATATGATAGAAATAGGAGAAATGCTGTCTAATTTTTTTTAAGATTTAGTAATTTGGGAATTATGCATGTTTGACTGATTAATTGGTTTGTTGTATTTATGTGATGAATATAGGTCTATTTAAATTTTGAGAAATATGATAGAAATAGGGGAAATGTTGCCCAATTTTTTTTAAGATTTAGTAATTTGATAATTATGCATATTTGATTGATTAGTTGGATATTTTTGTGTATACCATGTGCTGTATAAATGCACATTTTAAATTTGGGAAATGTGATAGAAATAGGGGAAATGCTGCCCAATTTTTTTTGGACATATTGTTTCCTTTATTTACTTGTCAATTAAGTAATCCACGAACTTAATTGTTAATGTTTGTTGCTTTGATTGTTTGTTTTTTGTTGTTGTGTGAAGGTTGACAATGGATAGAGATTGGATGTCAGTGGATAGGTTGTTCGTGAAATATAGGAATGGAGTTGAGTTTTTCTTGGAATTTTGTGCAAGAAATACTCAATCTCCTAATAATATTCCTTGTCCATCGGTTAAGTGTGGTAACGTTGTGATGATGCCAATTTTTAAAATAAAAGGCCACTTATTTAGGATGGAATAGACAAAAGTTATAAAGTATGGTTTTTGCACAGAGAAAGAATGAAAGTCACTGATGAGGGACCATCTAAGAATAATAAGTATTTTGATGTGGATTACGAAGTTGATGATATTATAGAAATGATTGATGATGCACAATATGAATCAGATGTGGATCCAATTAAATTTCAGTCAATCTTAGAAGATGCTGAGAAACCTATTTTCCCTAATTGTACAAGGTTCACTAAATTATCAGCACTACTTAGGTTGTATAACTTAAAAGTCAAACATGGGTGGAGTGATAAGGGAATGACAGACTTGTTAACATTTTTAGGAGAATTATTACCCGAAGGTAATGAAATGTCGTCATCATTTTATGAAGCAAAGAAGACATTGCGTTCGTTAGGCATGCAATATGAAAAAAATACATGCTTGTCCTAACGATTGTGTACGCCCTGGTTTTCCCACGGGCTGTTTAGCAGGGCGGACCCGGACTAAACCTGGTTTAGTCCGAGGCTCCCGCAGGCCGGAGGCTCTATTCCCAGGACGGGCCCTCGTCAGCTCGAGGGGGTCCTGTTTCCAGCTCACATTTGTTGCCCCAGGAGCTGAGAATGACATCCGAAGGCCACGGTCGGGAGCAGCTCGGGTTATGAACTGCTCCGGTAGCGAGCTTCTCAGGAAGCTCCGACCCTATGGGAAGTCAACATGCAAGATAAACGTGCATATTCCTGCCATCACGTGTCCGATATCCCCCTGACTTCTCGGACACGCAGCAGGAACGTGCGCATTCAGACACCCACGGACGGGTTGGGCCGTGCGGCCCATTATCTCCTTCCATACTGATTAGACCACACTTGTGTGTCAGGTTTAGGAATTAATCATGAATATCACAGATTTGATATGACAAATGGTAAGGTCACGGGATGACCTCCCTACCAACTTCCAGGTGCCTTCTCCTATAAATATGGAGACCCTGGGAGTTGATAGGGGTTGGAAAAAATAGTCTTTGAAGAACTATATACTTTGTAAACCAAATACCCAGAGAATATCAATAATATTGACTAGTGGAGTAGAGGGATTTTAACCTTCGAACCACTTAAAAACGTGTCTTGAGTCACCTAGTTCTTCCCCAAAAGATTTCATATCTGTGACGGTTCTACTTTTAGTACTAATCTCTTTCTCTTCTTCTCTTAATTATCTGTTGCCGAAGAACCGCGTCAACAGTTTGGTGCTTTCATTGAGAGCAAGCCCGATTAGTACTACCACAAACGTACAACTATGGTGACCACTCGATCCAAACATGGCAACGAGGGAGAACAGCATGATGGGCAGGAGGCCCACCATGTTGCCCTCCCTGGTGAGCAAATTCCTGAAATCCAGCAGAGGCCAGGGAAGCAGCCGGCGGGTCAAGACGACGCTGGTAGTTCAGCGCCCCGGCCGCCTAATCCGAATCCATGTTATTACACTGCGGTGGAGATGGAGAATGCTCAGTTGAGGAGCCAGTTAGCAGCAGCTGGTCAGCAAATCCAGGATATTCTGAGCCGACTACCCCCTCTCACAACCAACGGTAACGTTGGAGAGAGGCAAGGCGAGGCTCCTAAGTCTCGCCGGAGTAATCGATCTAGGCATAGCCGTTCGGGTAGACTTCCTGCAGCCAACTCCACCCCTTCATCACACCATCAAGAGGCGAACTTCAGGGAAATGCCTCGGACCGAACAGCAGCAGTACAACCGTTCGGTTAGGACGTCAACCCCTAGCTCTCAGCCTTCCTCGAGGACGCCCAGAAGAGATCGAGGAAATTCCCAAAGAAGGGCCGAGGAGATCCGGAGACGTCAGCCCGTCCCCGAAGAACGTCCAGTTCCTCGTCCAGCGCGAAACCAGCAAGTCGGCAGGGTCGAGAGGCCCCCACCAAATTTAGTCCGTCCGGACGGCACTAGGATCGCCTCTCCGGTCAGGCATCCTCCTTCTCCCATCAGATATCCGTCTCCTCAGCCCGTCCGAGACATCCCGACCTACGGGAATAGCAGGAGGGGCCCGCCGTCAGCTGGACCCTCCTGGCGCGGCAGGGTGTCAGAGGAAGGATCAGGTCATGGCCGCCAAAGACGCACTCCGAGTCTCTCCAGCAGGAGTCACTGGACCGGCAGTGCACGGAGTGATCTTTCGGGAGGAGACCTGCGCCAGCGGCTAAGTTCAGCACAAAGTCACCATACTACCCAGGGAGGCGACCTTCGAGATCGCCTCAACTCTCACAGAGAGAATAGAGTTAGGGATGGTAGCCAGGCCCGCTCAGCTGGGGTCCGATCCGAAGTACATAACGGCGGGAATGCCCCAAATGACCTATCTCAAGATAGGAGGGGCAACAACCCACCTAATATGTACAACGGGTCCGGAGCTGTTGAACAGCCCCGGAATAACCCAGGATCTCAGGACAAAACCCTAGAGCGCTTAACTCAGATGGAGGAGCTGATGAAGAAGCTCCTATTGGAAAAGGAAAAAGACGAATATGATTCAGGGGATGAGATGGAACTCTTCGCCCCCAATATAGCAGCAACGGCATACCCTTCTGGCTTTCGTATGCCCCACTTGTCAAAGTTCAACGGGGATGGAGACCCGTCTGACCACTTAGGGATGTTCAACACCCTAATGATGGCTCATAACATCGGACCGGAGCTTCGTTGCTTGATCTTTCCTTCCACTCTAACTGGACCTGCCAGGCAGTGGTTCAATCAAAGTAAAAGGCAGTCAATCAGCTCCTGGAAGACCTTTTCGGCTGACTTCAAGAGGGCATTCCGCGCCTCTCAGGCCGCCCGGGTCCAGGCCGACTCCCTAGCTAATGTGAGACAGCAACCTGGTGAGACACTGAAAGCCTACTTGAGCAGATTTGCAAATGTCACTGCTCGAGCCAGGGATGCTGACGATAGCTCCAAGCTCATGGCCATGAGGACCGGGATCCTAGTCGGCGGAGACCTGTGGAAGGATATTCAAAGGAGGGGGGTCAACTCGGTTAGTGAATTCCTTAACAGAGCCCAAGAGTGGATAAACTTGGAAGAAGCTGAAGCTTTAGCCGCGGGGACCAGCCAGGTCCTCGAGAAGACCGCTGGGACAGGAACAGAGATCGTAGTGGCGACTCCCGACGTCACGCAGAGTAACCAGCCCGGTGGCGGCAAAAGAAAAGGAAATGGTGAAAACAGCCAGCACGGTCAAAAGAAGAATAAGTCCGTGGATAAATTCAAGCCCGTGTTCACAATGTATACCGAGCTCACCCAGACCAGAGAGAATATTTTCCTGGCCAACGCTACGCGAGTCCCCTGGAAGAGGCCGGAGCCATTAAAACACCCTAAGGGAAAGAGAGACGCTTCCAAATTCTGCCGTTTTCATAACGACGTCGGGCACAATACCGACGACTGCAGGCACCTCAAAGATGAAATCGAGACTCTAATCCGAGCAGGTCCATTGGCGCAATACTCGCGAAATAGGGTCCCGGCAAGTCGACCCGCTCCGGAGGTCCCAGTTAGTCAGCCCGGACCTCGGGTAGATCAGGACGTCCTTCCCCCCGCGGTCGAGGGGGAGATCTCCACCATCTCTGGAGAACCACACATGGCTGGCACGAGCAGAGGCGCCCAGAGGAGGTATGTGAATGAGTTGAAGGCCCACAATGGAGCGGAGTTCGTCCCGGAACAGCGTCAATCAAAACAACAAAGATTAGAGAAACAACTGATTATCTTCGCGGAGGAAGACGCAAGCCATGTCCAATTCCCTCATAACGATCCCTTGGTCGTAGCAGTCCAGCTCGCCAACCGGAGAGTAAGGAGAGTGTTAGTGGACAATGGGAGCTCGGTGAACCTCCTATTCCGGTCCACCTTAGAAAAAATGGGTCTGACCGTCTCCGAGCTGAAGGCAACCTTGATGATGCTGTATGGTTTTTCAGGAGAAGGATCAGCAGCGATAGGGACGATTGAGCTGGTGATCACCCTAGGAGACGAGTCCCGAACAGTGTCCAAACTACTCGAATTCGTAGTCATTGACTGCTCCGCTGCTTACAACGCCATTTTGGGCCGACCTACGCTCATTGCTTTCGAGGCTATCACTTCCGTCCGGCACCTCGCCATGAAATTTCCTACTTCGACAGGGATCTGCACTATCAAGGGCGATCAGCTCGCTGCCAGGGAATGCTACAACATTTCCATGAAGGGAAAATCTAAACCCGGGCAGGTGACGATGGCCGTTTAGGACGAAGAGGAATCTCGGGGACCCAAGGCGGCTCCCGAGATTGAAAAACCTCAGATTTCTGAAGGCGAAAAGCTCGCCCTAAGCGAGGACATTGACCCCCGAGTAGGCGAGGACAGGTCTGAGCTCCAAGCCATTGAAGAGCTCGAGGAGGTAAGCATCGATGAACAAAACCCGTCACGGACGGTTAAGCTCGGAAAGAACCTCTGCGATGGAAGAAAGGCGGAGCTAACTACGTTTCTGAAGAAGAATCTGGACGTATTCGCATGGTCGCACGAGGACATGATAGGGATCAGCCCGAGCGTAATCATGCACACGCTCCACCTAGACAAAAGTGTCCCTGCCAAGTCTCAAAAGCATAGGTGTTTAGGGACAACCCGAGCCGAAGCCCTTGAAGAAGAAGTGGCCCGGCTCAAAAAATGTGGCTTTATCCGCGAAGCCAAATTTCCCATTTGGGTTGCCAATCCCGTGTTAGTTCCAAAGCCCAATGGGAAGTGGCGGACCTGTATCGACTTTTCCGACCTGAATAAAGCCTGCCCCAAGGATTGCTTTCCATTACCAAGGATCGATCAACTGGTGGATGCCACGGCGGGGCACGAGCTTATGTGCTTCATGGACGCGTACTCAGGCTACAATCAGATCGCGATGAATCCAGCAGATCAGGAACATACCAGCTTCATGACCCCGACTAATGTCTATTGCTATAAGGTCATGCCGTTCGGTCTTAAGAATGCCGGGGCTACTTACCAAAGGCTGGTAAATAGAATGTTCGCGGACCAGATCGGGAAAAGTATGGAAGTGTACGTTGATGATATGCTTGTCAAGTCAAAGATTGCCAGCAACCACGTCACCGATCTGGAAGAATGCTTTAACATACTGCGAGAATATGGCATGAGGCTCAATCCTCAGAAGTGCACTTTCGGTGTCGCATCGGGGAAATTCTTGGGTTTCATAGTCAATACCCGAGGAATCGAGGCAAACCCCGAAAAGATCAAGTCACTGCTCGAGCTTCCTTCCTCCCGGTCGCGGAAAGATGTCCAAGGCCTCACAGGAAGAGTGGCCGCACTAAACTGGTTCATTTCCAAATCGACCGATAAGTGCTTGCCCTTCTACAACCTGCTCCGGGGAAACAAGAAGTTCGAATGGACAATAGAATGCGAAAGCGCATTCCTCGACCTAAAAGCGCACCTGGCTGAACCGTCTGTGCTATCAAAGCCCAAGGTAGGAGAGCCTCTTTTCCTGTACATGGCCGTAACTGAGGACGCAGCTAGTGCCGTTCTGGTGCGAGAAGAGGACCAGGCTCAGAAACCGGTTTATTACGTCAGCAAGAGACTCCTCGGAGCTGAGTCAAGGTACCCATTGATGGAAAAATTGGCGTTCTGCCTAATCACGGCCTCGCGAAAACTCAGGCCATACTTCCAGTCCCACTCTGTACACGTCATGACCGATCAGCCTCTAAGGCAGGTTTTGCAAAAGCCTGAAGCCTCGGGACGCTTGCTAAAGTGGGCGGTCGAACTCAGTCAGTTCGAGATTTTCTATACTCCCCGAACTACCATAAAAAGTCAAGCCTTGGCCGACTTCGTGGCAGAATGCGCGGGATTCCATGAGATTCCATCAGAAGACTCACCTCAGGTCGCCTCCTCAAGCTCATCGTGGAAGATCTTCGTTGATGGCTCATCTAACGAGAACGGCTCCGGGGCCGGAATCATTCTGATATCCCCAGAGGGGCATAGATTCCACTCGACGCTAAGGTTTGGGTTCAAGGCATCTAACAACGAGGCAGAGTACGAGGCCTTGTTAGCTGGACTTAGGGTAGCTAGCGAGCTCTGTCCAGTGCTTCAGCGACTCCCAGCTCGTGGTGAATCAGGTTCTAGGCGAGTATCAGGCGCGGGGTCCCAAGATGGCCGCCTATTTGGCAAAGGTAAAGTCCGAAATGTCTGCGTTTGGGCGGGGGTCGATCGAACAGATACCTCGGGAGCAGAACGCCAACGCAGATGCTCTCGCCAAGCTCGCCACCTCGGGAGAGACAGAAACCCTGGGGTTGGTGCCACTTGAGTTCTTGAAGAAACCTAGCATAGACGAAGGTCGGGCAGATATTGAAATGATCGACATCAGGCCGACCTGGATGACTCCCATTATTGAATACCTCGTCGAGGGCAAGTTACCCGAAGGACGCAACGACGCACGACGAGTCCTTTATCAAGCTCCGAGGTATACGCTAGTCGAGGGGGTGCTGTACCGACGTGGGCATTCATTACCTCTCCTCCGGTGCGTTCTTCCAAGCGAAGCGAAGGCCATCCTGCAAGAAGTTCATGACGGATTCTGCGGAGATCACACTGGGGGGCAAAGCCTGGCCTTGAAGATCCTCCGGCAAGGTTATTACTGGCCGACCCTGTCCAAAGACTCGGCCTCATATGTAAAAAAGTGCGAAAAATGTCAGCGGTTCACTGCGGTTTCCCGAGCTCCTCCGACCGAGCTAAAAATGATTTCATCTCCCTGGCCATTTGCCGTTTGGGGGATAGATCTAATAGGCGCCCTGCCCACCGGAAAGGGCGGGGTCCGTTACGCCGTGGTAGCCATTGACTACTTCACCAAGTGGGCCGAAGCGGAACCATTGGCAACAATAACATCGAAAAAGGTACTAGAATTCGTGGTTAAAAGCATCGTATGTCGATTTGGCCTACCTAAAAAGATCGTCTCCGACAATGGTACTCAATTTGACAGCGATCTGTTCACCGAATTTTGCGAGAGGCACGGAATTGTGAAAAGCTTCTCGTCCGTGGCCTATCCCCAGGCGAACGGCCAGGTCGAGGCTGTCAATAAAACTCTGAAGGCGAGCCTCAAGAAGAGGCTAGATGAGGCAAAGGGGATCTGGCCAGAACAGCTCCCCCAAGTTCTGTGGGCCTATAGGACCTCACATCGGACTCCCACGGGTCACACTCCTTTCTCCCTAACCTTTGGAAGTGAAGCAGTCCTCCCCGTGGAGGTGAAGGTCCTATCACACAGGGTCCGGTCCTACGACCAAGACAGGAACCACGAGCCCCTACGCCATTCCTTAGACTTAGTGGATGAAAGGCGAGAGGATTCACAACTCAAGCTCGCCCATTATCATCAGAAGATCAATCGCTACTTCAACACTAGGGTCAAAAGACGTGCCTTTGGCGTCGGTGATTTGGTCTTGAGGAGAGTTTTCCTGGCCGGGAAGGAGCCCAAAGATGGGGTTTTGGGACCAAGCTGGGAAGGACCATACTAGGTCGTCGAAGTCATCAAAGAGGGAACTTATAAGTTAGCTCGACTTGGTGGAGGGGCGGTCCCGCGGACTTGGAATGCTATCCACCTAAAGAAATACTATCAATGATCCATTTGTAAGGCCTAGAAGGTCACCTTCCGTGTATAAATAAAAATCAAATGTTTCTCTTTATTTGCAAGTGTAATTTTAAAGTAACCACGAAAGACCCTTTCCCAGTTACTTGGGGGGCATATGGTACCTGGATATAACCAGGTCTCCTTAACGACTTAGGTGTTAATTTTGATCTATGGATAAGAGTTATCACAAACTAAGTCCTATCCTGGTTTTAACCAGGTCAGAAAACTTAGAAGTTAACTAAAATTTGTTGACCGTGGTTCTTCTTTAAAGAGCCCGGGATATGGATAAAAGTTGACGCGAACTAAGTTTTTTAAAATAAGTTCCTGGTTCTAACCAGGTCAGAAAACTTAGAAGTTAACTAAAATTTGTTGACCGTGGTTCTTCTTTAAAGAGCCCGGGATATGGATAAAAGTTGACGCGAACTAGGTTTTTTTTTAAAATAAGTTCCTGGTTTTAACCAGGTCAGAAAACTTAGAAGTTAACTAAAATTTGTTGACCGTGGTTCTTCTTTAAAGAGCCCGGGATATGGATAAAAGTTGACGCGAACTAAGTTTTTTAAAATAAGTTCCTGGTTTTAACCAGGTCAGAAAACTTAGAAGTTAACTAAAATTTGTTGACCGTGGTTCTTCTTTAAAGAGCCCGGGATATGGATAAAAGTTGACGCGAACTAAGTTTTTTAAAATAAGTTCTTGGTTTTAACCAGGTCAGAAAACTTAGAAGTTAACTAAAATTTGTCGACCGTGGTTCTTCTTTAAAGAGCCCGGGATATGAATAAAAGTTGACGCGAACTAAGTTTTTTAAAATAAGTTCCCGGTTCTAACCAGGTCAGAAAACTTAGAAGTTAACTAAAATTTTTTGACCGTGGTTCGTCTCTAAAGAGCCCGGGATATAAATAACGGTTAACCCGAACTAAGTTTTTTTAAAAAAAATAAGTTCCTAGTTTTAACCAGGTCAGAAAACTTAGAAGTTAACTAAAATTTGTCGACCGTGGTTCTTCTTTAAAAAGCCCGGGATATAAATAACGGTTAACCCGAACTAAGTTCATAGAAATAAAGATGAATTGCAGCCAAATGCATAAAAATATATATATGTTAAACTGGTTGAGAAAATTGTCTCGAGGTGGAAGCACCTCACAAAAAATCTTATTACAATGTAAAGTAAGAGTTCAAAATGCCCAAAGAGAAATATCCTAAGCCCCATCAGTTGGCCTTTTGGAGGTCGCGGTATCGTCCTGCCCCGCCGCGGCAAAGGCCTCTCCAGTCTCCGAGGGAGGAGCCTCCTTATTTAGGCGGGCTTGGAGCTTCGGCAACAAAAACGCCCAGAGGTCCGGGGGCATGAAAGAAAAGTCCGCGTCCGGATTGTGGGACCAGCAGTGATAGAACAGGTCTTGTAAGGACTGCTCCGAAACGACCCGCTCGGCTTCCAGGGTGGCCTAGGCCTCGGTCTTCGCTGCCTCGAGATCCGTCCGCGACGCGGTCAGGGAGTTTTTTAGCTCCTGGTTCTCGGAACGGATCTTCTTCAGTTCGGCTTTGGAGGCCGCCAGCGCGTCTTTCGCCTCTTGGGCCTCCTGAAGCGCGGTCTGGCGCTCAGCCTCCATACCCTCGAGCTGGGCCTTGGTCCTGGCAATGCCTCTGTACGCGGCAGCAATGCCCTGCATGAAAGGAAGGATAAATTAACTAACTGGAAAAAAAAAGGCGGCGTATGAGTGTTAAAGCTTTAAAGGAATGGGACAGTTTACCGTTAGGGTCATGTCCATCGAAGACTCTATAACTCGGACCGGGCTCGTTGCTTCGATGGCCCGGAGCTCCTTCTCCTTGAGCTTGTAGAAATGGCTGACGGCATAGCTCGCCGACTCATATACCGTCCCCCGGAATGCTTCCGGCATCTTCTCCAGATCCTGGGGATCGACCGGGATGCGCACATCCGGGGCTGCCGTGGCCGGGTTCCCGATCTCCATTACCCCGTCCTGGACGGCTAATGGAGATCGTTGGGATGGCGGGAGCATGGGTCCTGTCCTGGCAACAGGAAGGATCGCCCCCGTGCCCTGGGATGGAGGGGCTTTCTCCTTCTCCTTAGTCGGGGATTTGGTGGAGGTCCCAGCCGAGCTCTTGGACTCTCGGAGCCTTTTTAACCTCGGCCCTGCTGGGGGGTTCCCACCAAAGACAACGCCCCGCAGACTATTTCCGGGCTGAGACATCTCTTCTGCTAAGAACAAAAAACATGGTTATTACAAGGTAGCAATCATGCAGAAATAGAGACAAAAGGTTCAAAGGCAATAAGTAAGCAAATACTAAGGGTGCCCTACCCCCCGAACTGGAAGAGCCTAGGACGATTATCTCGCGAACTGTCGCAGGTTCTAGGTCCGGCTCTGACTCGGGGCTGGACTCTTCTACATACTGCCTAGTCCCCGGAGCATAGATGCCCCTCTGGAGCGCTGGCCACGTGCGTAAGTTGGTCCCATACTCCTCAAAGAGGATCGACCTAAAAGCTAGGGTGCTATCTACTACTACGGTACCCTTAGGCCGACTCTCTTGGTTGTCCAGCACGAGCTGGTCAACGCAATGGAGTAAGAGCGTATCCAGGTCCGGATTCCTCGGGTGACGATGGACGAGCTGCCTAGGGTTGAACCTAACCAGCCGGGGGTCTACAGTGGCCCTATCTACATTCTTAAACAAGTAAGGATTACCTTGGCCGGAGGGACCCGCGGCTGCTCCAGATCGGACCCTCTCCTCGCCCATACCTTGGGCGACCTCCAAGGTCCTCTTCCTGTTCATCACGAGAGGGACTTCTTCACCTTCCTCCTCGCCTTCGTCATCTGCGACCTCCTCTGCGACGATCGGTCTGTTGTCGCGAGCTGGGGGAGGCCCCCGGGGCCTTTTCAAATTCAAAGTCTGATTTGGGAAAATCAGCTTGCAGAATACCATCGTCTCGTCCGTCACGAGCACGCGGTAGTCTTTCTCACTGGGGGGCAAGTTCGCCAATGTATCGTATTGACCCCCGAGGGTCACAGACTTCCCGGTCCTCGCGTAAATGGCTGCAAGGTTGGTTGAAGTCAGAAGTGGAATAAGGGAGAAGCTAAAACAAGATAACCTTTAAAAGGCGAACTAAATCAAGGATCACTTACGAGGACGGTTGAAGTAGTGATGGTCGCAATTGCGGAACCCAGTTGACATGAAAAACTGGTCTTTGAAGTCGTTTGGATGGCTCGGCAACTCGATGACTGCTGCTGTGTTAGGGAAGCGGGTTAAATAATAGAACCCGTCGCCTCGCCCCCGCTGGTCCGGGTTGGCTTTGAGGCAAAAGAAGTATAGAATATCAGCAGGAGTGGGGACCTCCCACTCATGCTTTTGAAACAAATACCTCAATCCCGCCAGCAAACGGTATGAGTTGGGGGGGAGCTGAAATGGGGCCAACCCCACATAGTTCAGAAAATCAGCAAAATACTGATCTAGGGGGAGGAAGGCCCCTGCCTTGAAGTGTTCACCGCTCCAGGTTGCGAACGACTCGTCGAGCGGCGTGCAGCTCCGCTCCCCATCCGCAGCAGGTCGGGCGATCACGGAGGCCATCCCCAGGGGAATGTTGTGGTTGAGGAAGATTTTGGTGATCTTTGCCTGGTCGGTTATCTTCGAGACGATTCTCTCCGCCTCAAAAAATGCGTCAGGGGCCACCTCGGCCTGTTTCTCCACCGCCGGCCCAAAGTGAGGAATTGGCGAGCTGGTCATTACCGCCTTCCCTTTATCCTGCTGGGAGGACGAACTTCCCACGTTCTTCTGTGGTAGATTTCTCTTTGGAGCCATCTGGTCGCCTATCAAACAAAAGAAAACACTTTAGAAAAGGCGACCCAAGCAGGAGAGAGAAGCAAATATTAAGTACACGAGCTGGGGTAAGCCCAGCCCGTGGAGAGTGGTGCCACGCGTTCCAAGGAACACGCGCCTATGCCCTCAACAGATCCCAGATTACTCGGAATTCGTGTGTCAGAGGGCTCAGAGTAAAAAATTGCCTTGGGGGGAAAGTTTCAACAGGCAAAGCGTGGCAAAACCGCTTTTGAGGCGTATTCCCTAAGCTACCCGGTTTTTGCACCCAAAATTCCTAAAGTTCCTACTCAGATATCGTTCCTGAAGAAACACCATGAAACCCACACTCTAAAACGATGTCCCATGGCAGGCATGCCCTAACCTAAGAAGGGCTGTCACCCTCTGTATTCACGCAGCTCAGAAAACCCCTGCATGTGGCTACAGTAATATTTTTTTACCTAAGCTACAGTGGCATGCTTTCGAAGTGAACAGGGTCAGAAGAACTTACAGTATATGGTTGGATGGTGAGCGAGGTTGCTGCGCTGGTAGGAGCTTCGTTGGTACAGTGGCCTCCAAGGCTTTGAAGGAACTCGTACGCTTAAGCTTCGTGAACGGAGAAGATGAAAACAGCGGAGATGAGGGTTTCGTTCTTTGGAAGGTCAGAGAAAGAAGAAGGAAATTTGAAAATCTTTTTTGAATGATAAGGTGGCCCGTGCGTGGGATGACCACCCCCTTTTATACAAGGGAAGGATCACGTGTAAAAGGCTCTTGGGAGACCCTCCACTCGAAATGTGAAACGACGGCTGGACAGTAGGCTAGGCCATTTAATGCGGTTCTCGTAGAGTGTACCGTCGCCACCCACGGCGTTCCACGTATCAGACGCCTGCGAAAAGAATGGAATGCGAAGGGTTGTGGGGGAAGTCTAGAAGCCCCTACTGTGGTCTCCTATATCTGACGTCATAAACCACGAGCAGGAGCTTGGGGGGCAGATGTACGCCCTGGTTTTCCCACGGGCTGTTTAGCAGGGCGGACCCCGGACTAAACCTGGTTTAGTCCGAGGCTCCCACAGGCCGGAGGCTCTATTCCCAGGACGGGCCCTCGTCAGCTCGAGGGGGTCCTGTTTCCAGCTCACATTTGTTGCCCCAGGAGCTGAGAATGACATCCGAAGGCCACGGTCGGGAGCAGCTCGGGTTATGAACTGCTCCGGTAGCGAGCTTCTCAGGAAGCTCCGACCCTATGGGAAGTCAACACGCAAGATAAACGTGCATATTCCTGCCATCACGTGTCCGATATCCCCCTGACTTCTCGGACACGCAGCAGGACGTGCGCATTCAGACACCCACGGACGGGTTGGGCCGTGCGGCCCATTATCTCCTTCCATACTGATTAGACCACACTTGTGTGTCAGGTTTAGGAATTAATCATGAATATCACAGATTTGATATGACAAATGGTAAGGTCACGGGATGACCTCCCTACCAACTTCCAGGTGCCTTCTCCTATAAATATGGAGACCCTGGGAGTTGATAGGGGTTGGAAAACATAGTCTTTGAAGAACTATATACTTTGTAAACCAAATACCCAGAGAATATCAATAATATTGACTAGTGGAGTAGAGGGATTTTAACCTTCGAACCACTTAAAAACGTGTCTTGAGTCACCTAGTTCTTCCCCAAAAGATTTCATATTTGTGACGGTTCTACTTTTAGTACTAATCTCTTTCTCTTCTTCTCTTAATTATCTGTTGCCGAAGAACCGCGTCAACAGATTGCATCTTATATCAAAAGAGATTTGTTGATGCAATTGCATGTTCGACATGTGGCGAGTCTAGATGGCAAAAGAAAAAAAAATTCAGATGCAGTTAGAAAATGTGTCCCTGCAAAGGTTTTATGGTATCTACCACCGATACCTCGTTTGGTTAGGTTGTACTGAAATGATGATCATGCTAAAAATTTAATTTGGCATGCTAAAGACAGAGTAAAGGATGACAAGCTAAGACATCCAGCTGACTCACTAGCTTGGAAAACAGTAGATGTTAAATGGCCAGAATTTGGCAATGAACCAAGGAATATTCGTTTGGTTCTTTCTGCTGACGGAATTAATCCGCACAATTCCCTTAGTAGTAAATATAGTTGTTAGCCTGTAATGTTGGACAAGCAGTCGGGTATGATGTTGGATGGCCACAACATTGGGTTCTTACTAATCAACAAACGAAAGAGCCACTTGCGCCCTCTACTCAACAACCAAGACAATCAAAGAAAAGAATATAGATATTGACACAGGAGCCTACAGAAGTGCCTATCACAAGAATATTGAAGTGTTTGGTGAAGTTTATTGATAAATGGAAAGCTGACCGCGTGGTAGAAATTCCAATTGTTGAAAGGGTATTTGGATTCCAAACTATTGCTCTGTTAGGGAAAGATGATATCCTCCACTTTTGTAACTATGAGATGATTGGACAGACTGAGCTAACAATATATATGAGGTACAATGGTGTTTATAATCTTTTAGTTTATTTAGTTTAACTTGAAATTTAATAGTTTATTAACTTTTTTAATTATATGTAGCTTCCTCGATGATTTGGTGCAAATGAAGGGATTGAACCACATGTACACTTTCATGCATCCCGCTTTAGTGTCCACTAATGCAGGAACCAATGAAGTACATGCTAAAAATCTATTCGATCGATTTCTACAGATGGAGCTAGAGACACAATTTCTAATTTGTCCTTGGAACAACAATTAAGTCAACCTAATTTTATATTCATATATTTTATTTATTGATAAATATCTTACACAAGTTTTTTTATTGTAGCTTTCATTGGATGTTAGTATTAATTCAGCCACACAGTCATTCGGTGACTTTTTTGGATCCTGTAAACTCACATTTTCGTTCGGAAATCAAGGAGATAATTATCATGTAAATTTTATATATTTTAATTCATTTATGATTTTATTTCAAACTCATATATGGGTAAATATTAATATTGTGTGCAGGGCGTTGGATCAATATGATATACACCGAAGACTAAAAGAGTCAATCAGTCTAAAAGTGTGTTCCTAAGGTAAGTAAATTATATTACTTATCGTATTCAACTTTTTGACATATTTCTATTATAATAACTTACTATATATAATACTTAAATTTGGATAACTATGTTGTAATAGTGTCGAAACCAGACTGGGCCAACCGAGTGTTGCTTTTACATTATGAAATTTGCTAGAGACTTGATTTCACAGCTGTTACCCCCAAAAATTGGAGTTTGATGACGTGGCAATATAAGTGACAAATGGCAAGGAATGGCTGGGTAATCTGGCTTAGGAGTGACCCGGTAGACCAGCGAAGATTTTTGACTGAACAGTCAAGTGTCATGACCGACCAGTCATTGTTGGTTTTTATTGATCAAATCAGAGATTATGCGCAGCGGAACAACAATCAAATTGTTAGATTAATCCCATAAGATTTCTAGATCTACTTCTTCACATGCATATATATATATATTGAATCAAGGACATGAAAAGAAAAATTACCTCAGGTCCTTCCTTGCTGCTATCTTTTCGTATGGCTAAATTCCTTGAGATCTCACACCAAGATCTTCCAAAATGTTCTCAGGCACACAAAGAACGAGTGTGGGCTCGCTATACAAATAATAGGCAATAAACTATTTATCAGATGTTCTCAACACATGAGATCTGATAAAGTTTAGACCTAGGTTTTGTGAAGAACAATGACCTTTGTTTTTGTCACTGTTCTCTTTTCTCTGAGAGAGATTTCTAGATATTTTTCTATCCCTGAAAAGTTACGTTCTGTGAAAAACTGATATCCAATATTTAATAATATCTAATATATTAAAATATTTGTTATTTTAAACAAATTCAAAATAACTGATCAGTTATCAGATTTTTGTTTAAATAATAATATTTTAATCATATTAAAATATCTCATTATTTATTTAATATTTAAATAACTAAAATTGTGGAATCAAGAGACTAAGTACATCTCTTATGCGTGTAGCACAGTGTCTGTGCACTGTGCCACACGTGTACCACATTCCTGTGATGGCATGCGATTTTTCCCAATTTTTATTATTATTTAAATACCAAAAATCCCAAAAATAAATTAATTCAAAATTAATTATATTTTTGTTAAATCAAATAATTAATTAATTAATTACACATAATTAAACAATAATTATGTTTGATACATAGAAAAATATTTTACTTATCACATAAGTCCTTTTGCCCATTTTTTGTATTTGCCTTTAACAGTGATTGTTTGAGCCATTTCGGGGACCATGGACCTATAACATTAAGCTCCAATAAATTGAAACTAAATAATTAAACTCTTTAATTATAATAGTTAATTTATTAATTCTGATATTACTCCACTATAAATTTAGAATTGCACTCTTTATGTTATAGATATACTTTTACGGAAATCTTTTTCTTAAGTCGTCCATTGATATAACCATATTACAATAGTTCAACCCTCTAATTAATTAGTTCGTAAATTAGAATGGGCGAATTACCATTTAACCTTTCTAATTTACTTCTTATTCCTTAAGTACTATTAATTCACTAGTGAATAATTAATCTATAATCTAATTACAGATTTGAGCTCAAAATCATTCAGTTCCAGAATTAACCCTTAAGGGAACTAATATACGATCCGTTAGGAAAGATTAGATTCCGTATTGTTGATACATGTTCCCAGCCATCCATGATATTAAATCTCCAAAACAAAAGTCATTAGCCTCATTCTTTGAAGAGACCTTAACGAATGAATCAAAAGATTTAATAAACATGAACATGAGTTCATGAACACTCAGGATTTAGGTTGATCTATAAATGATCATCTGTTATGATATGAATTATAAGTCTTTATTATTAAATGGTTTTTCGATAAAGACTTTAATTCATATCGGTCCATGTCATATATAATCATATTATATAAAGCACCTTTACCGAGATGTCTTTCCACATCAATAATCCGAATCTAGATTATTTGTATCATTATGATACTCAGTGAACCATACTTACAACTCCAATTAAAGAATACCATAACTTTAATTTGTTGTTGTTGACTATTTTTATTCATTCATGTGATCTTAATTCTCTCGTACTAATACAAGATCACATCCTCAATAATGAATATGGAATTTTTCTGATATTTACAAAATTATTCAAACAATAATTTAACAATCTAAATATGACAATAATAATAAACCATCGTATTTATTTATTCACAGAATTTTTTTTTTCTTTACATGCTTTTAGGACACACTCCTAACAGTCATGACCTTGGCCGACCAGTCAGGTGCTTGTTCGCCCAGTCAGGTACTTGTCCGCCCAGTCAGGTGTTTGTCCGCTCAGTCAGGTGCTTGTCTGCCCAGTCAGGTGCTTGTCCACCTAGTCAGGTGCTTGTCCGACCAGTCAGGTGCTTGTCCGCCCAATCAGGTGCTTGTCCGCCCAGTCAGGTCCTTGTCCGACCAGTTAGGTGCTTGTCCGCCCAGTCAGGTGCTTGTCCGACCAGTCAGGTGCTTGTCCGCCCAGTCAGGTGCTTGTCCGACCAGTCATGTCCTTGGCCAACCAGGAATGTGCTTGTCCGTCCAGTCAGGTGCTTTTCCGACCAGTCACTGGTCTTGGCCGACCAGTGAGGAATTTTGGTCCTTCAGTTCTCCTCCTGAGTGTGATGTGGGGCGACTAGACAGAACAGTGCTACGCAAAGGATCCCAGTAATGGTTTCAACAAGAATCGGTCATACCTGTGTAGGAATCTCGCAGATTATCCCACAAAAATAGTGTATTGTTGTATTTTGAATATTATTATTAATTGAATATAGTGAGAATAGCGAAATATCCCAATTATGGGGGACATCATTTATACGATCCTGAGCTTATAAATACAAGGCCCATGGCATCATAAAGGGGATTCGATTCTAATTTTCTGAGAGAACATTTGTATCTGGAGAGAAATATTGTATTCATTTTATCTTCACTAAAGAAACTCAGTTGACTCAGGTTCATCTGATCTTGAGTGTAGATCTATAATCATAACTCTAAGTGGACTAGGCTATTACCAACACATTGGGGTTGAACCACTATAAAAATTGTATGTGTCGTATATTTCTCTTGAAGGATTTTTGTCGTTTTGACGTCTACATGTCGTTGGCCAAAAACACGGTCAACAACAGCCTAGACCAAAGGCCTACTTGAAAAATGAGGTATTGTTTTACTTTTTAAGTTTCATTTAAACTATCGTTCATAATTTTATTTGGATGATTTCTAATTTATTATTTTAAATATTTTCTAATTAGTTTAAGAATACAAGTCCATATTCGGCTGACGAAATCAACGAGATACGGGATGAGTGGACTGAATCAATTATGGCATATCTCAATTAGCAAATGAGCAAGTTGGTGAGGAAATTTTAGTTTAAGTAGGTTTAACACTTAGAAATTTAGAACACAAGAGTACATATATTAACTTTGATATCTGAATTACTTTTATAGTTTTGATCACAAATGTTAACTCTAGATAAATGTTTAAAAAAATTTATACTGTTGTTTTTCTATTCATACTGTTGTTTTTCTGTTTCTGCTGCTGTTTTTCTGTCTTTGGTGCTGATTTTTTTTTTATCAAAATAGGCCAGGGAAATTGGCATAAACATTTGCAATTTCCCTGGTTAATACTTTTGTGACAGTGCCCAACTGACGCAAAAAATACTCATTTTTAACATTTGTGGCAGTGCCCCACTGACGCAAACCAGAGTGTCATTTACGTCAGTGGGGCACTGTCACAAATCTGGCATTTGTGGCAGTGCCCCACTCACGCAAATGACACTCTGGTTTGCATCATGGGCAATTGCGTCACATATTAAACTGACGCAAAAACTAAATTGTGGCAGTTATAAACTGACGCAAATGGCCTTTTTGTTTGTAGTGTAGGTCGATCCAATAATTGACTTTTGGTGTAACACACCTTAGGTTGGTTGTACAACTGACCTATGTTGTAACACATGGTAGGTCGGTTATAATAGACCTATGGTGTTTTGTATCACAAGTCGGTTGTACAACCAACTTGTGTTCTTATTATTATTTAAATATTATATGCATATTTATCCCAAAAAAAAATCTTGTTTTTATACAAAACGTCAAAAACATTGTCAATTACAATAATATGACAAAATTTGAACTAATTATCCAAATCATGAGTCTCATGCATATTTTAATTAGTTAGCCAAAATATGAATAGACTTAACATGTAGTATTTAAAAACTCCATGACATATAGTGCCCATTCTTCACGTACTTCATTGATATATTCCTTTGTGTAAGAGTTCTTCCCGCCACACTGAAACAAAAATTCTTGCATTATGAGAATATTGAGATAATGTTAGAACATTAATAAGAAATATTATATTAACTTACATTACTAGTTATCCATTTCATTGGAGCCTCATTCATGACAAAGTTTTTTATCATCCTTATAACATAGAATCCACATTGAACTGATTTTACTGGTTTAAGAGGACACTTAACACTTCTCCACACAACTTCGTTAGTTTTTGCATTATTTGTGTGCAAACATTGAAAGACACTATGAAATATAGATACATAAATATTTAGATACAGTTAAGTTTTAAATGAATTCAAGAGTATAAAGTTAATAGGTTGGATTATTTCCTCGAAATGAGGGATTTAATTTCGTCTTGTAGGAAATTGCCAAGAGAATACAAATTGTAGCATAATTGATGATCATAATCAATTATTACAAGCCTCCAATACTCACTAAGACAAACACAAAAATTAAGTTATTGAAATAATATATAATCACAATAACTTAATGACAAAAGTACAAAACTTACCTCAGAAATTCTTTGGGCTTATCAACGAAACATTCATCTGCATCTTTCACCATCTCTATAGGGTCATCAAATATTTCATCAAACTAGTTTCCTTGATTGTGAACATTCTTAGTAGAATTAGCTTCTTCTCCATGCCAAATCCACTTGACATATGTTTGGTCTATTCTGTTAAAGTATAGATGATTCTTTATCTCCATTATGCCCAATTTTTTCAAATTTGAACATTTTGTATAGGGACAGTGAACACTCCTAGGATCTGTTGCATTTTCTAAGGCTAACTTAATAAAACCCTCAACTCCCTCTTCATAGTCTTTGGAAAGCCTATCCTTTTTTATCCAACTCTTGTCCATTCTATAGAAAAAAAATTCAACAGAGGTTTGTCAAAAATCAGACTAAAATTTCAGCAGAGTTTCTCCTATATTACTAACCTAACCATCTGTGGATATAATCAAACCAATTAAAGAAGCACATCACAAATTCAATAAAAGAAAATAACACATCATTCTAGATAAAATATGACAAAAATTTCCTATAATAGTAAAATAATCATCCATGAACAACAAATCAGATAATTCAAACAACACACAATAAGTTTCTTCTTTATATCTCCGCAACACAAACATATTTCCGAGAACCTACTTCACTAAAACACAAATCTTTAACCTTTTGTTTTCACCGCAAAACACAATATTAATATCATAAATTACTTCACTATGGATGAATATGTAAGATATTCAAACTCCTCTAATATTTGTATAATAATATGAAGAAGAAAAAGAAAAACATACATACCTCATGCAATTAACAATATTCAAAACAAATTAATTGACTTTGCCACGCTTCAAATACTTCGACCCACAAACCTAAAACATATAAGATAATTTAACAATTATAATTACGAAGTAAAGCGAACTAAACTCCTCTAAATCTCATTTTTTAGTTTGAATCCAAACCAGAAAAAATAATGAGATAATTAATTTAGACATTTTTTCCGTGTTAAACTCAAAGTTCCAAATATATAGTTCCACTTTTTTTGAGATTTAGAGAATTGGAATTTCGGTAGATCCCGCCAAGATAGAAGTTGTTAAGCAGTGGAAACCTCCAAAAAATGCTCATGAGGTTAGAAGTTTTCTTGGGTTAGCGGGATATTACCGGCGATTTGTGGAAGGAATTTCCAAAATAGTTGCACCAATGACTGCCCTCACCCACAAAAACATCAAATATGAATGGACTGACAAGTGTGAGAATAGTTTTCAGGAGCTGAAAATAAGATTGACGACTGCCCTAGTGCTGACAATCCCTAGTGGCACAGAGGGATATACTATTTATAGCGATGCCTCAGGCCGAGGGTTGGGAGCAATGCTGATGCAGCACGGAAAAGTAATTTCTTATGCTTCTCGACAACTAAAGAATTACGAGAAGAACTATCCCACTCATGACCTGGAACTTGCAGTAGTGGTTTTTGCACTAAAAGTATGGAGGTACTACCTGTACAGGATACACTACGACATCTACACTGATCACAAAAGCCTAAAGTATTTCTTCACTCATAAGGAATTGAATATGAGACAGCGTCGATGGTTGGAACTGTTTAATGACTATGACTACGACATTCTGTACCACCCGGGAAAAGCAAACAAGGTGGCAGATGCATTGAGTCGACAACCAAGTGCTTACGTGATGACAATGAAAGAGATTTCGCCGCAGTTACTAGCTGACCTTGCTACCTTGGATTTAGAGATAGTAGTTGGTCAATTGGCTAACCTCTCTATTGAGCCTACCATTATGGAAGCTATAAAAGGCGGGCAATTTGTCAATCATTGGGTTCAAGGATTGATGTACAAAGTGAGAAGCGAGGGGCGACCAGGATTCCATATCTCCAAAGATGGATTATTGGGGTTTAAGGGCAGAATATGTGTTCCGGACGATGACGAGATCAAGAAGCAGATCTTTTTCGAGGGACATAAAGCTCATTATGCCATGCATCCGGGTACCACAAAAATGTACCAAGACTTGAAGAAGTACTTTTGGTGGCCTGGGATGAAAAAGGAGACGACAGAATATGTGGCACACTACTTGACTTGTCAGCAGACAAAGGCCGAGCATCAACGGCCAGCCGAATTGTGACAACCCTTAGAAATTCCAGAATGGAAGTGGGAGATGGTCACTATGGACTTTGTCACATGTCTACCAACCACTCCCAAGGGGCACGATGCCATTTGGGTTATCGTAGATAGGCTGACTAAGTATGCTCATTTCTTGCCGATCAAGGTAACTTATGGGGCACATAAGTTAGCAGATATTTACATTGCAGAAATAATGAGACTGTATGGTGTACCCAACTCCATCGTATCAGATCGCGACGGACGTTTTACCTCGACATTCTGGAATAGAATCCAAACGAGGTTGGGTACTAAACTGAAGTTCAACACTTCTTTCCACCCGAAAACAGATGGTCAAAGAAAACGAACAATTCAAACCCTGGAAGATATGCTAAGAGCTTGCGTGCTCGACTTTCAAGGGTCATGGAATGAGAAGCTTCCACTAATAAAGTTCGCTTACAACAACAGCTATCATGGTTCCATCAAGATGGCTCCGTATGAGGCTTTGTACGGAAGGAAATTTTGATCACTTATTCATTGGCACGAGACTGGTGAAAGAAATTTTCTTAGATCGAATGAGGTTGATCAGATTGCCGAGGACATCCGAAAGATAAGGCAACGCTTGCAAACTTCGGTTGATCAACAACGCAAATATGCCGACCGACGCGGGAGAACCCTAGTGTTTGAGGTTGGAGATAATGTGCTGCTTAAGGTAGCTCCGCTACGAGGGGCTATGCAGTTCAGGAAGAAAGGAAAGCTTAGTCCAAGGTTCGTCGGACCTTTCGAAATCATAGAAAGGACCGAGGAAGTAGCTTATCGTTTAGCTCTTCCGCCTGGCTTGTTTAAGGTGCATGATGTGTTTCATGTATCCTTGTTGATAAAATACATGCACGATCCCTTGCATGTACTCAGCTATGAGCACCTGAGTATTGATCCTCAACTCGTCTATGAGGAAAAAACCGGTGATGATTCTAGACAGAAAGGAAAAAGTGTTGAGGAACAAGACGGTGCCGTTGGTAAAGGTGCAGTGGTGTAACCATGGCATTGAAGAGGCAACCTGGGAAACATAAGACAAGATGAGGGAGCTGTATCCTCAGTTTTTTTAAGTTTCAAGGACGAAACCTCTATAAATTGTAGGTATTGTAACGTCCTATGTTTTCGGGTACCTTTAAACGACTCAGGTCGAGATTTTTTCCCCGAGTTAAGAATATTATTTTAAATAATATTATATTTTATTTGGAATTTATTTCCATGAGTTATTGCTAGCCAAATTATGAATTTTGTGATTTAAAATAAAATATAAAACTTTCGGTCTTGGGCCGACACAAAAACCCTGATCGGGTAAAAATCTCAGAAAATAAAATGAAAAACTATGGAAAACATATTTTGGGCATAAAATACATTCATAAAAATTAAATTTTGGTCAAAAATAATAAACCTAAGGGAAAATGGAAATTTTAGGGCATTTTGTGTTAAATGCTTAATTTTACCGAAATGGGGAATTTTATTCCATGAATGGACCTTAGGTTAAATTTTATCGTGTGATTAATTAAATTAAATGTGAGAGACATTTAATTTAATTATTATGTATTAAGTTTTGCGTTTAAAACTTAATAGGATTGGAAAAGGTTATAGGAAGTCAAATTTGATTTTTCTTCTTAGGAATTATTTGTTAACCTTTATATAAAAAAAAAAATAAGATCACATATATAATATATGTGGTGGCCGGCCATGTGAAGAATTAAATGGGGATGACAAAATTTTAATTGAGTTTAATCTCATTTTAAATATCAGGGATAATGTCAAGTGGGTAGTAAAACACTTGAGTGTTTTAGGATATATTTTAGAGTTGTATAAACTCTTCTAACCTCCCCCCCAAAACCGACCACTCTCTTTCTCTCTTTCACTATCATATTTTTGAAAACTCTCTCAAGTTTTCTCTCCATCTTCAACCTCAAGAACACTAAGGAGGCTTGGAAGCGTTTAAGCTTTGGTCTAGGAAGGATTTTCCCTATGGTAAAGTTTCAATAAACTAGACTTTTGTAAAGTTTTAACCATAGATTTTCAATAGCTAACTATCTATGTTGTTGGGGGCGTTGGTTAAGGTTTTGAAAGGTTTTTGAAGGAGCCAAAGCTAATAGGAAGATCCAAACCTTAAGCAAGAACAACAAGAGGTAAAAAGTTTGCTTTTATGGTTGTTATTGTATGGTTTTTAGTTTTAAGCATTATTTTGTATAGTTGATGCTTAAAGTTTCTTATTGGTGATGTGATAAGGTTATGGTAGTTGTTTTATAATTTTTATGATGCTTGTGTGTTGATTTTTGAAAATAGGGACCAAAACCCCCAAGAGTTTTGTAGGAAACCCTAAAACAAAATACATGTTTTGAGCTGTGACTTCCAAGGGGTCAAGCTTCCACTGTATATTTATTTTGTAAAATTTAATTGTAATGTGATGTTTTTGAGATTGAGTACATAAAATTGAGCTTTTGAAACACTAAAAAATGTTTAAAAATGAGTGAGTTATGCTATTTCAAAGTGTAAAAAACTGTTTTTTCGTATTCTTAATTTCAGGACCAAGTTTGGACAGCCACTGTATAGGGCAAATGAACCCAGTTTTTTTCTAAAATTTGGTGAACATATTATTGGCATAACCTAGTATTTCACTATAAAATTTGGTAAGAAAATACTGAACGATTTGAAAGTTATTAAGTGTCAAAGTTTGGAAAAAATAAAGACTTGAAAATAATGTCATTTTTACCTCATTGTTGGAAAATAATTTCACCAATAAAAAATGCTCATTTTGACCTAAGATTTTATAAAGACCTAAATGGCATACCAAAAATGGAATTGGGAAATTTTGGTAACAATTGGGTAAGTAAATTTAAAGTTATGAACTAGCAAAGTATGTAGTTAAAAATGTGAAAAAAATAGACTTTTCACACTTACTGTAAAAAAAATGAGATTTTGGAACTTAAGGTAAAAAGTAAATTTTTTCTTATTGTAAGATATAAACTTGGTAAGTCTTGAAAACATATTTTGACTAAATTACCACTTTGAGTTTAGTGTGAGTTATTTTTATTCTTTTTAAAAATAAAATATTTAATTTATTAATAGTTAATACATTAAAAGAGGGTTTAAACCCTATATTTTGATAAAATAATTGAGTGAATTATTTTTCTAGTAAGTAAACTTGATTAATTTACTTCGGAAAGATTAACTAGTCAAGATGGGAAAATTTTAACGGTTTTCCTAATTAAGACAAATCAGGCAATTTTCTTAAAACGATTTTTAGAGATTAAAACCTTAAGAAAAATAAAAAGAAAATTAAGAGTTTATTTTCTTTAAAAATAATTAAGGAATTTAATTAGTATTTTCTTGATATAATACCGGCTAAAATCTTCCATATATTTAACCGACTTGTTGAAAGTACGGGTTAATAGCAATGCATTTAAAGAATAAGATTTTTAGCGGATTGTGGGAAAAATACTATTGTGATACCCGAGCCTAGGTATCGAGACCCTAGGATAGGTCTCCCCGAGACTTAGGGTTTAGTCTCAAATGTTTTTGTGTGAATTTCCTTAATGGGTTTAACACCAAATAAGGATCTTTAATCCTTACAAATGATTTTTATTAAAATGACCAAACTGCCCAAAATAATAATAATGAATTATGAGTGCCATAATTAATCCGAGTATACTGTATGGATAACTATAGTATTGGCTAGCGTAACTGGACTGAACATTGGAGGGTGAAATCCTGCTGAGTGCTAAGGACTCCAAGTAAGTCAACTTATATTGAGTGGCTGCAACATGAAACGACTATTGTCTTGTATGTTAGTATAGGGACACATGCACATATATACACTGTCGTAGAAAGTTGCTTAGAGATGTTAGTCTAGTGAGTGCTGATTTAGAAAATATGAACGGTAGATATCCGTCATATCCTAGACGACTGATCCCCGTCACACCGCTTGATTTTATTATGTCTGGTTCATTATCGCGACGAGTGTCCAAGAGGTGAGGATTGTTTGTTAAACCTAGGGGCGCCAAAATGAATGGGACCTAGGGTCCCTCATGCTTACTTGATCAATGAACGGTTAAAACATGAGCAAGTGCTCTGATAAGTTATTCCTGGATAGCAGCCGTGAATATTGTCCATTCAGTGAGAGTGCCTAGAGATACTAGGGGTTGCCAAGTTTGAGTGAGGTTGAATACCCTAGGGGCAACTGCTCACTAGCACCACTGATTAACATAGAAGTCTCTGTAAAACTGTGTAAATTCGATTACACTCTTGGATAAGTAGTGATGCCCTAGATAACACGATAGTTACCCTTGATGGGGATATTTATTGGCTAGATCTTAGTGTTGAGACCCAGTTCTCTCTTACAGATTAGCATTTATGCTGGTGGGCGTGTTATGCCCGAATTGTTGGAAATTGTTAAGTACTGGTCTCGAATTATATTGTGATATATTATATCTGCTTGCTCTGGGATTTTTCTGAGTGCAGAGATATATATTTTTTGATAAGATATAGTTGTGATATGATATATCTGCTTGTTCTGAGATTTTCTGAGTGCAGGAATTTATCTAGTTATAGGAAATAATTTGACATTGGTTATTAGGCATGACCATAAGTTTGTTAGGAAGCTTTACGTTCTTGAAATTGATTGTGTAGGGTCCAGATGGATCCGGAACCATAATTCTCTGCATGCTTTTGTTTTAAGGTTGAACTTACTAAGCGTTTTCGCTTACCTAGTTGTTTCCTGTTGTAGGTAAGAACAAAGGCAAGGCAGAGCAGTGAGCGCTGGAGTCTACCTTGCAAATGTACATGTGGACCGACCTTTTGGGAAGCCATTTTATTTTTGGAAATGTTGTGTAATTTTCCTAAACTAGGCTCACTCTACTCTTTATAAAATATGTTTGTAATTAAATGTTAAGTATGGCCATAAGACTTTTTTTAAAAAAAAAATTTATACGGGTTTTTGAGACATTTTGTTAAATGAAAACATTTACATTTCCGCATTATCGAGTCTTGAAATTCCGGATCGTTACAACTCAACTCATATTTATATTTTATATTATACAGCCTAAGAAGTGCTGACAATTTAGTGAACTTATTACAACCAGGGTAAATGGGTTTCTCAGCATCCTCTAAAATGGTTTGATATTTCACTAGATCAAAATTTGATTCAAATTGTGCATTACCTATCATTTTTGCAATGTAATCTCTCTCATCATCATCATTCACATAATCACAATTATTCTTCTTATATGGAGATTCTCTACTAAATGTGATATTTTCTCCATGCAGAAACCACATCTTATAACTTTTATCTATTCCATACTTAAATAAGTGACCCTTTATCTCAGTAATTTTCATCCTTTGAACATTACCACACTTTAATACAAGGGCAACAAGTTTTGTTAGGCTTTTGAGCATTTCTTGCACAAAACTCCAAGAAATGCTCAACTCCATCCAAACACAATAATACAAATAAATTTTTATTAATCACTTTAATAGAATTACAATATTTAGTCTAATTTAGGCTTACAAATAGTAAATAATCTTTATTAATTGTATGCAAAAGATGTAAATAATTATCTAAGACTATTTACAAGCCTCTTCCTTTATTACTAAAATGACACAAACTAACATAATGACATTGTGATGTAGTGCTCGATCAAGATTGTAGGTGCCCGACTTGCTAAAAAGTGAATGGATGCATACATATTTTAATTATGTAAATTATATATTATAATGAAGCAATTTAAACTTGAAATAAAACTCAGAAAAGAATTTCCAGCATTCCAATTACCAACATCTCAAAAAAAAAGATTAATTTCCATCAAGGATTGACCCAATTAAGTGCATAGGCAGATTGTTTCTTAAAACTATTTTTGTGGGAGAGAGAATCATTAACAATGAAGATTATTTCGAGTTTTGACAGCCTTAAACATACTCAAGACTAATAGCATACCTAAATATAGATAAATCATCACAATGTGGGGATACATTAGTCAATGCGTGACAGCGTGGGGATACTTTAGTCAACACACTAGGCAAACCATTTAATTTAAGGACACTAATGTAGTTCCAATAAAACCCATGAGAAGAAATAAAACTTATAGGTTTTGTTATATTGGCAGGGGTAGTACACATATCAAAATCAAAATAAAATCCATAATCTATCCATGGCCTAATAATTGTAACTGTTGCATATCACAAATGCATTCAGTCAACTATGACCATTACATGAGCTCATTGTATATGAGTATCAGTGTATATTTTTTTTAGTAAAACCCAATATAAAACTGAACAGTGATCCTACAGTGAAAATGTGTTGCACGAAAATAACAATATAATTGATAATCAACATGAAAAAATCAGCAGGTTTTTCAAAACTAGTAATCTTGGGGCAAATCCAAAAGCACAAAACACATGAAAAATATTAAAGTAACTTGTGAACATATCAAATTGATATGAGCAATAAAACCTGAAAAGATAGAACCACCTTCAATGTGAAATTATTATAGGACTACAAAAGTTCCAAACAAATGAGTAATGCGTGCAAATGACAGGAGAGGGTGCCTTTTCAATCTCAAATTAGACTGACAATATTTGTGAGAACCACATACAAATAGACAAACTAAAACAAATCTCTTCAATTGGAGCTAGTTCTTCTCTCAATTTTTTTCCTTGAAAATTGAAATTTTGCTCCATGTAAATAATGCTCCATGCTGAAACATTTGTGGGTGTTTACAATTCAGTCTCATCATTGTATTTTAAACCAATTGGAGATTCAATCATAGGAAGCATTTGTATAACGAAAATGGTAGCAAATCAAAGAAAAAAAGAGATACTTATTGATGCAAAATGGTTGACAATATATATGATAAAATATATTACTTCTTAGATGCAAGAACTAACTCTAGAAGTATATTATAACTCTCAGTAAGTAACTGAGCTTAAATAAAATGAAAAATCATTTTATTTAACCACTCTAACCCTATAAATGAGCTTAGATATATATATATATATATAGTTTTGTTTCTTATAATCCTTAGAATATAAAGGCATATCATATATTTGATCCATAAGCTATACTCAATACTATAGCACAAAAAATTCATACCACATATACATATATATATATATATATTTTTTCTCAACCTTCTAAATATATTCACAGTCCTTATAATATGAAATAATTTAAATATATACATATATAAAATAGTTCAATTTGACTACACTTTTAACAAACACCTTATGTGCACTAAGTAGATTCAATCAACAACTATATCTTGTATAATAATTTTAACAAGTTTAACCTACCATATAGGCCACTAGAATAACATAATTTGAGGGTGAAGACAAACTTTATCATTGAGGGGTGGGGTGGAGAGGCTGCTCTTACTATGAGAGGCAGAAAGAATTATAAGAGAGAGAGAGAGAGATATAGAGTTACCATCAAACAATGATGTTGTCGTTGTTGGGGTTTTATGCCCTAATTAAAACCCAAATTTCTTTGTAATCTCATTTTATTATCAATAAAAGAATAAAAAGCATTTTTTGACTTGGTTAATCACTTTGCTCACATATTTTATTTTCATGATTATTTATTTAACATAAACTTCTAATAAATCCCGAATATATAGCTAGTCGTATTTATAGTGACGTAATCACAGTGGAATATAAATATGATTATATATTCAAAATAAGTTAGTCCTAAGATTAGTTAGTGCACATGATTTACACTGACTTGCTAATCTATGATATGATCTACTTACACATTGCAGTGTTATGTTCTTTCCAGAACATTAGCAAAGTAGATAAGATCGGATGTATTTGTTACATCGGACTAGACCGATATTGACAGTTGATAAGATAAGTAAACATACAATTATTATCTATTCTAGTCATATCATATAGTTGACCATAGGTCAATTCAATCTCAATTCTGAGTGATTAGTATTCTAACTGATTGTATTATTTGAGTTCTTTGGCTTGTTCGTTACCAGCTTATCCTACAGACTAGCCCATACTTACATCTTGGGAACTCGGTAGTATAATTGAGTGGGAGTGTTAATCATAGATATGAACATCTATAGATTCTGATGAATAAGTGAAACGATGGTTTCCTTTCAGTTTGGTTCAAGGTGTTAAATGATAGAGATCTTATTTCAGTAATTAAATTAGTTTGCTGAAATATCATTTACAAGGAACTAAGTGTTTTAAGGATAAAATACAATGAGGGGTAAAATGATATTTTAGTCCCATATCATTGTAGACTGTCTATAGAGAATTGAGTGACAATTATGGTTGTAACAATGGATAATTAATAGCGTATCTATATTTTTTATAGAGCGTTCTATGAATTCAATAGTGCAATTCCGAGTCTATAGTGGAGTCACGAGGATTTAATAAGTTAGTAAATTTATTTGTTAGATTTATGATAACTTATTGGAGCTTGATTTCATAGGCCCATGGTTTCCATTGTACCTTGGATAAAATCATCTAGATATTCTCAATTAATTGATTTAATTATCTATTAGAATTATCAAAGTTGACCAGGTCAATTTTGGATAGTTTCACAGAGTTATGTACTTTTGAGAAGAAAAGAGAAATTATGGCAGATTTACTAATTAAGATAAATTGATATCTAAATTAATAAATAAGTTTAAATCAAGGTTGAAATTATAAATAATTAATTTAATAAATGATTTAAATAATTAAATCAATAGAAAATAATACATGCCTTGATTTTAAGTCCAACGAGCTTATAATCAAATAAGAAATTTCACGGGCCTAAAGCCCATGATAATTTCGATGAAGGGCTTCAAATTGGCTATTATTTTATTGATTTGTTAATTAAATTAAATGGCCTAATTGAGTCTATAAAATGAGTGCTTAGAGAGAAGTCAAGACAGGCGACAGATAAGTTTAATCACTGGTTTTCTGATAGTTTTAGATTCTCTCTAAACACAAGTAATTTTCTAAGCCTCTTATTATTATTGTCTCTTCTTCTCTCTGTATCTATCTCATGCGTTGAGAATTGCCCACACTAATCTAGGTGATTCTAAGGATACATTGGAAGGCTGTGAAGAAATTAGAATAACGGTTCAGTTTCTTAATAATACTCTGCGACCAAAAGGATACAAGAGTTAGAGAAACTGAAGAAATGACTCTTTCATTCCGCTGCGTATACTGTAAGTATTCCCATCATTGTTTCTCTTTGAATTCAATTTTAGAAACATGTTCTATGTTATCTCATATTAATTTGTTTAATATTAGATCTACATGAAAATAAATAAAGATCATGTATAAGTTTTCCTAACAACTGGCCTCAGAGCCTTTGATAATCTTTATTTTCATGCATGAACATGTTAAAAATTGGATTATTTGATGTGTTTAAATAATTGGATGGTTTTTCATGTGTTTTATAAAGCATATTGATTTTATGTGATTATTAGCAATTTTAGGTTATTTTGTTGTGTTTTCTATGCTATTAATTTTTATATATGCTTTATTTTGTGTAAAACATGTTAACAATTAATTAGAAAATAGTTTTGGTTTGAAAAATTGCTCAATTTTTTTTTTTGCATTTGCTGCCATGCGCGCACCAGCGCACGCACGCGCAGCCACACTCCCAGCCTAGCCAATTTTTTTTTTTAAATTAAAGAAAAAAAATTGTGGAAATAAATTATTTATAATCAAAGCAAAAAATATCAGATTTGTTTTTGTATTTAAAATTGTTTTTTTTAATAAAATATTTTTGTTAGTTGAGATTTAAATAATTAGACATTTTCTACAAAGATTCAAATTCAAAATTAAAAATAGACTAAAAACTTAATTTTAAATCTTGTAATATATTAAAATATTAGAATTATAATATCAGATATTTAAGATATTTTCATTTAAACTCTTGATTTTTTTTATTAAATCTTTATTTGAATATATAAATATCTTTTTATTCTATAGTTTTTAATATTTAAATTATTTGAAATTTGAATATTGTTAGTTAGATATTTTTATGGATATTTGAATTTGATTAACTGTTTTGAGATATTTTAGGATTGTTATAACTATTAATATTTTATTTTTTTAATGGTTAAAATGTTAGCTATAGTTGTAACAACACAAGATATTTTTTAAAAATAGTTAAGATATTGATTTTCAAATTTAAAATTGGTTAATTTTGAAAAAATTAAATTTTTCCCAGCCAATTAATAAAATATTTTTTTATAAATGGGATTTAAATTAACTTTGGTTAATTGTTGATAAATCCTATCTAGATTAAATTAATATATTTTTTTTCAAATTAACCTAAACAAAGTTGATTGTTGATAAATGAAATTTAAATTAAATATTGTTAATTGTTGATAAATTTCATTTAAATTGACTTATTTTTGTAAAAATTTAATTAATTCGAATTTTTGATAAATTCTAGATAACTAATTATGGTATTTTTGCAAATGAAATAAATTGTGGTATTTTTGCATAAATTCATAGAATCGATCATATAGTAACATGATTAGGCCCATCCAATTATAACATGTCTGTTTGCACTATATGTGGTATTTTTGCAATTGGGCTTAAGATGCATATAGTGGCCCATATGTTTGTTAGATATATGGTTTTTTCCAAATAAAATATTCATAAAATGATAGGTTTTATTTATGCCCATTAGAAAATGTAAAGTTTAAATTCTTTTCTTGTGGATGATTCTACTTGTGTAGACCCATTTGCTTTGCATGACTATAGTGTGCCTAATCAATTAATAACAATTAATAAAACAAAGGTTTAAATTCCTGTCTTTTGGACCTTGTATGGAAGATTGGGGGCCTTTGTAGGGGGAACGACATACTGGACCCAGCCCTCCTCCATACAAGCCTAATTGCTAAGACTCATTTACCTGAGTTGGATTTAATTGTATAGGTTCATTATATTAGTTAAACCTAAATATTGATTAGCAACAGATTAATTCTAAATTAATTGAATTTGTTTCAATGTGACACTTTAGAATTAATAGGAAATTATAGGACTTTGGTTTTAAAAATTTAATATGTTTAATTTTTTTTGGAAAACCATAGTCATTAATTTTCTAAAAATAAATAATAAAAATACTATTTTTTAATTTAATAATGAGCTTATTTTAAGATTTTTATTCGATCTCCACCGTTGGTTTAACATAGTCAATAGCTTAATGAGGCCTCGAGGCACTTTGATTCGTCCCCCTACGGAAGGTGTTCATTAGCTATTTTGACAAGGTTATATTTCGAAAGATAGATAATTATATGTCAAATATTACTAGACTCACCCCTACGGTGACTACTAGGACTAAATCTATGATTATCAAAACCGTGGGTCTAGCTCATAAAATAAGAGATTTTGTTTTCTTATTTTGATCGAATAGTAGATTGTTAATAGTGGTGTCCATTATTAAATGAGTTTACAACTCTATTTAACTAGTGGTATTTTTAACTCTCGCCAACCGGGACAAGGATATCATAGATTAGTTAAAAACCTAAAGAAATAGAGATATGATTGTTTTAAGTATTTTTTTCTCATATCTTACATATTTTTGGTATATGTTGTGCAATTTCTTGAAATTTGTGTGAATAGAATTTTTATTGAGCAAATGTGATTGATTTCTATTTTATTGGTAATTTGTAGTTTTAAGTTAAATAGTGACTGTGTCTACTCCCATCCTTTCTCAACTTTCAATGGAGAAACTCACCGGAGAAAACTTCCTTAAATGGAAGCAAAACATCAACATTGTGTTGATTGGTGACAACACCAAGTTCATCATGACTGAGGAATCCCCAGAAGCTCCAACTGAAGGAGCTACCAAGCCTGTAAGGGACAAGTATGAGTGTTGGCAGGCGGCTAACAACAAGGCGCGGTACTACATGTTGACTAGTATGGTCGACTCTCTCAAGACAAAGATGGAGAATGTCGAGACAGCCTACGAAATCATGGATCAGCTCCAAGACATGTTTGGTGCCAAGTCAGCGCAGACTCGTTTTGAGGCCACCAAGAAATATGCCAATGCTCGGATGGCACCTTCTCAACATGTTCGTGATCACCTGATCAAGATGACAAACTACTTTCAGGAAGTTGAACTGCATGGAGCCATAATAGATGAGGAAACTCAAGTTGGCTTGATCATCAACAGTCTCTCCAGCTTTCCTACCATTCACCACCAACTTTGTGTTGAATAAACTCAACTATGGTCTGACGCAGCTCATGAATGAGCTTCAAACTTTTGAGTCTATCATGGGTGGACCAAGTAAGGGAGGATAAAAGAAAACAACTACTACTATTGTTGCTGATCCAGCTAAGGCTGAAGCTAACCAAGCTTCATCTTCGAAAGCTGGAAATAAGAGGAAAGGTGGGCATATCAACAACCCCAAGCCTGCAAAGGCTGAAAAGATGAGTGCAAAACCAAATGCACAAATGCCTAAGGGGAAGAACAAGAAAAACAAGAAAGGTAAATATAAGTGTTTTCAATGCAAAGAGAAGGGGCATTGGAAGCAGGATTGCCCCAAGTTTCTAGTAGCTAAAAACAAAGGTAATGATTATAGTTCATTTATCTTGGAAACATGTGTTTTAGAGAATGATAAATCTGTTTGGATTATTGATTCTGGATCTACCAACCATGTTTGCAACTCTTTACAACTTCTTGAATCGTGGGAGGAAGTGGACGAAGGTGGCTTAATGCATAGAGTTGGGAACGGAGCATTCGTTACGGTCCAAGCTAGAGGAAGAGCTCGTCTGAAGTTCAAAAATAAATTTTTAATTTTAAATGATGTATTTTTTATTCCAGATTTTAGTAGAAATTTAATTTCAATTTCCATGTTGCAATTAGAACGATTTGTTATGACTTTCACAAGTTTTAATATATCTATTTCTTTCAATGGATCACAATTGTGTATTGCATATTTTGAAAACAGGCTTTATATTCTGCAACCTAACAAACCCCTCACTCTTAACAATGATTTATTCAAAGTAGCTAAACCTAAGACCAATAAACGTCAAAAGACCGATAACGATAATATGACGTATTTGTGGCACTTGAGACTAGGTCACATTGGCAATGATAGGATTCAAAGACTTACAAAGGACAGACCTTTGAGGGAACTCACCTTAGGTGAATTACCTATCTGTGAATCTTGTCTAGAAGGCAAACTGACCAAGCGTCCATTCTCTGCAAAGGGTGATAGGGCCAAAGAACCACTTGGTCTTGTGCATTCAGATGTTTGTGGACCTTTAAATGTACAAGCCAGGGGTGGTTTTGAGTATTTCGTCACTTTCATTGACGATTACTCTAGATACTCATGTCTTTACCTAATGCATAGGAAATTATAAACATTTTCAAAGTTTTAGCAATTCCTAGCAATGGCTCAGAACCAATTAGGTAAAACGTTAAAGATCTTGCGATCTGATAGGGGTGGAGAATATTTGGATATGCAGTTCCAAGATCTTTTAACTAGACTTGGGATTTTATCACAACTTACTGCCCCAGGTACTCCGCAACAAAATGGTGTAGCGGAACGCCGAAACAGAACTTTATTGGAAATGGTTAGATGCATGCTTAGTTACTCAACTCTACCAACTTCGTTCTGGGGATATGCAATTGAAACCGCGAACAACATTCTCAATGTCGTGCCGTCTAAATCAATCCCCAAAACACCTTTAGAACGCTGGAATGGTCGTGAACCTAGTTTACCCCATTATAGAATCTAAGGGTGTCATGCACACGTCCTGAGGAAAAAGGAAGGAAAGCTAGAATCGCGAACTGAAGTTTGCATGTTTGTTGGCTATCCTACAGGTACTCAAGCTGTACTTTTCTATAGTCATTCAGAAAAGAAAGTGTTTACTTCTACAAATGCTACTTTTCTGGAAAATGACTATGTCCAAAACTTCAAACCTCGTAGCAAAGTAGTTTTTAGAGGAGATGGTTAAAGAATTGACTCCAACCAATGTTCCATAATCATCAACGCAAGTTGATGATGAAATTCCCACTCTTCATGTCCAACCGACGCAAGTCGATTTAAATGAAGAGAGTACCACTGTTCCTGAGCAAACAGTCACAGAGCCTTGTCGTAGTGGGAGGGTTTCTAGGAACCCATTTCGCTATGGTTTGGATGGTGAAACCAATATGGTTGTTGGTGACACTAGTGATGATGATCCATTGTCTTTCAAACAGGCAATGCCAAGCCTTGTAAAGGAACTATGGCTCGAAGCCATGAAACAAGAAATGGAGTCCAAGTACTCAAATTCCGTCTGGGATCTTGTGCAAGCACCTAGTGACTTTATGGTCATTGGGTTCAAGTGGATCTACAAGAAGAAATGAGGTGTTGATGGAAATATCGGGGCTTATAAAGCTCGATTAGTGGCAAAGGGTTATACCCAAAGAGAAGGCATGGACTATGAGGAAACTTTTAGTCCGGTAGCCATGCTCAAATCCATTCGCATCCTCCTATCCATTGTAGCTGCTCTCGACTATGAGATCTAGAAAATGGACGTCAAGACAACTTTTCTTAATGGAAAGCTTGACGAAGTCATTTATATGGATCAGCCAAAAGGATTTAAAGTAGCTGGACAAGAAGGAAAAGTTTGCAGGTTGAATAGGTCCATCTATGGACTTAAGCAAGCTTCTCATTCTTAGAATCTTAGGTTTTATGAAAAAATCAACACCTATGGCTTTGAACAAAATGTTGATGAGCCCTGTGTTTACCAATTGAAGGCAAATCAAATAGTGGTATTCTTGGTTCTTTATGTAGATGATATCTTACTCATTGGAAACAATGTTAAGAAATGATCAGATGTGAAGAATTGGCTGAGCACTCAATTCCAGATGAAGGATTTGGGTGAAGTAAGTTATGTTCTAGGTATCTAGATCATTAGGGATAGAAAGAACAGACTCTTAACTCTTTCTCACGCAGCTTATATTGACAAAGTGCTTGAACGTTTCTCAATGATAAATTCCAAGAAAGAGTGCCTACCGTCTTGCCATGGAATTCATCTTTCAAGGAAGCAGTCTCCCCAGACTCTTGAAGAGGAAGATGCAATGAGAAAAGTTCCCTACGCATCTGCGGTTGGAAGTCTGATGTATGCTATGTTGTGTACTAGACCATATATCTGCTATGCAGTGGGAGTTGTGAGCAGGTATCAGTCAAACCCAGGTGCAGAACATTGGATAGCAGTTAAGCATATCCTGAAGTATTTAAGGCAGACTAGGGATTATATGTTAGTCTACAAGGGTAGTGTTTTGAACTCTGTAGGCTACATCGATTCAAATTTTCTGACTGGTGTCGATGACAAGAAGTCTACTTCTAGAATGGTTTTTAGTCTTAAGGGTGGAGCTGTGATTTGGAGAAGCGTAAAGCCGTCTGCAATCTCAGATTCCACCATGGAGACTGAGTACATAGCCGTGTTAGAAGCAGCTAAGGAAATAGTTTGGCTAAAGAAGTTCTATTCAAATCTTGGTGTTATTCCAGAAATGGATAAACCACTTGTGTTGTTTTGTGACAATACATGAGCAATAGCCAACTCGAAAGAACATCAAAGTCACAAGAGGAGTAAGCATATAGAAAGGAAGTATCACATTATTCGAGAATATGTGGCCAGGGGAGATGTGAAAGTTATGAAGATTGCGACTGAAGACAATCTTGCAGATTCGTTTACAAAGACACTACCAGAAGCTACATTTGATAAGCATATCAAGGAAATGGGATTAGTAGAATTAAGGCATTAGTTTCAATTAGTGCAAGTGGGAGTTTGTTGGGGCTTTAAGCACTAATTAAAACTCAAATTTCTTTGTAATCTCATTATATTATCAATAAAAGAATAGATATCATTTTTTGACTTGGTCAATCACTTTGCTCACATGTTTTATTTTCATGATTATTTATTTAATATATACTTCTATTAAATGTCAAACATATAGCTAATCGTATTTATAATGACGTAATCACAGTGGAATATAAATATGATTCTATGTTCAAAATAAGTTAGTCCTAAGATTAGTCAGTGCACAGGATTTACACTGACTTGCAAATCTACGATATGATCTACTTACACATTGCAGTGTTATGTTCTTTCCAGAACATTAGCAAAGTAGATAAGATCGGATGTATTTGTTACATCGGACTGGACCAATATTGAAAATTGATAAGATAAGTAAACATATTGTTATTATCTATTCTAGTCATATCATATAGTTGACCATAGGTCAATTCAATCTCAATTTTGAGTGGTTAGTATTCTAACTGATTGTATTATTTGAGTTCTTTGACTTATTCATTACCAGCTTACCCTACGGACTAGCCCATACTTACATCTTGGGAACTCGGTAGTATAATTGAGTGGGAGTGTTAATCATAGATATGAACATCTATAGCTTCTGATGGATATCTCATTTCAGTAATTAAATTAGTTTACTGAAATATCATTTACAAGGAACTAAGTATTTTAAGGATAAAATAGATTATTTTAGTCTCATCTCATTATAGATTTTCTATAGAGGATTGAGTGACAATTATAGTTGTAACAATGGATAATTAATAGCGTATCTATATGTTGGAAATGTGCCCTGAAAGCATATGTAGTAGACATTGTTTTTTGAAATAAATAAATAAATAAATTGAATTTGTTATGCATATATTTTATGGACTGTATTATTCTATGATAATATTATGTAAATATCAGGAAAATTCCTAAGTTCATGTATGTAATCTCAAACACGTATTAGTACGGGAGGATTGTGTTTGAGATAAATGAACTTGAATAGTTCGCAGTAAAATAAAGTTATGGAATCTTTAGATTAATTACTGCAAGTACGGTCCACTAGTATTATGAATACATGTGATCTAGATCCGGATCACTAGTGTGGTAGGACACTTTAGTGGAGGTGCTTTATATATTAGAGAATATATAGAACTGGACCAGATATGTTTATTAATACTTAGTTAAATACTGTTTCAAAGTATTAATTAAATATATCGACTGACGATCATATACAAATAGATCTTAATCTTGAAGTTACTATAAACTCCTGTTTATGTTATATGAGTTCTTTGATTCACTTGTTAGGGTCTGTCAGAATGATCAGGCTAAAAACTTTTGTTTTGGGAACTCATTAATATAGATAGCTGGGGACATAGTATACAGATATGAAATCTATACCTTCTCACAAGAGATTGAATGATGGTTCTCTTAAGGGTTGACTTTTGGGACTGAAAGGTTATTGAGCTCAAATTCATAATTTAGTTATGAATTAACCTTCACTAGTAGAGTCAATGGCACTTGAGGAAACAAGAGATAATTAAAAGGGTAAAACGGTAATTTTATTCCCGATTAATTATGAACCATTATTAGAGAGTCAAGTTGTATGCAATGATTATATCAATGGATGCTTTATGATTATAAAGTACTCAGTAAATGAAATGTCTATAATTACAATAGTGCAGTCTCATATTTATAGTGGAATAATCATAAGATTAATAAATTAAGATTATTTAATTAAAGAGTTTAATTAATAATCTCAAATTTATTGGAGCTTGGAATTATAGGTCCATAGGTTCCCATAGCGGCTCTATCAACACTGTTCAAGGTAAGAGTTGATATGAAGGGAAAATAGTTTAAAGACATATTTAAGAAGAAATTTGTTCTTCAGGCCAAATATGCAATTATATGATAATAATGATTAATTAATTAATTACAAATTAGTTGTAGTTAACAAAATTAATTAATATTTAATTATTGTATAATTTTCGAAACTATATTAAATAATTAAATTAATTTCGAAATTTAATTAAATAAATAATTAATTATAATTTTTGAAATTATGATAAATTAAATATTTTTTTTTTCAAAAATTTTGGATTTAATCAATTGGTAGAATGAATTAAATATCTTTATTTGAGTGGGAGATAATGATCTGATAAGTTCAAATTGGATTTGAATTTAAAAGATTAATATTTATTCAAATAATTAATTATATTTGATAATTAATTAAAAAGATAATTAATTTGAATTCAAATTTGAATTAATTATCAAGTTGTTAGATCTTATCTGACAAAGTAATTTGAATAAATAATTAAATAAAACTTGAAAAACCAATATCCCTAGAAATTAGGAAGCTACACGTTCACACACAGTCCATGGACTGTGTGTGGCGTGTAGGGCCAGCTTTTTTCAGGGATGGGATTTTCAATTTTATTTAATTAATTAATTAATTAATGGATAATTCAAAATTTGGTTTTTGGATTTTTTCATTAATAGAATAATTAATTAATTAAAAAGTAAATTGTAAAATGGTTACAGATTTATTTTTAAAATTTTGAATATTTTCTTTTAAGTATTACTAATCAGAAAATTATTCAGATAAGTGAGTGAGACTACTCTGAACATTCGCTCTGTGAAAAATAGAACGATAGTTTTCTCTCCCTGAAAATAAAGAACCAATTCTCAAACCTATTCTCTTGATCTCATGAGTTGAGTACATCAAGTAGAATCACAAATAAACTATCCTTCATTCTCTAAGTGCCCACACATTTCTTGAGGTGTAGAGAACGCTTTGGAAGATCTTGGTGTGAGTACGTGGGAGCGGCTTGGATAGGAAGATTGTTCTAAATACGAAAAGATAGTAATGACACTTGATAGGCTTCAAGAGGTATGAATTCTATCCTTACCTTGTTTATGATTAATGTATGTATATTAATAGATCCGCATATTTAAAGGTAGTTTAAATATGTTACAAAAAATTTTGTTGTACACTGGGCCAACCATACCACCATTCCGCTGCGTATTAGGAAACTCGTTCCTAACACTATATTTGTTATATAGCGTTCTGTGAATTCAAGAGTGCAATTCTGAGTCTATAGTGGAGTCACGAGGAATCAATAAGTTAATAAATTTATTTGTTAGATTTATGAACTTATTGGAGCTTGATTTCATAGGCCCATGGTCCTCATTGTACCTTTGATAAAATCATCTAGATAGTCTCAATTAATTTATTTAATTATCAATTAGAATTATCAAAGTTTTTTTTTTTTTTGAACAAAAGAAAAATTTTATTCAAAAACAAGCCAGACTTACAAAACCAAGAGAGCAGCTGCTACAGAACAGCAGACAGCAAACTCAACCAAACAACAAGAAAAAGCTACAAAGAACCAACTACCAGCTTTCTACAACCTTGCGTAAATATACATCCCTTTTTCTATGAGAAACAGAACCCAAACTCAAAACTCTATACTTAACAACATCTTTAATTTCCAAACTAATGCTGCTGGCCATTTTACAAACTGACTCAAAAATACATCTATTTCTGTTGCACCAAATGAAATACCATGCGGCTGAAATGACTGCATTAATTATCTGGTTCTTCAAGTTATGCTTAGCCAATAAGCACCAATGGGTAAGCTCCTCACAAGATTCAGGCCAATGGAAGAAACCCAGCCATCTACCTACTTCATCAAACACTTTCCTGGAATAAACACACTCCATGAACAGGTGGATATGGGATTCCAAGCCGGATTCACACACAGGGCAGAAAGCAGAAGAAATATTCATGAATCGGCACAAGTGGTCTCTAGTAAGCAGCTGGTTATTAAAAATCTGCCAGTAAATAAACCTGTGTTTTGGCAAAATAAGCTTGTTCCAAACTGTCTTAGCATAGCCCACAGAATGCACAGAAATAAGAGAGGAATAGAAGTGTTTACTGTGAAATTTACCTCCCTTAACAGCTAGCAACAAGCTTCCCTCATCTATACTATGTCTCAGCCTCAATAATTTCTTGATATACCAGCTCATATCTTAACTGATAGGCACATTCCAAACGTTAAACTTCTTCAAATAAATGGAACTAATCCACTTAACCCACAGGCAGTCTTGCTTGGAAGAGATTGCCCAAATAAAGTTAGCCATCAATGCCAAGTTCCATTTCTTGCCCTCATGGAAACCAATGCCACCCATCTTTTTCGGGAGACAAACCTTTTCCCACGAAGGGAGATGCATCTTACTTCTATTCCCATAAGCTCCCCAAAGAAAATCCCGACAGCTCTTATCAATGGCAGCAGTAATCTTGGAAGGAAGAATGAATATACTCATCCAAAAGTTCCTTATACCAAGCAAAACTGAGTGTATGAGTTGAGCACGACCAGCAAAAGATAAGTTTCTACTCGCCCAACAATTAAGCTTCTTATTCAACTTATCTAGAATTACCCCACAGTCAGAGGCTTTCCACTTGGTAGGCCGAAGAGGAACCCCCAAGTACTTCAGAGGAAAGGAGCCTTCTTCCATTTGCAACAACTCAAGAATCTGAGCTTTGATGGAATCCTTCACCCCTCCAAAATAGACATGGGATTTAGATTTATTCGCTGAAAGACCAGAAGAGGCACAGAAAGCAGAAAAGGCTTCATGAATCTTACTCACAGAACTGATGTTACCTTTACAAAAGATAATCAAATCATATGCAAAGCAAAGGTTAGTCAACCTAAGATGTTTACACAAAGGATGATAACCAAAGCCTTTTTTGTCAGAGTAATGAGCTAATAAACAAGTGAGGTACTCCATAATGAGCACAAACAAGAGAGGAGACATGGGGTCCCCTTGCCGAAGGCCTTTTTCCCATTTGAAAGAGCCCTGAATTCTCCCATTCAATAACAGATTGTAGTTGGTACCTTTTAAGCAAACAAGAATCCAGCCAATAAAACGAGAGGGAAAACAAAGATGTTTAAGTAACTCCTCCACAAAATACCAATCAACTATGTAGTACGCCTTACTCAGATCAATCTTCATTAAACATCTAGCTGAAATATTCTTTCTAGTGTACCCTTTGAGAAGATCTTGGAATATCATAATATTATGGGCTAGAACTCTATTTTTAATGAAAGCTCCTTGATTACTATGAACAAGAAAAGCAGCACTTCCGAGAGTCTAAAGCAAATCATCTTTGATATGCACTTGTAGAGGGTGTTACAACACGCAATAGGACGATAGTCATTAGCTGAACTCGGATCCGCAGTCTTAGGAATAAGAGAAATCACCATTTCATTCAGATCCTTCGGCAAGTAACCATCCTGAAAGAAATCCAACACAGCAGAAGTAATTTCAGCACCAATATCAGACCATAACCCCTTAAAGAATCTCGAGCCAAAGCCATCCAAACCAGGACTCTTAAAGGAGTGAATGCTAAAAAGAGCCTTCTTCACATCACTCTTGGTAAAAGGTCTCAGAAGTTTGACTTGGAGCTCCAGAGATAATCTGTTTCCCTGAAGAAAACATCTTTTATCAATCTTCAATGAAGCCAAATTTCTCCTCCCCATAAAATTCTTGAAATGTGAGAGAAAATGCTCAACAACTTTTGAGTAGTCCTCTTCTGTTTTGCCTCCTATGGTAAAAGAAGAAATTCTATTATCAACTCTTCTTTTTCGCATAAATGCATGAAAAAACCTCGAATTATCATCACTAAACTTAATCCAATTAAGTTTACTCTGCTATTTGAGAAAACAGGCATAACGGCTCTGCATAACTGAAACAGTGAGATGAGCTTGAGTAACAGAATGTTGCAGAGACAGATCTGAAGTGTTATAAGCCAAAGCCTCCTGAGCTCTACTATAATCCTCCTTGGCCTTCCTATAACTCAACACAATATCACCAACCTCCTCTCTGTTAAACCTCTTCAAAACATGCTTCACCCGATGTAATTTCTGGACTATCCTGCACAGACCTCCACCAGAAGTTACTGGCTCATTCCAACAGCAAAGAACAGCTTCTTTGTAACCTCTATATTGCATCCAGTGGTTACCAAAACGAAAAGCTACAAATCCCACCTTGTTAACTTCCTGATTACGAATCACATAGAAACTATGATTAGAAATGCAGTCCCATTTGAAGCGAGCAATAGTTTTCGGAAAAACTTCCAGCCACAAATCGTTAATGAACACTCTATCTAATTTAGAGAAAATACGGTCTCCTGCCTCCTGTTTGTTCAACCATGAATAGAGAGCTCCCTCACATTTAAGTTCCTCAACTTGGCCTAAAGCCAACCAATCTTGAGCATCAGCTATGTCCTTAGCAAGGACTTGTCTCCCACCAATCATATCTTGGTAACCAAACATAGCATTAAAGTCTCCAAAGATAATCCAAGGAACCTTTAAATGGCCAATACTAGATAATTTATCCCAGAGACGTTTCCTCTCCCCCATAGAATTGCTACCATAAACTACTGTAGCAAAGAAAAAATCCTGCTGGCCACTCACTTTGATCCGACAGTGAACAAGTTGGGGATCTTCAAGTAAAATATCAACCTTCACAAATTTAGATTGCCAAATAACTAAAATCTTACCAGAAACAATAGGACTAGAAAAGTAATCCCAATTATGAAAATTATTCTAAAAAACTTCTTTAATTTTCTCATGTTTCACCTTAGTCTCAAAGAAAGCTCCAAAACCAACCTTATTCTCCTTACAAAGACTAAGAATAGCATTTTGCTTATCTTTTTTATTCATACCCCTCACATTCCATCCTATCATATTGCAAACTTCCATCACTTAGTTGGGATAGAGTTAGTAACCAAATGACCAATCCCTGCATCTTGCAACACAGCATAACCATTGCCTGAAATAGCCTTGCCTTGAGCTAACTCAGACTTGTGAGTATTTGCCACTCCTTGTCTAGCACCTCTTCTTTTGGGGGTAATCCAGCTTCCTGCAACCTCAGAATTCCCTTTTCCAGCTTGCTGAGTAACAATTGAGTTCTCCTGAACAACACTGCTACCTTTTAAAACAGTTTGCTCTAGAGAACTATTGACCCTCTCTTCCTCTCCAATATTAGAAGCATTACACGCTCTGGGAACAGGACTATCTTGTTCAGAAGGTTGTTGAATCTCCTCCTCTGCATTGACTAAATCCTTGTCTGAACTCGCACCAGTCTCAGTAGTAGGTTTCTTCCTCCAACTCAAACCAGAATTCTTGTTACAATTAGCCAAAACATGACCTAAATTCGAGCAGGCAGCACACTTAGAGGGAAGCCATTCATACTCCACCAATTGTTCCGTTATCTGATCCCTTTCATTAATGAAAGAGATAGTGTTCGGAGGATGATCCGTAATCTCCATATCTACCAATATTCTTGCATATTTCACCATCGATCTACTTTGCGTCACTTTATCCACCATAACCGGCCTTCCAATTGTGCTCACCATAGCACTGAGACAATTGGTTCCCCAGTATTGTAAACCCAAACCATTCAGCCTAATCCAAACCGGAACCAACTTGACCATTCTCATAGAGTCCATATCTGGTGTCCAAGGACGAAGAACCACCGGTTTTTTTATCGAAATGAATAACTCCTGTTTCCAAAATAAGATCCCGCGTAGCTTCATCCCTGAAATTGACAAGGGTAAAACCTGAATGCATTCTCACTATCTTATCAACACCCAAACTACCCCAAATTCTCTTAACAAATCCTTCAAAAACTCGGAAAGGAGGGTTAGCTCCCAGAACTATGCACACAATCGCATTCTTCCAAAACGAAGCTTCAGTCTCAACCTCTTCCATATCTAATCGGGCCACAACTTGGTCACCCAATTTCATTGGTTCAGTAAAATTCAGACGAGTAGAGGGTGTGGGTACCTGGTTCGATTTAAATTTACTCCACACTTCCTTAGCTGATCTCTGGAATTCAGAACCCTCCGCATCCTCAGCCCAACTAATTGGGGAAGGAGAGGACCAGTTCGCATTTCCAACCCGCTTCACCTCAACACCACGTTCCAGCTCCAGTTCATCACATGGATCATGAAATTCATCATCAGGTAACAGATCAGATGCCTCAACTTGGATCGAAGGGAGGTCGTCCACCACGTCATCGGGAATCAACACCGGCTTCGATATACCTTTCTTCTTCCGAGCCATGGGAAGAGAGAGAGAGAGATATCACACGCCTAACCACAATTAGAGATTGCACCAACTTTGAGAATTATCAAAGTTGACAAGGTCAATTTTGGATAGTTTTACAGAGTTATGTAATTTTGAGAAGAAAAGAGAAATTATGGAAAATTTATTAATTAATATAAATTGGTATCTAAATTAATAAATAAGTTTAAATCAAGGTTCAAATTATAAATAATTAATTTGATAAAGGATTTCAATAATGATTTAATTAATTAAATCAATAGAAAATAATATAGACCTTGATTTTAAGTCCAATGGGCTTATAATCAAATGAGAAATTTCACGGGCCTAAAGCCCATGATAATTTTGACCTAGGGCTTCAAATTGGCTATTATTTTATTGATTTTTTAATTAAATTAAATGGCCTAATTGAGCCTATAAAAGGAGTGCTTAGAGAGAAGTCAAGACAGACGACAGATAAGTTTAATCACTAGTTTTCTGATAGTTTTAGATTCTTTCTAAACACAAGTTCTTTTCTAAGCCATCTTATTATTCTTTTCTCCTCTTCTCTCTGTATCTATCTCATGTGTTGAGAATTTCCCACACTAGTTTAGGTGATTCTAAGGATACATTGGAAGACTGTGAAGAAATTAGAAGAACGATTCAATTTCTTGATAATACTCTGAGACAAAAAGGATATAAGAGTTACAGAAACTGAAGGAATGACTCTTTTATTCCGCTGCGTATACTGTAAGTATTCTTATCCTTGTTTCTCTTTGAATTCAATTTTAGAAACATGTTCTAGGTTATCTCATATTAATTTGTTTAATATTAGATTTACATGAAAATAAATAAAGATCATGTATAAGTTTTCCTAACAGTCGCATCATCCCCGTTCGAAGCCTGTCGCCTAGAGATGCCTCTGTACGTACCCTTCCATTTATCCAAGCCTTCTTCATTTTTCGATCATGTGAGAGAGAAATCGAGAGAGACATCTAGCGTAGGAGAGAGGTAGGATGATAATTTAGGGTAGAGAGAACAAATTTCATCTTCTTTTGTTTTCTTATTTTAGAGAATAAAAATGTGAATTAAGAGAGAGAGAAAGGTTAAGGCACCATTACTATTTCATTTATCGCCAGAATTTCTTTTTTTCGTGACTCATTTATTAATTGTTTTAACTATTTAGAATGAGTATTTTTATTACTTTTATATTTTTGAATTAATTTATACTTTAGTTTACTTTATAAATTTGGGTTAATTTAAAATAAAGTATAATTATTATTTTTGAATTGTAAAATATAATTATATTTGACAATATATAGATAAATATTAAAATGTATAGAGATATTTGTAAAGGCCTTATTTATTATAATATTATATTAAATCCCTTTTATTTTTTTAAATACTTTTTATTAGTAATTTATTAAATAATAGTTGTATTAGTTGTAAAAGAAAAAAAGTATTATAGATGAATTTTCATATAAAAATCTTCTTTTGTTAAATATATAATAACTAATTTCATTAATTATATTTTTCGATTTTTTTATTTGAATTTCGGTGACATTTTATAATTGTCTGTATTGAGCTTTTATTAACTGTCGGTGTTACAAGTTGGGGTATAATTTATATATGTTAAAATATATAATCAAGTAAATAGCATGATAGGTCAGTTGTACAACCGACCTACCATGTCATTTAGAAAATTAATATTGAAAATAGAGATATAATTTTCTTAAGTTTTTTTTTATTATTCAAATTGTAAATATTACTACATTTTATTAAATTCTTTTCATTTTTATTGAATATAAACATAAAATAGATCTTTTTTAAACTTCTTTTATTGATATATTTATTAAACTTAAAAAAATTACAATGTAATATTTTTTTAAACGATTACAATGTAATATTACATTGTTTTAAAAATACAATATAAGGTAATTAATAAAAAATAATTAGTATAATTTTTTAAAAAAAAACATATCAAGAAAATAACATAGTAGGTCGGTTCTACAACTGACCTACCATGTCTTTTAGAAAATTAATATAGAAATATAGATCTAATTAATTTTTCTTAAGTTTTTTTTTGGAATTGTAAATAATATTATATACATTTTATTAAATTCTTTTCATTTTTATTAAATACAAACATAATATATATATATTTTAAACTTATTTTTATTCATATATTTATTAAACTTAAACAAATTACAATGTATTATTTTTTTCTTAAAATATTGATAAGGTAATAATAAATAATTATTATACTTTAAAAAATATTATAAAGTAAATAGCATGGTAGGTTGGTTCTATGTATACTGACCTACCATGCTTATCTTTGACTCACATGGAAGGTTGGTTCTGTGTACACCGACCTAGCATGTCTTCGAAAAGCATGGTAGGTTGGTTTACGGGAAAACGACCTACCATATATGCACGGTAGGTCGGTTCCTTAAAAACCGACCTATCATGCTTCTCTTTGACTAACATGATAGGTCAGTTCCCTAAGTACCGACTTATGAACATATGTTAAGTTGATTTCTGCATAACCCACCTACCATGACCGATGTCTGATGTCCAGAATGTAGTAGTGATAGTAACAACTGTAATGCACTGGTTAGCTAAGACCGTTACACTGTGTATTTAAATAGTGCTTAACTCGTTAAATGAGTCATTAGGTCATAAATGTGTATCTAAATGTGATTAATGGTCTAGGGATAAAAAATTCGGTCAAAAGGAATTGATATTTCATGAAAACATTAAACTGTACATGGGATCCCATAATAAATGTTTACAAAGTTGTTTACAGTTCCAATATGGTCATTACAATTCAAAAGTTATAATCTGCTGACCTAAGCGGCAAAAATAAGGTTTAACCATAGTTCCTCTGAGAAACCTTGGTCGTGTGGTCAAGTGGCCGCATATGTACACATTGCCACCTAAGCTCTCCAACTCATGGCTAGTCCAACTTTTCTTTTTCTTTACTTGCATCACGTAGCACCTATGAGCCAATGCCCAGCAAGAAAACTTAAACATTCTCATAAGCAGTGAATAACACATTTTCATATCATAATAAACATGCCCAACAGTAATAACCCTACTCATGCATGCATATCACTCATATAAATGACCACATCATCATATGGGACCGAATTCCCTAAGTAAATAATTAACTGATTCATATCGGGGTCTGTTGCCCAAGTATATGATTAATAAATCATAATGGGGCTCAGCACCCTGGGATCTATGACTAATAAGTCACCCTGGGGCCCATTGCCATATCCTCTTTATAACCAGCCTTGGAGCTGGCCCATCATACTTGACGCTATAGTTTTCCACGACCATTGGGTTGAATAAGTGTATAATGCGCCCCTGATTAGGTCTAATCATATCGACCAGCATTCAGCACGCTATTGTCGCCCTTGACTCATAAGTCAGTGCTTTACGACCAGCGCTCATCGCTATTGTCGTCCTTGACTGATAAGTCAATGCTTTTCTCAAGTATATAATGCTAACATGCATTCATCATATAACAAATATCCATATACAAAGAAATCCACATGCTTTAATAATTCATTCACAGGCATAATCATAATCATGCGCATTTACAGGGGCCAATGCCCAATCAAAACTATATTCAGCCAGGCCAAGCCCTAATCATGTATGTCTCACAATAGGTGCAGTTTTCTTACCTCTAGTCCGAGTATAATATAAAATAAGAACGACCCCCAAGTACGGTCCTGATCCTGAGCCCTTAGCGGTAACCTATTCATAACCAAATATAGAATCTCGTCAAAATGAGAAAAATAAAGGCTTCTGGACCAAGTCCTAGCCTCCGCAACCTCGAATTCTACTAAACTAGGTAGTAGAATTGATCCCGAGCCTTTAGGTTTAAATTCCCATCATTAAAAACCTCAAATGGCCAGAGCTTCCCAGAGTGGGCCGCGTCATGCCTCCCAGATAAAAATCTCCATTTCTAAAAAATCAAGACAGAGGTCGCGACATGCCCTTAAGGGTTGTGGCATGCCTACCAGGGAGAACCACCTTTGTGCCTTAGGTTCACATGGGCCGCGATGCCCAAGAATAGGGCAGCGACATGACCCTGCGAACCCAGAAATTCTTGTTCTCCTCTGCCCAAAACTCACCACAAATCAATACCAAACATCACACCTCAATCCCAGTAGAAAAACCTAGGCTTTAACACATTCAAAACACTACCAAGAACCCAATTCACAACCTTGAACTTTCAAGTTAAAGAACAACTAAACTCACAGCAAAATACCAACTAAAACAAAGTTTGTAATCTTTACCTCAGCTGTGAATTCAATTATAATTATCTACAACAATTAAATCCTAAAGCTCAAGCTTTGGATTCCCAAACCTAAGCCGCAATAATTCTTTGGTTTCCTCCAAAAATTCAAACTAGCAAGAAGAAGGAAGAATGATCGAGATAGAGAGAAGAGAGCTGATATAAATCCTACCTTAGGCTAGGAAATGACCACTATACCTGTAAGGCCACATCTCTCACTCAAAGTCCCTTAAGGGCAGCTTGGTCTTTTACCATTTTTCCCGTTAATTATAATTAACGTCTCACAATTATCCTCACTTCCAATATCCTCAAATAATTAGCAAATAATGCCCCATTGCCCGCTCAATCCCGGTAATGTACTAAATACCACATTACCCCTAAGCTCACCCCGAGCCCAGTATTTGACCCCGTTATGACAAAACCGCTAACTTGCCTCCTAGGATCGCCTCGTATCGAGTAACCAAAATATATCCACATAATAATGTGGTCTCACACATATATTACATATATGCACACAAATATGCCTTCAATGGGCCAAAATTACAAAAGTGCTCTCTTAATAAGAAACAGGCCCACATGCATGCAAATACAGTCATATAATATTATAACTCACACAATAACACAATTAACCAATTATTGCCCTCCTGGCCCCCTAATCAAGGTACTAAGCGACATTAGGGAATTTGGGACATTACTACAATCATATATCCTTAAAATAAAAAGGAAATATTGATATACCCTAAAGTCCAATTAAAAACCAAACTCCAAATACAATCAAATCAACCACCGTAAAACATTACACACCTTGTCCACCATTCAAAGACAAAATAGTCCAACCATGAAACATCACAAATTATACAACCACGTTAAAACTTCAAAGTTCAAATAAAAATATAAAAAGATGATACCAAACCAACAATCATCCCATGATTCCTCCATCAAAGGGCTCATAAAGTACTAGGAGTAGCAGTAGTAGCCTCAGTTCTTGTGTGTGTAATACATGATTCCTCTAATATAAAAATAAAATTAAAACATAATAGAAACTAATATTTATTAAATTATTGATGTGTTTTTACCCTTAAGTATTTTAGTATTCATACAAGCATAACACTCTCATACCAATATTATCAACAACCATTTCTTTCATTGTTATATTCTTGAATCGTCTTCTTTACTAAGTAAATTTAGTAATTTGTAAATTTAATTTATTATGGAAGACATATAATGGCCACTTGGCCTTAGCTACTATTATTCAAAATTGACCGTTATAATCTATAAATTTTGAGGGGTTATAATATATTAGTGTTTTGATCGTCTTATTTGTGTTAAGATTTACATTTCCGCCATGACAAAAATACATAAAATAAATAGATATGTAAAGAACTTCCCTTATGTTAATAAACAGATTCAAGGGAAGGAACCCATAATGACACAATAACATCAAAAAAGGCCATGTATCATAACAAGTCACAAAGACAAAAAACACTCGATAATCATAGCACAAAAAGCCTCCATTAGGCACCAAAACCATACAATAACAACACTAAATAAAAATTAAACCTCATTAATGTGACTAATTTTATCAACACCAAAATCGAGGAGGAGCACGAACGTCGACCACTATATCATAAACCATAGCAGAAGGACCTTCAACTCTTCGAATCCTCGCATAACCACACATTCCCCCAATTAGGGCCATCTGAGTTCTGTGCCCACCAGTACTCACCTTGTCACCCACCAATCCTAATGCAAACCATGGCAGGTGATGGACCCAAAACGAGTTTGTTTTAAAAATTTATAACTCGCAAGTGCATGCATCGTATATAATGTATAGTGTTCATGTAAGCACGAGGTCGAACCCAAAGGAGTTGTCTAAAATAAAAAAGAAAACTATTTTAAACCAAAATTAATTTATTCTAACCTAGCTCCAAAGATTGATGAGATTTAATGTCATGAACATAAAATAAAATATTTAAAGTAAAGCTATTTAAGAGAATAAAAATAAACCAATTATGATTTGAAAATAAGTTGTAAAAGAAAGATTATTAAGATGCTAAAATCCACAAAATGTAAGTTTAATAATACTTATAAGTACATTGATTCCCAAGTTTCATTAATAGTAGAAATTAATCACTATCACTTATTCAAATTAGATATTTTATTTAAGCACAAATTATCATGGAATTGTAGGATTTATCTTCACTTTTAAAATTATAATTTCAAAGTATTTAATGTAAATCAATCTAATGAAATAACAAATATATCAATGAATATTATTTATAAGACAAAACATAATATTTTTGTTCTAAGCATTTGATGTGCACAATTTAATGGCACGCCTTAGTCAAAGAATATTATGATTTTGCACTTACGAAGAACAAATTGTAAATATATTCTAACAATAAAAAATACAAGATATGTAAGAAAATATTTGAAGAAGAAAATCCATAAACTTTATTGCACAAAATGGGAAATCAACATACAACATAAATACTAACTAGTTACATATTGTTTCATCATCACCTTAATAATCTTAAAATGATTAGAAAATCATAACTAGAATATAAATTACAAACCAAAAAATTACAAACATATAGGAAAATTTGGAGGAGGAACCCCCAAAATTTTCCTCTAAAAGCTCATAGAAAAATGACCAAAAAGAAGAAAAACATGGCTATAAATGGAGTGGTCTTCCAAGTGTAGAAATTTTGTAGTGTAACCCCCCAAATTAAGCACATCTTAATGGTCTTGAAAGTTCCCTATTTATAGCCAAAATGAGAGTATTAAAATAATCAATAAATCAAGTTAATTCTTTGAAAATATTAATTATAACTTAATTTATATTTAACATTTAAGTTCAATAATACAACATTTTTTTTACCTCAAACTAAACAACAATAATTCAAATAATTAACTACAGCATTTTACAACAAAATAACTATAAAAACACACAAAAATATATAAAATCAAAATAAACAAAATTACTTAAAAACTTAATAAATCAATTAAAAACTCAAGAACTAAGCAACAATTAGCATATAAAATAAGTTAAAACAACTCTATTTTGTAGAGTTATCAGCAGGCATGGATACAAGATTCCTCCAAATACAATCACAACAATAATATTGAATTCTGCCATCTCTGGAAGTGTAAGAATAGATATGTCCTTCATCGTGAGGATTATACATTTCTTGAAAAAAAAATCACATAAATAACAACAACAACATTAATAATAATAATAATAATATGTAATTTTTATAATATTTTTTTACTTACAATTGGTCTTAGGCTCATTAAACTGTTTCCCGTGGAGATACCAATAATAATGGGAAACGACCCCTACTAGGAAAGCCATATTACCACCAAATATGGAATTGCATAAACATGTTGAAAACCTTCCTCTACACCTATTGAATTGTGATAGGAACTAATAACCTCTTGACATAAGTGTTCAAAATATATTTTCAATATCATCCATCGTCTGAACGGATATCGCCCAACAAGTTAGGGCTGATCATTGGATCGGTTAATTGGGTTACAGAGCATGTTTACTCGTCCAATATCATAATCAGGTTAGGAAAAGTCAACTCGTAACCTGTCCAAATAAGAAAAAATCATTTTTAACATGTCCAGTAGTTTGGGCGGGTTGGTCGGGTCAACCCGCCCAAACCAAAGTTTGAAGTTTCTTTTTTCAAATCACATTTTTGTTGTCTTTTCTTTTCCTTTCAATACTAGTAGTGTGAAATTTATCTTTTTAAGCTTAAAACAATATTTTGAATTTATAGTAAAAAAATAAAACAAAATTTAATTTATTTGAAATTTTTTCTTATTTATTAATTTCATCAACATTAAAAATATTAAACAAAGTAACAAACATATATCCTTAAAATAAAAAGGAAATATTAATATATTCTAAAGTCCAATTACAAACCAAAGTCCAAATGCAATCAAATCAACCACCGTAAAACATTACAATCCTTGTCCAAATTTCAAATACAAAGTAGTCCAACCATGAAACATCACAAATCATACAACCACGTTAAAACTTCAAAGTTCAAATACAAATATAAAAAGATAAGACAAAACCAACATTCATCTCATGATTCGTCCATCAAGGGGCTCATAATGTACTAGGAGTAGCAGTAGTAGTCTCAGTTCCTGTGTTTGTAATACATGATTCCTCTAATATAAAAATAAAATTAAAACATATAACAAACTAATATTTATTAAATTACTGGTGTGTTTTTACCCTTAAGTATTTTTGTATTCATACAAGTATACCTCTCTCATATCAATTTTATCAACAACCCTTTCTTTCATTGTTATAATCTTGAATCATCTTCTTTACTCAGTAAATTTAGTAATTTTTAAATTTAATTTATTATGGAAGACATATAATGGTTACTTGGCCTTAACAACTATTATTCTAAATTGGCCCTTATAATCTACAAATTTTGTGGTGTGATAATCAATTAGTGTTTTGATCGTCTTATTTGTGTCAATATTTACATTCCTACCATGGCAAAAACACATAAAATAAATAGATATGTAAAGAACTTCCCTTTTGTTAATAAACAGATTCAAGGGTAGGAACCAGAATGACACAATAACATCCAAAAAATGCCATGTATCATAACAAGTCACAAAGACACAAAAGAGTCGATAATCATAGCACAAAAAGCCTCCATTAGGCGCCAAAACCATACAATAACAACACTAAACAAAAAATAAACCTCATTAATGTGACTAATTTGATCAACACCAAAATCAAGGAGGTGCACGGATGCCGACCACCTGATCATAAACTACTGCAGAGGACCTTCAGCTCTTCGAATCCTCGCGTAACCATGCATTCCCCAATTCGGGCCATATGAGTTCTATGCAAACCAATACTCACCTTGTCGCCCACCAATCCCAATGAAAACCATGGCATGCATGGATACATGATTCCTCCAAATACAATCACCATAATAATAGTAAATTTTGCCATCTTTTGAAGTGTAAGAATAGGTATGTCCATCATCGTGAGGATTATATATTTCTTGAAGAAAAAAAAACACATAAAAAACAACAACAAGAATAATAATAATAATAATATTGTTATTATTATTATGTAATTTTTATAATTCTTTTACTTACATGTGGTCTTAGGCGCATGTAGCGCACCAACAATTTTTTTAGTTATTAAATTTTGTGCTTTATTTTATTTAATTGTTAAGTTTTGTGAGTTATTTTATTTATTTGTTTAAATTAATTGTTAGAATTCTTTGGTAGAATTTTGTGAATTTAATAGTTAATTGTTTATTTATTTATTTTTAATATGTGAATAATTGTATTTTTGTTGAATGCACCAAGGTGCATGGGTAGTGATACACCCTAGCTATTGAGTGTGTGCATGTGCATGGTTCACTTGTGTAGAATTTTCTACACACTTTATTGTTTCCTTATATTAGATTTATTTAATTGAAAAAAAAGAAAGGGAAAGGGAGAGTGTGAACATGTGAGCATAGTGGGAAGGTGAGTGATTTTATTCCTATTTTATTTGGCAACTAAAATGAAGATAATAGCTATAAAGGGAATGGAGGTTGTCATCTTTATTTTTGTACCAATTAAGATAAAATCAGATAAAATTAAAATAAAAGAAAATAGACATAATTAGGAAACTTACCAATTTTTCCCTTAGGCTATTTTGGCTAGGTTAGAATAAAGAGGGAAGGAAAAAGGGAAGATAGCATTATGCTCATTTGGGACCGACAGCTAGAGAGAGAAAGGGAGAGAGAGGCTACCATTTTCTAGAGAGAAGGAGGAGGAAAAACGTGAAGGAGAGAGAGCGTGGGCAAGCTAGTGAGAGAAAGAGAAGAAGAAGGAGAAAAAGAAGAAGAAGAAGAAGGGTTCAATCCTAGGGTATGTCTCTTTATGTTTATGGTTTATAAATTCCCTTTGTAACAACTCAAAATTCACTAATAAGGCCTAAGGGCCTTGATTAGTGTGTTAGGAGGGCATAATTGGTTTATATGTGATTTAAATGATTTTAATGCATGATTCTATGATAAGCATACATATGTGACTATATATTCTAATTGTGGAGAACACATTATTATGCGGATATATTTGCAGCATGAGGCTTGAGACGATCCTAGGGAGCCAGTTAGTAGAAAAGTCACAACAGGACCCAATACTTGACTCAGGGCGAGTCAAGGGGTATTAGATATTTATTTGGGTTATCCGATTATGAAAATAAATAATTGGAGATATATTTGAAGTTAGAGAGTTTAGGAGGGAATATTGGGAAAATTTACCATTTTGCCCTCGGGGACGTTTTTGGTACCCCGAGCCCTGGGATTAACTTAATTAACTAAGGATAGATAAAAATAACCAAGGAAAACAGTAGAAACACCTAAACCAACCCTTCCCTCTTCTTTCACTTCACTCAACTCTCTCTCTCTATCCCTCTCTCTCTCTCTCTCTCTCTCTCTCTCTCTCTCTCTCTCTCTCTCTCTCTCTCTCTCTCTCTCAAGGAAACCATGGAAACCAAAGGAAGATTTGGCTAGAAACTCAAGGATTTGAGCTGGAATTTTGGGGAATATCTTAGTAGCAAATTGAAGGTTCAGACAAGAATTTAGGTAAGCATTGAATTATGATTTTAGCTGTCAAAATTCCGTAGTTTTGGCTGGGTATTAAGTGCTCTTGGGTTCTTGATATTGAAGATTGAATTGAGGTTAAGGACTTAGGAATTAGCTCAGCAACAACATGGTGGACTTGTTCTTCAGTGGAGGTATGTCTCTAATTATGGTTTAGCACTTGAATTCTGGGAATTGTTGGTTGTTCTAGGTAGTTTTTGAGCTTTGGGGTTTCAAGGATTGAAATGTGATTTTGATGAGATTTTAAGCTAGTTTTCCTATGGGTTTTGTTGCTAGGAGTATATTAGAACTATTGTGATAATTAAAGTATGATATTGGGATGGTTTTGGGTTAAATTGAGTGAGGTTTGGCTGTTAGAAATGGTGGTTTTCTGGGTTTGAAGGGGTCAGACCGTAGCTCTATTCTTGGTGTGTCGTGGCCCTCTAGAATAGGAGGGAGCAGAAGAAGAAGGGTGGGCCACGGCATGGGGAGTACTGGGCCGCAGCTCGTGTCTACTGTTTGGGGAGGCTAGGCCTCTAGATGGAGGCGGGCCGCGTCACAGAGAGCATAGGGCCGCAGCTCTTAAGTGCATTTTTGGCTTTGAGGCGGTTTTAGGTGCGGGGACCTAACCTAGGGTGCTCGGGATCGATTCCACTACCGTGTTTAGTGGAATTCGATGTTCCGAAGGCGAGAACTTGGATCGAAAACCTTTATTCAATTATTTTTGATGGAATTCCTTATCTTGGTTGTGACTAGGTGTACGCTAGGGCTCGGGAAAGGGATCGTGCTCAAGGGTCATTTCTCGTAATCAAAGCGTTCAGAGTTAAAGGTAAGAAAACTGCACCCGGTTGAGAGTTATGATGGGACTAAGGGTTCCTTGTACCTATATGCATTATTGTATGATGGTATTACGCCATGTGAATATAAAACAAACGGCCTAAGAGTGTTGGAGTTAATGTTGGCGCACAGGGCGCGGCTCAGCCACTAGTAGCTGAGGACAGCTTATTATTCATTGGGCTCGGTTTAAGCAGATCGGAGTCAATGGGGTTAACAGAGGGTATGGCCTAAGGGCGTCAACTCTGATTATTATATGACTTAATTGTTAATGTTGATTTGATGAGTTTGGGTATGCCGAATGTCTGACTATGTAAATGCTATGTATGATTGAGTATACAGTTATGTTTTATAAGTTATCTGGTTATTGTCATTCATCATGTTGTGATAATATGGTTTTCTTGCTGGGCCCTGGCTCACGGGTGCTACGTGGTGTAGGAAAAGGCAAGGGTAAGCTTAATCAGCTCTGATTTGGAGAACTCTAGAGGCAGAATGTACATAGTCAGCTGCTTGGCCGCCACGGTCGAGGGATGGACAAGAACAGTGGAAACTTTAAATGTATTTTTAGCCCTTAGAGCGGCCAGTGGTTGTATATATCCAGAAATTTTGTAAACTGTCCTTTAAAATCTATTACTTTTGGGATCCCATGTATAAAATGTTATTGAAATAAAATGTAGCTTTTGTGACCAAAACCTTTTAACCCTAGTTCATTAATAGTTGGTGACACATTTTCAACTAAACGACTTGATTAGCAAGTCTTGTGCCTTTATAAACACACAGTGTAACAGTCTTGGCTACCTGGGGCATTACTACTTGGTATTAGAGTGTCCTAGGTTTAAGGGTTCCTGAAGACCAACTGGACATATACATTCACCGCTAAATACAAGCTCGACTCAGGATTTGGTAAATGTGTATACATATGTTATATGCTTAAGTGATTGGAAAGAGCTATGATTGTTGTTATTTGTTGGATTAATAGGGAGCATGATATATTGATGGGGCCTGGCCCTTGACTGATGTATGACAATATTGAGGCGTGCTTATTAGCATTGACATGCATGTAAATGAATATCTAGAATGATTACTTGTATATTGCGGATATATGGATGAAAACATGGATAAATGTTTATATTTTCATTGCTGTATGATAATGTTGAGGCATGCTTATTAGCATCGTTGGTACATGTGGATGAATTGTTATGTCTTGATTGTTTGTGTTTGGTGGATTTCCAATGGTGGATTATGGAAAGATTAGTACCCTGTCATCATAGTCTGATCGTCGAGTCATTGATTGCAGATTAACTTGGATAGCTATGCGTCCAAGGTGATCTACGCGACTAGTCGGCGCCAAGTCTGAGACTAGAGATGATGACCAGGGCCAGAACCCTTCACCAGTCCTTGAGAATTGGCAGTAGATTATGGCAGATATGCAGGCCAGACTTCAGAGCCAAGATGAACAGATCCTTCTTCTGAGGCATCAGGCTCCGTCAGGGAGTGTTAGACCCATTGTGCCACCTACAGTGGTACCAATTGTTCTGCCAGTGGAAGTGGGGAATAGGTGGGAGTCGTTATATGAGCGGTTTCAGAGGCAGCATTCTCCAATCTTTGAGGGAGGACCTGATCCACTGAAGGTAGAATAGTGGATGACTATGATTACTATTATCCTGGATTTCATGAGGGTAGAAGGTCATGACAGAGTGGCTTGTGCCACATATATGCTGAGAGAGGATGCCTACATTTGGTGGGAGGTGGCATCACAGACTAGAGACGTTACTACTTTGAGTTAGGATGGGTTCAAGGACTTGTCCAGTCAGAAGTATTATATTGTTTCCATCAGGGTAGCAAAGGTGAATGAACTTGTGGGATTAGTACAGGGCAACATGACAGTTACTGAGTATGCCTTGAAGTTCGACAGACTTGCGAAGTTTGCACTAGATCTCGTGCCTACAGATGCAGCTAGGCAAGACAGGTTTATCAGAGGGCTTAACGCTATGATAGCCCTAGATGTGAGAATTACAACAGTACCTGGGGGAACGACCTATGCTCAGGCTGTTAAGAAGGCTCTTACCGCTGAGGAAGCAGAGAATAAGATTTGGAGGGAGAGTGCTACGAGGTGAAAGGGGCGCAGAGTGGTGCCTCCATATTTAGGGTCTGGTAGGGGTGGAGGCCCCATTGATTAGAATAGGAAGACCCCTGACGCCTTGATTTCTCCTGGTCCTTATAGGAGGGGTCGGGGTACTCAGGGTGGCCGTCAGCTAGGCGATGATGTATGAAGGAGTTACCTGGAATGCACGAGGTGCAGAAGACGCCATCAAGGCAAGTGTCAGGCCAAGGCTTGCTTTGTGTGCAGGACAGTGGGACACCTCAAGAAGGATTGCCCAACAGTGAAGAAGGGGGAAGCAAGGAAGGTGGACAGCTTGACTCCAGCTCGAGTGTTCACCTTGACACAAGCAGAGGTCGAGGCTAGTCCCTCGGTGGTGACAGGTCAGCTTTCTTGCTCTGGCTCTCCTTTTATTGTATTGATTGACTCTGGTGCTACACATTCATTTGTTTCTAGTAAGGTGATTGATAGATTGTGTAGACCTAGTGAGTACCGTACTGCGGGGTTTGGGACTATATTTCCTACTAGGGAACTGGTAGTTTCTAGAAGGTGGATTAGGGCATTGCCAGTGATGGTTGATAGTAGAGAGCTTTATGTAGATTTGATTGAGCTAGATATGGAGGATTTTGACATGATCTTGGGCATGGATTGGCTAGTCAGATATGGGGCTATTATTGATTGCAGGAAAAAGATGGTGACTTTTGAGCCTGAGGGAGAGGATCCCTTTGGGTTCGTGGGTACGGTATGTGGACCCCATGTACCCATGATATCAGCATTGAGAGCCAGAGATTTATTACAGGTAGGATGTATAGGTTTTCTGGCTAGTGTGGTGGATACTAGTAGAGTTTTGCCAGCAAGGCCGGGAGAGACTAGATTCGTTTATGAATTCTTAGATGTATTTCCTGAGGATCTACTAGGACTGTCGCCGCACAGGGAGGTTCAGTTTGTTATTGAGTTAGCACCGGGGACAGAACCAGTGTTAAGGGCACCATACAGGATGGCACCGACAGAGTTGAAGGAATTGAAGATACAGTTACAGGAACTTCTAGATTTGGGGTTCATCAGGCCTAGCTACTCATCATGGGGTGCTCTGGTTTTGTTTGTAAAGAAGAAGGACGGGACTTTGAGGATGTGTATAGACTACAAAGAATTGAACAAGTTGACCACTGATCACAAGAGTTTGAAGTATTTCTTCACCCAGAAGGATCTGAACATGAGACAGAGGCATTGGTTAGAGTTGGTAAAGGACTATGATTGTGACATTCTTTACCACCCATGGAAATCCAATGTAGTGGCAGATGCATTGAGCCAGAGGGGCTCGAGGTAGTTATTTAGTTCTGTTCAGATTTCCAGAGAGTTGGCTGATGAGATGACCAGGGCAAGGATAAAGCTGGCGGTGGGCCAATTGGCCAATGTTACCTTGCAATCAACCCTATTAGAGAGGATTAAGGAGGGTCAATTGGTAGATACACAATTACAAGAGATTAGGGAGAATGTATTAGCTGGGGTAGCTAAGGACTATTCTATTTCTGAGGCTGGTATGCTACGGTATCAGGGGCGGATTTGTGTTCCAGCTGATGTAGAGATCAAACGAGAGATACTAGATGAGTCCCATACTATGTTGTACTCGCTTCATCTGGGTACCATGAAGATGTATCAAGATCTACAGACATTATATTGGTGGCCTGGGATGAAGAAGGATGTAGTGGAGTACGTGGCTAGGTGTTTGACCTGCCAGCAGGTAAAAGCTAAGCATCAGCGACTAGTGGGGTTGCTTCAGCCTTTGGGTATTCCTGAGTGGAAATGGGAGGATGTTACAATGTACTTTGTGGGAGGTTTACCTAGGACTGTGGGGCTTTATGACTCAGTGTGGGTGATAGTGGACAGATACACCAAGTCATCTCATTTTCTTCCAGTGAAGTCAACTTATACCGTGGATCAGTATGCAGAATTGTATATGAGGGAGATTGTACGTCTCCATGGGGTTCCTAAGTCTATTGTGTTAGAACGGGATCCTATCTTCACCTCCAAGTTTTGGGGTAGTTTGTAGAAAGCCATGGGGACTCAGTTGAAGTTTAGCACAGCCTTTCATCCTCAGACTGATGGACAGTTTGAGAGGATGATTCAAATGTTGAAGGATATGCTTAGGGCATGTGTGATTGACTTTGAGGGATCTTGGAGTAAGTATCTCCCATTGATTGAATTTTCATATAACAACAGTTATCAGTCAACGATTGGAATGGCTCCATATGAGATATTATATGGGAGGAGATGTAGATCACCCATTCATTGGGATGAAATAGGTGGGAGGAAGTATTTGGGGCCGGACATGGTCCAGAAGACTAATGAAGCTATTGAGAAGATCCAAGCTAGAATGCTTGCTTCACAGAGTAAGCAGAAAAGCTACGCTGATCCTAAGCGTAGGGACGTGGAGTTCCAGGTTGGGGACCATGTGTTTATGGGAGTTTCACCACTGCGTGGGGTGAGGAGGTTTGGGAAGAAGGGCAAGCTGAGCCCTCGATTTATTGGACCTTTTGAGATCCTAGAGAGGATCGAACAGGTGGCTTACACGTTGGCTTTTCCACCATCGATGTTGGGAGTTCATGACGTATTCCATGTTTCTATGCTTCAGAAATATGTCTCAGATATGACACATGTGTAGAAGTATGAGGACTTGGAGTTGTAGACCGATTTTTCTTATGAGGAGCGTCCGATTCGGATATTAGACCAAAAGGATAAGGTTCTGCGAAATAAGACAATTCCTCTAGTTAAAGTGTTATGGAGGAATAGCAGGGTTGAGGAAGCGACCTGGGAGCTTGAGTCAGCAATGCGGGATCAGTATCCCGAGTTATTCAGGTAAATTTCGAGGACGAAATTCTCAGTAGGAGGGGATAGCTGTAACGACCTAAAATTCACTATTAAGACTTAAGGGCCTTAATTAGTGTGTTGGGAGGGCATAATTGGTTTATATGTGATTTAAATTATTTTAATGCATGGTTATGTGATAAGCATGCTTATGTGACTATATGTTTTAATTGTGGAGACCACATTATTATGTGGATATATTTGCAGCATGTGGCTTGAGGCAATCCTAGGGAGCCAATTAGCGGGAAAGTCACAACGGGACCCAATACTTGACTCGGGGCGAGTCAAGGGGTATTTTAGGTATTAGATATTTATTTGGGTTATCAAGTTATGAAAATAAATAATTGGTGATATATTTGAAGTTAGAGAGTTTAGGAGGGAATATTGGGGAAATTTACCATTTTTCCCTCGGGGACGTTTTTGGTACCCCGAGCCCTGGGATTAACTAAATTAACTAAGGATAGATAAAACAAAACCAAGGAAAACAATAGAAACACCTAAATCGACCCTTCCCTCTTCTTTCAGCTCACTCAACTCTCTCTCTCTCTCAAGGAAACCATGGAAACCAAAAGAAGATTCGGCTAGAAACTCAAGGATTTGAGCTGGAATTTTGGGGAATATCTCAGTAGGCAAATTGAAGGTTCAGACAAGAATTTAGGTAAGCATTGAATTATGACTTTAGCTGTCTAAATTATGTAGTTTTGGCTGGGTATTAAGTGTTCTTGGGTTCTTGATATTGAAGATTGAATTGAGGCTAAGGACTTGGGAATTAGCTCAGCAACAACTTGGTGGACTTGTTCTTCAGTGGAGGTAAGTCTCTAATTATGGTTTAGCACTTGAATTCTGGGAATTGTTGGCTATTCTAGGTAGTTTTTGAGCTTTGGGGTTTCAAGGATTGAAATGTGATTTTGATGATCTTTTAAGCTAGTTTTCCTATGGGTTTTGTTGCTGGGAGGATATTAGAACTATTGTAATAATTAAAGTATGATATTGGGATGGTTTTGGGTTAAATTGAGTGAGGTTTGGCTGTTAGAAATGGTGATTTTTCTGGGTTCGAAGGGGTCGGGCCGCGGCTCTGTTCTTGGTGTGTCTCGGGCCTCTAGAACAGGTGGGAGTTGAAGAAGAAGGGCGAGCCGCAGCATGGGGAGTGCTGGACTGCGGCCCGTGTCTGTTGTTTGGGGAGGCTGGGCCTCTGGATGGAGGCGGGCCGCGGCACAGAGGGCATAGGGTCGCGGCTCTTAAGGGAATTTTTGGCTTTGAGGCGGCTTTAGGTGCGGGGACCTAACCTAGGGTTCTCGGGATCAATTCCACTACCTTGTTTGGTGGAATTCGATGTTCCGAAGGCGAGAACTTGGATCGAAAACCTTTATTCAATTATTGTTGATGGAATTCCTTATCTTGGTTGTGACTAGGTGTACGCTAGGGCTCGGGAAAGGGATCGTGCTCAAGGGTCATTTCTCGTAATCAAAGCGTTCGGAGTTAAAGGTAAGAAAACTGCACCCGGTTGAGAGTTATGATGGGACTAAGGGTTCCTTGTACCTATATGCATTATTGTATGATGGTATTACGCCATGTGAATATAAAACAAACGGCCTAAGAGTGTCGGAGTTAATGTTGGCGCACAGGGCGCGGCTCAGCCACTAGTAGCTGAGGACAGCTTATTATTCATTGAGCTCGGTTTAAGCATATCGGAGTCAATGGGGTTAACAGAGGGTATGGCCTAAGGGCGTCGACTCTGATTATTATATGACTTAATTGTTAATGTTGATTTGATGAGTTTGGGTATGCCGAATGTCTGACTATGTGAATGTTATGTATGATTGAGTATACGGTTATGTTTTATAAGTTATCTGGTTATTTCCATTCATCGTGCTGTGATAATATGGTTTTCTTGCTGGGCCCTGGCTCACGGGTGCTACGTGGTGCAGGTAAAGGCAAAGGTAAGCTTAATCAGCCTTGATTTGGAGAGCTCTAGAGGCGGAATGTACATAGTCAGCTGCTCGGCCGCCATGGTCGAGGGATGGACAAGAACAGGGGAAACTTTAAATGTTTGTTTAGCCCTTAGAGCGGCTAGTGGTTGTATATATCCAGAAATTTTGTAAACTGTCCTTTAAACTCTATTACTTTTGGGATCCCATGTATAAAACATTTATTTAAATGAAATGTATCTTTTGTGACCGAAACCTTTTAACCCTAGTTCATTAATAGTTAGTGACACGTTTTCAACTAAACGACTTGATTAGCAAGTCTTGTACATTTATAAACACATGGTGTAACGGTCTTGGCTACCGAGGGTGTTACACCCTTATTTTCATTCTAGTATTTGTTACTATAGTTTGTTTGTGTTGTTGGTTTTCTTCTTCTCTTCTTGTGGATTTTTGGAAAATCCTAGGCTTGAACAAGGGGTGATATAGTTTGAGTATTGGTCACTTTGGGTGTTCTTGTGTTTACAATCAAGAGAGGTAATGAACCCTTAGCCCTTTTTTTTTTTTTTTTTTGTATTCTTGGTCTATATGAGATGATGGTATAATGATTTGTTTCTTGTTGATTTTGGGTTAGAAGATTTGTTATAAGAATCATGTTAATAGTTGATGTTGTGACACCTATGTTTTCTCCCTATAATATGATGCTATGGTTTGTTTGATTTTAAAGTTTTGTGTAAAAGCATGCAAGGTTTTTAGTTTGTGATCTACTAAATATGATGATGGGTGTTTTCATTTTTTATGAAGGGATGTGATTATTTTGAGCTATGAGGGTTTCGCCCTAGGGGTGGTGTTCAAAGCATGATTGTTTTTTTTTTATGTTTTATGTCAATTAAAGATCTTAGAAACATGATAGGTTGTTTGTAAGATTTTAAATGGGTATATGTTAGTTTTGTTCTCCCTTGGAATACTTGCATGATAGAAATATGTTAAGAGTTATATTCAAGACAGGGTTAAAGATGATTATTTTTTTATGATTTGGGAGTATGTTTTAAGGTGGTTTGATGAATTATTGTATGCTAATGGTAACATTAAAATAATTAAAAGAGGTGTAGAAACATGCTAGTGATTTTTAAAACCTCTTTAAAGCAATAACTAAAAAATAATGTTTTAAAGAGGTTTAATCAACTTAGTGATTTTTAAAAGAAATAAATAATGGTAAGAAAGTATGTTGCTAAATCCTTATTTTGAAAACAATAGAAATAAGGACGTATGAATTATCATTTTTAGCGTCACTTTTTAACATCGTTCCCACGTATGCATGTCGCATGAAAATGCACTTTTACGTTAAAAAATGTGACTAATATTCAACCATATAATTTTTATTTAAAAACTATGCATGTAGCATAGGTATAATTTGCACTATTCTTTTGGTGATTTTATGTGTAATTATGCCTATTTGGAAATTATGAGTAGTTTTTACCATGTGTGCATGGCCCATGCACACATGGGGTATATGAGTTGGGCACAAGAAAGTATTATGTGATGATCAAAAAATGCTATTTTATTATGGTTATAGACTCGTTGTGAAGTTTATCAGTTTTTGCTTTGCTTGGACCTGAGGTAAGGAAATTAGATACAATTTTGTTTATTTATATTGTGAACGATAAGATTGTTTGTATGATAGAATGCTATGTACGATGATACATTTTGCGATATGAAGTATGAAATGATATTTTGTGATGATGTTGATAAATCATGAAATTTCCTTTGTGTTGATGTGGCTGGATTGTATGTGATTTGAATGTTGTATGATATGTAATGGTTGTTAGCGTGATGAACGCGATACAACAAAGGGGTTGCTAAGGATATGAAGACGTAACCCGAGTTACTAAGGATGTAAAGATGTAACTCATAGGGCGGGTGCGCCGAGGTTATTCAAGGACCAGAGATCCTATTTACCTCAAGATGTGACATGGAAAAATTAGCGTGCCATGTTCACAAAGACATGATGATGATGTTTATAATGATAATGTTTATGATGATAATGTCTTTGATGATGATGTCTATGATGATTATGTTTATGATGATAGTATTTATGATAATGATATTTATGATGATGGCGTATGATGTAAAGTTATGTATGATGCATAACGTTGTATGAATGTTAATATGTTTCTTGTGTGTTACTTGTGTGTTATTTGTACTTCCTTACTGGACTTTTAGCTCACCCCCCTTAGTTTCCCTTCCAGGTAGCAAATAGGATTTCTCTGTGGTACGCATGGTGATGTGAGGAGTTCCAACGTCAGGGTGTGTATGGTGTGGGGGCATCCTATGGACGAGAAAATGATCAGTTTAACGCCAGTTTCTAAAGAATAATGCTATGTTTATTTTTTAAACTTTTCAAAACTTATCAGTGGGACATGAACTTTAATTATTTTTTTTAAAACGTTACATGAAAACTATTATTTTCTTTTTAAACTATTGGGCCCAACTTGCATGTTTTAGCAAAGTCCCACTGGGATTTTTCATATAATAAATGACTTTCTTTTTATAAGTTTATGAGCATGTAAAAGTCTTACAAGTACTAGATTAGGGCGTTTTACAACGCATGAAATTGTTTCCCGTGGGGATACCAATAATAATGGCTCACAAAGTACTACGAGTAGTAGTCTCAATTCCTGTAGGTGGAGTTCCACCTTGTCACCACGTCTAAACATAATAAAGCTTTCGGTTTAACATTTACATCTTTAAATGCTTCTTTGAACCTCTTCAACCTAGCTGGTGAAGATCTCACATACCTAACTGCATTCCTTATGCTAGAAATGGCATAACTCTTTTCTTTTAAACCATCACAAATAGCCATGTTCAGAATATGCGCACAACATTGCAAATGAAACATCTCTCCACCCAAAACTAATGCATTTTACTTTTCAGAAAAATATTCCTTTAATTTTCTCAAAGCTACATCATTTGAAAAGGCATTGTCAATAGTGATGGAGAAAAGTTGAGTAATCCTCCAATGATTGAGGCAACTGATCAATTATTTTGCGACCATGTCACCCTTATGGCTAGGAACCTGAATGAAACTTGTTGTGCCCTAAAAATTAGCATGGATTTAACCACTCAGCTAAGGGTACATCTGGAAGATAAACATGTAGAAATATCAGGTGAGTAGAACATCTAGCTAATGATGATGCGAGCAGCTCGAGTTAGAACTTGATAGTACAACATGTAGACAATTGTCAGATCGCCTCACAGGATGATGTTCTAGTTCAAGACATGTAGTGGCCAAATCCCCTTTAGGGTGCTCTGAACTTAATTCGAACTAAGGTTCGGATACTCTTCAATCACCAACTCGATGAAGATGTTCAGCTCGTGGAAACTTGGTCGTGACGCATAGTGAAGGATCCCAAAAGACTTTGAGGCTCTTTATATGCTCATTAATGTCCATGTTGTATTATACATTTATTACCTGAGATAACGAGAGTAATTTACATAGGCAATAATATCCCTATGTAAATGGGAATTATCTTGATTGATTGTTTACCATATTTATACACACGGTTACCAAACCTATCGAGGAAATTCCATTATAAATACCATGGATAATGGACAGGAAAAGAGACTGCTCTTTGTAATACAGAAACTCTGCAGAAATTATGAGTGAGCAATAATATTGTCTCGTGGACTAGGTGGATTTTAACTATTGAACCGCATAAAATTGTGTGTGAGAAGTTGTTCACAAAGTTCATTACTGTTTACAAATAAACACTAATATCTATCTTGTTTGATTTCTCACTCTACTGTTGGCGAAAAACTGTGTCAACTGTTTGGTGCTTTTGTTGAGAGCTCATTAGTGCTTAATCCTTTACAAGTTTCATTCAACGTTCATCATGGTGGTTACTCGATCGATGCACAACAATGAAATGGAACAACCTGGTGGGCAAGAGGCACATCATACAACCGTTCCCACTGAAATGGGCCCAGACGTTCAGCAAGGTCTTGGGAAAAAAACAGGTGGGGCAAGACAATGTTGGGAGTTCAGCATCATTCCCACCAAATCCTAATCCAGGATATCTAATAGCAATCGAGATGGGAAATGCCCAACTAACGAGCCATCTCACCCGGGCTAACAGACAGATCGAGAAGGTCCTAGCTTGGTTACCCCCTCTTGCAATCGATGCTAATGTTGGAAAGAAGCAAAGTGGGTCCCATAGGAATAACCGACCCAATCCCAGTCATTCTGTCAGGACTGCCACTTCAAGATCTGTAACTTCAGAGCGAAATCAGTGGAGTTCTCAACTTGCTAATCATCACAGGAACCATCACCCACATATCAGTCGATCGGTCAGAAGTGTGACCCCCAGCTCCGTGCCTTCTGCACAGACTCTAAGGAATGTTCACAACAACCTAGCAGGGTGAGCTGGTACAAATTTACGAAGATAAAATGCCTCAAGGAATCCCCCTACGTGACGATAAGAACCACAGGCACAGAGTACTCGGAAGATCGGGGTAGAACCGAGACAGGCTAAGTAGTCCGACCTGATGAGATGAGGATAGCCTCACTGATAAGACATCTGCCATCACTGGTGAGACATCCTACACCACCGCGCCCATAGAGAGACACTCCAGTTCATGGAAATAGTAGGAGAAATCCTCCCCCATCAGTGGACACTTACGTCCCATGAGCACAGGTTGATAATCCAGGTCCTCGATCTCAATCGCGAGTCGTAAGTTTCACAAATGGAAGTTACTGGACGGGGAGCCAGCATGGAGGCAAGTCTGAAAGAAACCTGAGGACTCACCTTAGTTCGGGGCAAATTCCTTGTTCTAATCCACATCCCGACTTGTGTGATCATCTGAATTCACAAAGGAGCTATCCAGCTCGGAATGATGATATGAGTTATACTCAACATGGGGGAGGATCGTCTATCGTACGCGACAAGGGGAATGTCCCACCTAACCAAGCTCGAACTTGGAGGGAAAACAACCCATCAAACGTGTACAATAGGATGGGGACTGGCGAACAACTTCCAACTAACCTAGAGACCAAAGATCCAAGCCTCGAGCAACTGTCCTTGATGGAGGATCAAAAGAAGAAGCTCTTATATGGAAAAGGAATTGATCCGATGAGGAGCTCGAACCTTTCACCCCAAACATTATAGTAGCTCTGTATCCTATTGGTTTCAGGATGCCGATCATGCCAGCATTTGATGGAAACACAGATCCATTCGACCACCTTGAGATGTTCAATACATTGGTGATGGCCCACAATGTCGGGTTTGACCTAAGATGTATTTTTATCTCCACGACTCTAACCGAACCTGCCAGACAGTGGTTCAAAAAATACAAAAAGCATTCGATAAGCTCGTGGAAGAAGCTGTCTTCCGAGTTCAAGAGAGCATTCCGAGCTTCAAAGGAAACTTGCGTAGAGGTTGAATCATTGGCAAACATAAAACAACAACCTGGTGAGTCCTTGAAAGCACATCAGAGTAGGTTCGCCAACGTTGCAGCGTGAGCTAGAGACGTTGATGATAGCTCCAAGCTCATGGCAATGAGAACGGGAATCCTGGTAGGAGGCAATTTATGGCAGGAGCTCCAACGAAAAGGAGTTAAAAGTGTAGATGAGTTCTTGGCCCGGGCTCAGGAATGGATGAACTTGGAAGAGGAGTGATCTGTTGTCGCAGGAACCAGCCAGGCCCCTATTCAGCCCACTGGAATTGTGGCAGATGTTGCAGCTACAGCTCAACATGTTGCCCAGAATAACCAAGCGGGAAACAATAAGAGGAAAGGGAATGGTAAGGGCGACCAAAGTGGCACAAAGAAGAACAAGCCAGGGGAAAAATTCAAGCCCATTTATGCCACCTACATTGACCTGAAGGATACGTGGGAACATATTTTCCTAGTGAACTCTAATCGCCTTCTGTGGAAGAAGCCAGAGCCATTAAGGCACTAGAGGGTGAAGAGAGATCCCTCAAGGTTTTTCCGATACCACAATGACATTGGACATAACACTGATGATTGCCAACAATTGAAAGATGAGATCGAAACTCTCATTCGGACTGGACTATAAGCCCAGTACGCCCGAAATTGAATTGCTCCCAGTCAATCCGCCGGGCAGAATTCTCGTCCAACTCCAGAGACTTCGATAAGTTACCCTAGGGCTCAAATGGATTAGGAGAACCGAGTTGATCCTCCTCCAATAGTAAGATGAGATATAACTACTATTGCCGGAGGACCTCATTTGGCGGGCGCGAGTAATGGAGCCCAAAAGAGGTATATACAAGAGATGAAAACTCACAACGGTATGGAATTTATCCCAAAGCAATAGTTATCAAAACAACATCCATTGGAAAAATAACCAATAACTTTCACGGAAGAGGATGCCAGCCACGTTCAGTTTCCACATAATGACCCGCTGGTGGTAACCGTTTAACTCGCTAATCGAAGGGTGCGAAGTAGATTGGTGGATAATGGGAGCTCAATAAATGTGCTTTTCAGGATCACCCTGGAAAAGATGGGATTATCTGTAATCGATCTTAAGGTGACCTCAGTGACACTGTACGGATTATCAAGTGAAGGAATAGCGACCATAGGGACAATTGGACTAGTGGTCATGCTAGGGGATGATACGCGAACTATTACTAAAATACTTGAGTTCAATGTAATAGATTGTTCGACTGCATATAACGCGATTTTGGGATGACCTACACTGATGGTTTTTTAAGCCATTACCTCGATCTGACACCTGGCAATGAAGTTCCCCTCAACTTCAGCTATATGCACATTTAGAGGAGACCAGCTCACTACCCGAGAATGATACAACACTGCCATGAAGGGAAAATCACAACCGGGCAGCAAGCAATGGTCATAGCCGAAGAAGGAGAGGAGTCCCAGGTAATGGAAGTTACCCATGGGACGGAAGAACCTCAAAAAGGAGATAACGAGATTGCCCAACAAGATGGCATTGATTCGCGAATAGGCGAAGATAGATCTGAGCTCAAAGTTGTGGAGGAGCTCGAGGAAGTTAGTATCATCCCGGAAACACCTTCAAGAGTTGTAAAAGTTGGAAAAAACCCTGGAGCTGAAAGGTAGAAGGAGTTGGTCGAATTCTTATGGAAGAACCTGGACGTCTTTGCCTGGTCGCATGAAGAAATGGTGGGAATCAGTCTGAGTATAATAATGCATACTTTGAACTTAGACAAGAATGTGCCTGAAATGTCCCAAAAATGAAGGCTTTTGGGTAGAGTGCGGCCAGAAGCATTAGAAGAAGAAGTAGCTTGCCTACTTAAATGCAGATTTATCAGGGAAGCAAAATACCCAATCCGGGTTGCTACCTTGTTCTGGTCTCGAAGCCAAACGAGAAGTGGAGAACTTGCATGGACTTCTCCGATCTCAACAAGGCTTGTCCTAAGGATTGTTTCCCATTGCCTAGAATTGATAAGTTGGTAGACGCCACAGTCGGTCACGAGCTCATGTATTTCTTGGACGCATATTCTGGATATAAACAGATCACGATGAACCCTGCAGAACAAGAGCATACCAGCTTCATGACTGAGCATAACGTATACTGCTACAAAGTTATGCCATTCGGGTTAAAGAATGTCGGTGCAACATACCAGAGATTAGTCAAAAAAATGTTCGTTAACCAGATCAGAAAAAATAGGGAGGTGTATGTCGATGATATGCTCGTTAAATCAAAGACTGCTAGTAACCATGTGTCCGACTTGGAAGTACAATGTTTAACTGGAAAGGTGGCAGCCCTAAATCGCTTCATTTCAAAATCCATTAACAAGTGTCTCCCATTTTACAACTTGCTCAGAGGAAACAAGAATTTCGAGTGGACCGAAGAATACAAACATGCATTTCACGACCTGAAAGCTCACTTGGCTAAACCCCCCATATTATCGAAACTGGTATCTAGAGAATGTTTTTTCTGTATCTGGCTGTGATGGAAAATGCAGTCAGCGCTGTGTTAGTTCGAGAGAAAAATTGGGCGCAGATTCCAATGTATTATATAACTAAAAGACTTCTCAAAGTTGAGTCCTGATATCCATTAATAGAAAAGCTTGCGTTCTGTCTTATTTTGGCTTCAAGGAAGCTCAGACCATACTTTCAGTCCCACACCATCCATGTCTTAACCAACCAACCATTAAGGTAGGTTTTGCGAAAGCTTGAAATGTCGGGACGTTTACTAAAGTGGGCCATCGAATTCAGCCAGTTTGATATATTATATATGCCACACACAACAATCAAGAGTCAAGCCCTTGCTGACTTCGTGGTCGAGTGCACAAGTTTTCAGGACGAGCCGATGAGAGAACCGGTGTAGAGTTGTGTAAAATCTTCATTGATGGATCCTCTAACAAAAATGGATCAAGAGCTGGGATAATTTTAATATCACCTAAACAACATTGATTCCATGCAGCTCTCAGGTTCAGATTCAAAGCATCCAACAACGAGGTCGAGTATAAGGCGTTATTGGCAGGACTAAGGGTGGCAAAAGAGCTAAAGGCAAAGGTGATCCAATGTTATAGTGATTCCCAGCTCGTGGCAAATCAGATATTGAGGGAGTATCAAGCTCGCGGTATCAAGATGGCAGCTTACTTAGCTAAGGTTAAGGGCGAGTTTTCTGAATTTGAGTTCAGCTCCGTGGAACAAGTACCCCACAAACAGAATTCCAATGTTGATGCTTTGGCTCAACTAGCTACCACCAAAGAGGCGGATACACTTAATGTAGTTCCGGTGGAGTTCTTGGAAAAACTGAGCATAGTAGCAGAATTGGTTGAAGTCGAAATGATTGACATAAAATCAACCTAGATGACCCCCATAGTGGAGTACCTCGCAACCGGTAAGTTACCTGATGATCAAAAGGGTGCAAGAAAGTTGTTATATCAAGCCCCACAGTATGTTATGGTTGAAGGGAAAATGTATCGACGAGGGCATTCACTACCCCTTCTACGGTGTGTTCTGCCTGAGGAAGCGCAGACTATCTTGCAAGAAATACATGAAGGCTTCTATGGAGACCATGTTGGGGGGCAAAACCTGGCTCTAAAGGTATTAAGACAGGGCTATTTTTGGCCCACGATGACAAAGGACTCGATCTCGTAAGTGCATAAATGTGACAAATGACAACGTTTCGCCATAATTGCCCAAGAAGCTCTCGTTGAGTTAACCATGATTTCATCCCCTTGGTCGTTTGCAATACGGGAAATCGACTTGATTGGTTCTTTGCCAATAGGAAAATGAGGAGTTCGTTATGCTGTTGTCACCATCGATTACTTCACGAAGTGGGTGGAGGCCGAGCCTCTGGAAACCTTCACCTCGAAGAGAGTCCTGGATTTTCTCGTAAAAAATATCATATGTCGATTTGGGCTCCCAAAGAAGATCGTGCCTGGCAACAAAACTCAAATCGATAGTGATCTCTTCACAAAATTTTGTGAAAACTATGGCATAACCAAGAGTTTTTCGTCGGTAGCATACCCACAGGATAATGGGCAGGTCGAGGATGTAAACAAGACCCTAAAGGGGAGCCTAAAGAAGCGGTTAGTGGAAGCCAAGGGACTATGGCCCGAGCAACTCCCACAAGTACTCAAGGCCTAGAGAACCTCACATCGAACCTCCACGGGACATACCCATTTTTCTCTGACCTTTGGAAGTGAGGATATGCTCCCAATTGAGGCGTTGGTGATGACCCATACACAGAAAGCCTTTGATCAAGATCAGAACCACAAGCTACTCAGTGCATCCCTTGATCTGATCGAGGAAAAATGAGAAGCGTCACTATAATAGCTCACCCATTATTAGCAAAAAATCACTCATTACTTCAACTCGAATGTAAAAGGACGCAGACTCAAACTAGGTGATTTGGTTCTCTAGAGGGTGTTTTTTGGAAAATAAAGATCCCAAGGATGGTGTGTTAGGACCGAACTGGGAAGAACCATACCAGATCGTGGAGATCCTACGCGAATGGACCTTTAAGCTAGCCCTGTTAAATGGAGAAATAGTTTCGCGGACCTGTAATGCCCTGCTCCTAAAAAAAGACTATCAATAATTTAGTTGTTTATAATGTTTCTCGTATTATTTATTGTTCATGTAAGGCTTGTCTATAAAAGCCACTTCATTTTTAATAACAATTGGATTATTACGTGATCAATTTGGTCATTTTCTTATCACATGCTCACTTTGTAAAAGAAACCTAGAACATTTACAAGTTCTGGTTCCTTGGGGGGCACATAATCGAAGAGAGCTTTTAAAAGAGTTCAGCATATTTTGATAAAGTTTAAAACTTACAGTTTGGAAAAATTGATTATTCAACTTCTTTTTAAAGTTTGGATTTTCAAAATAATTCCGAATACGAATAAGTTGAGAAATTTCTAAAACAAAACCCTTGGATATAACCAAGTCCGGGGCCTGATTCTTAACAGGTACGATGCTATTACGCAGACCAAAACTCCTGTATACGACCATGTCCGAGGCCTGATTCCTTACAGGTATAACTAAATTAGGCGTGAAAAATCTTAGATACAACTAAGATATCGACTAACGTTAGTTAGTCGAGCCATCAAAAACTTATCTCGATCTAAAGACAACCCCTAAAGATTTCAACTGTACAAGAATTCAAGATTCACAAACATGAGAAAACAATAGATTAAGGGGAGCACGAATAGATCACAACTTAAAAATCAGATGTTCAAAATCATATAGTTATCTCGAGGAGGAAAAAACTCAATCTGAGCCTGAAGGTGATTGTTTCAATCCCTAAGGACATAATTAAAAATAAAGGAAAGGCCTCATTGAGATCGGTCGACTTTCTCAGAAGATGTCACCTCCTCCTCGTCCCCGTCAGTAACATCAGAAGCCTCGACAGTCTCAGAGGGTTCCTGGGAGAATCGAATTTGGAATTTTGCAAGATAAGGTTCCCAAAACCCTAGCTGCATGAAGGTGAAATTCCCATCCTAGTTGAAAGCCCAGCACTAGCAGAGCATCTCCTCCATATAGTTCGACGACTCTGCAATTTCCAACCTCACCCTCTCGGCCTCCTCCATGGATTTTGCGTCAACCTCGCCAAGCTTCTTTTTTAGCCTATCATTCTTGGCCTACAGCTGGTCCAATTGTCGCCTCACTTCCACGACCTAGTCTTTAGCTATCTACTCGCTCTCATGGGAAGTAGCCAGAGAAGCCCTTGCAGATCGCTCGCTCTCTTGGGAGGTAGCCAGGACAGCCTTGGAAAATCAATCACCCTCTTGGGGGGCAGTCAAAATGGCTTGGAGCTCATCACTCCTAGCTTGGACTCGAGCAATACTGCAGAGTTGAGCCAGGACAGACTGCAAAGGGAAAAGGCAGTTTGAGGCTAGTAAAAAAAATAAGAAAAGAAAAAGAAATGCTAGAGGAATGAAAGGGGCTCACAGTGAGGTTCATTCCCATAGAAGACTCATGAACATCTTCAGAAGTACGCTCCTCCATGGCCCTCAGATCCTTGACATTGGCTCTATACGCATGGCCCACCATATGGCTTGCCATCTTATATACAATCCCCCAAAATGCTTCGAGGATCCTTGCTTGCTCGAGTGGCTTTACCGGGATCTGAATAGTTGGGACTTAAGCGGAGGGAGCTTCACCTTGGGTCACTTAAGGAACCAGGGAAGGTGCATGTCGAAGAAGAGGATGAGGACTATTGTTATCGGAGCTAGCGGATGAATCTGCTGTTACTACTCCCGAGTGGAGATGGTACATTTGTCTTTGAATGGAGACTTAGTTGAAGGTCCAGTCTTGAAGGCATATTTTTTTGGCACTCGGACCTTTTTACCACAGTCCTAACTCCGGACCCGCTAGCCCTGAAGGCACCCCTTAAACCCAAGGCATCTGGAAAATCCATCTCTTCACCTAAAAAGGAACGAGTAGAAGGTTCGGATACAAGGGATAGTTAATCAAAATAATGCAAAGAAAATAACTGAGCAAGAACCCTACCCTCTGCGCTAGGGGAGGAATCTACTACGATCAGCTCAGGGTTATGAACCAGATTGGGTATAACCTCTAACTCCTGGACTACCAGAGGTGGGGGAGAGTCTAGGATTATTACATCTTAGGTTCTAAGGGGTTCAGGCTCTTCTTCCAAGCTAGATTCATCTACGGATTGCCTAAAACCAGGGGAGAATACACCCTGACGTAAGGAAGGCCGTGTTCTACGATTTGTACCATATTCCTAAAAAATGGTGGACCTAAAGTGGAGGGTGTTGTCTACCACAATGGTGCATCTAGGGTAGCTATTGTCATAGTGTACCACCAGATGATCCACACACTGGAGGAGTGTTGTGTTCAGGTCCGAGTTAGAAGGATTTCGACTAACCAGCTGATAGGGGTTGAAACAAATCAGCCTAAAACTGGCAGTATCCCAATCTAGTTCTCTATATGGGTTACCTTGGCCGGAAGTACTGGCTGCTGCCCCGGACTCAACTTGCTCTGGGTCAGGATTCTACCCATCCTCAGGAACTCTCCTCTTGTGCACCAATGGTGCCACATCCTCTTCCACCTCGATGTCTTCAATGGTGGGCAGGACTTCTTTAGGAGGGGGAAGCTCGGGAAGTACAGGAGGTGGACCTCGGATCCTGATAGCCAGTGTCTGATCTTTGCGTATTAGGTTACAGGCCACCATGGTAGCATCATTCACTACTTGTCAGAATTCCTTCTCCTTCGAAAGAATGTGGGACAGCGTCTCGTATTGACCTCCAAGGGTCTCAGATCACCATGTCCTCTTGAATATAGATGCACAAAGAACAGAATCAGTTAGGAGGATTAAATTCAATAAAAAAATGATAAGGGAGATCAAGTATGGAGCTCAAAAAGTTAGGAGACTTGCGAGGACGGTTGAAATATCGATGATTGCAGTTCTTGAACCCATTTGACATAAAGAATTGGTCTTTGCAGTCATTTGGATGGCTGGGGAGGACAATAACAGAGGCAGAGTTTGGGAAGCGAGTGAGGTAGTAAAAGTCGTCACCTCGCCCCTTTTAATTAGGATTGGCCTTGAGGCAAAAGAAGTACATAATATCAATCGGAGTGGAGACCTCCCACTCGTGCCTCAAAAATAGATATTTTAACCCCACCAAAATTTGATACCAGTTTGGGAGTAGCTAGAACGGAGCCAGTTTGACGTAGTTCAAGAAATCTACAAAGTACTGGTCCAAGGGGAGGAAAGCACCTGCCTTCAGGTGTTCATCACTCCAAGCCCCAAAGTCATCTTGAAGTGGGGCGCAACTCTACTCTCCTTCCAACGGAGGTCAGGCAACAAGGTCGTCAATTCCCTTCTCGATCCCATGGCTCAACAGTATCTTGTTCACCTTCCCCTGTGTTGTTATTCGGGACATGATGTGCTCGACCTCATAAAAGGTGTTAGGGTCAACAACAATCTCCCTTTCCACCACTTGGTCAAAGTGAGGAATAGGAGATTCAAATGCAATCTGCTTATCCTTATTCTTGCTCTAAGTAGAGGAGCTTGCGATGTTTTTCTTTTGTAGGGCCATGATCTAGCTTGCCTGACGAAAAATCGACCTATTAGTGGCGGCCTAAAATAATGACTAGCTACGAAGATAAAGGTACGATGATCCAAGGGTTTGAGTGTGGTTTATTTTTTGTGATTAAAAAATTACACGAGCTAAGTATGTCCTAGTATCAACGCGAAGTCCTAGGCTACGCGCTATAGAATCGTGAATTTCCCTGATACTTCGAGATTTGCGTGTCAAACCCGTCAGACCTACTACTTTCCTTTTGTAAGCAGTTTAATGCAAAACTGCTTAAGGAATCGGGACCCTTAAGCTATCAAGAGCCAAACCTAAAATCCTCTCAACTTCTATATACAAACAGGTATCCTAATCGATTCATCAGCAAAACTTTCCTTACAAACCCCAGAAATTTTTCCTAGTTTTCAAGCACCTTATTTCTAAACAGGTCTAATATCGTTCTTTTAGCCTAAACTGATCCTTATTTGAACGTAGACATAGCTAGAATACGAAATGATACTGAAAAAATATATTTTTCGAAGCAAAAAGAACTCATTGAAAAAAATGGGTGAAGGATTCAAACCAGAGGAGGAAATACTTACAGTTTATACGTTTGCTCGATGAGAATATTGATGCTTCCACAGGCATGAGCTTGAGATTTTCTGAGAAACGAAAAGGTGATAAGGTTTCTGGAAAAAGTTTGAGAGAAAAAGAGAATTTTTGTTTCTGAAAGGAAATTTTTGAATGCAAAGGTGGTGAGATTCAGGTCTGATCTCCCTATTTATACATAAGCTTTGGAAATTAATCTGGGCCATCCGATCGGGTCAGCTCGAGATCCAAAGGCCAAGATTAAATGACCCGTGCGGCGGCAAAAAGTTGACAAGACAGTTGTCACAACCCTCAAAACGCGAACAGACGCCAATTACAAACAGCCACGTATTCAACACTCAAGTAGTGGGCAGGCATGATTTCACATAACATAAGCCTAAAATCCCCTACTGTGTGTGTCAGAAAATGATGACGTCAAGCATGAGCAGGAGCTTGGGGGCAAATGTTGTATCCTAAAAATTAGCATGGATTTAACCACTCAGCTAGGGGTATAGCTGGCAGATAAACACGTAGAAATATCAGGCGAGTAGAACATCTAGCTAATGATGATGCGAGCAGCTCGAGTTAGGACTTGGCAGTATAGCATGCGAATAATTGTCAGATCTCCTCACAGGATGATGATCCAGTTCGAGACATGTAGTGGCCAGATGCCCTTTAGGGTGCTCTGAACTTAATTCGAACTAAGGTTCGGATACTCTTTGATCACCAGCTCGATGTATATGTTCAACTCGTGGAAACTTGGTTATGACACATAGTGAAGGATCCCGAAAGACTTGGAGGCTCTTTATATGCTCATTAATGTCCAGGTTATATTATACATTTATTGCCTAAGATAACGAGAGTAATTTACATAGGCAATCATATCCCTATGTAAATGGGAATTATCTTGATTGATTGTTTAACATATTTATACACACGGTTACCCAAACCTGTCGAGGAAATTTCATTATAAATACCAGGGATAATGGACAGGAAAAGGAACTGCTCTTTGTAATACATAAACTCTGCAAAAATTGTGAGTGGGCAATAATATTGTCTCGTGTACTAGGTGGATTTTAACAATTAAACCATGTAAAATTATGTGTGAGAAGTTGTTCACAAAGTTCATTACGGTTTACAAATAAGCACTAATATCTTTCTTGTTTGACTTTTTAATCTATATTTTGTGTCAAATTTGACACAACTTTTAATATGTGTCAAATTCATACTTTTTTTAACATCGTTATAATCATACTTTTTGTAATGTGTTAAATATAACATTGCACCAAATTTTGATACTTTATTAGAGATGCTTTTATATATGAATATATTGATTGAGTTTTATTTTAGTACTTCAGACTAATATCAATTTTTAAAAATATATATTATTGTTGTAGATATTTTATAACAGTGAAAGTTATGTGTTATGAACATATTTTGAATAATAGTGTTTACTTCGGCTATATAACTATATAATTATTTTTATTTGATAGTAGATGATCACTAGTATAAATATATATGTAGATGATCACTAGTCAATTGCAAGAGAAAGCCCAAATTAATGACCGTATTGGAATTTTGTATGATTGATCTTTGATTAATTATTATAAGCTAACTAATAAATTGAAGAATTAATAATAGAGAGAGAACATACTAATCATGACCTTGAATAATCATGTGCATAATAATATTCTTGACATAATTACACTCTCAATGCACTTTCAATTCAATCTAGCTTATATATCAAACAAATTATACATAATTAAGAAGATAATATATATGGCTACACTATTTTTATGGTTAGTAAATTATCATATAAATATATTGGGAATTCTCTGGTGCACTCTAAAAAAGGGCACACTAGTGTATTTCTTGTGTTTTTAGTTCGGTAAGATTTTCGGCGAATTTGACCGGATACAATATAGACCTTTAGATTTTGACCCAACAATAAAAAAAAATCATTACAAATTGTGATTTATTTTGACTACAACTATAGAAAAATCCTTTATATTTGTATTATTGTTTAATTAATATATATATATTATAAGAATACGATGACGTTAATAATTATACAACAAAAAGTCCTCTCTTTAACTTAGTGTACTATATATAAATATATATATATTTATATATATAAGGGAAATTCTGTTGTGTATCATATTTTCATGTGTTGTAATTAAAATTTTAATTAAAAAAAAACAACATAATTGTAATTATCATAGTATAAATTCATATGATGCAAATTAAAATGAATATAATATAATGTCTTGGAGATGCATGGTAATTACTAATAGGATAAATTATCTATAATTATAAAATTAATTAGGATATTCCTAAACCCTAAATCATAGGAAAAAATATAATGTATATGTACTCTTTAATGTTACAGGGAACATACCAGTTTAGTACATTGTTGTTTATCATGGAACCGACTTATTAATATTGTACTGTTTAATCAATATCATTTTAATTTATTGTGTATGCTAAATCAATTCAAAATTGAACCACTTATTTTGGCAAAAAAATATTTTCGATATATTATAACCAAAATAACACAATATATTTAATTAAAACTCTTTTTAAATTTAAAATACACTTTATACTTTCTTTTAATAAAAAAATATTTTTAATTAAACTATGGAATATTGAATATAAATATATTTTGTTTTTTGTTTTGTTATGATATGAACTTTTATGCAAGGTTTTAGATTCAATTTCTGTTTGAGGAATGTTAATTCTATAAGAAAATAACATCATTTGTATTAAACATAAATTTTGAGATTAAATAAACAGCTTCAAAATGTAGGTTCGTAATGAACGTAAGTTCGGGATCAATATGTATTAGCATTAAATTTGTAAAAATTGTTATGAATTTCGAGAGTCAGGTCATCAATGCTCAAGCATGAGTTGCAGGCTCGAAGGCAACCCTAAAATAACACAAGTTATAGATGACTAGCTATTTCCTATCATCATCAACCATGAATCTATATAACCTTTTCATATCGCCTTTAATTAAGTATCTGTTGACTCTCGATTTGGCCAATGACACGGAATCAGAATAACGACAAAGAAATAAGAATGCAATCAAGAATGAAATCAAATGGTAAAAAAATGACACAAGTGATTTATAGTGGTTCGGCCCCAACTGTGTGGTAATAACCTACGTCCACTTAGTGATATTATTGATGTTGAATCCTAATGCCATGATCAAAGAACTAGGGTTCTTGAGTTTCGCAAGCCTTAGGAAAATTACAACCTTTCGGTGGATAATTGCCCTATGCTCTTTCTATGAATCTTCAGAAAAAAGGTTCAAAAGTCTCTTCCTTGAGCCCTCTCCTTCATATTTATAGGCTCAAGGGGGGTACATGGGCCAATGGGCCTTAATTATCCTTAATGTCAGCATATCAAGGCAATAAAGAGAAAATAATAAGTGTAGTTATTTCAAGATTAAGCGTCTTTAAAGGAAATAAACTGAAGCATGCGGCCAGACTGGTCGTATCTAAAAACGAGATCTGATGAAGCAATAAAGAGCTGGTCGATATGCGAACAACACCTCTTCACTTTGACGCTGCCATGTGCCAGCCACGTGTAATAAATTCTTGCCACATCATCATGAGCTATTTTTGGGCAAACATTTTCCCCCCAATTTTATTTTACTGCGACCAGCATAAAGTAAACTTAAGAGTGACTCTTCGCGTACCCCACCAAATCTGTCAGAGTCGCCCATGCCTTCTCGAAAAAGGCAACCAATCATGTCTTTTCAGTCTCTCAAAAGTTGTCTGACGGCTGTTGCATTTCCCCATGCTTCGAAGGATTAATCTCATTATTACCTCTTTCACAGTGTTGTGTTCAATATAAATATTCCCCTAGGATCATTTTTCACTTTTTACTTTTCACTTTCTCCTCATGAACATTGAAGAACAAAGCGTAGAACACTCAGAAACCCAGACGACCTTGACGATCCACGGAGTTCGGCCCAGCTAACCGACTTAGTGTCTCAGAAACTTGCTTCAGTCTTTGCTCAAGTAATTTTATCAACCTTTTCAGTCGTTGAAATGCCTATCCATTTTATATCTGCATCGTATCCTGAGTTCTTGAATGTTCTTGAAAGAAATTGTTTTGGGGTAAATAGGCATATTGATATGTGCTAAGTTTGATAGGAAAATAACACTTGCTAGGGTTAGGAGTTAGTTTGGTAGTTAGGATTATAACTTTAGGGTGTGAAATCGAAGTAAAAATTCGATTTCTAAGATTGTAGTAAAAACCGGGTTTTTCCCGCCCTTTCAGAGTCGAAAAGTTTTTCGCAAAAAACTTTTCACTTCTACTTTTTAATCCCTTTTCAAAAATGTTCGCTAGAAATATAGTGTTTTTATGTTTTTTTTTTTAGAATGATGGTTGTCGTATAAAAGTTAGCTTTTATACACGAGCAACGTTATTCCAACCTCTAAACACAAGTTTTTAGGCCGTAGATTCTCACCTCCCCTTTTCTGTTTGCAGACTTTCATGCAAGATCCGTGGGGAGATGAGAGGCCAATTGATGACGATTTGCTGGCTCAACTGCTCGAGGACGAGGAGCAACCATCGTTGCCAATCCTAGAGATCCCTTTTTCTCGTATCACCCCAAACAATCCATCAACCCCACCTCAAAACATGGGTCGAGTAAAGTCCAAAGCCCAGAAAAAGAAACCATCCACTCCTCCTTCAAATCAGCCTGCTCCTCGGGCTGAAATTCCTTCGACCAGTGGTCGAGAAGAAAATACCCCTTATCCAGGAATCCAACGCCAAGCCCAACTTTGAAATGTCATTCGACCAGACGTCGAATGGTACGTTGCTCCTCCTAGCCAAGTCTCGGTTAGGATGATAGCCAACTATATCAGGAAGTACGGGCTTCCCAAGATAACCTTAGTCTGACCCACCAGAGACCAACGGGCAAACCTGCCTGGAGGCGCCTTCAGCGCCTGGTCGAGGTATCATATTGAGGCAGGGGCAACCTCGCCTCTTCATTCTTTCTTCCAAGGAGTGGCTAACTATTTTGGGGTCACTCCTTTCCAAATTACCCCAAATGGGTATAGGATGCTCTCCGCACTCTATATCCTTTATAGTCATAAGAAGTGGCCTGTTCCTACGCCACACGAGGTCAACTACCTGTTCGACCTCAAATCCAACCCCAACCGAGAAAATACGGGGTTCTTTCATCTTTGTCACCAAGAAACGTCCTGCACTTTCCTGAGCGATACCACCTTCAAATCCAATGTGGGAAAGTACCATCTAGAGTACTTTTTGACTCCTGACATGGTTGCCAACAACTTAGCCTTCACCCAAGGAGGTAACCCCTTCGTTCTCATGGTCATTTATCTTCTTTTATTTTATCTGCGTTTTCTTTAGAAATTTAGCTTTCTTCAGGTCCATGGTTGCGACCAGCTCCTACTCTTGAAATGGAGCTTTGAGCAGCGCTACTGGCTAGCATGTCGCGTAGAGAAGAGCGTCAAATAGCTGGTTGCTGAGGCAAACCTGAGACTGGTCAGGCTTCTGGCACCTCACCAGGATGTGAGGGAATCCACGGCAGGAAGTGCCACCGGCAAGGAAATTCCCGAGTAGCACCCAGATGTGTCGCAACCTCAAAGGAGGAGACCAACTGGTGTGACAATTAGGGAACCCTCTAGCACCCCGCAAGCAGCTACGCCCCATACCCCTTCGGGAAAGGGAAAAAAGAAAGCTACTGAACCCCTTGCACCTATCGACGAGTCTTCGGATGAGAACGGTACTGATCTCTCGCTCTTAGATAGCTTGCCAATTCCCTGTCACTTATTTGACGGGGACGGCAACTTTAAGTACACTCCCAATTTAGATTCAGACTTCTTCCTGCCAGAGAGTGAGTTTAACAGTAGTAGAGTATATAATGTAGCGACCAGTAACGATAGCTCGGGTATTTTACTTGCAATTTTCTTTGTTTCCTTTTCTGACATAGCACACTCATTTACTTATACTGTCTAATTGTTCGTGTACTTGCCTTCTTGCAGACATGCTGTCCAAAGACATGTTTAGTTTCTACAGTGTGCCTGATGCTCCTGCGAGCAAGAAAAATGTGAGCAGGAGGCATCGCGGGGAGTGCAGCAAAGATCCTCCGGCCAAGAAGGCCCGCACTGAGGACTCTCCAGTGACTGGTCCTTCGAAAAACATAACACCACCTCCTTCTCCCGTCGAGCAGCAAACTCCGCCTACACCGGTCAGGTCGACCCCTTCCCCACCGGCTCCAGTTGACCAGACTCAGCCAACTGCCCCTACTCCAACAGGGGACGACATATCGAGCCACTCTCTAAGATCAGCCAAGGACAGGATGACAAGGATTCTGAGAAATGAGTGCAGCTGTGAAGCCATGGTTTGGACTGAGTCGATGGAGGTCGATCAGATTCTGAACTACGCCATAAACGAGCTTGCCAGTCTAAGTTGTTTCTTTCTGTTGAGACTCAATCTTTTTATCTATTATAGTCATTTTAATCTTTGGTTCTAATTAAAGGCGATGTTGACCGTAACTGTCAGCTGACTCTGTCCGGGGGTCATTACCGAGCAATCCAAGGCATTCGAGCAACGACATGCTGAGGAGATTAAGGTTGTTGAAGCGAAATACAAAGAGTAGCTTGAGGCGGCTCAAAAGGCAAACGTGGCGTTGCTCGAGGAGAAAAATAGACTGGTCGAGGAGATGGAGCAAAAGTAGGCTGCTCTGAACAAAGCTCTTGAGGCAAAGGAGAAGTATAAAGAGTCCCACGTTATCAATTTTCGCAAGGCCAAAAGACTCGAGGCAGACCTGATCGGGAGCAGGCATGAGGCTGAAAAGTTGGAGGCTCGCATCAATGAGCTCGAGAAAACCAACACCAGCAATCTTGAGAGGTACAAGGGCGCCACGTCCAAGTGCTTCTATGATTTCTGGAAGCACAACCAAGGGGCCAATTTCAGCTATCTCTCCGAGCGCATGAGGCAAACAGAAATAGCCCGGTGTGTTGCTCGCTTGGAAGAAGAAAAGAGAGAAAAAACCCCAGCCTCGCCCAAAATCTCTTTGGCCACTGGTGTTGAGGGTGCGGAGGATGAAGCCGAAGCTACTGTCGACCATGAACATCCACAAGACTCTCCTGCTTCTTACCTTATTTCTCTTTTAATTTTAATTTTTCAATATACGACCTACGGGTCGAAATGTAAAGACAGTTGCTATCTTTAATTGCTGCGTGAGCAGCTTTTTTCCTTTTAACAAACAATTACGTCTGAACAGTAACTGCCCGCGGTGCAAAAGAATTCCTTTTTGATATTATAATACTTGCATTTTTTATAACATCTGTTCACATGACCGAACTTAGCATAGTACTTTGGTTTGATTTAACAAAATACAAAATTTTGAAAAATACTCTAAGTACCGTGGCATGCTTTCACTTATTTTGCTCGTGTGTTTATATACCTGTCGATATGCTTTGCTTACTAGATGCCTTATATGCCCCCCAAGTGATTGAGGAACTTTAGGTCCTCGGTCACTTGCCTTGACTAGGACTTGTTCGAACATTATTGCTCGCAGCAAAGAATTTAAAATGAAAATATAGCAAAACAACACACGTAATGAGAAAATACTTGTAATAAATACAATAGTTGGCAAGATTGACTAGCTGCGCACAGTCCCTTTTATTTCTCATAGTAAATGGAAAAAACGTGTCTGTACGAGTGATCACCAAAATGATCTTACACTTATAAGCGATCAGTCACATAAAATGACCAACCCTTTCTCATAACTTGTAAAAAGTAAAATTAATACAAGCCAATTCTTTAAGAAGAATCGTTTATTGATGGTACTTGCGCATGTGTTCTCCATTCCAATAGCGAGGAATGAGATCTCCATTTAAGCGAGCAAGTTTGTAAGTGCCTGGATGGAGGACTTCTTCAATTTGGTACGGTCCTTCCCAATTAAGTCTGAGTACTCCAGCAGCCTGGTCGCGGGTATTAAGGAAAACCCTTCAAAGTACTAGATCTCTGACATTGAATTTCCTTTCGTGTACTTTAGAATTGAAATACCGGGCGACCTTTTGCTGGTAAGCTGCTACTCGGAGTTGGGCTTGCTCTCGCTTTTCATCGATCAAGTCAAGAGATTCCATCAACAGTTGGTCATTAGAGCCTTGATCGTATGTTATTTTTCGATGCGATGGCGGATCTAACTCAACTGGAAACATAGCCTCATATCCATAAGCTAAGGAAAATGGAGTATGGCCTGTTGCTGTTCGATGGGAAGTTCTGTACGACCAAAGGACTTCAGGCAATTGCTCTGGCCATGCCCCCTTCGCCTCCTCAAGCCTTTTCTTCAAAGTATCCTTTAGCATTTTATTGACTACTTTGACTTGTCCGTTTGGTTGAGGGTGAGCAACTGAATAAAATCTCTTGATAATTCCATGTCGCTCGCAAAAATCTGTGAACTATTCACTATCAAACTGGGTGCCGTTGTCTGAGACAATCTTTCTTGGCAATCCATAGCGACACACGATGCTCTTGACTACAAAATCCAACACTTTCTTGGTCGTTATGGTCGCAAGTGGTTCGGCTTTGGCCCATTTAGTAAAGTAATCGACAGCTACTACGACGTATTTAACACCGCCTTTTCCTGTGGGCAGAGATCCAATTAGATCTATACCCCAGACTACGAATGGCCACGGACTTTGCATCTGTTTTAGCTCATTAGGGGCTACTCGTGGAATTTTTTAGAACCTCTGGTATTTGTCACATCTCTGCACAAATTCCATCGAGTCTTCATTCATCGTTTGCCAGAAATATCCTTGCCTTAGGATCTTTTTTGATAAACTCTGCCCCCCAGCATGGTCCCCAAAAAGGCCTTCGTGGACCTCTCTCATTAATTCTTTGGCTTTCTCTTTCGAAACACACCTGAGGAGTGGCATTAAGTATCCCCTTCGGTATAAAATTCCATCGACCATACCTAGCAGCCTGTCGCTGAAGGGTCCTGGCTTTGTTTCTATCCGTTGGCAACACACCCTTCATCAAATATTCTATGTAAGGTGCCATCCATGTATCCGCTGCCTGCATTACCAAAGAGGCCTCTTCTGCTCGGATGCTTGGTGCAGATAGTCGTTCAACTGGCACTATGTTTAGGGTGTCAGCATCCTTGGCACTTGCTAACTTGGCCAAAGCATCAGCGTTTGAATTTTGGTCGTGAGGTACTTGCTGGAGGGTGTACTTATCAAACTGTGCCAATAGATCCTTTGCTTTATTTAAGTAAGCAACCATTTTTAAGCCCCGGGCCTGATATTCTCCAATGATTTGATTGACCACTACCTGAGAGTCACTATAGATATCAAGTGACTTTATGTGCATGCTTCTGGCTAACCGTAATCATGCGAGCAGTGCTTCATATTCGGCTTTGTTGTTAGAGGCAGTGAAGTCAAATCTGATTGCCCAGTGAAATCGATGCCCTTCTAGCGTTATTAAAATCACTCCTGCTCCTACGTGGTGCTCATTAGAAGAACCATCTGTAAACAACTTCCAAGAAGGAGTTTGGCTTTTAGACTTAGGTTCTTCAGGCCCTTCTGGCTGCTCACTGTCTGGAAGCCCAGTGAATTCTGCGATGAAATCGGCCAAAGCCTGTCCTTTTATCGATGCTCGTGGCAAGTAGGAGATATCAAACTACCCAAGTTCGACCGCCCATTTCAATAATCGGCCTGAGGCTTCTAGTTTCTGCAGAACTTGCCGTAGAGGTTGGTTGGTCAAAACTGTGATTGGGTGAGCTTGGAAGTATGGCCACAATTTTCTAGAGGCTAAGATTAAGCAATAGGCTAATTTTTGAATAGGTGGATACCGCAGCTCCGCCCCTATTAGCCTCTTGCTTAATAAACAGCATTTTGCACGCCTTCCTCTTCTCTTACTAAGACAGCACTAGTAGCGTATTCTGTGATCGCCAAGTAGATGAACAAAGTTTCTTTATCGACCGGCTTTGATAGAATCGGTGGTTGATACATGTGGGTTTTTAAGGCTTGAAAAGCCTGTTCGCACTCCTCCGTCCATTCAAATTTCTCGTTGCCCCTGAGTAGGTTAAAAAATGGGACGCATTTGTATGTTGATTTGGAAATAAATCTACTGAGAGCAACAATTCTCCCGGTCAGACTTTGAACATCTTTGATTTTTGTTGGCGATTTCATATTGACCAGGGCTTCGATCTTCTCGGTATTTGCTTCAATTCCTCGCGAGTTTACTATAAATCCCAAGAATTTCCCTAGTCCAACTCCGAAGGAGCACTTGAGGGGATTCAACTTCATCTGATATTTGTTCAAGACATTGAAGCACTCTTACGAATCCCCTATGTGTCCTTCTGCCTTCTTCGACTTAACCAGGATGTAGTCGACATAAACCTCCATGTTTGTTCCGATCAACTCCTGGAACATGTGATTGACTAGTCGCACCAGCGTTTTTCAAACCAAAGGGCATTACCTTGTAACAGTAGAGCCCTGTATCAGTTCGAAAGCTAGTGTGATCCTCGTCAGGGGGATGCATACTGATCTGATTGTATCCAGAATATGCATCCATAAATGAGAGAATCCCGTGCCCTGCAGTGGAATCGACCAGCTGGTCGATTATAGGGAGCGGGAAACAATCTTTAGGGCAGGCTTTATTAAGGTCTGTGAAATCCATGCATGTTCGCCACTTGCCATTCGTCTTGGGAACAAGCACGGGATTAGAGACCCATGATGGATAAATGCCACCCTGATGAATCATTCTCCTTTAGCTTCTCGACTTCTTCATTTAGAGCTTTAGATCTATCTTTGTTGAGCAGCCTCCTTTTCTGCTGTACTGGTGGAAAACTCTTGTCTATGTTCAGGACATGGGTAATAACTGTAGGGTCTATTCCAACCATGTCTTTATGCGACCAGGCAAAGAAAATCTGGTTTTTTCTCAGAAATTCCACCAGTGATTGCTTCGTTTTTGTCTCTAAGTTCTTACCGACTTTAACAACCTTGGTCGGATCTTCCTCATCGAGTTGGACCTCCTTGAGGTCCTCGATTGGTCCTATCTCTTCATCAAAATTCCCAAAGCGAGGATCTAAATCTCTGTCCTCACTTTGGGCAATGCCCTATTTGGTGACATCTTCACCTGATTGGGCTTGTACATCCATAGCCATTTGTAACTCTTTTCCGGAAACTTCCCTCGATACACCTTTCTTCGCCTTAGATTGGGCTTGTACATCCATAGCCATACTCCCTCGTTTCCTGCTGATTTCCCAACACGCATCCTATCCCTGTGTCGGTTGGGAATTTCATGGCAAGGTGCCATATCAAGGTAATGGCTCGCAGGTCGACCAGAATTGGCCTCCCAATTACAACATTATATGCAGAAGGACAATCAACTACTATGAAAGTAGTGAGTGATGTCCTGTTTGCATGTGTAGTTCTTGCCGTAATTAGGAGCCTAATCGACCTAGTTGGGGCGAGCCCTTCGCCAGAAAATCTATAAATGGTTTGGTTGCATGACTCCAGGTCCTTGACAGACAATTTCATTCTTTCCAGTGAAGACTTGTATAAGATGTTGGCTGAGCTTCCTGTGTCAACCAACACCCTCTTAACCATCATGTTGGCGATTTGAACGTCAATGACCAGCGGATCAGAGTGTAGGAATCGTACGCGCTGGGCATCCTCATCAGAGAAGGTAATCAATTCCTCCTCTGTTCGAGCCTTTTTTGATGCTCCATCCTCCACACTCATCATCTCGATGTCCTGGTCATGGCGTAGAGTCTGAGCGTATCGCTCCCTTGCCTTCCCACTGTCCCCCGCAAGGTGTGGGCCACCAGAGATGGTGAGTAACGTACCTGCCACATGAGCTAGCTATAAAGGTGGCGAGCATTGGCGTTCAGGCACCTGCTCATTGCCACCTTGAGCCTCTCACTGAGACCCTCTGCGGCTCGCACATATCTCCTTAGATGTCCCTTCCTGATTAGGAACTCAATTTCGTCATTCAACTGGTTGCACTCATTGGTGTCATGTCTGTAGTCGTTGTGAAAATGACAGAATTTTGTTGTATCTCTTTTGGAGATATCCTTCCTTATTGGTGTGGGTTGCTTATAAGGAACATTAGTGTTGGTCGCCTGGTTGACCTCTGCTCGACTTTCGACAAGGGTCGTATAGTTGGCGAATCTCGGCTTATATCTATTTCCTTTGGGGCGTTTATTCTCAGACATTGACGGCTCATTGCCCACCCTCTTTCCACCATTTCTACCATTTCCGTTCCCGTTCCCGTTCCCATTGCCCTTGCCCTTGCCACTACCATTGGGTTTATTCGACCCATTGGCGGCCTTGGCGGGTTCTTCCTTTGGTCCCTTATCTTTTGTAGGCGATTTCCCCTCGTTGGAAATCGCATCTTCGATCTTGATGTATCGATCAGCTCGATCTAAAAAATCCTGGGTACTCTCTACCTCGTTCTTCCTTAGGCTGTTCCAGAGGGGAGAATGGCGCCTGACCCCGGCAGTTAGGGCCATCATCTTTCCCTCGACGCCCACTATTTTAGCTCCAGCTTTTGCCCGCATAAAACGCTAGACATACTCTTTTAAGGGCTCCCCCTCCTTTTGGCGTATCTTGACCAGTTGATTGGCCTCAGTGGGGTGTACACGACCCGCATAGAATTTTCCGTAAAATTCCTTCACGAACATCTCCCAGAATACTATGCTAGCAGGAGGGAACTTAAAGAACCAATCATGTGCGGTGTCAGATAGTGTGGCGGGGAAGATCCTGTAGCGGGCATCATCCGACACCTTCTGAATATCCATTTGTATCTCAAATTTGTTGACATGAGATACTGGGTCTCCGTACCCATCAAAATTTGGCAGTACTAGCATTTTGAACTTGCTGGGAGTTTCTGCCACGGTGATTCTCTGCACAAACGGAGTGCCCCTCCTCCGATCGTACTCTATGTGGGATGTTCGACTCCCGACCAGCTGCTGTACTGCCTGGTTCAGAGCTTCAATTTGTGCCTGAACTGCATCTGGGATCGCTAGGGAGACTGGCGCTGGAGGAGCGTATTCATCGTGCCTCTCGCAACGGTCGTTGAGCACTTCCCTCAAGTCATCATCCCTGTGCCTTTGCTCGCTAACTCCTAGCAGATCAAAGATGTTGTGTTGTCGGGGTTGCCCCCTAGTGTTATGGCTCGCAGGCCTATTATCTCTTGATGGGGGGTTTTTGTCTCCACCTCTTTCTTCATTCCCTTGACCATCATTCCTTCTGCCAAAATTAGCCTCATTATAGTCATGGATGTCTCTAAATTGCGGCCGACTATGGCGCGACTTGCTGTACACACTGTTTCCTCCTCGGGCTGGCATCTCCCGAGCGTCAGGGGGAGGCCTACGCTAGTTGTTGGGTCCCCGTGCATTATTATGTCGTGGGGGGCCTCTGACCGTAGAGCTGGAGTCATGCCTTCTGTTGGTAGAAGGACGCTGCCCCCTGCTCGATGAATTTGGCTCATCATCCCCTTGGCGTCTAGGGCTGCGGGGAGGCTGTCCGGCCCTATTCTGCCTATGGTGCTGGGGATTGCCGCCACCAGCTTGAGAATGTGGCTGCTGCTCAGGATCCCGTATTGGGACATCATCCTGAGGGACAGGTGGCTGCTCCGGCCGCTGAGGGCTTGCTGGCTGAATTGGAGGACTTGGATTTTGGGCCTGTTGCGGTGATGCATTCGATGGCTGATTCGGTTGCAAGGCCAGTGCAGCTTGTCCCCGGGTCAATTGAATGGCTGCCTCAAGAGCGGCCATGGCCTCTCTCTGCCGACGATCTATGTCCACCTGCCACTCATTCAGCTCCTGGCGCTGACGCTCAATCTCCTTTTGTTGTAGTGCCAATGTCTCTGTTGCATTCTCCTGATTGGCCCTCAGATTGGCCAACTCATCCTGCAACACCCCCAATGTTTCCTTTAGCGATTCTGAATCCAATTCCTCCTCTTCAAAGTCTAAATGTGGTTCATTCTCAGCCACATTTGGAGGAGGAGGTTGAGACGTCGTAGCGCCAGCAACCTGTCCGGCTCACTTGGATGTCTTTGCCATTTGATTTTCTTCAAGCTTCTTGATCAAGCTCTCAATAAAAGCACCAGAATGTTGACCCTCGATTTGGCAAACGACACGGAGTCAGAATAACGACAAAGAAATAAGAAGGAAATCAAGAATGGAATCAAATGGTAAAGAAATGACACAAGTGAATTATAGTGGTTCGGCCCCAACTGTGTGGTAATAACCTACGTCCACTTAGTGATATTATTGATGTTGAATCTCAATGTCATGATCAAAGAACTAGGGTTCTTGAGTTTCACAAGCCTTAGGAGAATTACAACATTTTCGGTGGATAATTGCACTATGCTCTTTCTATGAATCTTCGGAAAAAAAAAAAAAAAAAAAGGGTTCAAAAGTCCCTTCCTTAAGCCATCTCCTTCATATTTATAGGCTCAAGGGGGGTACATGGGCCAATGGGCTTTAATTATCCTTAATATTAGTGTATCAAGGCAATAAAGAGAAAATGATAAGTGTAGCTATTGCAAGATTACACATCTTTAAAGGAAATAAAATGAAGCATGCGACCAGACTGGTCGTATCTAAAAATGAGATCTGATGAAGCAATAAAGAGCTGGTCGATATGCAAACAGCACCTCTTCACTTTGACGCTGCCACGTGCCAACCACGTGTAATAAATTCTTGCACGTCATCAAGAGCTATTTTTGGGTAAAGAGTATCTATCTCTTGAATATAAAAATGAGAAGTGCTTAGGAGACACTCTATTTTGCACCCTCTCCCTAATTTGATGACAAATGTTATCATTTGAGTAATGTTCATTTTTACTTAGTAATAAGCCAGCATATTATAATCTTATTACAATTATACCACTCTAACTCAGTTACACCTCTAACATTTTTTTACGTACCAGAAAAAGAAATTTAGTCATGTTAAAAAAAAACAAGCACAATACACATTTAGAAGCTTTTTTAAAGTCACAAATATTGGCAGCGTCATATTACTTCAATTTATCTCTGCATTGTTTTTATGGAACAGCTTTCTATAAAATGACATTTCTCTGTAAAAACGATAACCTATTTAAAAAAAGACAAAGTTCTGAAAAACGACAATTATCACAAAAACTACAATATTTTTATAAACGACAATTTATTTTAAAAACGATAATATTATTGGAATCGCCATTTTTATGAAACAAGAAAATATTGTCAAATAATGACAAGTCTTAAGGAAAATAACATTTTTTTTAAAACGACAATGCTCTTACAAAACGACAAAATTATCATAAACGATAATGTTTATTAAAAACGACATCTTTTTTAAAAAGAAAAAATTCTTTTAAAGAACGTCATATTTTTGTTTTTATTTTTTGGGGGCTGCGTACCTTTGCCCTTAGGAATATGTATATATTTATATGATTTATTATCTCATATTAATTAATATAATTAAATATGTTTCCATATTTTAAAGATTTCTCTTATAAGTAGTCCATATTTTCATAAAAGTCTTATAATATATATAGGACAATTTTTCTATAGGGCTTCACTTTAAGCCCTACCGGTAAGGCTCTCAGTGTTCTCGACCCATGAACAGTTTTCGGCACGATTTTTTTATGACCGTGTATATTGTAGCTATTTAGAGCATCCTGCAAATTTTCAGAAAATTCCGAATAATTTACAGTACCGAAAATTAGGTTCAAGCATGATGCTTTCCACGCGCATAAAAAAAATTAGTCACGTGTGCAACATGTTTGAACTTAGTTTTCGGTGCTGTAAATTATTCGGAATTTTTTGAAATTTTGCAGGATGCTCTAAATAGCTACAATATACACAGTCATAAAAAAATCACGCTGAAAACTGTTGACGGGTCGAGAACACTGAGAGCCCCACCTGTAGGGCTTAAAGTGAAGCCCCTATAGGAGAATTCCTCTATATATATGTAAAAACGGTAGATGGTCTAGGTTTCTTCATCATTTCGATCTCTTCTCTTCTCCCCAAGTCAACATTTCTGGAGATACTACACCAACCTGTCCCCCGGGATACACTGTTAAAAAATTAACACATAGGGAATTCGCTCGTTAATTTACTCTTTCTCAAATCACTATTTTTATTTTAGTACAATTTGGTTTTGATTATTGTATCATATATATGTTTTAATCACTTTTTAAGTTTATACACTACTACAAAATGTACCTTATGGGTTACCATTTTAGGATACACATTTGGATGTGAGCCCTTAAAAAAGACTGTGGACTTATTAGGACAATCGGTGAGTGTAACGCCCTACTACCCTAGATTCGTTGCTATGTGATTTTAAAAGGTGTTATTAGCTCGCTAATCGAGGTATTAGATTAAAAAGTGCGAGTAAATCAAAATAAAGACTCGTTTAATGAAAATTAAGTATAAAGGGTTGGATATTATAAAAGTGTTACATTGGGATCCCAAAATACTGTTTTGAAATATATTTACAATCCAAAGATGTGGGTACAGTCGACCTAAGTGACAGAATCGAATGTTTACAACGTGTCCCTCAAACAACCCCAGCCGTGGTGGCCAGGTAAGCCAAACATGTACACACCGCTCCATGCCCTCTAACTCATGGTTGATCGACCATTTCCTTGCCCCTACCTACACCAGAGAGCGCCCGTTAGACGAGGCCCAACAAGAAAACTTCACAGCACAGCATATAATAATTTTCTTTAACAAATACATAATTAAACAAACGCGTCAAATGATCTACAAGTTCCTATCTGAATTCATAATAGCACAACAACATAACAACACAACAGCGGCCTCTGCCGATCAGGGTGCGTTACCAGGCACCAAGTCCACGGTCTTAACCGAGTGGGTGAGTACAGCACCCTTTGAGGGTCTCACCCTGGTGGCCTGCATTCGGCATGCTTAATGTCAATCACGGCATTTGCCGCCCCCAGCCTTTGCCGATCCCAGCCTTCGCCGCTCCCAGCCTTTGCCATTCTCGGCCTTTGCCTTTTCCGACCTTTGTCAATCACGACCTTTGTCATTTCTGACCTCTTCTGATCCCAACCTTTGCCATTCCATTACAAACACACATATGACGTAATAGTTGCAAACCATACACACAATACTAAGCAAAATATAGCTTTATGGGCACATACCATTTTCTTACCTTGTGTCCCGAGCTGAGAACCCAAAGCGATCCCGAGCATGATCCCTAAACCTAAGCATGAGCAGTAAAACCTAGTCACATGGTAATGATAAATAACCATCACAATCTAAATCAATTAAAAGCCTTCAAAATAGCATACTAGCCTCCGGGACCTCAAATTCTACTAAACTAGGTAGTAGGATCCTTCTCGAACCTTAAGATTTAAGTTCCCAAACTTCAAACCCTTAATTGGGCAATATCCCCTATTTGAGCCCCGGCCCAACCCCCTAGGGCCGTGGCGCGCTACAATTCAGAGAGCCATGGGGCTCTCTTCTGGGGGACGCAGGCCGCAGCGCACCCTAGCTTATGTCGCAATGCTTGGGCGGTTCAGCCACCCTCCCAGGCCTTCTAGGTTCATGCGGGCCACGGCGCCCAAGAACTGCGCCACAGCACGACCCCCCGAGCCCAGAAATTCTAAGTTTCTTCCTACGTTTTTTCCAAGCCAAAATCACCAGTTCACACTCCAAACTTACCCCAAACTCATAATTACTTCTCAATCTTATATCAATGCAGTATAACTATCATATTACCATTAAAAACTAAACTAAACCCTCAGCACAACTTAGCATCCCAAATCTTAAGTTCAATGCTCAAGAACACCTAAAACCAACCAGAAAATTTGCTAAAACAGAGCATAGATCTTACCTCAGTTGTGTAGTCATGCCCCCAAGCTGCTCCTAGTCCAATAATAGTCCCAACCTTCAATCATAGCCTCAAGAACTCAGGGAATTCCCAGCCTTTCCCTTCAATTTTCCAAAACCTCAACTAAGAGGGTGAGAGAGAGGAAACGGGAGAGAGAAGAGAGGCTAAATATTCTCTTGTTGCTCCCCCACATTCTGAAAGTTTCCTAAGTATCTAAGTGGATGATTCACTCCAAGGTTGGGTCTATCCCTTGGCCAAAAGACCAAAATGTCCCTAGGTCCAAAACTTACCCTTAACCCCCCCCCCAAGGGCAATACCGTCTTTTGCCACCATTTTCTCGCTAAACCTCAAGTAGCGGTATAAATTCCCAATTAATCCCGACGTACCCAAATAATCACTAAATAATTACTCGTTACCCGCTACTAGTTCAACCTCGAATGCATACTACATTCCCAAAATACCATTAGGCTCACCCCGAGCCGGGTATTGGACCCCGTTGTGACTATTCCGCTAATCCGCTCACTAGAGTCGTTTCGGACCACACATCTCAAATATATCCTCATAACACTGGGGTCTCACTCATAACACCTACATAATTACATTTATGCCCTCAACGGGCCATAATTACAAACATACCCAAATTTACAGAAATGGGCCCGCATACATATTTAATACACATAAACATGCATGACTATTCACATTACCACACAAATTATTTATATCACATAATCACACGTATAATCCATTAATCACTCAAAAAATCCCTATTAGGCCATTCAGGCACAATAATCAAGGCACTCAACCTTAATAACAAATTCGAGGCGTTATAGTAAAAGTCCTTAAAAAATACTTTTTAAGACAAATTAACATTTATATTTAAAAATGTTAACATATTATATATATATATTGTGAAAAACAACAAAAAATTGGTTTGATTTTTTAATATGTTTACGTCATTATTTTACATATACATTAATATTGTTTATTTATTTAAAAATTATATGATAATCATACAAAATATTTAATAAAAATAATTAATAAATTCTATAAATAAAACTAAGTAAACGTGCATTGCACGTTACTTGTGTTGACGCTATTTTTCATCAACTTAATTATGTAGAATACTAAACAATGATCTACATCCACGAGTCACTGTTATTATGAACACTCTCTCAAAGCTTCAAATGAAAGTAATTTGGTAGGGTTTCTTCTCAGTACCAATTTGTGTGTGAATACAAATGACCTAGTGCAGACTATTTATAGACCTGGTTGTAGGAATATCTTCCCCCCAATTCAGGAAAGTTATAATCAAATGTTTAAATTCAAATAAATATCTCCATTAATAATACAAATCAAATGCGTTAATTAAATAACGATCCCATAAAAATAGGGATTCGTTACACGGTGTTGACCAATCCCTAAGAAATAGGGATTTCCTAATAGCTTTCCTGTGCGATAAATGTGTCATCGAGCTCAGTCGTTGCTTTAATGCGTTTTTGAGACCAACTGAACTTCAAGCTCACCATTCCAGTTGTTGCCTCCTTCTCCTTTGCCGAGTCGATCGAACTCACTCCTCGGAGAAGGTTGGTATGCATTCGAGCCTACAGATCATGCTCGAATGCTGATAGCAGATCTGAAACTATTCGAGAATTTGTACAAGTGTACTGCTAACACCTGTTATTCCCAAGTTTACTCTTTTCGAGCCTACATTTCGAGACTATATGTTTGATCTCAAAATGTGGGTGTAACATTTTGCCCCTCAAAAGTGTTGGTTCGTGTAACGTCCTACTACCTTAGAGTTGTTACCATGTGACTTATAAATGTGTCATTAGCTCGCTAATCGAGGTTTTAGGTTGAAAAGTGTGATTAAATTGATATGAAGACTCATTTGACAACATTAATTATAAACGATTTGGACATTCATTAAAATAATAAAAGTTATACATTGGGATCCCAAAATACTGTTTCAAAAATGTATTACAATTCAAAAGTTAATATTACAGTCGACCTAAGCGACAAAACAACCATCTACAATGAATCCCTCAAAACAACCCCGGCCATGGCAGCCAAGTAGGCCGAACATGTACACACCACTCCACACTCTCCAACTCATGACTGGTCGACCTTTCCCTTGCCCTTACCTGCACCATAGAGCACCTGTGAGCTGAGGCCCAGCAAGAAAACTCAACACATAGCATATCACAATCCAATCCAATAATATACAACTTAAACAGACAGTAGATTAAACACATAGTGACCTATGCCGACCCAAGTGCTTTACCCGGCATTGGGTTCACGGTCTTTGCCTAGCGGGTGAATACTACACCCTTGGAGTGTCTCACCCTAGCGACCTGCACTCAGCATGCTTAACGCAGATCCTGACCTTTGTTTTCCCTGACCCTTTCCGTCCCAGGCCTGCTCCATTCTCTAACTTAACCGTTCATTCATAATAATGCATGACATAGCATAGCATTTACAATTATTCACACATATATTAAACACAAATAATAGGGCCATGCCCTAAAACGCAAATAATAAGGTCATGCCCTACTCTACGAGCCCAAACAGTTTTCTTACATGTGTCCCAAGCTGATTGGTTACTGCAATCCCGAGCATGATCCCCTAAACCCGAGCCTTGACGTAGAACCTAGTCACAACGCTTCAATAATAATAATTCTTCAATCCCTAAACTAAATAAGAGCTTATTAGACAGTGTATGCTTGCTGCTCAAAGTCGTCAGAAAAGTTCTGCGGATGCCAAGCGACGCGATGTGGAGTTCAAAGTCGGAGATCAAGTCTTCTTGAAGATATCTCCTATGAAAGGTGTAAAGCGGTTTGGGAAGAAAGGCAAGCTTAGTCCCCGATTCATAGGTCCTTTTGAGATATTGGACAAAGTGGGAGCATTTGCATATAGACTAGCCCTACCGCCAGCAATAGCAGATAGTCACAGCGTGTTCCACATCTCGATGCTACGCAAGTATGTGTAGACCCATCTCACGTCCTCAAGTACGATACGATAGCACTCCAGAAAGACTTAAGTTACGAGGAACGACCAGTTAGCATCCTGGATAGGGGGTGAAGCAGTTACAGTCCAAAAGCATTTCTATAGTCAAAGTCCTATGGAGTAATAGTTCTGAACGAGAGGCAACGTGGGAATTGGAGGGGGACATACAAGGCCGGTATCTGGAGTTATTTGGTAAGTAAATTTCGAGGACGAAATTCTTTTTAGTAGGGAAGAATTGTAGAGTCCAAAGAACTTTACTTAGCTAGTTAGATAGTAGTATAATGGTAATAGTAGTATTGTTATTATGACTGTGGATTTTTGGTTCAGACCGGGATTTATTTGGACACTCATAGTAACACTTGTAGATTTTCTAAGTTTAACCTATAGTTTAAGAATATTAATTTTAACCTAAGGTTTGATTAATATGACTGATATTGAGGGTGATATTTATTATATTATAAGGTTTATATAAGACCCAATAAGATAATAACACATTTCTATGTATGTTTAATAATGATTAAGTATTTTGAGGAATAAATTTATTAAGGTTAAAATTTGAATATCCTAGGGTCAGACAGCAGCCTTGAAAACGTTAGAGGGCTTAGTCAAGGCTGTTTACTCAATTCAAATTAAGCTAAAAATGTGTAATTTTGTGTTTAAATATTCAGTGTATGCCGATATATCGCAGCTATAGGGGGCGATATATCGCAGCACGAAGATATGAAAAACACGAAACGTTGCACGATTGCCTCGGGCATACTGGCCCAATAGGCGATATATCGCCTCCTTCAGGGCATTTTGAAACATTTTGAAAATGTTCTCCATTCAAATCTTCAACCTCTTGATAAGTCCAGCATCTTTCTGAACGAGTCTTCAGCCTCTGCTGAACGATAATTCAAAAGTTTTTCACTTAAAAAGCCATTATTTTTATTCAAGTTAAATGAAGATCTTTTCATTCCTAAACTCTATAAATAGGACCTAGTGCCCAGCCATTTATTCATTCTTCAAGCTAAGTTCAGAGGCTGCAAGTTGCTAGGTTATTGTGAGAGTGTAAACACTTGGGTTGGGGATCATAAGCTTGATCACTATAATCTTACCAAACACTTGGGGAAGTAAGGTTTATTCACATTTCGATTCAAGGTTTAGATTGGTCATATAAGTCTTCAAGGTATTTCCAAACTCTAGTTCAATTGGTATTATTTTCTTTAAATTCTCATAGTCTTCTACTTAGCATTCTAACCTTACTCTTTATTCTTGATTAGGAAATCTAAGAACTTGCACATAAGTTTTTGGTAAGTATATTCTAAATGGTATAGTTCTTCCATTCTTTTCATCCCTTTTCTTCAATATACTCACCCTGTTATAAATGGTTTTTAGGAGTGTTCCAAAGTCCCAACTCTATCCTCATATCCCGGTAATTTTGGTAAGGAAAATAGGATAGGATTTATGTTATATGATTTTATATGTTATCTTATGATTTTATGTTATGTAATATGCTATGTATGTTTGTAGACTTGGGCATATGACCTATACAACTAACAAGCCCCAAATAGATTATGGGCATATGACTTGCTTAGCTAGCAAGCCCCACAAATTTAATGGGCATATGACTTGTTTAGTTTATGGGATCCCAAGTAATAATGGCCATTATAGTATGTATGTGACATAAGTGTTATGATATGTTTTATGTTTTCTTTATGAAATTTATGTATATGGTCTATGTGTTAGATTTTCCTTGTTAGGCATTAGGCTCACTCCTTTTATGTTTATATGTGCAGGAAAATAGCTTTGGTGGCAGGAAAGGTTCTTGGGAGCTTGGGGAATGTGTATTGAAGCGGAATGGATTCAAAGAGCCAAGAGTTTCGATTCGAGGATGAAGTCTTTACTTATGTTTTTATGTGTATTTTTCCGCACTTATTTATGTAATCTCTTTTAATTACAATTATGTTATGTTTTGATTTTAAAACAATGGGATCCCATATCCTAACTTAATTTTTATGTAAGTTTAACCTTTATTTTTACAAGTTTTTAATAAAGTTATGATCTTTTCACTTGTAAGTTCTATTAAGGATTAGGGTCTATTTGTAGTTTTCATTAATGGTCCAAAGTCTAGAGTAGTTGGGTCATTACAAATCTAAAATTCATATCCAAGCAACCTAATCAGTATAAACACCTCAAAATTTTCCCATAAGCTCATCAAAAACCCATAAACCAGTCTAGAGTTCAAACCTCATGCAAGCTTATGGATCACAGCAGAATTCAACAGAAAACACCAAATTGAAACCCTTACCTTAATAAGAGTTTGACCTGAGCTAATCCCCAAGCACTTCAAACCTCCAGTTCTTCAATTCCTTAGCCAAACTCCTCAAAATTCACCAAGCTTCCAAGCACACCAAAGAGAGGGAGAGAGCAGAGAGAGAGAGAGAGAGAGAGAGAGAGAGAGAAGCCTGAGGAAGAGTCTTTTATTCTTCCTAATTCTAGTGGATTCTAGTGTCTAAGGCAATCCAAGTCTATCCCCGAGCTTCCAAAATGTCTAAAATACCCTTAAGTCTACCCTTAGCCCCTTAATGCCTCCAAGGGAAAAATCATCATTTGCCACATCCCGCTAATTCCTCGAGTGTTCCTATAGTTCCCCATTTAATCCTGACATTCCCAAAAAATTGCTAAATCACTACCCATTACCCAGTAACCCCAAACACGTGCTACATTCCCAAAATACCCCTAGGCTCACCCCGAGCCGGATATTCGACCTTGTTGTGACTATTTTGCTATTCTACTCCCTAGAGTTGTCTCGGATCACACATCACAAATATATCACCACAATCTCGTGGTCTCAAGCACAACACACATATAATTTACATTTATACCCTCAATGGGCCAAAATTACAAATATGCCCCTATTAACCAAAATGGGCCCACATGCATATTTAATTCATCTAAACATGAATTTCTAATCACATAATCATTTAATCCACGTAATAACATAATTAAATAAATTATTGCCCTCCTGACACGCTAATCAATGTACTAAGTCATATTAGCAAATTTGCGATGTTACAACTATCCACTCCTTACAAAAATTGTGTCCTCAAAATTTACCTGAATAACTTGCGATGTCAATCCCACATCTCAGTCTCAAGCTCCCAAGTTACCTCTTCCACTTTGCTATTCCTCCACAGCACCTTTACTAAGGCAATGGTCTTGTTCTACAAGACTTTATCTTTTCGATCTTGAATCTGAACCGACTTCTCTTTATAAGAAAAATCTTGATCCGGCTCCAGGTTCTCATCACTCAGTACATGCGTAGAATCTAATACATACTTTTAGAGCATGGATACATGAAATACATTGTGAACTCCTGATAAGCCTGGAGGCATAGCCAATTTGTAAGCTACCTCTCCAACTCGTTCTAGAATCTCAAAGGGGCCAACAAATCTAGGACTTAACTTGCCTCTAACTCCAAATCGCTTCACCCTTCTCAAGGGAGAAACTCTGAGAAACACGTGATCACCGACTTGAAAATCTACACTCCTGTGTCTGAAGTCTGAGTAACTCTTCTGTCAACTCTGGGAGGCGAGCATTCAAGCTCTAATCTTCTCAATCTCCTCATTTTTCCTCTGAACGACCTCATGACCTAAGTACTTTCTCTCACCCGTCTCGTCCCAATGGATGGACGATCTACATTTCCTCTCATATAACATTTCATATAGAGCCACTCCGATAGTCGCCTGATAGTTGTTATTATACGAAAATTCAATAAAAGGGAGATACTTACTCCAAGATCCCCCAAAGTCCAACACACTGGCCCACAACATATCCTCCAGTATCTAAACCGTCCTCTCTGAATGTCCATCAGTCTGAGGATGATAGGCGATACTAAACCACAACTGCGTGCCCATAGCCTTCTGCAGGCTCTCCCAAAACTTAGAGCACCTTGGTCTTTCTTGGATATATGTTTAGTGTTGCATCATGAGGGAGGGTGAGATGAGTGTAATTCTTGTTGAGTGGCATCTTGGTGAGTGTTTAAATTATTTTCCTTTCTTGTTTTCAACATTGGGGACAATGTTATTTTTTATGTTTGGGGGAGAGTGTGCCTTATCTTGTGTCTCTTTCCATTTATATATTTAAAAAAAACTAGTGTATGTGCAAAGAAAAGAGTGCACTCCTATAAAAAAAAATGACAAAAAAATTGTACAAATAAAGTTTGCAATTATGTTTGGGGGTGTAGGATCTTATGTAGGGATGTAAATGGGGCGGGTCTGCCCCGCCCCGCTTCCGCCCCGCCCCGCCCTGCGAAAATTTTGCCCCGCCCCAGCTTAATCGGGGTGGGTCTGCCCCGCCCCATTTAACATTTTTTTTTAAGAAACATTAAATTATAATTTTAGAATTTTCCCCAAGCCTAAATATTATTTTTTATTGTAATCTTTATATTTTACACTTGGTATCAACTACACCATCAAATATTATATTTTGTTTTTTTATTTTAACATTTACAAAATAAAGACAAGAATAAGGATGAATTATATAAAACATATTTTTCAATATTTATAATTCTTTCTAGTCTATATAGAATTAAAAATATTCTAAACCACATATAAAATGTCAATTTTACGTACTATGTATATAAGTAGCATCAGAGAATTGAGTTAGAGTATAAAAAAAAAAAAAAATTGAGGCGGGGTGGCCCCGCCCCGTTTAAATTCCTAGCGGGTCGGGGCTGCCCTGCCCCGCTTAAATTCATAGCGGGGCGGAGCGCCGCCCCGCCCCGAATTCCGCCCCGTTTTTACCGAGGCAAAGATGCCCCGTCGGGGCCCCGCCCCGCCCCGCCCCGCCGCCCCATTTTGCCATCCTTAATCTTATCTATAGTATAGTTTTGGTATTGTGTTTCTTTCCTTTGTTTTTAATAATGAATAATGGCAAGAGTGATATTCAAATTGTATGGGGTATTCTTTGGGGAATGATTGTGAACTCTTACTTTGGTCCTAGGAAAATTAAGGTGATTTAGGGTAATTTGAACTAAAAATGACTTCTCCTTTAACCACCTTCACCTAAGCCTTATATTACAAGCTTGAATAAGTCCTTTTGATCTTTTGTTCAATGTTTGTCTACATTAGTGGAGAGGTTATCACTAAGGAAACTTATGGAGACAATTATAAGGCTTTAGGATCAAGAGCTAGTTTGCTTTGAGGAGATTTGAGAATAATTTGGGAATAGCTATGTACACACTTTAGGGAGAAACGCTTGATTCTTGGTTTGATAACATCATTAGCATTTGAAGAATTTGGTTGAAATCATTTGCAAGAGGCATCATCATCATCATTCATCATCTTTTTAATAAATTTCGGAGATCATTTCCCTTGTTAAGCATAATACTAAGTTAAGCATTTCCTTTCATTTGTGCGTCTTTTGTTGTGTTTAGTTGTTTTGTGTGTTTGTATTGTTTTGAGTTGGATCTTCTTGTTTGTTTTCTTTTATCTTTAGATTCATCACTCAAAACGAGCAATGAGATAAGGTTGGGGGTGTGATAACTCTAGGAATTAGAGTTATTTTAATGCTTTTGAACTTATGTTTTTATCAAGAAAAGAGTGGCTTAGGGTGTTTTGTAGTATTTTTATTATGGTTTTGTCAAATATTAATTATAATTAAATAATATTAAATATTAGATTAATGCTTGAAAAATATATCTTAAAATGTTGAATTTTGTCTTGACAGATGATTGGTAGAGCTATGGACATTTTTAGAAGAATTTGAAGCTTGAAGTGGAATCAAGAATTTGGAATGCTGCAGAATTGTAGCAGCATCATGTTCTGCCAGCTATCTATTTGGAACACCCATGTGGTAATCCATTAGTTTGAACTATTGGTTCTTGGACTCACTTTAAGTTGGACTGAATATTAATTAGAAGGCTATTGGGCCATCGATTACCTTTGGGTCCATTTGCTAGCAAAGGAAAAGGAGTGGAAAAGAGGCCCACGTGGGTAGTAAATGGGGGAATGACCTAATTGTATTATTAACCTTTCCCCTTTTTTACACATACGTATAGAGGAGAGAAAAGGAGGCATGCACCATTGAACAAGGAGGAGAATGAAGAAAAAGAAAAAGAAGAAGAAAGAGAATGATTCGAGAGAGGAGAACCATTTTGGGAACATCTTTTTGGCTTGATTCTCTTACCCTTCTCCTTAATATTTTATTTTGTTTTTCTTGTATTTTATAATCTATGATTATTTTGTAATGGGTGTTTTTGAGATATTGATTATGGGCTAAACTTTTCATTGCTAGGATAATTAATGAACTCTATTATGTAATTTTGATACTTGTTATTGATGTTAAATGTTAATTGGGTTTTATTCATTCAAGTATTAATGCTTGCTATTACTTGATCACCTTTAGTGAGTAATTGAATTAATTGTGGCTGCTGAAAATAGTTATAATTAATAGACACAAGACTTGAATGGTGCAAGATTAATTTCTTTTGATTTTAATTTTGTAATGATATTGACATATATTGTTACCTTGCATAATCTTGGGAATGTATTCTTGTAATTAGATTACAGAGACATATGTTAGTTTAATTAGAGAATCGATACCATTGTGACTTCGACAGAAACCTATGAATTGACACACATGCTCAGTGTTTACCCTTCTCGTGCTTGCTTAGCATGATACAAAATTATGGGAGATTTACCTTGGTCATGCCACGAGGACTCCACCCCCATCTGGAGCTCCTAGTCCTCTAGAGCCTCAACAGCGGCTCGGATTGAGAGAATGTTCTCGACACATTCTTCTCGCATCCTTTGGTTGTACATGAGGAGTGCCTAATCATCCACGTACTCCGTATGGACGACAGCTTCTTCTCGGGACTCCTTCGAGTTTTGGAACAGAGAGAGATCCACAACGCCTAAGTGTTGTCCCTCCTAGAGAAGTCCAAATTGGCGAAGGGGAGCCTCCGTGATGAGGAATCTAAGCTTCATCTCTGCATCTGGAAGACGCTTCATCTTCTGGAGTCAGTCATCGTATGCCTCGACGGACAGAGTACAGTGAAAATGACTTATTAAGAAAATATTTCTAAGTATGGAATGATTAACGTAGGAGAACTAAACTAGAGATGACTCTTGAGACACTTACCAACCCTAGTGAATTCCAAGAGAAGGGTAAGGTTGGTCCGCGTGAGAAAATCACTTTTGAAAAAGAAGTGGTCTTTGTAGTCCCGTGTGTGGCTATCACTGTGGTAGGGAGCCTTGTACACCAACTCCAGATAGGTGTACTTCATTAGGGTGTAATACCCATCGAAGCTTGTTTTCCGAGGACAAGCCCAAAAATTGTATACGTACAATATTTTTTCCCAGAGATGGCATGGGCTAGTTTAGTCTCCGGTACAACACGTATAATCTAGCAATGACCCAGTACCCATTCAAGGACAGCTAGAAAGGACCTATGCCAACGTATTTAAGGAAATTTACATAGTACTAATACAGTGGCAAGGTTGCCCTTGCTTGGAGGTGTGAAGCGCTCCAGGCCCCGAGGCTATTCACACTCCCGTGCACCCTTTCTGAGTCTCGAGGCAGGCGCGCTATGACGTCCCATTTGACTCTGTAGTGAGAAAGGATTTTTTTCAGTGCCCTCGATGCCTCAGCTTGCTGGGAAGATGCTCTACCTCAAAGTTGTCTGCTTCGTAACATGCGTCCCCATATATGGAACCCATGTTTACCTCCTCCTCCGAGGTGCCACGTCAAGTTGGCATCTCCGCCGATGGAGGCCCCTCTCTAACCACAAGTGCCCGGCTCTGTTCTTGAGCTTACAACCTCCTCTCCTTCGGGATCCGTCTCGCTTCTCGGGTCATGTCGATAATCTCTCAGTCGAAGTAATAGAAGTCTTGCTGGTTGAGGTTTTGTAACTCCTCAGACATTTGAAACAAGCAAAGCCAAGCAATTAACATCTCGACCAGAAGAAAGATAGGCCAAAACATGAGAACCCCTAAGACAATTGCTCAAGGAATGAAGGAGGAAGGGGAGCCTAATGGACTGGGGTGTCCTCGAAACCAAGAATCAAGTGCAGGAGGACACCACCGGAATTCATGAACTTCATCTGTAATGTCCCAAAAATGCTAATAAGGTTTAATGCCTTGACTAGCATGTCTAGAGGACATATTTGGATATATGTGTGATTAACTGATTAAATGTGTGACTATGTGGCATGAATGCTATATGTGATAATATGAGTATGATTATATGCATGTGTTATGAGTATTAAATATGCATGTGAGTCTGTTATTGTTTATAAGGGCATAGTTGCAATATTGGCCCGTAGCGGGCATAAATGTGATTATATGTGTTAAATGACTGAGACCACATTATTATGTGGATATATTTGCGGTATACAGCTCGAGGCGATCCTAGTGAGCGGATTAGCATAATAGTCACAGCAGGGTTTAATACCTGGCTCGGGGCGAGCCTAGGGGTATTCTGGGAAGTTTAATGTATATTTGGGATTAATTGAGTAATGGGTAAGTATTTGGAAATTAATTGGTTATGTTAGGAATAATTGGGAATTTATAGGACAATTTGAGGATTAGTGGGAAATGTGGCAATGACGAATTTTCCCTTGGGGCCATTTTAGGATAAGAGGAAACTTAAGGGGGCATTTTGGTGATTATAACTAAAGGATATAGTTAGAGAATATTAGACTTAAGCTGGAATATATCATAACCTTCCCTAGATCTCCCTCTCTTCCTTTTATTTAGTTTCTCTCTCCCTCTCTTTCTATTTTTGGTGCATTTGTTTGTCATGAGGGAGACTCCTGAAGAATTGTTGTTGAAGCTGGGAATCAGAAGCTTGAAGGCTAGAATTTAAGCTGGGAATAGGTGGAGCAAGTCAGGGGAAGTTAAATTCGCAGTGAGGTAAGCTTCACAATCTGAGGTTTTCCTTGAGTATTTCTGTGGTTGAGCTAGGTTGTGGCTGGGTAGAGTTCTAGGATAGATTTTGAAATGGATTAAGGGTTTGATATGGATTTTAGGTTTTTTGTACTATCTTTGATGTGGTGTTGAGAGTTTTAGGCCTGATTCTAGCTTTGGCACACATTTGGGATGATTTCTATTGAGTTTGGTTGGGGTAAACGTTGGAGAAACTCATGGATTTATGGGTTCACGGGGGTGCGTCACGACCCAATTCATGGGCGCCATGGCCCGTGAGCCACAGAAGACCCTGGGAGGACTGCTGACATGAAGGAGCATCGCGACCCTAAGGGGGCAAGTCGCAGCCCGCCTCCCCCAAAATGCAGAGGTTGTGCCTCTAACTTGAGGTGCGCCGCGACCCTCAGGGCCAGGTCACAGCCCGCCTAGACAATTTTAGCCTAGGATTGTCTTAGGGCTCAAGGAGGCTAGGGAATTAAAAGTTAAGCGCTCAGGACGATTTCTACTACCCAGTTTAGTAGAAATTGAGGTCCCAGAGGCTAGTATTTGAGTCCAAAGTTTTTAAATGGTTTAGAATCTTATGGTTATCCATTATCGCATTGTGACTAGGTTTTAGCGCAAGGGCTCAGGAATTAAGGATCGTGCTTGTGGCCGTTATACGCTTGGTGCTCGGGATCCGAGGTAAGAAAACTGCACCCATGTGGTTGTCATTGGGAGTGAGATTCCTTGTAATTCAATATATGCATTATGTGAGATATATATATGTTATGTGGGATATGAAAGTATGGCCTAAGGGTGCCAGGGTTGATGATAAGCGTATTGGACACAACTTGGCCAATGTGAGTCGGGGTCAGCTAAATAATCAGAGGACTCGGCCTAAGTGAGCCAGGGTCAGTTAAATAAATAGAGGGCTCGGCCTAAGGGTGCCAACCCTGTTCATTTGTATTGCTGATTGAAATATATGCTTGAAAATACATGTTTACTATTGTTTAGCTTGATGCTTGTACTCTATTGAATAATCGAATTAATTGGGTTATAGTTAATTGAATGTTATTGCTGCTATATATGTTTGTTGTTTTTAAGTTTTCTTGTTGGTTCTTGGCTCACGGGTGCTACATGGTGCAGGTAAGGGAGTTGATAGCTGGACCAACGATGAGTTGGAGAGCTTCAGGGGCGGTGTGTACATATGCAGCCTGCTCGATCGTCACGGTCGGGGAAGCTTAGGAGGAACTAGGGTTAAACCCTATTTTTTCCGCTTAGGATAGCTAAATTAATTATGTTTATCTTTTACCAATGTGTAAACTAATTTTTGGGATCCCATGTACGAACTTAATATTTTAATGAAATAATCATTTTCTTGACCGAATCTTTTATTACTTGACCTTGACTAATTATACATTTAAGTTCAAAAAACTTGCTTAGCAGGTCAAGCACTATTTTAAACACACAATGTAGCGGTCTTGGTTATCCAGGGTGTTACAACTTGGTATCAGAGTCGTCTAGGTTTAAGGGTTCCTGAAGACTGGCTAGGTGTGTACACTCACCGTTAAAGATAAGGTCGACTCACGGTTAGGTATCTAATGATATGATTGTGTGGTTAATTATTTAAATTGAACCTATGTGCCTTATCTACATGCTAGTATAGAAAGCATGATGTGTATGAGTGTATTTGGTAGTAATGAAATTTGATAACTAATGCATGAGTAATATAGATTGGTGTTTGGATATGTATATTGTGTGTGTGATTATTGTGATTGTTTGGACCTGCCCGAGGGATGATTCTGGATATGAACTTCAGGGCTGAGGGGGGGGGGGGGGGGGGGGTTAAGTCGGTGATTGCGGACTGATTCAGAATGTATGTACTCAAGATAGTTGATTGGACCTGGTATTGTTAGAGTGGGGGCTGCAGATGATAGTTAGGGTATGAACCCTCCATCTACCCCTGGAATTCGTAGCAGATGTTTGCTGGTATGAGAGTAGGGCTGCTAGATCAGGATGAGGAGATTAGATGGTTGAGACAACGGAATCCGTTGAGGAAAAGTTTCTTCGTATATCTTGACAATAAGGGCACCAGTGTTGGTTCAACTTGAGGATTGAAACAGATAAGAGTCATCGTATGAACGACATTAGAAGCATTACCCTCTAGTTTTCAAGGAAGGTTTGGGTTTGCTCATGAACTGATCAGTGGATGGGCGTGACTAACTTCGTCCTTAATGATATGAAGATTGTAGGTCGTGATAGAGTAGTTGCGCCATGCATATATGGCAGGAGGATGCTCGGATGTGGTGGGAGATAGTACCCTAGACCCGGAATGTTGTCATGATGGGTTGAGAGGAATTCAGACAGTGATTTGATAAAAGAGACTACTGTGATGCAGTTTGAACTATGAAGACTAATGAGTTTATGAACTCAATTCAGAAAGGCAAGACAATGATAGAGTATGTCAATGAACTTAATGGGTTGGTCAATCCGCTTTGGACTTGATACAAGCGGATGTAGCCCGGAAAGAACGATTTATTTAAGGACTGAACTCTGGAATGGCCTAGAGCATCAGGGTTGCTCCAGTGCATGAGATTTTCATCTATGCTCGGGCAGTAGGGATGGCCTTTTTGTTAAAGACATAAGAGATGAAATATGGAGTGTGAAAGATGTAGGGCAAGAAGCGCGGGCAATGGTATTCCCATTAGCGAGATTAAGTAAGGGCAGATGCCCAGTAACCAAAAAAGAAGGACCCTTGATAGTTCTACTACTCCTTGTTATAACGGGAAGGGTTATAGTTTACAGGTTAGTCGCCAGGGCGGCGATGAGGCCTGGTAAAGCTATTTAGTATGCACCAGATATGGGAGACGCCATCTGGGAGGATGCCAAGTGAAGGCATGTTTTCTACATGGAATAGCTAAGAGCGTTAGGGCGGATTGCCTAAGATTGGAAAAGGGAGGACTGGTCTGCCCTGTTACAGTTAATGCCCGAGGCTAGTCCCTCGGAGGCGACCAGTTGACTTGTTAGTCCTCGTTCTTATTATATAATGAGATGGAAGAGTTCGGTGCTACGTATCTCCTAGAAAAGATTCAAATATGAAGTACATGCCTCAAGGTTTTTGTACAATGGGGCTTGAGATATTAGTGCTTGCTGGGGAAGAATTGGTATCTTTCAAGAGAAGAATTGGAATATAAGTGGTAAAAGGTTTATAGTAAAAGTGATTGAGCTTGTCATATGAGAGTTTTGAAATGAGCTTGAGTAGGAGCTAATCTGTTAAATAAGGGACAACCATGGATTGCAGGAGATGGTAATAATGTCTGGATTTGGAAGGGAAGGACCTGGTTGCATCTATGAGATGCATGAACGTTGGCGTAGATAACACCTGGAATATATCAATTAGACTAAATGAAAACTAGATTAGCCAATGAGATTTCGGATGGGTGCACAAAGAATTTTTGGGTACACTACGGGCTTTGGGTATGGATAGACTCGGTATCAAGGACTTCATGAAGAATGATATTACCTTAGCAGAAAGAATTAATGGTTCAGTTGAAAAAGTATTTGATCTGAGGATGGATCAGACGGAGCATCGCATCATGGAATACGTTGACATCGCCTGTTAAGGATGAAGGGTTCAATTGCCTAGTGCAAGATAAGACAATGTTCTTAGGAATTGATCTTTGATCTGGTTATTACCAGCTGAGGATCAAGGAAAGAGACATTCTAGGAATTACTTCTTGCACCAAGTAGGACGTGATGGATTATCAGTGAAGGTTCTTAACTGACCAATGCTTCAACGACACAGGTAAGTTCGAAAAGCAGAGAGTATAGGAACAACAAGAATGAGCCACATCCAGATTGGTTAGGAATGTGTTGGTCTACTCTCAGTTAGAATCAGCATGCAAACGACTACTACATTGATAATACTAAGACTGATAAATCAGGGTTTCTGGTAAGGCTCCAGAAAGTGTAAGCTTCGATTTCTCCAAAGATATTCAAGGTCACATTATAGGAAGTGATGGGATCATATATGAAAGACTTTAGTTAGAAGCCACAAAGAAGTTACCGAAATATGCCTGAGGGGTGAGAGGTACTGTGAGACCAGTAAGACACGTTAGTTACTACTTGAAGCATCTTCGAAGACAGCTACACCCAATATTGGGATGACACAATAACCTAAAGTTGGACTGAATGGATAGTTTTGTATCAGATTTTCAGAAAATATAAGAAGGATTGGTTAGCACCCTATGGTATTAGAATCCATAAGTAATGGACGAATGTGGGAGGACAACGTGATGGATATTGTCTTTGCTTGAGACATGAAACTATAAGGCGGTGCATCAAAGATTAAGACATGCCCAGGTATAGACTGAAAGGATGGTTGTTCGTGCTTCATAGTAGATGAAATAATAAGAACATAAATGTTATGCATGGAACATTAAGTTGATGATAATACTAGATAGCCACAGTTAAGATGCAATGCTGGCACCTATGGAATAGAAGTGAATATATATTAGCGCAAAGGACTTGAGTGTTTGGTCATCTGTAGAGGAATAACCTTGAGACCAAGACCTAGTGGGAGTTAATGGGTGATTCATATTGGAAACCCTTGATTGTAGAAGGGAAAATTTATATGGAAGTTGATCTCCTAAGTTGGAAAGATTTGTGCCAGTTGGATAGGACGCCACAGGTTACATTAAATTCAGATGAGGTAACGATTAATGATTGATATAGTATCTGCAGTTGATAGTGGATAGATATATCTCTATGGACAATGAAATTCAGAGAGAAGATCTTGTAGGAATGGCATAAAATCCTACTATTTTAGTATGAACAAATTAAGATATGAAGATCGGATGAGTGATCATATGGAGCCTGGTGTTGAGGTGGAGATTCTAGATGAATATTGTACTATCTCCTTATGAATATTGTAACCAGGAAGTTTAAATGGACGTTAAGATCTAAAATCTGTATATTGGAAGGTAAAAGGTATAGTAATGGACCGTAAGAGTGGACCACATTAGAATACAAGTAAGATGGTTGGACATGGAGCGTTGTGACTCAACAGGTCGAGCTAACACACCTTGATTCGTGTGAACGAGTATCATAATAATGTGTATGGGTGAAGGGAGACTATATGTCTCCGTGGGACACCGAAGTTGACGGTGTCAGACTGAGACCCATTATTTTCCAAGTTTTGGAAAGGATGTAGAAGACAAAGAGTATAAGATTGAGACTTAGAGTTATCGGTTACCTTCAGATAAACTGACAATCTGAAGAAGTGACTCAGATTTTGAGAATTATACATCGAATGTGCAAGTGTTTGGGGCATTGAGATAAGTACGGTCCCTTGATGGAATAGTCACAGTGGTGAATGCCGGTCAATGACTAGGGTGACTCGGCATAAGATATAGTAAGGTAGAGAGTAAGAAGTGTTTGTCCTAAGTAATGAAATGGAAGACAGAGAATGTTTTGATTCAGTACTTGTTCGGGGAAACCAATGAAGTTATTAGGATTATTAGCGCATAAGTATCTGCCTATCTGAAAGGACATAATAGTTCGCAAGTTTCAAGTATGGGAACACGAAGTTCTAGGATGGGAGATTTGTATTTCTCCGAATATTGTAGACAAGAAAGAATATGATGTTTTGGGAAAGAAAGAGGAGTTTTGACTCCTGATTTAATAAGACTTCTAAGATCTTACTAAGGACTAGGCCAGGAGCCTACAGATTAGCCTTACCCTAGTATGGGTGGTGGCTTTTGAATGTTGCTGGTGCCAATGTCAAGGAAAGAAATGTATGATAATCACCGCTGATGAGGTGAGAAGACCCTACGATTTCAACGGAGTTATTGCGCAAGGAAAAGCTAATGGAATTATGATAAGGAGATAAGGTCTTATGGAATAAGACTCTCACTCTAGAAAGAGTGTTACTGAAGGATAAAAAGGTAAAGGACTGGACTCTATGGTTACAGCCAGATTTTTGGGATTTGTATTTCGAAGTGTTTGAATAAATTTCGAGGACGAAATTTCAATAAGGAGGGGATAGTTGTAATGTCCCAAAAACGCTAATAAGGTTTAATGTCTTGACTAGCGCGCTGAGAGGGCATAATTGGATATATGTGTGATTATTTGATTAAATGCATGACTATGTGGCATGCATGATATATGTGATAATATAAGTATGATTATATGCATATTTATGAGTATTAAATATGCATGTGAGCCTGTTATTGTTTATAAGGGCATAGTTGCAATATTAGGTCGTAGCGGGCATAAATGTGATTATATGTGTTAAATGACTGAGACCACATTATTATGTGGATATATTTGTAGTATACGGCTCGAGGCGATCCTAGTGAGCGGATTAGCGAAATAGTCACAGCAGGGTTTAATACCCAGTTCGGGGCTAACCTAGGGGTATTTTGGGAAGTTTAATGTATATTTGGGATTAATTGAGTAATGGGTAAGTATTTGGAGATTAATTGGTTATGATGGGACTAATTGGGAGTTTATAGGACAATTCGAGGATTAGCGGGAAATGTGGCAATGACGATTTTGCCCTTGGGGCCATTTTAAGATAAGAGGAAACTTAAGGGGGCATTTTGGTCATTATAACTAAAGGATATAGTTAGAGAATATTAGACTTAAGATGAAATATATCAAAACCTTCCCTGGATCTTCCTCTCTTCCTTTTATTTGGTTTCTCTCTCCCTCTCTTTTTTTTTTTTTGGTGCATTTGTTGGTCTTAGGGGAGACTCTTGAAGAATTGTTGCTGAAGTTGGGAATCAGAAGCTTGAAGGCTAGAATTTAAGCTGGGAATAGGTGGAGCAAGTCAGGGGAAGTTAAATTCGCAGTGAGGTAAGCTTCACAATCTGAGTATTTCCTTGAGTATTTCTGTGGTTGAGCTAGGTTGTGGTTCTAGGTTGGATTTTGAAATGGATTAAGGGTTTGATATGGATTTCATGTTGTTTGTACTGTCTTTGATGTGGTGCTGAGATTTTTAGGCCTGATTCTATCTTTGGCACACATTTGGGATGATTTTTGTTGAGTTTGGTTGTGAAAAATCTTTGAGAAACTCAGGGATTTCTAGGTTCATGGGGGCGCGCCGCGACCCAATTCATGGGTGTTGCGACTCGCGTGCCCTAAAAGGCCCAGGGAGGGCTGCTGACATGAAGGCGCGCTGTAACAACCCAAATTCCCTAATGTGGCTTAATGATTATGTGTAATTATGTGATTATATGCATGATTATGTGATTTATATTATTTTATGATGATAATTGCATGCATGTGGGTCCACTTCTTATTAGAAGGGCATTTTCATAATTTTGGCTATTGAGAGCATAATCGTATATTTATGTGCATGTTTGTGATATATGGGTGAGACCACATTATTATGTGGATATGTTTGAGCCATTCGGCATGAGACGATCCTAGAATGCAAGTTAGCGGTTTTGTCATAACGGGGTCAATTACCGGGATATTGGGTAATGAGAATGATTATTTGATGATAAATTGGGAGTTAGTGAGAACATGAGGAAAATATGGGAATTTTGACTATTTTACCCCCGGGGGAATTTTTGGGACCCCGAGCATTAGGATATACTTGAGGTTACTTAAGCTTGAAGTAACCTGTCAGAATGAAAATACGTTCAAACACTTTTTCTCTTTCTCTTGTTATCCATTTTTACTATTCGTCGCATTTTCGAAGGAAACTTGAGTTTTAGGAATCGGATTCAAGCGAGGATCGAGTTATAGAAATTCTTGGGAAGATTAGAAGCTTTTTAACCGAAGGATTTAGCAGGAAACAACTCAATCAGAGGTAATCCAAGCTTTAAGTTTTGAGTTTTCGAGTTTCTAACTTTTGAATTGGGTTTTATGTGTTGATGAGTTTTTGAGTTGTTTGAGCCTCGGGTTTTGATGGTTTTGGATCATTGGAATGTTTGGGAACTTCGATTTTTGGATTTGGATATGTTTGGATAGGTTTTTGGAGGATTTTAAAAGGGGAAAAACGAAGGTTTTTGGTTGAGTTCCAGGAGCTTAGTGAAGATAAGAGATGAGAATGAAGAGCGTTGGGGCCGCAGCACCTGGGAGGTGAGCCACGGCGCGTGGTGCATGCTGATCTTAGATGGCGCCTCTGTTTGGGCCAAAAGTGTGTTTTAATCATGGGAACTCAAACCTAAGGCCATGGGATTGTTCCTACTACCCGGTTTAGTAGGATTCGACCTCCCGGAGGCTAGGTCTTAGTCTATGAACCTTTTATTACGTATTTTATTGATGAGATTTCATATTTGGTTATGACTAGGTAACTGCTAAGGGACTTATGGACCGATCATTCTCAAGGGTCATTCTTTTATATTTCACGCTTGAACCAGAGGTAAGAAATCTGCACCCAGTATGTGACATGCATGGTTATTGATGAGGCATGTTGAGTGCTCTATATATGGACATTGATTGCATAGTGTATGCATAGCAGCTTTGCTTATCTATGTATGGCACTGACTTATTAGTCAGGGAACGACAATGGTGTTAGTAATGGTCATGAAGCTGTGACTTATCAGTCAAGATTAGTGGCAGTATTGAGCACTGGTCGTATAGTATTGGCTTAAGAGTCAAGATCGGCATTAATGTGTTTAATGTGGACTGAAATGATTAGACATAATCAACATGAGCATTAAATGCTTGACCGACCTTAAGGTCAAAGAAAACTAAAGCGCTTGTCTAGTCTAAAGCCTAGTTACTTAGAGCCATGGCTAAAAACCCAGGTGACTGAAACGTCACATGGCTAGAAGAGCGCGAGACCCCAGAGATAGACTTATCAATCATCTATACAGAGACAGACTTATCAGTCATCGATTGTATATCTATATGGTATACATGTAGTAATAAGTTTTCTTGCTGAGCCTTGGCTCACGGGTGTTATGTGGTGCAAAGGGAAAGAAAAGCTCACCCATCCTTGAGTGGAGAGCTTAGGTGGTGATGTGTACATATGTGGCCGCTTGACCACCACGGTCAAGGTGTTTCTCAAAGGAGCTATGGTTTAACCCTATTTTGTCGCTTAGGTCGACGTGTTGTAACTTTTATACTGTAATGAACATTTTGGATTGTAAATAACTTGTAAACATTTTTATGGACCCATGTACAGTTTAATGTTTTAAATAAAATATATCCATTCCTTTTGGACTGAGATTTTCACCCTGGCCTATTAATAACACCTAGAAGCACGTTTATAACCTAATGACACGATCAACGAGTTAAACACTATTTAAAGTACACACAGTAATGGTCCTAGAGTAACCGGGGCGTTACACATGCCGCGACCCTGGCGGGGTAAGTCATGGCCCGCCTCCCCCCAGATGCAAAGGTTGTGCCTCTGACTTGAGGCGCACCGCGACCCTTAGGGCCAAGTTGCGGCCCGCCTAGACAGTTTTAGCCTAGGATTGTCTTAGGGCACAGGGAGGCTCGGGAATTAAAACTTAAGCGCTCGGGAAGATTTCTACTACTCGGTCTAGTAGAAATCGAGGTCTCGAAGACTAGTATTTGAATCCAAAGTTTTTAAATGGTTTAGAATCTTATGGTTATCCATTATCGGATTGTGACTAGGTTTTACCGCAAGGGCTCAGGAATTAAGGTTCATGCTCGGGGCCATTATACGCTTGCTGCTCGGGATTCGAGGTAAGAAAACTACACCCATGTGGTTGTCATTGGGAGTGAGATTCCTTGTAATTGAATATATGCATTCTGTGAGATATATATCTGTTATGTGGAATATGAAAGTACGGCCTAAGGGTGTCAGGGCTAATGATAAGCGTATTGGACGTACCTCGGCCAATGTGAGCCAGGGTTAGCTAAATAATCAGAGGACTCAGCCTAAGCGAGTCGAGGTTAGTTAAATAAATAGAGGGCTCGGCCTAAGGGCGCCGACCCTGAACATTTGTATTGCTGATTGAAATATATGCTTGAAAATACATGTTTAATGTTATTTAGCCTGATGCTTGTACTCTGTTGAATAATCGAATTAATTGGGTTATAGTTGATTGAATGCTACTGCTGCTGTATATGTTTTTTATTTTTAAGTTTTGTTGGTGGGCCTTGGCTCACGGGTGCTACGTGGTGCAAGTAATGAATTTGATAGCTGGACTAGCCATAAGTTGGAGAGCTTCAGGGGCAGTGTGTACATATACAGCCTGCTCGATCATCATAGTCGGGGAAGCTTGAGAGGAACTAGGGTTAAACCCTGATTTTGCCACTTAGGATGGCTAAATTGTTTCTGTTTATCTTTTACCAATCTGTAAACTGATTTTTGGGATTTCGTGTACAAACTTAATATTTTAATGAAAAATAATCATTTTTTTGACCAAATCTTTATTACTTGACCTTGACTTAGTATTTAATTACACATCTAAGTTCAAATGACTTGCTTAGCAGGTTAAGCACTATTTTAAACACACAGTGTAGCGGTCTTGGTTATCCAGGGCGTTACATCATCAGAATCTGAAAAAATTTCAGATTCCGGTCAAATGTCCAGAAAGGAAAAAAAATGCAACTATGCCTGAATTGCTGATTTTAATCCCAAAATGGACCTAAAAGGACCATAAAGGTAAAAATGACCTCTAAATCCTCAAAATCGTGATAGCCTAAGCATGCAACTACATCCATCCGAAAAACCCAAACAAAAAGGGGAGAGAAAGAGTGACTTACTTGTAATGAACCTTTGATAAGTGTTGTAACGCGTCCGAACTCGAAATTACTTCACATCGGTTACCCAGAAAAAGCGTGATTCTCTCCAACCGTCCAGGTCTCTAGAAAGGTAACTCTTGTGAGGTTTTCAGTTGAGGAAGGATGAAGGAAATTAGAGATCTATGGTTTCTAGGGAAGTTTCAAATGTTAAAATTGATGAAATGGGAGGCAAAATTTGAGTTTTATACTCGAGAACTTGGGGAGGAAGCAACTCCTCCCTGATCGTTGATCACCTACAGAGTATGCACTCGAGTGTGATCCAACGGTCATGGATATCAAGGCACGGATCGCAATCAAAACATTGGAAAATGATGCCTTGGCTACAGGGCGAAAGGACATCTCGGTTATGGATTAGATGTCTTGCGTGTGAAATGGACTCCTCATTAATTGCACCGATTGATGGGCCCAGCAATGGCGAGTCGACACATGGTGTTATCTTTTTTGAAACATGATGCCTCAGTGAACCTAGACGTCACCCCCGGAGTACATCCTTTGAAATTACTCCTTTCAGTCTAAGTCTCCACTATCTGAGGACAAGTGAAGACTTGGGGGGCTGATTTTGTCAGTGTTTTCACCAATTGACACATGACAGTCATTATACAAGTAATTAAGCTCCATGGGAGTTAATAAAGTCCAGAGCTCGCCTAGAGCTCCTCGAAAAGTACACCTTTCCCAATATGTTGTGATCTGCCTCCAGAGATGAATATCTTCAAGTGTGTTACGTCCCTAGGACCATTACCATAGTCCTCCCGATCTCAGTTTCATCTAGTCCTCTAGGCCTGTAGGAGTTGTCCTCGAGGTCTGGAAGGAAGTGTCAGGTGTCATGCACAGCGACCCTGGACCACAAGCAGCCATCTAACAAAGCTACCGTTCCTTCAAGTTGTGGTGTCGAGTCCGTATAGGCGACAAGCAATATGCACCAATGCACTGCCTGATGTGGGAAAACGTGCAGCGACCCCCTGACACTGTCAAGGGCTTGTCTCCCCAAAATTTTGTGGGCTGCAACCTCGAAAATGGACCCCGTGTGATACGCACGGGCCCACCACCACTTTTATTACGAGAATGTGTATTAACTAGCATTTAGACCCCAATTAATTAGGAGTTCTTTGTAATAATTCCCCGTTGAGGGAATTAACTGTCATCAACCACTATAAATAGGACTAGGGCACCCATTGTAAAGAATCTCGAATGTTTGTATTCAGAGCACTGCTAAGAGCTGCCTGAACCCCATAGAAGCTTGAAACCTTCAAGCTTCCCCAAATCCAAATACAATAGACGCATGGACTATGGTTAATTAATAATATGAACCACGTAAACTTTGTGTCTTCTTACTGCATTTCCTTTAAGTTCTTTTAACTAGTTGATAGCGAAAAAGACAGTTAACAGATAGTATTTCCATCATCTTTGTTGTGGTTTATGCCTACCATTTGTTGATCAAGAAGTCCACTCTCCATCCTCCATCTTTTCTAGTTTCTTTGCTGATTGAGGTTGGTGCAACTTTTTATTGTACAAATAATCTCTGATTTGTAATCTCTAAAATGAGAAGTCTGAGCTGTCGAACTTTCTTATTCCGGGTCCCTATCCATTTTCTCCAGCCATCGCTATGCAATGAAAGACCTCATTTATTACTTCCACCAAATCTTACTCTTGACACGAACCTGGCTTTGGTACCAACAGTTGGGAAACACCTCCTAGAAAAAGAAGATTAAGATGCAATTAAACTATGCATAATAGAAGCAGAATAAGCAAAGATAAAAGAAAAAACAAGACACAAAATTTACGTGGTTCACCCAATTATATTAGGCTATGTGCATGAAACTACTGCAAATCTTCACTATATGGAGAAAAACATTTTACAAGTGTTTACAAACACTCACTTTTCTCTTCTCACAACCCTATCCCCGAGTACATCCAAGAGAATCACTCTTCACTCATACTCTCAAGAGAACCTCACTATTTCACTAAGCACTCAAAAGAGCTACACCTCGCTTGATCTCTGAATTTTGGGATTAAGAGAATGAATAAGATAAGCCTTTATTTATAGGCTTCACAAGACCATCTATTAATGCTACATATTAATCACTAAATTAATGCACCATATTAAATGGTGATTCTTTGAAATATGATTGTTATTCCATCACTATGAACATAGCCTTATATGTGGCCAAGTTCGCAATCTCTCACGATCTCTTAATTAAAGGGATTAAATCCGACACAATCTTCTAATTGAAGAAGAAATCAAAGCATTAAATGCTCTATAAGAAGAAATCACATTCAAATAGAAACCATATCTTAATAGTGGATGCATTACACAAGGAAAATAAGTAATTCATTACAGTTCACCTACCTTCACAAGACATTTAAATCCTAAAATTAATCACTCTATTGAACCGTTGAACTTGAAACCACAATTATGAACCAAGTCAAGTTCCATTTAGGGTTGTAAGACAATCAATTCAATCAATTTTTATTATATCTGAAACTGATTGAATGGTTTCGTTATTTTTTAGAAACTATTTAAATTGACGGAACCAAATTTTCTGTCTCACTTACATGTCTCAATTCATGTCCCAATCACTTATATGTGGACAACTCAATTAAAATGTCACATATACATTTAACAGATTTTTTATTAACTCATATACTTTTAACACCACCGTTAGTGCAGGATGGCTTCTTTGCAATTAATTCTCTTTATTAATATTTTTATTATTTACAAAAACCCTTTCAAATTCCAATTTCCTTTTTTTTATTATTGTTAGTCCTATTAAGCTTCTCTTTTTAATTTGATCAATAAAAACTATCAGATTTCTCTGCCTTACAGTCCCTTACGAAAAGCAAATTCTCTGCACTCACAAAATTCTACATATATGGTCCTACTGTGAAAGGTTAGTAATATATATATATATATCTACTTTTTGTTCTATTTGATTTATTTATTATATATATATATAAAAAAATCAATCTTGACTCATATGCTAAGAACCATATTATTTTTCTTTTAAATACTATTAAAATTCTTTATTAAAGGGTAAATCTTTACATCAATATAGACTTATATATGAATATTTGAAATTGAGAGATATGTTTGAAAAATTATTATATATTGAGTTGATGGCTAAATTTTATAAATTAAAATTCTAATCAGATTTTTGTATAAACATTTTTGTTCTTTTATATATATATATATGTGTGTGTGTGTGTTAAGTCATGTAGTGTATTCTAATAAAATTATCAATTATCAAAATAGTGTCTAATATTTTATTTGTTACATGAATTTATAAAATTTATTGTCTTTTTATTGAAGAGGATGGACAATACTAATTTGGTAGATAATGATTTACAATCACGTCGAAAAATAGATTTTGAAAGTGAAGATGAGATATTGTCTTCAAATGTTGATATAAAATCTCTTCATTCTAAAATTGATGAAGAGGCAATACCAAAGGTTGGTATGGAGTTTAATACTGAAGAGGAAGCTTATAATTTTTATAATGCATATGCGTATAAGATAGGTTTTAGTATTAGAAGGAGTAAAATGCATAAAGATTTTTTAGATGGACTGATAATAGATAGAATATTTTGTTGCTCATGTGAAGGTCATCGAGAAAAAGATAAACGGGATGTTATAGTGAAATCTCATCGTGCTGAAACGAGATTTGGTTGTTTGGCAAGAATGAAAATCAATTCTCGTCAAAATAGTAAATATCGTGTGATCGATTTTGTTATGGAACATACACATGTGACATCAAGTCCTAGCAAAAGTCATTTACATAGATCTCAAAGAAGATTGACTGTAGCCCAAGATGCCGAAATTGATTTAGCTAACATCTCAGGAATTACTCCTAAGGCAAGTTATGATTTAATGGCTAGGCGAGTTGGTGGGTGCGAGAACCTTGGATATACTATTGTTGATTGTCGAAATTATTTGCAGAGTAAACGAACAATTCAAATGAGAGTAGGAGATATTGGTGGTATACTTGAATATCTTCAAAGTATGCAATTAGAAGACCCTACTTTTGTTAGTGCCATGCAAGCTGATGAAGATGACATGATAACCAATATCTTTTGGGCAGATGGAAGAATGATGACAGATTATTTCTATTTCGGTGATGTTGTTTCCTTTGACACAACTTACAAAAAAAATAAAGAGTGTCGATCGTTCGCAATGTTTCTTGGGGTGAATCATCACAAGCAAACTATTATCTTTGGAGCTGCACTATTATACGATGAAACTGTTGAAACTTTTGCTTGGTTATTTGACACTTTTGCTAAAACAATGTCAGGAAAAAAAGCCAAAGACTATTCTTACTGACCAAGATGCAGCAATGGAAAAAGCTTTAGAGTCTCAATGGCCAGAAACAACTCACCGTTTATGTATTTGGCACATATATCAGAATGCTGCAAAAAATCTTAGTGGGGTTTTTCAAAATTTTGGAGAATTCACAAAGGATTTTAGTAGTTGTATTTATGATTATGATGAGAAGGATGTTTTTATTGAAGCTTGGAATAGTATGCTTGAGAAATATGATCTTAGAGACAATAAGTGGCTAAAAAAAATGTTCAATTTGAAGGAAAAATGGGCATTGGTATATGGAAGAGAGACATTTTGTGCAGACATGACAACTACTCAGCTGAGTGAAAGTATGAATAATGTAATTAAGAATTATGTTAGCTACAAGCATGAAATACCAAGATTTTTTCAGCATTTTCAAAGATTAGTTGAGGATCGTCGATATGATGAGTTGAAGGCTGATTTTAAAGCAACTCAAACTTCATTGTCATTGTCTTTGCCAATAGAAATTTTGAAGCATACATCAATTGTTTACACTCCAACTGTATTCAGAATGTTTGAGAAAGAATTTTGCAAGGCTTATGATTGTGCTATGAACATTAAAAGTGAGAATGGAACAATGTCAGAGTATACAGTGACCCCTCATGGAAAGGTTTATGAGCATATTGTTACATATGATTCTTCTAATGATACAGTGACATGTGGTTGTAAGAAATTTGATTTTGTAGGAATTTTATGTGCACATATTTTGAAGGTATATTCATATAGGAATGTCACAAAAATTCCTTCTCAATATATTTTAAAAAGATGGACAATGCATTCAAAAACTGGAATTTCTTCAATTATGCAGAGCAAGAGTGTGTCTGTTGAAGATGCAAAAGCAAAAATGGCAAAACGTTACAAAGAACTTTGTAGAATGCAAACTCAGCTAGCAACAAAAGCCGCTGAAGATGAGAAAGCATACAAAATTGTTGTTTCTGCGTTTAGTAAGATTTTTATAGATTTGGATGCAAATGATAGAGCTCAAGGGAAAGAGATTTCAACTTCTACTACCAGACATAATGATATTGAAAACAAGAACAATAATGGAATAAGTGATCAAATTAAAGGGTTTAAGACTAAAAGAAAAGCTCATGGTGGATCTAGAAGAATTAAAGGTGCACTTGAGAGAGCCAAAAATAAGAAAAAGATGGTTAAGGAAGATTCTCCATCACAACAAGTAATGTTAACTTAGTTTTAAATATTGTCATTTATAATTGTTTTCACAGTCTCTCTTCTAACTGTATTTTGATGTGCTATAGGATTTTCATGAACAAAAAGCAAATGATCAAATCAATAATGGAAGTGGAATACCGTTTTTGTCTTCTAATTATTTTCAAGAGAATATGTCATCTTCATCATCAAATATAGCTTCCTTGCAATAGAAAAAAGTATTTATATTGTCACATCTGTCATTTATTCTATGCTTTATTTATCAAACTTATTTTCTATAATAACGTATTTAAAATCTTAATTTCAGATTCTACCATATACTCATAATTATGATGGTTATGAAGATCTAAATGAGAATACAAGTATGACTGAACTATTGCAACAGGTAATTAATTGTGTATGTATCCATATATTGTTTGCAGACATAATTTTATTAAATATGATGATATTTACTGTAATTTTTCTTTTATGCAGGCTATCTCAACTCCTACTACATTTCAAAGATTTAGTGGCAATTATTTTCAAAATTCACCACAGTGATAATGAACGTTTTGCATTTTGATATATGGTTTGAGACTTTATATTATAAACTCTTTGTGATCTTGGCCAAACATAAAGAGTTTTTTGTTTTAATATAAATTTTTCTATGTTTTTGTTAGTTTGGCAGTTGATTATTAAAATCTATGATGATTTTTTTTTAAAGTTATCTATGGTGATTCTTTATTTTGTATTTGTTGTCCTTGTTGGAACTTTCCTTTGTTTGAGGCTCCTCTTCTTTGATTTGGTTCAGTAAAATTTTACTCCACGTTTAAAATTTTCGGTATAATAAATTTTTGTTGGTTCATAGTCCTATTTTCTTTTATTGAATGAATTTTATTTGATATATATTGTAATATATGTATATATGTATATTATATATAAATATGAAAGTGGAGAAAACTAGCAGAGAAATTTGGGAAGAGACAGGAGAGAGAATGTTGCATTTAGAAGAGATTGCAAATATTTTTTTATTTTTTTCGTAAGGGACTGCAGAAAAGAGGTCATTAATTGCAAAGAAGTCCTCTTGCACTAACGGTGGTGTTAAAAGTATATGAGTTAATAAAAAATCTGTTAAATGTATATGTGGTATTTAATTGAGTTTTCCATATATAAGTGGTTGGGACAATAATTGTGACAGAAAATTTGGTTGCCAAAACTACATGATTAGAGTGAAATTAACTGATCGGTTTTAGTCAGTTTCAATTTATACACAAAATAAACACTAGTATACTTTAAAAGTTGTAGCTAAGTGGAAACTCACATTTTCTTCTTATTACATGTTCAAATCCCTTTCTTACCAATTTGAAATATATTTTATAAAAATGAAATACAATCAAAGTGCATGAACACCTCAAAGAAGAGATGAAGACAAAACATTATACCAACATATAGTTTGTGAAATATCTTAAAATAATTTATATATGATCAATTTTCGGTTTATCCATTTTCAAAATTTATAAAGACAAATCAAAAGTGACCATTGTCTCATAAGACCAAAATCGACTACCGACCGACAATTGATGCAGTTTTAAACGATCGATTTTGGTTGAGCAATTTTTGCGTACACCCCAGTTCCAAGGCATGCTAACTTGACTTCAACATCTTTTTGACTTAGCAATGTAAGGTGTTATTATACAAAGGTTACTATAGTACAACTTGCAAAATTGAGATCTGAAATGTGCAAGAAATAAGACTAGGATTTTTTTTTCTTTTTGTCAACAGCGAAAACAAGAACCCAACTTCCTCCTCCACACATTTATCTCAACTTCCTAATTGCTTGACCAACATTTGGTAATACAAGACATAAATTCTTTTGATGTATACAAACTACACCTCAACTATGCCGCAACAGTAAATCTAACACCTCTTATCTTTGCCTCTTCAAAGGCCTCTTTGACGCAGGTCAGATAGTCAACCTAAATTCTGAAAATGATGATTCAGTTCCTATATCATAAACACAAAGTTATCTACCTTCCATTAGAGTAATGTTCCTTGCTTGATTACTATTCAGCATATCATTCTGTGGTAAAACGTCAACCAAATCCAACATGCAACTGTTATTGCAGCTTCCATGAAAGACAACATCGTCCTCATGGATGTCTGGAACTGCTACCATGCAACTGCGAAGATCTTAAACGCTGGTCATCCTGCAATCAGGGTTACAAAATCCATTACAATAAACCATTTTAAGTAACTATTGGCATCAAGAATAACTGTACAAACCATTATTGCAAACTTACCGGCAAGCTGTAGCTAAAGCTAGTTTGTGGACGAAAATCTAGTTGCGCCTACATGATAGAAACAAAAATCAGAAAACAATTGTGACTTAAGTAAACAATCACTTGTTATGAATTACTCCATGAATTAAAAGTGCAATACCAGCCCGTGAATACTTTGTTGAGTACCAAAATAACCATCGTGGCCAGGTGCTATTGAATTGAGCTGTCCCTACAAGCAAACAAGCAAGACTTACATAACATCTTAATTAAAGTACCTTTTATAAGAATGTAGCTCACTTCTAAACTTCTAAACATCCTTGCCTCTGTGATTTTAATTTTATTGTAAATTCCAAATGGGATACTAAATTCTAAAACTAACTTTAGCATGCCATACCAGCCCCTGCATACTCTGTGGATTAACGTAGTAGCTGTCATTGGGTGGCTCCATCAAATTCAACTGCACCAACGATCAGCATCAGCAACATATATATAAAATATCATTAAGAAAGAGTACCTTCAACAACAATTGTATATCTTAGCTTATGGTGTGAGATATTAACACCCATACCAGTCCTTGCACATTCTGTTGAGCACCATAATATCCATTTAGAGTTATACCATCTGAGCTTAAATTATCCTACAGGCGTGAAAACCCACATCAAGATAAGACAATGTTTAAACTTACTGCATAGGGCAAACCAATTTTTCTTTTTCAAATTTCCATAAGAACAAAGCAAAAACATCCTTTCAAATCGCTAAATGCATTAATGAACATTAAAATATCATTCTTATTGTTATCAATTCATGTCATTAGCAAAAAGTTGAAAGTAGAACATAACTTATGTAGAAAGGACAAACCATTTGTGGTAAGCTGTCTTGTGCCTCAACTAGTGTAGGATCAGGCTCTGCTTGTACCTGAATTATAGCATGCATCAAATTGGGATTTAGCAACCTAGAAAGTCACAGTAACATAAAATGCCAACAATTATCAATCTTAACACTAACCTTCCTTTTCCTATTTGTATTCCTCTTCCTAACCGTTTTAGTCGCAAGGCTTCCTTGGTTCTCTTCTTCAGTTTCACAAATAGTAAGAAAATTGCTGCTAGATTCTGCAGCAGTATTGATGGAATTATTCACATTAACACAGTTCTTCAAAGCCTCCACTAGTGCACGGAAAGCAACATTATAGGTGTCTTCAGATAACGATCCTTCTTCACTCAGTTCAATGGCCCACTTACATAATTCATTGTAGCGTTGCACCCTACTCTGTATTCTTCCCGTTCCTTCAGCTGTTGATTGCCTGCCTTTCGCATCTTTCGTCCACCTTTTCAAAATATATTGAGGTGGAATGCTAGAGAGGCCACACATTTGGAGAACAATTAGCGCATGCCTACAAAGGAAACCCTTGTATTCAAACAAATGACAGGAACAAGAAACATCTGACTTTGTTTCATTCCATGTTACAAAAAAGTATTCATCCTTTTCACAGTCTTGAACTCTAAATATGCTAGTGGTTTCATCTCCGCTTTCCTTTTTTGGCTGGCAGCCAACCACACCCAAAACCTCAACTTGGAATTTCTTAAATACAGCATGAGTATAAACTGTTGACATTTGTTTCTCCCAAGGGGAAGGGGATTTCAATGCCGGTTGTTTGTGCAGTGTATCAAAATCCGCAATTTCTTCCTCTTCGTACCTGTTTTGTAGAATTGCCCCATACTGTTTCACAAACTCTTTCAAAGTAATCTTTTTATGTATGTATTTGTCAAAGAAGGAATTCATACTTTCAGATCGCTGAGTAGTACACATGCCAGCAAAAAAAGTATCCCCCAGACAAGAAGGCACCCATTTTTTACGATCATCATATAGCGTTCGAATCCATTCATCATCCTGTAGTTCAAATCTAGTGACCATTTTCCACCATCTCATGTCAAACTGCTCACTTGTGGATGATTGAAAGATGCACTTGTGGAACTTAGGCAAGAAATTTTCATGCAGTTTGATTACATGAGCAAGAGTTTCCGGGATCTTTTCCAATATTTGCCAAAGAGAATAGCAGTGACGTGTGTCTGGGAAAACTTCTTCAATGGCTACCTTTAGAGCTTTGTCCTGATCAGTAATAATTACTTTGGGAGCTTGCCCATGCATTGCTCTAAGCCATGTCTTCATTAACCACACAAATGTTGATTTAGTCTCATCTGCAACCATTGCACAACCAAGTAACATGGACTGAAAGTGGTGGTTCACCCCAACAAAAGGAGCAAATGGCAATTTATCGTTGATTTTAATGTAAGACGTCTCAAATGAAACAACATCATTGAAACTGACATAATCAGTCCTACTTTTTGCATCAACCCAAAACAAGTTTCTTAAACGCTGCTCTTCATTTAAATCAATCGCAAAGAAAAAGTTGGGATTCTCCTTCTGGATACGCTTGAAATACTCTAGCATAACTTGAGCATCTCCCTCATCAAGACCCAAATAGCGGCCTTTATCAAACTGAAAATTCATCTCAGCTCGAACAGACCCAGCATTTTGATATCCGCCAGATTTTCTAGACATCTCAACATACATCTTTCTAGTTCGTTCACTAACAGCGTGCAAAATGTCAATATTATTCTTTTCAGCTAACTTTACATTCCTATGAATCCGAAAATGATATGCTAGAGCAGGTAAAAGTTCATGATTATGTTCCTTTATAAATTCATGAATTATCCACTTTCCATCTGACCTTCGCTTCACATGCATGCTGGCTTTGCAGTCCGTCTTTTTGACACTTGGACGCCGACTACTACCACCATCGGATTCTGGTGTCACACCATATCTAGAACATGCAAATTTGGCATCAATAAACTCTTTTGACTTCTTCGAACGTCGACTGTTTTTTATGGAAGTTGTGAATCCCATAGACTTGGCATATTCTTGATAAAATGAGTATGCTGCCTCATTTGATTCAAACTCGATGCCATTGCGGGGTTCAAAATCTGTATCCCCTCCAAACATTACAAGGTCTCTTTTAGGAGACCTGACAAGTCCAGCATCTCTGCTATGCACCCCATCCACAACATCAATCATCTTTCCATTCATCCTAACACCATTTGCATTGTCTCGAGAATTCATAACAATTTCAACTGGATTTTGACTTCTGTCCATCCTAATTGCATTAAGCAAAAATGTAAATTATCATATGTCTACATGGGCAATCTCCATGTGAATAATCAAACATAAACAAACAAACTTCAAATCAAAAATCTTGAACAGGAGTAAACAAAGAAATTAATAAACAAACACTAGAAAAGAATGAGAGAAGTATAAGGTGCAAAAATAGGAAGATAATCCGTTTGAAGCATAATTGTGAGTCCAAAATCTACAACACCTTTCTATGACAGTATAGCACCATAATATATCAGGCATTTGACACATGTATCTATCTGAAATTATTTTTAGAAGGAAGCTAAACACCAAGTCAAGATACCAGAAAATACTTATAATAGTATTTGCTAAAACTGATATGCACTCCTCACATGGAAAATTGAAATTAAATATAAATGCTTGGACAAAGTAGGCCACAAAGCCACATAACTCCACAGTCTCTACTCTTTGACATTATGCTAATGACTCCTAACTGAATTTTTTAATTGTTATTTATTTTATTGTATTTTTTATTTTTAAGAAAAAACAAACTAAAAAACAGCTACATATCCTTCAAAACTTGAGACCTTTGTTTGCAATCAAAACAACAATTTCATTTTCATTAGTTTTTACAAAGTAAATACCTCAGCAACAAAAAAAATACCATTCTTTCAACTTCTCACAAAAAGAACGTAAATAAAACTCCTCTGAAAACATCACTGCTAGCTTACTTATGCATATATACATGTACATATAATACTATATTGATTAGAAATCGACATTGCTATCTATCTAGTATGTAAGAGAATATAAAATAAGAAATAATAGATTTTCAATAATAAAAAAAAGCATGCACAAACTTTAGCACAATGAGCCTGCTAGCATTGGTAGTAAACAACTCTTGCAAAAGCGCTCCATTTGGATCAGCTTTGAAATCAGATTTCATTTTTTAAAAATGAAACCTATTTTGGTCACAGAACTCAAATTAGTTGCAGTAATTATAGCATTAATATCTAAATTATCTTATCATACAGCAGAATATCAAATCATGGTTACATTCTTAGCTAAAATTCCTGATTCAACTATCTGATTTTTATGTACAAAAAAATATATATTTTCTTTTCCATTTTGACCTTATTTTCCTAGCAGCCAAACATAGCTTAGAGAAAGAGAGAGACCTGAATTGCGGGCGTAGTAGAATCGGAGAGACGAAGCCGAAAGCACGGCGAGTGAGAGAAAGCGCGAGTGGGGAACAGCATCAAAGTGAAAGAATGGGAAGAAATTAGGGTTTAAAATCCACTCGCTTTGTTTCACTCGCTTCAATCCTGGTCTTTCTTCTCCGCGCGTCGTTCATTTTGATGATAATAATAATATCTTTCTCTTTGTTTTTGGGAATGTTGAAGGTCCAGTTTTTTCTTTTTGATCCAGAGCCACACGCGTGGCTACGCACGTGGACCGCCACATGAGTGGCGCGTGCAGATGACACTTGTTGTAATTTGTAGTTGAAGAGTAGAACCTTTCCCTGTGTCAAAGGCTTCGGCTTTTCTATTTCACTTTTGTAACAAGGTTATAGCATTTTTATAGGCTATGCCCAATACCGCTTTAGTATTAACCCGTACAATTAAGTAATGAGATTTTAAGAGTGATGATATCTACACTCAAATTTTATATATAGTGATGTGGCAGTTTAGCTTAGCCAATAATTTATATTGAAATTGAGACTCACTATTTTAAAATATAGTAATATATTGCTGTGTGTAATATTTTGGTGCATATTTTAAGTACAAATATATTAGGACTTCAATTTGGCGTAGTTTCTTTTAATTCAATATCTTTTGTAACAACACTGAACAACAATTCAACCTACCAAAATAAAATTAAGAATAATTTATTCTGATAGAAATTTTCTTGTCTAATTCTCCAAGAGAATTTGTACCTCATATTGATCGTCAATTTAACATGGCATCCCACGTATTAGCTAAGGATGCAATTTAGTTACACAATGAGCTTTGTGGATAGAGAAAATCTCTCCTCTAATTTGTACTATGTTTCCATTAGAATCTAAATAGAAATAAAATATATTACCGACAAAAAAAATGAGATTTTTATATATTTTAGGGTAAATACTCAAATGGTACTATGTGTTTTATCGAAATACAAATTTGGTACTTATGTTTTCAATAATGATCATTTGATACCTTGTAATTTGATATCATACTCACTTGGTACCTTATTTCTTTTATCAAAATATATACTTTGGTACCCTGAGTTCAAATTTGCTCTACAAAATTTTTCAATATGATCAAATTACCCTAAATAAATAAGTAATCAAAATTTATTGTGAAACTGAAGAGTTTAAACGGATTAAGATTATCATCAAATGGGACCCACTTGGAAACACAAACGCCTAAGCCATTAAAAATGAATTTGCCAAACATGGGTTAGATTTTACATTCCCATTCCCATCAAACCAAACCCCCATACCAAACACCCGCTTAGGGTTTGCTATCTAAGAAACTATAATCCCCAAGCGACATAAAATATTGGGGTTTGCTATCTAAGCAACTATAAGCCCCAAATGACTACAAGACATATTTATATATACATATACATATTATAACATAAACATATAAGCACATAAGATATATCCTATTTTTCTTACCAAAAGCCGGGATATTTGGGAAAAATAACGGGATTAGAAACTCCTATAAACCAACAGTAAAATGGTGAGAATCTTTAAAGAATAAAGATGAAATGAGAACTAAACCATCAAGAAGAAACTTATCAAGAAGAACCTTAAGTTTCAAGAACTTAAATACCTAATCAAGAATCATAAACACGAGTTAGGATCTAAATAAAAGAAACTAAAGAAAACTATAGAATCATAAAGAACTGGACTTAAGGAATAGGAATACCTTGAATGACCTTATGGATTGGTTTAAACCTCAATACCGAAATCACACTATTTTTCACTTCCCAAGTGTTTATAAAAGCTTAGAGTGATAAAGCTTTAACCCAAAACCCAAGTGTATCTCTCTATAGTCACACTAGCACCATGGAGGCTCTGATCAAATGCTTGAAGAATGAAGAAAATGGCTGAGCACTAGGTCCTATTTATAGAGTTCAAGGAGTGAAACCAACCCCTTTTAATTTGAATAAATAAATTATTATAAAATGAAAAATATTTGAATTTTCATTCAACTGATGCCCAAAACTCGGTCAAAATCATTCAAATGCAGGTTTAAGTGGTTAAGGGTATTTTTAAATTCAAAAATCAAACTTTAAAAAATACATACATGGAGCCGATATATCGCCTCCCCCTGTATTCCCAAGCCTCGTTCGATCCTTCATGCAAAGTCGACGTGTTTTCCGTATCTTTTGTAGGCGATATATTAGCTCCTATCACTACAAGAAAAAAATACTTTCAATAAGATCGTAAAAGTATTATCAAATATATACCATAACACTTTTTAATGTGTTAAGGAAAGCGGTGTTATAGTAGGTCGGAGCACTTTGCATAACACTTTTCCATAGTTATAGACATTTGTTATGGTATAGCCTACGATAACACTTTTGTTGTGTTATTTTAATAGATAGATAAGTATTTCATTATGCTATTTATAAATAGATTATATAACACTTTTTGTACTTATAAAGTAGTGTTATGATACACTTTATAATAACACACTTTCTGCATTATAGAAAATAGTTTGCATAACATAATTTTATGCTTATAAACAAGTGTTATTGTAAAAGATACAATAGCATATTTTTTGTATTATTCTAATATTTGGATACACTTAAATTATTATTATATAAACCTGTACATTATAATTATTTTTTATTGCTTTAATTCAAACCTGCTTCATTTAATATACTTAAGACACCCTTAACATTGTACAAATATATTTGTGAGTACCAATTATATGGTTCATAACACATATAACCAAATAATTGTGTCAAAATACATTCAAGATTATCTAAAAACAATCCAAAAGTCTTAAGATATTCAACACTGCCTAATTAACATAAACAAAACATTCTCACAATAGTCAACAAAATAGTCTTAAATAGTTGCATATTCAAAAGTAAAGGTAGGAATTCATGATCTTCCAAATGTCAGCGAACCAAAACCTTCCAAATCAGATTTTCTTTTGCACTTCACTTGTTGAATCTGGTAAATAAAACATAAAATAAAAACTAATGGGGTCATGAAATATCATATCATTAATCTAAAATAGTCAATTATATCATGACGCATAACCAAATTTACAATCATTGAGTTTTAATAATAAACAAGTTATTATATTACACACATTACTACAACTATCTATACTCAAATGACCTTAGAACTTTAATTAAATGGTGCATAATATTAATTCAAGTGACCATGGACGCAGGCACCAACACTTCCAAAAAACATCAAAGCATAGTCTACTATATCAGCACCACTAAACAAGCCAAATAGTGAAACAGTGCTGCTGCCGCTGCTAGTTTTATTTCTTTCTCTTAGAGCCATATTAATAATGATTCTTTAGAAAACTGAACTAACGATTTATTTATATATATATAAACTGAAACTCTAAGTGTAGAAGACTTACCATCCAAAGATCTGAAGCCTAAACTGTTCGGGGACTAATGAGGAGAAGCCGAGAGGTGTGAGTGCGTGATTGTGTGTCTCAGGAAACTAGCTTCAGTGAGCTGTCTATGGAGTGGTGAGGTGAAACATCAATTTCAGAACAGAGGGACAATAAGGCTTTGGGGTGCTGAAGAGGGAAAGGGGAAAATCATAAATAAGGCGTCACCAGAAATCTAAGCTTGTGAGATATATATTATAATAAAACAAAAATGATAAAGAAGAGTCGGAGTATATACGCACAGATTTGGGGACAAAACCAATAGATTCAGGTATGTACAACTTGCACTGAATTATGTTGTCAATTGTTCCGGCTGTGTACAATTTTTTTGAAATAAATTGTTTGATTTTAAAGGCCTTAACAAATGCTTCATATTTTTGCTCCAAAGAAAGGCAATCTCATTACTTGCAGATTGCAAAATTGATCATTAAATTATTAGCAAAGCATGAAGTAAATTGTTATATTAGAAGCAAAACTTATATGAACAAAATGGACCAACTAGAGCTAAAAACTAATTAACAGCAAACAACATACAGTGATATTTAGAACAATGATATCCAACCGTGATAATGCATGAAGAATAACTTTTGTGCAAACTATATCCCCCACCAACCTTGTATGAAAATTCATTATCAATCAATACATATAGTTTCAGTATAAAATTTCTCTAGAAAATTAGCTCCCATCACCAAAAATTGTCTCAAGAGAATTACAAAATTCCATGAATACAATACCATAAACATTATTTTGGGCATTGGAGTAGGGAAGAACAACAAGAAAGAAAGAAAGAAAATATATAGAAGGATTCTTATTGCATATAAGTGTATCATTCATTGCTCAAACTAGCTTGCATATGCTTAAAGGAAATAATTAAATAGTAAAAAAAAAACATATCCAGACTATTTGATATTAAATAATAACTTACATAATTTGCAACATTGATAAGACCATCATCTTGAGCATGACCAATGATTGTAGCTCCTCCTCCTTCTGTCTCTGTTATATATCTTACTCTATGTATCATTCTTTTTCTTCTTGATTTTCTTCAGCTTCTTGTCTTCCTCCATTAAAACAGAGCACAACTTTTCTTTATGACATTAAAACAAAAATAAATATGTAAGAATGATAACATAGGGATAATTAATGGGTCAGTTCACTAAAAGTAAGTTTCTTAATCAATGATTCCTCCTAGTTGAATCTAAATCTAAAGTTTTAAAATAAACAAAACAAAAAAATACACAAAATTTATTCAAATTGATATAAATAAACTCAAGGCATGCAACTCTGGAATTCAATTGAAAAAACACAATATAAAGAACGTGACAAGAACAAAGTTACTTTAAATCAAAGAATGACTATTGAAAAAAATAAAATAAGAAAAAGAGGCAATGCAAGGTTATTTGATACGTGTCCACATCAAAAGAATATAGATATATAATGCAACATTAAAGATATATGTAGTTATTTGATACTTGTCCACCAATGCCCACCAATGAAAATGTATTTCAATTTATGCACTTACCAATTATTAATACATAGAATATTATATCAAAAGGAAATTAATGACATACAATAAATTTATACTATCAAGATAATCCAAACTAAGTCTAGCGAAAATGATGAGGGAAAGAAATTCAAGATAAACATCTATTCTAATTTTTATTTAGAACATAAAATTTTGAGTAAGATGTACATTAAAGCTTAAGGCCACATATAAGAGGATAAAGATGCTAGAGACTTAAAGGAAAAGAGAGTTTCTCACTCATCTAATAACTAAAGAGCATATGAGTAGAATCAGCCTATTTAACAAATTAAACCAGCATTGGGCAACCAATTACCATCAAAATCAAAGCTTCCCATGGACTCCACCATTAAACAAAAGCATGCATAATAATTGTGCTTCGTAATAAATATACAACTAAAGTAAATCATCAAGCACTAGCAATAAAGTTACATGCCACTCAAAGATTTATAAGATACGAGTATAGCAGAAAAACTTTTTGAGACAAATTTATAGAGAAAATACCATGTTTGATGACATAATATCATAATTGACCATCAAAGTGCCTCTGTCTCATCAGGCCTCCTCTTTCATTAGATTTAATTCACAAATCAATCAATACACAAATAAATCAAAACATATACCCACCAAAATCAAATATTGTTCAATATTGTACATTATTAAAAATATATAAGTCTTAAACACATTATTTATTCCCCTAAAAACACTATACTTATCTGCATAAAATAATATAAAGCCCAAACAATCTCTTTAAGCTTCACTGGTATAGTTAAAATATTTGAAATATATATAAGGATACTCCAATAAATTATTCTATATTCTTTCCTTCATAATGGCTAGGTGCCTCAATTTAACATTAAGAAGCAACAAAATAAAAATTAAGATTCATATCATCTTTAGGACTAAAATGTTTAAAAATATTATCTAAAAAATTCCTCTTCAAAGAATCAACTATTTAGGTCATTCCATAATATATACTTCAAAATTTGAAACTGAAATAAAAAAAGACCTAGAGAACAATAAGCAACAACCGCATTAGCCTATAGAAGAATCATTCACTAAATTTTACAATCTTAGTCCATTGAGGCATTTTCACACACATTTGGTTTGCATCAAAAAAAAGGAAAGAATCATCTTGGATCATGCGCCTTTCATTTAAAAAGAAAAAAAAAGTTTTTATCTTTCAGAAAAATTAAAAGGGAAACTCCATAGATGATATTTGAGCTGACTAGTATATTGCTGACAATATGAATATGTGGAAATTTTTACCTGTGCAACATCAACTCTAGTTGTCCTTCTGCAATGCTGGCTCCCCTAGTGGTACGATAAACTAATATCGATAATTCAGATTTCTTATCCGCCATGAAAATTCCAAGATTAAGCTGAAGAAAGTGGAAAGCCAAAGGTTATAGAAGATTATTACTACTATTATTATAAATATAAGAGTTCATTTAAGTTAGTAGTTGTTCATGTTGTTTCAAGAAAATTGTAATACTTGTTAGTATCATATGGAGTAGTGGTTAAGAAAATTTACTGGGTAATAGTTTCCTGCTACAAGCTGAGTAACTAAAAGAGACCAATCTTCTCTATAATCTCGAACCTGAGAAACCATTGTCAATGATCATATATATCAAGATAGAAAAACCAGAAACTTATGTTTAATAAGAAATACTTACTCGTTTCAGAAAATCCCTTCAATTCGAATCAGTGTAGAAAACTTTGTTCGTTTCCATATTCGCTGCCAATCGCGTGATGACTTCTTTCCCAACACCATCATCTGTGGGGATTGGACCAATCTTTCAAAATAAAGAGTTGTCAGAACTACACACACTAAGTCTATATGTCTCATTATTTGCTTGATCTATATATATATATATATATATATATTCTTGGTCTGGTATGTTTGTACTCATTGTGATATCAACTTCAGCATGTTCTTTGTCCTTGTAAAGCCTGGTAACCTAATATGACATAAACTGAAAATTTATGGTTACCAAATGCAAGTCTTAAAAATGAAATTATATTTTGTGAATGGTCTGATAGTTCTCAAGAGAAGAAAATTGTAATCTGATTGTGTTTCATTTTTGTTTGATACTATTATAAGAGAACAAGTTTTGGTTCTTACATTATGGCCTAAAATGTTAAACCCGAAAATATGTTAATAACCTGATAGATCCATAAATTAAACTCTTGGTGAATCTCATCAACTAAAGCTCCATGAATGACCTTTAGTGGAACCTATAAAATGCATGAAATTAGATAATAGATCAGAAGTCAAAACCATTAGAAGCTCTCAGTTAATTTGTTGTTTTCAAAGCTTATTATCATAAATTGGTCTGATAATTTTTTATAGAAAATAAATAATAACATATATATACATTGGACTGCAAGAAAGTGCTTACTGATCTTGAAACAACAGTTGGAGGTGCCCCATTAGGCCAGAAAATATATGCCCCTAAAGCCTGCAAGACAGATCATTTTAAGTACTGAAGGCATCACTTGGAAAAATTTGGGACTTGAATAACTCGACAACCATAGCACATGAAGTGCTTACCTAAGAATCAGAATCACCAGTGCTTGAACCATACCAGAGATAACTCTATTGTGTTGGTACATCAACCTTGTAATATATGACAATCAAATGAGCATTATTTTAGCATGCAAATTTTTTTGTCAAGTCAGAGAAAAGAAATAAAAAAGTTCCTTACAGATGTAAAATTGACATATAAAATTAAGTTAGCATTCCATTTTTAGTGCCCATTTGTGGTTGGCTTGCCTGATTTTATAATATGTAACTGCTAGGTTAAGAAATATTTCCATGGTTACTTTTTGAAATTAAACAACTTACCTCGGTTTTAGAATTGTACATCCATTTTAGTTTTCATGAGGTAGATGAAAAGGTCAGCTTTAAATCTCCAGGCCCAACTTCAATGGTATCATTTTGTGGAGTCTTTATCTTGGAGAGTAAATGCCTGTTTACTGCAATAGTTTGGAAAAGAAACCAGAGCAATTAAACAATTGATGCCTCTTTATGCATAATGTATGATATTGTATCTTAATGGTGAGCTTCATAAGAATCAACTATATGTTCAATAGAATTTGACTAGCAATTTTGAACTCAATTACCTGTACTAGATGCCTTTGAGACAAAGTAAGTATTCCAACCAAGTGGTAGTACAGAAACTTGAAAATGAAGCCAATACGTTGGAGCTTGTTTTGGTGATTGTCTCAAGTAAGCTTGTGCATAGAACTTTCTCAAGTTCTTTGTAACATTGTCTAAACTTACATACTGTGCCTTAATTGTATTGCCTGAAGAATCTTTAACAACGAGATTGACATCATTAACCTGGTGGAAATTGTGATTCTCAGACCATATTGGAGAGAGTCTTCTATTCATTCAAATATTCTAACATATGATAATGTGAACTGAGCATATACTTACCGGTATTTTAACAATGTCGGTACGGGGCCAACCAAGAGGATTATATGTCACTACAACCTGAAATAGTTTTAGTAACTAAGACAATGAAACATTAAAAATCTCACCTTAGTATCCATTGAAGGGTAAGGAAATCTCAAAATTTTACCAAACTTTTCCCTTCTGGAATGTCTTCCTCTGTTGGTGGGCAGTAACCGATATTGAGTAATTGACACTATTTAAATCAATGTAAAGAAGATAAGGACAATGGAAATAAGTAGAATAGAAATAGGTGCGTCAGTCTAGAGAAATATGAGGAATAAAGAAATTTAAAAGATTGAAGCAATTTCAATAGAAATACTGGGTTATAAGAGGCTACAAATACATATACATGAAGAGAAATACTACTCTCTCATGAAATAAATTAAAAATCATAACTGAGAAAAAGATAGATTCATTTACCTTTGAAGTGAAACTATAAAATATTAATACAGAAATAATAACCTGAAACAAAAAAGAGGGTTTGAGAAATATATGGAAGGAGAGATTGTTAGTCATTGCTGGGTTTTCAGAGAAATAGAGGACGAGACTGAGAGAGGGGTGGTGTTGGAGAAATGGATGGGCAATGAATGGATCGTTGAAGAGATGGACAATAAAAGTGTAGAGGGAGGGATTGATGGGTGGCTGTTGTTGGGTTCTTAGTGCCTAGACAAACTAGACGTACTGAGAAGATTTGCTTTGGCTTGGTCCCTTTGTAGCCTTCTCATTTTTCTTTGAATCGTTGTTTACAAGTATTTGAAATGGGATTTATCTTTCGTGAATGGGAGTTAGAGACCGAGAGAGATGGGTCTCAGAGAAAGATGATGTAGAGAAAGTTAAATACAATGATAAATAATTCTTTTAAACTTGGCAGAAAAAGAAATGAAAAAGTAAACATATGGCACCCAAAATTTGAGTGAACCCGCTTATAGTTTTAACACATGTAGCATAATACTTTTTTATTACTGTTAGAATTTAATGTTGTGGTAGTCCTATTTTGTTGTAGTGTATGCTGCGATATATCGGCATACGTTGATATATCAAACATGTATTTGCACTTTTTTAGCATAATTTGAATTGGATAAAAAGCTTTGACTGAGTCATAATTCAATCCTAACAGCAACTGGAAGGTTTTAGAGCTTCTAGATCTTTCATTTATTAAAACTATCCATAAAAAAAATACTTAATTCCTTAATAATCATGATTATGACAAGTGTCATGCTCTTAATGATTCTATCTAAACCTTAGGTTATAATAGATATATATCTATGACCAGCAATATTAATCAAACCCTATGTTATAATTAATATTCTTAAACTATATGTTAAACTTATAAAATCCATAACAGTTGCTATGAGTTTCCAACTAAGTCCCGGTTTGAATCAAAATCCACGGTAACTAACATACTATTAACTAATACTAACTACTACTACTATCTAGCTAGCTAAGTAAATATTCTGGGACACTACAATTCCGGATACCGGGCTAACATGTCTTCCACCAACTCCCACATTGCCTCCCGTTCAGAACTATGACTCCATAGGACCTTGACTATCAAAATATTATTAGACCGTAATTCCTTCATCCCTCTGTCTAGGATGCTAACCGATCGTTCCTCGTAACTCAAGTCTTTCTGGAGTGCTATCGTATCGTACTTGAGGACGTGAGATGGGTCTGTCACATATCTACGCAGCATCGAGATGTGGAATACATTATGGCTATCTGCTAGAGCTGGCGGTAGGGCTAATCTATATGCAACTGTTCCCACCTTGTCCAATATCTCAAAAGGACCTATAAACTGAGGACTAAGCTTGCCTTTCTTCCTAAACCGCTTCACACCTTTCATAGGAGATATCTTTAAGAAGACTTGATCTCTGACTTTGAATTCCACATCACGCCGCTTAGCATCCGTATAACTTTTCTGACGGCTCTAAGCAGCAAGCATACGCTTTCTAATCAACGCTACTACCTCCTGAGCTTCTCTAATAGCTTCGGGTCCAAGAAGTTACCTTTCTCCTACCTCATCCCAATGTAACGACGATTGACACCTTCTTCTGTAAACTAACTCGTAGGGTGCCATCCCGATTGTTGACTGGTAGCTATTGATGTAGGAGAATTCTATCAGCGACAAATACTTACCCCATGATCCTCCAAAATCAAGTACACAAGCGCGCAATATATCTTATAAAATTTGAATGGTACGCTTGGACTGACCATCGGTCTGTGGATGAAATGCCGTACTAAGACTTAACTTGGTACCCATAGCTTGTTGCAAGCTTCCCTAAAATCTTGATGTAAATATCGATCCTCTATCAGATACTATGGTCTTAGGGATTCCATGCAGTCTTACTATTTCTCGGACATAAACGTCTGCGTATTGATCTACTGTGTAAGTAGTCTTGATAGGCAGGAAGTGAGCTGACTTGGTTAATCTATCTACTACTACCCAAGCCGAGTTGTGCTGGTTATTTGTTCGTGGTAGTCCTGTCACGAAATCCATGGCTATGTCGTCCCACTTCCATTATGGAATACTAAGCGGTTGCAATAAGCCTGCAGGCCGCTGATGTTCTGCTTTCACTTGCTGGCATACTAAGCATTTAAAAACATACTCTGCTACATCTTTCTTCGTTCCTGGCCACCAATATAATGCCTTAAGATCATGAGTCATCTTGGTCGACTCTTGGTGAACTGAGTATGGGGTTTTGTGCGCTTCTTCTAAAATCTTTTTCTTAATCCCTTGATCATTCGACACACATACCCGATCCTTATATCTCAAAAACCCCTATCCTGAGATCGAGAAATCTGTGGCCTTGCCTTCTTTAACTGCATCCATATGTGCTACTAATGTGTCATCATGTCCTTGCCCAATCCGTATATCTTCTACTAGACTTGACTGGATGGAAAAGTTAGCCAGTTTACCAATGATTACTTCTATTCTGGCATTGATCAACTCCTGCTGTAGCGGCTTTTCCATTCCAGCTATCGCTGCTAGACTTCCATAACTCTTCCTACTTAGCGCATCACCAACTACATTTTCCTTTCCTGGGTGGTATAGGATTTTGCAGTCATAATCCTTCACTAGTTCTAACCACCTACGCTGCCTCATGTTAAGCTCCTTCTGTGTGAAGATATACTTTAAGCTTTTGTGGTTCGTATAAATCTCACACCGTTCTCCATAAAGATAATGGCGCCAGATTTTTAATGCAAAGATCACTGCTTCCAACTCCATATCATGCGTTGGATAGCGTTGCTCGTACTCCTTCAGCTGCCATGAGGCATAGGCTATCACCTGTCATTCTACATCAGCACACAACCCAATCCTTCCTTCGACACATCACAGTAGACTACAAACTTGTCATTGGGTGTTGGCACACAAAGTACTGGTGCTGAGCATAGCTTATCCTTAAGCATTTGGAAGCTCTTTTCACACTAATCTGTCCAGTTGAACCTTTGCTGCTTCCGGGTCAGGTTGGTGAGTGGAGTGGCTATCTTAGAAAAGCCTTCTACAAACCTCCGATAATAACCTGCAAGCCCGAAAAAACTTCTTACCTCTGACGCGTTCTTAGGTCTTGGCCAATCCTTCACAGCCTCTACCTTAGATGGGTCTACTGCAACTACATCCTTGGATACTATGTGGCCGAGGAACGCTACTTGCGAAAGCCAAAATTCACACTTCTTGAACTTGGCGTAAAGTTGATGCTCTTTCAATCGCAACATGGTCATCCTTAAACGCTCCTCATGCTCCACTTTGTCCTTTGAATACACCAAGATATCGCCGATTTACACTACGACAAATTTGTCCAAATGATCCTTAATGTAGAGTCCAAGAACTTTACTTAGCTAGTTAGATAGTAGTATTATAGTAATAGTAGTATTATTGTTATAACTGTGGATTTTTGGTTCAGACTGGGATTTATTTGGACACTCATAGTAATACTTGTAGATTTTCTAAGTTTAACCTATAGTTTAAGAATATTAATTTTAACCTAAGGTTTGATTAATATGACTGATATTGAGGGTAATATTTATTATATTATAAGGTTTAGATAAGACCCAATAAGATAATAGCACATGTCATGTGTATGTTTAATAATGATTAAGTATTTTGAGGAATAAATTTATTAAGGTTAAAATTTGAATACCCTAAGGTCAGTCAGCAGCTTTGAAAACGTTAGAGGGCTTAGTCAAGGCTGTTTACTCAATTCAAATTAAGCTAAAAATGTGTAATTTCGTGTTTAAATATTCAGCGTATGCCGATATATCGCAGCTTTAGGGGGCGATATATCGCAGTACGAAGATACGAAAAACACGAAACGTTGCACGATTGCCTCGAGCATACTGGCCCAGGCGATATATCGCCTCCTTCAGTGTGTTTTTGGAAGTTTTCAAAAACGTTCTCATTTAAATCCTTAACCTCTTGATAAGTCCAGCATCTTTCTGAACGAGTCTTCAGCCTCTGCTAAATGATAATTCAAATTATTTTCACTTAAAAAGCCATTATTTTTATTCAAGTTTAATGAAGATCTTTTCATTCCTAAACTCTATAAATAGGACCTAGTACCAGCCATTTATTCATCTATTTCTCTAAGTTCAGAGGCTGCAAGTTGCTAGGTTAGTGTGAGAGTGTAAACACTTGGGTTGGGAATTATAAGCTTGATCACTATAAGCTTACCAAACACTTGGGAAGTAAGGTTCTATACACATTTCGGTTCAAGGTTTAGATTGATCATAGAAGTACTCAAGGTATCCCAAAACTCTAGTCCATTTCGGTATTATTTTCTTTAAAGTTCTCATAGTCTTCTACTCAATATTATAACCTTATTCTTATTCTTGGTTAGGAAATCTAAGTTCTTGAGCACAAGGTTTTTGGTAAGTATATTTTGATAGTATAGTTCCTTCATCACTTTCATTCATTTTCTTCAATATACTCACCTTATTATAAATGGTTTTTAGGAGTGTTCCAAGGTCCCAAATCAGTTCTCATATCCCGGTTATTTTGGTAAGGAAAATAGGATAGGATTTATGTGTTATATGATGTTATATGTTATCTTATGAATATGTGTTATGAAAAACGCTATGTTAAGTATGCTTGTAGACTTGGGCATATGACCTATACGACTAACAAGCCCCAAGTAGATTGTGGGCATATGACTTGCTTAGCTAGCAAGACCCCACTAATCTAATGGGCATATGACTTGTTTAGTTTATGGGACCCTAAGTAATAATGGACATTATAGTATGTATGTGACATTAGTGTTATGGTATGTTTTATGTTGCATTATGAATTTTTATATATATGGCTATATGTTAGATTTTCCTTGCTGGGCATTAGGCTCATTCCTTTTATGTTTATATGTGTAGGAAAATAGCTATAGTGGCGGGAAAGGTTCTTGGAAGCTTGGGGAATGTGTATTGAGTCGGAATGGATTCAAAGAGCCGAGAGTTTCGATTTGAGGATGAAGTCTTTATTATGGTTTTATGTGTATTTTTCCGCACTTATTTATGTAATCTCTTTTTAATTAAGTTATTTTTTTTTCCTTTTTAAAACAATGGGATCCCATATCCTACTTTAGATTTTATATAAGTTTAACATTTGTTTTTACAAGTTTTAATAAAGTTATGATCTTTTCACTTGTAAGTTTTGTTAAGGAATATGGTCTATGTGTAGTTTTCATTAATGGTCCAAAGTCTAGAGTAGTTGGGTCATTACACTTAAAGACCCTATTCATTAAATCAATGAATGCGGCCGGAGCGTTGGTAAGACCAAAAGACATAACTAAAAACTTGTAATCTCCATAACGAGTTCTAAAAGCTGTCTTGGGAATATCCTCTTTCCGTACCTTGAGCTGGTGATACCTGGACCGTAGATCAATCTTTAAAAATACAGTCGCTCCTCGGAGTTGATCAAACAAGTCTTCAATCCGGGGTAACGAGTATTCTTAATCGTCACCTTATTCAGCTCACGGTAATCTATACACATCCGCATGCTTCCGTCCTTCTTCTTCACAAATAGAACTGGTGATCCCCATGGCGAATGGCTTGGTCTAATGAAACCCAAGTCTAAGAGTTCTTGTAGCTGCGTCTTTAACTCCTTGAGTTCGGTAGGTGCCATCCGATATGGTGCCTTGGAGATAGGCTCGGTGCCCCGTACTAGTTCGATTGTGAAGTAAATTTCCCGAGTCAGCCACAGCCTTGGTAAGTCTTCAGGAAATACCTCTGGAAATTCATTTATTATGCGGACGTCTCCAACCTTTAGTGGTGTTTCCTTTACCACATCCATGACACTGGCTAAGAATGCATGAATCCTTTTTCTATCATTCTCTAAGCTTTGAGAGATGAAATAAGCGGTGTGCGTAGCCCTGAAACCTTTCCCATATAGCATAGTCTCTGACCGTCAGGAGTCTCGAACGTTACTTGCTTACGTCTGCAGTTGATGGTTGTGCCATGCCTTGCTAGCCAATGCATTCCCAGTATTACGTTGAAGTTTTTGATTTCTAGTTCTATTAGATCTCCTTCTAGTTCTACGTCCTCGATTTTGATCGGTACGCCTCGTACTATCCGTGATGATAGGACTACTTCGCCCGAAGGCAATTCAGTCACAAACCTAGTTCTAAATATTTCACAAGGTTTGTCTAATTTATCTATCATTCCTAACGAGATATAAGAGTGAGTGGCTCTTAAATCAAATAATACTGAACATACATTATTGAGGATAGGAATCTGACCTGTGACCACTTTATTGCTAGCTTCAGCTTCTCCCTGGGTCAAGGCAAATACTCTGGCAGGAACCATCTTGTTGTCCCTTTTCTCTTCTTGCTTGAGTTATGGACAATCTTTCTTTCGGTGACCTTCTTGATCACAATTGTAGCATCTCTTGGTGTTTGCTCGACACTCACTAGGATGTTTCTTTTGGAACTTAGAGTATTGCGGGTATTCTACATAACCTGACTTATTGCCTCCATTGTTTGTCCGTGCTCTTTTATCGTTGTCGGACTGCTTATTGTCAGGATGCCGTCTCTTCTGACCATTATTGTTGCTGGACTGATGGTTGTTGTTGTGGTGGTTGTTTCGACCATTCTGAGGTTGACTCTGCTGTTTAGGCTGAGGCTTACTAGATTCCTCCTTATTAGCATTCGCCTGAAGCCTTTCTACTTCTATAGCCATTTCTAGAACATCTGCATACGTAGTAGTTCCAAGATTTGCTAGCTTAACCCCTAGCTCAATCTTTGGTCTAAGTCCTCTAGCGAACTTGGTAACCTTCAGAAAGTCAGCTGGAACCAACTATGGTGCAAACTTGACTAATCGGTCGAACTGCCAAGCATACTCTGCTACCGTCAAGTTGCCCTGTTTCAGACTAGTGAACTCCTCGACCCTTGTGGCAATGACTGCCGAGTTATAGTACTTCTTGTAGAATAGCTCCAAAAATCTGGTCCATGTCATCGTGGCGACGTCGTGAGTCTACTAAACTAAGTCCCACCATATTCTAGCATCCTTCTTAAGCAAAGAAGAAATGCAGGATATGCGGTCCGTGTTGCAGAGATTCATGTACGCTAGGATCGGCTCTACATTTCTAAGCCATTCTTCTGCCTCAAAGGGGTCGGTTGTCCTTTCAAAGTTTGGAGCGTGTTGCTTACGAAACCGCTCGTAGATTGGCTCCATGTACTGAGCTGGGTAGGGCGCATAGTTTTCCATTGGACATCCCCCATAAGGACCTACTTGATGGGGTGCTTGAGCCATTTGCTGAGGCTGCAGTTGCAGCTGAGCCTGTTGTCGTTGTTGCTGCAGCAATTCCTTCACTTGTTGTTGAAGTCTGACAATTTCTACAGTGTTGTCAACTTACGACGGCGGTGCACTTCGGTTAGCAGTAGTAGTGGTAGCACGCGCTACCCTTCTGCGAACTAGAGGGGCTTCATTAGTCTCAAGAGAGATGCTGGAGGCATTGGCATTGGTGCGTGTAGACAATCTGAGCGACATCTTCAGCAGAGTTCTAACAGTTGAGAAAAACATGTTAGAACTTACCCTAATAGGCTCTAAAACAAAAATTAATCTAAGCAAACATAACTCGGACCTATTAATTATGATTTCTTATGAAAAAAATTAGATAAGTCTTCTTTATCATTAGGGTGTGTTTCTATACTTAGAAAATAAGCCATCTTTATTATTTGTTAAGTCTGTTTCTAATCATCCTATATGACTTAATTCTCAGGCTCGAAACTCGTCGTTGTTCCAAAGTTAACCATATTGAGGGAGAACTGGGATAAGTAAAATTGTTCCCACTACTATGGCCTCCTAAACTCTCAATATAGAACTTGGTCCATTGATTTGTATCCACCCTCACCGAACTTAGTCATTATTTATTAAATTTATTATATATAATGATTGTAAAAAAAATCAAACTCATACATGTCATTCAAAAATAACAATAATATTCATTTGGAAAAATGTTTTCACTAAGTACTATCATAAATGCAAAGATAATAAAAAAATAAACTAATCTAAAAACCAGAATCTTCTATATCTGACCCTTCATCTAACATATCATCATCTATCTCCTCATAATCATCATTATCTTGAGCCTCAAAATTTCCTCAAGGAAGATTCGTAAAGATTCTATGTTTTTGCTCATTTGTGAATTTGAATTCCATCTTAGAGGTGAACCTAAGTATGAGAAAATAATATCTCATAGCTACCGGTAATTCATCTTCATCATCTATAGTCTCCCATATTTCTTCTAAAGCTGTAATTACAGTAGGATAATATTTAAAAAGTCTAATTGCTAAAATATATTGTTTCGTAGCTCTCATCATGATTTTCTTAGTTGTTTAGAGGTGAACTATCTCCTTGTCGAATAAGAGTAATCTCTGAGTGATTCTTTCTAGCACTCCTACTGTATTTCTTGGCTCTCTAATTCTTTTCAAGGCCTTAATGGCTTGGATATCCTCATAGGTCTAGGCACCATCCATTCTTAACTGAAAACACAAGGCTAAAACGTTAGCTATACATATAAACATAATAAATATAACATAAACACTTACATTGGCGGTTAGATTCGGAGCTTGAGCGTGTGTATCAAGGAGAATTCATGCAAATGAATCGTTGCTCTGATACCAACTGTAATGACCCAACTATTTCTAAGACATTGGACCATTAAAACTACTAGACATAGCTACTATTTTTGGGAAAACATACATAAGAAATAATCATAACTTTATTAAACCCCAAAATAAATACTGTGCAAATTACAAAATAAGATATAAAATATGGTATGAGTACCCATTGTTTAATAAAACATAAAACATAACTTTAAATACTAATAGCGGAATTACATCAAAACATAATTTAAAAGACATACAATAAATAACGTCGTCCTCGATCAACACGCAGTCCATTGAATCCATTCATCCTTAACACACAAGCCAAGCTGCCAAGAATCATTTTGCCTTCCATAATCATTTTCCTGCATCACACTAAAAATAAAGGAATGAGCCTAATGCCCAGCAAGGAAAATCTACTAACAATATATAACATAAATCATAAGCATAAGACTAAATCATAAACATATACTATAAAATATATGACTATAAAAACATATATCAGATAGGACTACAATATTAACGGTCATTAACTCATTAACATGGCATGTGATAAACCATCTAGGTCCTCTATCTACTGATCGAGGTAGGTTAGATCACATGATAGTAAATGAAACCCATCTAGGTCCTCTACTAGTCGAGGTAGGGTAATCATAACTCTAAACCATGAAAATGATAAATAATCTTGGGGTTTGCTATCTAAGCAACTATAAGCCCAAAATGACTACAAGACATATATATTTATACATATACATAACATAAACATATAAGAACATAAAATCTATCATATTTTCCTTACCAAAAGTCGGGATATTTGGGAACAAGAACGGGATTAGAAACTCCTATAAACCAACAGTAAAATGGTGAGAATCTCTAAAGAATAAAGATGAAATGAGAACTAAACCATCAAGAAGAAACTTACCAAGAAGAACCTTAAGTTTCAAGAACTTGAATACCTAATCAAGAATCATAAACACGAGTTAGGATATAAATAAAAGAAACTAAAGAAAACTATAGAATCATAAAGAACTGGACTTAAGGAATAGGAATACCTTGAATGACCTTATGGATTGGTCTAAAACTCAATACCAAAATCACACTATTTCTCACTTCCCAAGTGTTTATAAAAGCTTAGAATGATAAAGATTTAACCCAAAACCCAAGTGTATCTCTCTATAGTCACACTAGCACCTTGGAGGCTCTAATCAAATGCTTGAAGAATGAAGAAAATGGCTGAGCACTAGGTCCTATTTATAAAGTTCAAGGAGTGAAACCAACCCCTTTTAATTTGAATAAATAAATGATTATAAAATGAAAAAGATTTGAATTTTTGTTCAACTGATGCCCAAAACTCGGCCAAAATCATTCAAAGGCAGGTTTAAGTGGTTAAGGGTATTTTTAAAATTCAAAAATAAAACTTTCAAAAATACATACATGGAGCCGATATATTGCCTCCCTCTGTATTCCCGAGCCTCGTTCGATCGTTCGTGCAAAGTCGACGTGTTTTCCGTATCTTCTGTAGGCGATATATCGGCTCCTATGCTGCGATATATTGGCATACGTTGATATCTCAAACACGTATTTGTACTTTTTTAACATAATTTGAATTGGATAAACAACCTTGACTGAGTCATAATACGATCCTAATAGATGCTGGGAGGTTCTAGAGCTTCTAGATCTTTCTTTTATTAAAACTATCAATCAAAAATACTTAATTCCTTAATAATCATGATTATGACAAGTTTCATGCTCTTAATGATTCTATCTAAACCTTAGGTTATAATAGATATATATCTATGACCAACAATATTTATCAAACCTTATGTTATAATTAATATTCTTAAACTATAGGTTAAGCTTATAAAATTCATAACTATTGCTATGAGTTTCCAACTAAGTCCCGTTTTGAACCAAAATCCACGGTAACTAACATACTACTAACTAATACTAACTACTACTACTATCTAGCTAGCTAAGTAAATATTATGGGATACTACAGTTATGCTCATTTGAGGACCCATCTATGAACAATTTCTAGGTTGGAGTTTAGGTGTTAGGATCTACAATTTGCTTGTTGGTTGGGAGTCTAGTGATTTCGGCTACAAAGTCTGCTAAGGCTCGTCCCTTTATTGCTGCACATGGTGAATAAGAAATTTTGAACTGCCCTAGCTCAACTGCCCATTTTAATAGTTTGCAAGACTTGCTATAGTTTCTGGTCGGTGAAAACTATTATGGGGTGGGCTTAAAAGTAGGGTCGCATCTTTCTTGATGCCAGTATCAAGTAGTACGCCAATTTCTCTATTGTCGGATAGCGTAATTCTGCTCCCACTAGCCTTTCACTTATATAGTATATTGCCTTTTGGATGTTGTTTTCTTCCTTGATTAAAAAAGCACTGACAACATACTCTGTTATGGCTAAGAAGATGTACAAAGTTTCTCCTTCGACCGGCTTGGACAGAATGGGTGGTCGTGACATGTGGTCCTTAATTTCTTGAAATGCTTGTTCGCACTCTTCTGTCCATTCGAATATTTTGTTTCCTCGGAGTAGATTAAAAAACGGGACACACTTGTCTGTAGATTTGGATATAAATATACTCAGAGCAGCAATTATTCCTGTTAGTATTTGTACATCTTTAATTTTAGCTGGTGATTGCATCTCGATCAGTGCTCAGATTTTTTCGGGATTGGCTTCAATTCCTCGCGAGTTTACTATTAATCCTAAAAATTTCTTGATCCTACTCCAAAGGAACACTTGAGAGGATTAAGCTTCATTTGATATTTTTTTCAAGATGTTGAAGCATTCTTGAAGGTCCTTGACGTGCTCACCAACTTTTTTAGACTTGACCAACATGTCATCAACATAAACTTCCATGTTATTACTGATCTAATCTTTGAACATGTGATTTACTAGTCGTTGGTAAGTCGCACTAGCATTTTTCAAACCGAAAGGCATTACTTTGTAACAATAAATCCCTGTATCTATTCGAAAGCTGGTATATTCCTCATCAGAAGGATGCATACTAATTTGATTATAGCCGGAGTACGCATCCATGAATGGCGAAATTTCATACCTTGATGTAGTATCAACAAGCTGGTCGATCCTTGGAAGTGGGAAACAATCTTTCAGACAGGCTTTATTAAGGTCTGTGAAATCCATGCAAGTCCTTCATTTACCATTTGGTTTAGGGACTAGTACGGGATTAGAGACCCAGGATGGATAAAATGCTACCCTGATGAATCCATTTTCCTTTAGCTTTTCGACCACTTCTTTTAAGGCTTTAGATCTGTCTTTGTCGAGCAGCCTTCTTTTTGTTGAAAATGGATGATTTTTGTCTATGTTAAGAACATGGATGATAATAGTCGGGTCAATCCCCTACCATGTATTTATGCGACCAGGCAAAAAATTCCTGGTTTTCCTTCAAAAACTGAACCAACTTTTCTTTGATTGTTGTTTCTAAGTTTTTACCGACTTTCATAACTCTGGTCAGTTCTTTTTCTTCTAACTGAATGTCCTCAAGATCCTCCACGGGTCCTATATCTTCTTCAAAATCCCCAAAGCAGGGATCTATGTCTTCATCCTTGCTTTGGGCAATACCCTATTTGGTGACTTATTCACCTGATTGAGCACGTGACTCATTTATTACCAGCAACCTTTCTCCTGCTCCACTAGAACTGCCCGAAGAAATTAATCTACTCCTCGATCCACACTTTCTTGCTTTGGTAATCGAGGAGTTATAGCATTCTCTGGCTTTTCGTTGGTTTCCCAACACGCACCTGATTCCCGCATCTATCGGAAACTTCATGGCTAGATGCCATATTGAAGTTACTGCTCGCAGCTCCACCAGGATAGGTCTTCCAATCACGACATTATATGCAAATGGAAAATTAACTACTATAAAAGTAGTGAGTAATGTCTTGTTCGCAAGTGCCGTTCCTGTGGTGACTGGGAGTCTGATCAACCTTATTGGTGCGAGTCCTTCACCATAGAAACCATAGATGGTTTGGTTGCATGGCTTTAAATCTTGTACTGGAAATTTCATTCTTTCTAATGAATATCTATAAAGAATGTTCACCGAGCTCCCAGTATCTATAAACACTCTCTTTACCATCATGTTGGCAATTTGAAGATCCACGACTAGGGGATCTGAATAGGGGAATCAGACATGCTGTGCGTCCAGCTGGGAGAAAGTTATACTCTCTTCATTTGTTTGAGCTTTTTTGGGAGTTCTCCCCTCAACGTTTAGCATTTCAATGACTTGCTCATGACGTAGGGTCCGGGCATATCTTTCTCTTGCCTTACCACTGTCACCAGCTAAGTGTGGCCCCCCACAGATGGTGAGAAAAGTACCAACGACTGGGGCTGGCTGCAAAGGAGGCAAGCGTTGTCGTACATGTGCTTTCTTGTTGCCTCTGTTAGCCCCTTGCTGGGGATTCCCCCTGTTCGTGCATATCTCCTTAGATGTCCTTGTCGTATAAGGAACTCAATCTCATCTTTCTGCTAGTTTCATTCGTTTGTATCATGGTTGTAATCATTGTGGAAGCGACAAAACTTTGTTGTGTCTTGTTTAGAAACGTCCTTCCTGATTGGGGCTAGTCGCCTGAAAGGGATAGTGTCATGGAAGGCTTGATACACTTTCGCTCGGATGTCGACCAGAGCGGTATAGTTGGTAAACCTCTGCTTGTACCTATTCTGCTTAGGGTGTTTGTTATCAGACGTCGTCTATTCAGTATTTGCCCTTTTTCCTTTTTTTTGTTATTACTTTTGCCATTATTATTGTTGGGTTTGCTAGACCCACTGGCAGCCCTGGTCAACTCTTCCTTTTTGCCCTGGCCGACCTTTCGAGACCTTCCTTCATTGGCGATAGCCTCCTCCAACTTTATGTATTTTTTTTGCTTGATCTAAGAATTCTTGAGTACTTTTGACTTCATTCTTTCTTAGGCTGCTCTAGAGTGGAGATTGGCGCTGCACCCCTGTAGTAATGACCATCATCTTTCCCTCATCCCCAACTGATTTGGCTCAAGCAGCTGCTTGCATGAACCTCTGGATGTATTTTTTAAGGGGTTCTCCTTCTTTTTGTCTTATATATACCCGTTGGCTGGCCTCTGTTGGATGTATCTGATCAACATAAAATTGTTCGTAAAACTCCTTTATGAACATTTCCCAAGAAACTATGCTAGCTAGTGGAGATTTAAAATACCACTCCTAAGCAGCATAAGACAAAGTAGCAAGAAAGATCCTGCATCGAGCACTTTGGACACATTCTAGATGTTCATTTGTATCTCAAATTTGTTCACATGAGATACTGGGTCTTCTTTTCTAGTAAAGTTGGGCAGTACTGACATTTTGAACTTGCTTGGGATTTCAACCATAATAATTCTATTGAAGAATAGGGTGCCGTTCTCCAGTCGTGATCTATATGGGAAGTTTTATTCTCAACCATCCATTGTACTACATGGTTTAGAGCTTTTATTTGAGCCCGAACAACAACTGGTATAATAAGGGGAGGAGCAACCGCAGCAGGCGGGACATGCTCATCGTGTCTTTCTCTTTGGTCATTGAGTATATCCCTTAAATATTTGTCTTTTTGTCTCTGCTCGCTTGCTTTTAGTCGGTCAAAGACGTTAAGTTACCTGGGCTGCCCCCTGCATTCTCGCTTGCTAGTCATTTTTCCATTGGAGGTGGGTTTTGCCGTTCGAACCTTTACTCTTGTTGTTGACCAATGTTTCTTCTATGATAGTCAAAGTCCCCTTCACTATAATTATGGTCGTCTCTGAGCTGCGATCTGTGGGTACGCGACCTGCTATATGCACTGTCTCCCTCTATTATCCCCAACTCTTCTTGGTAAATAGGAAGAGGCCTGCGCTGGCCATTAGGTCCCTTGACATTGTTCTATCGTGGAGGATCTTGGACCGCAGAGCCTAAGTCTATTTCCTTCCTGCTTCCTGAGGGAACCTGTCTTCTGCTAGGTAAGACTTGCTCGTTTGTTGCGAGACATCTAGGACATTGTTTGTCCCTATTCTGTATGTGTTGTTGTATGCTACCTCTACCAGCATTAGAGGGTTGACGTTGTTCATTATTTCTACCAGGATCCCGTGGCTGTCTTTCCTACTGGGCAGCTTGGTGTTGTTCCAACTGTTGTGGATTTCTCGGGTTTTGTGGGTTTGGTGGATATTGGTGATACTCTGATCGTGGATTTTGAGAAGGATGAGGATTGGGCTGTAAGTCTGGCTGAGGGCTTTGTCCACGTGGCAGTTCGCGAGCCAATTGAATGGTCGCTTCTAAGGCTATCGTCGCGTCTCTTTGTCGATAATCCATGTCCGCCTGTCTTTCATTTAATTCTCACTGCTGCCGGTCAAGTTCCCTCTATTGCATCACCATTGGCTCAACCACGTTCTCTTGGTTAGCTTTTAAGCTAGCTAACTCATCCCGAAACATTCCCAAGGTTGTTCGCATGGTTTCAGCGTCCATCTCCTCCTCTTCCAATTCCACCTGTGGTTCCTCATCTATCACGCCTGGTGGAGGAGGTGGATTCAGTGGATTCTCTGTTGAGATTGGTTAAATATAATGGTTAAGATGTTTACACGTTGAGGTGCAAAACACTTAACGATTTTTCACTTAAAGAGAAGTGAAAACATGAGATTGTGTAGAAGGCATCTAAAAGTGACTTTTAGGGGTCTAAAGTGATACAATGAGGTATCCAAACATTCCCAAAAAGTTTGGTAGCATTTGGAGCAATTTTAGGACCATGAAGGGTCCAAAGTTAGAGAGGGTGGCGATACGTTGCTTACTAGCAGGTGATGCATCGCTTGGGCAGTCTTTTAAGGCCGTACAGTTTACGTAAAATGCTCCAAATGATGTGTTTTAAATGCTCTAATCCTATTGGTTAGACTAGTGATGATGCCTACATTATATATATGTGTTATTAGAGTTGAAAAGTATTGATCACACTTTCCAATTCTCTCTCTGTCTTTCTAAGACAAAGGTTTTCTCTAAGAAACTCATCAAGCATTGCTTGACTTGCATGAGTTTTAAGGCTTGTTCAATCCCAAATCTCATTCTACTTAGTTGAAGCTTGAAGCAATTGGGAAGGGTTGGAATAGAGATTTCGGACAACAATATTCATATTGTGTATAAGCCGTAGAAGTTCTCCAAGTTTGAAGATTCAAGTTGCTCAATATAAAGGTTGTATCTCTCTAACCCTAATATTGTATTTTGTCATATTATTATGTTTTTCATTGTTGGTATAGATGATTAAATGTATCTAAGTTCATCTTATCATCATTTAATCATTTAGTTTCTTATATTCAAGATTAACATTCATATCATGAACATGTTTATTTGATTATTAAGAATTGCACTCATACTTTAAATTTGAATCTTGATTAACATCTAGGTTTAGAATATTACATTATTATCATTATGCATTGTTGATTTGCAAAGAGTAAAGCCATATATTCCCAACATTCTCCGAAGTCTGTCCAGCTTGAGTCGTCCACCTGGTATTCTTATCCATTTTTTTATATCATTGAGTTCAGCTCTCAACGAAAGCACCAAAATGTTGACCTTCGATTTGGTCAACAAACGGAGTCAAGAAAATGATATGAATAGTATGAGTTGAACCAAATAAGATAAACGACACCAAGATTCTATAGTGGTTCAGCCTCAATGATTGGTAATGACCTACGTCCACTTAGTATTTTTATTAATGCAAAGACTCCAAAACCTGCGATCAGCGAATTGGGTTCACTAAGTTTCACAAGCTCTGAAGATGGATACAAAGATTATGTATATCAACACCTTATATCTCTCTGAATACAAATTATAGTGTCCCCCCTATAAATGAATTCTATGAGTCCTATTTATAGGCCCATGGATGTACATATGGGCCATGGGCCTTCCTTAACTTGCGTTACAAGCATAACGAACTAATAATTTAAATAATAATGTTTACATTTAAATTAGCAAATATCCCTGAAATATCTAACTTATAACTGTATTTGAGCGTTTGTCTCGATCAATCGAATAGCTCTGGTCGCATGTTTCCGTCCATCTTCTTTCCCTGCTACTCAACAAACTTCTCCGCCTATTGAGCTGCAGAGTTTCTTCTGATATGCTGGTTGTAGGTCGAACCAACCTTCATTAATGATCGGTCATGTGCTGTTTACATGCCTTTTTAATATGCCACATCATCATGCAAATATTTAGGGAAACATATGTCTATATGTGGATGACTTACTTATTTTTGGTTCAAATATTCATGATGTGAATACTGTGAAATCTCCATTGTGTGCCAACTTTGATATGAAAGACCTCGGAGACGCAAAAGTAATCCATGGTATAAAGATTACTAGGTCTGAAAAGGGAATTTCTCTAGATCAACTCATTACATTGAGAAGATTCTGAAGAAGTAAAATTAATTTGATTGTAAACTTGCTTGCACACCATATGATCCAAGTGTAAAATTATTTAAGAACACTGGTGACGATGTTAGACAATCTAAGTATACGAGCATCATTGGCAACCTTCAGTATGCCACTGATTGTACTAGACCCGACATTGCCTATGTTGTGGGATTACTGTGCAGGTTTACTAGTAGACCTAGTATAGAGCATTGTTATGCTATTTGAAAGAGTCATGAGATACCTTAAGAGAACCATGAATCTTGGATTACATTTTTAGAAGTTTCTAGTTGTCCTTGAAGGATACAGTGATGCAGACTGGAACACTCTGTCAGATGACTAGATACTGCAATAAGTGGCTATAATTTTAGTATAGTTGGTGGAGTTGTTTCATGGAAATTAAAGAAACAGACTATTTTAGCTCAATCCACTATGGAGTTTGAAAATGATAGCACTAGCAACTGCTAGTGAAGAAGCAGGTTGGTTAAGAAACCTGCTAGCTGAGATCCCTTTATGGGAAAGACTGATGCCAGCTGTGTTAGTACAACAACTATTGCAAAAATTTAGAGAGATGAAAGATACATCGTAAGCACAACAAGGTTAGAGAGTTTCTATCAATAGGAGTTGTTAGATTGGATCATGTACGCACTGATGATAATTTAACATATCATTTGACGAAAGGATTAGCTAGAGAGAAAATCCATAAAACTTCGAAAGGAACGTGACTATTGCCCTTAGAATGATGAGTCACTTATAATGGTAACCCAATGTAAATACTAGAGATCCCAAGAATTAGGTTCAATGGGTAACAACAAGTTGTGAAGTGATATGAGTTGGATCATGCTATTTTCCTTAAGTAAATAGAAACATGAAGTCCTGAAGCGATAAGTTAATGAGTTAATAGAAACTCTTAACGGTATCTATACTCTATAGGAGTGGAGTACCTAGCTACAAGAGTACTCTTGATAAACTCACCTATATAAATGTGGAAGTGGGGCTGCTTTCTATGGAATTTTGAGCAAAATTTCTAGAGTATTCACTATAATACAATAGACATGCATGAACATTAATGCACAAGCTTTTGACTACACACTGGAAAGGTTGTGTGTGATTTGATGTCAAAGATAGAGTTCAAGATTTTGTGTCACTCTAATGTAATTTGAATCATACTCATTATGCAAAGTTTCAAGTCGAAAGTTACCTTTGTTTATGCACAATCTTATAGATTATGTATTGCTCGATAAAATATTTTAAAAAAATTCTAGTGGGAGATTGTTGGTTCTTTTTATTTTTAGTGAATTATTTAAAAATAATCATAAAATAGAAAAGTGTTTTTCGTGTGCTAAAAGAGAAAGAGCCCCACATAGAAATGGAAAACTCTTTTAAGGGTGTATTTATAGTGGGAGCTCTATCTTTGGGGATGTGCCCAAAGCGATACTCAATTTTGTGCGCATGGGTGAAGAGACACACACTTGACCACCACACGCGCGATGCCGCCGTTGTCCAACCGAGCCGAGCTGAGCTTGGTGTGACACTTATTATTTTGCTAAAAATTATTTGATAAAATAAATATTTTAATTTATTAAAATGTGTTTTAAAAGTAGTCAATTGAGAGATTGACTCTTCCTACTCTTTCTCACATCACGATCTAAACGTTACCACTTTCTCCACGACCAACATTTCTTTTCAGTTGTATTTTCTGGCTATTTAATTAATGAATAGACAGAACAGCGAGGTGAATGACATTCTTAGTCTTTTCATATTAAAAAAATATTTTCCTCTCTGAGTTTCAGTGCAAAGGTATACCGTAACAAAGACGATCTGAGTTGTTTTATTCTAAGGATGTTGTGTTTGATAGGCTGTCTTGCACAATTTGGACAAAACAGCAAAACATCTTAAAGAAAGCGACTAAGTCCGCGACTCAACCCAGAAAATTTATTCGGTAAATCTGTTCTAATTTTATTTTTGAAGCAACAACTATACAAATAAATATATCTATACATATTTTTTTTATGGGTTATGTTGTTGAAAGTATGTGAAAATGCCTTTTATCTTTGTCGATTATTAGGTTCATTTTGACTGCTTGTATCATGGGATTGCTACTTTGTCAAGTTGAGAATCTAAACTTTTGGCTGGGAAACGTGCTACCGTGCTATTGCCCAGGTTATCTATCTATCTACCTCTATAGTCTCTCATTTTGGTATTGAGTTCTTTTGCTTTTAAATAGATTTTATTGTAAAACATTCTTCTCATTTTCTTCTATTGATTTTTTTCCTACTAGTTTTTTCTGTTTAGAAGTTCTTAACGAGACTTTGTTTAATATTTTCCAATCTTAAATTCTGTATTATCACATATTGTTGTTATATATTAGACTTCTCTATTCGTATTTTCTTGTAAAACATTGCTATCTTTTTCTTCTCTTGAAATTTTCTTTTTTGGGTTTTTCTCTTTAGAAGTATTAACGAGGGAGGCTTTTTAAAGAGTTTTGTTATTTGAACTTGTATGAATACTTAAGGGTGTGATTGGTTCGCGATTGGAAAACTGTATTTTTGAAAAGTGGATTCTGAAATGAAAATTTGAATTTAGTGACTAAAAACATGTTTTTGAAAATGTGATTGGTTCAATGTCAGTAAACTGTTTTTGAGTTTTAAAAAAATTAAATCTGTGATTGGTATTAAATTTGAAAATATAACAGAAACTAAAATATGTGGGATTTTGGAAAATAATTTTACAAAACTGATAAAACAAGTTTTTCTCATTTTCTAAATTATAACACAATATTAAAATTCTGATTAGGATACAGTTTTCAAAAACACTATACTAATCATATATTTTAGTAGGTCCACTCATTTTGAGTTTTTGAAAACATAAAATCAAATCTAAATCTAATACCAATCACACCCTAAATTTCTTAAATACATATACAGAGGCAGGAACAAAATGGATCTCATCCTATGCAAATGTCACTGGTATCACTAGAAGATATTGATTTAAAAATTATTTAAGCTAACTAAAACATGATATATATTTCCCTTTTCTCATTCTTCTTCGAGATAAAATGTCCATATTAATCCATACAAAATAGGCTGCTAAAACAATTGGAATCTTCTTTATCACTAATAAAATATTTTTTGTGTATTTTTTTACTGTTCATAGCTATATTAAAAGCTCTATTATTTTTAAAATTTCATAGCATGTCCTATTCTATTTTTTAGCAGTATTGGGTATGATGCACTCACTATCAAATATTGGAGTAAATCATAGTGTCACAACAATTTCTGTTTTTGTCTTATCCTCACAGTAAGTTACATAGAAATATGTACAAAAATACAAGGTATTGTGACATATTCACCATCTACTCTAAGAGTGTGCACAATTAATCTATGAGCCACATGGATTAAGGATACTTTAGAAAAATTTGATAAAAACTTACAATATTCTCTAATAAAGATCTTAACTCATTACAATGAAAGAATTTCTTAGAGAAAGAAGAGATCAATGCCAAACAATTAAATTCAATATAATCCAAAGGTAGAGAAAGCAGAATAAATTAATTCAAAGCCACCATCAAGGAACATCTTCTGCTTGAATAACAGTAAAGTCCCCTACAAAAACATCATAGAAAATAATGAGAACAAGTCTAAATGTTGCAAAGATAATTAAAGTATGTTACATAGAAATATGCACAAAAATTCATATGTTTAAAAGAAAAATACAGGACACTAAACGGAGTTAACTATTAACATAACTTTTTGGAACCACCTAATAGGTATTCTACTAAAAAATAGAAAATAATTATTAATCCAAATTTTTAAAAATATTTAATGACGCACTGATTAAACTATTTTCGAAAAAATATTATTGTCAAATATCAATAAAAAATTAAATAGAACTTATTTGTTTATACTTCAGCATGGAGATTCTTCATGGTGATCGAAATTTTGACAAAAAAATTATTAACTTGATAAAACAAGACATAACTTAAAAAAAGGAAGACTAAACAAAACATAAGAATTTCATAGTGGAGTTGCAACTTGCTTCCCTTCTCATCTTCTTGATTCCAAGTGAAATGACTCTTTTTGATAACCATTAAAAAAAACAGGATAATTGTATCTAAATTAACCCAAAAGAAAAATCAAAATGAAACAACCAAGTAGATGACTCACAGTCTTCTTACACAGAAAAATGACACCATCGATGTGAAAACCCTCTACCATACAAACAATGAAATAAAATTGTTATAAATTATGGATGTGTATATATATTTAAAACAAACAATGAAAACAGGATTCATCACCCTTAATTTCACGTGATCCCTAAAAAAACATTATAAATTATGTATATAATAACTCAAACCAATTTCATACGTAAGAAAAGATGAATATCTAACTAACCCCTGACACAGAAGAAAGATAGAAGAAAAAATGTATCAAGGAAACTTAAACATACAAACTGTTGATGACTATAACATCCTACTAATCCAGGACCGTTACACCATGTGTTTAAAACAATGTTTAACTCGTTAAGCGAGTCATTTGAACTCAAAAGTGTAACTAAAGCTAATCAAAGGTTTAGGTATTAAAATTTTTGGTTAAACATATAAAATTTTATTGAAACTTTATATTTATATGAGATCCAAAAACGAATTTCAAATGAAAAGTAGTTACAAACGTAGCCGGCCTAAGTGACAAAATTAGATTTGTAACCTAAGTCCCTCCAAATGATTTGACCGTGGCGGCTGAGCTGGCCGAAGATGTACGCGCCACTCCAAAGCTTTCCAACTTATGGCTGGTTACTTCTAGCTTGGCCTTACCAGCACCATGGAGCACCCATGAGTCGAGACCCAGTAAGAAAACCCCCACAAGACATAATAATAATCCAATTATTCATAAGCAATAAACACATGCCTCACAAATACTAAATGCATTTATTCCAATTATATAAATCGTAGACACATTTCACAGTTTACAAGTATATTCATTCCAATCATATGAATCATTTATACGACCCAGGAAAAATAACATTCCTGAATGGCTTGCGTTACACATGCTTGCTGACCAGCCTGCGTTACACACGATTGCCGACCAGCCCCACGCTTAACACGATGGTCGAATATAGATTGTACCAATCATTCACAGATAATTGAACGTTAGTATGCATAGAAACCAATCAAATCTATGTGCATGTGCAAGTTTTCTTACCTCAAGTCCTGTGCTGACGACAAAGCAACCTCGAGTGTGATCCTCTTTCCCGAGCCCTGCGGAACTCCTAGTCACAACATAAATGGTACGCTTATTAGGGACTAAGTCTAAATCACGAGTTTCTAAATTAAACCCTAGCACTTGAGACCTCTAATTCAATTCAACCGGGTAATGGAATCGTCCCCCGAGCCCCCAAGTGGGTTCTCAAATCAAATCCCCTAAGCCTCGAGCCTTATTCCAAAACCTGAAATTTGTGCCTTACAAGGCATTAGCATCGTGACGCCCCCACCAATAGTCGTGACTCCAAAGAACTCTAAGAAGCCCTCTTAAAAAAAATAACACATTAGCGCTGTGACACCCCTGCTAAAGGGCTGCGACACAACAACAGTCTAAGAGCTAACCTTGAAATTAAACTGCATTAGCGTCGCGACGCCCTTCTGGAGGGCCACAACGCAACAAGGGTCAGAGAAAAAACCCTTCCCTTGAAGAAATGCATATGCCACTACACCAAAATACCCCTTTTGTGTCAGTCAAACGCTTCAGTCAATGCCAATGACTGAAGCCGTTGACCCAGAATCAACATTTGTGGCAGTTGAGCACTGCCACAAATGCAGGGGCATTTGCGTCAGTGGCAACATTGACGCTGTCAATTGGCAAAGTTTGCGTTAGTGGCCAATTAACATCGTTAACGCTGTTTGTGTTAGTGGGCAACTGACGCTAACAACGTGTTTGCGTCAATGGGGCACTGACGCAAACGGTTAAGCAAAACGTGCATTTAGCTTAACAGTTTGCTCAGTGCCCCACTAACGCAAACTATCCATTAGCGTCAGTTGCCCATTGATGCAAATGGTCCACCTAGTAATAATTCCCAGTCATCGTCCTCGAGCCCCTCATTCTCCCAAATTCGAAAACTTAGGTTTTCTCCCAACAACCAGCGGCGTCTCCGACTTTCTTGACCCATTTTGGTGAGTTTTTATTTTTATTATTTTTTTAATTTTATGGTTAAATTGATGAATATAATATGTTTATGAACCTTATACATAGTTTTTTTTTAAAAAAATTTGCATAGACTTTTTTATTTTGAAGATTATTGTTTGAAAAACCAAAACCCAAAACTCTCCACTTGATTTTTCTCTGACTAGGTTTGCAGGGGTCATGGGGGTGGCTGGGGTCACGGGGGTTGAGAGGTGGCTGGCTGGGGACTAGGTACAAGGGGGCTGGGGTCACATGGGGTCGCATAGGGTGGCTGGGATTTGGGTACACGGGGTCAAGGTTCATAACATTTTTTTAATATAGCATTTGCGTCAGTTGGGTAGTGTCACAAATGCCACATTTGTAACAGTATGACACTGACGCAAATGTCATGCTGGTTTGCGTCATGAGATTCTGCATCAGTTTCAAAACTGACACAAAAAATCAATTGTGGCAATTAGGAACTATCACAAATGACTTTTTTTGTAGTAGTGCGCGTTGTGGCGCTCATCCTAAGGTGTCGCAGCGCCACTGTGCCAAAACTCAAAATGTATGATTTTCCCTGCAATTCCAGACCCCAAAACCCAAGTAAATGGTCCAAAACCGACCCCAATTCCACTAGGAAACTAACATATCATGGCATAACAACAAAAACACTCCCATTAACCTTAAAACTAACAATTGACACGCCTAGGATCAAAATCAATAATCCATCAAAACACAAGGAAAACTAGCTGAAACAATGAAAAAAACTCATACCTTCTGTTGACCGCATTTTTGGCCAACGACGTGAGAACGTCAAAAACGATAAAGCCTTCAAGATAAAATAAATGACACAGACGATTTTGAACAGAAAGTAAATACCACACGCAATTTTTATAGTGGTTCAGCCCCAATATGTTGGTAATAGCCTAATCCACTTAGAGTTGTGATTATAGATCTGCACTCAAGATCAGATGAACTTGAGTCAATTGAGTTTCTTCAGTGCAGATTACAAAAATACAAGAATTCTCTCAAATGCAAATACTTTCTCTCTCTAGAAAACTCAGACCCAAATTTTCCCAAAAGTCAGTCTAAAAAGAAGACCCTCTTTCTAATCCCATAAGCCATATATTTATAGGCTTAGGATCATACATCTGCTGTCCCCTAGAATCGGGATATTTTATTATTCTTATTATATTTAAATTACAAAAATATTCAAAATGTAATAGAACACCAAATTTGTGGGAAGAATGAGAGATTCCCGCATATGCCAAGACCGATTCTTGTTGAAGCCGTTTCTGGGAACCTTGACGTAGTCTGTTCTATCTGGTTGATAAATATCACCTTCTAGTCGGCCATACCTATACTGGGCAGTCATGCACTTAGCTGGTAGGACATGCACTTGGCTGGTAGGACATGCACTTGGTTGGTCGGACATGTGCATGACCGATCGGCCAAGTTCATTCCTGGGCAGCAAAGTCATTCCTGGGCAGCAATGTCATTCCTGGGCAGCAAAGTTACTCCTGGGCAGCAATGTCATTCCTGGGCAACAAAGTCATTCCTGGGTAGACAAGTCACACCTGGGCAGACAAGTCACTCCTGGGCAGACAAGTCATTCCTGGTCGGTCATGACACTTCCCAAGCCAGTCAAAATTCTTCAATGGCCTACTCGGCTACTCCTAAGCCAGATCACTTTATCACAACTCTGAGGAGCCAATATATTTATTGACTTATTAATGTGTCTTTTACGGACCATGTACTACCACTTGTCACCTCTATTGCCACGTCATCAATCTCCAATTTTTGGGGATAACATTTGCCCCCCAAGTTTATTATACGATTTTTCTCGTATGATAAACTTTTCTTCTAGCAAAATGTTCTTGAGGTCATTCAAAAGCTCCTATCCGGTTGATAACTTTCATGTAAACCCCCATGACTGAACTTGTCTCGTGAATTCTTTAAACTCTATTTTCTTGATATAATGAAAACCTAGCCTCCCTTTTGATTCTCTCTCAATTCTCCTTTTGTCTATTTTGCAAAATTATCATGGTATTAGAGACAGGTTGTTGAGTATCCTCGATTTGGTTGTTGTCAGCATTATATAGAGAATCACATTCCCACCTAAACATAAACATGATAATAGGGACTTTCTCCATCATAAACATTTATTATATAGGGCATTAAGTATCCCTTATTACATTTTGGGACATAGGTCTCCTAAGCAGCACCTCTATTTTAACGTTTTCAATAACTTATCGACAAACATTAAGCATGCTTATGCATTATAAATATAACATGCTTGAAAATAACTTATGCATAAAATAAATATGGCAGAATAACATGTAAAACATATAAGACACATAAAAGACTTGTGTTGTAGATGAGTATTTTACTTACCTCGCGTCTTGATAAAACAACCGAAATTGTTAGCTTCCTGATAAAACACAAACTATTAACTTACATAGAATCTACATGATATAATTTTAGTTTATAATTGTTATTATTCCTTTTTTCCTATCTTATTATTTATTTATGTCCAGGTGTATGGTCATACTATAATTGTCCATGGTAAGATCCCAGTCTAATAGTTGTGGTCATGGTCATACTGAAATGTCCAGGTCATAATACCAGTCCATAATAATAGGGAACAATGTCATATAATATTCCACATAAGGGTATAAGAAATCCATAATAGTCCAAAGTGTGACCATAGCCTATTTAAATTTTAGTATTATAATGACACATTAAAAATAGTTTATATTTTAATTTTGGCATTGTAATGTCATAGTAAAATAATCTATATATAAATTTTGGAATTATAACGACATAGTAAAATAATCTATATCTAAATTTTAGCATTATAATGGCATAGTAAACTAATCTATATATAAATAATAGCTAAATAGCTGAACTGAAAGGCTTGGGAAGGAGCTTACCTAAAAAGTCATCGTAGGCTAGCGCTACAGACAGAGCTTCGCCTAGATCTTAGAGATTTAGAACTTTAAAAGTGTGCTAAGAAGATTTTTAGGCAGAGTGAGAGAAAAAAGATTTTTGTAATTCAAAATGAATTCTTGAAGGCCCTATTTATAGGAACACCTTGGGTTACTATGATGCATAGTAAAATAATAAAATATTCAAATTATCAAGCATAACAAAATAATAAAATATCCAAAATATCAAGCATAGTAATTTGCTGAAGTCAGCACTACACAACCGCATTGTATCACTACTGCATCAACATGTGAGACCCATGGGGTGGACCCCACTGTGGGACCCATGTGGACCATACTGTGGGACCCATTATGAATAGTGTCATGAATAGTACTTGGTTAATAGTAACCAAAAAAATGAAAACTTCACAATCTTTTTATATTACTTAGTTCAACATTTTTGACTCACAAACTTTTCTGAAAAAAATTCTCTAACATCCACATATTAATTATTCTCATGTGTTAGTTACTTCAACAACTTAAATTGTTAAGATCCCACAATAGAATACTACTACAACAATTATATTCTCAATGATCAGGTTACTGTTTCCAACAGTCGGATTGCTATTCAACAATGATCATAACGACTAGTTTTTGTCCTATAAATACTTGTTCCTTCAACCATTTACTTGCAAAAACTTCTTCATCTCTTACCCTTCTAGATAAATTCATCCTCCAATCATGAATTTCTTTTTATTGCTCATAACTTTAGTGATTTTTTGCTTGTACTTTGCATCATTCTATGGGTATTATACTAATCAAGTGCCAATGGATATTATAGTTGCGTTTTCATTAGTTATTCTTTTACTTTACTTAATAGCTCTAGCCTTCGATTAACATTATATTGTACTCAAAAGTATGAATAAAAAAGATATCTTCTCTTATTTTTCATTATTTTTATAATAAATTTTTAGAAAGTAGTGGGAGTTACAATCTTCCCTCGTTATAAATTTTCTTCCTTGAAAATCTAGAATAAGTCGGGATTTTTAGCTTTCATCTCAATTTCACTCTCCCACGTAGACTCTTCTATTGTTTGACTTCTCCACAGTACCTTGACCAAATGTATTTCTTTATTTCTTAAGACCTTATTCTCAAGATCCAAGATTTGGACATGGTTTTCCTCATAGATAAGGTCTTTGTCCACCTGGATAACTTCATGCTGAAACACGTGACTTGAATCAGGAATATATTTATTCAACATAGACACATGGAAGAATTCATGTACATCCGACAACTCTGGTGGCAGTTCCAATTTGTAGGCCACTTTTCTAATTCGGTCTAATATTTCAAAAGGTCCAATGTACCTCAGATTCAACTTTCCTTTTTGTCAAAATCTCATAACACCTTTCATTGGTGTTATCCGTAGAATTTTTTTTTCTCTGACTTGGAACTATAATGGTCTTCTTCGTTTGTCTGCATAGCTCTTTTTTCGGCTTTGGGCTGCTACTATCCTCTGTTGAATTTTTCAAACGACTTCTGTTGTCAATGACACAATATATGTTCCAGCCTGTTGCTCTATGTACTTTCTTTCACCCATCTCATGCCAATGGATAAGAGATCGACATTTCCGCCTATATAATGCTTCATAAGGTGCCATCCTTATGGTTTCCAGATAACTGTTGTTATAAGAAAATTCAATCAGCTGTAAATACTTTCTCCACGATCCTTCAAAGTCTAGGACACATGCTCTTAGCATATCTTAAAGAGTCTGTATAGTCCTTTATGTTTGGCCATCTGTGTAACGCCCTACTACTCAGGGACCATTACATTGTGTATTTTAAATAGTGCTAAACTCGTTAAATGAGTCATTTGGCCATAACCGTGTAACTAAACGTGATTAACGGTTTAGGGTTAAATTTTTTTATCAAAGGTACCATCATTTCATAAAAACATTTACTTCATACATGGGATCCCAAAATATATCTAAAAGGTTAATTACAATGAAAAAGGTACAACCTGTCGACCTAAGCGGAAAAATAGGGTTTAACCTTAGTTCCTCTTTAAACCCTCGGTCGTGGTGGTCAAGCAGCCACATATGTACACATCGTCACCTAAGCTCTCCAACTCAAGGATGGTCCAACTTTATTTTCCCTTTACTTGCACCATATAGCACCCGTGAGCCAAGACTCAGCAAGAAAACATAAACATGCTCATAAGCATTTAATAACATATTACCAAGTCATAAAAAGCATGCCTAACAATAATAACCCTACTCATGCATGCATACCATTTATATGAATGAATACAATGTCATAAGGGCAATTAGCCCAAGATAAACGATCAATGAATCATATCGGGGTCCAATGCCCAAATTACATGACTATGGAATCATACTAGGCTCCACACCCTAGGATAAGGGACTGATAAGTCACTCTGGGGCCCTTTGCCCTATCCTCTATATAACCAGTCCTGGAGCTGGCCCAGTGTACATGGCGCTGAGTTTTACTCGACCAATAGGTCGGTCAAGCGTATATTACACTCCTAATTAGGCATAACCATTTGGGCCAGCACTCAGCGCGCTAAGGCTATCCTTGGCTAATATTTCAATGCTTTACAACCAGCACTTAGTGTGCTAAGGCTGTCCTTGACTAATTTGTTAATGCTTTACGACCATCACTCAGCGTGATAAGGCTGTCATTGACTAATAAGTCAATGCTTTAAGACCAGTACTCAACGTGCTAGGGACGTCCTTGGCTAATACGTTGACTAATAAGTCAATGCTTTAAGACTAGCACTCAACGTGCTAGGGACGTCCTTGACTAATACGTCAATGCTGGGGCATAGCCCTAGGATATGGGACTAATAAGTCACCCCAGGCCCATTGCCCTTTCCTCTGTATAACCAGCCTTAGGGCTGGCCCAGCATACCTGACGCTGAGTTTTCTGCGACCAATAGGTCGGACAAGTGTATGATGCGCTCCTGGTTAGCCTAACCAAATTGACCAGCTCTCAACACGCTATTGCCGCCCTTGACTAATAAGTCAATGCTTTTCAACCAGCGCTCGATGCTATTCTCGACCTTGACTAATAAGTCGATGCTTTTCTCAATTATATAATGCTAACATACATTCATTGTATATCAAATATCCAGATACAAAGCATTCAACATGCTCAATCAACAATTACAAGCATAATCATAATCATGCACATTCTCAGGCGTTCATTCCCTATTCATATTCCTTTGCAATATATGTAGCACATGTATCACATACTGAGTGTAGTTTTCTTACCTATGATCCAAGTATAGATTACAAATGAACGACCTTCGAGCACGATCTCGGTTCTGAACCCCTAGCGATAACCTAGTCACATCCATAATAGAGAATCCCGTCAATAAAGAGTAAACACAGGCTTCCGGACTGAGTCCTAGCCTCTGAGACGTCGAATCCTACTAAATCAGGTAATAGGATCGATTTCGAGCCCTTAGGTTTGAGTTCCCATCACTAAAAACCCATTTTGGCCATTTTTTCTATTTTGAGCCGTGGCCCCAAACACTTGAGCCGCGACCCACTCAAGTCAGGGGCCAAAACCCTCTCTGAATGTACCCCGTGCCGCAGCCCAAATAGCCCGGTAGTTATTTCTCCTCCTTCATCAAGCTTAAGCTGCGACGCCCAAGAACAGGGCCGCATCTCGACCTAGAACTCAACCATTTTCCCCATTTTTTCCAAGTAAAAACCGTCCATAAACCTATCCAAACATTTCCAAATCCCAAAAACAAAGTTCCCAATCAACCCAGCAACCCAAAACCACCAAAACCCAAGTTCCAAAAAATTCACAAACTCATCAAAACGTAAAATCCAATAAAAGCTTAAAAACTCACAAAATTAAAACTTAAAGCTTAGATTACCTCTCATTTCCTAGCTAAATCCTCCGGCTATCAAGCTTCTTATCTTCCCTAGAATCGTTATGACTCTAACCTTGCTTGAATTCGAGTCCTAAAACTCAAGTTTCCTTCGAAAATGCTATCAAATGCCAAAAAGAGAACGGGAGAGAGAGAACTGAACGTTCTCTCTTTATTTATTTTTTCAGGTTACTTCAAGCTTAAGTAACCTTAAGCAAATCCCAATGCTCAGGGTACCCCAAAAACGTCCACAGGGGTAAAATAGTCAAAATCCCCAGAATTCCCTTATGATCTCCCTAACTCCAAATATATCATCAAATATTTATTTCCATTACCCACTAACCTGGTAATGTACTAAATACCCAATATACCCCTTAACTTACTCTGAGTCAAGTATTGGTCCCGTTGTGACTTTCCCACTAGCTTGCTCCATAGGATTGCCTCACCCCGAGTAACCCAAATATATCCACATAATGATGTGGTCTCACACATATCACATATATGCCAAATATACCCATAACGGCTAAATTATGAAAATTTCCCTTTTAATCAAAAATGGGCCCACATGCATATTAAAAAATGTGAATATCCAATTCTTTTACCTTCAATTGGTGGTAGGCGGATGTCAAATCGATCTTCAAGAATACCGATGCTCCCAGAAGTTGGTCGAATTGATCATCAATTATGGGCAATGGGTATCAATTCTTGACCGTTACCTTGTTATGTTCGCGGTAGTCTATATACATTCTCATGGAGCCGTCTTGCTTTTCACGAATAATACCTGGGCTCCCCATGGAGAATGAGTTGGTCGTATAAATCTTTTATCCAGGTAGTCTTGTAATTGGGCTTGCAGTTCATTGAGCTCCATCATTGCCATCCGGTATGGTGCCTTTGAAATAGGTGCGATACCTAGAATCAACTCGATCTCGAACTTGACTTCTCAGTACGGGGGTATCCCTGGAAGATCCTTAGGAAACACTTCTAGAAATTTGCACACCACTGCTACCTTAGTTGGTTGTTGTGAATATAGGAAAATCACTAAAGGCATAAGGCAACTGTGAATATGGGAATATATACTCCACAAGAGACAGCAACTAAAATGTGAAGTCAAGGCCTCAATTGTAATCGAAGGACAACGTTCATTAACCAAAGTGGCTTCTAAGCACAAGGACCCCGTGGGAAAGTGTCTCGTCGTGTAAGACCCAACCCGTTTGGTCGTATCCCCAATAAAATCCATCCCACGTGTTAAGGCTCATCGAAGGGCGGGTCTTTCGATGCAAGGCCCTCGCTAATCCATCCTTACATCAAAATAGTTAAGCCAAGAGGGTGCCTCACTATGCGAGGTACACTACAAACCTCACACGTCTTGCTATGTGAGACTCTAGGTTAGCCATGCCCTCACGATGAAGCCCCAAATGTAAGTTCCTAGAGAGACCACCCTCGCTGTTCGAAGTCCTTGCCAGGCCTCTTGCGCACACCTAAGTGAGGCACCCTCGTACCATGTTGTGCCGCCCTTGCTATGTGAGGCCCATGCCAGGCTTCTCACATGTGCCTAAGCGAGGCACCCTCACACCTTGCTATGTCTTCCTCGCTATGTGAGGTCCATGCCAGGCTTCCCACGCGCGCCTAAGCGAGGCACCCTTGCACCTTGCTGTGCCGCCCTCACTATGTGAGGCCCATACCAGGCTTCCCATGCGCACCTAAGTGAGGCACCTCACACCTTACTGTGTCACCCTCGCTATAAGAGGTCCTTGCCATGCCTCCTGTGCACGCTTGGACACCCAATGCCTCATTAAGGAAGCCCTACTTCCCTCCCTGATGTAGGTATCACCAGCGAGTCACCCTCACACCTCAACTTCTCTCGACGTATAAAGTATGAAACCTAATGAGTGGGTGTACAAGGAACACTAAGAAAGACCCAACAATTATTTGGTGTTAAGCCAAGAGTGAAAAGGATGACTAAGTATATCGTTCGTGATAACTCACAAGCTTTCCTACACTTAGCAGAATATGGAAGAGCTTGGAGCAAATACATGTCATGGAAATGTGAGAAAAACCTTAAGGTACAAGGTTTGTGTACGTGTACGAGTATGAGATGTACGATCATGATGAGGAAAGAAGCATGACATTGACATCTATATCAAACAAGTAGTGGTGGTATGAATTTGTAGAAAGAGTGGAGGCACTACCTGCATACCTTTGACCATGTACCAAGACCGACACCACAACCTTCTGCTCCACCACGACCTATGCCACTACCCTGACAGTGTACCTATGTACAATCTTGTTCACTAGGACCACAATGTATCAGGAGCCATTAGAGCTCCATTAAAAATGGATCTTCATCCCTCCAGCAAGGGGGTTGGAAAATTCTTTGTATGCTCAGACAATTAAGGAATGTACGATTTTTGCTCCTTTGTAGTTCTGCATCTTTTTCATTCAAGTTCTTTCTATCTTCTTTCTACATAGTTTTTGCAACACACTTTGAGTTTTCTGATCCTAAATATTTGACGAGTTCTCACTGTCAACAGTTTTGCACCGTCTGTGGGAAGAACAAGTATCAAGTCACTGTTCTTCCATCAATTTTGATAAGAAGAAATTCGAAGGTGTTCTAGACGCCTACGGGAATCACAAGATATGGAGATCCACCTAGACGGAGACAAACTAAGGGCCTCCAGGAGAAACCCTCTACCACTTGGGAATGGAGGTGCACCAGAGGAACATCCAGTCCCTGAAGAGGAAAATAAGGCGTCACCCCCAACTGTCCCACCTAATGCATACCCTCTACATCATTCAGTCACCCCCATGGGAGGCTTGGGAATGCACCCTCCTCCTCAACCATCGATCGTTCCACGCTCCGCCCACTGGGATCCGGGTCCCTCTACGTACAGGTCGACCAAGAGTCCCCGAATACACTCTGTGAGTTCCAACTCAAGGACTCGCTTCTATGAGGACGTGATGTGCGAGTTACACAAAGAGAATCAAGGGTTGGAGACCACACTAGGCATAGGGAGTGTTGAACGACCTTCTGCAACGGAGGTCGAGCATGCCCCTTCCCAGGCATAGGGAGTCGGGAACTTAAAACCCTGCCGTACCCTCTTATATGGAGTCACTGGGGATCCAATACAACCTTTAGGAGCCATTGAGTTAGCACTCACCATGGGGGAGCAACTCGGACAAACCATTGTCATGACAAACTTTGTTGTAGTAGATTGCGCTTTGGCTTTCAATGCGGTATTAGGGAGACCCCACCTGAGAGAATTAAAAGCGGTGACCTCGATATATCACCTACCTATTAAATTCCCAACTCCTGGGGGGATAACAAGCATAAAAGGGGAACAAAAGGAAGCAAGAGAGTGTTGTAATATCTCTCTCCGCACAACTGCCAAGCCACGAGAACCGATGGAGATGGTGATACATGGAGGCGCAGACCCACATTCACACTTAGGGGTGGATGATACAGTTATACCCCAAGCATGGAATGCGGAACATCTTAATGAATATTACCAGTAAGACTTTTGCACCTAATGCATAAATATACGTACCTTGTTTGTTTGCCTATGTTAATTTAAGTAGTTAAAAATCAAAGAGGTTGCCCAGATAACCTTATAGTAGTTGCAATGTTTCCATACGTGCCTTTGTAGTATGCTTACTATCAATGAAAATGTTTCCTATCTCACATATTACATTCCTTATATATACATGCGTCTATATAACAAATATGCACACATAGTCAAAATCTATGTTGGGAGCGAAACGATCAAAGTGCTCAATGGAATGAATCCCACCAAGCACTTAGGGGGCAAAATAGGATGCATATGTATTGCAAAAAAAAAAAACCTTGCATAGCATCCCTTGGATTCATAAGGATTAGATACGCTTATGGATGCCAAAGGAGCCAAAAAGTTCCATAAGGATAACCTCGTGATAGGCTAATACCTCTGCGAGGGGTAAGGCCTTAAGGAGGATGCCCACCAATAAGCCTAGAGCAGCCACCAAGCCGTCTAGCCAAAAAGTGTCCGACAAGAGACGCTTGTGAAAAGAAGTCAAGAGATTTCACGAGGACAAAATCCTAATATAGGCTAATACCTCCATGAGGGGTAAGACCTCAAGGAGAGCATCCACTAATAAGCCTAGAGTAGCCACCAAGTCGTCTAGCAAAAAAGGGTCCTAAAGGAGACCATTGTAAAAATAGTACTATGCGTAATGACGAGAAGGACGCTTCTCGCACAAAATTATAAGCACGCGCAAAGAATATAAAAGGATGCCAAAAACCCAAAGGGTTAACATGTCCTTACAAGTATAGTCAAGGTGCACCAAAAATACTATCATCATTAGTCCAAGGAAGACATAAAGAATTCATCAAAGAAGAGGGACTTATCAAAGCCCCTTAGCATATAACCAAAATAGAATGACAAAGGCTTGGAAGGCTAGTGCATCCTCGTAGTCGATATAAAAAATAAGCAAGGACTTAGAAATCAAAAGTCTCACATATTATTAAAGACATATAAGAAGTTCCATATAAAGAAAAAAAAAACAACACAGAGGGTTACACAACAACAATATATATATATATATATATAAGTAAGCCTTGGAGAGGGGCCTATGGGTTTCCACCCTTACCTTTTCACTCTGCAATCTTCTCGGTCACATACTCTCCAAAGGGAGACAAGTTGACATCAGGATTGGTCCTCCACATGGCGTGCAATGTGCGCTCGACTATACCATTCTCAGCATTTACCAACTCAGCCTCGAGAGCATTAATCTTCTCATTCACGGTATGAATATTGGCTTCAATCCTGGTATTGGTGCGAGAGGTCAAAGCAGCCTTGGATAGTGCAGCATCCCTTTGGTGAACCACCTCGGCAAGCTGGCTCTCCAAGTTGCTGACCCGTGTGGTCAACCCATCTTTCTCTGCCTTGGCCATGGAGAGGTTCTTCATCACCCCCTCAAGCTCGAGCTATAACCATTGCATGGATGAGGAGCTTGAGGCGACAAAACGGTGACCTAAAAAGGAAGCCTAAGTAAAAATAAAGAAACAAAACAAAACATCAATGGTCAAGCGATATCAAAACCAAAAAACATACATTAAGTGTTTTGACAAGCACCTACATAAAGGCTCGTATATAAGCCTCACCCAACTCGACATCTGGAATATCATACATAGACCCCCACTCGCCTTTGGAAATATTGCCCTTGTAATGGCTTATGGCCTCTCCGTACTGGCTCGCCAAAGGATGATCCCGGGAAGTGGAAGTATGAGCTCGGCGAGGGGAGACATGTATACCTGTCGATGCATGCTTGGATAAGGAAGGGGACCGGGAAGGTCCTGATTCATCCACAAAGGCACGAGGAGCAAAGGGGTGTAGAGTCACCTCTTTAGGAAGCGAGGCACTTGAAGATGCCCGACCCAAATGCGCCCCCAAGGGTGGAAGGGCATCGTCAAAAGAAGGCAGGACAAAATTCCTCTTCAGAATAGGAGGAGTAGGAGCATGGGTGTTGTAAGCAAACTCTCCACCTACCACTATCGGCGGGATCTAAGAAGTGACGCCATCAGTATGACCATCATTGGCAACATCCCCAACCCCGTCAGCCAAGGATCTTAAACATGAATAGTTCTTGGACTCCACCTCGACCTCATCGTCCGTATCCATCTAGTCACCCTCTGAGTAGTGATAATCTTCATCATCGTCTATTACCCTCAGGATGGTAGACTTGGATAAGATGGAGCACAAGGAAATGGCTTGATCTAGGGACATCAACTTGCATGAATAGAGATTGCCCTTAGTGCAAAGGTTGCAGGCTTGTTTGCACGAAGTCGGCACAGCTAGGATCTCTGCCACACGATCGCGGGCTGCCGGACTCAAGGTAGGACCGACAACCCCTTCAAGACCTATGGTCAAGAAAAATAAATAAGTATAGTTAGGAAAACCTGATGAGAGGGATAAAATATATATATATATATATATACGCAGGTAGAAAAGGCTTACTTGATGTATTAAAATGTGTATGTTCAGTGGATACGCTATTGGTGAAAAAAAAATCACTCTTCCATGACCCCTTATTGGAAATAGAACCCTCCACGAAGGGTTACCCTGTGAGAGCCCCAGATTTTTGAAGCTGATAGAAGCCAGGGGCTGTCAGGTTTGCCCTAAGAGTGTACAGATGATGGACCTCACTCATGGAGGGGCCCCGAGAGTGCACTTGTTTGTATAACACATACAAGAAACTAAGCACAACCCAAGAGTTGGGAGACAGTTGGAGAGGTGCTAGCTCAAAATATTTGAGTACCTTAGTGAAGAAGGGGTGAAGCGTCAAGACCCCTCCAAACATGATTACTGAGTCGCTAAAAGCTACAAGCCCCTTAGGCAGCTCAGACGCACGATCATTGCGAGATGGAATGATGAAGCTAATGTTAGGTGACAGTTTATGGGCCTTCAACATATTGGTAACCTCAACCCAGGTAAGAGTAGACACGATCCCCATGTCCTCAGAATCGTCAAGGACCCCCCTCGACATGTTTGATACCTGAACTGAGACAACAGGCGGTTTATGAGTGACTGATTTCATTAACCCCTATAAGGCCCTCTACATGTCCTACGTATACCCGCATACTGCTTGACCCTGTGATGTACGATCGTGGATAGACGTGGGAAATAGGGAAAAATCATGGAAAGAAACTCAGGTTAAATGGATCACAATTAGCACCCCCACGGGCAAGGCCCCCAAAGCCTAGAGCTCCATCACCATAGGAAGATGGAGGTTCAGGCTGCAGGTTTTCCTCTAAGCAAGCGATTTCAAGTATACAATCTTAAAGGGTTGATTTTAGCCGGGAGACATATGTTTCATGCCATGGGGAGAAACCTATACCCCCACCACTAGTAACAAATTCGAGTTCATTCTCAAGGCCCCGTGCCTTCTGCCTGAGGTAGGAAAACCTCTGCAGGTAGAGCATTCGCACACCCCCATTTGTGGAGGGTTTGTAAAGGTCTGTCTCAGAGTCAGAGGATGACAACTCAATAAACTCAACGTCAGGCGAAACTTTAAAAGATCGCCCAGATGCCATAGGCAAGCTAAGACTTGACGACGTGTGTGTGTGAAGACAACCCTATATCTACAACATGAGTGTAAATGGTGTAAGATAAGAGCCCAGGTACACGCACCTAACACGCACGGGAATAAAGAACCCTTAAAGAATAAGTACATACTAACCTATGACCCTACCCTCGCATAAAAGATAAAAGGGCATGCATATCACTAGGGAATGAAGGTATACCTGGATGCGTGTATACAAGTCCGTCGATGTGCAAGGACATGCTTTTGGGCATGTAAAGAGGGGTCAATCGATAGGCAAGGGCAAACCTGTAGAGATGCGAGAACAGATTGTACTCCTACAATGGAAACATGGGACAAGAAAGAATAGGTAAAAAAAAAGGGAGATGAATTTAATTAAAAGGGGCAGAAATTACCTCAAGAGTGTTTCTATGGAGGATAGAAATTTGGAGCCTTTGGAAATAGACTCAATGAGATACCACTAGGATATGTAAGTTTTGGTGTGAAAAATGAATCCAAGCCTTGGGGTATTTATAAGGAGAGTCAAGACTTCCAAGCCCTTGGATCAAGTTTAGGGTGAATGGTGGAGATCAAGAGCCTTGGCAACCTTGGGATCTGCGCATAGAAATGGTTGGCCCTTATGCAATATTAAGAACACACATGGATCACCACGAAAGCTAGTTGGTTTTTGTGTTTCTATATGAACTACAAAGAAACACACCACCTAGGTGCATTTTGTGTTTCTTCATTCACCACAAGATATTATTCAATAGGATAACCTTCCACGCCCCTTCAAGGAAGACGAAGTATGAGCGCCATACATATAGCATGAAGAACATATGAAATAGTCTACAAACACACTTAAAAGTGTTCTCATAGACTCAAGGGCAAGTGTGAATATAGGAAAATCGCTAAAGGCATAAGGCAACTGTGAATATGGGAGAATATACTCCACAAGTGACACTAAATAAATTGTGAAGTCAAGGCCTCAATTGTAATCGAAGGGCAGCGATCGTTAACTAAAGTGGCTTCTAAGCACAAGGACCCCATGGGAAAGTGTCTCGCCATGTAAGACCCAGCTCGTTGGGTCGTATCCCTAATAAAAATCCCCCCCACGCGTTAAGTCTCCTTGAAAGGCAAATCTTTTGATGCAAGGCCCTCACTAAGCCACCCTCACATCAAAGCAGTTAAGCCAAGAAGGTGCCTCGCTATGCGAGGTACTCTATAAACCTTACGTGCAGCGTCCCAAATTTGCTAATAAGGCTGAGGGCCTTGATTAGCGTGTCGGGAGAGCAATAATTGAATTAAATATGTTAATATGTGAATTTAATGGTTATGTGATTAATAATGCATGTTTAGGTGAATTAAATATGCACATGGGCCCCATTTGGCTATTAGGGGCATATTTGTAATTTGAACCCGTTTAGGTTATGATTTTGCGCTTTGTGCGGTGTTTCTGGCATGAGAAGTTCTTGTCCCACGGTGTTAGCAAAGTCACGAATTTGGTGTTTAGTTGTGAAACTGGTAACTACTAGTAACCTGAGAATTAGTGTTGTTACTGAAACATTAAGTAAAAGGTGGTATTTTTGCAAAGAGTGAAAGGGCTAGGTTGCCCTTGAGGTTTAGGAAGGAAGTGTGATAGAAGGGGGGGGGGGGGGGGGGGTAGAATGGTCATTTAGGCTCTAAATGAGATAAATCACAACTGAAGTTAATCTTTATGTTCTAGACTTCTCAAGAGTTCCTTGGTCATTTTTGGTTTAAGGTTTCAAGAAGGAAAGGAAAGCTCGAGATTAGGTAGCTGGATTTTTGAGGAACTGGGAGTAGAATCAAGCTGTAGAGGAGGATTTACAGCTACCAAGCCTTAGGAAATTCAAAATCCAAGAAAAGGTAAGAGTTTCATTTTCTGGTTTTGTGTATTGCTTGATGTTCTTGAGAGTTTGGACTTTTGATTTCTGAATTTGGGTTTTGGGATGAAGTTTTGAGGAAATTAAGCTTGGGAATTTGAGGAATGAAGCTTGGAGCGGGATTGGAGGCAGCCCAGGGTCGAATTCCTCCTTAAGGTAAGGATTCCTTTGAATTATTAAAAGAGTTTCTGGTATGGTTTAAGTTTTTAAGGAATTTTAAACCATTAGGCTATTTGGAGTTAGGATGTGTGTTTGAATTTGATTATGGAGTATATATGTTGTATATGTGGTGTTATTTGAAGTTTTGGGACTTGGGTACACTTAGGGCATGGCTTGGGTGAGTTTTGGCTCGGGGAAAAATGGTGGAAAACCCAGTTTTTTGGGTTCGCGTAAGAGCGCCGCGACCCTGTTCTTATGAGCCCCAGTGCTGGGATGATTCAGAACAGGGAGCCCATGCTATGTGTCGCGATGCCTGTATGGATGTGTCGCAACGCAATTCCATTTTCAGGGCCTTGTATTTTATGTTTTTAGGGCTTAGGCCCAGGGGCTCAGGGGATGTTTTCACCACCCTATGTGGGGGGAAATGGGGGATCCCAAGAGTGCGGGATTGGTTCCGGGGATTAATTATAAAATTGGGTAGTAACGAGAATGTTATTTGTGGTGTGTGACTATGTCATTCTCGGGGGTCGTGATTGCTTGCTTGAACGTTAGCACCCAGATTAAAGGTAAGAAAATTGTTGTAACCATAGAGAAAGGCGTGGCCCTATTGCTTGTATTAAGGGGCGTAGCCCTACTGTTTGTATTGCGGGGTGTGGCCCTATTGACTGAATCGCAGGGCATAGCCCTAATGTCTAAGTTTAGTATATGTTTAATTATATGTAGTTATTGTGTTATGCAATGTATATTTGTGAGTGAACGGCGAAGGCCGAGAACGACAAAGGCCGACAACGAAAAAGGCCGGCAACGGCAAAGGCCGACAACGACGAAGGCCAAAAACGGTGAAGGCTGAAAATGGCAGGGAGTCGGGTACGGAAAGGGGCCGAGAACGGTGTTGAGCACACGGAGTGTAGGTCATTAGGGCAAGACCCTCCTAGGATGCTGGAGACATCCTCTCGGTGAAGACCGTGAACCCAGGGCCTGGTAAAGTGCCTGGGACGGCATGTCCGTTATGTGTTTAGCTTGTTGGCTGTTTTGTAATATGATGTTGATGTATATGCATATGTTATTTGTTTGTGTTGAGTTTTCTTGGTGGGCTTCGGCTCTCGGGTGCTCTATGGTGTAGGTAAGGGCAAAGGAAAGATCAATTTGGGATGTGGTTTTGGATGTTGTTATCATGCTTGATAAGCAGTGTCATTGATTGCAGACATAGTATGATAATGCCTCGACGATCAATCAGACTCCGTGGCAATAGGGTCGAGGATGACAACCAGGGTCAGGGCCCTCCACCTGCTCCACCGAATTGGCAACAGTTATTTTCTATGATGGAAGCTAGACTTCACCGAATAGAAGAAGAGCTTCGACAGTTGAGGCAACATGCCCCTCCTCAGGGCATAGGGTTGCAGGTTCCACAGGCTGTGGCACTAGTTCTAGCCCAGCCTGTAGTGGAGAATAGGTGGGAGCCTTTGTATGAGAGATTCAGGAAACAGCATCCTCCCACCTTCGAGGGTGGACTAGACCCACTGCGGGTAGAGCAGTGGATGAACATGATCTCTTCCATCTTAGATTTCATGAAGGTGGAAGGGAATGAGAGAGTAGCTTGTGCCAGCTACATGTTGAGAGAAGACGCTCGCATCTGGTGGGATGTTGTGTCGTAGAGAAGGAATATTGCAGTTATGACCTAGGAAGAGTTCAGAAATATATTCAATGAGAAGTATTATAGTGTCGCAGTCCAAGCAGCAAAGGTTGACCGGCTAGCAAAGTTCGCTCCGGATTTGGTGCCGACTGACATGGCACGAAGAGATCGGTTTGTGCATGGACTGAATGTCGTGATCACTTGAGATGTCAAGATAACCTTGGATCTGGGGACTACTACTTATGCACAGGTAGTGAACAAGGCCCTTACAGCTGAGGGGGCCGAAGATCAAATATGGAGAGAGGGCACTGCTAGGCGTGATGCTCGGAGGATGGTGCCTCCTTTTACTAGATCTAGTCAGGGTAGTGGCCCCATCGAGCAAAGAGAAAGGCCCCAGATTATTTTGTTCCTCTTGGTCCAGATAGGAGGGTACGAGGTGCTTTCAGTGGTCGTCAGGGCGGGGGAGACAACTGGAGGAGTTTCCCAGTGTGTCCTCGATGCAGACGAAGACATCAGGGTGAGTGCAAGATCAAGGCCTGCTTTACTTGTGGGATCATTAATCATTTGAGGAAGGATTGCCCACAAGCCAAGAAGGAAGAGCCAAAATAGAGTGACGGTCTCACTCCTGCCAGAGTATTTACCTTGACCCAGACTGAGGCTGAGGCTAGCCCCTCGGTCGTGACAAGTCAGATTTCTAGTGCTGGTTCTTCTTTTACTGAATTGATTGATTCGGGGGCTACTCATTCATTTGTTTCTGCTAGAGTGATAGATCAGCTGTGTAGACCTAGTGATTTGTATGCTAGGGGATTTCAGAATTTGCCGACTGGGGAACTGGTAGTCTTTAGAAGATCCATTAGAGCATTGCTAGTAGAGATAGACAGTAGGGAGTTGTCTATAGATCTGATTGAGCTAGCAATGGATGACGTTGATATGATCCTAGGGATGGATTAGTTATCGAAGTATGGGGCGACGATTGACTGTAAGCGCAGAATGGTGACCTTTGAACTAGAAGGAGAGGTACCTTTTGTATTCATGGGAACAGTGAGTGGTCCACGAGTATCTATGATTTCGGTACTGAAGGCTAGAGACCTGATGCAGGAGGATTGCATAGGATTCCTAGAAAAAATTATGGATACCTCTAGAGTTGTGTTGGTTGGACCGAATGAGACCAGACTGGTATGTGAGTTTCCACATTTGTTCCCCACAAATCTGCCAAGTTTTCTGCTGCATCGAGAGATTGAATTTATTATAGAGCTGGCACCAGGGGCGGAGCCAGTATCCAGGACACCTTATAGAATGGATCTGGTAGGGTTGAAGGAACTGAAGATTCAGTTGCAAGAGTTACTGGATTTGGGATTCATCAGACCGAGTTGTTCACCATGGGGTGCTCCAGTGTTGTTCTTCAAGAAGAAGGATGGATCTTTAAGGATGTGTATTGACTACAGGGAGCTGAACAAGTTGACCATTAAGAAAAAGTACCCACTACCTTGGATTGACAACTTGTTTGACCAGCTACAGGGGAAGACAGTGTTCTCTAAGATTGACCTTCAGTTAGGCTGCCATCAGTTAAGGATTAAAGAGGAGGACATACCAAAGACCGCTTTCCACACGAGGTATGGACACTATGAATTCCTGGTTCTATCCTTTGGATCAACTAATGCCCCAGCAACCTTTATGGATTTCATGAATAAGGTCTTCAAGGACTATTTGGATAAGTTTGTGATTGTTTTCATTGATGACATACTGGTGTACTCTAATTAAGAGACAGCGCACGAGCAGCATCTACGTTTAGTATTATAGCGGTTGAGGGAACATAGGTTATATGCTAAGTTCAGCAAGTGTGAGTTTTGGCTACTGCAAGTAACATTTCTGGGTCATATTGTCAGTAAGGAAGGGATTCTAGTTGACCCAAGTAAGATTGAGGCAGTGAGAGATTGGCCTAGCCGAGCAGTGTACCAGAAGTTAGGAGCTTTTTGGGATTAGCAGGTAGCTATCGGTGGTTTGTCGAGGGATTCTCCAGAATAGCCACACCATTGACCGAATTGACGCGTAAGAAGTCTAAGTATGTATGGACAGACACGTGTGAGAATAGTTTCAAGGAATTGAAGTGGCGACTGATCACCGCCCCAGTATTGAGTCTGCCATCAGACAATGAGAAGTTTGTAGTTATTGTGATGCTTCCAGACAAGGTTTGGGATGTGTACTGATGCAAGTCGGAAAGGTGATAGCCAATGCATTGAGATAGCAGAAGGAGTATGAGCAGAGATATCCCACACATGACTTAGAATTGGCAGCGGTGGTATTTGCACTTAAAGTTTGGAGACATTATTTATATGGCGAGAAGTGTAAAATATACACCGACCATAAGAGTTTGAAATACTTCTTTACTCAGAAGGATTTGAATATGCGCCAGAGATATTGGCTGAAATTGGTGAAAGATTATGATTGCGATATTCTATATCATCCTAGAAAGGCCAATGCAGTGGCCGATGCACTGAGTTGGAAGGGCCCAGGACAGTTGTTTAGTTCGAGGAAGATATCAGATAAGTTAGCTAAAGAGAGGACTAGAACAGGTATATAGTTGGTGGTTGGTCAGTTAGCTAACATCACTCTTCAGTCTACACTTCTTGAGAGGATCAAGGAGGCACAGGAGAAGGATCCCTAGTTAAGAGAGCACAAAGAGGGCGTCTTAGCTGGAGTGGCTAAAGACTTCTCTATTTTAGAGATGGGATTACTAAAGTACAAAGGCCGGATTTGCCTTCCGATGGATTCTGGTATCCGGTGAGAGATTCTGGATGAGTATCATACCACTCCCTATTCCTTACATCTGGGTACGACGAAGATGTACCAAGATTTGAGAACTCTATATTGGTGGCTAGGAATGAAGAAGGATGTGGTGGATTATGTGGCCAAGTGTTTCACTTGTCAAGTAAAGGCTGAACATCAGAAACCAGGGTTGTTGTAGCCTCTAGGGATTCCAAAGTGGAATTGGGAGGATATCACCATGGACATCGTGGTTGGATTGTCGAAGACCGTGGGAAAACATGATTCGGTGTGGGTGATTGTGGATAGGTATACCAAGTCCGCCCACTTTATTCCTGTTAAGACAACTTATACTCTGGAGCAGTATGTTGAATTGTATGTGAAGGAAATTGTACGACTGCATGAGGCTCCAAGGTCGATAGTATCTGATAGGGACCCCACCTTCACCTCCAAGTTTTGGGAGAGCTTGCAAAAGGCTATGGGCACACATTTGTGGTTTAGTACCCCTTATCATCTTCAGACAGATGGACAGTCTGAGAGGACAATTCAGATATTGGAGGATATGCTACGAGCCTGTGTGCTGGATTTTGGGGGATCTTGGAGTAAGTATCTTCCCTTGATCAAGTTTTCATACAATAATAGTTATCAGGAGACTATCGGAGTGGCTCCGTATGAGATGTTATATGGGAGGAAGTGTATGTCACCTATCCATTGGGATGAGACGGGCGAGAGAAGGTATCTTGGTCCTGAGAATTTTTAGAGGACCAATGAGGCGATTGAAAAGATTAGAGCTCGAATGCTCGCCTCCCAGAGTCGGCAAAAAAGTTACTCAGACTTGAGATGCAATAGCGTAGAGTTTCAAGTTGGTGACCACGTGTTTCTCAGAGTTTCTCCCTTGAGAGCGGTGTAACGATTTGGTGTACGGGGCAACCTGAGCCCTAGGTTCGTTGGCCCTTTTGAGATTCTAGAACGGGTTGGAGAGGTAGCTTACAGATTGGCGATGCCTCCAGCTCTATCAGGGGTTCACAATGTGTTTCACATATCCATGCTCTGGAAGTATGTATCAGATTCTACGCACGTGCTGAGTTATGAGAACTTGGAGTTGGATTAGGGCTTATCGTATGAAGAAAAGCTGGTTCAGATTCTTGACCGGAAGGATAAAGTCTTGTGGACAAAGACCATTGCCTTAGTGAAAGTGATGTGGAGGAAAAAAAAAGTGGAAGAGGTGACTTGGGAACTTGAGACAGATATGCGAATCGGTATCCCGAGTTATTCAGGTAATTTCGGGGATGAAATTTCTGTAAGGAGGGGATAATTGTAGCGTCCCAAATTTGCTAATAAGGCCTAAGGCCTTGATTAGCATGTCGGGAGGGCAATAATTGAATTAAATATGTTAATATGTGAATTTGATGATTATGTGATTAGAAATGCATGTTTAGGTGAATTAAATATGCATGTGGGCCCCATTTGGCTATTAAGGGCATATTTGTAATTTGAACCCATTGAGGGTATGATTTTATGCTTTGTGTGGTGTTTCTGGCACTAGAAGATCTTTCCCATGGTGTTAGCAGAGAGTCACGAATTTGGTGTTTAGTTGTGAAACTGGTAACTACTAGTAACCTGAGAATTAGTGTTGATACTGAAATATTAAGTAAAAGGTGGTATTTTTGCAAAGAGTGAAAGGACTAGGTTGCCCTTGAGGTTTTGGAAGGAAGTGTGTTAGAAGGAGGGGTAGAATGGTCATTTATGCTCTAAATGAAATAAACCATAGCTGGAGTTAATCTTTACGTTCTAGACTTCTCAAGAGTTCCATGGTCATTTTTGGTTTAAGGTTTCAAGAAGGAAAGGAAAGCTCAAGATTAGGCAGCTGGAATTTTGAGGAATTGGGAGTAGAATCAAGCTATGGATGAGGATTTACAGCTACCAAGCCTTAGGATCAAACTGACTTATAAGTTGAGGGTTTACAAGGCTCGACTTATAAGTCGAGAGTTCACAAGGCTCGACTTATGAGTCGAGAGTTTGCAAGGCTCGGCTTATGAGCTGTGATCGGCATTATGTTCACTGAGTGCAGGCCATTATGGCTAGGCCACCCCAAAAGTGCATTATACACTTGACTGGCTCAGATTCCAAAGGAATGAAAGGGAGTGCATTATGCACTTGACTGGCTTAGATGCCAAAGGAATGAAAGGAAGTGCATTATGCACTTGACTGGCTCGGATCCTAAAGGAATGAAAGGGAGTGCATTATGCACTTGACTGGCTCAGATGCCATTGGAATGGTCACTTACTTGTACAACGTGTGTATGCTTGGTTCCAGTTATTACTGTTGAGCACGCTGTTATATTCCGTGGACTATCTGAATTTGCTAATGTGTTTTTGTGCTGAGTCTTTTGGCTCACGGGTGCTTTGTGGTGCAGGTAACGGTAATGGGAAACTTGGCAAGCCATGAGTTGGAGAGCGTTAGGGGAAATGTGTACATATGCAATCTGCTCAACCGCCACAGCCGAGGTATCGCAGGAAACTGGGGTTGGACCCTGTTTTGCTGCCTAGGTCGGCTTATCTTGTAATCCCTGAGTTGTAAACAAATTTTTAAACTTGTATTTTTGGGATCCCATGTAAAGACTGAAGTTTTCTTTTAATGGAAATATTTATTAATTGACCAAGATTTTTAATACAAGAAACCTTAGTGGCTTAATCATATGTTTTAGTCCAAATGACTCGTTTAGCGAGTCCCGCACTATTTTAAACACACGTGGTAACAGACCCTAATTAGCAGGGCGTTACAACTTGGTATCAGAGCTGCCAAGGTTTAAGGGTTCCTGATGATGGATTGGGCATGTACACTTGCCACTAAAGACAAGCTCGAATCAAGGTTCGATAACTATTAATATAGTTATGTGTGTAATTTCCTAAATGCTTAAATAGAAAGCATGAGCTACTCTGATAGGGCCTGACCCTTGACTACTGTATGCATGTTAAGGATGTGCTTATTAGCATAATAGTGGCATGTAAATGCTGCAGGGTTGCTTATAAGCATCATTAATGCTCTTCAAGGTCAGAAACACGTATTAACGTTGTTATATGTGCATGTATACAAAGAGATGCTTATTAGCACCATTAAAATGTTGAAAGAAATGCTTATTAGCATCGTTATTGCTTTTGATTATTATAAATGCTTAATAGCATTATGTTATGTATATGAATGTTAAGAATGTGCTTATTTGCACTATGAATCTCCATGCTTATTAGCATGACTGTATATGTGTGAGAGTATCGAGATGCTTATGAGCATTGACATCGCTTATGAATGCAAAAGGAAGCGCTTATTAGCATTGTTATGTGGACATGTAGGTCAGGACATGCTCATCAGCGTTGTTATAGATACATGTATGTTAGGAAATGCTTATTAGCATTTTTAAATGTTAAAGAAATGCTTATTAGCATCATTAATTATTTATGAGTGCCAGAAAATGCTTATTAGCACCGTTACTTGTTTATAAATGTTAGGAAGTGCTTATTAGCACCATGTTTGGATATGAATGTGAATTGACATTCTCGCTAGCATGATTGTTGAGTGTGAGAATTTGTGTATTCCATCTTGAGCCGTAGGGCAGTAAGAGGTTTAGTTATTACTACCTAATTGGCCGAATTAATTACTGCAACAAGGTACACGTTGGAAGTATGCTTCCAGGGTAGTCAGATCTGCAAGTCACCCAAGGAATGTAGGCTGAAAATGATAAATAGGGTCAGACCCCTCCGCCAGCTCCTGAAAACTGGCAAAAGGTGCTTGCTGATATGTAAGCTAGGCTGCAGAGGTGGGAAGAAGAGACTCACCAGTTGAGGCAACAGCGGGTTCCAGCACAGAACGCTACATCAAATGCCACACCTGCTGCTATAGTACCGGTCGTACAATAACAGTTAGGGATAGGGAACTATTGGGAATTGTTATATGGGCAGTTCAAGAAGCAGCACCCTCTGGTTTTTTAGGGTAGTGCAAATCCACTCAAGACAGAGCAGTGGATGGGTGTGATCACATCCATCCTAGACTTTATGAGGAAGGTAGGCAACGAGAAAGTGGTCTGTGCCACGTTTATGTTTCGGGAGGATGCCCGAATCTGGTGGGAGGTAGTATCGCCGACTAGGGGCATTCATACCTTGGATTGGGAAAAGTATAGAACTTAGTTCAAAGAAAAATATTATAATGAGGCAGTTAGGACTACAAAAGCTAAAGAGTTCAGTAAATGGATGTAATGGAATATGACAGTGATAGAGTATGCACTGAGGTTTGATAGATTAGCCAAGTTTGATGCAGACTTGCTGCCCACCGATTGGTTAAGGAAGGAAATGTAATGCCTCGGATTCCCTATTATGGTTTATGGCCGGATTAGTAGGCCGGGAGGGCCATAATTGTTTAATTATGCCATTAAATGTGTTTATGCATGTTTATGAGAATTATATTATAATGTGATGTTAAATGCATGCACGTGAGTCCACATTTGTTTACAGGGGTATTCTGGTAATTTGGCCCGTTGAGGGTATAATTGAATACATGTTTGTATGATAATGATATATTGTGAGACCACATTATAATGTGGATTGGTTCGAGTATTCCGACATGGGACGATCTTTAAACATGATTTATCGGTTTGGTCATAACAGGTTTGAGATCGGGGCTCGGGGTGAGTCTCGGGGTGATTTTAAAGGTTATAGCGTTACCGGGGATTTTAGGGTAACGGGTTATGAAATATTGGTGTTTGAGGATATTGAGATTAGCGGGAAATGGGAAGCGTTAATTATAATTAATGGGTTTAGCGGAATGTACCAATTTTTCCCTTGGGGTGACTAAGAGACTAAGAAGGTTGTAGAACAAAACAGAGACTTGTGCCTTTTCTCTTCCCGTACAAATTCCTCCATTTCCTTCTTTGGTGTTTTGAGCTCTAGTTGTGGATTCAATCAAGGGAAAAACTTGGGGCTGGATTGGAGACTTGTGTTAGCTTGTGTGGAAGGTTCAAGACAAGTTTCAAGGTGAGTTTTAGCCACTGGTTTTTATACATGCTCTGTTTTGCTTATAGTTTTTAGTTCATGGACTTTGATGTGGGAAGTATGAATCAAAGGAGGTTTTTGGTGTTAGGTTGATTGGGGTTTAATGTGAGTGAGCTAAGGTTGTTATATGGGGGTTCAATTACATATTTGGAGGAGGTTTTATGATGGTTTGGGAGGCTGTTTTGAGAGAAAAACGTACAGGGGGGAATCTGGTTTGAGCGTGGGCTAGTTGCTGAATTGGGCTGGGTGCCGCGGCACAGCTTTTATGTGCCGCGGCCCATGAGCGTCTGGCAGATAGGGCTTGGGGGCGTGCCGCGGCACGGCTTTTTGGGGCCGCGGCCCATAAGGCCAAAATTTGCTAAAAGTGGTTTTTAGCTTAGGGATTCAATCCATAGGCCTCGGGGTTGGACCTAGTACCCGGTTGGGTAGTATTTGAGGTCTCGGGGGCTGGGATTTGGTTTGGGAACCCTCAGTTATCATTTTTATTGATGAATCCTATATTTTGGTTATGACCAGGTGACCGTCGAGGAATTTAAAGGTTGATCGTTCTCAGGGGTCGTTCATATAATTATTCTCACTCGAACCAGAGGTAAGAAAACGGTGTTTGAATACAGTTGCACCCTGTATAGGTATATGACATGCGTGGTTTGATACTCGAGGCATGTTGGTTGATATATGTGGACATGGATTGCATATTAAATGCTATTGAACGTTGTTTACCTGTTTGAGACACTGACTAGTTAGGGACCGACTCTAAAGTCGAGAATCATGCATTGAGTGGCTCTATAGCATTAATGCCAGACCGAACCTAAGGTCGAGAAACTTATAAGCGCTTGCCTGGCTTACAACCAGATGAATATAGCCAAGGTATATGACCCCGGTGACTGTTTGTCACATGGCTAAGGGACGTTGTCCATAGTTTCGACTCCAGAGTCGTGAGGAAGGTTATGTTGGTGACTAATCACCATACACCTGTCCTAAACAACTTATGAAGGATTCACTTCTAAGTTAAGCCCTGGTGACCCTATCGTCACATGGCTAGAGGGAGCAATGCTCATTATTGTGACTTTTGGCTATTGTCACCTATTTGTTGGACTGATAGTCCTGAATGGTTATTATGATCGTTGTTGATATTATATCATGTCTTGCTATGTTTTCTTGCTGGGCCTTGGCTCATGGGTGCTATGTGGTGCAGGTAAAGGGAAGGAATAACTTGGCCAGCCTTGAGTGGAGAGCTTGGGCGATGTGATGTACATACAGGGCCACTTGACCACCGCGGTCAAGGAGTTCTCAGAGGGACTAGGGGTTTACCCTATTTTTGCCGCTTAGGCTGGCGGGGATTGTATATTTGGAACTGTAGCAACTCTTTTGTAACATGAACTACTTGTAAACATTTTAAAAAGGCTCATGAGCAGTTTATTTACTTCATGAAAAGTGCCCTTTCCTTTTTACTGGTTTTACACCTTAACCTGTTAATGACACTTAGATCACGTTTTTAGCCAAAGGACTCGGGTAGCGGGTCAAATTTCTTGTTCACCGTTCTCCTTAACTATTCTAGGGTAGCCAGGGCATTACAACTTGGTATCAGAGCAATGCCAAGGTTAGGGTTCCTGTAGACTGGCTGGGTATGTACACACATCACCGAAGACAAGCTCGACTCACGGTTTGGTAACTATTTATGTGGTTACATGTATAATTGTGTAAATGTGATATATATACGCTTTACCTGTGTGCATGAGATATTATGTTGAGCCTGTGGCCTGAAATATCATATCTTCAGCAAATGTGTACTGATTAGTACTGAGATTGCTGGCACCTGCTTATTAGTATGGTCGTTTATGAGTTATTATGTGATACATGCTGAGTGTTGAATGCTATGAACATGTATCTGATTGTGAATATTGAATGACTGTGGAACGTGGTAATTGTCTGTTGTTCTTGGGCCGTAAGGCGGCAAGAGGTTTAGTTATTACTACCTGACTGGCCGTATTGATTATTGTTTCAGTAAGGTATCAGTGACAGAATGAACCCAGAACAGACAGGCACCTCAGCTGGCCAGGATGGTCAGGGTCAGAATAATGACAGTAGTCAGGGTCAAGTGAATGACCAATCTCAGGTTCCACAGCCAGCACCTGCAAACTGGCAGCAGTTGTTTAATGATTTGCAGGCTATAGTGATAAAACAGGGAGAGGAGCTTCGTCTCCTAAGACAGCAACAAGTGCCAGTGGTAGCCAGTGTTGCAGAGGCACCTTCTATGTCGGTGCCAGTTATTGGGCCACTGCCTGGGGTTGAAAACAGATTGGAACCTCTTTATGAGCGGTTCAGGAAACAGCAACCTCCTGTGTTTGAAGGGAGTGCTAATCCCACCAAAGCTGAATAATGGATGAGCATGCTTACCACTATGCTTGACTTTATGAGGGTAGTTGGTAATGATAGGGTGGCCTGTGCTGCCTATATGTTTCGGGAAGATGCTCGGATTTGGTGGGAAGTGGTTAGCCAGACCAAGGATGTTAATCTCCTGAGCTGGGAGGAATTTCAGACTTTGTTCAATGAAAAGTATTATAATGACGCCATTAGAGCGGCGAAGGCTGATGAATTTATGAGGCTACTTCAGGGAAACTTATCAGTGACCGAGTATGCCTTAAGGTTTGATCGTTTGGCAAAGTTTGCCAAGGAGTTGGTGCCCACTGATGGGACCAAGAGAGAGCGTTTCCTACAGGGGCTACAGCCTAGGTTAGCCTGAGATGTGCGCATCACCACTGTGGCAGGAGTGACTACTTATGCACAGGTGGTGGAGAAGGCACTTACAGCTGAAACTGCAGAGATTAAGATCTGGCATGAGAATGCAGCCAGAAGAGATTTCAGGAGGTCAGGTCCTCCATTTATGGGTTCTGGTAGGGGTGTTGGCCCCAGTGATCAGAAGAGGAAGGTTCCTGACACCTTCCCAGTTCCAGGTCCTGACAGGAGACCTCGTGGTGTTATAAGAGGTCGTCCTGGGGGAAGTGAAGCCTAGAAGTCCTATCCCGAGTGTCCTAGATGCAAAAGGCATCACTTGGGAGAGTGTAAGGCAAGGGCCTGCTTCTCTTGTGGAGTAGTGGGTCATTTGAAAAAGGATTTCCCTAAGGCAAGAAAGGAAGAACCCAGGAAGGCAGACAGCTCGGCCCCAGCGCGAGTGTTTGCATTGACTCAGGCAGAAGCTGAGGCTTCCCCCTCAGTTGTTACAGGTCAGCTTCTTAGTGCAGGAACTACTTATAATGTATTGATTGACTCTGGTGCTACACATTCCTTTGTTGCTAGTAGTGTTATTAATAGATTGTGTAGACCTTGTGATTTCCATGCTGTGGGGTTTGGTACTTTCTTACCCACTGGGGAGCTGGTTGTATCTAGGAGGTGGGTCAGATCTTTGCTAGTGATAGTAGAGGGCAGAGAGTTGTCAGTGGATCTTATAGAGTTGGTTATGACTGACTTCGATATGATACTGGGTATGGATTGGTTAGCCAAGTATGGGGCAACCATTGACTGCAGAAGGAAGATGGTCACCTTTGAGCCTGAGGGTGAGGATCCTTTTGTATTTGTTGGTACTGTGCATGGACCCCGTATTCCTATGATTTTTGCATTGAGGGCTAGGGATTTATTGCAAGGGGGTTGCATTGGATTCTTAGCCAGTGTGGTTGATACCACCAAGGTCGTGCCAGTGAGACCAGAGGATACTAGACTTGTGTGTGAGTTTCTGGATGTGTTTCCAGAGGATTTGCCAGGGTTGCCACCACACAGAGAGATTGAGTTCGTTATAGAACTGGCCCTACGGACGGAGCCAGTGTCTAGAGCACCATACAGGATGGCCCCAGTTGAGTTGAAAGAATTAAAGGTACAACTGCAAGAGCTGTTAGATTTGGGTTTAATTAGACCTAGCTTTTCACCTTGGGGTGCGCCAGTTCTGTTTGTGAAGAAGAAAGATGGTTCTCTGAGGATGTGCATAGATTACAGGGAACTGAATAAGCTGACAATTAAGAACCGGTATCCTTTGCCAAGGATAGACGATCTGTTTGATCAATTGCAGGGTAAGACGGTATTCTCTAAAATTGACCTTCGTTCTGGTTATCATCAGTTGAGGGTTAAGGAGGGAGACATACCGAAGACCGCTTTTCGTACTAGGTATGGGCGTTATGAGTTTCTAGTTATGTCATTTGGGTTGACTAATGCCCCTGCCGCTTTCATGGATATGATGAACAGGGTGTTCAAAGATTATTTAGACCAGTTTGTGATTGTCTTCATCGATGATATTCTGGTGTATTCTCAGACTGAGTCAGAGCATGAGCATCATCTTAGGTTGGTTCTACAAAGATTGAGAGAACACAGATTATTTGCGAAGTTTAAAAAGTGTGAATTCTGGTTGTCTCAGGTGTCCTTCCTTGGGCACATTGTCAGTAAGGAGGGGATTAAAGTGGATCCATCAAAGATTGAAGCGGTCAGAGATTGGCCAAGGCCAAATAATGCTTCTGAGATTAGGAGTTTCCTTGGATTGGCAGGGTATTACAGACGTTTTGTGGAAGGGTTCTCAAAGATTACTACTTCGTTGACTGAGTTGACACGCAAGGGTCAGAAGTTTGTGTGGTCAGACAAATGTGAGAACAGCTTCCAGGAGTTGAAACAGAGGTTGATTACAGCTCCAGTTCTGAGTCTTCCTACAGACCAGGAGAAGTTTGTGATATACTGCGATGCTTCTCATCAGGGTTTGGGCTGTGTTTTGATGCAATCAGAGAGAGTTATAGCTTATGCTTCTCGTCAGCTGAAGGAGTATGAGAAAAGGTATCCTACTCATGACCTAGAGTTGGCAGTGGTGGTTTTTGCTTTAAAGATATGGAGACACTATCTCTATGGAGAGAAGTGTGAGATTTATACAGACCACAAGAGCCTGAAGTATTTCTTCACCCAGAAGGACTTGAACATGAGGCAAAGGCGTTGGCTAGCATTAGTGAAAGATTATGATTATGAGATTTTGTATCACCCAGGGAAAGCCAACGTGGTAGCTGATGCTTTAAGCCGGAAGGGTCCGGGACAGATTCATGGTGTTAGACTGATAGCCAGAGAGTTAGCTGATGATATGGCCAGAGCGGGTATTGAGTTACTGGTGGGCCAGTTGGCCAATGTTACGCTAAAAGACAGATTCATACATTTGAACATTTTAGTACATGGGATCCAAAAGTAATAACGTTTAAAAGAAAGTTTACAAAATTCAGAACAAAAGTACAGCTACTAGCCACTCTAAGGGCAAAATAGACATTTAGGCTTTTCCCGTCCTGTGTCACTCCTCGACCGTGGCGGCCAATCAGCTGACTATAGACATTCAATCCCAAAGCTCTCCAACTCAGGACTGGTCGACCCTGCCCTTGCCCTTACCTGCACCACGTAGCATCCGTGAGCCAAGGCCCAGCAAGAAACCAGATAATAGAACATAACCACTAAGCAGTCAATTTACAAATCCACAATCAAACAACTCATAAGAATAAACACATGCTCAACAATCCACAACAACTATATAATCAGGCATCCAACATACCAAGTTCATCAATTAACAATAATAATCAATTCACATATTAGTCAGGGTCGACACCCTTAGGTTGCACCCCATATTTATCCCACTAACTCAAGCCCGCTTAAACCGAGCTCAGTGAATATTAAGCTGTCCTTAGGGACCAGTGGCCGAGCCGCACCCTGTGCGCATATATTGACTTCGACACTCTTAGGCCGCTTATCACATGTCCCATGGCATAATACCATCTATGACATTATACAGATATAGGGAGCTCTTCGTCCCATCATTAACACATAACCGGGTGCAGTTTCTTACCTTTGATTCCGCTAGCTTGTGCAATGGAGTCAACTCTCAAGAATGATCCCGTCTGAGTCTTGGCATACACCTAGTCACAGCCACAAATTAAAACCATCACTAAACATAACCTAACCTCGGGACCAATCTCGATCCCTCGGGAAGCCCTAATTCCACCAAACGAGGTGGTGGAATCAAACCCCGAGGCCCTGGGCGAAAACCCTAAGAAATAACCCAAAAACCCACTTCTGGAGATAGGGTAGCACTACAACACTTCAAAGAGGGCGCTATAGCGCTACAAGCAGAGCCAAAGGCGCCAGGAAACACAAGCCTAGCGCTGTTGCGCCCAAAGGCTAGCGCTACAGCACTAGTCACAGACCAGCAACACCCTTTTTTTCTTCCTTCGATTCTCCTCGAACCAAAACCTCTTGGAACCCTTCCAAACCTCAACTACACACCAAGTTGAGTCTACCATCACCTATATCTCACCCCCACACAACCCAATAGCACAAGACTTAACCACATGCCTCATCAAACCAAGAAAACAAACATTGAACTCAAGAACTCAAGAGTTTAACCAGAAACTCAGAAACTTAGAACCTCAAAGCCAGAATTTGTTACCTTCCATGGAGAATTTCAACCCTAGGTTATCCCTTGTATCCTTCCAGCCTCAAGCCCTTCAACTCCTCAAGCTTATTTCCCCTAATTCCATTCAAAACTCAAGCTTAGAAATCACCTCAATAAAAACTCAGAAAAACTCATCAGAAATCTTGAAACTTACCTCAATTGAGGGGCTAATCCCTGCTACTCTTTTAGCTTCACCAAGGACTTTAGCCCAAAGCTCCAGCCTGAGCTTACTTTGAGATTCCAGCTCCAAAACTCACAAAGAATGGTGAAAAAATGGCCAAACCGACAAAGAGAGAAAGAGAGTCCCCTGTTTTTCCTTCTTCTTTTCCTTCTCTTCTCTTTCTTTTAACTTCTGAAACTTTCTACAGCCTCCACTAAAGCTAAAAAGACAATATAACACTTATCTATTTTCAATCAAATGACCATTTTTCCCTCCCATTAATTCCTAAGCCTTAAAGCACACCAAGGGCATTTTAGTCACTTACTCCCAATTCCCGCTAATTCCTCGAGTGTCCCTAATAATACCGCTTACATCCTGACACTTAACTAATCACCAATTATTTTTCTCAATAACAAATAGTCTCCAATATATTCTCTAAATTCCCAGATATACCCCCAGACTCACCCCGAGCTGGGTATAAATCCCCGCTGTGACTTTCCCGCTAAACCGCTTGCTAGGATCGCCTCGAGTCACAAGCTACAAATATATCCACATAATAATGTGGTCTCAACATTTTATCACAAATATTTACATTTATGCCCTCAACGGGCCAAAATTACAAATACACCCTTATACCGTAATCAGGGCCTACATGCATACTAATACACAGAATCAGCATCACATTTATCCAAATAATCATATAAGCATGCTTTTCACCATTAATTCACATAACTTCCAATTGTGCCCTCCCAGCACACTAATCAAGGCCCTTAAGCCTTATTAGTAATTTTGGGTCGTTATAGTGGTCGTCTTTATCGATGATATTTTGGTATAAGTTATGTCCTTATATAGACAGAGAAGGGGATTGTCTATGCTTCATGTCAGTTGAAGAATATGACCAGAGCTAGAATAGAGTTACTGGTGGGCTAGTTGGTCAACATTATCTTGAGTTTACTCTTTTAGAAAGGATTATTGAAAAATAGTTAAGTGGCCCACAATTGGGAAAGATTAAAAGGGATGTCCTAGCTGGAATAGCTAGGACTATACAATGTTAGGCATGAGTTTATTGAGGTATAAAGGATCAGATTTAGGTTCTGATGGACACTGGAATTAAACGGGGGATTCTGGGTGAATCTCATATTACCCCTTATTCTCTACATTTAGGCGACATGAAGATGTACAAGGATCTAAAAGCTTTTTATTGGTGGCCTAGGATGGAGAGGGACATAACTGACTATGCGGCAAAGTGCCTGACCTAGTAGCAGGTTAAGGCAGAATATAAAAAACCAGTAAGACCATTACAGCCCTTGAGTATTCCATGATTGAAGTAAGAGGACATCACAATGGATTTCTTGGTAGGATCGCCTAGGATAGTGGGCCAGCATGATTTGGACTAGGTCATGATGGACCGATATACAGAGTCAGCTCACTTTTATCAGTGAGGACGAGCAATGCAGTTGACTTTTATTTAGATCTCAAGGTGAGAGAGGTAGTAAGCCTTATTGTACTTTGAGGTCTATCTTGACGGATAAGGACTTCGATAAAGTTTACAGAAGGCGATGAGTAGATAGCGGAAGTCTAGTACCACTTATCGGCCTCAGACTGATGGTAAGTCAGATAGGATTACTGAGATATTGGAAGATATGTCGAGAGCATGCATGTTGGACTTTGAAGGGTCCTAGAATGAACATTTGCCTCTAATAGAATGGCACCTTAGGAGATGTTGTATGGTAGAAAGTGTAGATCTCCCATTCACTTGCATGATATAGGAGAGAGGAAATACTTAGATCCTAAGACAGTTTGGGTGACCCATGAAGCTAATGAGAAGGTCAGAGCTCAGATGCTCACTTCTCAAAGTAGATAGAAAAGTTAAACTGATCTGAAACGTAGAAACGTGAAGGTTCAAGTGGGAGACTACGTCTTCCTTAGAGTTTCACCATGGTAAATGGGTGAGGAGATTTGGGGAGAAGGGCGAGCGAAGCCCTAGAATTGTGAGACCATATGAGATCCTAGAGGGGATCAGCCAGGGGGCCTATAGATTTGCCTTACCTTCGACATTGTCGGTCGTACAAAATGTACTTAATATTTTGATGCTTCAGAAGTATGTGTTAGACGTGACTCATGTACTGAGTTATGAGGGTCTGGAGCTTTAGACAGATCCCTCCTATGAGGAATAGTCAGCCCAGACACTAGACAAGAATGACAAGGTCCTGAGAAACAAACCATACCTTTGGTTAAGGTGTTATGGAGGAACAACAAGGTCGAGGATACAACCTGGAAGTGAGAGTCCAATAGACTCGAGTTTTTCGGGTAAAATTTCGAAGATGAAATTCCTGTAAGGAAGGGATAATTGTAACGCCCCAAATTCCCTAATATGGCTTAGTTAGGGGGCCGGGAGACAATAATTGAATTAACTGAGTGCTTATGTGTTATGAGCATGTTATTATATGAATTATGTGAGTTATATGATAATATGACTATATTGGCATGTTTAGGTGTATTAAGCATGCATGTGGGCCCAATTCTTATTAGAATGGCATTTTCGTAATTTTGGTCGTTGAGGGCATATTTGAATATATGTATGGTATATGATTGTGACCACATTATTATGTGGATATATTTGGGTTATCCAGCATGAGGCGATCCTAGGGGCCAAGTTAGCGGTTTAGTCATAACGGGGTCAAATACTCGGCTCGGGGTGAGCCTAGGGGTATTTCAGTAATTTAGCACATTATCGGGATTTATCGGGTAATGGGGAAATTATTTAGTGGTCATTTGAGGATATTAGAGATAACGGGAATTTATGAGATGTTAATTATGATTAACGGGGAAAAGTGGCAGTGGTAAATGACCAAAGTGCCCTTGTGAGCATTGGAGAAGAAAATTTGGATTAAGGGTATTTAGGTCTTTTGGATAGACCTTAGCTTGACTCAGCTGGTTTGGAAGGTTGTGGGAAGCAGAGGATTACTCAGAAAATAAAAAGGAAAAGCTCACTCTCTCTCTCTCTCTCCCGTAGCTCTTTCTCTCCCTCCTTGGTGACTTGAGAATTTTGAAGTTTTTGAGGAAACAAAGCTTGTGAATTGAAGGTTGGTGTTTAGGATCAAGCTAGGAGTAACTTAGGGAAATAATTCAGCTATTGGAGGAAAGGATTCATTCTGTTTGTGAGTTTAGTTTCTGGTGGTTTAAGTTTTGTTAGAATTTTAAACTTTGATAGGTTTTGAGTTTGGGATTTGGATTTGAGTTGGTTTTTGGGATGATTGGGGTGCATATGTTGTGTATTATTGCTTTTGGGACTTAGTTGGGAATTTGGGGAAACCGTGGGATGGTTTTGGAAGGTTTGGGTTCAAAGAAAACGCAAGAAAAACTTAGTTTTTCTAGGTTCGCGAAGGAGCACCGCGGCACTGGGATGAAACAGTGCACGGGGCCCTGGTTGTGTGTTGCGGCGCTTGGGGGACTGCGCTACAGTGCTAGGCCAAATTTCAGGATCCCCAAAATCCAATTTTTAGGGTTTTTCCCAGGGGCTCGGGGGATGATTTCACCACTCCGTGTGGGGGAAATTGGAGGTCCCGAGAGCACGGGATTGGTGTCGGGGTTCTATTATGGAATTTAATGTTGATAGGATATTATTTATGGGTTGTGACTAGGTAATTGCTAAGGCTCAGAAGAGGATCGTTCTCGAGGTTCGCGCTTGCTTGCTTATTTGCTTGTGCTTTGACCAAAGGTAAGAAAAACACACCCAAAGCGTGAGATGAATGATTAGGGCTCGACCTTGTTGTTAAGTGTCTTATGATTGGGGCTTGGCCCAACTGTTAAATGTAAACATGATTAGGGCTCAAGCCCAAGTAATGAGAATGATTATAATTATGCATGTGTATACATCTGTAAGTACATTGTAATGTGTTGTATTTGTGTATGATGAATGTATTGTATGTATGTATGTTCCCGGCTGGGAGTTCGGCTGATAAGTCAAAAGTATGTCTATTGCACCTAACCAAGAGCTCGGCCTACTAGTCGAGGGTATAGTTGATTAAAAATGGGCTCGGCTTATAAGCCAAAGGACTACAGGGGCCCGACTTATTAGCCAAGGGATTAAAAGGGACTCGACTTATGAGTTAAGGGGTCTACAAGGCTCAACTTATAAGTCGGAGGATTTACAAGACTGACTTATAAGTCGAGGGTTTACAAGGCTCAAAATTTAAGTCAAGAGTTCACAAGGCTCGACGAGTCAAGAGTTTGCAAGGCTCGGCTTATGAGCCGCGATCAGCATTATGTGCGTTGAGCACAGGCCATTATGGCTAGGCCACCCTGAGAGTGCATTATGTGCTTGACTGGCTCGGATGCCAAAGGAATGAAAGGGAGTGCATTATGCACTTGACTGGCTCGGATGCCAAAGGAATGAAAGGGAGTGCATTACGCACTTGACTAGCTCAGATGCTATAGGAATGGTCACTTACTTGTACAGTGTGTGTATGCTTGGTTCCAGTTATTACTGTTGAGCATGCTGCTGTATTCTGTGGACTATCTGAATTTGCTAATGTGCTTTCTTGTTGAGTCTTTTGGCTCACGGGGACTTTGTGGTGCAGGTAAGGGTAAGGGGAAACTTGGCAAGCCAGGAGTTGGAGAGCGTTAGGGCAATGGTACATATGCAGTCTGCTCGACCGCCACGACCAAGGTATCACAGGGAACTGGGGTTGGACCCTGTTTTGTAGCCTAGGTCGGCTTATCTTGTAATCCCTGAGTTGTAAACAAATTTTTAAACTTGTATTTTTGGGATCCCATGTAAAGACTAAAGTTTTCTTTTAATGGAAATGTTTATTAATTGACCAAGATTTTTAATACATGAAACCTTAGTGGCTTAATCACATGTTTTAGTCCAAATGACTCGTTTAGCGAGTCCCGCGCTATTTTAAACACATGTGGTAACGGACCCTAATTAGTAGGGCGTTACAGATATTCACATGGCTTAGGGCGCCGAACCCCAGAATGACTCATTTGTCATCTATTTAGGGCGTAGGACCCTAGAATGATTAGGGCTGAGTCATCATCTGATTAGGGCTGAAGCCCCAGAATGATTCCATGATTATTTATTTATATTGTATACATGAAGTAATAAGTTTTCTAGCAGAGCCTTGGCTCATGAGTGCTATGTGGTGCAGGTAAAGGGAAAGAATCCTTGAGTGGAGAGCTTAGGTGGCGATGTGTACATATGCGGCTGCTTGACCACCACGGTAAAGGTGTTTCTTAGGGGAACTAGGGTTTAACACTAGTTTTGCCGCTTAGGTCGGCGGATTGTAACTTTTGAAGTGTAATGACCATTTTGGATTGTAAATAACTTTGTAAACACTTTTATGGGATCACATGTACAGTTTAATGTTTTAAATAAAATATATCCATTCCTTTTGACCGAGATTTTCACCCTAGCCCATTAATAACACTTAGATGCACGTTTATGACCTAATATCTCATTTAACGAGTTAAGCACTATTTAAAGTACACAGTGTGACGGTCTTGGCTAACCAAGGCATTACAAGGAGGCTCGACTGGGGTGCGCAGGGGTGCGGTGTCCGGGAAGTAATGCGTGCATGGGCTGGCAGTAGGTAGGTGCGTGGGCCGGCGCGTAGGGGCGCAGCAGGGCTGGGCGTGTGCGTGCGTAGGTGCAGGGGCATGACTCGGGCTCGGGACTCGGGCCACAACAAAATTTTACCCATAATTTTTAAAAGAAAAAATTACAAAATTCCTATGCCCGAAAATTGGCTTACATATTTCATCTAGAAATTTTAAGAACAATTCCTAAACCCAAAAACACCATTATAAACAACCCTTAAGAATCTATCATCACAAAAATAAACATCCATCTATTCAAACATATAATATAAAAATGCATATAATCCACCACAATAATTAATAATATGCATATATTAATGACATGCTCTGGTACCAATTGTTGGTAAATCGAAGAAACGTCTCCTCAGGTAGGTTCACCAACTCAATATTCTTGACTATCCAGTATCAAAAATGAATTTTCTTTTATCTTGTGTCTCAAAAATGGAAGCATTAGTAACATTCTCAGGATAAAGAAAATGTTCGTTTTCAGTATCGTGGAGGAAATTGTGTGATTGATTCTTTGAGAAAAGTTTGCAAATTTCCTCCACAAGAAGGTTTATCACATCAGTATGATAACACTTGTTTTCATTCGGAGTTGTTGGAAGAATTTCAGCATGAGGAATATTTTCACTCCGAATCGTAATGGCATCATCCTCATCAAATTTGAAGGAAATAGGATTAGAGATTGGTGCCATTGTTTCTTCTTCTGATTGGAATTGACTGAAATAATGTGAATTAACTTTGTCAGTCAATTCTGAAAATTGAGTCTGAATTTCTCTAAGTTCCTCCATCATGTGTTTAGCAATGTTGCTTATGTGTTCAGTAAAGTTTATTTGTTCCTCCATAATTGTATATAATGTTTCCTCTAAGGAATCTGTATTAGTCCCGACATTATGTGGAGGTTCATGGTAAGAGTTAGAAAAATCGTGCTCAACATTTCTGCTAGATGGTGCCAATTCCCAACCAATCGGTGCACGGTAGTTGTACTTAGACTTCCAACTTGAAGCAACAGGGTTTTTCCAGCTAAGATTACTATTCTTGTAGTAAGAATAGTATTGAAAAGCTTCCTCCCTTTCTCTAAGAGTTGAGTAATCTTGAGCAAAATGGTCGACTCTTTCACAGTCAAAATATGGTTCATCACACTCTACCCTTATTGCCTCGTTACTTTCTCGACCATACTTAGCTTTCAAGTTTTCAAATTCTCTAGTCAAGAATTCTACTTCAGATTTAAGGTACTCTCTTTCGCTAAGTTGGTGGGCACCTCTAAAATTTCTAGTACCCTCAGTAGCACTAGATTTTGGATTGTTTTGAAGTGAAGAGAGATATATTGGATAATAGTACTCAAAACGTCGATGATCTTCTTCATTCATTTGCTTCTTTTTTTTTGTAAGTATTATAAGCGCAAATGTGTAATAATGTAATAAGTATACACCAAAAATGTTCCCAGGCCAATTGGGAAGGCTGCCAAGGTACCACTTTAGGCCCAAGAGCTTTTCTAGAACTCCCCGAGGTTCTTAGAAAAGGTTGGAGGGTAACGCTAACACAGACCTTATTTAAGAACCAATTTTTCTAAGACAGAACATGTTTGGTTTTTACTGATTTCCAAAATTACACAAATTCTCTCAATACTTTGTTTTGATACAAAATTTTATTTATATTTATATTTATATTTTTGGGAAAAAAAACTAAATCTAAAAAAATAAAATCCTAAACCTGAACCTAAAAGTAAAAGTAAAATAAATAACTAAAAATGAGCCCAAAAACAAAAATTAAAAACAAATAAACAAACAAAAAATAAAAATAAACCTAAAAGTAAAATAAACAAATAGAACAATTAAAAAAATGAATGAATGAATAAATAAAAAAAAAACTAAAAATAAAAATTACTAAGGAAAAAAAAAATTAAAAGAGAAATTAAAAAAATTTATACTACTTTTTTTTTATAAAAAAAAATAATTTACTATGCAAACCTTTAATTGTAGAATTACCTCCCCGGCAACGGCGCCAAAAATTGATATCGCCCAATATTTCCTAAGCGGTCGCAGTAGTAATCGGGCTATGTCGTATCCACAGAGAGGCAAACCCAACTAAAAATTTGATTAGTAAATAAAAGATAAAAATAAAGTAGAATTGAAGATATGGATTTTGTGAAATTAAAATTATAGATTAGAGAAAATGATCAGATAAAGGGCATGGCAAGGTAGAGATGCAGTGCTGTAAAACCTATTCTAATATTGATATTAATTCAAAACACAGTTGCAATTCTACACCATTAATTGCAACTGGAAGATGTATATGTTAAAAGCACAAATTAAATAATCTAGATTAAATTGAATCTAACTCTTAATTTCATAGCATATCATATTATATATCCAAGAGCAACAAAATACCACTAGCAGAATGCAGTAAAAGACATACAATATAACAAATATACTAAAATAAATTAACAATCTAAGTTACATAAGAAAAGCATGACTGAACTTATGTAAAAGATGCTAAATAATTTTAGAAAAGAAATTAGAAGATGAGAAACAAAATAATTAATGAGATATGGAAATGAAGCATAAGAAGAATCAATATCACTATTGAGAATAAGAAGTACAAAAACTACACTCTAACCTGACCAATATTTCTAAAATAATTCACTCATTTTTGTCACCTAAAACAAGCAAAATTAAACTAGAAATAAGAAAAGAAACAAAATAATAAAGTGTATTTTCCCCACTCTACAATCTGATAATTTACACTGGCTTTGGTTATCTATTTATAGAGAAAATAGGACAAAAAACGTGTAAAATCGTGTACAAAATAGTGGGGGAAGTGGCTAAAAAAGCTGATGAAAATGGGAAGTGGATGCTGGTGAAGTGGGGGACAAGCGCGTCAGACGCGTTAAGCGCGTCAGATGCGTCAGGTGGGAGGCATGCGTCATGGGGCAGTGGCGTCAGAACGTGTGTCAGCGTGGCAGGTGCGGATTGGACAGCGCGTCAGTCGTGTCAGCGTGGTGGCTGGCGGCTGGCGGCTGAGCTTCTTTTTGGGCCTAGTTTTGGGCCATTTCATCTTCAAAAATGCCATTTTCTTCATAATTCTCTTCAATTTTAATTCTTTCTTTCTCCTTTCTTTTTCTTTGTGTCAAAAATATATTTTATTTCCTGAAAATTAACCACAAATTAAATTAAAATTAATATTTTTAAATATAAAATATATGACAATAAATCCATGAAAATATTAATTAAAACATAATTAATTTTACACTTTAAGATTAATAAAATGATATTTTTGAGCACTAATCAAGTGTCATTGAATCTTTTCGTATATTTATCGACCTTCCTATCTAATGCATTGAGCACTTAAACCACGATCTTCCGGAGTGTTCTCTACACCTCAAGATGTGTGTGGTCACATACAGAACAAGGGTTTACAATTTAGGAATCACAAGTATTTCTCAACACATGAGAACTTGGATTATGGTCTGAGAATGATTAGAATAAAGAAGAAGATAAACTTTTTGTCTGACAAAAATTCTTAAACCTATTCTGAAATGTATCTTTGTTGTTATGTCTTCGTCTTATTATTCTATATTATATATAGAGAGATATATTCTATATCCTTATTATTCCTAATAATAATAGTAATATAATAATAATATCATAATGATGATAGGAATTGATTTAAGTAAATATCTAACTAACCAAGTTTGAAAAAATTATTTTCAAATTATTAATTAATTAAATAAATATAATAGAAACAACACTGATACAATATCAGTGTAGTAGTACATGCATGGCACAATCCTTGGACTGTGTCATGCGTGAACTCCGATTTCCCTTTTGAGGGATATTGCTTTTTTATTTTATTTAATTATTTAACTAAAATTAATCTTCCACAAAATAATGTATTTTTCTTTTTAAGAAAAAGATGACAACCATATTTTAAAATTTAAAATTTAAATTTAAAATTCAAATTGATGATCATCATTATCATCATCTTTTAAATTTCAATAAACCAAAAACTATTTTTGACTTACCAATTTTATTTTCTCTCACTCAAATAAAATAATTAATTTCAAAATTTTATTTATTTACTTATATATAAGAATTTTGAATATTAGATATTTAAATTAATAAATATATTTTCGAAAATTAATAATTAATTCCAAGTTAATTATTCAAGCTCAATTATCATATAATTGCATACTTGACCCGGAGAATAAAATTCTTCTAAAATTCCCAAATTATAGTCTTGCCCTTGTATCAACTCTTACCTTGATATGGTGTTGATAGAGCCACCCTAGGGACTTATGGGCCTATAATATCAAGCTCCAATAAATATTAGATTATTAATCAAAGCTCTATGATTAAATAATCATATTTATTAATCTCATGATTACTCCACTATAAATATGAGATAGAACTCTTGAAAATTATAGACATATATTTACATAGTACTTTATTAAAGAATAAAGTGTCCATTGATATAATCATTACATACAACGTTAATCCTCTATTAATGGTTCATAATTAAAAGGGGATAAAATTATTGCTTTACCCTTTTAGCTATATCTTGTTCCTAGAGTACCATGGACTTTACTAGTAAAGGTTGTGTCATAACAAGTTTGCGACGTGAGCGCTCATAAAATTTTCAGTACCAAAAGTCAACCCTATAGGAACCATTATTCAATCTATAAGAATGTATAGATTCCATATCTGTTAAACTATGTCCCCAGCCATATACATCATTGAGTCCCCAAAATAATTGTTCTTAGCCTGATCATTCTAACAAACCTTAACGCATGAATCAAAGGATCAGATGACATATATAGGAGTTCATAACAACCTTAAGATTAAGATCATCGTGTATATGATAATCATTTGATGTGTTTGATTAATACTATGAAACGTTCTTTAAACAAGTATTAACAAATCACATCTGGTTCAGTTCTATATATCACTATATATAAAGTACCTTCACTAAAGTGTCCTACTACACTAGTGACCCGGATCTAGGTCACTTGTATTCATAATACTAGCGAACCGTACTAGCAGTAATTAATCTAAAGATTCCATAACTTTATTTTACTGCGAACTGTTTTAAGTTTATTATCTTAATCTCGATCCTCTCATACCAATATGAGATTAAGACCATAGAGATAAACTTTGAAATTTTCTAATATTTACTTAATATTATCAACATACAATAATTCAATTCAATTATTTATTTCATTTAAAACATTTGTTAACTACAATTGCTTTAAAGACACTATTCCCAACACAGAGGTACAACCTAGAAATACAAAATGATCATGACAGAGCATGCCACAAAGTTTTAGTTAACATAAATATAAATACAAAAGAGAGCCCTGACTACACGTTGGATTTCTACATACGCCCGCTATAGCTATACAAAACTTCTACAACATAGTAGGTTTGCAAAGTCTTTACAAAAGTATCAACAAGACTTTCACAATAAAACCTAATCTATCCTATCCATTAGCATATCGAGCTCTATATAAGTATCCTCATTAGTCTGCTCGGGATCCTCCTTGGGAACTACTGCCTTGCCTCAAGATATGCCCTCAACCAAGGAGATAGACCAATCCATGGTCCAAAATCTATCTCAATCTGCATACAGAATTCATCCCACATGTCGTGAACTAGCCTCCAACGTCTGTGCCAAAACCATATTTGTGTCAAGCCTCTCAGGCAAGTGCTGACATATCTCACCCTCAATCATGCTGGCGTGTTAGCCCTACCAAAGACCAATGTCATGTGATGCATCCATCGATAAATGGCACGCCGATGCTACTGATCATACTCAAAGTGTCGAGGATTCTCATCGTTATAGAGTCTATAGTAATTGATCTCGGGCATAAGGATCATGGGTAGGTCCTCTATCATAGTTTCACCTATCTCAGGTATCTTAGCCATAACCTACAATTTATAGAATCTCTGTTAAATAAAACAAGTAAAGTCAAAGATTCTAAAAGACAATACAAACAATGAGTGTCCGTCTATCTTGCTTAATGTACATGTGGTTTTGTTTTCAAAATCAACTCAACTCAAGCTCGGATACCACTTATAACAACCCGAAATATACAAGACAACAATTTTGAAGAAAATTAAAACTTTTACTTTAGTTCATCTTATAAAAAATCCATATAAAAAAACTCTTAAAAGATCACGTGCGCACACTTTTATTTTAGCAAACTGTAATACAAGTAATTATCCAAAGAGTTATAATGTAGTAGTTATCCCAAAAGTTATATCGAGTTTTCAACTTTATCTTTTCAAAATGGTGATCCATCAAAACCATCCCCAGGTCGGGCCACATGTTCATATCCCCAACCAGACTCCGACGCTCACCGTTCCATCTTGCTCTTACCTACAACATGAATAACTAGGTAAGAAATAAAGCTTAGTAAGAATAGCCTTACAACACAAATATACTAAACCTCGATAACGGGTTGACCTAAGGTAGTTACCATTACCAGTCACTAGGGTATTGGATAAGTTCCAAACCTATCACACAATTTTCTCAAATTATAGCCATATCAGAAACTAATACTTTGGTTGTACCTAACAACCAATTTCACACATATCATAAAACCTACACCTAGAAAATCCCAGAACATTCAAGATAGATAATTACACAATTTAATCAATTCAAACAAACACAAAGGATCCTGGCTCCAACCCAGACCATTTCATTTTTGTCCTAGCTCCAACTCGGACTATGTCTTACCCTCATCCTGGCTCCAACCTGGACATTATCTTGCCATGTCCTGGCTCCAAACCGAACTATATTTTACCATGTCTTGGCTCCAACCCGAACGGTATTACACTAAGGTTCTAGCTCCAACCCAAACCCACTTACCATTAAGCCGCAGAATGCAGAAGCATTGCAAAGATGGGTATCAAGCATACCCTGGTCTTAATTACCCAAACAAAACTAGTGTAATCTACTACTACAAGCACACACTAGTATATTCATGTTATAGCCAAGAAAGGGAAAGGCTAATTCACAATGTACTCGAATTAAACTATGGCATATACTTATAGCTAATATTCTATAATATTTGCACTCAATTAATACTTATAGACTCTGTATAGTATTCTCCTACACACTTCATAATGTATAAAGGTCAGATTTTCATTTCGGTCTTTAAATTATCGTAGGAATCGGTCTCAAAGTGACATGCTCTCCATACCGTGTCATTTAATATTTCTTCGTGAAGAAACTATTTTATTTGATAATTATGTACTCTTGTTTAGAATCAAAAAGTTAACAAAAATCTCTTTTTAGAAAGATACCATAATTTTTCCCTCTTTTAGGAAATTCACCATTTTCTTTTATAATACAAAAATACTCCTTTTTGAAACTTAATTTTTTTTTAAAAAAAAGTTATCCTTTGTTAATAAAGATTCTTTTTAGCATAACCTTGTATTTTTACCAAGTTTAAAAGATAGTCTAAAACCTCTTTTATGATATTTTTTAAAAGATGGAAAATTGGACCCTTAATATATTAAAATGGTAAAAATTATATTTTATTTATCTCAAACTGATTTATATTGAGTTAATATCCCATGTCCTTAATTAATTTCATAAAACGAACAGATTTATATTTTTCACATTTTTAACTTTTAACTTTTATTAAGTGATAAAAGTTCATTTTCAAACCTTTACCATATCTCGAGTTTTTGGCCAAAGTCCCTAAATTTTTTTCCACTTATTCCTTTCCATAAGGAAAAGAACTAGGTGAAAACCTCACATCAAAAATTATTTTAGGTTGGGAGAACCAACCTCCCATAAACCTCATTTGTTATGGTCAGTATTTTACATTTTCCAGATTTTAGGGCAAACATTAAAAATGTTATTTCTCTTAAACTGTAAAGTATTTTTCTCTAAAATTTTACAGTGACCTTTATAAATATGTAAAATATAATCCTATAAAATTTCATAATTTTTAGGATAGTATAAACTACTCAAATATTTAATAAAATCTGGGCAGTGCATACTTCCCAGTATTTTTTTTCAGATTTACATCACAATGCCAAAAAGTGCTAAACTTGAGGTTTAAAATACCTTTTTGTGATTTTCCAAAGCCTAACATGAGGTACTATCAAATTAATACACAACTACACAATTTATTTTCACAATAAGAGGCAAAAAAGTGTGGTCTGATCCGTTAGAAGCCAAGCCACGAATTTCGGCAACATGCATTTTTACTCACAACAATATTACAAAGCTTTGTAGGATAAACCTAGGCCACAAGCATGCATGCAAATCATCATACCACACAACTTAAAACTTAAACATAAAAATAAGCTCAACAACTATTAAAATACCCTATACAAATAGATCTACAAGAATAGCTAAAGAACTTTAGGAAAGAAAACATAAGGTTTTACCACTTGAAACCCTAGCTTGCAGATGAGTTCCTTAACACTTAAAACTTTTCCCTTGGTGTTCTAAACTACTAAAACCGAGCCCCAAGCCAAACATACAGATTTTAAAAAGAGGTTAGAGTCAAAAAATAGGTGATGGACAAGAATATGCAAGCTTTACAAAGTTCCTTACCTTGTCTTGCTTTGATCACAAAAGATGTTAAAACTTTGAGATCTAGCTTGTATGTACTCATTTGAACCCTAGAATACAAGAACATGGTCATGCATGATTTTTAGATCCCATGCATGCACAAGAACCCTATCATTTTGGGTTGGAGAAGAAGGAGAAAGAAAATGAATTACAAAGAATGATTAAACTTACTCTGAAGCTTGGTATTTTCCTCTTGAAGTTCTTCTTCTCAAAGAAAGGAGAGTAGCTCTAGAGAGTGTTTCTTGTATGGATAGCAAAAGAGAATAAAGGAATTTGTAAGCAAGAACAAGCAAGTCCTACAAACCTTTTTCCCTAGGTTATGCTGTCCCCCCTCTCTCTCTTTGCTCTCTTGATTTTACCATTTTTCTCTTCTGTGGACGCTCAATATTCCACGCCCATAAAAGAACCAAGACGCGCACTAAGGTCCCTTAAAGGCCTCAACGCATGCTTAAGCCACGAGATGCGAGAGTCACCACCCTCTCGCAATGGCCTCGCATGCTTAGGACCGTGCCCCGCGAGGTGATCTCACGTGCCCCAGCAGGCCCTCGGCCTCGCGCAGCCATGCCTGAAGCACCAGGTGGCCTCGCGCCCCAGCAGGCCCTCGGCCTCGCGCAGCCACGCCTGAAGCACCAGGTGGCCTCGTGCCCCAGCAGGCCCTCGGCCTCGCGCAGCCACGCCCGAAGCACCAGATGGCCTCGAGCCCCAGCAGGCCCTCGGCCTCGCGCAGCCACACCCGAAGCACCAGGTGGCCTCGCGAATGAGGCCACGCGTCAAAGGAGCCTCGCCACCAAGGGGCTCGCGAGGAAGTCATCTCACGTCGCACCCATCTGTCAAGGCCCCATGTCTATCACTTATGCACGCAGGTGACCTCGGGGTGCTTCAGGCATCTCATGTCAAGGACTCGAGAGCCTCGCCTCACGCCACTTTTACGCGCGCCAAGTGTCCCGTTCCCTATTCCCTGGGGACCCCAATGCTTAGGGGCCCGGGTATGAGTTGAATGGTACGTACTTGTACGACCTAGTACTGAGTACGGCCGTTAAGGCCTTGTGTGTCGAGTACGGATACCCGTACCAGTGGGGGAGTAAGACTGCTGGGATAGGAGTTATGGACCGTACTTCTACGGCCAGGAGTCAGAATCGACACCACTACCACCTGCGCCACTATGTCTGTCACCACTCCTCTGACATGGGTACAGACAAGTAGTGGAGACATCCTCCTGACGCCTGCCCCTGTACTGGATGCGAGACCACAACCTCTGAAACCACTCTCCTGACAGAGTACTTATGTACCACTTGGTCTCCTGGGCTACCATGTATCCAAGGCCATGAGAGCCTGCTATAAAAAGAACCTCTCTCCCACATGGGAGGGGGTTGGAAAATTTACTGTAGTAAGTGCTTGAGAGTGAATGAAAGATTGATTTCTCCATTGTTGTTCTGTCATTGTTCTTGAGTTATTACTTAAATTTCTACAGCTTTTTCATTGACTATCTTTACTTGATATTTTTTTCCAACTCAACTTAGTTGACGAGTTCTCACCGTCAACTCCTTCCCTAGTTGCCCCCTAAATAAAAGAGCTCAAGGACCCTATGATACTTTTATACCCTTTATTTCCCTTATTTTTAACCTATAGTTTTTAAATTTTCATACGTGAATTAATTTAAATATTTTGTGACCAAGAATAAGATTTGTCACACTATTAAAAATAATTGTCAATTTATCTCATATTGACCAAAATGCCATTAAAGGCCAAAGCAAGCATTTTTCACTTTTAAGCATAATTGACTGGAATTCCAACCTCAACCAATTTCTTAAAATTTATTGGCTTAACTATAAATTCCCCAATTGCCTAAAAATATTATTATGCTTTAGTCTTTTTCCTATTTTATTTAATCTGAGACTTTCTCCCATTAGAGTTTACCCCTTGGCCTAAGGCCAAGTTTTTCTTTGCAAAAAGACTAGATAATTCACTAGATCATCCCAGCGACTATAACAATCACGAATTGTCTCAAATTCATATAATATTATTAAAAATAATCTTTCACCGACCCGAACTGGTTACTAACGTGTGTTCAAAACACGGGTTGTCACATCTTGAAGGCCCTATTTATAGGAAAACCTTGGGTTACCATGCTACAAAGTAAAATAATAAAATATTCAAAATATCAAGCATAGTAAAATAATAAAATATCTGAAATATAAAACATAGTAATTTGCTAATGTCGTCACTCCACAAGCACATTGTATCACTATTGCATCAACATGTGGGACCCATGGGGTGGACCCTACCGTGGGACCCACTATGAATAGTACTTGGTGAATAGTAACCATAAAATGAAAACTTATCAATCTTCTTATATTACTTAGTTCAACATTTTTTACTCAGAAACATTTCTGAAAAAAAATTCACTAACATCCATAAATTAATTATTCCCATGTGTTAGTTACCTCAACAACTTAGAATTGTTAAGATCCCACAATAGAAGGCTGTTACAACAACTATATTCCCAATGGTCAGGTTACTGTTTCCAACAGTCGGATTGCTATTCAACAATGATCATAACGACTAGTTTTTGTCCTATAAATACTTGTTCCTTCAACCATTTACTTGCAAAAACTTCTTCATCTCTTACCCTTCTAGATAAATTCATCCTCCAATCATGAATTTCTTTTTATTGCTCATAACTTTAGTGATTTTTTGCTTGTACTTTGTATCATTCTATGGGTACTATACTAATGAAGTGCCCATGGATATTATAGTTGCGTTTTCATTAGTTATTCTTCCACTTTACTTAATTGCTCTAGCCTTCGATTAACATTGTATTGTACTCAAAAGTATGAAAAAAAAAATATCTTCTCTTATTTTTCATTATTGTTATAATACATTTGTAGAAAGGAGTGGGGGTTACATAAGCACAGCTTGTGAACTCCATTTCTCCTTAGCTATCCTCGAAATTCTCAATACTTGGCCTCCACTTAGCTACTAGAATGTGTGCCTTAGGTGGGTTCAAGAAGAAGGAAACAAATGGAAGAGTTTAGAGCATACAAGGGTCTTCAACTTAGCTTTACTCTAATCCCTTGGTCAAATGACATCTTTGCTCTTGCCTCCACTTAATCCTCAAAGCTAAACTAAAGGGTATTTTTATCTTTTGACTTAAATTCCCACTACACCTCTAAATACACTTATAATCTCCAAATTAAATCCATTAATCTTCCAAACACAAAAATTCCACCAATTTATCTCATTTACCCAAAAATTCCCCAAAATATGCAAAATTACCAAAATACTTGTTGACTCACTCCGAGTCGAGTATTTATCCTCGTTGTGACTTTCTGCTAAAATTTCTCAAGAGGGTCCACTCCTGCCAAATATCACAAATATATCCACATAAACATGTGGTCACAAGCATATAGCACATAAAATACAAATATACCATCAATTAGTCAAAATTACAAAAATGTCCATTTCTAACAAAACATAGGTCTTTAAACACATTTAATACACATAATCATGCATACTCAATTATATAATAATATAATTCACATATTTATATCACGCGCCTTCCCGGCACGCTAATCCAAACACTTATTCTTATTAGGAATTTTAGGACTTTACACCAGCGTTTTCGTTAATGACACCGAGTTAAATTGAACAAAAGTTAAACAATATAAATGAGCTGAATTCAAGTAAAAGACGCAAAAATTTATAGTGGTTCGGCCCCTAGAGTTGGTGACACCTACGTCCACTTGCACTTTTATTAATTAAAAAGATTTCAGACTCAAGATTAGAAGAACAAGATTCAATTGAGTTTCCTAATCCTGAGAGAGAATACAATTTGACAGAGAATTTGTATGTAATGCACCACTTAGAGCTAATGACTATGAGAGATCTCTATTTATAGAGTCCCATAGTGGATGATATGCTTAGAAAATTCAATACACAAGTATGCGTAATCGTTACAAGTAATAAAGTGATTAAGTCAAGATCGTTCCCACGAGGATTGAATTATCAACTACCAAAAATTAATTTCCTCATTCTATTTGGCTACTAAAAATTAGATTTCAAGAATAAAAAGAAAAAGAAATAAAAAACTAAATTAACAATGGAAAATTCAAAGAAACAAATAACAAATAACTCAATTGATGAAAAACCTAGGGTATTTAATTTCATCATTGATCCACTCTATTATATCATCAATACAATTTGTATTATTCTTTATCTCCTTGTGATAGCAAGTTTACTAAAGCGATCTATATTCTTACTAGGATATATATATATCTCAACCTATATGCAAATTTTCTACATCTCTGTGATAAATTCCAATATATAGCAGGCATTAAACATAGAAATCTAAAGACTACACAAACCATGCAGGTACTCTCGTCCAATATCAAAATTTGTGTCTAAACAATTATAGCATATTTAACTCTCACTTCTCAGATTTTGAATTCAGTTCATATAAATCATGCAAATGATGATCAAGCATTCACAAGCTATAAACAAAAGTTGAATAGATCACAATTTTGAAGCAAAAATTATAAAACTTGCATTGAATAATAATACAATATCAAAAGACTACATTAAAACCCTAGAAAATAAAATTAGTTCATATCTAAATCCATAACATCCATTGATTCAAAAAAAAAAACATAAAAAGAAGAAATCAAAGAAAAAACGAATAAAAACTCTGGATGAATTTCCCAATCTTGATCTCCAAGTGCTTCAAGATTTCGCTCTTATTTTCCAGCCGCCAAAAGTGATTTTAATAGCTCAAAATTAAGTATTTATAGTAAACCTATCGATTCTATGTGAAAAGACCATTCTACCCTTAAAAAAATAAGGTTTTGTGGGCTGTAGTGATGATTGGCGTTGTAGCACCCATATATAGCGCTGGGGCGCTACCTCGTTCTTGGGAAATTTTTGCTCTCTGACACTACTAGTGTTGTAGCGCTACTGAGGAGCAATGGGGCGCTAATTCATATACTGTTGCCTCTGTTTTCATTAGCGCTGGGGCACGCAAATTCCAATGCCAAAAACCCTTAACCGACTTCAAAATCACTGCAAACCTCCCAAAAACATTTGTAGATTCTCCCATAAATGTAATCACTTCAAAAGTTCCAATTGAAACCTATTCTGAGCCTATATCTTCTCAATTAAACCTAAAATGATTCTAACAAAGTCCCCCAAACTTAACTTTTACTTGCCATCGAGTAAAGAACACATAAGATAATCACAACTAAAAATCTAAGAAAAATGACGCAACTAAATCATGCCAACAACATCAAATTAAGCCTCCAAGTTTATGAATGACATTCTAATATAATATTCAGAAAAACCAACCAATAATCTAGAATTTCAGCCAAAACATTCCTTCAATTCACTTAGATCCACACAAAAAATAAATGCTCTCCTTATCATGATCAATAAATAACTTACATTTGAATCAATTTACATTCAATGAATTTTTCATCAAAATCAATCAACATCATTATCCCATAAGCTTGTTATACTTACTATTCTCCACTAATGTAAACAATACATGCTCAAGAATCAAAGGGATTTTCATGGCTTACAATGAATGACTTAGATAAATGTAGATAAAATAGTCATTTAAGCTTAAGTATACCACAAGCACACATGCTAAACAAACCAACTTAATATCACATTACAAAGCCAAATAAAACAAAATCCCCAAATTTCCTTTTTCTTGATTTGAGAGGGAATTCATAACTTTTTCTTTCAATATATTTTTATATATATTATTGAAACTGCACTCCCTCAAACTTATTTCCTTGCATATTCAATTGGAGTGTAGTTCAGTTGCACTATATACTTTTCTATTTTCTTTCTCTCTCAATCTTTTCATTTATCTATTGACAACCCTTCCAAATACAAACCCCACTACAAACCAATCACCCAATCATTTTTAATATGCTCATGATACGATGAAAGGAGAGGAAAATATCAAGGGTTCAAATAGGCTCAACATCGGTATCAAACAACAAAAAGAAACAAATTAAGCTCAAAATGGGTAACTAAGGATTAAATTAATCAAGGTTGGATTGAAAGGCTAAAACGTTCCAAAAAAATGCCTAAATCATTTCCCTAAGCATGCATCATCTAGGATTTCGTCTCAAATATCAAGCAAACAAGTTATAGGATAACAACACTTGCATCTTTTATTTTTTCTTTCTTTCATCAAATTCAGCAAGTATAAATATTTTCAATCACAAGAAATTTATTTAAAATCATGATCAAGCTCTCAAATATTTAAATGGACCCAATTAAACCAAAGAAACATTTCAACTAAGCACACATAATTTAAAGGTTTTAATATTCATCCAATTATACAATATCTCATTCAAAATATTCTCATCAGATTATTATTGTCAAATTGATTCCAATACACAACTCTAAACACCCTAAAATACCTCAAAAGAAAACAAAGAAACTAAACTAAAGAAAAACAACATGACTAAACACAGACACACATAAAAAAAAAATCTCCTCCCCCAAACTTAAATCTAACATTGTCCCCAATGTTAAAAGAAAAACAAAAGAGAAGAAGACGTGCCTCAATAAGCTCAATAAGACGGTGGTGGAGGTGGTGGTTGATAATGATGAAATTAGGTGGATGTGGAAAATGATAAAATTGAGGCGGATGTGGAAAATAACATTGATCCGCCTCATTCAATGACCAACAGACAACCATCTTATTGAGCCTACCAACATGCTCCATATCATGTGCACTCCTCTGTGCCATATATTTTTGCATATGCATATTTTGTTGAATTAGGTAGTTCAACTGGTCATGAGTGTACTACATATTTGGATCAACTCAACCACCAATATCCAAAGGTGGATCAACATGCATAGGTTCTACATCAGAAGCTACAACTGGTTCCTCAACATTGTCAACATCACCTCATCGTCGACCCCCTACTCGTGCTCGACCTCCCCTTCGTTGACGTGGGCCTTCATTAGCCTTTTCCTCACTTGGAGCTGGCATCATAGGAACAGGGTATCCTGCTATAGTAGCTCTAGTAATGGAGAATTGCAAATTATTGAGTATCTCGGTTGGATACATAGGAACATCGTAAGTGTGACAGAGTTCAATAATAAATGACCCATGACCCAACCCGCCAATAGTAGGTTCCTTTGAAATAAAGAGCAAACTATTCCGAATCGACCTACCAAGAACAATAGAGAACCCTTTCATAAGTGCATACACCAGAAGTATGTGTTCTGAGTCACATCAGACACATGCATAATAGGGATAAATTGACTACACACTAAATAAGTCCATGCACGTGCCTCCGTATTCAGCTAGAATAAATAAATTCCCTTTGGCTCATCATGTGTAATGATCCATTGAGCACCAGGGAAACACATAATAGCAGGAACTTCTTCATAATTGATCTCACTTTTAAGAAAATTAGCTAACCCTTCCTCATCCAATGGAATATCAGCCACATCAAATAGAGTATTAATAAAAGTAGCTTGAACCGGGACCCATATCCCTCTAACAAAACACTTCCCTCTCCTAGTCTTTGAAAAATTAGCATGAAACTCATAGACTAGGGAAACGTTTGCAAGAGTCAAGGATCCATCAACATATCCATTACATCCCTGTTGTGATAGGTTCACTCTTATTGGCTCATAAGCCTCATTACTGTACTCCATCTCTCGTTAAGGAATTACGACCTTCCTACAAAGTTTCTTATACCTATCCTCCACCTTCTTACTTACAAACCTAGTTTGATCAAATTTAGATGGTGGTGGTGGTGGATCCACCCTCGTTCTAGAGGTTGACGCCCCATCCCTATTCCTTGTTTTAGGTCCCATTCTCAAAGAATATTCAATGCAAGATAATGTGACTAAAACCCACTCACCTTACAAGCAACCCTCTAAAAAAATTGACAGCACCTCCCCTATAATTAGAACTTTTCCCACAAAATTAAATTCACAAAATATTCCAATAACATTCACCAATCCTCAAATTACTCAGAATCATACAAAACCCAACAAAATCTCCACATCCATAACAATGTTATTCATCAAAAGCAAGAATTCACAAATAAATATAACAATCCTTTGAATGAATTACTTACTTGACTGAAGAAATCACCCCCTCTATGCTTGTATACGGCAATTTCCCAAAAAATTGAAGCTCCCACAAGGAATTTTAGAATTGGGTAGTTATGGTTTTAAATTGGGTCTAAATGATTTAGCGAGAAAATGAAGGATATGTGGGCTTTTACGGGTTTTTCTAGGGAAAATGTAGAAGGATTTGAGAAAATTTTAAGAAATTGGGGAGGTTTAGAATAGTGTATGGTCGGAGTTTATGGAGAAGAATGAGAAGAAAAAGAAGAGTTTGAAACAAATGGGGGAAAATGGACCAAACTCGTGCCTTTAAAGAATCTGGCAGGGGGTAGCGTTGCTTATATAACGTTGTGGTGCTAATGTGCAAATTCCTGGATTCGCCTTTGACTTCTTCGTATGCTGGAGCACTAATTTCTTTACAAAAAATTTCATCCCTTTTTTCACATGTTTCACGATGTTTACCCAAAAACGGCTGTTGATGACGTGGCAGAGTTGAAGTGAAAAGGTGTTATTCGGTTATCGACCAGATGCACATTGCTTCATTAAGATTGGCTATTAGGTACGACCAGGCTGGTCACATGATTCGGTTTATTTCCTTATAAGATTATGATCTTGTAATAATTATATTTATTATTTCATCTTTATTACCTTGATACACAGATATTAATGAGAGTTAAGGCCCAATGGCCCATGTAACCCCCCTTGAGCCTATAAATATGCATGAAATAGCTCAAGAAGGGGACTTTTGATCTTGGAACCTTTTTCCTGAATATTGAGAGAGAGAGCCTATAGTGCGATTATCCATCGTCTTATTGTAATTCTCCCAAAGTATGTGAAACTCAAGAACCCTAGTTCTTTGATCACGGCTTTGAGACTCAATATTAATAATAGGACTAAGTGGACGTAGGTCATTACCATTCTTTGGGCCCGAACCATTATAAATCATTGGTTATTTCTTCTTTTCCATTAGATTAAACTCTTAATTGTCGTTTCATTTCTTGTTGTATATTTGACTCCGCGTCGTTGGCAAAATCAAGGGTCAATATTCTGGTGCTTTCATTGAGAGATTGATAAAAAACTGTAAGAAAATCTAATGACGAAGACATCCAAGAAGGTTAGACAAACCGCTGGCACTGCAACATCCCAACCTCCTCCCCCAAATGTAGCTGAGAATGAACCACATTTGGAGTTTGAAGAGGAGGGGTTAGATTCTGAAACACTGAGGGCAACACTGGGAGTCCTGCAGGATGAGTTGGCTAATCTGAGGGCCAATAAGGAGAATGCTGCAAAGACAATGGCGATGTAGCAGAGGGAAATTGAACGCCAGTGCCAGGAGCTGAGTGAGCGGCAGGCGGACATGGAACGTCGGCAGAGGGATGCCATGGCCGCTCTTGAAGCAGCCATCCAATTGGCTCGGAGTTAGGCTGCACCAGCCTCTCAGCCATATCAGCCGCCGAATGCGCCGCCTTAGAGAGGTCCCAATCCTAGCTCTCTGCTCCAGCCAGCAAGCCCTCAAAGGCCAGAGCAGCCACCATGGTTCAGGATGATATCCCAGCTAGGGATCCTAAGCAGAAGCCTCCATCTCAGGCTGGTCGAGGCAATCCCCAGCGCTCGAGGCAAAATAGGGCCGGGCAGCCGCCCCGCAGCCCTAGACGCCCAGGGGATGAAGAGCCGAATCTACCGAGCAGAGGACAACTTCCTTCTGCCAACAGAAGGAACATTGAGTCAGGCTCTGCTGTCAGGGGCCCCCCACGGCATAACAATGCACGGGGACCCAACGACTAGCGCAGGCCTCCCCTTGACGCTCGAGAAATGCCAGCCCAATGAGGAAATAGCGTGAACATCCGGTCACGTCGTAGTCAACCACAGTTTAGAGATGGCCATGACTATAATGAAGCTAATTCTGGCAGAGGAAATGCCGGTCAGAGGAATGGGGAAAGAGGTGGAGGTAGAAGCCCCCCACCTAGAGAAAATAGGCCAGCTATCCATAATGCTGGGGGACAACCCAGGCAGCAAAACGTCTTTGATCACCTAGAAGTTAGCGAGCAGAGACGTAGGGATGACGACTTAAGGGATGTACTCAATGACCGTCGGGAAAGGCATGATGAGTACGCTCCCCCGGCACCGGTCGCCCCTGCGATCCCAGAAGAAATTCAAGCTCAGATTGATGCTCTGAACCAGGCAGTACAACAGCTGGTCGGGGGACGGACGTCCCATATAGAGTACGATAGGAGGAGGGGCACTCCCTTTGTACAAAGGATTGTTGCGGCTGAAACCCCCAGTAAATTCAAGATGCCAACACTGCCGAAATTTGATGGGTACGGAGACCCAGTATCTCACGTTAACAAGTTTGAGATACAAATGGATATACAGAAAGTGTCGAAAGATGCCCGCTACAGGATCTTCCCCGCGACACTATCTGACACTGCCCAGGAGTGGTTCTTTAAGTTCCCTCCTACTAGTATAGTATCTTGGGAGATGTTCGTAAAGGAATTTTGGATCGGGATGATCGATAAATCAAGCTCAAGGACGTGATTTCCAATGAAGGGAAATCGCCAACAAAAGACAAGGGGCCAAAGGAAGAACCCACCAAGGCCGCCAACGGGTCGAAAAAACCCAATGGCAATGGCAAGGGAAACGGGAATGGCAATGGTAGGAATGGTGGAAAACGGGCGAACAATGAACCCTCAGCTTCTGAGAATAAATGCCCCAAAGGCAGTCGATACGAGCCGAGATTCACCAACTACACGGCCCTTGTCGAAAGCCGAGCGGAAGTCTACCAGGTGACCAGCTCCAGCATGCCTTACAAACGACCCACACCTATAAGGAAAGATATCTCCAAGAGAGATACGACGAAGTTATGTTGTTTTCACAATGACTACGGGAACGACACTAACGAATGCAACCAGTTGAAAGATGAAATTGAGCTCCTGATTAGGCAGGGACATCTAAGGAGATATGTACGAGCTGCAGGAGGTTCTCAGCGAGAGGCTCAAGGTGGCAACGAGCAGGCGTCTATATGCCAACGCTCTCCACCTCTACAACTAGCTCTTGTGGCAGGCACTTTACTCACCATCTGCGAAGGCCCACATCTTGTAGGGGATAGTGGGAAGACAAGGGAACGATACGCTCGAACCCTACACCACAACCAGGACATCAAGATGATGAGTGTGGAGGATCGAGCACCGAAGAAGGCTCGAGTAGAGGAGGAGTTGATAACCTTCTCTAAAGACTATGTCCGACATGTACGATTCCCACACTCTGATTCGCTGGTCGTAGACGTACAAATTTCCAACATGATGGTGAAGAGGGTGTTGGTCGACACAGGAACTTCTATCAACATCCTATACAAGTCTTCACTGGAGAGAATGAAGTTGTCTGTCAAGGACCTGGAGCCATGCAACCAAACCATCTATGGTTTTTCCGGCGAAGGGCTCACCACAACTGGGTCGATTAGGCTTCCAGTTACAGCAGGTACTGCACCTGCTAACAGGACATTATTCACTACTTTAATAGTAATTGATAGTCCTTCGGCATACAATGCTATAATTGGGAGGCCAATTCTGGTCGACCTACAAGCCGTCACTCCAATATGGCACCTTGCTATGAAATTCCTAATAGACACAGGGGTAGGATGCGTATTGGGAAATCAGCGGGAAGCGAGGGAATGCTACAACGCCTCAATAACCAAAGCAAAGAAAGGTGTGTCGAGAGATGTGTCCGGAAAGGAGTTGCAAATGGCAGTTGATGCTCAGGCCCAGTCAGGTGATAATGTCACCAAATAGGGCGTTGTCCAAAGTGAGGATAGAGACTTGGATCCTCGCTTTACAGATTTTGAGGAGGAAATAGGACCCATTGAGGACCTTGAAGAGGTCCAACTTGATGAAGAAAATCTGACCAAGGTTGTGAAAGTCGGTAAAAACTTAGAGACAACAACAAAACAAGCACTGATAGAGTTTTTCAAGAAGAACAATGAAGTCTTCGCCTGGTCGCACAAAGACATGGTTGGAATAGACCCTGCAGTCATCAGCCATGTCCAGAACATCGACAAAAGTTTTCCACCAGTGCAACAGAAAAGAAGGCTGCTCGATAAAGATATATCAAAAGCCCTAAAAGAAGAAGTCGAGAAGCTGAAGGAGAATGGGTTCATCAGGGTGGCGTTTTATCCATCGTGGGTCTCTAATCCTGTGTTAGTTCCCAAGCCGAATGGAAAATGGAGAACATGCGTGGATTTCACAGACCTCAATAAAGCCTGCCCCAAGGATTGTTTCCCACTCCCTAGGATCGAGCAACTGGTCGATGCCACTGTAGGGCATGAGATTCTCTCTTTTATGGATGCATACTCCAGGTATAATCAGATTAGTATGCATCCTCTTGATGAGGATCACACTAGCTTTCGGACTGACACCGTGCTTTACTATTACAAAGTAATGCCCTTCGGTTTGAAAAATGCTGGTGCGACTTACCAGGGACTAGTCAACCACATGTTTAAGGAGCTGATCGGCACAAACATGGAGCTCTATGTCGACAACATGCTGGTCAAGTCGAAGAAGGCAGAAGGGAATATAAAGGATTTGCAGGAGTGCTTCAACGTCTTGAACAAATATCAGATGAAGATGAATCCCCTCAAATGCTCCTTCGGAGTAGGATCAGGGAAGTTCTTGGGATTTATAGTTAACTCGAGAGGAATTGAAGCCAAACCCAAGAAAATCAAAGCCCTGATCGATATGAAATCGCTAGCAAAGATTAAGGATGTTCAAAGTTTGACTGGAAGAATTGCCGCTCTCAGTAGATTTATTTTGAAATCAACGGACAAGTGCGTTCCATTTTTTAATCTACTTAAAGGCAACAAAAAATTTGAATGGACGAAGGAGTGCGAGAAGGCTTTCCAAGCATTAAAGACTCACATGGAGAAACCACCCATCCTATCAAAGCTGGTCGATGAAGAGACTTTGTTTGTCTACTTGGCGATTACGGAATATGCTTCTAGTGTTGTCTTAGTAAGGGAAGAAGAAGGTGTGCAGAAGGTTGTTTATTATGTAAGCAAGAGGCTAATTGGAGTGGAGTTGTGATATCCACCAATTGAAAAGTTAGCCTATTGCTTAATTTTGGCCTCAAGGAAGCTGCGGCCTTACTTTCAAGCTCACCTAATCACGGTTTTGACCGACCAGCCTCTACGGCAAGTTCTACAAAAACCAGAGGCTGCGGGTATATTGTTGAAATGGGCAATCGAACTTGGGCAGTTCAAAATCTCTTACTTGCCGCGAGCAACAATAAAAGGGCAAGCCCGGCTGACTTCATTGCAAAGTTCACTGAACTTACAGATAGTGAGCTGACCGAAGAGCCTGATGAGCCTGAGTCTCAAAACCAACCTCTCTCATGGAAGTTATTTATAGACGGATCTTCCAATGAGCATCATGCAGGCACAGGGATGATCTTGATTACGCCTGAAGGGCATCGATTTCACTGTGCAATCAGGTTTGATTTCACTACTTCCAACAACGAGGCTGAGTATGAAGCGTTGCTCGCTGGGTTACGATTAGCCAGGGAGATGAATATAAAGGTACTCGACATCTACAGTGACTCTCAACTGGTGGTGAATCAAGTCATGGGAGAGTACCAGGCACGAGGTTTAAAGATGGTTGCCTATTTAAACAAAACAAAGGATCTATTAGCACAGTTTGACAAGTACACCCTTCAGCAAGTACCTCGTGACCAGAATTCAAACGTTGATGCTTTAGCCAATATAGAAAGTGCGAAGGATGCTGATACTCTTAACATAGTACCAGTTGAGCAGCTATCTGTGCCAAGCATCCAAGCAAAGGAGACCACGCTGGTGATCCAGATGGCGGATACATGGATGGCACCATATGTAGAGTATCTGACGAGGCATGTTACCAACGGACAGAAACAAAGCTAGGACTCTCCAGCGACAGGCTGCTAGGACCCAAAAATAGCTGTTGATGGCGTGGCAGAGTTGAAGTGAAACGGTGTTGTTCGGTTATCGACCAGATGCACATTGCTTCATTAAGACTGACTATTAGGTACGACCAGGCTGGTCGCATGATTCAGTTTATTTCCTTATAAGATTATGATCTTGTAATAATTATATTTATTATTTCATCTTTATTAACTTGATACACGGATATTAATGAGAGTTAAGGCCCAATGGCCCATGTAACCCCCCTTGAGCCTATAAATATGCATGAAATAGCTCAAGGAGGGGACTTTTGATCTTGGAACCTTTTTCCTTAATATTGAGAGAGAGAGCCTATAGTGCGATTATCCATCGTCTTTGATCACGGCTTTGACACTTAATATTAATAATAGCACTAAGTGGATGTAGGTCATTACCATTCTTTGGGGCCGAACCACTATAAATCGTTGGTGATTTCTTCTTTTAAATTAGATTAAACTCTTAATTGTCGTTTCATTTCCTGTCGTATGTTTGACTCCCCGTCGTTGGGCAAATCAAGGGTCAATACACGAATAACTAAACAAATAAAGAAAAAAAAATCTCTAACAATATCAGATGGACCCAAAATGAGTATGTTTTAAATATTTATAACTCACAAGCGCACGAATCGTATATGAAGTATAGTGTTCGTGTAAGCACAAGATCGAACCCAAAGGAGTTGTCTAAAATCAAAAAGAAAACTATTTTAAACCAAAATTAATAAATTATAACCTAGCTTGATGAAATTTAATGTCATGAACATAAAATAAAAGATTTAAAGTAAAACTATTTAAGAGAATAAAAATAAACCAATTATGATTTGAAAATGAGTTGTAAAAGAAAGATTATTAAGATACTAGAATCCACAAAATATAAGTTTAATAATACTTATTAGTATATTGATTCCCAAGTTTTATTGATAGTTAAAATAAGTCAAACTATCATTTTCCAAATAGATTTATAATTTTAAGCACAAACTATTTCTAAAAAGATAGGATCTTTCTTCACATTTCAAAAAAGTATAATTTCAAAGTATTTAATGTGAATCAACCTAATGTAACAACAAAAAATCAAATAACATTATTTATAAGGCAAAACATAATATTTTTTTCTAAGAATTAGATGTGTACAATTTAATGACACATCTTACACAAAGAATATTATGTTTTGCAAAATGAAGAACAAAGTGCAATATTATCTAACAATCCAAAGTATGAGATATCAAAGATGAAAGACATATATGAATTAGAAAAATCCATAAACTTTGTTGCATTACAAGGGAAATCAATATACAACATATATATTATCAAGTTACAAGTTGATACATCATGATCTTAATAATCTTATGAAAAAGATTAGAAGCACGTAACTAGAATAGAAATTACAAAATAAATAAAATACATACTTGAAAATGCCCTTGAAAAACACCAAAATGGAAGAGAGAATGGTAGAGAGAAAATGGTAGAAAAGATGATGGTTACCCAAAAATTAAACACCCCAAAATGGTCTTGAAATTCCATATTTATAGCCAAAATGAGAGCATTAAAATAATCAACTTAAATTAATTAAATTGATTAGAATAATTAAATAAAGGAAATATGGTAAGTAAGGGTAAATTTTAGGGTGTCATGATGAATTTTGTAGTGAAAATGTGTAGATAAGTTGGATAAAAAATGGCATTTCTAGACATAGGGGACAAAGATACATTGTTGGGCTCAAGACACCATTCTTCTTTTACTTGGTTGGGCTGGCAGACGGCTGGGAGGCCACTAGGGGTAGGTGGCTTAGCCCAATTGGCTGGAGGCAGCCCAGGAGGCTGGGAGGAGCTTCGGCTGGGCCAGGGGATGCTTCAGTGGGCTTGGGCTTCTGGGATCGGGCCCAAAGGAGGCAAGGAGCAAGTGCATGGCTAGGGCACGGCTTGACCTGGAGGCTTAGGCCACTTTGAGGCTTGGGCATTCGGTAAAAAAGCCAAAAAATGCCACACTTTTTTACTTTTCAAGAGCCAAAAAAAAATACAACATATTCCCTATAAAATAAATATAAATTAAATTAAAACTAAATATTTTCAATAATAAAATATACAACATAAGTTCCATGAAAATATTAATTAAAACTTAATTTACTTAAACATTTAAGCTCAAAAGTGCATCTTTTACTTCTAACTTAACAATACTAATTTCAAATAAGTAAACTATAACAAATTATAATAAAATATCTATAAAATCCTATAAAAATCAAAAAAATTATAATAAGACTAATAAATTCAAAATTACTTAAAAACTTAATAAGTTACTCTCAAAGATTAAGCAACAATTAGCATAAAAATGTGGTAGAATAACTCTATTTTGTAGAGTTATCAATATCCCTAGTCAAATAAATAACCCAAAAAAATAAAAACTCATAGTTTAATAAAACATAATAAATAAAAATTAAACTAAAAACAAAATAGAAGTGCTTAAGATGCCTCCCAATGGCGTAGTTGTTAACGTTATTTAGTCAGACGCTGAACTCCTCTTCAAATTGGGGTTAAGAGGATGACCGACTTGGCTTGATCATATTGACCACCCAAGTATGGCTTCAATCGTTTCCCATTCACTTTCAAATTCCTTTGATTTCCATTATGTATATACATTGTGTTGACGCCATTTTTCGTCAACTTAAAATGTAGAGCAATTAAACAATAAGAACTATGGTGCCGATGAACAATATAGTAGGACAACAAGAATTTTACGTGGTTCAGCAGTTAACTCTGCCTAGTCCATTAGTCTATTTTATTAAGACTTCAGAGTTTGCTAGATTTCCTTTAGGGATGAATTCTCCAGAATTTCTCTCAAGATATCAAAAGATCCGTCCCCTACAAATGTTCATAACCTCCCTATTTATAGAGGGTTCTCAGAGTTCATTCCCACATATTTCGGGAAGATACTCTTATTTATTAATGAAAATAACAATATTAAATTCTGTAATTCCTATATACAAGGAAACGTTCCCTGAAGACCAGGGGGCATATAACAGACTTGTTAATATCCCTTTAATGTTGGGATGTTACAACAATAAATATCTTTAAATGCATGGAACGCGTCTCATCAGATAACCCATTAAGTCATTCGAGGTTGGCAATCAGCATCATGCCGGTCCAGGTCTATAGATAAGTTATGAGCTAGTCACCTTGCCCCAAGACCAGCTTGGAGCGGGTAATACACTCCGAGCTTATACTCATGCCAAGCTCAAGCTACTTGATCCGCAGACACCCGACAACGGATATACTCCGATGCTATGTCTTTCGAGCTTAGAAAGAACTTTGAGGTTACATATCTTCGAGGTTGCCACCTTGCTTTGAGGGTTTGGCATATGGACCACGTACATGCACTTTAGATATCACGAGCTCACACCTGACGAATCCAGCTTTCGAGGTCACAATCTCAGGTCTCGAAATCTGGGTGGAACACATTCTCACAAAAATTAAAAGATTTAAACTTTAGGATTCTTCTCAATTGAATGTGTGAATTTTTTTTCAATGTTTGGTTGTACATGAAATTACTCTAAAAAAAATTACTTCCTAATAGTAAAAATAGCAAAAAACTATCTCACCAAGATTCTGTTGTCATGAATTTTGCAAAACTTTAACTCAAAATTTCAAAATGGTAATTAAAATATATTTCAACGCATGAATATGCATACTACCCCCAACTTTAAATGAGACATTGTCCTCAATGTCTAACGTTAAGCTCATTGTGCGAGAAAAAATTTAATATGATAACCAACAACAAAACCCCAAAAAGTAAAATTCGCTACATAAAATAAAGACACAAATTAAAATATAACACACTAAAAAGAAAGATAAAACCTGATCAGTCTGTGGTAGACAAAAGCAACACTCTCAGGTAAGTCTAGCAACTGCATATTTGCGTACTATCCTGTATCAAAAATGAATTTTCTTTTATCCTGCGTCTCAAAAATAGAAGCGTTAGTAACATTTTCAGGATAAAAAAAATGTTTGGGTTCAAAATCATGGAGGAAATTTGCTGAATGTTTCATGACAAATATGTTTATGATTTCCTCAACGATTAAGTCTTTCACATCAGTATGATAGCTCCCATTTTTCTTTGCAGTGGTTGGAAGAAGCTCGATATTGGAAAGAGTTTCACTCCAAATGGTAATAACATCATCCGCATCTGGTTTAGAACTGGGAGTAGGGATGGTGTTATGGCCTCAAGTTGGGACGGGAATTGACTTAAATTATGTGAAATAATAGCGTTGGTCAATTCTAAAAGTTGAGTACTAGTTTCCCTAAAATCTTCCACAAATTGTCTAGTGAATTCTCTTTGCTCCTCTATAAATGTGTGTAAAGTGTCATCTAAGGAATTTGTATTAGTGCAGACATTATATGGAGGTTCATGTGAGAAGTTAGGAAAATTTTGCTCAAAATTCATGTGAGGCAGTGCATGGTAGTTATACGCAGGCTTCCAACTAAAATCTACGGGGTTGGTCCAACTAGAGTTATGATTCCTATGGTCGACTTTTTCAAAGTCACAATACCGTTCATCATAATCTATCTCGGAAACCTCGTAACTTTCTCTTTCAAACTTACTTTATAAGGCCTCAAGTTCTTGGTATTCTTTTACACTAAGTTTGCATGAACTCTTAAAACGGCTAGTACCCTCAGTAGCACTAGAATTATGGTTGTTTCTAACTGAAGGATAATACATTGGAAAATACAGCTCGAAATGTTTCTTCTCTTCGTCATTCTTTTTTTTTTCTTTTTGTTTAATTTTTTTTTTATTTGTTTCCAGGTCGATTTGAGGTTTTTAGAACAGTCCCACTTAAAACCCACACTTTATCTAGAACTCCCTAAGGTTACTAGATAATTGTGGAGGGGTCACAATTCATAAAAACGGTCCTCTTACAACCAACACTTACTAAAACTCCCCGAGGTTACTAAGTAAGTATGGATGGAACTGTACTCAAATTGGCCTTTAAGCAAAAATTACTTATGTTGACAAAACAAGCTTTGTTTTTATTATTTTTGTTTTTTGTATTTTATGATTTTTTTTTTTTTTTTTTGTAAAAAAGATTTAAAACCTAAAAGTAAAAAAAAACTAATAACAAAAAAAATAAAAAATAAATATACAAATCTAACAATAGAAAAACAAAAATTATTTAAACAAAAGAAATAAGATGCTCACTAAACCTAAAAAAAATAAATTTTAGGAAAAGAAAAATACTAATAAATTCTAAGAAAGTAACATTTTTTTCAAAGATGAGGAAAGACTAACTAAGTAACCAAAAAAAATTAAAATAATCCTACAAACACATAGAAAAAAAAAATAGCACAAAAGTAGGATAGAGAAAAAAAATGTAACAAATCATAAACACAAATAATTAAAATAAAATAAATAAATGAAGACTAAACTAGCAAAAGATAAACATCCAATTTCTTTTTTTTTAAAGTTTTTTTACTAAAAAAGGAAATAAAATAAAATAAGCTACAAGAAAAAAACTAAATAAACAGACAACAATCTTTTTTTTATTTTTTATTTTTTGTAAAAAAATAATAAATAAAAAGAGAGATAAAGAAAACTAGCAAAATAAACTAACAAAATTAACAACAAAATAAACTAAGAAAAAGAAAGGATAATAAATAAGATAAATCTAAAAAAAATCCTAGAGAAACTAAAAATGAAAAACTAACTAAAAATGTACAAAAAATAATGATAGTGATTTTTTTTGTAAGAGTAAATAAGATAAATCTAAAAAAAAAATCCTAGAGAAATATACACAAAAAGAAAATGATAGAATTACTTACCTCTTTTACAAAATTTATTGAAAAACTTCTTTTTTTTCACTATTACCTCCCCGGCAACGGCGCCAAAATTTGTTTAACGCCCAAACGTGACTTCCACTTAGCGGTGGTTGTAGTATAGATCGGGCGGTCGATTCCACAAGGAGGCAAATAAATAAAGTTAATCAATAAATAAAGTTTAAGAGATAAATAATATGAGAAAAATAGAACAAGTGATATTTTTGTTGTTTTTGAGATGTATAGATTAGAAATAAAGATAGAATAAAGTGTGATGTAACAATAGGTAACAAGTAGGAAGGATCAAGAGTCACCAATATCCATACTTATTTATTTGGATCTTTGATTCATAAAAATTACACAAATGAGTAGTTCACATCCCAACTACTCATTTGGAAGATTTAACATTGAAGCACAAATATGTTTTACAAAAATGTATTCAAGTGATTATAATTCTTTACGAGAGAATGATGAGATAAATCTTATGAGAAATCTAAAAATGACATTATACCATTGGAAATAATGCAATAAAAGATTGGACATAAAACCTAACACAAATATTACTTTTAGTATTTATAAAATACATAGAAAGAGCATGACTAATTCTATATATTTTTTAGCAAAAGTAAATATATATGAATGAGATGGAGAAAATGATAAAGATATTATCTATATTATTTTCACTAATTTGATAATACATAGAAAGTGCTTGACAAAATCTATATACTATTAGTAAACATAAATATAGATAACAAGATGAAGAAGTAGAGATGAAAGAAAATAAATCACTCAAATATATAAACTTTAAGCACATGGTAAATCAAAAATACCAAACAAAGTCATAGTGCATATAAGATCATCCTAACCTTCCTAAGAAGGTTAGCCTATTATGCTAGACATTCTCATGAAATTCTAGAGAGAAAATATGAGAAATGAGACTAAATTTTGGTAGAGTTTTGCTACTTAAAAATTACATAGAAAATATGAAAGAAGAGTCCCTATTTATAGAGGGAGAAAATGACTAAAAAGAAATTAAACAACAATTTGGGGATTACAAAATAAATCTGAAATATTAATAATAAAATATGATTTTGAAAAATCAAATCTTATTATAAATATTAACATAGTTATTTTGGTGTATGGTCAAATGCCATTTTTCTAAAGCACCAAAAAAGATGAGCTTTAAAGCTCAAAATGGTAATTTTGCAAGGCCCAATATGTATAGGGGAGTGGGCTGGTGGCACTTATGGCAGCTGGGTTTGACCCAATCCGAAACCAATGGCAGGAGGACACATGGCACGGCTGGTTAGGAGGGAGACAAAAAGACAGCTGAAATATTGATGTGGCGATGCTTGATTGGCTGGAGGTATGCGGGTTGACTTGGTCAACGCAGGAGGAGAAGCTGGAAGAGGCTTGGGTGCTTCGGGCCGGTTCCTGGGCTTATTGGGATGGAGAAAGCTGGGTCTTTGGATTGGGCTGCTGGAGTTGGCCCGCTGGAGAGTTGCTGAAGGCTGGGCAGCTGACAGGTGGCGTGCAGGAGGTTGGCAGGCGTCAGGAGGCTAGGTGCGGCTCGGCTCGACAGCTCGGTTTCGGCTTCGGCTCGGTGGCTAGGAAGGAAACGGGCCTGGGCTCGCTGGGTTCTGGGCTGAATTGGGCTAAATTTTTCATGTTCAAGTTGCAAAAATGACAACTTTTCCTCATTTCTTCAATTTTATTTATTTATTTCTTCTTTGTTTCCAAGTGCCAATAATATCAGTTAAATCCTACAAAATAAAACAAACTAAATTAAAATTAAATATTTTCATTTATAAATTTATTCATATTAATTTGATGAAAATATTAATTAAAACTTAATTTATTTTCATTATTAAAATCAATAAATGTGTATTTTTGGGCACTAATCACAGCACCTAACCAACTAGCTTATTGCTAGTCCCTAGCAATTCAAGCAGATAAAAATTATTACCAAGATGAATTAGTGAGCTAAATTATGCAAAATCATTTAACAAAATATTTAGTGAGAATTTAGAAAATTCTATATAAAACTATCAAAGTTGTAATTCAAGAGTTTTATGTGTGTGCACCAAACCATATCGTTCTTTCCAAAATTAACACATACAATATTGAAAAATCACCAAAGAATAAAGTCTCAACTTCAAATCCTCACCAAGGTATTGACAATATTTTTATGGGAGATGGTTGACACTCTTGGAGTTGGAAATTTATTAATTAACACTCAAAAATGGATGTTATCGTTTTAGGACAAACAATGTTAACGAATATTGATCAAAAATAGGCTAATCAATTAATTTGAATCTAAATGACATAAGAACCTTCGGAATTTTACAAAATGATATTAAGAGCCAAAATAAAAAACAAAACAAAAATAAAATACACGAGCTTTTTTTTCTTTTTCTTTTCTGTTTTTGATGACATAAATTGAAAACAAATGTAGTAATGTTGATTTTTTTTTATTTGAAAATTTTTTTTTCAACAAAACTACAAAAGATGAAGATGAAAAATGTTGCTTTTGTTCTTTTTTTTTCATTCATTTTTTTTATATATTTCTTCTTTTTCTTTTTTTTTTTTTTGAATAATTTTTTTTTGACAAGAGACAACATAAAAATACAAGAAATTTAAAAGGAAATTACAATACAACATAGGCTCTTTAAACACAAAAATTATTCCTATAGTAAATGTCATATTTTAAATCCCAAAAACTAATTTTACCAATTCAAATGATCAATAGAAGTTTTCAAAGTTGTTTTCTCATTCTCACATCTCATAGAAATTAAAAGCTTTAAACTTTAGGATTCTTCTCAATTGAATGTGTGAATTTTTTTTTCAATGTTTGGTTGTACATGAATTTACTCTAAAAAAATTACTTCCTAATAGTAAAAATAGCAAAAACTTTCTCACCAAGATTTTATTGTCATGAATTTTGCAAAACTTTAACTCAAAATTTCAAAATGGTAATTAAAATATATTTCAACGCATGAATATGCATTCTACCCCCAAATTTAAATGAGACATTTTCCTCAATGTCTAACGTTAAGCTCATTGTGCGAGAAAAAAGGAATATGATAACCAACAACAAAACCCCAAACACTCAAACCAAGCTCATCAACCAATACAATTAGTTAGGTGCAAACAACACTTCTGTTTATTGTATAATGTTCAGGCCCGACGCCCTTAGACTGAGTCCTCTGGTCTTATAGCCGACCCCGACACACTTAGGTTGGACTGCATTTCGCACGCTTATTATTGGCCCTTGGTGCCCTTAGGCCGCCCTGTAAAACAGATATAATCATAAATATACATTGCACAACAAGCAATCAAAGGCAGCATATACAAGCATGCCTATCCAGATATTCTGATATACAAATATATTCACAATCACAATATATTCGTTAACAGGGGTCTAAGCCCCATTCACAACCCGGGTGCAGTATTCTTGCCTCGAGTCCCGAGCAGCTAGAGTACGACAGTCCCGAGCATGATCTCTATCCCTGAGCCCTAGCGGTATAACCTAGTCACAACATAATAATGAATAACTATCAAAACCTAAATTAATTAGAAGCTTCATAATAATATACTAGCCTCTGGGACCTCAAATTTGACTAAACTGGGTAGTAGAACCCTTCCCGAACCTTTAGATTTGAGTTCCCGAGGTTAAATACTTGATTTGGCTATTTTCTTCAATTTGAGCCGCGACCCAGCTCCCTAGGACCACGACGTGCTACAAGTCAGAGAGCCCTAAGGCTCTCTTCTGGGGGCTGCGGGCCGCGACCTGCCCCAACCTGCGCCGCGGCGCCTGGGCGATTTCAGAGAACCGCCAAGCCTTTCCACGAACACGGACCGCAGCGCCTGAAGAATAGGTTCGCGGCTCGAGCCCCAAAACCCAGAATTCCCAGCGTTTCCCCTGCATTTTTCTGAGCTAAATCCATCCAAATTCTTCCTAACCACATACCCAAGCCATAATTGAGTCTAGAACTCTCAGCAACACAACCTAGGCATCACTTTTAACCTAAAAACCAGCCAACAATCTTATCACAACTCAAAACTAAAACTAAAGTCTAAACCTCAACAAAATTTAAACTAATTAAAACATTCATCACAGCATGGAAGAATTCTTACCTCAATTGATAGCTCCAATCCTCAACCTGCTTGGACTCCAATCCTAGCTCCAATTCTTAGCTCAAAATTTCAAAGTTTTACCTCAAAATCCCAAAACCTTCCAAGCACCACGAAGAGAGGAGAGAAACGAGAGAGAGAGAGAGAGAAAAAGGGAGGTTGAGTGTGTTGTTCTGTAATGCCCCGAGTTCTCCGATGTGGTTTAATGGCGGGATTAGTAGGCCGGGAGGGCCATACTTGCTTAATTATGCCAATAAATGATAATATGCATGTTTATGTGAATTATATTAATATATGATGTTCTATGCATGCATGTGGGTCCACATTTGAATATTATGATGTTCTGATAATTTGGCCCATTGAGGGTAAATTTGTGTATTTGGGTGCGTATTGTGATATGTGAATGAGATTCCATTATTATGGAGATATATTCGAGCTATTCGGCATGAGACGGTCCTATATAATGGATTAGCGGTTTTTTCATAACGGGGCCAATTATTGGGTAATAGGAATGTTATTTGATGATAAATTGGGAATATTTGAGATCAGGATGGAATTCTGGAAGTTTTGACTATAATATCCCCAGGAGTGTTCTTGGGGTCCCGAGCACTAGGTTTTATTTGAGGTTACTTAAGCTTGAAGTAGCTTTTTAGATATAACGTACGTTAGAAAACCCCTCGTTCTTCCCCGTTAGCTCATTTTCACTGTTCGAAGTGTTTTCGAAGATATCTCGAGTTCTAGGCGTCGGAATCAAGCGAGGATTGAGGCATAGCGATCCTAGGAAAGATTAAAAGCTTCTTAACCGAAGGATTTGACGAGAAACAACCTAATCGAAGGTAACCTAAGTTTAAAGTTTTGAGTTTTTAGAGTTTCTAAGCTTTGAATTGGACTTTGCAAATCGTTAAGTTTTTGGTTCGATTGAACCTTGGGTTTTGATTGTTTTGGACCATTGGGAAGCTTGGGAACTTTGATTTTATGATTTGGGAATGTTTAGGTATGATTTTGGAGGCTTTGGGATGTTGAAGGGCGAGTTTGGGCATGTTCTGGGTTGGGCGCCGCGGCCCTAGCTCGAAGAAGCAGGTGGTGCTTTTTTTCTTTGCTGGGCGCCACGGCCCTTGATGTAGGGTGCTGCAGTGCTTGTTTCTGAGGTGGCTGGGGGTCGCGGCCCTTGATGCCAGGGCCACAGCCCTTGAGCAGGGTTGAGCCCGTTTGAGTGTTTTAGCCCCGGGAACATGGTTTTAGGCCTCGGGATCATTCCTACTACTTGGATTAGTTTGGACTGATGTCCTGGGGGCTAGATATTGGTTTGGAAACCTATGTTGATCATTTTTATTGATGGTATCCTATATTTGGTTATGGCTAGGTGACCGCTAAAGGACTAAAGGTTGGTGTTCTCAAGGGTCATTCTTTTAATCATTCTAGCTCGAATTTGAGGTAAGAAAACTGCATCCTGTGTATGTATGACATGCATGATTGTTATTGAGGCATGTTGGTTGATAAATGTGGACATGGATTGCATATTAAATGCTATTTAATATTGTTTACTTGTATATGGTACTGACTAGTCAGGGGCACTGACCTAAGAGTCAGAAACGGCATAATCGTCCTGAACGCAGGGCCGAATGAAGATTAGATCTAATCGATATCAGCATTGAATGGCTCTAAGGCATTAATGCTGGACCGACCCTAAAGTCGATGAACTTATAAGCGCTTGGCTAGTCTAAGACTAGTTACTGAGAGCCAAGGCCAAAGGCCTAGGTGACTGCTTGTCACATGGCTCGGGAACAATGTTCCAGGGTTATGACTCTATGGTCATGAGGAAGGTTATGTTGGTGACTATTCACCATGCACCTATCCTGTTTAAGCTAGTGAAAGGTTCACTTATCTTTTAAGCATGGTGACCCTATCGTCACATGGCTAAAGGGAGTTGTACCCACTTTAGTGACTTTTGTGACTGTCACCTATCTGTTTTGGACTGAATGTCCTGAATGATTATTATGATCATTGTTGATATTATATCATGCTATATTGTGTTTTCTTGTTGGGCATTGGCTCATGGGTGCTATGTGGTGTAGGTAAAGGAAAAGAAAAGCTCACCCAGCCTTGAGTGGAGAGCTTAGGTGGTGATGTGTACATATGCGGCTGCTTGACCACCACGGCCAAGGAGTTCTCAGAGGAACTAGGGGGTTTACCCTATTTTTGCCGCTTAGGTCGGCGGGGTTGTAAATTTGAAACAGTAGTGACCTTTTTATACTATAAACAACTTGTAAATGTTTTGAATAGCTCATGAGCAGTTTATATACTTAATGAAATATATCCTTTCCTTTTTATTGGTTTTCTACCTTAGCCTGTTAATTACACTTAGAGCACGTTTTTAACCAAAGGACTCGGGTAGCGGGTCAAATTTTTGGTTCACCGTTCACCGTAACTATTCTGAGGTAACCAGGGCATTACAACTTGGTATCAGAGCATGCCAAGGTTAGGGTTCCTGCAGACTGGCTGGGCATGTACACATATCACTGAAGTCAAGCTCCACTCATGGTTTGGTAACTATTTATGTAGTTATATGTATAACTACTTAAATATAGTTTATGTGCTTTACCTGTATGCATAAGACACCATGTTAAACCTGTGCCCTGAAATATTATATCCTTAGCAACTGTGTGCTTATTTGTACTGAGATTGCTGGAACATACTTATTAGTATTGTTGTTTATGAGTTATTATGTGATACATGCTGAGTGCTAAATGCTATAGACATGTATTTGCCTGTATATCTCTATGACTAAGGAATATGATAATTGTCTGCTTGTTCTTGGACCGTAAGGCGGCAAGAGGTTTAGTTATTACTACCTGAGTGGCTGTATTGATCATTATTTCAGCAAGGTATCAGTGATAGAATAATGAACTCAGGGCAGACAGACACTTCAGCTGGCCAGAGTGATCAGGGCCAAAATAATAATAACAATCAGGGTCAAGAAAATGACCAGTCACAGATTCCACAGCCAGCTGCTGTAAACTGGCAGCAGATAGTCAGTGATCTGCAGGCTACAATATTAAGACAGGGAGAGGAGCAACATCTCTTGAAACAACAGCAAGTGCCTGCAGTGGCTAGTGTATCAGAGGCACCTGCTATGTCGGTGCCAGCAGCTGGGCAGCTGCCTGAGGTTGGAAATAAATGGGAGCCTTTTTATGAAAGGTTCAGGAAGCAACAACCTCTTGTATTTGAGGGCAGTGCAGATCCTGCCAAGGCTGAACAATGGATGAGCATGATTACCACTATCCTTGACTTTATGAGGGTAACTGGTAATGAGAGGGTGGCCTGTGCCACTTATATGTTTTGGGAGGATGCCCAGATTTGGTGGGAAGTGATTACCCAGACCAAGAATGTGAATGCCCTGAGTTGGGAAGAGTTTCAGACTCTATTCAATGAAAAATATTATAATGATGTTATTAGGGCGGTGAAGGTCGAGGAGTTCATTAGGCTACTTCAGGGGAATTTGTCAGTCACTGAGTATGCCTTAAAGTTTGATCGTTTGGCAAAGTTTGCCATGGAATTGGTACCCACTGATGGGACCAGGAGGGAGAGATTCCTTCAGGGGCTACAGCCCAGGTTAGCCCGAGATGTACGTATCACCACTGTGGTTGGGGTTACTACCTATGCACAGGTGGTTGAAAAGGCACTCACAGCTGAGAGTGCAGAGAACAGAATCTGGCGGGATAGTGCAGCCAGAAAGGATTTCAGGAGGTCGGGTCCTCCATTTGTGGGTTCAGGTAGGGGTGTAGGCCCCAGTGATCAAAAGAGGAAGGTTCTTGATACCTTCCCAGTTCCATGTCCTGATAGGCGGCCCCGTGGTATTTCTATGGGTCGTCCAGGTGGTAATGAAGCTTGGAAATCTTATCCCGAGTGCCCCAGATGCAAGACGCATCACTTGGGAGAATGTAGGGCAAGGACCTGCTTCTCTTGTGGAGTAGTGGGTCATCTTAAAAAGGATTTCCCTAAGGCAAGGAAAGAACAACCCAGGAAAGCGAACAGCTCGGCCCCAGCTCGAGTGTTCGAATTGACTCAAGCAGAAGCTGAGGCTTCTCCCTCAGTTGTTACAGGTTAGCTTCTTAGTGCTGGAACCCCTTATAATGTATTGCTTGATTCTGGTGCTACACATTCTTTTGTTGCTAGTAGTGTTATTGATAGACTGTGTAGACCTTGTGATTTTTATGATGTGGGGTTTGGAACTTTGTTACCCACTGGAGAGTTAGTGGTATCCAGGAGATGGGTCAGATCTTTGCCAGTGACAGTGGAAGGCAGAGAGTTGTCAGTGGATTTAATAGAGTTGGTTATGACTGACTTTGATATGATATTGGGTATGGATTGGTTGGCAAAGTATGGGGCAACCATTGATTGCAGAAGGAAGATGGTCACCTTTGAGCCTGAAGGTCAGGATCCTTTTGTGTTTGTTGGTGTTGTGCATGGACCTCTCATTCCTATGATTTCTGTATTGAGGGCTAGGGATTTATTGCAAGGAGGTTGCATTGGATTCTTAGCCAGTGTGGTTGATACCACTCAGGTCATGCTAGTGAGACCAGAGGATACTAGATTGGTTTATGAATTTCTGGATGTGTTTCCAGAAGATTTTCCAGGGTTGCCACTGCATAGAGAAATTGAGTTCGTTATAGAACTGGCAGCAGGGACGGAGCCAGTGTCTAGAGCGCCATACAGAATGGCCCCAGCTGAGTTGAAAGAATTAAAAGTACAGTTGCAAGAGCTGTTAGATTTGGGTTTTATCAGACCTAGTTTCTCACCTTGGGTGCGCCAGTTTTGTTTGTGAAAAGGAAAGATGGTTCTCTGAGGATGTGTATTGATTACAGAGAACTGAATAAGTTGACAATTAAGAACAAGTATCCTTTTCCAAGGATAGATGATCTGTTCGATCAGTTGTAGGGTAAAAAGGTATTATCAAAGATCGACCTTCGTTCTGGTTATCATCAGTTGAGGGTCAAGGAAGGAGACATACCGAAGACTGCTTTTCGTACTCGGTATGGGCATTATGAGTTTTTTGTCATGTCATTTGGATTGACTAATGCCCCTGCTGCTTTTATGGATCTGATGAACAGAGTGTTCAAGGATTATCTGGACCAGTTTGTGATTGTCTTTATTGATGATATTCTGGTATATTCTCAGACTGAGTCAGAGCATGAGAAGCATCTGAGGTTGGTTCTACAAAGACTGAGGGAACATAGATCATTTGCTAAGTTCAAGAAAGGTGAGTTCTGGTTATCTCGGGTATCCATTCTTGGGAATATTGTCAGTAAGGAGGGGATTAAAGTAGATCCAGCAAAGATCGAAGCAGTCAGAGATTCCCCAAGGCCAAAGAATGCTCCTGAGGTTAGAAGTTTCCTTGGGTTGGCAGGTTATTATAGGCGTTTCGTGGAAGGGTTCTCAAAGATTGCTACTGCATTAACAGAACTAACACGCAAGATTCAGAGATTTGTGTGGTCAGATAAGTGTGAGAACAGCTTCCAGGAACTGAAGCAGAGATTGATTACAGCTCCGATTCTGAGTCTTCCGAAAGATCAGGAGAAGTTTGTTATTTATTGTGATGCTTCTCGTCAGGGTTTGGGCTGTGTTTTGATGCAATCAGAGAAGGTAATTGCCTATGCTTCTCGTTAGTTGAAGGAGTATGAAAAGAGATACCCTACTCATGATTTAGAGTTAGCAGCTGTGGTTTTTGCTTTAAAGATATGGAGACATTATCTCTACGGAGAGAAATGTGAGATTTATACAGACCACAAGAGCCTGAAGTACTTCTTCACCCAGAAAGATCTTAATATGAGGCAAAGGCATTTGCTGGAATTAGTAAAAAATTATGACTGTGAGATTTTGTATCATCCAGGAAAAGCCAACGTGGTAGCCGATGCTTTAAGCCGGAAGGGTCCGGGACAAATTTATGGTATGAGGCTGATAGCCAGAGAGTTAGCTGATGATATGACCAGAGCTGGTATAGAGTTGTTGGTGGGCCAGTTGGCTAATATTACGCTACAGTCTATGCTGTTAGAGAGAATTAAGGAGGGTCAGCTGAGTGATCCACAGCTGATCAAGATCAGAGAGGATGTTCTGGCTGGAGCATCCAGAGATTATTCAGTGTCTGAGTTAGGCTTGTTGAGATATAAGGGGCGGATATGTGTTCCGTTAGACACTGTTTTGAGACGAGAGATTCTGGATGAATCTCATACTACACCTTACTCTTTGCATCCAGGCACCACGAAGATGTATCAGGATGTACGATCGTTGTTTTGGTGGCCGGGGATGAAGAGAGATGTAGTGGAGTATGTGGCTAAGTGCTTGACATGTCAACAGGTCAAGGCTGAGCATCAGAGGCCGGCAGGGTTATTGCAGCCTCTGGATATCCCAGAGTGGAAGTGGGAAGACATCACAATGGATTTTGTGGTGGGCTTACCCAGGACTGTTGGTCAGCATGATTCTATTTGGGTGATAGTGGATCGCTACACCAAGTTAGCTCACTTCTTGCCAGTGAGGACTACTTATACAGTTGACCAGTATGTAGATCTCTATGTGAGAGAGATCGTACGCCTCCATGGAGCGCCTAGGTCGATCGTGTCAGATCAGGACCCTACTTTTACTTCCAAGTTCTGGGGAAGTTTGCAGAAGGCCATGGGGACACAGTTGAAGTTCAGTACTGCTTATCATCCTCAGACATATGGGCAATTTGAGAGGACGATCCAGATGTTAGAAGACATGCCGAGAGCATGTGTGCTGGACTTTGGTGGATCTTGGAGTAAGTATCTGCCTTTGATAGAGTTCTCCTACAACAACAGTTATCAGTCTACCATTGGAGTTACACCTTATGAGATGCTGTATGGTAGGAAATGCAGATCTCCCATTCATTGGGATGAGACAGGTGAAAGGAGATACTTAGGTCCTGAGGCAGTTCAGAGGACCAGTGAGGCCATTGAGAAGATTAGAGCTCGGATGCTTACTTCTCAGAGTAGACAGAAGAGCTATGCAGATCCCAAGCATAGGAACGTGGAGTTCCAAGTGGGAGACTATGTCTTCCTTAGAGTCTCGCCATGGAAAGGGGTGAGAAGGTTTGGGAAGAAGGGCAAGCTGAGCCCTAGGTTTGTAGGTCCATTTGAGATCCTGGAGAGGATTGGTCAGGTGGCTTACAGATTGGCTTTGCCTCCGGCGTTGTCTGCATGCATAATGTATTTCATGTTTCAGCTCTTCGGAGGTATGTATCTGATGTGTGCCATATTTTGAGTTATGAAGATCTGGAGCTTGAGCCAGATCTCTCCTTTGAGGAGCAGCCAGTTCAGATACTTGATAGAAAAGATAAGGTCCTCAGGAATAAGACGATACCTTTGGTTAAGGTATTTTGGAGGAACAGCAAGGTCGAGGAAGCGACCTGGGAGCTGGAGTCAGATATGCAGAGTCAGTATCCCGAGCTGTTCAGGTAAATTTTGAGGACAAAATTTCTGTAAGGAGGGGATAGTTGTAATGCCCCGAGTTCTCTGATGTGGTTTAATGGCGGGATTAGGAGGCTGGGAGGGCCATACTTGCTTAATTATGCCAATAAATGATAATATGCATGTTTATGCGAATTATATTATTATATGATGTTATATGCATGCATGTGGGTCCGCATTTGAATATTATGATGTTCTGATAATTTGGCCCATTGAGGGTAAATTTGTGTATTTGGGTACGTATTGTGATATGTGAATGAGATTCCATTATTATGGAGATTTATTCGAGCTATTTGGCAGGAGACGGTCCTATATAATGGATTAGCGATTTTGTCATAACGGGGTCAATTATTGGGTAATAGGAATGTTATTTGATGATAAATTGGGAATATTTGAGATCAGGATAGAATTCTTGAAGCTTTGACTATAATGTCCCCGGGAGTGTTTTTGGGGTCCCGAGCACTAGGTTTTATTTGAGGTTACTTAAGCTTGAAGTAGCTTTTTAGATAGAACGTACATTAGAAAACCTCTCGTTCTTCCCCGTTAGCTCATTTTCACTGTTCGAAGTGTTTTCGAAGATATCTCGAGTTCTAGGCGTCGGAATCAAGCGAGGATTGAGGCATAGCGATCCTAGGAAAGATTAAAAGCTTCTTGACCGAAGGATTTGACGAGAAATAACCTAATCGAAGGTAATCTAAGTTTAAATTTTTGAGTTTTTAGAGTTTCTAAGCTTTGAATTGGACTTTGCGAATCGTTAAGTTTTTGGTTCGATGAACCTTGGGTTTTGATGGTTTTGGACCATTGGGAAGCTTGGGAACTTTGATTTGATTATTTGGGAATTTTTAGGTATGATTTTGGAGGCTTTGGGATGTTGGAGGATGAGTTTGGGCATGTTCTGGGTTGGGCGTCGCGGCCCTGTTCTTGGAGAGCCGCGGCCCTAGCTCGCAGATGCAGGTGGTGTTTTTTGCCTTTGCTGGGCGCCGCGGCCCTTGATGCCAGGGCCGCATCCCTTGAGCAGGGTTGAGCCCATTTGAGTGTTTTAGCCCCGGGAACATGGTTTTAGGCCTCAGGATCATTCCTACTACTTGGATTAGTTTGGACTGATGTCCCAGAGGCTAGATATTGGTTTGGAAACCTATGTTGATCATTTTTATTGATGGTATCCTATATTTGGTTATGGCTAGGTGACCGCTAAAGGACTAAAGGTTGGCGTTCTCAAGGGTCGTTCTTTTAATCATTCTAGCTCGAATTTGAGGTAAGAAAACTGCACCCTGTGTATGTATGACATGCATGATTGTTATTGAGGCATGTTGGTTGATAAATGTGGACATGGATTGCATTTTAAATGCTATTTAATATTGTTTACTTGTATATGGTACTGACTAGTCAGGGGCACTGACCTAAGAGTCAGAAACGGCATAATCGTCCTGAACGCAGGGCCGAATGAAGATTAGATCTAATCGATATCAGCATTGAATGGCTCTAAGGCATTAATGCTGGACCGACCCTAAAGTCGATGAACTTATAAGTGCTTGGCTAGTCTAAGACTAGTTACTGAGAGCCAAGGCCAAAGGCCTAGGTGACTGCTTGTCACATGGCTCGGGAACGATGTTCCAGGGTTATGACTCTATGGTCATGAGGAAGGTTATGTTGGTGACTATTCACCATGCACCTATCCTGTTTAAGCTAGTGAAAGGTTCACTTATCTGTTAAGCATGGTGACCCTATCGTCACATGGCTAAAGGGAGTTGTACCCACTTTAGTGACTTTTGTGACTGTCACCTATCTGTTTTGGACTGAAAGTCCTGAATGATTATTATGATCATTGTTGATATTATATCATGCTATATTGTGTTTTCTTGCTGGGCCTTGGCTCATGGGTGCTATGTGGTGTAGGTAAATGAAAAGAAAAGCTCACCCAGCCTTGAGTGGAGAGCTTAGGTGGTGATGTGTACATATGCGGCCGCTTGACCACCACGGCCAAGGAGTTCTCAGAGGAACTAGGGGGTTTACCCTATTTTTGTCGCTTAGGTCGGCGGGGTTGTAAATTTGAAATAGTAGTGACCTTTTTATACTATAAACAACTTGTAAATGTTTTGAATAGCTCATGAGCAGTTTATATACTTAATGAAATATATCCTTTCTTTTTTATTGGTTTTCTACCTTAGCCTGTTAATTACACTTAGAGCACGTTTTTAACCAAAGGACTCGCGTAGCGGGTTAAATTTCCGGTTCACCATTCACCGTAACTGTTCTGGGGTAACCAGGGCGTTACATGTTCAGACCTTGTTTCCTTAAGTTTCTACAGGCTACTAGTGCCTAAGGTCAAGTCCACTCTTGACAGAAGACCAAAATGCCCCTTATGCATAACTTATTCCTTGATGGCCCCAAGGGCAAAACGGTCATTAGCCACATTTCTCGCTAATCCTCAAATTTCCTTATAAATTCCCAATCAATCCCGACATAACCAATTAATCACCAAATAACTACCTGCTACCCGATAGATCTCGAGTACTCACTATGTTTCCCAAAATACCCCTAAGCTCACCCCAAGCCTGGTATTTGACCCCGCTGTGACTATTCCGCTAATTCGCTCACTAAGATCTCCACGAACAACGCATCTCAAATATATCCACATAACAATGTGGTATCAACCATTTAACACATATAATCACATTTATACCCTCAACGGGTCAAAGTTACAAATATGCCCTTATCAACAAGAATGGGCCCACATGCATATTTAATACACATAAACATGCACATATATTCATATTACCATATTAATCATGTATGCCACGTAGTCACACATTCATTTGATTAATTCCTCATAGAAATCCAGTTATGCCCTCCACGCACAGTAATCAAGGCTCTTAGCTTTAATAACGAATTCGGTACGTTACACTTCCGCTTGACCATTAGATTGTGGATGATAGGCCAAAGCTATTCTATTCCTTACTCCATACCGAGCAAGCAAAGAATTTAAACATTTATTTTAGAAATGACTCCCTTCATCACTTAGAATAGCTCGAGGAGTTCCAAACTGAGTGAAGATATGCTTTTGTATGAAATTTAGAACTATGTTTTCGTCATTACTAGGAGTTGTCGCTGCCTCCACCAATTTAGACACATAATCCACAACGAGCAAGAATTATTTTTTATTGTAGGATGATGGAAAATGTCCCATAAAATCAATCCCCCACACATCAAATATGTCCACCTCCAATATGGCATGTAGAGGAATCACAAGCTTTTATGAAGGTATTAGAATCTTTAAATAATGTAGGCCAATAAAAACCACAATGTAATACCTTGGCCGCTGTCCTTGTAGCTCCATAATGGCCACTGCAATTAAACGTATAGCAATGAGTGAGAATAGACAACATCTCATCCTCTTGTACACAATGACGAATGACTTTATCCGCACAATGTTCGTATAAAATGGGCTTTTCCCAATAGAAGTGCTTCACCTCAGAATATAATTTTTGAAGTTGTTGTTGCCTAGACATCTCCGAAGGCACAATATTGACATCCAAGAAGTTAGCATAATCTACGATCCAAGGCACTTCACTATTCTCCTTAACTTCAAATAATTGTTCATCAGGGAAAGCATCATTAATTTGCACTTCTTTCATCCTTGGGCTATCTTCCACTTCTAATATAGACAAATGGTCTGCCACCAAATTTTCTATACATTTCTTATCTCGAATTTCCATATCAAACTCTTGTAGCAATAGGAACCAATGAATGAGGCAAGGCTTAGCATCTTTCTTGGTCATAAAATATTTAGTTGTCGAATGATCAGCTTAAACAATTACCTTATTCCTAATGTATTCAAGGCAATGACTTATCCAAGAGTCAGTGATATCTTTTTTTCAATTGATGTGGTAGATTGTACAGTAGCAAGGCAGAAGGTGGTTGAAGATCCACTTGATGCAAAAATTCGATACGCAAGTATGTGTAATCGTTACAAGTAATAAAGTGATTAAGTCAAGATCGTTCCCACATGGATTGAATTATCAACTACCAAAAATTTATTTTCTAATTCTTTTTGGCTACTAAAAATTAGATTTCAAGAATAAAAAGAAAAATGACAAAATTTCTAAATTAACAATTAAAAATTAAAAGAAATAAATAATTCAATGGATGAAAAACTTATGGTATTTAATTTCATCATTTATCCACTCTAATATATCATCAATACAATTTTTGTTATTCTTCCTCTCCTTATGATAGCAGGTTTACTAAAGCAGTCAATATACTTACTAAGATATATAAATCTCAACCTATATGCCAACTTTCTATATCTCCATGATAAATTCCAACATATAGCAGGCATTAAACATAGAAACCCGAAAACTACAAAAAAACATACAGGTACTCTCGTCCAATATCAAAATTTGTGTCTAAACAATTATATCATATTTTACTCTCACTTCTCAAATTTAGAATTAAAATCATATAAATCATGCAAATGGAGATCAACATTCACAGACATTAAAAACAAATTGAATAGATCACAATTATGAAGAAGAAATCATAAAAATTTCATTGAATAATAATAGAGTATCAAAAGAGTACATTAAAACCCTGGAAAATAAAATTAGTTCATATCTAAATCTATAACATCCATTGATTAAGAAAATATCATAGAAAGAAGAAATCAAAGAAGGAAAGAAGAAAAACTCTTGATGAATTCCCCAATCTTGATCTCCAAGTGCTTCAAGATGTCTCTCTTGTTTTCCAGCCGCCAAAAGTGATTCTTATCACCCATAATTATGTTTTTATAGTAACTCTAGCAATTCTATGTGAAAAAGACCATTCTACCCTTAAAAATATAGGGTTTCGTGGGTTGTACAGATGATGACGGCTGCAGTGCTCATATATAGCGTTTGGGTGCTACCTCGATCGTGGTAAATTTTTTCTCTCTGACTTTGCTACCGCTGCAGCGCTACTGAGGAGCGCTGAGGTGCTAATTTGTATACTTTTCCTCTATTTTCATTAGCACTGCAGTGCTAATGACTAGCATTGGTGCACAAATTCAAATTCCAAAAACCCTCCAACTAAATCTGAAATCACTCCAACCCTCCCAAAACATTTGTAGACTCTCCCATAGATGCAATCACTTCAAAAGTTCCAATTTAAACCTCTTTCGAGCCTATATATTCTCAATTTTCCTTAATCCACCTCTTTTATCATTTATTACTGAAACATGACACAAATAAGCGTAATTCAGCACAAAACTTTCTGAATAATCTAAAACATAACCTAAAACGCCCCCTAAATGAAACCTAAAATGATCCTAACACCATGGTCCTTACAAGCATGAAATAGGCCTTTCACGCATAATGTGGGCTTGTTACAACTAAATATATAATAAAAGAATATAAGAAATAAATTCAAATAACAATTACATAAATATCCCATAAGATTTGGGTAGTCCTAGTCGATTGAGGTGTCTTTCGACTAGGTCATTCTTTTGAGTAATATGTATCATTAAAACGCCATCAACCAGGTCCTTGTTGTCGACCAGGTGCTTTCTGAGTAATAATTTTTGACTTCTTCTTCTTTGGTCGAATTGATTCGATCAACAGATACAAACCGACTAGCATGGATGAATTCAACATCTATTGCTACCACATGTCATTTTCATATGATACTTCATCATGTCCAACTTTGGGTTAAACATTCACCCCTAAAGTTTATCTTAGTGCGACCAGTACTAGATAAACATTCATGCTTCGACCAGGCTGGTACCTTTTCAAATTCTGACACATCAAAAAAAAAAGCAATACCATTATTTCGAAGTAATGATGACACTTTTGGATGAAGCAAACAACGATTTTCTGTTTTCAAGGCAAACTGTCATAACCTTTTGCAAAGTAGTGATGGTTTCTTTTACAAATTGCTGGCATCATGCCTGGTCGTACATGTGCAAGGCTATATAGCCTTGCCTTTCCCACTTCCTTCAACTTCTTCATTTCCTCTTTCCTCCAAGAACCCTACAAAAACCCAAAACCTTCCTTCCCAGATTCTAGATTCGTGACCTTTTTTTTCAGAAATTTCTCCTTCAAGATCATCATTCAAGTAAGTTTCTGATCACATACTTGTAGTTTTTTTCTTTTCAACTCGGTGGTAATTCTGATTTTTTACTATTGGGTTCTTAGTGTTCAAAACATGACTTTTCACTCTTTTCCGCCTCTTTTTGGAACCATAAAGCATCATAATGGTCTTCCACTACTTGTACTGTGCAGTTACCGAAGAGTGGCTGACGTATTTGGCAGTTGGGGTGAGGTAATTGGAGAGTCGTGCGTGCTAACATGTTTGGGGGGACGTGCCTGTAGTGACCTTGGGGACTGCTGATTGGACGGACGCATTAAATTCCTACATGGCAAAGCTCATTTCTTCTTGCTTGTAAATAGGGGTGCCATTTCCTTTCCTCTATTTTTACCTTCTTCTTTGCTTCAAACAAACCAGAGCCGACCTTGAAAACCCTAAGTCTCCATCTCCTAGTTTGTCCGAGAGAGCTAGCCTGTACTTTGATCCCTACGTCTCGCCACCTTCACACCATGAACCTGTCTCTGGCGTCGTACTATTGCAGCAAGTAAATTTTTCAAACTTCTGTATTTCACTTAGCATTGTGTGTGAGAAAATTCTTTCCTTTTCTCTATCTGCTTTCTTTATTGTAACCTTGGGTGGCATTTGCATGTTGTTGGAATCTAGGTTTGAATGAATGTTTCGGGTAGTTCTTGGAATGGGTAATCTATTTGAAGCTCTAATTTTGTAAAAATTGGGTTTTAACGTCCCTTTTTTGTTGATTCATGCTTGGTGTTCTTGAAGGACACAAAGAACACCACTAAAAAAAAATAGGGGAAACCCTCCACTTTCTCAGGTCCACTTGTTTTTAATCTGATATGCCTTCTGTTCGGTATGTCGTTTCATGTTTGTTCTAGGCTGGTCGCTATAACCTATGACACCCCTACCGACCAGCACTGTTCGGTGCTCTCGCCTCACCTGTCCCTTTTTCTTGTATACACAGAGGGAAGGTGACCACCGAACCGGCTTGTAACTCATCACTTGGAATACTTAATGGCCCGCATTAAGCAAACCAATTGTGGTGCAGAGGAGGAAGATCCCCATGTGGTAGGTCGTGCTACTGCCGAGGGTACGCAGGATGTCCTACCTGCTGAGGAAGAGGCAAGCACCTCAGGGCAGGAAGGGGAAGCTGAAACAGACTACGCCACAGAGATCTATACCAAAGCCATTCTTAACCCTGCATCAGAGACAGAGGAGGCCCCCTTGTACATAGCTCCTACTAGCACTATTTTTTACAAACAGTTGCAGAACATCAAAGAGCATTTCAATCTTGAAGATGTTTCCATCCTCAAACCTATTGCTGTACAGACTGTCGAGCACCCTGGAGCCCAATTCTGTGCCTAGAGCAGATTTCATACTAACACTGGTGCCACTCATCCACTTCTGCCATACTTTCGCAATGTGGCAGATTATTTTGGCCTTTGCCCCACCCAAATCAGTCCTAAGGGCAACCGGTTCCTCTCAGCCCTCTACATTTTATACAAATCCTTAAACTAGCCAGTGCCGACTGCACACAAAATAAATTATCTCTTTGACCTCAAGTCCAACCCTCGACAAGGCAGGTCAGGGTATTTTTACTTTAGCCATAGAGACTCCAACATTTACTTAGCGAATACATAAGGTATCTCCAAGGTTGGGGAGTATCCAGCCAATACTTCATCACAGAAAAAATTGTTTCTAATCACCTGTCCTTCCGTCGCAACGACCCCTTTAGCTGGCCGACCCCCACCAAAGAGATGGAGGCAAGGGCCAAGGAACTAGTTGCTAAGGACCCTTGTCATAAAGATTTGGTGGCCTTGACCACCGCAAAAAGACTTGTATCTGTTGGTCTCTACTCTGACCAGAAGATGAGGGCCAAGGGTGCCACCCCTACCAGGCAATCGCCTAGGAAAACATTGTCCCACTCTAGGTCGTCCAGTCCACCACCTAGCAAGAAACAAACCAAGTCATCAATTCCTCCGTCCAGACCCTGCGTAGCCCACCGAACAAGAAGCTCGACTGGAACAAGAAGTTGCTCTCAAAACTGCCACTGCCCCCCAGGCTGAAAAAGGCAAGCAGGTTGCAGTAGATCAAATAGTTCCAGACTCATCAAGCAGTGATGAGGATCTTCTGCCAGAGGCAACCGACTACTCGAGGGGGGGGGGGGGGGAACCGAAGAGGGTGATCTGACTCTCTTCTCAGAACTTGCTTTTACTTTTTCTTAATTATGATTTTTTGCTTGCTCTGACCCTGCTCGGTGTGACGTGTTGCGTCATGGCACATCTCCAGGGGGCCATTTTGTATGTATGAGCATGCCTTGGTGCTTGATCATTAGTCAAGTCTTGCACCAAGTAACCTCAGGGGTAGGGAATGGCACTTTTGTAATTATGCATATGTCTCCCAGACAAAAATCATATATGTTCCCGGGAAGACTTCATTTGCTTAGAATGCTCCTTAGGGGGGGTGAGCTGGTGACTTAAGGAAGCACCATGGCCACCAGCAGATAGGTGCTTAAGCTGTGTACTCCCTTGCCCTATCAAGGCCTTATATGAATAAAATAATACTTTGCCATGTCCCTTTGTGTATGCTTTCTTTACAGTCTATGTGTTGCTTGTTTGTTGCCTTCGTTGGGCCATTGCGTGCCTCTTGAATGTGTTGTATGCTCTGATTGTTGTGTGGGATGTTGTCTCTGGATTGCTTATCTCGTGCTTGCTCCCGCTTCATAATTTCCCTTACTTGTGTAAGACTTGCAATGCGGCTAACCATTGAGTTTGCTTGCTGCAGGTATGAATTCTAGGCTGACTTGCTAGTTAACAGCGCTAATAAGTGTTGCACATTCCGTCAATTCGAGTATCAAAGTTGGCGGCCCGTGACACTCGGCACCTTTACTAATATTTTGCTTTTATTTTGCAGATATTTCGTGCATATTTTTAAGAAGTTTTCCCAGAAGCATACAAGTGGTCCTAGTAGTGAGGCTCCCTCAGCCAAGCTTCATAAAACTGACTCTCCTGCTGAAGCTACCGAACGGGTTGAGAAGGCCCCTGATAATACTTCCTCTCGTAAAAAGGCGCATACACCGTCGCGCGGATCTGGGAAAAGCAAAGGACTTTCTATTGAGGAGGTTACCCGTATGGCCACTACACCAGAGCTGGCCACCCTGAGCAGAGCCCCAGAAGGCGTTGTTGAGGACCCTACTAAGGAGGTCCCAGGGCCTTTGAAGAAAGGGTGTCTAATTCCCAAGCTGAATTCATGGATACCCTCGGTACCAAATTCCTGGACTACATCACTAGCACTGGTCTTCAGGATGTTTCTAGGGTAAAGAATTGATCTGCTCGGTGTTTAACTAATCTTTCTCTTTTGTTACCTGTTCTAAATTTCTTCATTTCATGTTGCATGGTAGGCTGGCTCTCAGCTATGCTCACTATTGAGCCAAGGGGTTGAGCAAACATGTGATTGGTTTAGTGAAACAATCTAAGGACAAAGCCTCTCAAATTTCCCAACTGAGTGAGCAAGTCTAGAATCTTCAACAGGTTTCCGAGCAGATTACCAAGGAAAACAAGAAGCTCAAATCTGCTACCGAGTAGAGGAACCTCAGCGTTAACTGGTTGAAGAGGAGGATTGAGGAGCTAACGGGGAAGAATGCTGCTGATGGGAGGGCTGCCGAGGAGGAAAAGGATAAGCTGGCAAAGGCTCTTGAGAAAGAGAAAATTGATAGGGTCGTTGATGCTAAAACTTTGGAGGACTTCGGTATGAGCACCTTCTATGATTTCTGGGTTCACAATAAGGCAGTGAAATTTAGCTATCTGGGAGAGGCCTATGACGAGCTTATGCACTACTATGCTGAGCGGGAGAAGAACAAGGTCCTGACTGTCCTTACCGATCAACCTCCAGCCTCTGAGCCAGAATCTGTCGTGCCACCCACCAAGCCGATTATCACAACCCCTGAAGAGGATGCCTTGCCCTCCTATCTAAGTGCTTCAACTGAGGCTCTAACCCCTGCCGACCAGTCCAGTAGCCTCCCAGCTGAAACCCCTGTCGTTGAGCCCGACCAACAAATCCATGGCTCTTAACAAACTCTATTTGTTTTGTTTTTTTCTTTCCTTTATTATTGAAAATACAAAAATGGCTAAGTCAAGCAGCCTTTAATCTCGAGCAATATTTTACTTTTCTATAAAATGCTTCTCGTTTTAACTATATATTTGCTCGTACTCGGCGTATACTATTTTTGGAGTTGTGCGACTCTGTAAATCGAAGCTGTTTAATTTTTTTGAATGGGTTGTAAACAAAAACTATTCAACCCTATATACAGAAATTGTTTTACGGCCCTTTTTGTTGTCCGATATATATCGAACAACATGCAAACACTTTAACACTAATAAAGATTAACATTTCTAAGTCCTTTTGATTACGCGCTTTTCTCTCTTCTTGTCCATGTATGACTATGGTGCCCCCCAAGTGACTGAGTAGGATTCATAACTCGTGGGTTATCCTCTTGGTCACTTGCTAATTGACCAGAGTTGTTCGTAATAAATTGTTCGGGGGTACTTGGGTTCGCCAAAACCTACAAAGGTTTCATACACTGCCGACAATCCGTGAACTAAATCACTAGTAAGCAAGATAATCATTGTAAAAATAAGGCTTGTACAAATGGACAAAAATTGTTTCTTATTGATTAAAAATTAACCATACAAGCTGCGTCGCTACAATGTAGCTTAAAAATCGTGTATGTGCATAATTAATATAGCAAACTTGAGCTGGTTGGTGGTATGGGCAGTTTGTGCCTGCACTGGCCAGTCAACGATCACTTAAAAGTGATCTCTATTAGTAGTACTTCCTTAGGTGTTCCCCATTCTAGTAACGAGGGACATATACTAACTGGAGATCTTGGCCATACCGTGCTAGCTTGTATGTGTCGGGCGGTACTATCTCTGTCACCTGGTAAGGACCTTCCCAGCTTGGCCCTAGCACTCCTGATGAGGCATCCCGAGTTTCTTGGAATATTCTTCGCATGACTAAATCTCCCACATCAAACTTTCGTTCATTAACTCTAGAATTGAAGTACCGGGCAACTTTTTGTTGGTGGGCAGCCAGGCATATGTTGTACTTTTCACGTCTTTCTTCAATCTGGTCTAAGGACTCGGCCAGCAATTGCTGGTTATGATCTTGGTTGTATGCTATACACCGGTGAGATGGTGGAATTACTTCTAGTGGCAGCATTGCTTTGTATCCATATGCAAGTGCAAAGGGGGTGTCACCAGTAGTTGTTTGCTCGGTAGTCTTGTATGACTAAAGTACTTCATGCAGTCTCTCTGGCCAGTTTCGCTTAGCCTCTTCTAGACACTTCTTCAAAGTGTCTTTGAGAGTTTTATTAACTACTTCTACTTGTTTGTTTCTTGAGGGTGCGAGACTGCTGAGAAACTTTTTGTGATGCCCTATTTGGCATAGAAATTAGTAAACAATTGGTTGTCAAACTAGGTGTCGTTGTCAGACACTATTTCTATGGTAGACCAAATCTGCAAATTATATTTTTCACCACAAAGTCCAGTACTTTTTTGGAAGTGATGGTTGCCAGTGGCTCGGCTTCTGTCAACTTGCTGAAGTAATCAGCTACTGCGACTGCATATTGTACTCCCCTATTTCCCTTTGGTAACCGACCAATAAGGTTAATTCCCCAAATAACGAAGGGCCATGGATTTTGCATTTGAGTAAGCTCCTTTGGGGCTGTCCAGGGTATCTTGGAAAATCTCTGGCACTTGTCACACCTTCGAACATATTCAAAGGCATCTTCGTTCATAGTTGGCCAGAAGTAGCCTTGCCTTAAAATCTTCTTAGACAGACTTTGCCCCCAGCATGGTTCCCACAGAATCCCTTATGTACCTCTTCTAGCAGTTGTCTTGATTCTGTTTGGTTGACACACCTGAGAAATGGCATGGAAAACCCCCTTCTGTACATTACCCCATCCAGGATTAGGTACAGAGCAGCTTTCTTCATTAGTTTCCTGGATTCATTGCGATTGTTGGGAAGAATTTTGTGTTCTAGATAAGCCGCAATCGGAGTCATCCAGGATGGTGTGTTGTCTATCAGAAGGACTGGTTCTGATAGGTTGATACTAGATTCGACCAGGTATTCAATATGAACCAAGTTGGCTTTGTCCACTACAGCACTGCTGGCTAGTCTGGCTAGTGTGTCTGTTATGGCATTCTGCTCTCTTGGTATTTGTTGGATATTGTACTGTTTGAGCTACGCAAGCAGCTGTTTGATCTTACCAAGATAGGCCATCATTTTTCCTCCCCGAGCAGTGTACTCTCCAAGGATATGATTGACAACCAGCTATGAATCACTGTATATCTCCAAGAATTCAGCTTTCACTTCTTTAGCTAATCTCAGGCCTGCAATTAATGCTTCGTACTCCGCTTCGTTATTAGATGCCTTAAATCCAAAACAAAGTGCACAATGGATGTGCTACCCTTCTGGAGTGATTAGTGTGAGACCGGCTCCAGACAGTTGGTCGGTAGATGAGCCATCGACATGCAGCTTCCAGACTTGGGGTTCTTCCTCAGAATGAACAGTATTGGATGCTGGGTCCTCAGTGCTCTGCTTAGCACTTATACTGGGTGATGGTCCAGACTCCAATGACTGCCCGACCATTTCTTCATCTGTTCCTGGTAACCCGGTACATTCAGCTACAAAATCTGCAAAAGCTTGACCTTATATTTTTGTTCGAGGTTGGTAGGTGATATCATATTGCCCAAGCTCTATAGACCATTCCAATCAGAGGTGTCTGGCTTTTGTCAGACTTGGCGCAATGGCTGGTCGGTTATAACCTTTATGGGATGAGCTTGGAAGTATAGGTGAAGTTTTCTGGACGACAAGAGCAAGTAGTAAGTTAATTTTTCAATTAGAGGATACCTGCTCTCGGCTTCAACCAACCTTTTACTGATATAATAGATTGGATGTTGAATCTTGTTTTCTTCTCTGATCAGGACTGCACTGACATCATGTTGAGTTACTACTAGGTATATGCATAGTTCTTTGCCCTCTAGAGGTTTTGAAAGGATCGGGGGTTGTGCCAGGAACTGCTTTAGAGCTCGAAATGCTTGTTCGCACTCCGTGGTCCATTCAAATTTCTTTGTACCTCTGAGGATATTGAAAAACCAAATACATTTGTCAGTAGATTTGGACATGAATCTGCTTAGTGCTACTATGCGTCCTGTTAGGCTCTGCACATCCTTGATCCTGGTTGGTGAGGACATGTCCAACAATGCCTTTATCTTCTCAGGGTTTGCTTCAATCCCCCTGGAGTTTACTATGAATCCTAGGAATTTTCCCGACCCTACACCAAAAGAGAATTTTAGGGGGTTCAATTTCATTCTATACTACCTCAAGATGTTGAAACATTCCTCCAAGTCCTCAATGTGCCCCCAGCCTTTTTGGATTTCACCAACATATCATCTACGTAAACCTCCATGTTATTTCCTATCTAGTCTTTGAACATACAGTTTACCAGTCATTGATACGTGGCTCCAACATTTTTTAGGACGAACGACATAACTTTATAGTAGTACAGCCCCACATCCATGTGGAAGCTGGTGTGCTCCTGGTCAAGCAGATGCATACTTATCTGGTTGTACCCCAAATAGGCATCCATAAAGGTTAAGATCTCGTGGTCGGCTGTAGCGTCCACCAGTTGGTTAATTCTTGGAAGTGGGAAGCAGTCCTTTGGGCATGCCTTATTTAAATCGGTGAAATCTATGCACACCCTCCACTTGTTATTAGGCTTCGTTACCGATATGGGGTTGAATACCCATACTGGGTAGAAAGCTTCCCTAATGAAGTCATTATTTTGAAGCTTCTTCACTTCTTCCTTCAATGCATATTCCCTCGTTGGATCCAATAACCTCACTTTCTGCTGTACGGGCTTGAAGTGTTCGGTATCGACATTCAGGGCGTGGCTTACAATGGTTGGGCAGATTCCCACCATATCATCATGAGACCAGGTGGATACATCTTGGTTGTTCCACAGGAACTGGATCAAGGCGAATCTTATGTTCCTGGACAACCATTTCCCTACTTTGACAACCCTGGTCGGGTGTTTTGGGTCAAGCAGGACTTCTTCTAATTCTTCAACTAGACTCACCCCTGTATCAATATCCCCAAAAGGAGGGTCTATATCTCCCCCTCCCCCCCCCCGTTTTGGGTTGCATCCTATTTTTGGTGATAGGGCCCTACAGGCTGTGCGGTGCAGGCTGCCTTCCCTGCCTTTTTTACTGATGAATTATAACGTTCTCTAGCCTCCAGTTGGTTTCCTTTGAGACATCCTATACCTACCCCGGTTGGAAATTTGACAAGCAGATGGAAGACTGAAGTGACTGCTCGAAGGTCATACAGGGCTGGTTGCCTATCATGGCATTGTACAGAGATGGGATGTCGATTACCACGAACAAAGGAATTACAGTGTTGCTTGTAGGTGACATCCCCACTGTCAAAGGTAGTCTTATACTTCCTGCCGGGGCCATGCCATTTCCTGTAAACCCATATAGTAGCTACTTTCATGGTTCAAGATCTTTGATGCTTAAATTCATCCTCTCCAAGGTACTCTTAAACAGGATGTTGGCAGATGACTCATGGTTAATCATCGTTCGGACCATAATCATATTAGCGATGTGTACTTCTAACACCAAAAAATCATTATGCAGATGATGTACGTAACTTGTGTCTTCCTCGTTGAACGTGATGGGCTCCTACTCGCAGCGAGGCTGTTTTGGAGTACGCTCTTGGACAACCAATACATCTTCATCATGCTCGTGCCTAAGGGAACGGGCTTATCTTTCTCAAGCTTTGCTGAAGTTGTTGGCCAAATGCAACCCGTCGCGGATCATATCTAGCCAACCAGTAATTGGTGGTGGTAGAAGATGTTGATTGGTCTGATACTGTTAAGACTGTTGCTGAAAAGGTTGTTAAGGATGTTGGTCGGTAGTCAGCCATACATACCTTTTCATATTAACATTGTTTTGTCGAATGAGGAATTTTATCTCCTCCTTCAGGTGGTTACATTCATTGGTTTCATGACCATAGTCATTGTGAAACCGACAGAACTGGTCATATCCCGTCTATTAACATCCTTCCTCATTGGTGGAGGTCTTCTGTATGGTACGATAGCCTGTGTGGAATTAAAAATGTCCACTCAGGTCTCTAACAGGATGGAGTAAGTAGTAAATTTAGGAACATATTCCCGTGGCTTGGGCTGCTTGGTGGTCTTAGACTTCTTACTGTCATTCTGGTTGTCGCTACTTCCAGCCCCATTACTGCGTTTTCCATTCTTAGTCCCATTCTTTCCTCCCTCTGCAGGGTTAGTGGTATTGCCAGTATCTGTTTTCCCCTACTCAGTAGCCATCTGAGTTGGATTATCCACCTTCCGCTCGGCCTCCTCAAGCTTGATGAATTCCTCTGTCTGATCAAGGAACTCCTGGGTGGTACGTGCAGACTTCCTTTTCAAACTGCTCCAAAACAGACTCTTTACTTTGACTCCTAAATTGATTGCTATTAATTTACCATCATCACTAAGGGATTTCACCCTGGTGGCCTCCCGCATAAAATGTTGAATTTAGTCCTTTAAAAGTTCATTATCCCTTTGTTTTATGTCCACCAAGTCATTCGGACCGACATGAAGGGGCATTGCAAAGGAAAATTGGGAATAGAATGTGCGTACAAATCCTGCACCTGGCATCAATCGAACTCCTTGTAAATTAGTCTGTAGTTCAAAGTTGTGAACATGAGATATTGGGTCCTCCAGCCCATGGTACATTTTCCACGTAGGCATTTTAAATTTGACAGGTATGGGCAGCTAATTAATACGATATGAAAATGGGGAACCTCTATGCCTCTCCATTTCAATATCTGTTACTTGGGGGTTGTCAAGTCCCTTACCAGTCAGATTAATAGATCCAAATAGGCCTAGATGTTAAGGTCTGCAGATGCCTAGGGCTGATCTACATTGCAGACTTCATCCATTCTTGGATCCCGAACAGGATCTGGCGGAGCTATGTTGTTCGAATCTCGATTTTCCCTGCTGCGATTAAGAGATTCTCAAAGGTCTTCACCTCCTATGGGTCCCATTCGATGGAAAACAGAGTTTGGCTGAGGCCTACCCCCAGCATTCTGACTATCTGCTCGGCCTGGTATTGGAGGTACTACCTTGGGTTTGCTGCTGTTGCACATAATTGCGTATGGATTTAGCAGCTTCCCAAGTCCGACACTCCATGTCCTCCAGTCGAGCCTACACCTCCCGGTCATGTCGATCCATCCATTCTTGAAAATCTCTCTTTTGTTTTTAGAAAGCCTCATTAAGGGCCTCTTGCGCAATGGCTTGCCCCTAGTTCAGGTGGCAAGCTGGTCTTGCATCTTCCCCACGACTTCCTTTATCTGATCAATCTCAGGGTCAAGTCCTTCAATATCTATGTGGGGTTCGTACTGCCCAGGACCTCTAGCTCTGGGGCCTAGGTGGTCGGTACCCCATGCAGCAACTCCACCTGACGTTCCTGCATGGGTGATTCCAGCAGAGGCAGCAGCTCCGCGTCCTGGTGTAATGGACCCAACGGTTTGCCCCCGACACCAGATGGATTTCTAGGCGGCAAATCACTCTGCTGCCCATTAAAATTGCTCATTGATGGAACTTGGTGAGAGACTTCAGCCTCGGGCTCTAGAGGCTCTTGGCTTGACCTTCTAGTGAGACCACCATCCTTGCAGCAATAGAATCTGAATGTGATTGTCTTAGGCTCTCAATGAAAGCACCAAAATGTTGACTGATTTTTTAGCCAACTGGCACGCAATCAAATAATTAATTAGAGAGCTTTCAATTAGACAATAAATGAGCCAAGAACCTAGAAATAATGAGCAATAAATAATAGAGAACAACAGGATTTATAGAGGTTTGGCCCCAAAGATTGGTAATGACCTACTTTCTCTTAGATTTGTATAAATCTTGAAGGTTTACATAAGATCAAAAGGGATTACAAGTGGAATTCTATGTGTAAAAGACAATACAGTATGGCAGAATCGCTGCTAATTACCAAGCCAGGCTACTCGGTATGTTTCTGGTGATGGTCGGTAGGTAATTTTCGTGAACCCCCTCCACCGTGGTGGAGGGTTTGCATTTATACTGATCCTGTCACCCAGGGGTTGCGCCCGAGCGTAATTGATGGGAAAATATCCCTATATTCTCGCAGGTGGTTGCTTCCCTATTCTTTAGGAGCTTTGACCGAGCTTTTTGGGCTGTTAGATGCTCTTTGCGGGTGGTTGAGCGATTCCTGCGAACTGTTAACAAAGAGTATAACTGCTTTCATCCAAGCAAGTTTATATGTCTATCATACCGACCAGCCACTCTCCTGGGAAGCATACTGAGCAGTGACTATTATTCATTTGTCAAGTGTACTCCGACCAGTTGAGCCTCTGGTGATAGTATGTCGAGTAGTAACCTGTCGTATACCCTGCAGGTATACACCGACCAACCTGCCAGGGGGTCTGCCCAGTCTGCTTCATGTGTCCAAGTTTAGTGTCACGTCAGATATGTCAATTTTTTGGATAGCATAAGAGCATAAAACCCAACACTTATATATACATGTATAATTTTTTTTATGAAAAAAAGTCACTATAAAGTTCCAAAAATTAAATAAAATTAACAGAAACATGATTGAAATCTTACATAACTATTAGGCACATAATTATAACTAAAAAATTAAATATAAATTTATAAAATTAAAATATGAACGCGCCAATTGAGTTAAGACAAATTAGTATAGATATTAAATGTATCATTTTTGTCTCTACCGGTAGGAGCGTCTATTTTTGGCATGTAGAAAAATCAAAATCCAAATTTTTTTATATAACAGTGTACATCATAATTATAATAGATATCCCAGTAATTTTCAGAAAATTCTGAATAATTTATGATGTCAAAAATATGATCCAAAATAGTTAGTTGTACGCGTATTAAAAAGGACATAAGTGTAACTAATTGTTTAAACTATGTTTTCGACACCGTAATTATTCGAAATTTCTTAAATTCAGATGGAATAACTGATATAACTACAATGTACACTATCATATTAAAAAATTTAGTTATTATTTCTCCACGAACCAAAAACATAAACCTCCCACACTCCTATTAAAGAATTACCCTATATATTTATGTATATAAATATTTTTGGGTAAATATATAGGCAATGGAATCTGTCATACTTTTGTAAAAAATGGAATACATCCTTTATGTACTACAAGCTTTATCTTATGTATTTTGATTAGGGTTTAATGTACTCTAAGGTTAATTTGATTTAATTTGGCTTCTAATGATTAACAACACTTGGATTAACTCAATTATTGATCCAACAGAGACGAGAGGAAAACAACCATCGATCAAAAGCTAGAAGAGCATCTTAGTAAGAAAAAGTTGAGAAGAGTGTCGTGGCATTGGGAATTGTATATTGAGTAAATCCCTACTAGTGTTATTTGGCAAGTGGGTAACATCACGTCAGGTGGTGGTGGCCTGCAGAGATTTCTTGAAGAAATTTGAATTATGTATGTTTTTTTTTATTTTAAGGTGAGTCTTGTTGCTCAATTAAATAGATAATAATAGCACTGCTGCTCCTGGATTCTCTACTCTATTATTTTTAATACATTATCAAAATCTTGTTTTTTCTATTTTACATTAAATCTTTATATTATATCATACATGACCTTCTTTATTTTTTCTTTATATTTTATCTACATTATTTAAATATTATAATTTTTTATGTATCAAAATAATTGAAAAAATGAGAAAATAAATAGAAAATAATTAAAATGGAGAGAGAAAGAAAAAAGAATTAAAAAATGTTTAGAAATGAGCTAAATCTTCTCTATATGTAGAGAAAAATTCATGATGAGGTATAATACATATGCATTTTAGTTCATTGATTGCTTCAAAATTTTGAAGGATGAGCTCATCTACTGAGAGTGCTCTGTTTGAAGAATATGAATGAATTGGTCGACTTAATGAAATGTATAAGGAGAATACTGAGTAGTACAACTAATAAAGCTAGAGATCTAGTAGTCGTAAAATGTTACTAGAATTTTATTATAGTAATGATAGTATGCACATACTGTTAAGCTAGTCAATTAGCTCAAGATTAGTTAGTTGTATTAGTGTTATTAGTTAGTTATATTAGTGTTGTACTTACTCTTTCAGTTTGTTCTGGTTGAACAACTACTGTAACTAATTCTCACTCATGTAATTGTTCTTCTCATACATAAATAAGAGTGACTCCAGTGGCTTCAATTCATTGAGCCATTCTTTCACATTTCTTTCTCTTGCATCTTCTTTGTCATGGTATCAAGAGTCACTCGATCCGAAACTCTATTCTTGCCTTTTTTTTTTCTTTTTCTCATCTCCTTCGATTTTCTTTCTCCTTTTCCAATCATGGCCACTACTGATACTGCTGCTACCCAATCTCCTCCTTCCGATACTCAATTTGCACCAGTCGCCACTAACAGTACTTCTACCACCACTCAAATCACAATTTCGCAGCTCACTCAGTTTCAGCAACTTGGTCAAGCTCTCAATCACACCCTTTCCCTTCAGCTTGGCAAAACCAACTTTCTCCTTTGGCGTGCCCAAATGGAAAATGTAATATATGCTAATGCGATCGATGACTACATCAACGGTGATCGTCCAGCTCCGCCCCAACATATTGATGGTGTTTCTGGCCTTAATCCGGACCATGTTCAATGGAGGCACACCGATAGATTGATCCTTTGTTGGCTTTTCTCTGCTTTGTCTCCTGAAATAATGGACCAGATTGTTGGTCCCTCCACTTGTGCTGATGCATGGTCTGCACTTAGCTAAATTTATGTTGAAGCTACCTCTACTAGCATAATGCAACTATGCCTTCCGCTTCAAACTTCCAAAAACGGTTCCACTCCAATGGTTGATTTCTTGATGAAAATCAAGAACCTAACTGGTAGTCTTACTGTCATCTCGAAACCAGTTTCTGATCGAGACAAAGTTCTTTCTGTTCTTGCTGGTCTTGGCCCAGACTATAACTCTTTTGTACTCTCAGTTACATCTCGCTCCACTATGCTTTCCTTTGATGATATTAGCAGTCTCCTCCTGACTCATGAGACTCGTTATGAACAACAACATATCGTTGATGAGTCCTCTGCCATCTTAGTCAATCTTACTCATAATCAATGACCCCACAATCGTAATGCCCCTGTTAAAGAAATAACATTATCTTTTCTTAGTTAAAATAAAAGGAATGGAACACATCCTTTGTTATTTTTAGGATGCCTAAGTTAGGCATTTAGCAATGGAAGGTGCATAACCATTAGCTTATTTCTACCACCCATTTTATTTGTCCAAAGCCTATATAAACCCACATATGTTTGATTTATATATATCCCAAAAACAAAAAGAAGGAAAGCTTAGAGAGAGAAAAGCTTTTGAGAGAATTGTTGTGAGAAAAAAATTATTGGGTATAATTGGGGTGTGGGTTGTGAGAATTGTTGTAAACACTTTGTGTATTTTTGTTTCTCAGTTTCAATAAAAGAATTGCAACAGATTTAGACATTTTTTTTTGTGTGTTATTTTCGCTATTATTTTTATTCTCACTAATCTGATTCATAAGAAAATTCACGCAATTTTTTCCAACAACTGGTATCAGAGCTTTGGTTAGAAATTCTATCAGAAAGTCAGATTTGAGTGGGAGCAATGGCTGCAGACGAAGGAAAGGTGAAACTCGAGAAGTTTGATGGCGCAGATTTTGGATTTTGGAAAATGCAAATCGAAGACTACCTATACCAGAAAAAGCTTTATCAACCTCTCTCTAAAAATAAGCCAGAGGGTATGAAAGACGAAGATTGGAATCTTCTTGATAGACAAGCCCTTGGAGTTATTCGATTGACATTGTCTCGAAATGTTGCTTTCAATATAGCAAAGGAAAAGACCACGGCGGGTCTTATGGCAGCACTCTCTAATATGTATGAGAAGCCATCGGCCTCTAACAAAGTTCATTTGATGAGGCGATTATTCAATTTGCGGATGACGGAAGGCGCATCGGTAGCTCAACATCTAAATGAACTCAATACAGTCACAACCCAATTGAGTTCAGTTGGAATTGAATTTGACGAAGAAGTACGAGCATTAATACTTTTGTCTTCTCTACCAGACAGCTGAAATGCTACAGTCAAAGCTGTGAGTAGCTCGTCGGGAAGCAATAAGTTAAAATTTCATGATGTTCGTGATCTGGTTCTCAGTGAAGAGATCCAACGGAGAGAGTCAGCTGAATCATCAACCTCTTCAGTTTTACATACAGAGTCAAGAGGAAGAAATTCAACGAAAGAGAATGGACGTGGAAGATCAAACTATCGACGTAGATCAAAAGATAGGAGGTCCAAATCTAGGAATCCCAATAATTCCCAGAGCTCGAAGACCATCGAGTGTTGGAATTGTGGTAAGATTGGACACTACAAAAATCAGTGCAAGAGTGCATCGAAACACCAAGATGGGAAGGCAGAGGCAAATGTTACTTCTACCCCAGAAGGAGATGATGCATTGATATGCTCTCTAGAGAGCAAGGAAGAGTCTTGGGTGTTAGATTTTGGAACATCATTCCACGCTACTTCAAAGAAAGAATTCTTTGAGAGGTATGTCCCTGGAAACCTTGGAAAGGTATACCTTGGTGATGATCAACCTTGTGATATTGTTGGTAAGGGTGTGGTGAAGATTAAGTTAAACGGGTCTGTTTGGGAGCTGAAGGATGTCAGACATATTCCCGACCTAAGAAAAAACTTGATCTCAGTAGGGCAGTTGGCTAGTGAAGGCTACACTACAAACTTCCATGGTGATAATTGGAAGATTTCAAAGGGTGCAATGACGATTGCTCACGGCAAAAAGAGTGGTACTCTTTACATGACAATAGGGGCATGTTGTTCAATTGCAGTTGCAATAAGAAATGAAAATCCCAATATGTGGCACCAGAGACTAGGCCACATGAGTGAGAAGGGGATGAAGCTTATGCATTCGAAGGGGAAACTTCCAGGTCTACAGTCAATTGAGTTAGATATGTGCGAAGATTGCATACTTGGAAAGCAAAAGAGGGTCAGCTTTCAAACAAGTGGCAGAACCCCAAAGAAGGAAAGGTTAGAGCTGGTTCACTCTGATGTTTGGGGACCAACGACCACTTCATCCATTGGTGGGAAACACTACTTCATGACTTTTATCGATGATCACTCTCGGAAGGTATGGGTTTACTTTATGAAGAATAAGTCTGAAGTGTTTGAGGCTTTCAAGAGATGGAAAGCTATGGTTGAAAATGAGACAGGTTTGAAGATTAAAAAGCGCAGAACTGACAATGGTGGTGAATATGAAGACAACATATTCAAGAAGTTTTGTTATGAGCACAAAATCAGAATGGAGAGAACCGTGCCACGTACACCTCAACACAATGGAGTTGCTGAACGCATGAATCGAACATTGACAGAAAGAGCCAGAAGCATTCGTATACAGTCAGGTTTACCGAAGCAGTTCTGGGCGGAAGCAGTCAACACAGCAACTTACTTGATCAATCGAGGTCCATCGAGTCCATTAGAGTACAGAATACCAAAAGAGGTATGGAACGGGAAAGAGATAAACCTATCACATCTAAAAGTTTTTGGTTGTGTAGCTTATGTGCATATTAGTGATCAAGGGAGGAATAAGCTTGATCCCAAATCTAAGAAATGCACATTCATCGGCTATGGCGAGGATGAGTTTGGCTACCGTATTTGGGATGATGAAAACAAAATGGTGATCCGTAGTAGAGATGTGATTTTCAACAAAAGAGTGATGTACAAGGATAGACAGAAAATTGACGCCAACGATTCAAGACATAGTAAGCCAATATTTGCAGATGTAGATTATGTCCCTGATAGTTCTGTGACAGAGTCAATTGAGACAAGTCATCAGCAAAAGGAGCTTGTTGGACAAAGCGGTACGCAACAGTCTGATGCAACGTTACCTCCTACTCCAGCTCCTGTATTGAGAAGGTCTTCTCGACCTCATGTGCCTAATAGGAGATATATGAACTATTTGTTGTTGACTGATGAAGGAGAGCCTGAATGCTATGATGAAGCATGTCAGACTAGTGATGCAAGCAAGTGGGAGCTTGCCATGAAAGATGAGATGCAGTCTTTGATTTCCAACCAGACATGGGAACTAGCTGAGTTACCCGTGGGTAAGAAGGCACTTCACAACAAATGGGTGTATCGGGTGAAAAAAGAGCACGATGGCTCTAAGAGATATAAAGCCCGATTAGTAGTCAGAGGATTTCAGCAGAAGGAAGGAGTTGACTATACTGAGATTTTTGCTCCTGTTGTAAAGCTTAATACTTTTAGATCAGTGTTGAGTATTGTTGCCATTGAAGATCTTCATCTTGAACAGTTAGACGTGAAGACCGCATTTCTTCATGGAGACTTGGATGAGGAGATATACATGCATCAACAAGAAGGTTTTTCAGATAATGGGAAGAAGAACATGGTATGCAAACTTAAGAAGAGTTTGTATGGCCTAAAACAAGCCCCAAGGCAGTGGTACAAAAAGTTTGACGGTTTTATGCACAAGGAAGGCTTCCAGAAGTGCAACGCTGACCACTGCTGCTATTTCAAAAGATATAGGTCCAGTTATATCATTTTGCTACTTTATGTTGATGATATGTTAGTAGCATGTCCAGTTATGGATGATATCAGAAGGTTGAAGCAGCAATTGTCAAAAGAGTTTGACATGAAGGACTTAGGTCCAGCAAAGAAGATTCTTGGAATGCAAATCACAAGAGATAAGCATAGAGGGATTTTGGAGTTATCTCTGTCAGAGTACATCAAACGTGTTTTGCAGAGGTTCAACATGGGCGATGCCAAGCTAGTCAGTACAGCGTTGGCAAGTCATTTTCGCCTATCCAAGGGTCAATCCCCTGAGACAGAGGAAGCCAGAGATTTCATGGCTAAGATTCCTTATGCCTCAGCTATTGGGAGTTTGATGTACGCGATGGTTTGTACAAGACCAGCTATTGGACATGCAGTGGGAATTGTTAGCAGGTTTATGTCGAATCCATGAAAAGCTCACTGGGAAGTAGTGAAGTGGATTTTGAGGTATCTACGAGGTACCACAGATAAGTGTTTGTACTTTGGTAAAGGTGAATTAAAAGTACATGGCTATGTAGATGTAGACTTCGGAGGTGAAGTCGATCACCGAAAAAGCACCACAGGTTATATATTCGATGTTGGAAATACAGCTGTTAGTTGGAAGTCTCAATTACAAAATATTGTAACTTTATCCACTACAGAGGCTGAATATGTCGCAGTAACTGAAGCCAGTAAAGAGATGATATGGCTTCAAGGTTTGTTAACTGAGTTAGGATTCAAGCAAGAGAAGAATGTTTTGTACAGTGATAGCCAGAGTGTTATACACTTGGCAAAGAATTCAGCATTTCATTCTAGAACCAAGCATATTGGACTTCGTTATCATTTCATCAGATCATTATTAGAAGATGAAGTTTTTAATGCTGGAGAAGATTCAAGGAAGTAAGAATCCAGCAGATATGATGACAAAGACAGTGACGATCGACAAACTGAAGTTGTGTTTAACTTCAATTGGCCTGCAAGAATAATAAGACCAGAAAGCTCTGCTGCTTATGTAGGGTGTGAAGACAGATTAAAATCAGTCTTCAAGTGGGAGATTGTTAAAGAAATAACATTATCTTTTCTTAGTTAAAATAAAAGGAATGGAACACATCCTTTGTTATTTTTAGGATGCCTAAGTTAGGCATTTAGCAATGGAAGGTGCATAACCATTGGCTTATTTCTACCACCCATTTTATTTGTCCAAAACCTATATAAACCCACATATGTTTGATTTATATATATCCCAAAAACTAAAAGAAGAAAAGCTTAGAGAGAGAAAAGCTTTTGAGAGAATTTTTGTGAGAAAAAAATTGTAACGCCCTGGATAGCCAAGACCATTACACTGTGTGTTTATAAAGTGCCAGACTTGCTAATCAAGTCATTTAATTAAAATTGTGTTACTGAAACTGTAAGGGAACTAGGGTTTAAAATGGTTTGGTCTCAAAAGCCACAATTCCATTCAGAAACATTATCCTTACACGGGATCCCAGAAAGTTACAAGTTTTAAGATCGTTTACAAAAGACACAAGGTTTATACACAATATCCGGCCATACTAAGGCAAAACAAACAATTAGGTAATCCCTGTCCTGATCCACTCCTTGACCATGGCGATCGAACAGCTGGCAATGTACATTCCACCTCGGAGCTCTCCATCTCAGGCTTGGTCCAGCTTGCCTTTGCCTTTACCTACACCACGTAGCACCCGTGAGCCAAGGCCCAGCAAGAAAACACAACAACAGAGCACAAGCTATAAACAGACAAACCCATATCTCACATTGTATCACAAGTTCCCAAACATATAATCATTCAGCATGACCAAGTATTCAACATACTAAGCATATAAATTCATATCACATATCACTGCACAAATGATAACTAGGGCTAGCGCTCCCAGGCTGCTCCCTCCGTTATCCCACTGACTCCGGCACGCTTAAGCCGAGCTCAGTGAATATTCTTGGCTACCAGTGGCCATGTCGCGCCCTGTGTGTAGACACTATGTACGGCACTCTTAGGCCGCTTTACATGTCCCATGGCGTAATACCATCATTGACACGATATAATTTCTCGGGAGCACTTAGTCCCATCACAAACATATAATCGGGTGCAGTTTTCTTACCTTTCAACTCACTGGCTTTGATCTCTCGACTCCTTGAGCACGATCCCCCTCGAGCCCTAGCGCTCACCTAAACACAACCATATCCAAAGTCACCATCAACCCTCAAGTCCAAAACCCAGCCCCAGGGCCAATCCCGAGCCCTCGGGAAGTCCTAGTTCCACCAAACAAGGTGGTGGAAACAAACCCCAAACCTTAGGTCAAAAACCCTTGCAAACAACCCCAAAATCCCCTTCAGAATGCAGGGTAGCACTACAGCGCTCATGGGAGGGCGCTACAACGCTACAAACAGAAGCCAAAATCCCCTCAGCATCATGGCCTAGCGCTACAGCGCCCAAAGGCTAGCGCTGTAGCGCTAGTCACAGACAGCCCAGCACCAATTTTTCTCTTCTGTGATTTTCTCAAACCAACCTCAACCAAAACTCTTCCAACTCTTTCCCAAACTCAAAAACAACCTCATGACCATACTCCACTCATCCCAAGCACCCCAAACACCTAGAACTCAAGCACATGCATCCACAAACTCAGAATTCACCATAGCCACCCCTAAGCTCTAAAACTCAGTAAAAACCAGCTGAACAACAAAGTTAGAGTTTAGGCTTTATACCTTTGATAGAATTTCGACCACAAGCTGTCTCTAGACCTTCTTGGCTTGCTTCTCCTCAGCCTTAAGCCCGAATTCCCTAAGGTTCCATCCAATTCAACTTAGGCACCATAGCTCAAAAACCAGAAATAGAAATTGAAGAACTCTAGTGTCTTACCTCAAGTGCTGATGAATCCTTGCTAAACCTCTGCCAATTTCTCAATCTTAGACTAGGATCCTTGATGCTTAATTATCCCAGCTCTCCTCTGAGCTTTACTCCAGAAATCCTCAAGAAACAAGTGAAGGAAATGTAAACCGACTGAGAGAAACTCTCTCTGTTTTTCTCTCTTTCTTTTCCCTTCCTTTTCCTTCCTTTTTCAGACTTCTATAATATTCTACAAATCCCACTAACATAAAGCCTTGGTATTACTTAACTTCTGTAAGCCAAATGACTAGTATGCCCTCCCTATTAAGTCTAAACCCTTTAATCCACTTAAGGGCATTTTAGTCATTTTACCCAATTCCCGCTAATTCCTCGAGTGTCTCTAATATTTCCCGCTTAATTCGCGATACCTAATTAGTCACCAATAATATTCCTCAATGTCATAATAGACTCCAGTATATTCACTAAATTCCCATTTATACCCCTGGGCTCACCCCGTGCCGGGTATAAATCCCCACTATGACTTTTTCGCTACTTTGCTCACTAGGATCGTCTCGAGTCACAGATCACAGATATATCCACATAATAATGTGGTCTCGACAATTATCACATATATCAGTACAGTTATGCCCATAATGGCCAAAATTACGATTATGCCCTTCTATCCTAATCAGGGCCTATATGCATACTAATACACATAGTCATGCATCTCAAATATTCAAATAATCATATAACATGCTTTAAATCATAATCATGCATCTTAATCATTAAAGTCACACATAATTCCCATTATGCCCTCTAGGTACACTAATCAAGGCCCTTAAGCCTTATTAGTGAATTTGGGTCGTTACAAAAATTCTTGGGTATAATTGGGGTGTGGGTTGTGAGAAGTGTTGTAAACACTTTGTGTATTTTTGTTTCTCAGTTTCAGTAAAAGAATTGCAGCAAATTTAGACATTTTTTTTGTGTGTTATTTTCGCTATTATTTTTATTCTCACTAATCTGATTCATAAGAAAATTCGCATCAAAAATAAATTATGGCAATCCTTGATTTCAGAATCCTCCCACCTCAAGTAATGTTCAATCTTCAATCACCAATTCAGGTCGTGGACCCAAAGTTATTTGTTAACATTGCAATAGGCTCGGTCACTCTGCTTTCAAGTGCTTCCGAAGATTTGATCCAAGCCTTACTCAACCGTCTAATCCATCTGTCATGGTTGCTACTTTGGCTACAATTGAAGATGATGCTTGGTTAATGGATTCTGGTGCTTCCCATCACCTCATCTCCAATGTCAACAATCTTAATGGTGCCCTTCCTTTTCAAGGTTCTGAATGTGTTATAGTAGCAAATGGTAAATCTATTCCTATTCATTTGATTAGTGACTACTCTTTAACACCCAAATTTTCTTTGAAATTTTTTTATCCTGTTCCTTCTGTTTCATCAAATCTTATTAGTGTTTCAAAATCTTGTTCTGATAATCATGTCTCTGTTGATTTTTTTCCGTTTCTTTTCTTGTCAATGACCTTCATTCGAGGACAATCCTCCATCACGGGCACCTTGACTGTGGCTTGTACACATTTAAGGCCAAACACTTTCCACTTCCTGCTATTTCTGCTCAAGCGTATTCAGTTTCTATCAATGCCAACTCATGTTCCTCTTGTAAACTCAGTTTGGCAAGTATTTGGCATGCTCGCCTAGGGCATGCTCATGTAAAATCAGTTTCTCATGTACTCAAACAATGTAATATTTCTATTTCAAGCAATAAAATTCATTTGTGTTCTTTCTATCAATTAGCAAAATGTCACAGAAATCCCCTTCCCCCATCTCTATCTCGTGTTTCTCAACCTTTGGGTCTTATTCATGCTGATATTTGGTGACCTTCCCCTGCTAAAGCCCATGATGAGAATATATATTTTTTATTATTAGTGGATGATTGATCAAGATTTATGTGATTTTATCCTCTTACAACTAAAGATCATGTCTTACTAGTTTTTCAAAGTCATGGTTGCCTTGCACAGTGGTGAAGGTGGAGAATTTTGGGCCCTCAAACCATTTCTTACTACCTCTAGCATCCAACTCCTCAACTCTTGTCTCTACACTCCATCCCAAAATGGTAGAGTTGAAAGAAAAAACAGGGAGGTTGTCGAAATGGGCCTGGAAATGCTTGCCCATGCTTCGGCCCCACTTCACTACTTGCACTTTGCATTCAAAACTGCCACATAATTGATAAACAGACTACCAACTACAGCCTTAAAAATGGAAAGTCCATTCAGCTTACTTTTTCACAAAGCACCTGATTTTTCAATTCTTAGAATGTTTGGTTGTCTTGCTTTTCCCTTCATTTGGCCATACAGTAAAAACAAATTAGAGCTATGCTCCACATTTTGTGTGTTCTTAGGCTATAGTACACACCATAAGGGATATGTGTGTCTATATTCCTCCTCCAATCGATATTATATCACACCTCCTGTGGTGTTTGATAAATCTGTCTTTCCCTTGTCTTCTTCCCCACATTCCTCATCTCACCACACAAACTCATGTGTAGGCCCTTCAGCCATTGTTCCACTGCCACAAATTTCATCTCATACTCCCTCATTTCCATCCCATTACTCCCCTGTCGTCCCTCCTCCTTCCTCGTTACCTCCTATACCTACTCAAGCTCATTCCGCTCCACCTTCCCCAATCCCTATATCACCTCCATTATCCTCTCCTTCACCATCTCCATCAGCCCCAATTCCTTCTTCTGTAACAACCCGAAAATACTAACGCTAATTTTGCGGAATTAAAATCATCCTGAACAATTAAAAGGTCTCAAAATGCAGATAAAAAAAAATACCGTAATGTGTCAGACACTAAAAACATTTACACAAAAGCTTTAAAAGCAAAATGGTAAAACCCAACATAATTTAAGCAAAATCAAAAGACTCAGTTTGAAAGTGCATACTGTAACGACCCAAATTTACTAATAAGGCTTAAGGCCTTGATTAGTGTGCCGGGAGGGTATAACTGGATTATATGTGATTTAAATTATTAAAATCATGTTTATATGATTATTCGGATATCTGTGATGCATGACTATGCGTATTAGTATGCATGTAGGCCCTGATTAGGTTAGAAGGGCATATTCGTAATTTTGGCCCGTTGAGGGCATAAATGTAAATATCTGTGATAAATTGTTGAGACCATATTATTATGTGGATATATTTGTAGCTTGTGACTCGAGGCGATCCTAGTGAGCAATTTTGCGAAAAATTCACGGCGGGGATTTATACCCGGCTCAGGTCGAGCCTGGGGGTATTTATGGGAATTTAGGAAATATATTGGAGTCTATTTGATATTGAGGAATATAATTGGTGATTAGTTAGGTGTTGGGAAGTAAGCAATAAATATTAGAGACATTTGAGGAATTAGCGGGAATTGGGCGTAATGACCAAAATGCCCTTAGAATGATTTAATGACTTAGGATTTATGGGAGGGAAAATTGGTCATTTGAGTTAAAAGCGGAGATAAGCACTATTTTGCTTTATTGCCTTGGTGGAATGTGTAGAAAGCAGTAGAAGTCTGAAGGAAAAGAAAGGAAAGAAGGGGAAAAGAAATAGAAGTATCTTCTCTCTCACGGTTTGGGATTGCTTCTTCAATTATTGGGGCCTTTTGGAGCTAAAATTTAGAGGAGCTTTAGGCTAAGGCTTTGCACTAGGGACCTTGATCAAGTTTGAGAGTTCGGCAGGGATTAGGCATCCAACTGAGGTAAGTTTCTAGGTTCTTCTCTTGTGTTTCTGGTTTTGGCTAAGATGGTTTTCTAAACTTTAGTTTTGGATGGAATCAAGGGGGATAAGCTTGAGGAAGTGAAGGGCTTGAGGCTGAAAGGACACTAGGGATAATCTAGGTTGAGAGTCTCCATTGAAGGTATGAAATTCTAGCTCTAAAGTCCTGAAGTTTCTGTTGTTTTCTGTTGATTTTTTTAGCTTTAAGCTCAACTATGGTGATTTCCTTATTTTGGGGTGCATGTGATTGAGTTTTGTATGGTTGGGTCATATGGGGTGAGATATAGATGTTGGTAGGCTTGTTTTGGAGTTTGGTTGAGGTTTGGAAGGATTTTGGAGGGTTTTGGCTCGAGGAAGTTCGAAGAGGTGAAAACAGGGTGTTGTCTGGCTGTGACTAGCGCTAGCCTTATGGCGCTACAGCGCTAGGCTTGGATGCTTGGGGAGTTTTTGGATCTATTTGTAGTGCTGTAGCACTACCCTATTCCCAGAAGGGGATTTTTGGGTTATTTCCTAGGGTTTTTGCCCGGGGGCTCAGGGTTTGATTCCACCACCCCATTTGGTGGAGTTAGGGCTTCCCGAGGGTTCGGGATTGGTCCCGAGGTTAGGTTTTGGGATTGAAGTTTGGTGATGATTTTGATCTATGGTTGTGACTAGGTGTACACTAGGGCTCGGAAGGGATCGTGCTTGAGGGGTGTAATCATTGATCAAAGCTACCGGGATCCAAAGGTAAGAAAACTGCACCCAGTTATGTGATTGTGTTGGGACTAAGAGCTCCCTATATCTATATGATGTCATAGATGGTATTATGCCATGGGACATGTGATAAATGGCCTAAGAGTGTCGTAATCAATATTTGCGCACAGGGCGCGGCTCGGCCACTGGTAGCTGAGGATAGCTTGATATTCACTGAGCTCGATTTAAGCGGGCCGGAGTCAGTGGGATAAATGGAGGGTGCGACCTCAGGGCGTTGACCCTAGTTATCATATGTGAATTGGTTATTAGTATGAAATGATGAACTTGGTATGCTGAATACTTGATTATTGTGAATATTTGGATTGTTGAGTATATGGTTATACTATATGGGTTATCTGGTTGATTGTTTGATGGTTATGCTCTGTTATTGTGTTTTCTTGCTGGGCCTTGGCTCACGGGTGCTACGTGGTGCAATTAAAGGCAATGGAAAAGTGGACCAGTCCTAAGATAGAGAGCTTTGGGGCTGAATGTACATAGCCAGCTGATCGGTCGCCACGTCCGAGGAGTAGTACAGGATAGGAAAAGCCTAAATGTCTGTCTTGCCCTTAGAGTGGCTAGTAACTATGCTTTTATCCTGAAATTTTGTAAACTGTCTTTTAACGTTATTACTTTTGGGATCCCATGTAAAACTATTTGATTATAAGAAATGCAGCTTTTGTGGCCGAAATCTTTCAACCCTAGTTCAACTACAGTTTTAGTAACACATTTCTAACTAAATGACTTTATTAGCAAGTCTTGCACCTTTATAAACACACAGTGTAACGGTCTTGGCTATCCATGGCGTTACACATACTTCACGAAATTCGGGCCACATGTACACTTTCGCAAGAAAACTCTGACTCTCACTACATCAGCTTTTCCTTGCCCTTACTGACAACATAAGCAACTAGGTAAGTTAAAACGCTTAGCAAGTCAATTAACAGCATAAAGTAGAAACACACAATAGGAATCAATGACCTACTCATTATCTTCACAACACATAACTTATCACACTTAGGGTTCCAGATAAATCCAGACTCTAATAAAAAAAATTCAAGAATGTGTAAGCGTCCTAGCGGCATCTCCTTGCCTTTAACAGAAGTCGGACACAAAATCCTGCAAATAATCCAAACTAAAGCAGGAAGAGGAAATACTTTCTAACAAAAAAACTAACCAAAGAAGCCAAATTGGGAGTTGCGAAGTATCCCCGAACATCACAACTCAAATCATAGTGGAGACTCAAGTCCCAACACTGATGTCTAGTTTTGAAATCCCTCTTAAGGATAACCATCAATTACCTAGGGCATTTATACTAATTTCAAACAAAGAATTGGGGTTGGTGAATCCACACTCTCTCATGGAGATCTCTAGGTTTACCTGGCTACTTACCTCCTATCCAAATGTCACGGTAGCTAACCGGACTAATAAAACAATGTATTACAATGGAGCATAAGCACCCCTAGGATCATTCAGACTCCTAGGTTACCTGGTCAACTTATCTCCTAGTCAATTCTCACGGTCGTAAACTATTTTAAAATAACACATAATAATGGATCATAAGCACCCTTAGGATCATTCCAACTCCTAGGTTACCCGGCTACTTACCTCAAGGTCTATGGCATAACCCAGACCACCGATATACAATATCTCATGTGGAGTGTAAGCACCCTTAGAGACTGTCTCCCAATGACCCCTCTCTCTCTCTCTAACTAGCATATAAGCCCTACTTATAGCAAACAATACAATATTTAACTCATGTTGCAGACACGTAAACTATAACTGACTTACAGTTGTCCCTAGTTGCGTACAGAAAACCTTCCCTAGGGAGATTCTACTTTGTTAGCCAACATTGTAAATAGTGTACTCGAATTAATCATGTAGTGTGCTAAAATAAATTTTATAATTACCAATATAAATTTATAAGTCTTTTAGTTAAATACTTAGAAAAACTCACATTTTCCATATGTATAAAATTTATAAATTTTAAGTTATGAGTAGCTTAGATTGAAAAAAATTATATTTGGAAAACTATAGGTTCTAAAATTCTCAAGCTTTGTAGAAATAAACTTGAGTATTCCAAGAACTTCTTTGCAAAATTTCATACAAAAATAATGATTTTTACTTAGTGAAATCTATTTCCAAAAACCTCATTTTAAAATTGTCTAGAGTTAGGTCAAACTTTTTAGTAAACTTTGGGACGTTATAAAATCTATTTGGTTTATTATTTGGGTTCTTAGTAGCATATTAGGTTATGTGAATATTATCCACACCCAAAAATTAGGTCATTTGGACAATGATCAAAATCCATATTTTCTTCCAAGGCAAGTTTTTTACTTAGTGAAATTGGTCCCCAAAATCTGTTGTCTAGAAACATGTTTAAGTTTCTGAAAATTCTTGTCTAACTTTGCCAATTCATAACTCTTAGCCTTTTCAACCTTTATCTTTAAAATTTTATCATTTAGTTCATTAACATCAAGATAATTTGTACTCCAAAAATCAGCCAAAAATTCATTAATTTTTCCATCAAAATAATTGTCCGAAGTAGGGTGTTTACCTAGTTTTTGAAAAGCAAAATTCCAGATTGCACATAAATTTTGCAAAAGTCATATCTTGGTCAATTCAAACCCTTTTTACATATTTTTTCACATTATTGGTATCTAAATATACTAAAATTTAACATAAAACCTAGAAAATTCATAATCAAATTGACCTATAAATCGTTTGACCCATTGGAAGTCAGGTCCTAGACATTTTCTTACAAAATCAATAATTTGCCTAAGGAACATTGGATTCCATGACTAACACACAACTAAACCCTTATACACATGTGATAAGTCATCATTAAATCATTATCACTGTTCCAATGGTCCATTAAAGCACAGCTAATAATTAGAACGTGGCAGTACAACAAGAACTCAACATGAATTCAACAAAGAAACGCATAGGAGGTGAACATACCTCTTGTAGACTTTGTATTGGATTTTGGTGTTTCCTAGTACTTTGAGCTCCTTACACAGCCTTTAATCTACACATATTCACTCCCCAACAGTCCCATAATCAGATTACATAACTCTATCAACTCATCCAAGTGTACATATTACCAAACACAAAATCTTTGACAAGGATATCTAATGTTTACCTTTGTAAAACTAACTTGGTGTGTGATCTCCTTAGCTCCAAGCTAGCACTCCAACACTTAGTATTCCTTTTAGGATTGTTAAAATATGAGAGGGGGAGGGTTTATGAAGGAAATTCCCAAAGGAATCATGCTCCAAAGTGGTCTACCAAGTGAGGGAAATTGCGAGAGAGAATCGAGGAAACTTAGCTTCTAAGTTCTTGATTTTTTTGTAGATAATAAAACGTTTGACCCTTTTAACTTATCTATTGATGGGAAATAAATAAACCTAATGACCTTTATAACCCATTTTTTTCCACCTCTCTTTGGTTAAATTAGGCCTAGATTAATTTCCTAAGAAATCTTACTTAAGTCTAATCTTACTTAAGTTAATAGTGTTTTTTTTTCATAAAGTTACTACATGATAATTTTTCTTATTTTTCCCTATTTTAAATTTTAATATAAGTTAATTAAATTATATAGGCTTTGACATATAATCTAAGTGGTCACACTCCTATAATTCTAACTCAAATAATTTAATTAGCCAAAATCTCATTTTTGGCCTATAATGTGCATTTTTTTTCGCAAAAAATGCATTTCTTGAGATTTTCACACAAAATTAAACTTTTTGACCTTCATTAAAATTAATACATCTTATGCTTCTCAAATAAGGATTATCTGAGAATTTACCCGACTAGAGTTTCCATTTCGATCCGGGACCGAAATGCTCAGTTTGTCACCAAACCACACATATCGTTGTTTGTCTAACACTTGCAACATGAGTTGTGCCTCAAAAGCATAAATTATCATTCACAATAATATTCATATACATCTCACCACCCCATTCTTAGCTACTCGTAGGTGCCAGAAACGCGGGTCGTTACAATACCTACAATTTAAAAGTGTTTCATCCCAAAACATAAAACAAGTGAGGATATAATTCTTTCATCTTGGCTTTAGTCTCCCACGTGGCTTCTTCAATGTCATGGTTACACCATTGAACCTTTATGTAATGTCCTCAATTCATTATTAAGGCTGAGTACCTTGATTACTGTGTAAGGAGGGCATAATCAGATCTATATGTGGAATTAATTGAATATATGTGTGATTATGCAGTATAAATGATTTATATGGTAATGTGAATATTTATGCATGTTTATGTGTATTAAATATGCATGCGGGCCTGTTTTTATAAATTGGTGCATATTTGTAATTTTTGACCCGTTGAGGGTATATTTGTATTATATATGCTTTATGGGTAAGAGCATAGTGTTATGGAGATACATTTGAGATGTAAGGTCTGAGACGATCCTAGTGAGCGGGTTAGTGAAAAAAGTCACAACGGGGTCAAATACCTGACTCGGGGACAGCCTAGGGGTATTTTGGGAAACTTAGCGAGTAGGCGGGATTTATCGGGCAACGAGTAGTTATTTCGCGATTATTTGGTTATGTCAGGATTAATTGGGAATCTATAGTGCTATTTGAGGATTAGCAAGAGATGGGATACAAAGACAATTTTTCCCTTGGGGAATTAAAGAATAGGTTTCGATCAAGGGGCATTTTAGTCTTATTGTCGAAAGGATAGACTTGGCCTTGGGCACTAGTATTTTGTAGAAGCTAAAGGAACCAAGATCAGAACATAGCACCTTTTATCTCTCTCTCTCTCTCTCTCTCTCTCTCTCTCTCTTTCTCTCTCTCTCTCTCTCTCTCTCTCTCTCTCTCTCTCCCTTGAGGCTTGGATTTGGTTTGAATCACTTTGGAAGAGTTAGAGCTTGTGGCTGAGGCTTTGTAGCTGTTGTGAGTACCTACATCTAAGGGATTCAAATTTTTCACTGAGGAATTCAGAGGTAAGATCTATTTTCATAGATTTTCTGTGGTTTTTATGAGAACTTAAGGTTTTGGTTCTTAAATTTAGAATTGTTGGTTTTAAAGTGTCTTAGAGGCTATGGGTTGTTATTTGTTGTTTATCTGAGTTGCTGGTATTGTTTTGATGATTGAAATACGTTGAAATATTGTTTTTAGAGGTTTTGGTTAAGGGAAAACACAGGAAAAGTTCTAGAATTTTGGGTTCGCGAGGTCACACCACGGCGCTATTCTTGGAGCGTTGCGGCCCTCGTGAATTCAGAGGCCTAAGGGGTTCATTGAACCGCATTAGCACCGTGGCGATGGGTGGGTTGCACCGCAACGCGTGTCTAGAAAAATGAGGGGTTAGGCTCTCTGACTTGTAGAAGGTCGCGGCACTTGTTAGGGGGCATCGAGGCTCAAATGGAAAATGTTGGCCAATTAGGGTTTTAAGCTCAGGAACTCAAACCTAAGGGCCTGGGAAGGATTCTACTACCTGGTTTAGTAAAATTCAAGACCCTAGAGGCTAGTATGTTATTTCGAAGCTTTTAATTGGATTTTGTCTTGATGATTATCGTTATTGCATTGTGAATAGGTTATACTGCTAAGGCTTGGGAATAGGGATCATGCTCGGGATTTCCATACGCTCTCTGCTCGGAACTCGATCTAAGAAAACTGCACCCATGTTTTGATCAGGGTTCGGACCCCTGTTAATAAATATGACTATGACTATGACTATATGTGAGAATAAGGCTATAATTGTATCTAAGAGTAACTGGTAGGGCATGCTTATATATGTTGCATCTGATTGCATGTTGTACAATATATATGTGATGATATCTATTCTGAAAGTCCAGCCTAAGGGAGTTGGGGCCGACATTAAGCGTGCGGAATGTGGCCAGGCCTAATCAAGTCGGGGTCACCCATGAGACTAGAGGACTCAGCCTAAAGGCTCCGGGCCTGACGTCACTTAAATAAATAGAAGTTTTGATTACACTTAACTAGTTGTACTGAATGTTGAGATTGGTTTATGTGTTTGATTGAGCTGATTATTACTGTTGAGCTTATTGCTTATGTCCTGTAGCTTATTGAATTTATCGATTAAGTTTATTGTTTATATAATGTTGCTCATTTGTATCTATAAATTTAAGTTTTCTTGCGAATCCCTATCTCACGGGTGCTATGTGGTGCAGGTAAGGGGAAGGGAACGCTGGACTAGCCATGATTTGGAGAGTTTCAGGGGTGATGTGTACATATGCAGCCTACTCGGCCGCCATCACTGGGATAGCTTGGGAGGAACTAGGGTTGAACTCTGTTTTTCCGCTTAGGATGACTAATTTGTATTTATTTGTTTCTTATCAGTCTGTAACCTCTTTTTGGGATCCCGTGTATAAACTTAATGTTTTAATAAAATATAATTACTTCATTGACCAAAAATTTTTAATACCTAACCTTGATTTAGTCTTTAATTACACATTTAAGTCCAAATGATTCAATTAGCGAGTTAAGCACTATTTTAAACACATGGTGTAATGGTCTTGGCTAACCAGGGCGTTACAACTTCGTATCAGAATGGTCTAGGGTTAAGGGTTCCTGAAGACTGGCTAGGCATGTACACTCGCCGCTAAAGATATGCTCGACTCACGATTTGGTATCTAATAACGTGACTATATGTTTAATTATTTAAATTTAACCTAAGTGCCTTAACTACATGCTAGAATAGAGAGCATGACATATATAAATGTATTTTGTGGGAGTACGGCTTGATAATTGATGCAAGAATGTTATAGACCTATGTCTTGGCATGCATACTATATGTGGTTATTGTGTTGTTTGGCCTTGCTTGTGGAATAATTCTTGATATGATTATCATGCATGATAGGTTAAGTCATTGACTGCAGATGGTTAATATCGAGGTTGCGGATGATAGTCAGGGCCATAACCCTCCATCTGCCCCTGGAAGTGGTAGCAAATGTTTGTTGGCATGCAAGCAAGATTGCAAAATTAGGAGGGGGCGATTAGGTGGTTGAGACAATAGGTTCCGTCAGGGAATGTTGCTCTGTATGTTTTGATAACAATGGCACCAGTTTCAGTTCAACTTGAGGCTGGGAACATATGGGAACTACTGTATAAAAGATTCCAGAAGCATTATCCTCTAGTTTTTGAGGGAGGCTTAAATCCGTTCAGAGCTAAACAGTGGATGGGCATGACTAGCCCCATCCTTGACTATATAGGAGTAGTAGGCAATGATATGGTGGCTTATTCCATGTACATGTTGCAGGAGGATGCTCGAACGAGGTGGGAAGTGGTATCCCAGACCCGAAATGTTCTCATGGTGGATTGGGAAGAACTCAAGCAATTGTTCAATGAGAGGTACTACTGTGACGCAGTTCGAATTGCGAAGACCAATGAGTTTATGAACTTGGTTCAGGGTAGTAAGACAGTGACAAAATATGTCAATGAATGGGTTAGCCAAATTCTATTTTGATTTGGTACCAACAGATCTGGCCCGAAAGGAATGATTCATTCAAGGATTGAACTCTGGGGTAGCCTAGAAAGTTGGGATCGCCCAAGTACATGAGATTTCTACCTACACTCAGGCGGTAGGGAGGGCCCTTGCTATTGAGGACCCAGGACAGGAGATATGGAGTGGTGGTGTTGTAGGGCAGGAAGCTCAGACAGTGGTACTCCCATTTGTGAGATAAGGTAGGGGCGGAGGCCCTAGTAACCAGAAAAGAAAACCCCTGATAGTTCTACTACTTCTGGTCCTGACATGAGGGGTCATAGTATTCAGGGTGGCCGCCAGGGCGGCAACAAAATCTGGAGGATTTATCCAGTATGTGTCAGGTGCAGGAGACGCCATCTTGGAGAATGTCAAGCGAAGGCATGTTTTCTATGTGGAATAGTTGGGCACTTAAAGAAGGATTTCCCAAGATCAAGGAAGGGAGAACCAAGAGTGCGGATAGCTCGACTCCCGCTCGAGTGTTCGCCTTGATACAATCAGAGCCCGAGGCTAGTCCCTCGAAGGCGACAAGTTGGCTTTCTAGTTCTCATTCTTTTATATTGTTCTGATTGAGTCTGGTGCAACGTATCTCTTAGTAGAGACATAGATATGGGGTACATACTATACGATTATAATGCTATGGGGCTTAAGATTTTAGTGTCTGTCGGGGGAAATTGGTAATTCCCAGGATATGGGTCAAAGTATTATTGGTAGAAAGTTGGCAATAATAATTGATTGAGTTGATTATATGAGGATTTTGATATGATCCTGAGTATGGATTAGTTTTCTAAATAAGGGACAACCATGGACAGTAAGAGAAGATGGTGACTTTTGAGTTTAAAGGGGAAGGACCCGGTTGTGTTCACGAGATGCCTAGCTACTATGGTAGGTACCACTAGGGTTATATCAATTAGACCAGATGAAAAATGGATCATCCAGTGAGGTTTCAGATGGGTTTACAATGATTCGCTTGGATCGTTGTCACGTCAAAGAATTGAGTGTGCTATGGCATTAAGGCAGGGATAGAACCGGTATCAGAGACATCATGAAGAATAGCACTAGCCAAGAATAAAGAATTGAAGGTTCAATCAAAGAAGTTATTTGACTTGAGGGTTGATCAGACGGAGCATTTCACCATGGGACATGTCTACACCATTTGTTAAGAAGAAGGCCAAACTGCGAGAATGTGTATCGCATATGGATAGCCAAATAAACTAATTGCCAATAATAGGTATTCATTGCTAAGGATGGATGATTCATTTGTCTAGTTTCAAGGTAGGACAATGCTCTCAAGAATTGACCCTTGATCTAGTTATTACCAGCTGAGGATCAAGGAGAGAGACATTTCAAGAATTACCTCTCACATGAAGTATGATGTGATGTATTATCTGTGAAGGCTCTTGAACTGACCAATGCTTCAAAGGCCCACGTAAATTCAACAAGTAGAGAGTACATGAATGGTGTAGAAAATTCATATTTGGATCGATCGAGAATGTTTTGGATTACCTCCGGTTAGGAACATAACACGAGTAACATTTTTGCTGATACTACCGAGGCTGAGGAAGTAGGGAATTACAGGTAAGGCTCTAGAAAGGATAAGTTCTGATTTCTCCAGAGGATATTCAAGGTCACATTATGGGAAGTAATGGGATTGCATATGATTTAGTTGAGGTAGAATTCATGAGGAAATTGCTAAAGGAATGCCTTAGGGGTTAGAAGCACGGTGAGACCGGTAAAACACATCAGCTTTTACTTGAAGCATCTTTGAGAACTCTCATACCCTTGACTGAAGTAACGTAAGAACCTAAAGTTTGTCTGAAGGGATAGTCGTGTATTAGAATTTTAAAAGTTGAAATAATGGTTGATTATCACGCCATAGGTATCAGTATAGCATGTGGTGGACTGATATAGGAGGACCGTACGTTGGACGCCGTCCTTGCTTGAAATGTGGGGTTAATAGTATGGTGCATCAAGGACTAGGGTATGCCCATGTATAGACTAAAAAGGTGATTGATCGTGCTTCACAGTGGATAAAGAAATAAGAACATAGATGTTCTAAACAGGACTTTGAGTTGACAGTAATGCCAGATAACCACAGTTGGAATGAGGTGACAACACTTATGGAAAAGAAGTGTGTGCACTAGAATAAAATTAAAGTGTTTTGTCATTCTTAGGGGTAACTGTGAGATGAGGCATTGATGGGAAATGGTGAAGGACTCACATTGAAATCCTTTATTACTCAAAGAAAACTAATGTGGAGGCTGACGCCTATAGTAACGTCAGGTGAGGTAATGACCGGGATTGGTATAGATCTGTGATTGATAATTGACAGACATACCTCTATGAACAATGAAATACAAAAGAAGATCTTGTAAGAATGCTTAAGAATCCTACTATTTTAGCATGGATAGGTTAAGATATGAGGATTAGATGAGTGATCCGATGGATGTTGGCATCAAGGTGGAGATTCTGGATGAGTCTTATACTACCCTTTATAATTGTTGTATCCAGGAAGTTTGAATGGGTGTTAAGACCTAAAATTTTTATACCGGGAGGCGCACAGCCTAATCTTTTAGCAAGTGAGAGATGATAATCAAAAGCTAGAAACGATATTGTGACTCTAGGGTATCCTGGTGTTAGTATGAAGGGATATAGTTATGAACTGTATAAATGGATCACCTCAGATTGCAAGTAAGATGAATGGATACGAGATGTTGTGACTCGAGATAGTAAGATAGCACACTTCTGTTTGTGTGAGTGAATTATCATAAGAATAAGTATATGTGAAATAAGACTGTACGTCTCCATGAGACACCAAAGTCGATAGTATCGTATTGAGACCCTTTATTTATTTCCCAAGTTCTGGAAAGGGTCATAGAAGGTGATGAGTATAAGATTGGGATTTGGAATTATTGATTACCTTCAGACTGACTGACAACCTAAAAGGAACGACTAAGACTTTAAGCATTTTACCTTGAATGTGTAAGTTTTCGAGACATTGATGCAAGTACGGTCCCTTGATTGGATTTTCACGGTGGTGAATACCCGTCGACGTCCAGAGTGACTCTAGATAAGATATTGTGAGATAGAAAATGAGAATTACTTCTTCTAGGGAAATGAGATGAGATACAGGGACTATTCTGGTTCGGAATCGGTCCGGAGGATGAATGAAGTTATTAAGGATTGCTAGGGCAAGAGTGTATTCTCTATTGAAAGGACATAAGAGTTCACAAGTTTATATAGGAGAACGTGGAGTTCCAGGATTAGAGACCTTGTACTTCTCTGAGTATTGTAGACTAAAAAGATAAGATAGTTTAGGAAAGAAAGAGGAGATTCGACTCTAGATTTGATAGACTTATGAGATCCTAATAAGGACTAAGCTAGGGGCCTACAAATTAGTCTTACCCTAGCATGGGTAGAGGCTCATAAGGTGTTACTGGTGCCAATGTTAAAGAAAGAGGTGTCGGGTACTACCCCTGATTTGGTGAAGATATCCTGGAATTTTAGTGGAACTTATTGTGTAAGGAAAAAGCTAGTGGAAATCCTGGATAAAAGAGATAAGTCTTACAGAATAAGACTGTCACTCTAGTGAGGGTGTTACAAAGAGATGGCAAGGTAAAAGACTTAACTCTGAAGTTATAATCAGATTTGCGGGATTAGTATCCCAAGACGTTTGAATAAATTTCGAGGACGAAATTTTGATAAGGAGGGGATAGTTGTAACATCCTGAATTCGATATTAAGGTTGAGTGTCTTGATTACTGTGCCTAGAGGGCATAATCGGATCTATATGTGGAATTAATTGAATAAAATGTGTGATTATGCGGAATAAATAATTGATATGGTAATGTGAATATTTATTCAATGTGTATTAAATATGAATGTGACCCGTTTTTGTAAATTGGGGCATATTTGTAATTTTTTACCAGTTGAGGGTATATTTGTGTTATATATGCTTTATGGGTGAGACCACAGTGTTATGGATATACATTTGAGATGCGTGGTCCGAGGCGATCCTAGTGAGCGGGTTAGTGGAAAAGTCACAACGGCGTCAAATACTCGACTCGGGGAGAGCGTAGGGGTATTTTGGGAAACTTAGCACGTAGTCGAGATTTATCGGGTAACGGGTAATTATTTGGTTATGTCGGTATTAATTGGGAATCTATAGTGCTATTTGAGGATTAGCTGGAGATGGGATACAAAGATAATTTTGCCCTTGGGGGAATTAAAGAATATGTTTTGATCAAGGGGCATTTTAGTCTTGTTGTCAAAAGGATAGACTTAGCCTTGGGTACTAGTATTCTCTTGAAGCTAAGGGAACCAAGATCGGAACATAGCACCTCAACCTTTCTTCTCTCTCTCTCCCTTGAGGCTTGGATGGGGTTTGAATCACTTTGGAGGAGTTAGAGCTTGTGGTTAAGGATTTGTGGCTGCTGTAAGTACCTACGGCTAAGGGATTCGAATTTTTCACTGAAGAATTTACAGGTAAGATCTATTTTCATAGCTTTTCTGTGGTGTTTTTGAGGAGTTAAGGTTTTGGTTCTTAAGTTGAGAATTGTTGGTTTTAGAGTGTCTTAGAGGCTATGGGTTGTTATTTGTGTTTTATCTGAGTTGCCAGTATTGTTTTGATGATTGAAATAGGTTGAAATGTCGTTTTTTAGAGGTTTTGGTTCGGGGAAAACGCAGGAAAAGTTCTGGAAATTCTTGGTTCGCAGGGTTGTGCCGCAGCGTTGTTCTTGGAGCATCGTGGCCCACATGAACTCAATGGCCTAAGGAGTTCAATGAAACGCCTCAGCGTCGCGGTGCTGGGTGGGTTACGTCGCAGCGCGTGTCTAGGGAAATGAGGGCATAGGGTCTCTAAATTATAGAGGGTCACGGCACTTGCTAGGGGGCGCCGCAACTCAAATGGAAAATTTTGGCCAATTAGGGTTTCAAGCTCGGGAACTCAAACCTAAGGGCTCGGGAAGGATTCTACTACTTGGTTTAGTAGAATTCAAGACCTCGTAGGCTAGTATGTTATTTCGAAGCTTTTAATTAGTTTAGGTCTTAATGATTACCATTATTGCATTGTGACTAGGTTATACCGCTAAGGCTCGGGAATAGGGATCATGCTCGGGATTGCCATACGCTATCTGCTCGAGACTCGAGGTAAGAAAACTGCACCCGGGTTGTGATCTGGGCTCGGACCCCTGTTAATAATATGAGTATTACTATGACTATATGTGAGAATATGGCTATAACTATATCTGAGAGTAACAGGTAGGGCATGCTTGTATATGTTGCATCTAATTGCATGTTCTGCAATATATATATATGATTATATCTATTCTGAAAGTCCTGCCTAAGGGAGTCAGGGTTGGCCATGAGACCAGAGGACTCGGCTTAAGGGCGTCGAGCCTGACGTCAGTTAAATAAACAGAATTGTCGATTGCACTTAACTAACTGTACTGAATGTTGAGATTGGGTTATGTGTTTGATTGAGCATACTATTACTGCTAAGCTTATTGCTTATGCCCTGTTGCTTATTGAATTTGTCGATTAAGTTTATTGTTTATATATTGTTGCTCATTTGTATCTGTTGATTTAAGTTTTCTTGCAGAGCCTTGGCTCACGGGTGCTATGTGGTGCAAGTAAGGGGAAGGGAATGTTGGACCAGCCATAAGTTGGAGAGCTTCTGGGACGGTGTGTACATATGCAGCATACTCGATCGCGACAGTCGAGATAGCTTGGAAGGAACTAGGATTGAACCCCATTTTGCTGCTTAGGATGGCTAATTTGTATTTTATTTGTCTCTTATCAGTCTGTAACCACTTTTTGAGATCCCGTGTATAAACTTAATATTTTTAATGAAAAATAATTACTTCGTTGACCAAAAGTTTTAATACCTAACCTTGATTTAGTATTTAATTACACATTTAAGTCCAAATGACTCACTTAGCAAGTTAAGAAGTATTTTAAACACACAATATAACGGTCTTGGCTAACTAGGGCGTTACACTTTACTAGCAGCTCTGATTTGTTCCTTAACACTTTGTCCTTCTGGTCCAGAATTTCCACCGGCTTCACTTTGTAGTGTAGTTGAGGATCAACGCTTATCTTCTCCTGGTTGAGCACGTGTGTGTGGTCGTTCACGTATTTTCTCAGCATAGATACGTGAAACACATCGTGAACCTGGGACAATGCAGGCGGAAGGGCTAGCCTATAAGCCACCTTCGCTATCTTTTCTAGGATCTCGAAAGGTTTGATAAACCTTAGGCTTAGCTTTCCCCTCTTTCCAAATCGCATTACTCCCTTCCGTGGAGCTATTTTTAATAGCACCATGTCTCCATCCTCGAACACCAAGGGTCTCCTTCATTAGTCTGCATATTTGCATTGTCGATCTACTGAGGTTTGTAACCTCTATCGTATCTGCCTAATATCCTTAATAGCCTGATCAACCTCATCTAACCCAAGGAATTTTCTTTCACCGGCCTCATGCCAATGAATTGGTGATCGACACTTCCTCCCATATAGAGCTTCAAAGGAAGCCATCTTGATGGAATCATGATAGTTGTTACTATAAGCAAACTCTATTAATAGTAGCCTTTCATTCCACGACCCTTGGAAATCGAGCACACAAGCTCTCAACATATCCTCTAGGGTTTAAATGGTTCGTTCACTCTGGCCATCAGTTTGAGGATGGAAGGCAGTGCTAAAATTCAATGTAGTACCAAGTCTAGTCTGAATTCTCCCCTAGAATGCTGAAATGAATCGCCCATCATGATTGGATACAATAGAGAGGGGTAGTCCATGAAGTCTTACCACCTTTTCTATGTAAATATCTGCTAACTTATGTGCGACATAAGTTATCTTGACAGGCAGGAAATGAACTGACTTAGTCAATCTGTCTACAATAACCCATATGGTATCCTCTCCCTTAGGAGTAGTTTGGTAAACCTGAAAGAAAACTCATGGTAATCATCACCCATTTCCATTCTGGAATCTCCAAGGGTTGTAGTAACCCAGCCAGTCGGTGATGTTCTGACTTTGTTTTCTGACAAGTTAAGCAGTGAGCCACATACTCCACCACTTCTTTCTTCATTCCCGCCCACCAGAAGTACTTCTTTAGATCTTGGTACATTTTAGTGGTACCCGAGTGCATAGCATAAGGAGCATTATGAGCTTCGTAGAAAATCTGTCTCTTGATTTCTTCATCCTCAGGAACACAGATTCTACCCTTAAATCCTAGCACCCCATCATCCAAGATATGGAATCCCAGTCTCATATCTTTCTTTACCTTATGGACTAGTCTTTGCAGCTTTGGATCAACAATTTGTCCTCCCCGTATAGCCTCCATAATGGTTGGTTGTACCAATAGAGTTGATAATTGACCAATCACTATCTCTAACTCCAGAGTGGAGATATCATATTTTATCTCCCGTGGTATTTCTCGTACTGAGAACAAGTTAAGCATTGGTTGTTGACTTAGAGCATCTGCCACCTTGCTGGCCTTCCCAGGGGTATAGGATGTCACAGTTGTAATCATTGAATAATTCCAGCCATCACTGTTGCCTCATATTTAATTCCTTTTTAGTGAAGAAATATTTAAGGCTCTGGTGATCTATATAGATATCACAGTCGATTCCATATAAATAGTGCCTCCAAATATTTAGTGCAAACACCACTGCTGCTAACTCCAGATCATGCGTAGGGTAATTCTTCTCGTAACTCTTTAGTTGTCTGGAGGCATAAGCTATGACTTTTCCCTTTTGCATTAATACTTCCCCCAACCCTTGCCCTGACACGTCGCTATAAATGGTATATCCCTCTGTACCATTAAGGATAGTCAAAACTAGAGCAGTTGTCAGTCTCTTCTTAAGCTCTTGAAAGCTTTGTTCGCATTTATCTGTCCATTTGAATTTAACATCCTTATGAGTAAGAGCAGTCATTGGTGTGACAATTTTGGAAAATCCTTCCACAAATTGCCTGTAATAACCTGCTAACCCTAAGAAACTTCAAACTTCATGTGCATTCTTCGGAGGTCTCCACTAAATCACAACTTTGATTTTGGCTGGGTCTACTGAAATTCCCTCTCCTAACATCATGTGCCCAAGAAAACCTACTTTTTCTAACCAAAATTCACACTTTGAGAACTTTGCATACAACTTTTTCTCGCATAGACGTTGCAAAACTAGTTCTAAGTGCATCACATGCTCCTCCTTGTTCTTTTCATATATAAGGATGTCGTCTATGAATACGATAACAAACTTATCTAAGTACTCACATAACACCCTATTCATTAGGTCCATAAATGATGCATGGGCATTAGTGAGTCCAAAGGACATTACCAAGAACTCATAATGGTTGTAGCGAGTTCAGAAAGTCATCTTTGGTATGCCCGACTCTTACACCTTCAGGTGATGATATCCTGATCACAAATCGATCTTTGAGAATACCGACGCGCCTTATAATTGATCGAATAAATCATCAATTCAGGGTAAGGGATATCGATGATGGAACCATACATAAGTGTCGCCTCTGAGGTATAGTGTGACGACCCAAATTTACTAATAAGGCTTAAGGGCCTTGATTAGTGTGTCGGGAGGGCATAACTGGATTATATGTGATTTAAATGATTAAAAGCGTGTTTATATGATTATTTGGATATATGTGATGCATGACTACGTGTACTAGTATGCATGTAGGCCCTGATTAGGTTAGATGGGCATATTCGTAGTTTCGGCCTGTTGAGGGCATAAATGTAAATATTTGTGTTAATTGTTGAGACCACATTATTATGTGGATATATTTGTAGCTTGTGACTCAAGGAGATCCTAGTGAGCGGTTTAGCGGAAAAGCCCCGGTGGGAATTTATACCCGGCTCGGGGCGAGCCTGTGGGTATTTCTGGAAATTTAGGAAATATATTGGAGTCTATTTGATATTGATGAATATAATTGGTGATTAGTTAGGTGTTGGGAAGCAAGCGGTAAATACTAAAGACATTCGAGGAATTAGCGGGAATTGGGAGCAAATGACCAAAATGCCCCTAGGTTGATTTAAAGGCTTAGGAATTATGGGAGGGCAAATGGGTCATTTTGTTTAAAAATCAGGGATAAGCATTACTCTGCCTTTATACACTTAGTGGAAAGTTTAGAGACTAAGGGAAGCTGAAAAGGAAAAGAAAAGAAGAAGGAGAGAAGGAAGGAAAACATAACTCTTAGGCTAACCCTTTTCTCCCACTCGGTTGGCTATTCTTCATCATCTCTTGAGAATTTTCTGGAGCTGTAACTCAAGGTGAGCTTAGGCTAGAGCTTGGAGTTAGGGACCTTGACTTAGCTTGAGGATAAGCAGAGGTTACTCATCCAATTAAGGTAATTTTTCAAAGTGTTTTTCTCAGTTTTGGTTTTTGGTGTTTATATGGATTTCTGAGCTGAGTTTTGGTGGGGATTCTAGGGAGTTAAGGTTGAGGCTTTGAGGATTGAAAGCTAAGGAGGTGTGGAGGATAACCTAGGGTCGAATTCCCCACTTGAGGTAAGAAATTCTGAGTTTGAACATTTGAGTTTCTGGGCTGTTCTAGTTTTCTGGTTGGATTCTTCAGTTTTTTAGTTCAACCATGCTTTTATTTGATTGATGGTGCATGTAGTTGGGATTTGTGTTGTTGGGTTATGTGGGGTGAGTTATAAATGATGGTAGGCTTGCTTTGGTGTTTGGTTGAGGTTTGGAGGGGTTTTGGAGAGTTTTGGCTCGAGGAAGTTCGAAGGGGGAAAATCAGGGTGTTGTCTGGCTGTGACTAGTGCTGTAGCGCTAGCCTTTGGGCACTACAGTGCTAGGCCTTGTGGTCAGAAGGATTTTTGGCTCTGTTTGTAGCGCTATAGCGCCCTATTTATGGTGTTGTAGCGCTACCCTATTTTCCAGAATGGGGGTTTTGGGTTATTTCTTAGGGTTTTTGCCCGGGGGCTCGAGGTTTGATTCCACCACCCCGTTTGGTGGAATTAGGGCTTCCCGAGGGCTCGATATTGGTCCCGAGGGTAGGTTTTGGAATTGAAGTTTGGTATGGTTCTAACTTATGATCGTGACTAGGTGTATGCTAGGGCTCAGAAGGGATCGTGCATGAGGGTTGTCATCATTGATCAAAGCTATCAGAATTCAAAGGTAAGAAAACTGCACCTAGTTATGTGATTGTATTGGGACTAAGAGCTCCCTATATCTGTATTGTTGACGATGAGAACTCGTCAACTAAGTTAAGTTAGAAAAATTTCAACGTAGAGATTCTCAAAAGAAAAGCTTTAGAAATCTAAGTAGAAACTCCAAGAACAATTGCAGAAGAAAAATGGTGAAATCAGTTTGTATTGATTATGGTGTCCTGCTACAGTAATTTTTCCAACCCCCTTCCAAATGGAAGTGGAGTTTATTTTATAGTGGGCTTTAATGGCCCCTGATACAATGTGGTCCAGGGGACCAGGTAGTACGCTAGTACACTGTCAGGTGAGTGGTCTCAGGGGTAGTGGTGTCTGCTCCAGTACATGATCAGGGTTGGTGGGTGCACCTCCACTTTAGTACTTGATCGTGCTTCCACTACCTGCCTGGTACGGATGTCAGAGGAGTGGCTGGTGAGGACAACAGAAGGTACTTCGCTCGTACCACCACTACTTATCTGATGTGGGTACTATGTCCGTACTCTAACTCCTTTTAGTTCGTCAGTGGACTCCGTACTTATAGGAAAAAGGGTGTCCTGTTGGTGGCACTAATCTTTGGGAGAGAGATAAGGCATCTTCAACAAAACCTGATATGTATTTGGTGAGACTTGGCACCCATGTGTGGGTCGTTGATCTCACTCCATGATATCAATGCCATGTAGCCCCCATTTGCGAGGCGTAGGTGCGAGGCTCTATGGGCGCGCGAGACGAATGGGCCTCGTGGGACGCCTGGTGCGCGAGGTGGATGGGGCCTCGCGAGACGCCTGGTGCGCGGGGGCGTTTGGATGTGGCTCGCCTGATGTTGGGCACGCGAGGCAGAGAGGCCTCGCGAGATGCCTGGTGCGCGAGGCGCTCAGGGGCGGCCTCGCCTGATGCTGGCACGCGAGGCTGAGGGGCCTCGCGAGACGCCTGGTGCGCGAATGGGCGCGGCCAAGGCAAGCCATGCGAGACGGCCTCACGAGAGGGGCCTCGCTGAGATGCACGCATGGGTGCTGGGGCACGGCCGAGGCGTGCCAGGCGAGATGGTCTCGCGAGATGGCCTCGCGAGACGGGTGCGTGGGCACGGCCAAGGCGAGGCCCTGGGCACCTGAGTGCTTCACTTCGACACGGGTTCATAGGACCTTCAGCGTTGTTAGCGTGCGGCCTCACATGGTGTGAGGCAGGTCAGACTCTCGAAGGTCTCTCGCGAGGCTTGGGTCTTTCTGGATCATGCCAAATTTGCGGTGCTCACATGTATGATGTCATAGATGGTATTATGTCATGGGACATGTGATAAACGGCCTAAGAGTGTCGTAATCAATATTTGCGCACAGGGCGCGGCTCGGCCACTAGTAGCTGAGGACAGCTTGATATTCACTAAGCTCGGTTTAAGCAGGTCGAAGTCAGTGGGATAAATAGGGGGTGCGACCTAAGGGCGTCAACTCTGATTGTTATATGTGAATTGGTTGTTAATGATAATTGATAAGCTTGGTATGTTGAATGCCTGATTATATGGATGTTTTGGATTATTGAGTGTATGATTACACTGTATGAATTATCTGATTGTTTGATTGATGATTATGCTCTGTTATTGTGTTTTCTTGATGGGTGTTGGCTCACGGGTGCTACGTGGTGCAGGTAAAGGCAAGGATAAAGTGGACCAATCCTGAGTGGGAGAGCTTTGAGGCTGAATGTACATAGTCAGCTGATCGGTCGCCACGGCCAAGGAGTGGTACAGGACGGGAAAGCTTAAACGTCTTTTTTCCCTTAGAGTGGCTAGTAACTGTACCTATAACCTGAAATTTTGTAAACTGTCTTTTAAGTGCTATTTCTTTTGGGGATCCCATGTACTAAAATATTTAAGTATATAAAAAGCAACTTTTATGGCCAAAATATTTTAACCCTAGTTCAATTATAGTTTCAGTAACATGTTTCTAACTAAATGACTTGATTAGCAAGTCTTGCACATTTATAAATACACAGTGTAACGGTCTTGGCTATCCAGGGCATTACATATAGGCTAACTAACCTTACCCAAAACTAGGCAAGAATTTGAGTTGTACCAAGGATGTGATCCATGCCATACGTCCACACCTACACATATGACTGGTTTCGGTCTACTTCATCATAGAATATGGCCCCACCCTATGGAATATCTCATAGAAGCCAATCTGTTGCTCTAAGGTGTAAACTACATGTGGCTCTACTACCTGAGGATGTATAACATTTGGATGTCCCACCATATCAACCTACAATTGATAGAAATTAGGTGAGTACGAAGAAACAACTATCAATTAACAAGTTCAAAACAATGCTTACAGTGAGTGTCGGTGTACCTTAAGGAATGTGCATGGGGGATTGTCTACAGAATCAGCTCAACTCGAGCTCTGATACAACTTTGTAACAACCCGAAAATAATAATGCCAATTTTGCATAATTAAAATCGTTCATGACATTTAAAAGGTCTCAAAATGTGGATAAAAAACAAACTTTAACCCGAATGTGTGCACACACAAAAATATTTACACAAAAGCTTTAAAAGTATTATGGCAAACCCAACATAGTTTAAGCAAAATCAAAAGACTCAGTTTGAAAGTGCAGACTTCCCAAAGGTCGGGCCACATGTACACTTTCGCAGGCACACTCCGACTCTCACTACATCAGCTTTTCCTTGCCATTACCTACAACATAAGAAACTAGGTAAGCGAAAATGCTTAGTAAGCCAATTAACAACATAAAGTAGAAACACAAAATGGGAATCAATGACCTAGTCATTGTCCTCACAATACATAACTTATCACACTCAAGTTTCCGGATAAATCTGGACCCTAATCAAACAATTTCAAGAATGCCTAAGCATCCTAGCGACATTGCCTTGCCTTTAACAGAACTTGAACACAAAATGTTGCAAATAATCCAGACTAAAGTAGAAGCAGGAAATACTGTCTCACAATAGAACTAACCCCGGAAGCCAAATCAGGAGTTGCCAAGTATCCCCGAGCATCACAGCTCAAATCACAGTGGAGACTCAAGTCCCAGCACTGATATCTAGTTTTGAAATCCCTCTCGAGGGTAACCATCAGTTACCTAAGGAATTTATACTAATTTCAAACAAAGAATTGGGGTTGATGAATCCACACTGGCTCATGGAGACCTCTAGGTTTACCTAGCTACTTTCCTCCTGGCCAAATGTCACGGTAGCTAGCAGGACTAATAAAACAACATATTATAATGGAGCATAACACCCCTAGGATTGTTCAGAATCCTAGGTTACCTTGTCTGCTTATCTCCTGGCCAATTCCCATGGTCGCAAACTGTATTAAAATAAAACATAATAATGGATCATAAGCACCCCTAGGATCATTCGGACTCCTAGGTTACCTGGCCACTTACATCAAGGTCTCGAGCATAACCAAAACCACTGATATACAACATCTCATGTGGAGTGTAAGCATCCCTAGAGACTATCTCCCAATAAGCCCTCTCTCTCTCTCTCTAAATAGCATAGGTCCATTTATGGACAAGAAATAAAAGTTTGCAAGTTGAATAGGTCCATTTATGGACTTAAGGAAGCTGCTCGTTCTTGGAATCTTAGGTATGATGAAATAATCAAAACCTATGGCTTTGAACAAAATATTTATGAGCCTTGTGTTTACCAACTGAAGGCAAATCAAATAGTGGTATTCCTGGTTCTTTATGTAGATGATATCTTACTTATTGGAAACAATGTTAAGATATTATCAGATGTGAATAATTGGCTAAACAATCAATTCCAAATGAAGTATTTGGGTGAATTAAGTTATGTTCTAGGAATCTAGATCATTAGGGATAGAAAGAACAAACTCTTAGCTCTATCTCAAGCAACTTATATAGATAAAGTGCTTGAACGTTTCTCAATGACAAATTCCAAGAAAGGACGTCTACCGTCCTGCCATGGAATTCATCTTTCAAAGAAGCAGTCTCCCCAGACTCATGAAGAGGAAGATGTAATGAGAAAATTTCCTTACGCATCTGCAATTGGAGGTCTAATGTATGCTATGTTGTGTACTAGCTAGATATCTGCTATGCAATGGGAGTAATGAGCAGGTATCAGTCAAACCCAGGACCAGAACATTGGATAGCAATTAAGCATAACCTGGAGTATTTAAGGCGAACTAGGGATTATATGTTAGTCTACAAGGGTGGTGTTCTGAACCCTGTAGGCTACACTGATTCAGATTTTCAAACTGATGTCGATGACAGTAAGTCTACTTCTAGAATGGTGTTTACTCTTGGAGGTAGAGTTGTGATATGGAGAAGTGTAAAGCAGTCTGCGATCTCAGATTCCACCATGGAGGTTGAATACATAGTTGCGTCAAAAGCAGCTAAGGAAATAGTCTGACTAAAGAAGTTCTATTCAGATCTTGGTGTTATTCTAGAGATGGATAAACTGCTTGTGTTGTTTTGTGACAACACATGAGTGATAGCCAACTCGAAAGAACCTCGAAGTCACAAGAGGAGTAAGCATATAGAAAGGAAGTATCACATAATTTGAGAATATGTGGCCATGGGAGATGTGAAGGTTATGAAGATTGCTTCTGAAGACAATCTTGCGGATTCGTTTACGAAGACATTGTCAGAAGCTACATTTGATAAGCATGTCAATGAAATGGGATTAGTAGAATTAAGGAATTAGTTTCAATTAATGCAAGTGGAAGTTTGTTGGGGTTTTATGCCCTAATTAAAACTCAATTTCTTTGTAATCTCATTTTATTATCAATAAAAAGAATATAAATCAATTTTTGACATGGTCAATCACTTTGTTCACATGTTTTATTTTCATGATTATTTGTTTAATATAAACTTCTATTAAATCCCGAGCATATAGTTAATCATAGTTATAGTGACATTATCACAGTGAAATATAAATATGATTATATATTCAAAATAAGTTAGTACTAAGATTAGTCAGTGCATAGGATTTACACTGGCTTGTCAATCTACGATATGATCTACTTACACATCGTAGTGCTATGTTCTTTCTAGAATATTAGCAAAGTAGATAAGATCAGATGTATTTGTTACATCAGACTGGACATATTGATAGTAGATAGGGTAAGTAAACATATTGTTATTATCTATTCTAGTCATATCTTATAGTTGACCATAGGTCAATTCAATCTCAATTTTGAGTGGTTAGTATTCTAATTGATTGTATTATTTGAGTTCTTTGACTTGTTCTTTGACCCTACGAACTAGTCCATACTTACATCTTGGGAACTTGGTAGTGGCAAGAGATACATTTTTGTTTGTGTGGATGATTTTTCTAGATTTACTTGGGTAGATTTTTTAAGAGAGAAATCAGATACATTTGAAGCTTTTCAAACTCTATGTACAAGATTGAGAGTTGAAAAAAATTGTAACATTGGAAAGATTGTACGAATAAGGAGTGATCATGGTAAGGAGTTTGAAAATTCTGTTTATGATGAATATTGTAAATCGTTTGGAATTTTGCATGAATTTTCTGCTCCCAAAACCCCTGAACAAAATGGGGTAGTGGAACAAAAAAATCGTACCTTGCAGGAAATGGCCAGAGTTATGCTTAACAGCAAAAAACTCACAAAGAAATTGTGGGCAGAAGCTATTAATACAGCTTGTTACACAATTAATCGTGTTTTTCTGCGTCCAGGTACAAACAAAAGTCCTTATGAAATCTGGAAAGGTAGAAAACCCAATGTTAACTACTTTCATGTTTTTGGGTGTCTATGTTATATTCTTAGAGATCGTGAGAATCTAGGCAAATTTGATGCTAAGAGTGATATGGGAGTTTTTCTTGGTTATTCCACTAATAGTAGGGCTTATCATAAGACCAAAGCTGCTGGATCGAAGAAAGGGAAAAAGGCCAAAGTGGCTAAATCTAAAGGTACCGGCTCCATCTCTGATCCTTTATCTCGTTTTAAATTAAAGGAAAAAATCAATCCTCCCCCATGCACCTCATCGGAGGATGTCTCTCCCGAGACGGAAGATTCTCAGCCTGAGTTGGACCCTTCTTTGACCGAGCCAAATCCTGAAGTTCCTCTTGATGATTTGGCTGAGGAGACTGAATCTGATGAAGACCCATCTGAAGCCTCTCCTGTTGCATCGGACCCAAAAGGCACCACTCCATTGGCATTTCCCGAATTGTCTTCCACACTTGCGAAGCAAAAAGGTGCTCATGTCCGTACCTCAGGTTCTTTCAAAGCCCATTCTCTTACATTCTGTTTTAATGATAATGAGAAGAACATGCATTTTTATGACCATCGTCATTTTATAAGTGAACGCAATTTTCTTTTTGCTCCTCATCGTGTTTTTGGGGTATTGCTTACTTTAGAGGAAAGAGGTTGGTTGCGATCCTTGTCTGGGTTTGATGGGTTTGTGCCTCGGGTTGTTAAAGAATTTTATGCAAATTTGAATGATGAGTTATTAGACCAATCTTCTTTTATGTTCCATAAAGTTTATGTTCGGGGTCATTGGTATAATTTTAGCCCGTCCGAAATTGCTAAGGCTCTCAATCTCGTTCCTGTGGAGATTGATGATTCTATTGAATTTGCAAAGGACCAAGTTTTGTCTGAACTGGTTGGTCATGCTATGGTGTGGGAACCGAGCACCTCTCTTCGAGTCACCGATCTCACTCATTTCTATGGTGCTCTTTTCAAAATTTCTATGTTTAATTGGTTGCCTACCACACATTCCTCCACCATCACTCAAGATATGGCCTTCCTATTGTTCAAAATTGGTACTGGAGTCGCCATAGATCTTGGAGCTGTTATTTTTGACCAAATCATGTCTCTAAGTGGTGCCAAACGTAAGGGGCAACACTTGATGTTTCCGCAGGTCATTTACAAACTTTTGGACTCTCAACATCCTCTGAAGAAGTCTCATGAGACCTTGACTTCTCCCCTGGTTGGTCCCACCTATACAGTCAACAATGATCATCCTCCATCCACAACTCGGAAAGTCAAAGGAATTAATCTTGCTGGTCCTGCTTCTGGAAATGTTGTGACTGAATCTCCTGCTGTCCCGACAGATCTTGCTGCTGTCTAGACAGGAATTACAAGTCTTTCTGTCCGGTTCTCTCTCATGGAGGAAACTCAGCGCCAAATTCTTACTTCATTGGCCACTCTCAATGCATCCAGCTCTCCTGCCCCATGATGCTCTCAGTTCATTTGATCTATTTTACTTTTGTTAGTTGTAAAAGAACACTTAATGTGTCTTTCTTTTGGTTTCATTTGTTTGTTCTTTGGCATTTTTTTTCAGACAATGAGGGGGAGAGAGTGAAGTGACTCTATTTTTGGTACTTTGATTATGTTAACATGCTGGTTCTTATAGGTTTCTTTTGTTAACTGTGCTTTGGTTATCTTTCGCAGGGGGAGTCATTTTTTTATTATTTTGTAACTCTTATGATTTTAAGCACTTGTGTTTTGCAGGGATCTTTTAAAAATAGATATTCCTTGTCTATAAAATTGCCAAAGGGGGAGATTGTAAATCCTATAATTGGCATTTTTATAGAAATATCTTTTTTCTTAAAAGAGAAATTGGTTGATTTAATTGTTTCCTTTTTTTATAATTTTCGGAAATATTTGTTTTCCTTTTATTATAATTTTCGGAAATAGTTGTTTTCCTTTATTATATTTTTCAGATTTTTTTGGAAATATTAGGTTTCCTTTATTCCATTTTTTCGGAAACCCTCTTTCCTTTTGTGTGATTTTTGGTCAATAATATGCTTCCTTATTTAGCATATATTGTCTCATTTTGTTTATAAAGGAAACAAAGTTTATTGCAAATATTCGATACTTACCCAAAGTTATTTTTGGATTATTTTGCTGATATATTTTCGTGTAGCTCAAGGATTGCAATCAGGAAACTGGTTCTTAATGTCATTAATTATTGTTTCCTTTTTGAGCTTGTTTTGATCCGACACAGGTCTGAGCTGTCCTCACCGATATCGCATCTGTCGGATCAACATCTTCTAAATAAGGCAACTCTTCGAAAATCAAGGCAACTTCTGTGATTCTTGCCTTTATTAGAAGAATTCTTTCTCTGCCTTTGTGAGCACGAAAAAGACTATAAATAGGGCTCTAAAGGCAGTGAGAAAAGTGAACTCTTTGGTACATTATTCGTGAGCTTTATTGTAATATTTGTGAGAGTTCTTCTTTGTATTCAAGATCATAAGTATTCATGTGATCTTGTAGAATTATGTGTGTTTAGTTTTTAGTGGTGAGCTTATACCATGTTCATGAGTAAATACACATTGTAATTTGAACACAGCGTTTGTAGTCTTCGGGAGAAGATTTTTTACAAGCCTTGCATCGGGAGGATGCAAGCACTCGCTGACCATTGAAGGGAGTTCAAGTGGTTGAGCGTTTCAATCAAGATCAGATTAGTGAAGAGAAGTACAACAAGTTGCGGCAAATCTCAAGAGGGAGTCTTATTTTGTTTAAGTCAATGTTTTTGTACTTGTGATTCTTTATTAATTGGTTTTATTCTCTGGGCGTGGCCCCAAGGAGTAGGTTATCCGAAAGGATTTCTGAACCTTGTAAAAATTCGTTGTGTTCTTTATTCTTTTGCACTGTCTTTTTATTGTGTTCAGTTTCTGTCGTGACAAGTTTGGTGTCTATCCCGACAGAACTGTATTCTGTGTAAACAGTTAATTACCATTCCGCACTTTAATTAATTCACTTGGTTTAATTAATTTGGTAATTACTAAAAACGGAATTTCAAAAATTAAAAAATAGGAATGTAAAAATAGATTATTTGAACCACGTATAATTTGGTTGATTACCCGTTTGAATATTTTATTGTTAAAAGTTAACATTTTGATCCTGTATTTTGTCAAAAAAATAAAATATAAATAGATAGATTTTTTTTTATTATTATTATTATATGTAGATATTTTTATCTATTATAATTTTTATTAAAATAAAAATGAGAAAAAAGAGAACAGACAAAATAGATAAAAAAATTCCTTAATAAATTAATAGCTATAAATTAAAAAAGTAATATAAAAAATTTAATTAAATAGTTGTTGTAATGAAATATCTAATCAAATTTAAATTCAAAATATACATCGTTGAAATAAATCAAATTTAAATTAAATTATACATGTTGTTAATATATATTTTTGTAAAACTATTACATTTAAATTAAAAAAAAACATAAATAATTTAAATAAACATTTATTATTTTTGTTGTTGTGCATTATTTTATTTTTAGTAATATTATTTTTCATTCATAATGTGTTCCTTATTTCTAAAAAGAATTTTTCGTGTTTCACATCAACCTCCGCATCTTTTGTTGCTGCGGGAATATCCACTAAAATTACAATCTATAAAATATTTATTTATTATAGTGAAAACAAATCACAAATCCAAATAATGTCATTAGTAATATCTTATTTTCACAAGTTTAGTAAAATATCAAATAAGAGAAAAATACAATTATAAATATTGATGATTGATGATAATAATTATAATATTTTGTAAAACTATTCACTTTTGAATAAAAAACATAATTATAATATAATCAGAAAAATAGATATATAGAGAACCGAAAACTATTATGTAATTTTTAATTAATTTTTTTAGTATTTTTCAATGATTAAGTAGTTAGGATATTTAAGTAAATTAAATTAATATGTATATATATATTAATATTTTTAATTGTTAAGATATTTTAGAAAATAGAAAATGAATAAAAATTAGATTAAATGAGAAAATAGAAAGAGTGCTTTGAATAAATTTTAGAGTCTCACATAATCTCCTCGAAACTCTCATTTATATATAGATATAGATATAGATATAAAGATATAGATTTAATATTTACTGAATTACATAGCGAAAAGAAAAATTGAAAATTTGGTACGTGGGTTCTTTAAAATTCATATATACAGTGTAAATCGATATACTCAGAGTTTACTTTCTTTAGTGAAAATAATAGTAATTAGAATTTTAAATAAAAATGACAGCATCAAGCGATTCAACACCCGATAATAAATTTTAATTCTCATTAATATTCAGGTATTATATGTTCTTACCAATATCAAGGTAGTTCTCTTTCTAAGGAAGAGAACTGCCTGCAAAAGCAACATATTATTTTGTAACGGTATACTTTTATGGGTTAAAACTGAAAAAATTAATAAAATATTAAAGAAAATAAAAAATTAGATACTTTAGATTGTAAAATGTTAATTATAAAATGATATAATAATATAATAAAATCTAATTGTGATAACTGTTTAGTTAAACCATATGTGACCATTCTCATTGATATCTCTTTCATGCTATTATTATTGGATAATTACTGTTACGTATGACTATATTATAATCAATGTATTTATAAATGTGTATTAATTTGGTTAATTCTGTTACATTTGTTGAAGGGTTGATGTACGTATATATGTATGTATATTTTTTTTTGGACACAATATAAAATTCTCACAAAATAGTAAAAATAGATTGTAAAAAACATAGGATGTCACCTTCTCATTTATATATAGATATAGATATAAATATTTTGTAAAACTATTAACTTTGGAATAAAAAAACATAATTATAATATAATAAGAAAAATAGATATATAGATAATCGAAAATTATTACGTAATTTTTAATTTTTTAGTATTTTTCAATAAAAAAGTAGTTAAGATATTTAACTAAATAAATTTTTAATCAAATTAATATGTATATATATTGATATTTTCAATTGTTAAGATATTTTAGAAAATAGAAAATAAATAAAAAAAATTAGATTAAATGAGAAAATAGAAAGAGTAGTTTGAAGAAATTTTAGAGTACCACATAATATCCTTGAAGCACTCCTTTATATATATATATATATAGATTTAGTTCTTTTAAAAATTTAAGTAATTTTTATAATATAAAGGGTTTATAGTTTTGACAAATTACTTTTTAGACATTATATTTTGTAAAATGGTTAAAATAAAACCATAAACTCAATTTTAATGAAGAAAAAATTGAATATAACAACACAGTTTTTAAGCAAAATGAATTTATTTTTATTCTGAATTGTTAGTTTAGTAAATTATTTATAATTTTAGTTGAAAAAATATTGACCAAAATCGGGTATAGGATTCTATTTTAACTATTTTATAAAACATAAGGTCAAAAAAATAATTTATCAAAATACAGGATCCAAACAAGTAATTGGAAAAAACACAAAGTCCAAAAATGTATAAACCCTAATATAAATATAGATTGGACATTTATCAAATCTTACGGCAAAAGTGGCCGCCCATTATAGAAATTCCCTAAATATATACACATATGTATGTAGGTGCCAAATAACATGCCTGGATAATCAAATGATGCACCCAGAGAAATAAGCAAAAGTTCTTGCCTCAAATCACTACACAGTCAAGAAAGAAGACGATGGTAAGGGATAGAAGTTGAATCAGCAGGAACTGATTTTTCCTAAGATATCAGAAGCAACAAAAGGATCAGCGATGGTTCAAGTTGGACTTCAAATGAATGATTCTGATTTGCACTAAAATCCTATTTTAAGCTAAACAATCACCAGATGATATGATACGATACAACAGTAACATTTACAAAAGATATAACGACCCTAGTTAAATTTGTCTTAATGAGCATTTGGAAGACAAGGGAGGGCTGGAAAGATTAAAGAGCCCACTCTATCTTATTTTACAGATGCCAGACCGGGAGGTTTTCTCTAGAGCCATCCTTCCATACAAGGCATGAACCAATTTTTTCTTCAAAAGAATGAGACTTGTGCCTCCTGTACCTACACGTTAAATCATCAAAATTGATACTAAAATTCCAAATTTCAAGCAAAGGAATTACCCAGCAGCATAAAAGATATAGAAATATACCTTAAGGAGCGTTGCCTTCAGCGTGAACTGGTGACTCTTACCCATGTCTTGACGCATCATCGTGCAGTGACGCTGCTCTCACATTGGGGTCATCCTGCTAATAAAATAAAATCCCAGTGAGAAAGAATTGCAAGTAAAAATCATGAGAGAAGCCACATGAATTTCTTATCTAGTTAACGAACCCGAATACCATAAGTGAAACCGGGTGCTGTTCCTCGAAAAAAATCCATCTGTCCCTGCATGTTTGAGAATCCAACAACTTGTTAGAACACCATCACTAGCATGGCATCATAGACCTCAAAATTTAGAATGAAATTACAAGGTTACCAGGCCATGCATGCTTTGCTGAGCACTGTAATACCCATCATGACTTGGGGCTATCGAGTTTAATTGTCCCTACAGTTATCATAACCCAAACCTTATATACATTAATATAACCATTACCCTTTTTTTATTTGTTAATTTAAAAATAAATGACTCACAAGCCCCTGAATGGTCTGTTGATTGCCATAATAATTGTCACGTGTTGGGGCCATCAAGTTCAATTGTACCTGACAAGGGAAGTGGTAAAAAAAAGAGCACTTGTCAATGACGGGTCCTTAAAACATGTGTATGCATGTGTATATGAATTGTGCTAGTCGTCATACCATTCCTTGCACGTTCTGTTGTGCACCATAATAACTATCGAGGGTTACTGCTCTTGAATTTAGTTTGTCCTAAAGAAAATATAAAATAGACATCAGTACTGCTGATTCATCTCTTCAGCAAAATAAAATAAACTTGCTAATTAAAATCACTTATTAATAGTGTGCAATGCTAATTACAAAAATGTTATCTACAATTGTAATTGATATCTAAAATATATTTCATTTAAATGGAGATTGTTCAGAGAGTAAAACAAACCATTTGTTGCAAGCTGTCTTGTGTCCCTACTGTCATAACATCTGGTTCAAAGCTCACCTGCAAATAAAGAATGGTTGTTAGGAGAGCACATATTTTTCCTCAAAGAAAGAAAACAATAATATAAAATGAGCTGGATTGCTAACCTTTCTTTTCTTAGTTGGATTCTTCTTTTTATTTGTCTTGCCAATATTTTTGCTTTGAGAATCTTCTTCCATGCAGAGTAGACCATGGGTGGCTGACGTGCCAGCATCTACAAGGCTTCTACTAGAATTATTAACACTCGTACAATTTCCAAAAGTTTCATCCAGTGCACGGCATGCAATGCTGTAACTCTCTTGTGACAGAGATCCCTCTTCACTCAATTTCATTGCTCGTTGACACAAATCGTTGTATCGCTGCACCCTAGATTGCAGTTGACCAGATTCTTCTCCTGTCACATGTCTGTTCTTTGCATCTCTTGTCCACCGTTTCAATATATATTGGGGTGGGATGACAGACAGACCACACATTTGGAGAACAATCAGTGCATGTCTACAAAGATAACCTTTGTATTCAAATAACCGGCATAAACAAGAAACTTCGGACTTCATCTCAAACCACGAAACTTGAAAGTCTTGCTCCTTTTCAAAATCTTGAACTCGAAAAATAATGCTCATCTCATCTTGTCTTTCCTTCTTAGGAATACAGGCAACCGCACCCAAAACCTCAACTTGAAATTTTTTGAACACAGCATGTGTATATACCCCAGAAACACTTTTCTCTAATGGTGAAGGAGATTTTAATGTGGGCTGTTTGTTCCACGTATCAGAATCAGCCTTAGCTTCCTCTTCATACCTATCTTGTAGAATTGCTTCATGTTGTCTTAGGAATTCCTGTACAGTGGTCTTCTTATGCACATACTTATCAAAGTAGTAGTTTACACTGTCAGATCTTTGTACAGTAGACATTCCAGCCAAAAGGGCATCCCTCATGAACGAAGGAACCCATTGTTTTCTATCTTCATACAGTGAGTGAATCCATTCATCGCCTCTGAGCTCACATTTATCTAGAATCTTCCACCACCTTTTTTCAAATTCTTCAACTGTCCAAGACCTGTAGATGCATTTTTCAAATTTTGCCATGAAATTTTCATGTTTTTTAATTACATGACCAAGATTTTCACTAACCCTCACCAATATGTGCCATAAACAAAAGCAATGATGAGCAGTTGGAAAGACCTCAAAAATAACTGATTTCAGCACTTTGTCATGGTCAGTTATTATTACTTTTGGTACTTGTCCACCCATGGCTTTCAGCCACGTTTGCATCAACCAGGAAAATGTAGTCACACTTTCATCTGACACCAAAGCACATCCAAGCAACATGAATTGATAGTGCTGATTCACTCCAACAAAAAGAGCAAGAGGCATTTTATATTTATTTCTGATATAAGTGGTATCAAAAGACACTGCATCACTGAAATTGGCGTAGTCATGCCTGCTTTTGGCATCAACCCAGAACAAATTTTTAATACGTTGATCTTCACCCACATCTACTGCATAGAAGAAGTTAGCATTGACATTTTGCATCTGCATGAAAAAATCAAGCAAAATCTTCAAATCTCCTGCCTCGACTGCCAAATTACGACCCTTTTCAAATGGATTCTTGGGGTCATTTCTTAGGCCTACCACATTCTTGTATTCAGCAAATTGTCTAGCCATCGCAGCATACATCTTTCTTGTTTGTTCACTAACAGCTTGGGCTGGTAAGAGTTCATGGTTATGCTCCTTGACAAAATTATGTATAACCCATTTCCCATCTGGCCTTCTCTTCACATGCATGCTAGCTTTGCAATCTGTCTTTGAGCATGATCTTCGACCAGTTAAATGATCTGGGTCTTGTTTGCTTTGCCTAGAGCGAGGCCGATTAAAGGATTTGTCATACTCACGCTTGGTCCCATATCTAGAACAAGCAAATTTTGCATCAATAAATTCTCTTGATGTCTTTGACCGCCTGCTATTTTGAATTGCAGTGTTAAATCCCATAGAACGTGCATACTCTTGATAGAAAGAATAGGCTTCCCCATGTGATTCAAATTCCATACCAGAAAGTGGTTCAAGATTTGTGTCTTCTTTAAAGACTACCATATTTGCTGTGGGAGAGTTCAAATCTCCACCATCTTCAGTCTGTACTTCATCTCCTATATCAACCATACTCCCACTAATAATATCTCCGTTATGTAGTTTCTCTTCACCATCCAACATGTTATCAATGGCAGTTGATTCTTCACCTTCTTTATCATGCTCACCAGATGGTAACCGAAGATCTATGTCCATGACAAATACAATTTCCTTCAGTTTGTGATCTTAAGGTCACCTGAAAAGTGGACAAACAAGATAAGCATCAGGCAAAATATGAGGTTGTTTTTATAAGTAAACAGAAATATGCAAGTATATTTTATCTCCATAATATTCACCAATGGATTCCCAAAGACGTGTGACCTTTCCTATCACAAGCAACAGAGTTATACAACAATAAAGTAGCTCTCCAATTTACTTCTTAATTATTTTCAACAAACTTTTACATCCACCCAGCCAATATACCCAGAAGAAACTAGTATATACAAAAACAAGCTTAACACAGCAAACATGCAAGCCTATAACTAAGCCCAATACAGGAAACTCGTCAACAACTTCTATTACATATAAATATACCCAAAGCTCTAAAACTGTCTGTCTGCCTTTCCAAAAAAAGATCAGTTCCAAATGTCCCAAAGTAAAACCAGGTACAAGAAAGCAAAGGTAACAAAAATATTACACTGAAATAAATCCAAGCAGATAATGAAAGAGGCACCTTTCGCTAAAACTGGAAGTTTCAAATCTTTTTATTCATCTTCCTGTCAACTGATCTAAATCCAATAAATTAAACATAATAACCATTAGCAATCTAAAGGTTCCATTACAATCTTTAACCAAAGGGAAGAAAAATTCCGCATTATAACATTGGAGTTTTCCCCAAAGAAGAAATAAATGTAACAAAAATAGTAACAATAAAACCTAATGATGTAGCAGTTAAATACAAATAAATAACTCTACGAAAGAATTTCCAATTGTCAGCCAGAAACATACAAAATAGGGTGGTGGGGGTCACAGACGTGAAAAAATAGAAATTTCCATTCCAGCAATTACACATACAACTTTCATATCTACAATGATCCAATTGTTGAACACAGAGAAGGCTGACTTTGTAATACAATAGAGGATTTGATGATTAATATCGAAGAAGAAACAACAGAAGCAGCCCATTAAATGAATCTAACTCTTTCTTTATTTTATTTTTTTGCAATGCCTCCATGCGAAAAATCTCAAACAATTCTGCAATCAAATAATGTGCCAAAAATAGGAACACCTTTTTCTAAAATTTAAACAAAAGTAAGAGTCATTTACTTGATATTTTGTTATTTGAAGCAAGATGTCATGTTAATTAAATCTCACTAGATTCTGAGTGACTTTCAAATGTTTCAAAGTATGTGTAACATCATAATCAATCTGGGAAAAAAAAATTACATACAATACTAAGATAATTTATGGCTAAAGCAGGAGATACTTGCACCTCTGCACCTTATTTACCATAAAAGTAAAACCTGAATTATAAATATCCATAACCCAACTCCATGTAAGAAATTTTCTTCTTAGTCTTTTTTTCTTTTCTTTTCTTTTCTTCTTCTTTCTTACTTTGGCTTTGGCTTGTATCTAATACTTAAAGGCAAACATAAAAGCCAGTCAGCCTTCTAAAGGCCAAGAAGGAAATTCTTGATCTCTTGTCATTAATATTTTGCTTAGAATTTATATATAATACTATATTGAGCTATATTAAATCTTTGTTCATGAACTTACACGGAAATGAATATCCAATCATGATCAAGATTGCAACAATGGGGAGGTTTGAGATTCAAATATTTCATTCTACCAAAATCACTACAGTGTATATGACTATCAACGAAGATTTTCATGTTACTGAGTGCTGATCAAAGAAAAGTATCAAAAATTTATCTCAGGCACAGTTACTGACTGTTTTCAGCAACAAAATTGTCATATCTATACTGAATTCACTTCACAATAACATTAGGCCACAAAAGATGATCTTTCATGAATAGTCAACATTTCAAGATTTACCTATGCAACCATAGAATCAGAGACATTGAGATGAAAATGTCAATCTCCTAAACCATACGAGTGGGAAAGGGAATTCATTATTCATGCGGATAAATCATAACCAACTAACATCGAAATCGACGAATTTTCTTGTAAATAGATTCACAGTCACACAGAAGACTTAAATCAGATAAGAAATAGGCAAGTTCAACTGGGGAATCCTCATTTATTCTAAAACATCACATGATTACTACTTCTTTCGTCCATTATATCATTTACATCACAACTAATCATTTTCACTGGACAACTTGAACTAGTAGCTTGTTCATTAGCTTAGTTTCTTACCAAACACATAGCCCACAAGCTTATATACAATTATATACAAAAACAACTATAAAAGTTGACTTATGTACATTGCTATCTATTACATAAACTCGCAATCTTAACTAAAACTCGAAAAACAACGGAATTATCACCACTAATGGGAAAAGGGTTTCGCATTTAATTTGCAAAACAAACAAAAAAATCTTCTTTAAACCCCATAATCACCCTGAAAATTCGATAAACCAATCAAATTCACCATGTACCCACATCAAATCGTACTCCATAAAATTCACCACCCCGAAGAACAATTCAAAAAATAAAAAGGGGACAGAGAGAAATCGAGTTCTGTAACAAAGAGAGGGACGTGAAGAGTACCAAGTAAGGAAGAAGGAGGAGAAGGAGGAGGTTGGAGATGGACCTTCGTTCGATCTGAGATGGATCACTCACGCGAGGCGCAAGGGCGAGTGGGGCGTACGGGTATAGCAAATTTTCTTTTTTTTTTGCCCAAAATTCCTTTCAGATTTAGGGTTTCAAAATATCTGACTCTCACCTTTCGTCACTCGCTTTCTCACACCTCTGTTCTATCTCTCTCTTTGGGATGGCGTTCACACGCGCCACGCGTGGCAGCACGAAGAGGGTGTTTTCGTAATTGTAAGAAGGTAGACGAGCTGGCCATAAGTCTTAGTGATTGAGAGGCGCGTGTAGTGAGTAATGCCTAGCTGGCATGCAAGTCAGCTACTTGCCTTCTCAGACTATGTGAACTGTGGACTATACAATGTGTGTTTTTTAGGGGGATTTTATTTCTCACCAAGTATTGGCCTTTATTCTCTTGTGAAATTATTTCTCATAAATGTGACTGTCGACTCCTAACCATAAAATAAAGTTTTATTATAACACTAGTGGTATTCAATTTTTTGAAAGTACACTTAGTTTTCCAAATTTTATTTATGTTATTTAAGTTCAAATGTGTATCACATAGATCAAATATGTTAGAAAATAGTTTATAAAATACACAACGGAAAGTGATTTATGACTTAATTAATTACAAAAAAATTAATTGGATCATAAATCTCTTTCTGTTGCGCATTCTGGAATATATTTTCTAACTGAAATGACTTATATGATACACATTTAGTAAGTCTTATGTGATACAAATTTTATGATACACAAATAAAATTTGGGGACTTATGTGATATTTTTTTTTAAATTAGGGAGCCCTAGTGATATAAACCCAAAAAAAGATGAGTGATGAAAGTCTTTGGCTTTTAATGTTGTATATATTGACACACGATAAAAACGAAAATAAGGATTGCTAAAGTTTTAGAGATTTTCCTCTTTCATGTATTGTCTAATCATTTAAAACCCAACATAATATATTATTATAAGCTTATAAACAAAATGAAAATATTCACTTCCTACTATCAATTACACTATTTTGAATTATGTATTTTGGTCTATTAACGTTGGGATCCTACAATTTTAGAAAAAATAAATAAGATTTGTTGTCCTCTGAACTATTATCACTATCAAATCATGCCCTTTGAATTTTTTACATTGTTAAAAGTTCTTCTCGAACTATGCACGTTACTGAGTTGTAGAACTTCTATTAGATTTTGTCTTATGTGGCTAATAGAGTGTTGATGTGGCTATTTGGACAATGATGTGGCATTGTCATTTGTGTGTTAAAAAAAAATTTAAAAATTTATTTCATATGAAAAATTAATAAGTTATAAAATAAAACCAGGTTTTAGAAATAGAAAAATAAATAATAATAATATATTAAAAAAAATTTGTTCATGTTCGTGTTCCATGATATGTTCTTATTCAAACCCATATATGCTCATGTTTTAAAATCATCTTATATTTTTAACAAGCCAAAGAATCATGTCTAAAATCACACAAACCCTCACAAACCTAAATTCAAATAATCAGAAATGCAAACCTAAACAAACCCAGATCTATACTCACAAGCCCATATTCAAATAATCATACACAAACTGAAACAAACACAAACTCAAACAAACCCAAATCTAAACTCAAAAATCATAAACACACAAAACCCTCTCCGTGTCCAGCTCATCTTCTCCACCTCCAGGCTCACAACGGTCATCTTCTCCAGCTTCAAGTGTAGTCGTCCAAAGCCCTCTCCATGTCCTTGTTTTGACAACTATGGTTGCTAAAGCAGCGTTGTCGTCGTCTCCGAGGCTAGCGTCATCGTCTCCGAGGCTAGCGTCGTCTTCACCTTCTCCAGCTTCAGGCTCACAACGGTCGTCTTCGCTCAAAAGGTACTACGAACTAAGGTTCAGAAAATCTTTGAAAGCTGGCTCGATGAAGATATTTTGCTCGTGGTAACCTGTTCATAACACATACTGAAGGATCCCAAGAGACTCAGATGCTCTTTATATGCTCATTATTGCCCAGGTTGTATTGCCTATTTATCATTTATTATCCGAGATAGCAGGAATATATTCTATTTTGTTATCAAATCATATCCCAATGTAAATGGGAATAATCTGTATTAAATGTATACCATATTTATTCACATGGTTACCCAAACCTATCCAGGAGATTCCCCTATTAATATCAGGGATGATGGATGGGGAAGGGGACTGCCTTTATGTATTACTAAAACTCTGTAGAAATTGTGAGAGAAAAGCAATAATATTGTCTCATGGTTTAGGTGGATTTAATCACTGAACCACGTAAAAGTTGTGTGTATAAAAAGGGTTCTTATTATTTCATTACGGTTTACAAATAAGCACTAATATCCTTATTAGATCTCTTAATCTATTATTGGCGAAAAACCGCGTCAACAGTTTGGTGCTTTCATTGAGAAGAAATTAGTGCTTCACAAGTGTCGGTTGATATTCATCATGGTTCTCACTCGATCGATGCACGATAATGAAATGGAGCAACCTGGTGGGCAGGAGGCCCATCATACTGCTGTTCCCACTGAAAGGGGCCCAGATGTTCAGCAACGTCCTGAAAAACAACTGGTGGGCCAAGACGACGCTAGGAGTTCGGCGACACTCCCACCAAATCCTAATCCAGAATATTTGACTACTGTTGAGATGGAGAATGCCCAATTAAGAAGCCATCTCGCGAGGGCAAATATACAGATCGAGGGGTTCTTACTTGGTTACCCATCTTGCAACTGACATTAATGTCGGAAAGAGGCAAAGTGGATCTCATAAGTCTCATAGGAATAACCTATCTAAACCTAGTCGTTCTGTTAGGACCGCCACTCCGAGCTCTGTACCTTCAGAGTGAAACCACCAAAGTGCTCAACCCACTGGTGATCATAGGAGTCATCATCAGCATGTCAGTCCGTCGGGCAAAACTGCGAACCCCAGCTTTGTGCCTTCTTCACAAATTCCTAAGAATGCCCACAACAACCCACCATGGCTGGGACAAGTTCACGGAGGCAAAACGCTCTAGCGAATCCTCCTGTGCCACGACCAAAACCCCAGGCACAGAGAACTCGGGACATTGGGGTAGAGCTAAGGCGGGCTAATTTAGTTGGTCCTGATGGAACGAGGATAGCCTCGCCAATAAGGCATTCGCCATCACCAGTTAGACATCCTACACCACCATGCCCACAACGAGATACTCCAGCTCATGGGAATAGTTTGAGAAATCCTCCCCCGTAAGTAGATACTTATGCCCCATGAGCACGTGTTGAGAATTCAGGTCCTCGATCTCAGTCGCGGGCCATAAGTTTTGCAAATGGAAGTTACTAGATGGGGAGCCAACATGGAGGCAGGTTTGAGAGCGACTTGAGAAATCACCTGAGCTCAGCGCAAAGTCCTCGGTACGATCCACAACCCGACCTAGGGCTGTACGCGGTGCGGGTGGTGCGGTTTTTGACCATTTTTTCAAACCAACCCGCACATGCGGTTTTTCTAATTTTCCAAACCGCACCCGCACCACGAAACTAAAAAATCGCAGAAACCGCACCGCAAAAAAATGGTGCGGTTTGGGTGGTTTGGACTACCGCCAAATAATTAAACTATCATAAATAATCATATTAATATTTCAGCAACACCTAAAGCTTGAAAATAAAAAATAAGAAAACTTTCAACAATACAATAATCTTAATAATGGCTCAACAAAACACCTAAGAAAATACAACAAACTTGAGACTAATAAAGTTACAACAACAACAACTATAAGTCAATAATCTTAATAAAGTTTCAGCAACACACCTAAAACAACATAGAACAAACTTGAGACTAATTAAATTCCAACATCAATATGAAAGATACAACTAAAATACTTTCAGCAATAGAATAAAAACACAACAAACACCAACTTCCAGCTCCAACTTTCAGCAAGCTATTCAAGGTCCACAATTTCAGATGTAGTAGTTGTAGTAGTTGAGCTATCTACAAAATAAAATTAAATTAAATTTCATTAGACACTAGATAGTAATACTTTGAAGAAAAAATTAATATAAGAATGCACAATAATAAATAAATTATTTACCTAAATCAAAATGTTGATATGTTTCTATGTCCTCTAGTATTGAATTCATATCTAATGGCACAGGAGAAGATCTCAACCAATTCTGGCAACATATCAAAGCTTGTACCATTTTAGGACTCAATGAACTTCGAAAAGGATCAAGCACCCTCCCCCCAGTGCTAAAAGCAGACTCGGACGCTACTGTTGAAACTTGGATGGCAAGAACATCACGATCCATCTCTGACAATATAGGATATTTTGATGAATTCATTTTCCACCATACCAAGATATCAAACTCTTTTTGTTTTCTATCCTCGTTTCGATCCATAAAGTACCTATCAAGCTCATTTTTCATGTATAAAGCATCATCTTCATCGCACTCTGTATCAAATTCTGACTCGAACATGTTAACAGAATCATCATCATCTGAATCTATCATTGAAACTTTTTCTTGAATAGATGACCCACTTTGAGTACTACTAACTTCTAGAGGATTTTTGATCTTGACTTCATCAGAATAGTGACTAATCAACTTTGACAAACAACTCTTCACAGAAAAAGTAATAGCATGAACTTCATCCTCACTATATAGTTTCTTCAAACAACATGTTACAAATTTCAACTTGTACCTAGGATCAAGAATAATAGCCACATAAAGAAGCATGTTTTGTTTTTCAATATTGCCCCAATACTTATCAAATTTGATCTTCATCTTAGTAGCCATATCCTTCAAGATTGATTTGTCACTTGAACACCATTTCATTAGTTTCCCACGTACAGAACAGACTTCATGAAAATATGAATTTTAAGTAACAAACAAAGAGGCACTAAACTTTAGAGTGGCTTCATAAAATACTCTCAAAAACCTACAAAAAATGACACAATTCTCCCAATCTTTTGAATCCGGTGGCCCCACTAATCTTCTCCCATTCCTATCTTCGTCACTAAAATATTGCATGTAATACATATCTTCTTCTTCTAGCAATTTGAAAGCATCAACATATTTTAATGCACGGTCCAACATCATAAAAGTTGAGTTCCACCTTGTTGCCACATCCAAGCAAACAAGAGCCCTCTCCTCTTTAGAAGTATTCTTCACACAACTTTGAAATCTTGCCAACCTAGAAGGAGAAGCTCTAACATATCTAACTGCATTACGAACAGCTGCAATAGAATCATCCATATCTTTTAATCCATCACCGACAACTAAATTAAGAATATGAGATGAACACCTCATATGCAAAAATTCTTCATCACAAACAGCAGTCTTCCAAATTTGCAATCTCTTCTTAATGTGGACAATAGCCACATTATTAGAAGATGCATTATCAACTGTGATTGCAAACACCTTTTCAATTCCCCAATCTTTTAAGCATGTCTCAATGGCTTTGCCTATTGTCTCTCCTTTGTGATTAGCAATTTGACAAAAATTCAAAATTCTCTTTTGCATTTTCCACTCACAATCTATAAAGTGTGATGTCAACACCATATAGCAAACATTTTGAAGGGAAGTCCATGTGTCAGTGGTTAAGGAAACTCTTTGTGAATTTTTAACAAAATATTCTCTCAATTTTTTCTTCTCATCATTATACAACTTCATAATATCCCTAGCAATTGTAACACGTGAAGGAATATCAAACTTAGGGCAAGCAACACTACAAAATAACTTGAATCCCTCTTGCTCCACAAACCTAAAAGCCAATTCATCAATGATTATCATTTTCGCACATGCAAGCCTACAAGCATTTTGACTAAATCCCACGGCCACCAAATTACTACCTCCAACACTTTCAGACCCAACAATGTTTTTCTTTTGAAACAATAAAGTTTTCTGTTTTTTATCCTCCAATCTAAAAGGATATTTCTGACACAAACTCACCAAATGATTCCTAAGGGTACTAGTTCCATGTTTTCTATGACCGGCAGCATAGCTTTGCCCACAATAATTACAAATAGCTCTAGGATCTTTTGGATCATCATCAACTCTAGTAAAATGGTCCCAAACATCAGATGTTTGCCTACTTGTTTTTCTAGAAATGTTAGTAGGCAAAGGAGGTTTAGAAGCATTACTAGAATCAACAAACTGGTTTTGGCTCGTTGGGGTGATGGGAGTACCAACGGATGGGGATTGTGAGCTTTGCTCCATCTAAAAAAATAATCAAAATGAAAATATTCATAAATTATGGCACATATATAGTATGCTATAACAATATAATCATTCATAGCCAAAAGGAATTTTTCAACTTTGATATATTTACAATACTTTCTTATTTATCAACAAAATGATTTAAGAAACTAACTGAGAATGAGACAATTCAATAACACTAAAAATTTTGCCTAGAATGTCACTAAAAATGATATGAGCACTAAAAATGACATTTAGATATGTAGAATTTGGGATACAATAAAAATACCTGTTTGGACCTTGGAAGAGTACTCAAATTGCTGAAACAGAAGCAAATACCAAATGCAAATCCTTGCTAATGAATGATTCTGCTTCGAAATCAAAAGTACACGAAACTAAAATATGTATGGGTTAGTTGGGACAAAAGTAATAAGTTCAAATTTCTTAATTTCTTTCTGTGATATCTTCAAGATCTAATTAATTAATAACAATAATGCACACGCCACACATTCACATTCACATTTCATTTTTTATTTACTTTTATAATTAATATATTTTATTGTAATTAAATTTATTAAAATGGTTTAAAATGCAAAAGGGGTCAATGGAAGTGTACTGCCAAGACAAAATTACAAAAATTAAAAGGATAACATCGAGGGATATTGGGGCAGTAATAAAACGTGATCAAATACATTCATATCAAATTATATATATTTGCACCAACTTTTGTTAGTTTGCACCAACTTTTGTTATCAAATACATTCATAACCAACTCTCTCACTTTTTCTCTCTCCCTTCATGGACCCAACTCTTTCTAAAAACACAACAGAAATCTTTACTCTTTCACTCTCTCTCTCTCTCTTCATTGCTTTTTCTCTCACTCCACACGTTTTAGGGGAAAGAGTTCTTCTTTCTTTCTTTCTTACACATTTTGCTCTTCCCTTTTATCTCAATCAACACTAGAAGTATATTGAGTAGTGATATTTAGTGAGAGGAATATAAAGATTTGATTTTTATTGAATTTTTTATTCACTCTCTTAAAACCAAAGTTTTGATCTTTATAATGTGACTTCTCTCTCAGTCTCAGGTACCAATTTTTGAAGACTTACTTTTCTCTCTTGGGTCTTTTTAATTAATTGCTCTTTGTGTTTTTGCTTCTTGTTCTTCCTCTCTTATCTTTTTTTTTTCTTGTTTTTTTAGCATCTGGGTAGGACTTTTTGGATCCAAAGAATTGGGTCTGTATTATGATAATTTTTATTGGCCATTCTTAATCTTTAAGTATTAACATTCAGTTCCAAACAAAAATCACTTAAATGATCATATAACTTCTGCTTTTGGAAATAAATTTTACAAAATATTAATAAATGGCTTGCGTTCATTATATTGTTTGATGAAAATAAATATTTATATACTAGTTCAGGGTAAACGTACGTATATACTATAATTCCCTCTCCATAACATACTAATAAGCTTTCTAATTTATTTATGATCCAATCTACATCTACTTTATATTACTATTTCAAGAAATTAACTAAGTTGATAAGAGTAATATATTCAAATATTATTATTACTGTGGTTTGCCTAATTAATTTTCAATGAGTGGAAATAAATAAAAAGATTATACGCATATTTTACTAGTTATTGCTTTATAATTTTTTTTTTTATGGAGTTATTGCTTTATAATTTATGTACTTAGAAAAAGTACAATGTTGAAAATATCTTTAAAACTATTTTATTTTCTATAAAAGATATTTTACAAGCCATGTTGGTTATTGCTTTTTTACTATATCTTATTAGTGTTTTTTTAAGATCTGTATATCTTTTGCTCTCAATAGACTTTTTGGGGTTTGTTTATAATAGTGAAACTACATTTGTGTGTTGAGAATTGATTTAAAGTTTTATGCTTTGATTTGAATTAAGGTAACATAACATAATTTTTCTCTAAAAAAATCTCAACTTTTTTCTTCCTTAGTCTCATTGATCTAATGGGGTGTTTTTAATTTTCATGTATTAGGGTTAGTTACTTAAGATTTGTTTCTATATTTGCTTCAAATGTTAAATTAACTGTTTTTTTTTTGTTAGTTGTGGAAATTTCACTTGGCTTTTTTTGATGGGCTTAAAGATGAAAATAACTGAGTTTATCATCAATGGTGGGAGGGAAGGATGATATCGATTGTTACCAAAAAAAAAAAAAGGACAATTATAGCAAGTTATCTAGACGCATCACAAAATGAAAAGAGGGGAAAAAGAAAAAGAAAAGAAAAAATGAATAAGACACCAATGGAAATTACATATTATAACATATGAATAATATAAATATATATGTTCACATTCACATCATAATAATGCAAATGAGAGAACAACATTTGGGAAGAATATTACTAATTGAAACATTATATATATATATAGGAACAAATACCATACCTGGAGCGTTCATGGATGAGAGGTGAAATATAGAAGAGAGAAATGGAGAGAGAGAGAGATGTACAGAACTATGGTGAGAATGAGAGAGAGATGAACAATGGCATGAACATGAACAATTTTTTTTTTCACAGAGCAAAGAAGAAGAACGAGTGGCAAAGGAGGTCCCTACGGCTGAGTGAAAAAAGAGAGTGTTGCCCTAAAATTAGTGGGCTTTGGGTTGGGCTTTAACATATTAGACTTAAATAAATATAAAAAAATAGTATTTTTATAATATGCGGTGTGGTGCGGTTTGAACCGCATTTTAATAATTCAAAACCGCAAACCGCACCGCACCGCGCGGTTTAGTGAAAATTCAAACCGCGACCGCACCGCGAAGAATTTCAAACCACATTTTTTTTGCGGTGTGGTGCGGTGCGGGCGGTTTGATGAACAGCCCTAACCCGACCTACGCAATCATTTGAAATCACAAAGAAGGTATCCAGCTCACAACCAAGATATGAGCTATACTCGACACGAGGGAGGTCCATCTATCGTACGCGATAATGGGAATGTCCCACCTAACCAAGCTCGAGCTTAGAGGGACAACAACCCATCAAACGCGTACAATAGGGTGGGAGCTGTTGAATAGCCCTCAGCTAACCTAGAGACCAAAGACCTAACCCTTGAGCGACAGGCCTTGATGGAGGAACAGATGAAGAAGCTCTTATTTGGAAAGGGGATTGATGATTGTGAGTCTGATGAGGAGCTCGAACCTTTTGCTCCAAACATTGCAGCAGCTACGTATCCTATTGACTTTAGGATGTCGACATTTGATGGAAACACAGATCCATCCGACCACCTCGGGATGTTCAACACAATGATAATGGCCCACAATGTCGGGTTTGATCTAAGATGTATCATGTCCCCCGCGACTCTGGTCGAACCTACCAGACAGTGGTTTAAATAGTACAAGAAGCATTTGATAAGCTCGTGGAAGAAGTTGTCTTCCAAGTTTAAGAGAGCATTCCGAGCTTCACAGACAGCTCGTGTAGAGGTCGATTCATTGGCCAATGTAAAACAGCAACCTGATGAATCCCTGAAAGCGTATCTAAGTAGATTTGCCAATGTTCCAGCACGAGCTAGGGACGCTGATGATAGCTCCAAGCTCATGGCAATGAGGACAGAAATCCTAGTGGGAGGCGACCTATGGAAAGAACTCCAACAAAAAGGAGTTAAAAGTGTAGATGAGTTCTTAGTCTGAGCTTAGGAGTGGATAAACCTGGAAGAGGCGTGATTTGCTGTCACAGGAACCAACCAGGCCCCTATCCAACCCGCTGGAGTGGTGACATATGTTGCAGCTACAGCTCAACCTGTTATCCAGAATAACCAAGTGGGAAACAATAAGAGGAAGGGGAATGATGAGGGTGACCAGAACGGCACAAAGAAGAACAAGTCTGTGGAGAAATTCAAGCCCATTTATGTCACCTACACTAACCTAACGGACACCCGGGAACATATCTTCCTGGAAAATTCTAATCGCCTCCCGTGGAAGAAGCCAGAATCTTTAAGGCATCAGAGGGTGAAGAGAGATCCCTCAATGTTTTGTCGATTCCATAATGACATCAGTCATAACACCGATGATTGCTGACAGCTGAAGGATGAGATTGAGACTCTCATTCGGGCTAGACCATTAGAGCAGTACACCCAAAATTAGGTTGTTCCCAATCAACCTGCTGGGCAGAATTCTCATCTAGCTCTGGAAGCCCTGACAGGTCAGCCTGGAGTTCAGATAGATCAGAACCGAGTGGACCCTCCCCCAATTGTAGGAGGAGATATAACTACTATTGTCGGAGGACCTCATTTGGCGGGCACGAGTAGCGGGGATGAAAAGAGGTATATTAATGAGCTGAAAACTCAATAACGGTGTGGAATTTGTCCCGGAGCAGCGGTTATCAAAACAACAACGGTTGGAAAAACAACCAATCATTTTCACGGAAGAGGATGCTAGCCATATCCAATTCTCGCATAATGACCCATTAGTGGTAACCGTGCAGCTCGCGAATCAAAGGGTGCGAATGTTACTGGTAGACAATGGAAGTTCCATAAATGTGCTTTTCAGGTCCACCCTAGAAATGATGGGATTGTCCATAACCGATTTGAAGGTGACCTCAATGACTCTGTACAGATTTTCAGGTGAAGGAACGATAGCCATAGGGATGATCAGACTGGTGATTATGCTGGGAGAAGAGGCATGAACTGTTTCTAAAATACTTGAGTCTGTGGTAATCGATTGTGCGGCTACGTGTAACGTGATTTTGGGACGACCCGCACTGATGGCTTTTGAGGCCATTACCTTGATCCGACACCTGGCAATGAAGTTCCCCTCAACTTCAGGGATATGCACAGTAAAAGGAGACCAACTCACTGCCAAAGAATGCTACAACATTGCTATGAAGGGGAAATCATAACCTGGACAACAAGCGATGGTCATTGGAGAAGGATGTGAGGAGTCCCAGGGAATTGAAGTTGCCTGTGGGACGGAAGAACCTCGAGAAGGGGATGACAAGGTCACCCAATGGGACAACATTGATCCACGATTAGGCGAAGATAGGTATGAGCTCCAAGTAATAGAGGAGCTCGAGGAAATAAATATCGACCCAGGGGTACCATCAAGAGTTGTGAAAGTTGGAAAAAATCTTGAAGCCGAAAGGAAGAAGGAGCTGGTCAAATTCCTGAGGAAGAACTTGGATGTATTCATCTGGTCGCATGAGGATATGGTAGGAATCAGTCCGAGTGTAATAATGCATACTTTGAACTTGGACAAGAATGTGCCTAGAAAGTCCAAAAAATGAAGGATTTTTGGGACAAACGATATGAAGCATTAGAAGAAGAAGTAGCTCGCCTACTTAAATGCGGATTTATCAAGGAAGCAAAATACCCAATTAGGGTTGCTAATCCCGTGCTAGTCCCAAAGCCAAATGGGAAGTGGAGAACTTGTATTTATTTCTCCGATCTCAACAAGGTTTGTCCCAAGGATTGTTTCCCACTACTAAGAATTGATCAGTTGATAGATGCCACATCCGGTCATGAGCTCATGTCTTTCATGGACGCGTATTCTGGATATAACCAGATCGCGATGAACCTTGCAGACCAAGAGCATACCAACTTCATGACTGAACATAATGTATATTCCTACAAATTTGTGCCATTCAGGCTGAAAAATGTCGGTGCTACATACCAACGGTTAGTCAACAAAATGTTCGCTAACAAGATTGGGAGAACACATGGAGGAGTATGTTGATGATATGATTATTAAATCAAATACTGTCAATAACCATGTATCCGACCTGGAAGAATGTTTTGGCATATTGAGAAATATGACATGAAGTTGAGTCCCCAGAAGTGCACCTTCGGAGTTGCTTCGGCAAAGTTTCTAGAGTTTATAGTCAACACAAGGGGGGTTAGAAGCGAATCCAGAAAAAATTAGGTCGTTGCTAGAGATGCATTTGCCTAGGTCGTGTATGGAAGTACAAAGCCTAACTGAAAAGGTGGCGGCCTTAAACCACTTCATTTCAAAATCAACTGACAAGTGTCTACCGTTTTACAACTTGCTCAGAGGAAACAAGAAATTTGAATGGACCAAAGAATGCGAACAGGCATTTCGCGACCTGAAAACACTTCTAGCTGAACCTGTTGGAAAAACATTCAGAGCACACAGCGAAATTGGCGTAGTGGGTCCATTGTTATAAGAACAACAACAATAAAATATTTTTATTAATCATATAAACAGTTTATATGACCAAGAAAACAATCCATAAACATTAACATACAATATTATTAATCATGCAACAAATATATAAATATACAATATATTTATATATAACATATAAACACAAAAAAATTCAAGAACATAAACAATTACCTCTTGAAGCCTATGAAGTGTTCTTGAGTCTTTTTGTGAATTTTTCGATCTTCCTATCCAAAGCTTTAAGCACTCAAACCACGATCTTCTGGGATGTTCTCTACACCTCAAGATTTGTGTGGGCACATAGAGAACATGAGTTTGCAATTTTAAGAATCACAAGTATTTCTCAATACATGAGAACTTGGATTATGATCTGAGAATGACTAGAATAAAAAAGAAGAAGAAATAGATTTTGGCTGACAAAAACTCTCAAAACTATTCTGAATTGTGTATTGTGTTGTATTGTTAAAAAAAAAATTCTCTTTCTCTTCTTCTTCTATATCATATATAGAGATTTATATTATCTTATTATTCCTAATAATAATAGTAATATTATAAAATATCATAATGATGATATGATTTGATTTAGGTATATATCTAACTTACCGCATTTGAAAAAACCATTTTCAAATTATTAAATAATTAAATAAATAAAATAAAAACTACACTGATACAATATCAATATATGTGGTACACGCATGGCACAGTCTCTGGATTGTGTCATGCGTGACCCACTATTCCTTTTTTAGGGATTTTTCATTTTTCATTTATTTAATTATTTAACTAAAAGCAATCTCCCACAAAATAATGTATTAATCTTTTTAAGGAAAAAGATGACAACCATATTTTAAAATTTAAATTTTAAATTCAAAATTCAAATTGATGATCATCATTATCATCATCTTTTAAATTTTAATATATCAAAAACTATTTTTGACTTACCAATTTTATTTTCTCCCACTCAAATAAAACAATTAGTTTCAAAAATTAATTTATTCATTTATATATATGAAATTTGAAATTTACATATTTTAATTAATAAATATATTTTTCAAAAAATAATATTAATTATTCAACCTCAATTATCATATAATTGCATACTTGACCTGAAGAATAAAATTCTTCTCAAATTCTCAAATTATAGTTATACCCTTGTATCAACTCTTACCATTATATGATGTTGATAGAGCCACCTTGGGACCTATGGACCTATAATATCAAGCTCAAATAAATATTACAATATTAATTAAAGCTCTTTGATAAAATAATCATATTTATTAATCTCATGATTACTCCACTATAAATATGAGATTGAACTCTTGATAATTACAGACATATATTTACTGAGTACTTTATTGAAGAATAAAGTATCCATTGATATAATCATTACATACAACATTAATCCTCTATTAATGGTTCATAATTAAAAGGGAATAAAATTACTGTTTTACCCTTGTAGCTATATCTTGTTCCTAGAGTATCGCTGCCAACTCCATATCGTGTGTTGGATAGCGTTGCTGGTATTCCTTCAGCTACCTTAAGGCGTAGGCTATCACCTTGTCATTTTGCATCAGAACACAACCTAAACCTTGCTTGGACACATCACAATATACTACAAACTTGTCGTTGGGTGTTGGTACGCAAAGTATGGGTGGTAAGCATAATTTATCTTTGAGCAACTGGAAGCTTTCTTGACATGTATCCGTCCAGTTGAACTTTTGCTGTTTCCGGGTCAGGTTGTAAGTGGAGTGCCTATCTTAGAAAAGCCTTCTACGAATCTCCAGTAATAGCCTGCTAGCTCGATAAAACTTCTAACTTCTAACGCATTCTTAGGTCTTGGCCAATCCTTCACAACCTCTACTTTAGTTGGGTCTACTACGACTCCATCCTTGGATACTATGTGGCCGAGGAACGCTACTTGTGATAGCCAAAATTCCCATTTCTTGAACTTGGCATAAAGTCGATGCTCCTTTAGTCGCAACATGGTCAGTCTTAAATGTTCCCCGTGCTCGACTTCGTCCTTGGAGTACACCAATATATTGTCAATGAATACCACGACAAATTTGTCCAAGTAATCCTTGAAGACCTGATTCATTAAGTCCATAAATGTGGCTGGAGCGTTGGTAAGACCAAAAGACATAACTAGGAACTCGTAATGTCTGTATCGAGTCTTTAAAGTTGTCTTTGGTATATCTTCTTCCCTTACCTTGAGCTGGTGATAACTGGACCGTAGATCAATCTTTGAAAATACAATCGCTTCTCGGAGTTGATCAAATAAGTCGTCAATCCGGGGTAGTGGGTACTTGTTCTTAATTGTCACCTTGTTCGGCTCGTGGTAATCGATACACATCTGCATGCTTCCATCCTTCTTTTTCACAAATAGAACCGGTGCCCCCATGGTGAATGGATTGGTCTGATGAATCCCAAGTCTAAGAGCACTTTTAATTACATTTTCAACTCCTTGAGTTTGGTAGGTGCCATCCGGTATGGTGCCTTTGAGATAGGCTCAGTTGCCGGTACTAGTTCGATTGTGAAGTCAATTTCTCGAGTAGGGGTGACCCTGGTAAGTCGTCAAGAAATATCTCTGGAAATTCATTTATATTGTGGACGTCTCCAACTTTTAGTGGTGTTTCCTGTGCCACATCTGTGATGCTTGCTAAGAATGCGTGACATCCTTTCTCTATCATCCTCTGAACTTTGAGAGATGAGATAAGCGGTGTCCGTAGTCCTAAAAATTTTCCCATAAAACATAGTTTCTGACCCTCAGGGGTTTCAAACGTCACTTGCTTACGTCTACAGTCGATGGTTGCACCACGTCTTGCTAGCCAGTCCATGGCTGTTATTACGTCGAAGTCCTTGATCTCTAGCTCTATCAGGTCTCCTTCTAGCTATGTGCCCTCGACTTTGATCGGTACTCCTTGTACTATTCGTGATGATAGAACAACTTCGCCCAAAGGTAGTTCCTTAACATACCTAGTTCTAAATCTTTCACAAGGTTTGTCTAATTTCTCTATCATTCCTAGCGAGATATACGAGTGTGTCACTTCCGAAAATGCTCGTAGACTGGTTCCATGTACTGAGCTGGATAGGGTGCAAAATTTTCCATCGACCATCCCCCGTACGGATATCCTTCATTCGGATAGTTTCCATTTGGATATCCTCCGTTCTGCTCTGGCAGGGGTGCTTGAGTTGCTGGCTGAGGTTGTCATTGTTGTTGCAGTAGTTCTTCTACTTGTCATCGTAACCGAATAACTTCATCGTTGTTGTCAACTGGAGGTGGTGCGTTTCTATTAGAAACAACAGTGGCAATGTGTTTTCCCCTTCTTCAGACTGGAGGGGCCTTGTGAGTCTCGTTGCGATGTTGGGGGCATTGTCGTTTGTGCGTGCAGACCTTCGGAGCGACATTTTCAGCAAAGTTCTAACAGTCGAGAAAAACGCGTTAGAACTTACCCTAATAGTTTCTAAGGAACAACTTAGTCTAAGAAAGCATAACTCAAACCTATCAGTTATGATTTCTTATGAAAAATTATGTAAGCCATCTTTTTACACTAGGGTGTGTTTCTATACTCAGACTATTAAGTGATCTTTATTATTTTCTAAGTCTGTTTCTAACCACCCTATATGACTTATTTCTCAGGCTCGAAACTTGTCGTTGTTCCAAAGTTAATCATATTGAGGGAGGGGATCAGTAAAACAAAAAAAATAAACAAATTTTTTTAAATATGCTGATAGATATTCCTATCAACAATTATCGAGTAGAAGATAATATTATAGATATAAAGCCAAATCATGATCGTTCCCACTACTATGGCCCCCTAAACTCTCAATACAGAACCAGATCCATTGATTTGTATCCACCCTCACTGAACTCAGTCATTATTTATTGAATTAATTATAAATTAATTATGATTTCAAATAAATTCAATTCAAAATTCTTACATGCCAATCAATAATAACAACTTTATTCATTGGATTGTTTTTTTCACTTCTTACAATAATAATTCAAAATAAATAAAGAAACAATACTAATAATAACTAGGGTAAAATTCTAAAAATCAGGATCTTCTACATCTTACCCTTCATCTAGCATATCATCAATTATTTCCTCATAATCATCAGTATCATAAGCCTCGAAACTATCACAGGGAATATTCATTAGGATATTATGCTTTTGTTCATTGGTGAATTGAAACTCAAACCTATAGGTAAGCCTAAGTATAAGAAAATAATATCTCATGGCTACCAGTAAATCATCTTCATCATCCATAGTCTCCCATAATTCTTCCAATTTTGAAACTTTAAAAAGCCTAATTACTAGGGCATATTGTTCCATGACTCTCATCATAATTTGCCTAGCGATTTGAAGGTGAACTATCTCGTTGTGAGATATGATCAATCTTTGAGTGATTCTTTCTAGCACTCCTATTGTATCCCTTGGATCTCTAACCCTTTTCAATGCCTTAATGGTTCAGATATCATGATAGGTCAAAGCTCCATTCATTTTGACTGAAAACATAATGACTAAAACATTAGATTTTAACATAAACATAATATTCATAGCATAAACACTTACATTGGCGGTTAGATCCAGAATTTTTGCATGTGTATCAAGGACAACTTCATGCATATGAACTGTGGCTCTGATACCAACTGTAATGACCCGACTAACTTAAAGACCTCAGACCATTAAAACTACTAAGGCATAGCTATTATTTTTGAATGCATACATAAAATAATATAACTTTATTAGAAAATCCAAAATACGAGATCCCATTGTTATTACATAAAATCATAAAGAAAACCAAACCTTTAATTAAATGTTCAAATACTAAATGCAGAAAATCATAAATACATAATTAAAAAGACTCAAAACATAAACGTCATCCTCGATCGTTCCCATCAGTCCATTCATTTAGTTCTCGCCCGATACACATGCCAAAGCCACCTAGAATCCGTCCCACCTTCCATGTTCATTTACCTGCAACATCTAAATAAAAAGGAATGAGTCTAATGCCCAGTAAGGAAAAACTACTAAAACATATCATAAATCGTAAAACGTAAAACATAAATCATAAGACTACAAATTAATGGCCATTAACTCATTACCGTAGTATGTGATAGAAACCATCTAGGTAGGTTTAAACACAAATATAGTATATGTTAGAAACCATCTAGGTCCTCTTGCTACTATTTAGAGGTAGGTTTAGACATAACTATAGTCTACGATAATGATAAAAATCTTGGGATTTGCTTATTTTCTATCTAAGCAACCATATTTCTCAAGCGACTACAAATATAAAGCATATACATACATACATACATACATACATACATACATACATACATACATACATAAATCTAACTTATTTTTCTTACCTTGAGTGTGGAGAGAAAAAGAAAGAGAAGAGATTGCTTGCTATAGAAAACGTCCAATCAACCTTAAATACAACATAAGATATTTATATTAGAGCCTTATAATAAAACTATACTTTCAAGAATTTTCTAAACCTCAGAAAGTCATAACTTCAACCTATAACCAAAATGATGAAATCCCGAGTCTTCTCTCTAATATCTATCTCCAACAACAACACCAAGAGTTTGGATACTTGGGTAGATTTTAGTTATATATTGGCTTGATGGGGTTCAATATTTCAGCTATAATAGGGTTTAGAAAGGAAATAGTGTTTAAGGCAAAATAAAGAAAATAGAAGAAAAAGATCCCGAGCACTATAAGGACTGATGTTTCGACTATGGCTATGTAGAGTGTTTATGGCAAAATGGAGAGAGCTTTTGGGACTATGGATTTTGATATGAGAGCTTTTGATTGTGAGAAAAATGGTTAAGGGTAAGTCTCTATTTATAGGCTTCAAACCCCAACTCCCTTCCTTGATTTTCTCCACACTATTCAACTTAAATTTTAAAAATCAAACCTTCCCTCGACTATATGGTTTTGGCCAGCCTAGTATTACTCCATTCTTGTTACTACATCATCTCCAAGTATGCCACATAGTTTCTATTTGGTTCAAACTTTAGTTAAAGTCCAAACTACTATCCTATATCTTGTAACTTTGGACCCTTTTGCAGTAAAATTAACGTAACTAGAGCTGTAGAAGTCTGATTTAGGCTATTTTTATACCCTTTGATAGCTAAATAAATTATCTACAATATTTTAGAAATAATATTTTTCCAAAATCGTAATATAAATATATCAAAACTAGGTTCGAAGTTACAACACCCTAAAGTTACAAAAACTGCATTTACTTATCTAACTCTTAGTTCAACCATCACACTACTATTTCTACTTAGTTATTTGGCTACTTAAATTAAATCTTTTAAATCCCCATTTATCTAAATCTTCTTGACACATAGTCACTTAATTCAAATAGATCTAATCTTTCCTATCTTTAAAATTTAAAAAGAGTCAAATCTTTCCTATTTTTGAGCCAAACCTAAGACTAAGCTATTTTTGTTTTCATTTTAATTCTAATACTTGGACTTAGTTTAATGCCACATGTTCACTTCTTAATACATAAAATAATATGTGCATTTAATACTTAATAAAAATAAACACTAATTTAATCACACGCTAAAATAATTATAATTACCCAAACTATAATTATTTCTAAGTCATAAAATCATAACTTAAATAATTTAAGCTTAAAGAAATATTTATTCCACAACTCAAGTCATAACTAAATCTAACCTAAGATCATATTTGAGGAGCTTATAAGAAAATAATAACCTTGGTTATTACATTCGAGATATTATATATGCCACAGACAGCAATAAAGAGCCAAGTCCTTGCTGATTTTGTGGCCAAGTGCCAGGATTTCAAGGCGAGCTGATAAGGGAATCAGTGCAGGAATTATAGAAAATCTTTGTTGATGGATCGTCTAATGAAAATGGATCGGGAGCTGGGATAATCTTAATCTCACCTGAAGGCCATCGATTCCATACAACTCCCAGGTTCATATTCGAAGCATCCAACAACGAGGTTGAGTATGAGGCCTTGTTAGTAGGGATAAGGGTGGTGAAAGAGCTGAAGGAAAAGGCCACCCAATGTTATAGTGATTCTCAGCTCGTAGTCAATCAAATATTGGAGGAATATCAAGCTTGTGGTTTCAAGATGGCAGCCTACTTAGCTAAGGTTAAGGGCGAGTTGTCCGAGTTCGTGTTTAGCTCCATTGAGCAAGTCCCCCGCGGGCAGAATTCCAACGCTGATGCTCTTGCTCAACTTGCTACCACTAAAGAGGTAGATACATTGAATGTAGTTTAGGTGGAGTTCTTGGAAAGTTTGAGTATAACAGCAGAGATGGTTGAGGTCGAAATGGTTGACATAAAACCAACTTGGATGAGCCTTATAGTGGAGTACCTCACAACCGGAAAGCTACCTGACGGTCAAAAGGATGCGAGAAAGCTCATGTATTAAGCTTCGTGGTATGTTATGGTTGAGGGGATCCTATATCGACGAGGGCATTTGCTGCCCCTCCTGCAATGTGTTCTGCCTGAGGAAGCGCATACTATTTTAGAAGAAATACATGAAGGCTTCTGCGGAGACCATGTCAAGGGGAAAAACCTAGCTCTAAAGGTACTGAGATAGGGCTATTTTTGGCCCACGCTGACAAATGACTCGATCTTGTATGTGCAGAAGTGTGACAAATGCCAACTCTTCGCCATAGTTGCCTGAGCTGCTCCCATCGAGCCAACCATGATCTCATCCCCTTGGCCGTTTGCAACATGGGGAATTGACTTAATTGGTTCTTTTCCAACAAGAAAAGGAGGATTTTTTTATGCGGTAGTCGCCATCGATTATTTCATGAAGTGGGTAGAGGCTGAACCTTTGGCAACCATCACCTCGAAGAGAGTCCTGGACTTTGTTGTGAAGAATATCATATGTCGGTTTGGACTCCCGAAAAAGATTGTGTCAGACAACGGAACTTAGTTCGATAGCGATCTCTTCATAGACTTTTGTGAAAAATATGACATAACCAAGAGTTTCTTGTTGGTAGTGTACCCACAGGCTGATGGGTAGGTCGAGGCCATAAACAAGACCCTGAAGGTGAGCTTCAAGAAACGATTAGATGAAGCCAAGGGATTATGGCCCGAGCACCTCCCACAAGTACTTTGGGTCTGCTGGACCTCACATCGAACCTCCATGGGACATACCCCTTTTTATCGTTTTGGATTATTAAGAACATTTATACGTTCTGGTTGCTTGGGGGCACATAACCGAAGAGAGCTTTTAAGAGAGTTCAGCTTATTTGGATAAAGATTAAAACTTAAAGTTTGGAAAAATTGATTATTCAACGGCTTTTTAAAGCTCGAATTTTCAAAATTCTGAACGCGAACTAAGTTTGAGAAATCTCTAAAAATAAAACCCCTTGATATAACCAGGTCCGAGGCTTGATTCCTAACATGTACAAAGCTATTAAGCCTATTAAAACCCCTAAATATGACTAGGTCCGAGGCCTGATTCCTAACAGGTATAAAACTATTAAGCCTATTAAAACCCCTAGATACGACCAGGTTCGAGGCCTGATTCCTAACAGGTATAAAGCTATTAAGCCTATTAAAACCTCTGGATATGACCAGGTCCGAGGCCTGATTCCTAATAGGTATGACGTAATTAAGCGAGCAAAATCTTGGATACAACTAAGATATTGACAAAATCTATCCTGATCTAAAGACAACCCCTATGATTTTTAATGTACAAGAATCTAAGGATTCACAAACATGAGAAAATAATAGATTAAAGGGAACACAAATAGATCGCAAGTTAGATGTGTATTAAAAAATAAATTGTTATCTTGAGGAGAAAAGAACCTCGACCTGAGCCCAAAGGCAATTGTTTTGGTCCCAAGGGACTTAATTATAGAAGCATAAAGATAAAAACAAAAATAATAAATCACTGAGCTCCATCAACTCACTCAGAAAAGGTCACCTCCTCGCCATCTCCCTCAGCGATGTCAGAAGCTTCGGCGGTCTCCGAGGGTTCTTGTGAGAACTGAATCTTGAACTTGGCAAGATATGGTTCCCATAACTCAGGTTGCATAAATGAGAAGTTCCCGTACTGGTTGAAATCCCAACAACGATAAAGCATCTCCTCCATTTGAGTTGATGACTCCGCAACTTCCTCTTTGGCCTTGGCCTCAACCTCGTCAAGATTCTTTTTGAGTCCTTCATTTTTGGTCTGCAGCCAGTCCACGCGATGGCTCACCTCCACGACCTGATCCTTAGCAATCTGCTCGCCTTCCTGGGAGGCAGTCAGGGCGACCATTGCAAACTGCTCACTCTCTTGGGAGGAAACTAGGGTGGCTTTGGTGGTCTGTTCGCTCTCTTGAGCGGAGCTTAGGGTTGCTCGAAGCTCCTCATCCCAAGCTTTAACCCAAGCAATTCCTCATAATTGAGCTAGGATAGACTGCAAAAGGATAAGGTAAGTCAAGATTAGTTGAAAAAACTAAGGAGAAATGAAAAAGAAAAATTAGAAGAATGAGAACTCACAGTAAGGTTCATCCCCATAGCAGACTCGAGGATGTCCTCAGGAGTAAGCTCCCCCATATCCTTCAGAACCATATGGCTTGTCATCTCGTACACAATTCCCCGAAATTCCTCGGGGACCCTTGCTAGGTCGAGTGGCTTAATTGGGATCTGGATTGTGGGAGCCTCACCGTGGATCACTTGAAAAACTGAGGAAGGAACATGATGAGGAAGAGGAGGCGAGACCGGAAGAATTGTGATTGTTGACGGCAAAGCTGGAGGAAGAGGCTTTGTGGCTGCTCCCGGGTGGAGTTGGCACCTTTGTCTTTAACTGGAGACTCGGTGGAAGCCCCAGTCTTGGGAGTTTGTTTCTTTGTGAGTCTGGTCTTCCTCACCACAGGACCAACTTCGGCCCCACCGACCTTAAAAGCACCCCTCGAACCTAGGGCATCTGGCAGCTCCATTTCTTCGCTTGAAAAAAAAAGAACGAGTAGAAGATCCAGAAATAAGAAATAATTATTCGAAGTAATGTAAAGGCAAGAAAAAGAGCAAGAACCTTACCCTCTGAGCTAGGGGTGAATCTACTACGATCAACTCGGGGTTATGGACTGGGCTAGGCATAACTTCTAACTCTTGGATTAATGTAGTTGGAAGAGAATTTAAAGTTATCACCTCTTGGGTCCTAGGGGGTTTAGGTCCTTCTTCAAGGCTAGACTCATCTACGCACTGCCTAAAACCAGGAGCATATACCCCCTAACGCAAGGAAGGCCAGGTCCTACGGTTTGTCCCATACTCCTCGAAAATGGAGGACCTAAAATTGAGAGTGTTGTCAACGACAATGGTACCTTTGGGTAGCTATGGTCATATCATACCACCAAATGGTCCACACACTGAAGGAGAGTTGTGTTTAGGTCCAGGTTAGTAGGGTGACGACTAATGAGTTGATTAGGGTTGAAGTGAATTAGCCTAAAACTGGCAGCAGCCCAATCTAACTCTCTATATGGGTTACCTTGGCCGGAGGGGCCGGACGCAGCTCACTCGGGATCAGGCCCCTGATTGTCTTCAGGAGCTCGCCTTTTTCGCACCAGCGGTGCCACATCTTCTTCCTCCTCGACATCTTCATTGGTTGGCAAGGCCTCTTGAGGAGGAGGGAGCTCGTGAATAACGGGAAGAGGAGCTTGGGTCCTGAGAACCAACGTCTGGCCCTTGCTGATCAGGTTGCAGGCCACCATGGTGGCATCGTTCATAACCAGACGGAAGTATTTCTCCTTCGGAGGAAGACTAAAAAAAGTCTCATATTGACCCCCGAGGGTCTCAGACCGCTCTGTGCTTGCGAATATAGCTACACAAAGAATGAACTTAGTTAGGATACTTAAACAAAAAAAAAAAGGTGTGAAAGTGATAAGAAAGTTCATGTGATGAATTCATAAAGATAGAGGACTTACGAGGGTGGTTGAAGTATCGGTGCTCATAGTTCTTGAACTCATTTGACATAAAGAATAAGTCTTATAGTCATTTGGGTGGCTGGGGAGGTCGATGACAAAGGCTGAGTTGGGGAAATGAGTGAGGTAGTAAAAACTGTCACCTCGCCCCTTTTGGTCAGGACTGGCCTTGAGGCAGAAAAAATACATAATATCTACTAGAGTGGGGACCTCCCACTCGTGCCTCAGAAACATATATTTTAACCCCGCCAAAAGTCGATATGAGTTTGGCGGGAGCTGGAATGGTGCCAGTCTAGCGTAGTTCAGGAAATCTACGAAGTACTAGTCCAGTGGGAGGCTAGCATCTACCTTCAGGTGCTCATCACCCCATGGCCCATAGTCATCTTGGAGAGGAGCGCAACTCCACTCTCCTTCCAACAGAGGTCGGGCTTGGAGGCCATTAGCTTCCATCTCAATCCCATGACTCAATAGGATCTTGTTAACTTTCCCTTGAGATGTTATTCGGGACACTATACGCTTGGCCTCGAAGAACACGTTGGGGTCGACGACGAGTTCCCTCTCCACCATAGGGTCGAATTTAGGAATGGGAGAGTCAGACGCAACCTGTTTGCCTTTGTTTTTTCTCTGAGCAAAGGAGCTTGTGGCGTTTCTCTTTGGAGGGGCAATGATTTAGCTCGCCTGACGACAAAGCGACTTATTAGTGGCGACCTAAGATAATTACTAGCTATGACTTTATAGGTACGAAAATCTGAGGGTTTAAGTGGTTTACTTTTGGGATTTAAAATGTACCCGAGCTAAGGTGTGTTCTAGCCTCAATGCGTGGTTCCACGCATAGTCCTAGGCCACATGCTTTGGTTTCTCGAAATTCCCTGATACTTCAGGATTCGTGTGTCAGACTCGTTAGACCCACAACTTTTCTTTTGCAAGCAGTTTAGTGCAAAACTGCTTAAGCAATCATGACCCTTAAGCTACCCTGAACAAAACCTAAAACCCTTTCAGCTTCTACACCCAAACAGGTACTCTAATCGATTTATCAGTAGCATTTTCTTTGTAAAACCCATAACATTTGCCCATTTTTGTGAATACCTTATTTCTAAACAAGCCTAGTCTCGCTCATTTAGCCTAAACCAAACCTTATTTCTTATTTACACTAAGACATAATGTAACGCCCTGGTAACCCCAAGACAGTTACAGTGAACTTTGAACCATGAATTTAACTCGCTAACCGAGTTCGTTGGTTAAAAATGTGCTTCTAAGTGTTATTAATAGGTTAAGGTGGAAAACCAATCAAAAGGAAATGATATATTTTATTTAAAACATAAAACTATTCATGGGCCCATAAAAACATTTATAAGTTATTTACGATACAAAATGGTCATTTCTGTTTGAAATTTACAACCCGCCGATCTAAGCGGCAAAAAATAGGGTAAACCCCCTAGTTCCCCCGAGAACTCATTGGCCGTGGTGGTTAAGCGGCCGCATATGTACACATCACCACCTAATCTCTCCACTCAAGGCTGGGTGAGCTTTTCTTTCCCTTTACCTGCACCACATAGCACCCATGAGCCAAAGCCCAGCAAGAAAACTCAATACTGCATGAATATAATATCAAATGATGATCATAATAACCATCCAGGACTTTCAGTCCATAACAGAGGAGTGACAGTTGAAAAATTCACTAAGGTGGCTTCCGTTCCCATTACAAATAAGTGATCACTAGCTTAAACGAGATAGGTATCTGATGAAATAGTCACCAGCATAAACCTACAGAGTGACAATAGAGTCACTACTATGGGTACCGCTCCCTTAGCCATGTGACAAAACAATCACCTAAGCCTTTGGCCCTGGCTCTGAGTAACTAGTCATAGACTAGACAAGCGCTTATAATTTTCATCGAACTCAGGGTCAGTCCATCATTAATGCTCCATATAAGTCATTCAGTGCAAATGTCGATTAGATCTAATCTCTTATCGGCTCTACGTTCATGATGCTTATGCTGTTTCTGACTCTTAGGTCAGTAACACACGACCAGTGTTCAAACCGTTGTGAACTTGACTAGTAAGTCACAGCCTCACAGACGGATTTGACACCATTGCCGATTCTGACTAGTAAGTCAGTGCCATTCACAAGTAAGCACAATTTGCTAAGCATTTAATATGCAATCAATGTCCACATTTACACATCAACATGCCTTTATAATAACCACGCATGTCATACACATAGGGTGCAGTTTTCTTACCTCTGGTTCGAGTGAGAATTAGTAAAAGAACGACCCTTGAGAACGATCTGTCTTTAAGTTCCTTAGCGGTCACCTAGTCATAACCAAATATGGAAATCCATCAATAAAATGAATAACAAAGGTTCCCGAACCAAGACCTAGCCTCCTGGACATCGAATCCTACTAAACCGGGTAGTAGGAACGATCCCGAGGCCTAAGGTTTGAGTTCCCATGATCAAAACACTTATTTGGCCTCAAAACCCTCAAGAGCCGTGGCCCCCAGACAAGATAGGAGCACCAGGGGCAAGCACCGCGACTCACCTTCCCCAGTGCCACGGCCCCCAGTCCACCTCAACTCCACCGTCATCAACATCAAGCTCGGGCCGCGGCGCCCAAGAATAGGGTCGCGGCCCCACATGGGAAACCTGCCATAACTTCGATTTATCACCTTTTAAACCTTCCAAAAACCTACTTAAACATCTCCAAATCCAAAAATCAAAGTTCCCAAACATCTCAATGATCCAAAATCATCAAATCCGAGGCTCAAACAAATCAAAAACTCATCAACACACAAAATCCAAATCAAAGCTTAGAAACTCTAAAAATCAAAACTTAAAGCTTGGATTACCTTTGATTAAGTTGCTTCTCGCTAAATCCTTCAGTCAAGAAGCTTCTAATCTTTCCTAGGATCGCTATGCCTCAATCCTCGCTTGATTCCGACTCCTACAACTCAAGTTTTCGTCGAAATTGCAACGATTGGTAAAAAGAACTAACGAGAGAAAGAGAAAGGTGTTGAACGTAAGTTTCTTTCTGACAGACTACTTCAAGCTTAAGTAACCTCAAATAAATCCTAATGCTCGGGGTCCCAAAAACACCCCCGGGGAAAAAATAGTCAAAACTCCCAGAATTTCCTCCTGATCTCAATAACTCCCAATATATCCTCAAATAAACATTATCATTTTCCAATATCCCAATAATTGACCTCGTTATGACAAAACCGCTAACTTGCAACCTAAGACCGTCTCATGCCGAATAGCTCGAATATATCCACATAATAATGAGATCTCATCCATAAATCACAGTATGCACCAAAATATACAAATATGCCATCAACAGGCCAAATTACCAAAATGTCCTTATAATCAAATGTGGACCCACATGCATGCGTTTAACACCATATTATAATATAATTCACATAAACATGCATATAATCATTTAATGGCATAATAAAACAATTATGGCCCTCCCGGCCCACTAATCCAGCCATTAAACCGCATTAGGGATTTTAGGGCATTACACATAACCTAAATGATATTGAGCAAAGAACGTTTTTCTAAAAAAAAAAAAAAAAAACTCACTGGAAAATAAAGAATTGAAATATTCAAATCAGGTGAGGAAATACTTATAGATTATATGTTCATTCAAAGAAGATGTCGATATGTCCATAGGAAGTTCCTTGAAAGCTTCTGAAAGTATGAAACATGATGAATGTTTTTGGGAAGAATTTGAGAGAAAAAGGGAAACCTTGTTTTTGAAAGGAAAGTTTTTGAATGCAAAGGTGGTAAGGATCAAGTCTAATCTCCCTATTTATACGTAAACTATGGGAATTAATTCGGCCATCTGATTGGGTCAGCTCGAGATCCAAAGGTCAATAATAAATGAACCATACAACGACAAAAAGTTGATAGGACAGTTGTCACAGTCCTCGAAACCTGAACGGACACCAATTACAGACAACCATGTGTCCAGTACTTGAGTAGTAGGCATGCATGATTTTACATGGCAGAAGCCTAAAAGCCCCTACTGTGCATGTCAGAAAGTGATGACATCAAGCATGAGGGGAAAATGTTGTACCCTAAAAATTAGCACGAGTTTATGACCTACCTCTGAATAGTTTTGACCGAGTCTTCAGCCTCTGATTAACGAATATTCAATTATTTTCAATTTTATTCATTATTTTTATTCAAAGCCAAAAATAATATATTTATTCCTAGAACTCTATAAATAGGACTTAGTACCCAGCGCTTCCACTCATTCTTCAGTTGTGATCAGACTCCAAGGTGCTAGTACTACCATAGAGTGATAAACACTTGGGTTGGGAAAAAGCTTTGCCATTCTTAAGCTTTATAAAATACTTGGGAAGTGAGGTTAAGTGTATTTCAGTATTGGAGTTAGACCAATCCATAAGGTCAACTAAGGTACTCTTATTCTTTAAGTTCAATCCTTTAAAACTCTTTAGTTTTCTTTAGTCCTTTTATTCAGATCCTAATTTTTGATATTGGTTTTTGATTAGGTTCTTGAAACTTAAAGATCTTCCTTGGTAAGTTTTGTTTTGAAGGTTTAGTTTCCACAATTATTCTTTACCCTTTAGAAATACTCACCATTTTTATTGCTTGTTTTAGGAGTGTTCCAAGTCCCGTATTTGTTCTAAAAAATCCCGGTTTTGGTAAGGAAAATAGGATAATTATTATATGCTTATATGTTATGATTATGCTATAATATGTTATGTTGTGATATGTTATTATGTGTTATGATATCTATGTTTTGGGGCTTATAGTTGCTTAAATAGCAAACCCCAACACTTTTATGTTCTTAGGGCTTATAGTTGTTTAGTTAGCAAACCTCATTGTATTTTTAGGCTTATAGTTGCTTAGCTAGAGGAATTGTGTTGTTCCTTAAAACTTTGTCCTTTCAATCTAGGATCTGAATTGGTCGCTCCTCATAGGACAAGTCTGTCTATAGCTCCAGATCCTCATATCCCAATACATGGGTCGTATCTGACACATACTTCTGAAGCATCGAGATGCGAAACACATCATGAACTCTTGATAATGACGAGGCCAGTGCTAATCTATAGGCTACCTGCCTGATCCCCTTCAAGATCTCAAAAGGTCCTACGAACCTAGGGCTCAGCTTGCCCTTCTTTCCAAACCTCTTCACTCCCCGCAGTGGTGAAACTCACAAAAACACGTGCCCCCCTACCTGGAACTCCATGTCCCTATGCTTAGGGTTAGCGTAGCTTTTTTGTCTGCTCTGTGAGGCAAGCATTCGAGCTCGGATCTTCTCAATAGCTTCATTAGTCTTCTGAACCATCTCTAGACCCAAATACTTCATTTTTCCCATCCCATCCCAATGAATGGGCAACCTACACTTCCTTCCATACAACATCTCTTATGGAGCTACTCTAATCATCGATTGATAACTATTATTGTATGAGAATTCAATCAACGGGAGGTACTTACTCCAAGACCCCTCGAAGTCTAGCACACATGCTCTAAGCATGTCTTCCAATATTTGAATTGTCCTCTTAGACTGCCCGCCTGTCTGAGGATGATATGTTGTACTGAACTTCAACTGAGTCCACATAGCCTTCTGTAAGCTACCCCAAATCTTGGAGGTAAAAATTGGATCCCGGTCCGACATTATAGATTTCGGAACCCCATGGAGATGCACAATCTCTCTCACATATAACTCTGCATAGTGGTCCACAGATAGTTTGTCCTTACTGGCAGAAAAAGAGACGACTTGGTATATTTGTCCACTATCACCCATACCGAGTCATGTTACCCCACTATCCTAGGCAAGCCTCATACAAAGTCCATAGAAATGTCTTCCCACTTCCACTCGGGAATACCCAAAGGTTGTAACAACCCCACTGACCACTGGTGCTTAGCCTTTACCTGTTGACAGGTTAAACACTTCACTGCATAATTAACCACGTCCTTCTTTATCCCAGGCTACCAGTACAACAACCGTAGATCCTGATACATCTTCGTGGTGCCTAGATGTAATGAATATGGTGTGGTGTGAGATTCATCAAGGATCTCTCGTCTAATATCCATGTCCATTGGAACATAAATCTGATCCTTGCATCTCAGTAAATCCATCTCTAAAACTGAATAGTCCTTAGCTACTTCAACTAAGACATCCTCTCTAAGCTTCATCATTTGTGTATCACTTATCTGGCCCTCTTTTATTCAGCATGCTTAAAGTTGATCTCGACCTTTATCGTCCCCAGCCTTCACCGATCATTCATAATCATGCAAAACATAATATATCAACTACAAATATTCACACACACATTAAACACAATTAATAGGGAAATGTCCTACTCTATGGGCACAAACATTTTTCTTACCTATGTCCCAAGTTGACTGACTAGTGCAATCCCGAGCACGATCCCCTAAACCCGAGTCTTGGCGTAAAACCTAGTCACAACACATTAATAATAATAGTCCACCAAGCCCTAAATCAAATAAGAACCTCGGATTAATATCCTAGCCTCCAGGACCTCGAATTCTACTAAATCAGGCAGTAGAGCCTTTCCCGAGCCCTTAAATTTGGGTTCCCGAGCTTAAAACCCTATAATGGCCATTTCCCTTAAGTTGAGTTGCGGCCCGCTACAAGTCAGAGAGCCTTAAGGCTCTTTTCTATGGGACACGGGCCGCGACGCGCCCTGCTTGCGCCACAGTGCCTGGGCTAAATCAGAGGTTCCCTAAGCCTCTTCGCACACATGGGCCATGGTGCCTGAAAAACAGGGTCGCGACTCAAGCCCAAAACCCAGCAATCCCCATGCATTTCTACAAGCCAATCTCTCCAAAATTCACCAAATTCAAAACCTAGACTTGGAAAATAGTCTAGAATTCACATCAAAGCAGCCCCAACAGTATTAACTGTTGGAAAAAGCTTATACAGGATCTTTATTTATTTTCATGTATATCTAATATTAAACAAATTAATACAAGATAGCCTAAAACATGTTTCTAAAATTGAATTCAAAGAGAAACAAATAATATAATACTTACAGTATACGCAGCGGAATTAAGAGTCCTTCCTTCAGTTTCTCTAACTCTTGTATCCTCTCTGTCGCAAAGTATTATCAAGAAACTGAACCGATCTTCTATTTTCTTCACAATCTTCCAATGTATCCTTAGAACCACCTAGACTAGTGTGGGCAATTCTCAACACATGAGATAGATATAGAGAGAAGAAGAGAAAATAACAAATTGGCTTAGAAAAGGACTTGTGTTTAGAGAGAATATAAAACTATCAGAAAAACTGACTTGTGACTTATCTAACTTCTGTTTTGACTTCTCTCTAAGCACTCCTTTTATAGACTCAATTATGCCATTTAATTTAATTAAAAAAATCAATAAAATAATAGCTATTTTGAAGCCCTAGGTCGAAATTATCATGGGCTATAGGCCCGTGAAATTTCCCATTTGATTATAAGCCCATTGGACTTAAAATCAAGGCCTGTATTATTTTATATTGATTTAATTAATTAAATAATTATTTAAATCCTTTATCAAATTAATTATTTATAATTTGAACATTGATTTAAATTTATTTATTAATTTAGATACCAATTTATCTTAATTAATAAATCTGCCATAATTTCTCTTTTCTTCTCAAATTTACACAACTCTGTGAAACTATCCAAAATTGACCTGGTCAACTTTGATAATTCTAATTGATGATTAAATCAATTAATTGAGACTATCTAGATGATTTTATCCAAGGTACAATGGGGACCATGGGCCTATGAAATCAAGTTCCAATAAGTTATCATAAATCTAACAAATAAATTTACTAACTTATTAATTCCTCGTGACTCCACTATAGACTTGGAATTGCACTCTTGAATTCATAGAACGCTCTATAACAAATATAGATACACTATTAATTATCCATTGTTACAACCATAATTGTCACTCAATCCTCTATAGACGGTCTACAATGAGATAGGACTAAAATACCGTTTTACCCCTCATTGTATTTTATCCTTAAAACAATTAGTTCCTTGTAAATGATATTTCAGTAAACTAATTTAATTACTGAAATGAGATATCTATCATTTAACACCTTGGACCAAACTAAAAGGAAACCATCGTTTCACTTCTTCATCAGAAGCTGTAGAAGTTCATATCTATGATTAACACTCCCACTCTATTATACTACCGAGTTCCCAAGATGTAAGTATGGGCTAGTCCGTAGGGTAAGCTGGTAACGAACAAGTCAAAGAACTCAAATAATACAATCAATTAGAATACTAACCACTCAGAATTGAGATTGAATTGACCTATGGTCAACTATATGATATGACTAGAATATATAATAACGGTATGTTTACTTATCTTATCAACTGTCAATATCGGTCCAGTCCGATGTAACAAATACATCCGATCTTATCTACTTTGCTAATGTTCTGGAAAGAACATAACATTGTAATGTGTAAGTAGATCATATCGTAGATTGGCAAGTCAGTGTAAATCCGGTGCACTGACTAATCTTAGGACTAACTTATTTTGAACATATAATCATATTTATATTCCACTGTGATTACGTCACTATAAATAAGATTAGCTATATGCTCGGGATTTAATAGAAGTTTATATTAAACAAATAATCATGAAAATAAAACATGTGAGCAAAGTGATTGACCAAGTTAAAAAATGATTTCTATTATTTTATTGATAATAAAATGAGATTACAAAGAATTTGGGTTTTAATTAGGGCATAAAACCCCAACATTAACATCCCAAAAACCATTCCATAATCTCACTAAAGCTCAAAATCAATTCCTAAGTTTGAACCTAAGCATACCTCTAAATCACACCAGCAAAATTAAAAAAAAAACAGAATCAATGACAGAGCGGTGATCAGTTGCTGCTTCAACTCCTTGAAACTGTTCTCACATCTATCTCTCCAAACATACTTGGTCTTCTTACGCGCCAGCTCAGTCAACGTTGTAGCTATTTTGGAGAATCCCTCAATGAACCGTCGATAGTGCCCTGCTAATCCCAAGAAGCTCCTAACCTCTTTTACAATGCTCGGCCTGGGCCAATCTCTCACTGCCTCAATCTTGGTTGGGTCCACTAGAATTCCCTCATTACTCACAATGTGGCCCAACAATGTTACTTGGGGCAACCTAAACTCTCAATTGCCGTAGCACCAGACGAAGATGTTGCTCGTGCTCTGTCTTTGATTTGGAGTACACCAGTATATCATCGATGAATACGATCACAAACGTATCCAAATATTCCCTGAAGACCCTATTCATCAAGTCCATAAAGGTTTTTTGGGAATTGATTAATCCAAAAGACATGTCTAGGAATTCATAATGTCCATACCTTGTACGGAGCGTGGTCTTAGGTACGTCCTCCACCTTAATCCTCAACTGATGATAGCCAAACCGAAGGTCGATCTTAGAGAACACTATCTTCCTCTGTAGCTCGTCAAATAAGTCGTTGATCTTGGGCAGTGGATACTTATTCTTAATGGTCAACTTATTAAGCTCTCAGTAGTCAATACACATCCGTAAGATCCCATCCTTCTTCTTGACGAACAACACTGGAGTGCCCCATGGTGAAAAACTGGGTCTGATGAATCCTAGATCCAGTAACTCCTTCAACTAAATCTTCAGTTCCTTCAACTCTATTGGAGCCATTCTATAAGGTGTCCTAGATGCTAGCTCCACCCCTGGCCAACTCTATGACGAACTTGATCTCTTAGTGTGGTGGCAACCCTGGCAGGTCTGCTGGAAATACATCAGGAAACTCACACACTAGTCTGGTCTCATCCGGTCCACCTAAAACAATCCTAGAGGTATCCACTATGTTTTCTAGGAAGCCTATGCAATCTTCTTGCATGAGGTCTCAAGCCTTCAGTGCCAAGATCATAGGTACTCATGGCCCACTCACTGTCCCTACAAACACAAGGGGTTCCTCCCCTTCCGGTTCAAAGGTCACCATTATTCGCTTGCAGTTTATCAACGCCCTATACTTTGATAACCATTCCATCCCACAAATCATATTAAAGTCATCCATCACCAGTTTAATCAAATCCACAAACAACTCCTTACTGTCTATCTCTACAGGTAATGCTCTAACCCATCTCCTAGAGACTACCAATTCCCTAGTTGGCAACAAAGTCCTAAATCCCTTAGCATACAAATCACAAGGTCTACACAAGCGATCTATCACTCTAGCAGATACAAAAGAATGAGTAGCTCCTAAATCAATCAACGCAGTAAATGAAGAACTGGCACTAAAAATCTGACCTGTCACGACTGAGGGACTAGCCTCAGCCTCGGTCTAGGTCAAGGTAAACACTTTGGCTAGAGTGAGGCTGTCACTATTCTTATGTTCTTCCTTTTTGGCTTGTGGGTAGTCCTTCCTCAGATGACTTACACTCCCACAGATGAAGCATGCTCTAACTCTGCACTCCCCCAGATGTCGTCGTCTACACAGTGGACACTCTGGGAAGCTTCTCCAGTTCTCTCCCTCGCCCTGAAGACAACTGAAAGCACCATGTGCCCTCCTATCTAGACCACAAGGAACAAAAGAATCTGGGGCATTTCTCTTCTGCTCGCTGGGGCCACTACCCCGGCTAGAACCAATGAAAGCAGGCACTGTCCTCTGAGCATTGTGCCTTGCGGCGCTTTCTCTCCATATCTGATTTTTAGCCCCCTCAGTTGTAAGGGCCTTCACCACTACCTGAGCATAAGTGGTAGTTGTTGGGAATTGTGCCCTGAAAGCATATGTAGTAGACATTGTTTTTAAGAAATAAATAAATAAATTGAATTCGTTATGCATATATTTTATGGACTATATTATTCTGTTATAGTATTAAGTAAATATCATAAAAATTCCTAAGTTCATATATGTACGTATTGGTACGAGAGGATTGTGATTGAGATAAATGAACTTGAATAGTTCGCAATAAAATAAAGTTATGAATCTTTAGATTAATTACTGCAAGTACGGTCCACTAGTATTATGAATACATGTGATCTAGATCCGGATTTCTAGTGTAGTAGGACACTTTAGTGGATGTGCTTTATATATTAGAGAATATATAGAATTGGACCAGATATGTTTATTAATACTTAGTTAAATAACGTTTCGAAGTATTAATTAAATATATCAACTGATGATCATATACAAATAGATCTTAATCCTGAAGTTACTATGAACTCTTGTTTATGTTATATGAGTTCTTTGATTCACTCGTTAGGGTTTGTCAGAATGATTAGGCTAGAAACTTTTGTTTTGGAAACTCATTAATGTAAATGGCTGGGAACATAGTATACAGATAAGGAATCTATACCTTCTCATAAGAGATTGAATAATGGTTCTCTTAAGGGTTGACTTTTGAGACTAAAAGGTTATTGAGCTCAAATTCATAATTTGGTTATGAATTAACCTTCTCTAGTAAAGTTGATGGTACTTAAGGAAACAAGATATAATTAAAAGGGTAAAACGGTAATTTTATTCCCAGTTAATTATGAATCATTATTAGAGGGTTAATTTGTATGTAATGATTATATCAATAGACGCTTTATTGTTATAAAGTACTCAATAAATGAAATGTCTATAATTACAATAGTGTAGTCTCATATTTATAATGGAGTAATCATGAGATTAATAAATTAAGATTATTTAATTAAAGAGTTTAATTAATAATCACAAATTTATTGGAGCTTGAAATTATAGGTCCATAGGTCCCCACAGCAGCTCTATCAACACTATTCAAGATAAGAGTTAATATAAAGTGTAAAATGATAAAAATACATATTTAAGAATAATTTTGTTCTTCGGGCCAAATATGCAATTATGTGATAATAATGATTAATTAATTAATTACAAATTAGGTGTAATTATCAAAATTAATTAATAATTAATTATTGTATAATTTTCAAAATTATATAAATAATTAATTTATTATAATTTTTGAAATTATAATAAAATAAATATTAAAATTTTTAAATTAATATTTAATTAAAATTGGTTTTAATTAGTTAATAGAATTAATTAAATATATTTATTTGAGTGGGAGAAAATAATCTGACAAGTTCAAATTTGATTTGAATTTAAAAAGATTAATATTGTTGACCGCGTTTTTGGCCAACGACGTGAGAACGTCAAAAACGATAGAACCTTCAAGAGAAATTAAACGACACAGACGGGTTTCAAAAGAAAATAAATAACACGCGCAATTTTTATAGTGGTTCAGCCCCAATATGGTTGTAATAGCCTAATCCACTTAGAGTTGTGATTATAGATTTGCACTCAAGATCAGATGAACTGAGCCAACTGAGTTTCTTCAGTACAGATTGCAAGAATACAAGAATTATTTCAGATACAAGCACTTTCTCTCTCTATAAAACTCAGACCCAAAATTTCCCCAAAAGTCCCAAAAAGAAGAAGAAGCCGAAGCCCCTTTCTAATCCCATAAGCCATATATTTATAGGCTTAGGATCATACATCTGATATCCCCTAGAATCGAGATATTTCATTATTCTTATTATATTTAAATTACAAAAATATTCAAAATTTAACAGAACACCCAATTTGTGGGAAGAATGAGAGATTCCCGCGTGTGCCAAGACCGGTTCTTGTTGAAGCCGTTTTTGGGAATCTTGACTTAGTCCTCCTCTATCTGGTCGACCCATATCTCCTTCAAGCTGGTCGAACACACCTCTACTGGATAGTCACGCACTTAGCTGGTAGGATTTACACTTGCTGGTCGGACATGTGCATGCTGGTAGGACATAAACTTGCTGGTAGGACCACTTGCTGGTCGGACACATGCATGCTGGACATATGCAAGTGGTAGGACATGCAAGTGCTGGTCTAACATGGCACTCTGGTCTAGCATGCCATGTCTCTCCTCTAACATGGCACTCTGGTCTAGCATACCATGTCTCTCCTCTAACATGGCACTTCGGTCTAGCATGCCACTCTTGGGCAGCAATGTCACTCCTGGGCAGTAATGTCGTGACTGGTCGGACAAGGTCATGCCTTGTCGGTCATGACACTTCTCAAGCCAGTCAAAATTTTATCACAACTCTGAGGAGTCAATGTATTTATTGACTATTTAATGTGTCTTTTACGGACCATGTACTGCCACTTGTCACCTCTATTGCCATGTCATCGATCTCCATTTTTTGGGGAAAACAAATATTTATTCAAATAATTAATTGTATGTGATAATTAGTTAAAAATATAATAGATTCAAATTTGAATTAATGATCAAGTTGTTGGATTTTATCTGATAAGGTAGTTTGAATAAATAATTAAATAATTGTGGAAAAATTACATTCCACTATGTTATAGACTGTGTGTGGCGTGCAGCTATAGAAATCAAGGAATGATTTCACTTTTATTTATTTAATTAATTAATTAATGAAAAATTCAAAAAGATAGTTTTGATATTTTCATTAATAAGATAATTAATTAATTAAAAGATAAATTGTAATTGGTTACATATTTCTTTTTAAATTTAAATATTTTCTATATAAGTTAGACTTAAGAAAATAACAAAAATACTCATATACTCAATTATTCGCTCTAAGAACAGAACGATACTTTCCATCTCTCTCTGAAAAGATACTGAACTAATCTCAGGCCTATTCTCTTGATCTCATGTATTGAGTACATCAAGTTGAATCAGAAATATATCATCCATTATTCTCTAAGTGTCCACACACTTCTTGGGGTGTAGAGAACGATGTGGAAGATCTTGGTGTGAGTACCTAGGAGCAGTTTGGATAGAAAGATCGTTTATTTTACGAAAAGATAGCAAGGACACTTGATAGGCATCAAGAGGTATGTTCTTTATTCTTTTCTTGTTTATGATTAATGTATGTATATTAATGGATCCGCATATTTAAAAGTAGTTTTAATATGTTACAATTTTTTTGTTGTACACTGAGTCAACCCATCACACAATTCTACTGCGTATTAGGAAACTTATTCTTAACTATTGGTACCAGAGCGATCATTAATCTTTGCATACATTAATTACTGTGTGGACATAATATGCATTCTTATGTTATCGTAATATGTGTGAATGGATGGATGTATGTATGTTTAAAGTTTATTATTAAGAGTCATTAATTATATGGTGTTTTGGGTTTAAGAATTGTTCTTAAATTTCTAGATGAAAAATGTAAGCCATTTTTGGGCATAGGGATTTTTGTAATTTAATTTTCTGCATTAAATAATTGAAAAAAATTATGTAAGGCCCGAGCCCCGGGTTCCATGCCTCAAAGCCCGTGGCCTATGGCTCCCCAGTCGCACGCTCCTGCGTTTGTTGCCGCGTGCCCTGCTGGCTCCCTGCCGCAGCCTGTGCGCCTTCTAGCCATGGCCCCAACTGCTGGCCTGTGCCCCTTGCGCACCCCGTCGAGCCGCTGCCAGTCACTGTCGTGGCCTCCCACCATGCCTCCTGCCCTATGCCAAGCCACCTTGTGCCGCCAGCCCTAGGGTTCTTAACCCTAAGGTTTGCACAATGTTGTCTATTTAAATTATGTGCCTAATTAATTTAATCCCATAATTAAAATTGTTTTGTTTTGAATTAATTGTTTGAGCCCAAATTCAAAAGTAGGCCTAGTAACTTGTTGGGCATTAAAGCTCAAGTTAATTATTCTTAAAATTGTTTAAGATAATTAAAAATTGTTTTAATTCAAAATTAAATGGATAAATGGCTTAATGGATCAAGACTACTTGTGAAGGCCCAAAGCTGAAGAAAGAGATCTCTTTAGGTTTTATTTAGTTTCTTACATATTTGTGTATAATTTTGCAAGTGCTGTATTTTTTCTAGAAATACCCAAGACACCCGGCCCGCATTTATTTATTTAGTTTTTATTTATTTAAATGTTTGAATGTGATTAAATTGTTTAATACGTTATCATGCATTTTTGACATGCCATACATATTACCCACACAGTATTTAAAATTAGCATGCATCTCATATGAGTAGAAACATGCCTTAGGATTGTCCTTTGTGATTATATGTTTTATGTGATGGACCATACTATAATAAATCTAGTTTTAACTAGTTCAAGAGTGGAAATTGATTTTAAAAGTAGTTTCATTTCTAGTGTTTAATAAAATTATTTTACTAAATAGTAAATGATATTCTTAGTAATTATATCAAATTAAAATTGAATTAATTAGGGCGTAGTTCTATAATTTTAATTTTGCTTAATTGGATTATTAATTATTAGAATATCATTTGGTAAAAATAGATCACTTTATTTTTACAAACTAATTAAAAAGCATAGGATGTTTTGAAAAAACACATATTTTAAAATAGTGAGTGGGAGAGGGAGTTATGACAATAAGTCTCATGGTCTCCATTATTAATTAGCACCGAGGTAACATGGAGAGGGCCTCGTGGCACCATTGCTTGTGTCCCCCTAAGGAAGGCTTCCGATTGTGTTATTCTCAAGGCAAACTTCTTTAAGAATAGGATTTAAGGATGTGTTTACCCAAAAAAGATTTACCTGATGATGTGGCAGAATTAATAAGCACATAGGATACATGTGACCGTTTAAGTGAGTACGATATGTTTGACCATCAACTAGAAGAGAGTTCACTCAGCAAACGACATATTTCATGGGCAACCAGTCTGGTCGCAGTATTTCAGATATGTAATTTTGCATTTATGTAATAATTGTGATTTCCATTATTATTTAGATATGCATGTATTAAATGTAATAAAGGCCCATCGGCCCATGTAGAACTCCTTGAGCCTATAAATAAGAATCAAAGAGCTCAAGAGAAAAAAACTTTTTTGAACTTTGGAATTCTGAGAGAGAATTATAGTGTTTTTATCTACCAAAATTATATTCAACTCGAGGCTTGTGAAACTCATGAACCCTAGTTCATTGATCACAATGTTTGGGATTCTACATCAATAAGAACACTAAGTGGACGTAGGTTATTACCATTTTCTAGGGCCGAACCACTATAAATCTTTGGTGTTGTTTATCTTTTTATCTTGATTTCATCTCATTTTTATCGTTTTACTTGACTCTGTGTCGTTGACCAAATCAAGGGTAAACATTTTGGTGCTTTCATTGAGAGACTGAACTCAAGACCTCCAATAAGATCGAAAGGGGAAAATAGTTAGAAAGATTGGACAAACCTCTGGTACTGCACCAACCCAGCCTCCTCCACAAAATGTGGCTGAGGATGAGCCACAAGTGGAATTTGAAGAGGAGGAAATGGATTATGATACTTTAAGGATGACTCTGATTATGTTATAGGAGGAATTAGCCAATCTGAGGGCTAATCAAGAAAATGTGGCTGAAACGATGGCGTTGCAGCAGAGAGAGATTGATAGGCAACGCCAAGAATTGAATGAACGACATGCCGATATGGACCGCCGACAGAGGGACGCCACTGCCGCTCTTGAGGTAGCCATTCAGTTGGCCCAAGGACAGCCTGCACAGGCTTCCCAACTGGATCAACCACCTAGTACACCACCGCAGCAAGGTCCACATTCACATCATCCTCAACATCACCACACTCCGCCTCAACCGACAAACCCTCAGAGACCAGAGCAACCCCTTACTGCTCAACAGGATAGGCCATTTCAGGATCCTGAATAGCAACCACCTTCCCGAGCTGGTCAAGATAATCCCCAGCAACGAAGGCAAAAATAGGGCTGGGTAGCCTCCCCGAAGTCCTAGACGCCAAACTGCTTAGGAGCTAAACCCACCGATCAGGGGACAACATCCTTCTGCAAGCAGAAGGCAAGTTGAATCAGGCTTTGCAGTCAGGGGTCCTCCTCGACATAATAATGCCCGAGGACCCATCGACCAATGCATGCCTCCACCTGTCAGTCCAGACATGCCAGCAAGAGGAGGGGGAAACAGTGCAAACAGCAGGTCGCACCGTAGTTGGTCACACTTTAGGGATGGCCATGACTATAATGAGGCAGATTCTGTCAGAGGATACGCTAGTTGGCGGCAAGGAGAGAGGGGTGGAGAACAGAACCCTACACCAAGAGAGAACTAGCTGACAAGCCAGAATGCTGGGGGCAGCCTAGACAACCCAATGCTTTTGATCGACTAGGCACGAGCGAACATAGGCGTAGGGATGAGGATTTGAGGGATGATCTTAATGGCAGAAGAGAGAGACACAACGAGTATGCACCTTCAGCACCAGTCGCTCTAATAGTACCAGACGTTTTGCAGGCCCAGCTCGATGCTTTGAACCAAGCTGTCCAACAATTAGTGGGGAGTCGAACATCCCACATTGAATACGACTAGAGAAGAGGCACTCCGTTTGTGCAAAGAATAGCAATGGTCGAGACCTCAAGCAAATTTAAGATGCCGATCTTGCCCAACTTCACTGGATTAGAAGACCCCATCTCTAACGTGAATAAATTCGAGATACAAATGGATATCCAAAAGGTGTTAGACGACGCTCAGTGCAGAATCTTTCCAGCCACCTTGTTCGATACTGTGCAGGAGTGGTTTTTCAAATTCCCTCCGGCCAGCATAGTTTCTTGGGAAATGTTCGTGCATGAGTTTTACGGATATTTTTATGCTGGTCGAGTACTTCTGACCGAGGCCAACCAGCTGATAAAGATACGCCAGAAGGAGGGAGAAACCTTGAAGGGGTATGTCCAACATTTTATGCGAGCCGCTGCTGGGGCTAAGACAGTTGGTGTTGAAGGAAAGATGATGGCTCTTACTGCTTGAGTACGGCACCATTCATCCCTCTGGAATAATTTGCGGAAGAATGGGGTAAAGAGCACCCAAGAATTTTTTGACCGAGCAGGCAGGTACATCAAGCTCGAGGAGGCTATTGCCAATGAAGGAAAGTCACCCACAGATGACTAGGGTCGAAAAGAAGATCCCACCGAAGCCGCCAATGTATTTGAGAAACCCAATGGCAACAGCAAAAATAATGGGGAAAATGGAGGTAAAAAGGCGAACCACGAACCATCAACATCTAAAAACAAGCGCCCTAAAAGTAACAGATATGAGCCGAGGTTCACCAATTATACGACCCTAGTCGATAGCAGAGCAGAAGTGTATCAGACCACTCATACGATTGTTCCTTTGAGGTGACCAGCCCCTATCAGGAAAGAAATCTCCAAGCGAGATACAACCAAGTTTAGCCATTCTCATAACGACTACTATCATCACACCAACGAGTGTAACCAGCTCAAGGATGAGATTGAGTTCCTTATTAGACAAGGACACCTGAGGAGGTATGTGCGAGCGGATAGAGGTTCTCAGCGAGAGGCTCAAGGAGGCAATGAGCAGGCACTTGTACGCCAACGCTCGCCCCCTTTACAGCCAGCTCCAGTCGCCGAAACATTGCTGACCATCTGTGGTGGCCCACACCTGGCGGGTGATAGTGGGAAGGCAAGGGAAAGGTACGCCCGAACCTTACGTCATGACCAGGACATTGAAATGTTGAACGTAGAGGAGCGAACTCCAAAAAAAGCTCGAACAGAGGAAGAACCGATAAATTTCTCTGACCTTGACGCTCAACATGTCTGATTTCCCCGTTCGAATCCTCTGGTCGTAGATGTCCAGATCGCTAATATGATGGTTAAGGGAGTATTGGTGGATACAGGAAGCTCAGTCAACATTCTATACAAATCTTTACTATAGAGGATGAAGTTTTCAGTGCAAGATTTAGAGCCATGAAACCAAATCATTTATCGTTTTTCCGACGAAGGGCTCGCCCCAACTGGGTCAATCAGGCTTCCAGTCACAGCAGGAATTGCACCTGCGAACAGGACATTACTCACTACTTGTATAGTAGTTGATTGTCCTTTTACTTATAATGCTGTGATTGGAAGGCCTATCTTAGTCGACCTGCGAGTTGTGACCTTGATCTGGCACCTGGCCATGAAGTTTCCAACTGACACAGGGGTAGGATGCATGTTGGGAAACCAGGGATAATGTTATGATTCCTCGATCACCAAGGCAAAAAGGGATGGATCAGGGGAAAAAGTCAAAAAATGGTTGTTGTTGGCGAATGAAGTACAAGCCCAATCAGGTGAACAGGTCACCAAATAGGGTGTTTCCCAATGTGAGGATGGAGACTTAGATCCTTGCTTTGGGGATTTTGAAGAAAATTTGGGACCAGTGGAGGACCTCGAGGAAGTCCAACTAGAAGAGGCAGATCTGACCAGGGTTGTGAAAGTCGGTAAAAACTTAGAGACAACAATTAAGAAAAAATTGGTGGAATTTTTGAAGGATAACCAGGAGGTGTTTGCCTGGTCGCATAAAGATATGGTTGGGATTGACCTAGCATTTATCAGCCATGTCTTAAATATAGACAAAAAATTTCCACCAATGCAACAAAAAAGGAGGCTCCTCGACAAAGACAGATCGAAGGCGTTAAAAGATGAAGTTGAGAAGCTAAAGGAGAACAAATTCATCAGGGTAGCGTTTTATCCATCTTGGGTCTCTAATCCTATACTAGTTCCCAAGTCGAATGGCAAGTGGAGGACGTGTGTGGATTTCACAGACCTCAATAAAGCCTGTCCGAAGGATTGTTTCCCGCTCCCAAGGATTGACCAACTGGTCGATGCTACATCAGGACATGAAATTCTATCATTCATGGACGCATACTCTAGGTACAATCAGATTAGTATGCATCCACCTAATGAGGATCACACTAGCTTTTGAACAGATACAAGGCTTTACTGTTACAAAGTAATGCCTTTCGGTTTGAAAAATGCTGGTGTGACTTACCAGCGACTGGTCAACCATATCTTCAAAGACTTGATCGACATTAACATGGAGGTATATGTCGATGACATGCTGGTCAAGTTGAAGAAGGCAGAAGAGCACATCGGGGACATGCGAGAATGCTTCAACATCTTGAAGAAATATCAGATGAAGCTAAATCCCCTCAAGTGTTCATTTGGTGTTGGATCAGGAAATTTTTTGGGATTCATAGTAAACTCGCGAGGAATCGAAGCTAATCCTGAAAAGATCAAGGCCCTGATCGAGATGCAGTCACTTGCCAAGATTAAAGATGTTCAAAGTCTGACCGGGAGGATTGCTACTTTGAGTAGATTCATTTCTAAGTCAACGGACAAGTGCGTTCCATTTTTTAATCTACTCAAGGGCAACAAGAAGTTTTAGTGGACGGAAGAGTGCGAGCATGCTTTTCAGGCGCTAAAGTCTCATATGTCACAACTACTGATCTTGTCCAAATCGGTCAAAAAAGAAACTTTGTTCATCTACTTGGCAGTTACAGAGAATGCTGCTAGCGCAGTTTTGATCAGAGAGAAGGACCAGGTCCAAAAAGTTGTGTATTATATAAGCAAGAGGCTAGAAGGAGAAAAGTTGAGATATCTACCCACTGAAAAATTAGCCTATTGCTTGATCCTGGCCTCCAGAAAGCTACGACCATACTTTCAAGCTCACCCTATCGTGGTACTCACTGACCAGCCATTACGGCAAGTCCTGCAGAAACAGTTGATTATTAAAATGGGCAGTTCGAAATTGCTTATTCTCCACGAGCAGCTATGAAGGGACAGGCTCTAACAGATTTTGTCGCAAAATTCACTGGAATCTAGGATATCAAACCGATGGAGGATACTGGACCCCAAATTCACACTCCTTCGTGGAAATTGTTTGTAGATGGCTCTTCCAACAAGCACAATGTTGGAGCAGGACTGATCTTGGTTACCCCAGAAGGGCATCGATTCCATTGCACAATCAGATTTGATTTTACAGTGTCCAATAACGAAGTCGAACACAAAGCTCTGCTCACAGGATTAAGACTAGCCAAGGACATGGATATAAAGTCACTCGAGATCTACATTGACTCCCAGCTGGTGGTTAATCAAATTATTGGAGAGTACCAAGCTCGAGGTCTCAATATGGTTTCTTATTTGAACAAAGCAAAGGACTTATTGGCATAATTCGAAAAGTATACCCTCCAGGAAGTACCTCGCGATCAGAACTCAAATGTTAATGCTTTGGCCAAGTTAGCAAGTGCAAAGGGCGCTGACACCTTGAACATAGTGTCGGTTGAGCATTTGTTAGCAGCAAGCATCCAACCAGAAGAGTCTTCAATGGTGATCCAAGCGGTAGAAACATGGATGACACCCTTCATTAGATACCTTGAACAAGGAGTGTTGCCAGCAAAAAGAAACCAAGCAAGGACCCTCCAGAGACAGTCGGCTCGGTTCATTCTGGTCGACAGAATTTTATACAGAAGAGGGTACTTGATGTTGTTGTTAAGGTGTGTTTCTAAAGAAAAGGCCAAGGAACTGATGCAAGAAGTCCATGAAGGTTTATGTGGAGATCACGCTGGGGGGAAAATTTTGTCGAAGAAAATCTTACGGCAAGGGTACTTATGGCCTACCATGAATGAAGACTCCATGGATTTTGTGCGAAAATGTGACAAGTTCCAAAGGTTCTCTAAAATACCTCGAGCAGTCCAAAATGAGCTCAAACAGATGCAAAGCCCGTGGCCATTCACAGTATGGGGGATTGATCTGATCGGGTCTTTACCCACAAGAAAAGGAATGTCAAGTATGCAATGGTTGTTGTTGACTATTTTACGAAGTGGGCCGAGGCTGAGCCACTTGTGACAATAACGACCAAGAAGGTTTTAGACTTTGTGGTCAAGAACATCGTGTGTCGATATGGGTTACCAAGAAAAAATGTCTAAGATAATGGCACATAATTCGACAGTGATCTTTTCACTAATTTTTGCAAGAGGCACGGGATTATCAAAAGTTTTTCATCGGTAGCTCAGCCACAAGCAAACAGACAAGTTGAAGCTATCAACAAGACCTTGAAGGACACCCTGAAGAAAAGGCTTGAAGAAGCAAAGGGGGCATGGCCAGAACAATTACCAGAAGTACTCTGGTTGTATAGAACATCCCATCGAACAGCAATAGGCCATACTCCATTCTCTCTGGCCTATGGATATGAAGCCATGTTTCCTGTTGAGTTAGACCCACCGTCACATAGAAGGTTGGCATACGATCAGAGTACTAACGATCAATTATTGATGGAATCTTTGGATTTGGTCGATGAAAGGCGCGAGCAAGCTCAGCTTCGAGTGGCAGCTTATTAGCAAAAGGTGGCTCAATATTTCAACTCTAAAGTACAAGAAAGAAAGTTTAATATGGGAGATTTGGTACTTAGAAGAGTTTTTGTTAACACACACGATCAAGCTGCCGGAGTGCTTGGACCTAACTGGGAGGGTCTGTATCAGATTGAAGAAGTCCTCCAACCAGGCACATATAAACTTGCTCACTTGAATGGAGATCTCATTCCTTGCTATTGGAATGGAGAACACCTGCATAAGTATTATCAATAAATAGTTCTTTTTAAAGAACTGGCTTGTATTAATTTCACTTTTTACAAGTTTTTGAATAAGGGCTGGTTCATTATATGAATGGTCGCTTACAAGTGTAAGATCAAATTTTGATCACTCGTACAGACACGATTTTGTCCATTTATTATGAGAAATAAAAGGAATTGTGTGTAGCTAGTTATTCTTGCTAATCATTGTATTTATTACAAGTATTTGCTCATTACATGTGTTGTTTTGCTATATTATCATTTTTTATAAGTTCGCGAGCAATAATGTTCGAACAGGTCTTGGTCATGGCAAGTGACCGAGGACCTTAAGCTCCTCAATCACTTGTAGGGCATATAGGGTATTAAGAAAGCAAAGCATATCAGCAAGCATATGTAAAACACACGAGCAAAATAAGGGAAAGCATACTACGACACTTAGAGTATTTTTCAAAAAATTTAGATTTTGTAAAATGGAAACAAAGTGCTATGCTAATTTTGGTCATGTGAGTAGATGTTATAATAAATATCAAATATTATAATATCAAAGTGAAATGTTTTACACCGCAAGCAGTTACTGCTCGGATGTAATTTGTAATTAAAAGAAAGCTGCCCTACGCAGCAAAAAATTGTCTTGACATCACGAACTATAGTTCGTGTGTCCTAGTTAAAAATAAAAATAAATAAATAAAATTATGGAGCAGCAGGAGGATCTTGTTGAGATTGCTGGTCGACTGTAGTCCCAGCATCCTCTTCGGCACCCTCGATGCCTATAGCCAAAGAGATCTCAGAAGATTCTTGAGCTTTCTTCTCTTCTTCTAGGCGAGCAGCGCACTTTGCCAGTTCCGCCTGCTTCATATGCTCTAGGAGGTAGTCAAAGTTCGCCCCTGGGTTGCTCTTCCATAACAAGTAGAAGCATTTGAAAGCCGCTCCCTTATATTTCTCCAGGTTGCGAGCATTGGTCTCCTCGAGCAGTTTAGCACGCTCCTCCTGCTTAGTGGTTTTTTTCTTACTGATCCCCAGGTCCTCCTGAAGTTTGGAGGCCTCTTTAAAATTTAGCACTGAAGCCTCCTTTCAGCTGCTCGGCATATCTAGCCTCGACCGCCTTTACCTCCTCAGCAAATTTAGCCTCGAACTCCTCAGCTCGGCAGTAGCCATGCCCCATTAGGAGGATACCCTGCGAACATAAAAAGAACAGTAAACCAGTCAGGGGCAATGAAAGAAAATGTTGTTCAATTAAAGAAAGGAGGAAAACTTACGCTAAGAATTTCAGATAGTCCGCGACTGATGACTTGGTTGTGTGGCAGCGGAGGAAGATGTGAGAAGTCCTCCTGGCTACGACGATGTCGTGAAAGCCTTTGTATCCTCTCCTGAGTGGCGTTGGTGACACTCAACAGGTCGTTTGTTGAAGGTTTCCTTGCCTACTCGGGAGGAAGGCTATTGCGAGGAGGGGGAGCAGACGTCGTATTCCTAGAAGGAGTGGGCGCAGCAGGGGGTGCTGGAGGATCCTCTACTCGAGCCTTCTTCCTGGCAGGATTGCTGCTGCCCTCCCCAGGATGCCTTCTGCTCGCTCTCTTTCTGCTCGAAGGAGCATCATCGTCAACATACAGATCAAAAGCTTCTTCGGAAGGCATGACTGCAGGATGGAAACAAATGATCAGACAATATAATTTGAGTTATTCAAAAGAGCAAGGGAATAAGGAGAAAAGAAATTCTAAGTAATATACCCGAGCTACTATTACTGGTTGATACATTATTTATAGAACTACTGCTACTGCTACACTCACTCTTTGCCTCGAAGAAGTCTGAATTTAAACTACTGATCGCAAATCTAAAGTTGTCGTCCTTGTCAAATAAATGACAGGGGATGGGCAAGTTATCTAAAAGTGAGAAGTCAGTACTGTTCTTGTCGGAAGACTCGAGTACAGGCTTGGTGTACTCTAGGAGTTTTTGCTTGCCCTTCCCATGTTGGGCAGGGGTAACAGTAGCTTTGTTGGGTTTCTGGAGGGTTCCCGGATGGTCACTCCAGTTGCCCGCCGTCTCGGGGGTTGTAACACATATTGTTGCTGCTCAGGGATTGCCTCTCTAGTAGCACTCCCTGCGGTGGACTCCCTCACTTCCTGGTGAGGAGCCAAGAGGCCGACCAGCCTCAGAATTCTTTCTGTGACCAGCTCCTTGACGCTCTTCTCGATATTCGTCAAGCTAGCCAGGGTTGTGGGCCGTATCTCCATCTCTAGATTGGGATCTGGTCGATACCATGGACCTAGACGTAACATCAAGGTTCTAAGGACGGAGAAAAACAAACTAGCAGAAAATAAATGACCAGAAATTAAGAAATTTACCTCCTCGAGTGAAGGCCAGGTTATCGGCGACCAGGTCCGTCGTAAGGAAATACTCCTAGAAGTACTTCCCTTTTTTGGGTTTGTAGGTGATGTCGCTTAGAAAGGTACGAGCATACTCTTGATGGTAGAAATGGAAAAACCCCGTGTTGTTGTGGTTGGGGTTGGACTTGAGATCGAACAAGTAGCTAATCTCGTGTGGTGTAGGCACGGGCCATTTTTTATGGTTGTAAAGGATATAGAGTGCTGATAGTACTCTATATCCATTGGGGGTAATTTGTAAAGGAGCGACCTCGAAATAATTGGACACCCCTTGAAAAAATCTGTGCAAGGGCAAGATTGCCCCTGCCTCAATATGATACCTCGACCAGGCGCTGAAGGCGCCCCCAGGCACGTTTGCCCTCTGGTCAGGTGAAGGTTTGACTAGGGTGATCCTAGGAAGACTGTACTTCTTGAGATAATTATTCACCATCCTGGCCGATATGATGCTAGGAGGCGCAACGTACCAGCCAACGTCTGGCCTAAGGCTGTCGCGAGGTCGGGCTTTAGGTTGGATTTCTGGTGGTGCAGTATTTATAGGCTGAGGGTTAGTAGAAGGGTCCTCGGTGCGAGGGGCAGGCTGGCTAGAAGGAGAGTTGGTTGTTTTCTTTTTTACACGGGCAGTGTATTTCACGCGACCCATGTTTGGTTGACTGGTCGGAGGGCTGGTCGCTGGGTTTTGTTATGAAAATGGAACTTCCGAAAATGACAGTGACGATTATTCTTGATCTTCAAATAGTAGCGCAAGAAGATCGTCGTCGATTGGCCTCTCACCTCCCCAAGGTTCGTGCATGAATATATGAGAACAGAAAATGAGAGATGAGAATCTATGACCAACAGATAGAAGAAGAGGAAACGTTGGGATAACGTTGCTCATGTATAAAAGCTAAGCTTTTATACGACCAGCAGCATTCTAACGAAAATACTAAAAGCATGCAAGAAGTTTGGAAAAACAGATCACAAAGTGGAAGTGAAAAGTTTTTTTTTTCAGAAAAACTTTTTGACTCTGAAAACAGGCGGGAAAAGCCCAGATTTTTCCGAAAGCATAAAAATTGAATTTTTACTTCAATTTTGGGCCCTAAAACAGTATTTTTAATTCCCACATCGATTTCTAAGCCTCACTTAATGTTTTTACAACTTAAAACTCATATCCTATCACGTTTCTGCCTATGAGCCCAATTACCCCAAAAAAATTTCTCAAAGAACATTAAAAAACTATGCTTGAATACCAGAAAACTCGTAAAATTTATTTTGCATGGTATAACAAAGATTGAGGGATCAAGAAACTTACTTGGATTGCAGATTACATAGAAGTCACGAGTGTTGCTGCTCAAGATTGGTCGGACACACCTTAGATCACCGAAATTTTCTGGGCTTCTCTTGAGGATTTTTCTTCTGAGTTCTTGAGAGAGGAAGGTTTGGTAAAAAGTAAAAAATGAGGCAAGTGATTTATTTATACTGATCGAGGTACAGTAATAGAGGTAATGATGGGGGTAAGTTTTCAATGTGTGGGAAATCGTGTTAGCCATCACAACGTCTTTGGGAAACTGCAACGGTCATGATTATTTACTTTTTTGAAAAGGCGCTGACAGACATGACAGGTCAGACGATGAGTTGGTCGATCAAGTTTATTAAATGCTGGTCACAATAAAATAAACTTGGGGGGAAAATGTTTACCCAAAAAAGATTTACCTGATGACGTGGAAGAATTAACAAGCACATAGGATACACGTGATCGTTTAAGTGAGTACGATCTGCTCGACCGTCAACCAGAAGACAGTTCACTCAACAAATGACATATTTCATGGGCGACCAGTCTGGTCGCAGTATTTCAGATATGTAATTTCACATTTATGTAATAATTGGGATTTCCATTATTATTTAGATACGCGTGTATTAAATGTAATTAAGGCCCATCGGCCCATGTAGAACTCTTTGATCCTATAAATAAGAATCAAAGGGCTCAAGAGAAAAAAACTTTTTTGAACTTTGGAATTCTGAGAGAGAATTATAGTGTTTTTATCCACCAAAATTGTATTCAACCCGAGGCTTGTGAAACTCGTGAACCCTAGTTCATTGATCACAGTGTTTGGGATTCTACATCAATAAGAACACTAAGTGGACGTAGATTATTACCATTTTCTGGGGCCGAACCACTATAAATCTTTGGTGTCGTTTATCTTTTTGTCTTGATTTCATCACATTTTTATCGTTTTACTTGACTCCGTGTCGTTGACCAAATCAAGGTTCAACATGATGTATTTCAAGTTTGGCAAATGGATGTCAAAACAACTTTTCTGAATGGCTACCTTGACGAAACCATTTACATGTCTCAACCAGAAGGGTTTGAAGTAAAAGGTCAAGAGCAAAAAGTTTGCAAGCTTCTTAGGTCCATCTATGGACTCAAACAAGCTTCTAGATCTTGGAATCTTAGATTTGATGACACAATTAAAACGTTTGGTTTTGAACAAAATGTTGACGAACCCTGTGTCTATAAACAAATCAAAGATGGTGTAGTAGTATTCCTCGTTCTTTACGTTGATGATATATTATTGATTGGCAATGACGTAACATCATTATCAAAGGTAAAGAACCGGTTAGCGAACAATTCTAAATGAAAGATTTGTAGGAAGCCAAGTATGTTCTGGGCATTCAAATTCTTAGAGATAGATAGAACAAGACTTTGGCACTGTCTTAAGTAACTTATATTGATAAGGTGCTAGAACGCTTTAATATGCAAAACTCCAAAAAGGGTGATATGCCAACCCGTTCTGGCGTAGTCCTTTCCAAGGAGCAGTGTCCCAAAACACCTCAGGAAAAGGAAGATATGAGACAATATCCCTATGCCTCAACGGTAGGCAGTCTTATGCACGCTATGCTATGTACAAGACCTGACATTTGTTATGTAGTATGGATAGTCAGCCATTATCAATCCAATCCTAGTTTGAGTCATTGGATTGCAGTGAAGAATATTCTCAAGTATCTTAGAAACACTAGAGATTATATGCTTGTATATTCAGGTGGAGACTTGAACCCCACTGGTTACATTGATTCTAATTTTCAATCAGAAAGAGATAGTCGGAAATCGACTTCTGGATCAGTGTTTACTCTTGGAGGAGGAGCAGAGTCTGGAGAAGTATTAAACAAACCAGCATTGCAGACTCCACCATGGAGGTCGAGTATTGATTAGTGCTCAAAAGATGTCATTTTATCAAGTTTAAGTTCAAATTAAATTAAGTTTTGAATAATATTTTCTTGAATTTATTATGATATATTCTTTAAATGGAAAATATTAGTTTTAATTTAATTTAAAAATATTTTATATGAATTATAATGCATTTGAGCCTAATTAAAAGAAAAAAATATAGAAAAGAATTAAACTTGAAAAAAGGGTGCTAAAAATGATATTATTGTAGTAACTTCCTTTTCTTTGTTTCATTTGAGGCCCAATGGAGGCCCACGGTCCAGCAGCCCGCAGCCAAGCCTCAACCGAGCCGAGCCACGCTGCCACGCCACCGAGCCGAGCCGCCTACCACCCTGACACCTGCAGCGCCTGCCACCTGACATCTGTCAGCCGCCTGCAGCAGCTGTGGGTGTGCGCCTCGGGTCGCGTGCAGCAGCCCACTCCCTTAACCAACTCCGGTCCATTTTTTTTTCCCAGCTGCCATTGTACTCCCAGCCCAACTTTCAAGCACTTTGGGCCTTGCAAAATAAACACTTTGAGCTTCAAAGCTCATACTTTTTGGTGTTTTTGAAAAAGAACATTTTGACCATACACCAAAATAGCTAGGTTAATATTAATAATAAGATTTGATTTTTCAAAATCATATTTTATTATTAATATTTCAGATTTATTTTGTAAACCCCAAATTTTTATTTAATTTCTTTTTAGTCCTTCTCTCCATCTATAAATAGGGACACTTTCTTCACATTTGGTATGTAGTTTTTAGAGTAGAGAAACTATAGCAAAATTTCCACTCACTTTCTTCTCATATTTTCTTCTAAGAATTTTGTGAGAATCATGAGCATAATGGCCTAATCTTCCTAGGAAGGTTAGGGATGATTCCATATGCAAGTGATGTTATTTTGCTACTTTGATTTACTATGTTTTTAATGTAATATATTTGAGTTATTTATGTTCTTTCATCTCTATCTTTATTTTGTTATCTTTATTTACTTATGCTAATAGTATATAGGATTAGTCATGCTCTTTCTATGTGCTTCTAATTAGTAAAAGTAATATTGATACATAATTTTATGTCTAATCTTCTATTACATTATTGCCCTTGGGTATTTTGTCATTTTTAGATTTTTCATAAGATTAACATTGTGCTTTTAAAGTAAAGAACTTTATAACTCAAATGAACTTTTGTTAGAAAAACTATGGACTTTAATGTTAGATTTTCCAAGTAAATGTTGGGATGTGAACTATTTACTTGTGTATTTTTAAATCAAGTAACCAAGTAACTAAGCAAGCATATGGATGATTCTTGAAACCTTTCCATTTCTCAAACTCTTGATTACATCTTGCATTTATCTCACCTATCTCACTTTATCATTTCATCAAAAAAAATACAATATCAAAATCTCAAACCTCTTTCCATTTACAATTTTATTTATTTCTTGTTACTAACTTTTTGTGTTATTTTCTACTAATCTTTTGATTTAGGTTACCTCCTTGTGGATCGACCGCCCGATTATACTACAACCACCGCTTAGTAGTTGTCACATTTTGGGCGTTAAACAAGTATATAGCAGCTTGTGAAGAAGCTAAAGAGGTTGTGTGGCTTAAGAAGCTCTATTCTGATCTGGAAGTAGTGCCAGATGTGGATAAGCCACTAGTCCTATACTGTGACAACAGTGGGGAAGTAGCTAACTCAAAGGAACCACAGAGTCACAAGAGGGGAAAGCACATCGAGAGGAAGTATCACTTTATCATAGAGATAGTTCATCAAGGAGATGTTGCAGCTATGAAGATAGCTTCAGAGCATAATCTTGCAGATCCTTTCACAAAGACTTTATCTATGAAATCTTTTAAGGAGCATGTAAGAAACATGGGAATAAGATAGATGGCTCATTTGCTTTAGGGAAAGTGGGAGATTGTTGGGAATTGTGCCCTGAAAGCATAAGTAGTCAACTCAATAACAATATATCCTTAAGTAGTAGACATTGTATTTAAGAAATAAATAAATAAATTGAATTTATTATGCATATATTTTATGGACTATATTATTCTGTTATAATATTAAGTAAATATCAGAAAAATTCCTAAGTTCATATATGTGATCTCAACCACGTATTGGAACAGGAGGATTGTGATTGAGATAAATAAACTTGAATAGTTCGCAGTAAAATAAAGTTACGGAATCTTTAGATTAATTACTGCAAGTACGGTCCACTAGTATTATGAATACATGTGATCTAGATCCGGATTTCTAGTGTAGTAGGACACTTTAGTGGATGTGCTTTATATATTATAGAATATATAGAACGTGACCAGATATGTTTATTAATACTTAGTTAAATACCATTTCAAAGTATTAATTAAATATATCAATTGATGATCATATACAAATAGATCTTAATCCTGAAGTTACTATGAACTCCTGTTTATGTTATATGAGTTATTTGATTCACTCGTTAGGGTTTGTCATAATGATCAGGCTAGAAACTTTTGTTTTGGGAACTCATTAATGTAAATGGCTGGGAACATAGTATTCAGATAAGGAATCTATACATTCTCGTAAGAGATTGAATAATGGTTCTCTTAAGGGTTGACTTTTGGGACTGAAAGGTTATTGAGCTCAAATTCATAATTTGGTTATTAATTAACCTTCACTAGTAAAGTCGATAGTACTTAAGGAAACAAGATATAATTAAAAGGGTAAAACGATAATTTTATTCCCGGTTAATTATGAACCATTATTAGAGTGTTAATTTGTATGTAATGATTATATCAATGGATGTTTTATTGTTATAAAGTACTCAGTAAATGAAATGTCTATAATTACAAGAGTGTAGTCTCATATTTATAGTTGAGTAATAATGAGATTAATAAATTAAGATTATTTAATTAAAGAGTTTAATTAATAATCACAAATTTATTGGAGCTTGAAATTATAGGTCCATAGGTCCCCACAACAGCTCTATCAACACTATTCAAGATAAGAGTTAATATAAAGTGTAAAATGATAAAAAGACATATTTAAGAATAATTTTGTTCTTCGGGCCAAATATGTAATTATGTGATAATAATGATTAATTAATTAATTACAAATTAGGTGTAATTATCAAAATTAATTAATAATTAATTATTGTATAATTTTCAAAATTATATAAATAATTAATTTATTATAATTTTTGAAATTATAATAAAATAAATATTAAAATTTTTAAATTAATATTTAATTAAAATTGGTTTTAATTAGTTAATAGAATTAATTAAATATATTTATTTGAGTGGGAGAAAATAATCTGACAAGTTCAAATTTGATTTGAATTTAAAAAGATTAATATTTATTCAAATAATTAATTATATGTGATAATTAGTTAAAAAGATAATAGATTCAAATTTGAATTAATTATCAAGTTGTTAGATTTTATTTGATAAGGTAGTTTGAATAAATAATTAAATAATTGTGGAAAAATCACATTCCCCTATTTTATAGTGTGTTGCACGACACACACAGTAGCGTGCAACTATAGATACTAGGGAATAGATTTTTCACTTTTATTTAATTAATTAATGAAAAATTCAAAAAGATAGATATCATATTTTCATTAATAAGACAATTAATTAATTAAAAGATAAATTGTAATTGGTTACATATTTATTTTTTTAATTTAAATATTTTCTATATAAGTTAGACTTTTCAGAAAATAACAAATATACTCAATACTCAATTATTCGCTCTAAGAAAAGAACGATACTTTCTATCTCTCACTGAAAAGATACAGAATCAATCTAAGGCCTATTCTCTTGATCTCATGTGTTGAGTACATCAAGTTGAATCATAAATATACCATCCTTTATTCTCTAAGTGCCCACACACTCCTTGAGGTGTAGAAAACACTGTGGAAGATCTTGTTGTGAGTACCTGGGAGCAGCTTGGATAGGAAGATCGTTTATTTTATGAAAAGATAGCAAGGACACTTGATAGACATCAAGATGTATGTTCTTTATTTTTTTCTTGTTTATAATTAATGTATGTATATTAATGGATCCACATATTTAAAAGTAGTTTAAATATGTTACAAAATTTTTTGTTGTACACTGGGCCAACCCATCACACAATTCCGTTGCATATTAGGAAACTTGTTCCTAACAGTAGTCCTCAGGTCTAGTGTTATCTTAACATCCTGGGCTATCATCACATTCAGCCCTCGTACAAAACGATCCTTCCGTGCCATGTTAGTAGGCACCAAATTCAGCATGAACTTCACCAACCTGTCAAACTTCAGTGCATATTCTGTAACAGTCATTCTGCTCTGAGTCAGTTAATAAACTCATCCACCTTTGCAGCTCGAACTGCAACACTGTAGTATTTCTTGTTGAAAACATCTCTGAACTCATCCCAGGTCATAACGGTCACATCCTTCCTTTGGGACACAACTTCCCACCAGATGCAAGTGTCTTCTCTCAACATATAACTGGAGCAGGCCACCCTCTCATTCCTCTCCACCCTCATAAAATCCAAGATGGAAGAATTCATATTCATCAACTGATCTGCTCGCAGTGGGTCTGGACCGCCCTCAAAGGTGGGAGGGTGCTACTTCATAAACCTCTCATACAAAGGCTCCCACCTGTTCTCCTTAAAAGGCTGGGCTGGTGCTGGTGCCACAACCTGTGGAATCTGTAACCCAACACCCCGTGGAGGAGCCTTCTGCCTCAGTTCTTGGAGCTCATCTTCTATTCAGTGAAGTCTCATTTGCATTTTGGCAAACATCTATTGCCAGTTCTGTGGGGCAGGTGGAGGGTCCTGACCCTGGTTGTCATCTTTGGCCATATTACCACGGAGTCTAATTGATCACCGAGGCATATCTTTGATATGTATGCAATCAATAACGTCGCACATCAGGCATGATAACAACATCCAAAAACCACCTCCCAGTCCCATTAATCAACCAGTAACATCAAATCAACACCATATAGGCATAACATAAGCACAAAGCAATGAAAGGGGTCATGCCCTAGCATCATATATACATATATGCTGATTATGCTCTATTTATATTATTCAAGCAGACATGGCAACTCAAACAAGCAATTAAACACATAATTCACTTAATACCGACTGACCCTGAGTCGAGCTTGTCTCTGGCAATGAGCGTACATGTTCAATCGATCTCTAGTAACCATAAACCTTGGCATTCTCTGATACCAAGTTGTAACGCCCTACTACCATAGAGCCATTACAATGTGATTTTAAAATGTGCCAATAGCTCGCTAATCGAGGTTTTAGACTGAAAAGTGTGATTAATCGGAATATAACTTATTTAATGAAAATTAAGTATAAAAGGTTTGGACATCCATTAACGTTATAAAAGTGATACATTGGGATCCCAAAATACTATTTCGAAATGTATTTACAATTCAAAAGTTAAGGAACAGTTGACCTAAGCGACAAAATCAGTTGTTTATAGCATGTCCCTCAAAACAACCCCGGTCGTGGTAGCCAGATAAGCCGAACATGTGCGCGCCAGTCCATGCCCTCCAACTCATGCTTGGTCGGTCTTTCCTTTGCCCTTACCTGCACCATAGAGCACCCGTGAGCCAAGGCCCAACAAGAAAACTCCATACATAGCATATGACATTTCAATCAAATAAATATACAACCATAAACATATATCAGACTATTCACATAACGCCTATGCCGACCCAGGTGCTTTACTAGGCACTGAGTTCACGGTCTTCACCGAGAGGGTGAGTACAACACCCTTAGAGGGTCTCGCCCTCACGACCTGCTTTCAACATGCTTAAAGCTGATCCCGACCTTTGCCGTCCCCAGCCTTCACCATTTCCGGCCTCTGTCGTTCCTGGCCTTCGCTGATCATTCATAATCATGAAAAACATAACATATCAACTACAAATATTCACACACACATTAAACACAATTAATAGGGCCATGCCCTACTCTATGGGCACAAACAATTTTCTTACTAGTGTCCCGAGCTGACTGACTAGTGCGATCCTGAACACGATCCCCTAAACCCGAGCCTTAGCGTAAAACCTAGTCATAACACATTAATAATAATAGTCCACCAAGCCCTAAATCAAATAAGAACTTTGGAATAATATCCTAGCCTCCGGGACCTCGAATTCTCCTAAACTGGGCAGTAGAGCCCTTCCCGAGCCCTTAAATTTGGGTTCCCGAGCTTAAAACACTATATTGGCCATTTCCCTTAATTTGAGTCGCAACTCGCTACAAGTCTGAGAGCCTTGGGGCTCTCTTCTATGGGACACAAGCTGTGGCACGCCCTACTTGCGTCGCAATGCCTAGGCAAAATCAGAGGCTCCCCAAGCCTCTTCGCACACATGGGCTGCGGCGCCTGAAGAACAGGGTCGCAGCTCGAGCCCAAAACCCAGCAATCCCCATGCATTTCTACAAGCCATTCTCTCCAAAATTCACCAAATTCAAAACCTAGACTTAGAAATTAGTCTAGAATTCACATCAGAGCAGCACCAACAGTATTAACATCCCAAAAACCACTCCATAATCTCACTAAAGCTCAAAATCAATTCCTAAGTTTGAACCTAAGCAAACCTCTAAATCACAACAGCAAAATTAAAAAAAAAACCAGAATCAATCCTTACCTTAACTGATGATCCATCATTGAGCTAAACCCAATTACTTCAAGCCTCAATCCTCTTTGAATTCCAAGCTCCCTCCTTTGAATTTCAACAAAATTTCCATAGCCTTTGAGAGAGAGTGAGAGTAACAAGAGAGAGAAAGAGAGAGAGAGAGAGAGATAAGCTTGAGAGAGTTATGTTTTTTTTTCTTTTCGTCTTCTATTTTCTTGTGAGTTCTAGTGTCTAAGCCAAATCCAAGTCTATCCCCAACTGCAAAATGTCCAAAATGCCCCTAATTAACCCTTAGCCTTTCTAACACCACCAAGGGAAAAATCTTCTTTTGCCACATTCCCGCTAAATCCTCAAATATCCCTATACCCAAATAAGTGTTCACATATGTGCTTTAATGTTTACATATGTATATGATCTTGGCTGGTATTAATACTTATTAAAATGGCTCCATATATTCTATTGTTCACCTTTGATTTGATCATTTAATACCAATAAGACCTCCTTTAGATTCATTTCTTCATCTGCAAAAGGGCAAGCAGAGAAGTCAGATCCAAGAAACGATTAATCAAGATAACATAAAGCAAAGAGTAATAGTACATGAGCCCTACCCTCCAAACTAGAGGAGGAAACTACTATGATTGGCTTTGGATTATGAACTGGGCTTGGTAAAACCTCTAACTCTTGGATTATCAGAGGGGGAGACTCTAGTATATTTTACATCTTGGGAACTACGAGGTTCAAGCACTTCATCTGGACTAGACTCATGCTTGGCCTGCCTAATACCCGGGGTAAAAACACCCTGACACAGGGAAGGCCACAACAAAAGATTTGTACCATATTCCTAAAAAATAGTGGACCTAAAGTGAAGGGTATTATCTACCACTACGGTACATTTGGGTAGCTATGATCGTAACGTACAACCAATTAGTCCACACACTAAAGGAGGGTCGCATTCAAGTCTGGATCAACCGGGTGTCAACTCACGAACTGCCTTGGGTTGAATCGGACTAACCTAAAACTGGCAGCAGCTTGGTACATCTCTCTATATGGGTTACCTTGGCCAAAGGTGTTGGCTGCTGCCCCTAATTCAGCTCGGCCTTGGTCAGGATTTTTTCTGTCAGGAACCTTTCTTTTGCGCACCAACTGCGCAACCTCCTCCTCTTCATCAATCTCTTCAACGCCTGGGATGAGTTCCTGGGGAGGAAGGAGCTCAGGGAGGGGGCCTCGAGCTCTGATGGCTAATGTCTGATCTTTCCTGATCAACTTGCAGGCCACTATGGTGGTGTCATTCACCACCATCCGAAACTTTTTTTCCTTAGCAGGAATACGAGCCAAAGTCTCATATTGACCTCCGAGGGTCTTTGACCGCCCTGTTCTCTTAAATATAGTTGCACAAGGTAACAACTCAATCAGAATATGTTTAAACTTGACTGAGAAGGAATTCAAGTACATAGTTCAAGGAGCTAAGAAACTTACGAGGACGGTTGAAATGTCGATGGGTGCAGGTCTTGAACTCGTTTGACATGAAGAATTGATCGATGTAATCATTTGGGGGGGTGGGGTGGTCAATGATGGAGGTTGTGCTGGGGAATCTGTGAGGTAATAGAAGCCATCATCTCATCCCTTTGATTCTGGATTGGCTTTGAGGCAAAAGAAGTGCATGATATCGGCGGGGCTGTGGACCTCCCACTCATGCTTCAAAAATAGATATTTTAGCCCCACCAAAAGTTGGTACGGATTTGGGGGGAGCTGGAATGGGGCCAGTTCGACATAGTTTAAAAAATCTACAAAATACTGGTCCAATGGAAGAAAGGAACCTACTTTTAGGTGCTTGTCACTCCAAGCCCAGAAGTCGTCCTGAAGCGGAGTGTAGCTCCGCTCTCCCTCCAGCTGAGGGCAGGCAACAAGACCCTCGGATCCCAACTTGATCCCATGACTCAGTAAAATTTTATTCATCTTGCCCTGAGTCTTTATCCGGGATTCGATGTGCTCAGCCTCAAAGAAGGCATTGGGGTTAACCATGATCTCCATATCCACTTCTGGGCTGAAGTGAGGAATAAGGGTCTCAGATGCAATTTTCTTACCCTTACTCTTACTTTAGGAAGAAGAGCTCGCCACTGACTTCTTCTAGTTAGCCATAATTTCGTTCGCCTGGCGACAAAGCGACATGTTAGAGGCGAACTAAGATAAAACCTTGCTACGATGATAAAGGTATGGCAACTCGAGATTTTTTATTTGATCTATTCAACCTAAGATATATACGAGCTAAGATTTCCCTTAGCGCCAACGCGTGTGCGCACGCACGGTCAATGACCATGCGCTGTAACCTCTGGAAACCCCTGATACTTCTGGATTCACGTTTTAGTCCCAATAACTTTTTGGAAAGCGGTTTAATGAAAAACCACTCAAGAAATCGTAACCCTTAAGCTACCCAGAACTGAACCTAAAACCCTCAAATCTTTACATTCACATACTTTGACGATCCTCTTTCAAACACAAAAAATCACCTCTTTCTTTTTGTGTAGTATTTCTAATCAGACCTAGCGTTATTGTTTTTAGCCTAACAAAATCCCATACTAAACTTAAACAGATCCGAAGTAAGAAAATATACTGGACAATTTCATAAAACTTATTGAAAAATAAGATAAAATTTAAATTGGATATGAAGATACTTACAGTTTGGTTTTTTAGTCGAGGAAATGTTAGAAACACCGGAGGTAATAACCTGGAAGCTCCTGAAAAATGAGGGAGCACAGAAAGCTCAAAAAGTATTTTGAGAAGAAAGAAGAGGAAATTTTTGAATGCAAAAGTGGTAAAGTTCATGTTTGGTTCTTTTATTTATATGTAAACTTCGAGAACTGTTCTAGGCCACACAATTAGATCAGTTCGAGATCCAAGGGTCCAGATTAAATAAACCAAGCGACGAAAAAAAGTTGACAAGATAGTTGTCACAGTACTCGAAACTCGAACAGGCGCCTATTATAGACCAACACGTGTTTCGCACTCGACTGAGTGGGTAGGCACATTTTCACATAACATAAGTGTTAGGAAAATATAAATTGTCTCAATGGAAATGGTAAGAAAATATTACAACTCTATGCAAATTATTACAATAGACAAGGATTGATTAAATAAAGTGTTACAACTCTATAACTGAAAATACAAATAAAAGGAGAAGGAGATGTAAGATGATAGAAATAGAAAGTACAACTCTATTACAAAAGGATACAAGTAAACTAGAAGTGTTAGAACTAAGGAAATAAAAGGATTACAACTCTTAAACAAAAGTACAAGTAAATAGAATAAGAAGAAAAGAAGAAAGAGCAATAGAAGAAAATAAGAACAAGAACCAAAACAATAAACTCTCACTCACACAACCAAAGTGAAGAGTGTTGGGGATCACCAACTTGAACAAGGTTTGAAACCTTTGTCCAAAAGCTTATTTCCCCCTAACTCAAGCACTAAGGGATCTCTCATAGATTTTGGAAAAGCTTTCTGGAATTATCAAGCCTCAAGGTGTTTCTAGCCAAGTGCTCTAATGGATAGAAATGTTGTGTCTTACAAGTGAGCTATAGGCTCCTATTTATAGAGTTTAGAGACACCCTTTGAATTTCAAATTCCACCAACCCCCATGGCTATTACCAATGTTTAATTGGATTAATATGGAATTAAAAAAGAGATTTGAGAGTTATTTGGGTTTTTTGAGTCGTTCAACAAAGATTGAAAAAACTGAAAATTGGTCAATTTTTTGGCCTGTGGCCGCGGCCAGAGACATTAGTGGCCGCGGCCACTGGTCTCTGTCCCACAGACCGCGGCCACCGACCAATTTCAGCACTTAAAAATGTGCTATTTTTCCAAACGGTTCCAAACCCTCCCAAATGATTTTGTAACTCCCAAAACACATTATTGGGGTTAAAATCATATCTCTAACAGCCATATCACATATGACTTTATGAAATTCATCTCAATATTGTGTAACAACAATTTTACATAATAAAGGGTAATATTTGGAAGTTACAAATTTGTAACACCAAATATGTTACATTATTTGGATATATCTCATATATCTAAATATTGTAACTCTCTATTATATGTTACAATATGTGACACACTTTGTCACATGTATTTAATCTAAAACATTATATTATAATATTACATTATAAAATAATATAACATTCCCCCACTAGATTAAATAGTTTATCTATTGTAACACTTCTTTAATCAATCATTATATTTTGAAATATAACATATCCCCCACTTGATTAAATAAGAACTCTCTCTTATAGGAGTCATTGCATTAGTGCATAAAGCAAAGTGTTTTTTAACTTGAACTTTACTATAGTGTAATTATCACAAAATTTGTCGAAAATTAGGTTGCACTAGGCATTGAACCATCTTTTCATGATGACAAATCGGTGATAACACACACACCTTTGTGATGTTCACTTGAGACCTCTATGTCTCGCTTTGCACCGTTAATGGCCATGTGCACTTTCCATTCATGGACGTCTTTGAGAATGCTCCCAATTCTCATGAGAAACGGCACCACCCCTAGGTCCATATAGGTAGAATTCTTACAGTATTTCATTACCAAAAATACTTGTCTTTACAAGACTGAATTCTATTAAAAAACCTTTCGGTTTTAACCCTCCACTTGGTAACACACAAGTACTCAATATCTCTGATGGGACTTGTTTTGAGTACAACTAATATTCACTTGATTGACTTGTTGTTACCTATTGAACCTAACACTAGTTGAATAACTAGTGTTAAGATAGGTTACCATTAATCGTGAATCTCTTTAGGGAGTTTAAGTCCCATCCCTCGAGATGATGCAGCCACTAAATCCCTCGTTAGTGGCTTAGTGAAAGGATCCGCCAGATTTTCACTTGTTCTCACATAGGATATTGAGATGACTCCTCTTTGAATCAATTCTCTTACATATCCATGTCTTAGACTAATGTGTCTAGACTTCCCATTATACACTCCGTTGTATGCTCTAGCCAATGTCGCTTGGCTATCACAATGCATCGATATAGTAGATACATTATCTTTGATTAAGGGAATCTCTATCAACAGATCCCTTAACCATTCAGCCTCTTTGCCGGTAGCAGCTAGAGCTATGAATTCTGCTTCCATAGTGGAATGAGATATATAGGTTTGTTTCTTGGAACCCCAAGAAATTTCACCTCCACCAAGTGTAAATACCCAACCAGTTGTAGACAAGTTGTCCCTAAGATTGGATATCCAACTTGCATCTGTATATCCTTCTAATATCGAAGGAAATTTGGAGTAGTGAAGGCTTAGTCCTTTGGTTTTCTTGTGATAACCTAGGACTCTTCCAATTGCCTTCCAGTGATCCACACTTGGATTACTTGTAAACCTACTAAGTTTACTTACCGCAAATGCTATATCAGGTCTAGTACACTGGGCAGCGTACATTAGACTCCCTATAGCACTAGCGTACTCCAATTGAGTCACCGCTCTTCCTTCATTCTTCTCTAGTTTTACACTATGATCGAATGGAGTATTGGCATCTTTAACCTTGAGATGGTTAAATTTGTTCAATACTTTCTCAACGTAGTGGGCTTGCCCTAACGCAAAACCCCCACTATGTTTCTTTACTTTGATACCGAGTAGGGTATCAACTTCTCCAAGATATTTCATCATGAAGGTTGATGATAGAAACCTCTTTGTTTCTTCTATCCCTTTCATGCTATTACTTAGAATAAGCATGTCATCCACATATAAGCAAACAATGATCACATATCCCTTACAAGTTTTGGAATACAAACACTTGTCTCCATTGTTATGTCTAAACCCATTAGACATGATGGCTTGATCAAATTTCTCATGCCATTGCTTAGGAGCTTGTTTCAATCCATATAAGGATTTTACAAGTCTATAAACTTTATGTTCATATTTTGGTAGGACAAACCCTTCGGGTTGTTCCATATAGACCTCCTCATTGAGGTCACCATTAAGGAATGCCGTTTTGACATCCATTTGATGAACATACAAGTTGTGTATAGAAGCTAAAGCGAACAAAATTCTTATAGAAGTTGTTCTTACAACAGGCGCATAGGTATCGAAATAATCGATACCCTCTTTTTGCCTAAATCCTTTAGCTACTAATCTAGCTTTAAAAGTTTGGATAGTGCCATCAATGTGGTATTTTCTCCTAAATACCCACTTACACCCAATTGGCTTAGACCCCGGTGGGAGGTCTACCAATTCCCAAGTGTTATTGGAAAGAATGGAATCCATCTCATCATTGATGGCTTCTTTCCAAAATGCACTATCCCTCGATTGCATAGCTTCTCTATAAGTCTTAGGATCATCCTCAACGAGAAGTACAATAGGAATTTTCCTAATGACTTCCTATCTATTTCCTTCTACCATGTAGAATGAAATTCGTTGAGAATCTATCTCATCCACCACTATACTTTTATGATTTTTAAGCCTTTGACTTCTTCTAGGTTCAAAGGGTTGCTTTACATCCTTTTGAGAATTCTCCTCTTGAGAATCAACTTTGGATGTAGAAGCTTGAGAATTGTTCTCATATAACAAATTCTCTTTTAGAGATGTTGAAGCTTGAGAATTGTTGTCACATAACATATTCTCAAAGAATTCAACTTCTCTAGATTCAATCATAATATTATACTCTAAGTCTAATAGCCTATAAGCTTTACTATTGTTGGCATAACCAACAAAAGCACACTTTATGGCTCTTGAACCTAACTTTGTTCTATTAGGTTCGTTTTTCTTGCAATATGCAAGACACCCCCACACTTTGAAGTACCCTATGTTGGGTTTTCTTCCTTTCCATAACTCATATGGAGATATCTCATTTTTCTTCATCGGTATTCGATTAAGAATGTGACAAGCGGTTAAAAGCGCTTCACCCCATAAGTTGAAGTTCAACTTAGAAAACACCAACATAGAATTTATCATCTCTGGATAAGTCCTATTTTTCCTTTCGGCAACACCATTGTGTTGTGGTGTATAAGGTGCAGTGCACTCATGAATTATACCGTTTTCTTCACAAAATGTATTGAATTCATTAGAGAAGTACTCTCCTCCTCTATCACTTCTTAGCACCTTAATCCTTTTATTTAGTTGATTTTCAACTTCTAATTTATACAATTTAAAAGCATCAAAAGTTTCATCTTTATGCTTTAAAAGAAACACATAGGTATATCTACTAAAATCATCTATAAAAGTAAGAAAATACCTTTTACCACCTCTAGTTAAAACACCATTCAATTCACAAAGATCACTATGGATTAAATCTAGTAAATTAGATGATCTTTTTACACTAGGAAATGGTTTCTTAATCATTTTTGTCTTAACACATGTTTCACATTTACCATAGTTTTTAATATTGCATGCAATCATACCACATTTTACTACTCTTTTCATGGTAGAAAAACCTATATGCGATAGTCTAAGATGCCACAAAAATAAAGAATCACACTCAACAATATAGGCAAAATTAACATTTTTATTGATAACATTGAAAGTTACATCATTGGTGCACAATTTAACCATACCCTCACAAGAGTACCCCTTTTCCAAAAATATATTTGATTTGGTAAGTATAAGTTTACCGGACTCAAAAACGGCTTTAATGCAGGGCTTGCCAAGCAAATCACCACTTACCAAGTTTCTACTCATTTCGGGAACATAAAGTACATTCACTAATGTAACTTTCTTGCCAGAGGTGAAGTAGACTTCAATAGTACCTTTGCCAAGTACCTTGGATTTGCCCTCATTGCCCATTTGTATCTCATGGTTGCCCTTTGACTCTTCAAAGGTCTTGAACAATGATTTGTCATAGGTGACATGGACGGTGGCACAAGTATCATACCACCACCCTTTCACCTTGCCTTGGACCGCATTCACCTCACTAAGGGTAGCAACTATGTTTTCCTCTTGAGTTGTGTTCACCTTATGTCCTTGTTGGTCTTTTCTATGCCTACACTCTCTAGCATAGTGACCCTTTTTCCCACACACAAAGCAAGGACCTTTCTCGCCCTTAAACTTGTTTGGGTTGGTTTTTGGACCCAAAGGTTTCTCATTACCCTTTTTCCCTTTGTTTTTGGGATGTTTTGGTTGTGACACCGCATTTCCTTTGGAAGTCTCTCCATTAGACCCATCCACAAGTTTATCTCTACATATTGATTCCTCTTCGATTTGAATATGTTTTTGGATTTCCTCCAAAGAATAATCCTCATTTTTATGAAGGATTCTTTTCCTATAGCTCTTCCAAGTTGGTGGTAATTTAGCCACTATAGCACCAACTTGAAAGGCCTCGGGAAGCTCAATCTTTAACACTTTCAATTTATTAACAATAATTTGAAATTCATGAATTTGAGGAAGAATAGGTTTATCACCAAAAATTTTGAAATCGAAGTATTGATATATCAAAAACTTTTTGGTACCTTCCTCTTCCGCCTTAAACTTTTTCTCAAGTGCATCCCATATCTCCTTGGCCGATTTGGTCTCGGTGTAGAGGTCATAGAGCCTATCGGACAAGGCATTGAGGATATGACCCCTACAAAGGAGATTGTCCTCCTCCCTCTTTTTTCTCTTCTCCACCTCCTCGGGAGTGTCTTTGTCGGATGGCTCGGCTAGAGGTGCCAAGGATGACTCAAGGATGTAGGCGATTTTAAGAGTGGTTAAAAGAAACCTCACCTTGTCATGCCACCTAGTAAAATTGGATCCATCAAACCTATCCAATCTCACTAGGTCTTGGTTCATGATCTTGATTGTCTCCCCTTCCATTGACACAAAAAAGGGATAAGCTTTTGATTGTTAGGAAAATATAAATTGTCTCAATGGAAATGGTAAGAAAATATTACAACTCTATGCAAATTATTACAATAGACAAGGATTGATTAAATAAAGTGTTACAACTCTATAACTGAAAATACAAATAAAAGGAGAAGGAGATGTAAGATGATAGAAATAGAAAGTACAACTCTATTACAAAAAGATACAAGTAAACTAGAAGTGTTAGAACTAAGGAAATAAAAGGATTACAACTCTTAAACAAAAGTACAAGTAAATAGAATAAGAAGAAAAGAAGAAAGAGCAATAGAAGAAAATAAGAATAAGAACCAAAACAATAAACTCTCACTCACACAACCAAAGTGAAGAGTGTTGGGGATCACCAACTTGAACAAGGTTTGAAACCTTTGTCCAAAAGCTTATTTCTCCCTAACTCAAGCACTAAGGGATCTCTCATAGATTTTGGAAATGCTTTCTGGAATTATCAAGCCTCAAGGTGTTTCTAACCAAGTGCTCTAATGGATAGAAATGTTGTGTCTTACAAGTGAGCTATAGGCTCCTATTTATAGAGTTTAGAGACACCTTTTGAATTTCAAATTCCACCAACCCCCATGGCTGTTACCAATGTTTAATTGGATTAATATGGAATTAAAAAAGAGATTTGTGAGTTATTTGGGTTTTTTGAGCCGTTCAACAAAGATTGAAAAAACTGAAAATTGGTCAGTTTTTTGGCCTGTGGTCGCGGCCAGAGACATTAGTGGCCGCGGCCACTGGTCTCTGTCCCACAGACCGCGGCCACCGACCAATTTCAGCACTTAAAAATGTGCTATTTTTCCAAACGGTTCCAAACCCTCCCAAATGATTTTGTAACTCCCAAAACACATTATTGGGGTTAAAATCATATCTCTAACAGCCATATCACATATGACTTTATGAAATTCATCTCAATATTGTGTAACAACAATTTTACATAATAAAGGGTAATATTTGGAAGTTACAAATTTGTAACACCAAATATGTTACATTATTTGGATATATCTCATATATCTAAATATTGTAACTCTCTATTATATGTTACAATATATGACACACTTTGTCACATGTATTTAATCTAAAACATTATATTATAATATTACATTATAAAATAATATAAAAATAAGCCTAAAATCCCCTATTGTGCGTGTTAAAGGTGACGTCATGCACGAGCAAGAGCTTGGGGGGCAAATGTTGTACCCCAAAATAAATACGAGCTAAATTACTCAGCACGGGGTATAGTTGGCAGGCAAGCGTATGAAGAAAGCGTACAAATAGTACATCTAGCTAACTTTGGAGTGAGCAGCTTGAGTCAAATTTGATAGCTTACAACAACCAGAAAGTCTCCAGATCGCCTCTTGCACCAGCAACGTAGTTCGAGATGCGCGATGGTCAAATCGCCTTCATGAAACTCTGAACGTGACCCATGTCGGTTCAGGTTAGTTCTTCGACATCCAGCTTGAAAGAAGTGTTCAGCTCGTGGAAGCCTGGTCATGAAGCATAGTGAAGGATCCCAAAAGACTCAGAGATTCTTTATACATTAATTAATGCTCGTATATTATTATGTATTTATTACACGATGTTGGGGGCATAGAATCAATAGGCATTAATGTATTTATGTAAATGAGATGTCACCCAAAAATGTATGTTACCATATTTATGCACGGTTACCCAAAACTGTCCAGGAAAAATTTCCTATAAATACAGGGGAAAATGGAAAAAAAGGGAGAGAACACATTTGATATACTGAAGCTCTGGTGAAATTGTGACAGACGATTTCACGGTGAGGAATAAACAGATTAATAAGAGTGACTCGTGGGCTATGTGGATTTTAACTACTGAACCGCGTAAAAAGTGTGGGTGATCTTTATTCTTTTTTATTTATCCAATTATGGTTTAGCAAAAGCCTAATCTCTCTATTTTCAGATTTCTTAATCCACTGTTGGCGAAAAGTCGCGTCAACATTTACGATAGTATGATACGTGTTCTGAATGTTTTACATGATTATGTTATGTCATATTATGTTATACGCTGAATGTTTGATTGGCATGCTTACGTTATGATTATCGCATGCTTACGATAACTCGTGCTCAGTTGCACACTAGCAGAAATGACATCGGTAAATGGCCGAAACGATTCTGGTAATACGTATTATGATTGTATTATGTTACGATATGATATGTTAAATTGTGCTATGACTATGTTATGATACAATATGATATGTTATGGAACTTAATAATGTGAAGGTATTGATTATGAACGATATATGATTCAGGTTGTGATAGTTTGAACTAGTGTATTTTTTATGTTTAGACTTTGGGGATTATGTCCTACATAGCTCTTCTTGTTGGGCGTTAGCTCACTGATTTTTTGTGTTGGAGGTAAGAGCAAAAACATAGTTTGACGAGGCGATGAGTTGGAGCAGACTCGGTCAGATGTGTGCATGTCGTGGTTTGCTGACCTGGGGTCAAGGGTTACCTATTTATGTGTTGTTTTAAAGTCGTTAATCCTTGATTTTCATGTTGAGTCTTAAAACAAGTGTTATTACTTACGTTATGTCTGATTTTAAATGCATCAAAGATGATTTATTTTAAATGATGAGATCTCAAGTTGCATGCTTTTAAAAAAAAGTTTAAATCGTGTTTGTTTTTAAAGAATATTAGTAATTTTTTTGTTCATGTGAATATTAATTTACTTAAATATATTATATTTAGTAAACTAATTGATTTAAGTGGGATCATTACAGGTAAATTGAGTCAAGGTAATAAGATTCATTAAAAGCAATGAAATTATCTTTGCAAGTCTAAGTTTCAGGGTGGATTGGGTTTTAGATCCTTAGTTCATTTTAAATTCTCTGGTTAAATAAAGTGTTTAAAGCTCGTTATTACTTTTATTCAGGATAATTTTCTTATTATTATCTTGTCTCGAAGAGTATTTTGTGAGGAAGTGAGCTTTTTGAAAAAAAAAAAAGGGTTGATTTGGAAAGTGGGTAATGGTAATTCAATTTCCATTTTGCACGAACACTGGATTCTAAACCATCAATTTATTTATTTTCCTTCTCATTCTCAGCCTCCATGTGATAAATCTTATTTTATAACTGATTTAGGGAGTTAGGATTCGGATAAATTGGAACAATACTTCCTACTTTTTTCTTGAATGAAATCCTTTCTATTCCCGTCCCTAGTGTTTCTCAGTTTGATGAAAGAATTTAAGGTTTTACTTCTGATGGTATCTATTCAGTCAAGTGAGGTTATCGCCTTGAGGATTTGTATGACATTGATCATTTTTCCTCAGATTTTTCTCAGTTGTCGAAACGGTGGAAATTCCTTTGGCATCTTAATTTTATCATTCAAATTTAAACATTTTATTTGGAAGGCATGTAATAGTTTGCTTCCTACTGCTAATCTTTTGCTCGCCAAAAAAGTTATTTTCTATTCTTCTTTTTTCAGATGTGACCATCAAGGATTGTTTACAAAACTAAATACTTGCCTTTTATGATTTTATTTTGCAGGCTAAAGATAATTTTTCTATTGTTCAATTGAAAAGTTTGCTGGGGTTATTGTGGTTAATTTAAAATAACAGGAATGATCATTTTCACATGATCCTGCAAAGGTTGTTTCGAGAGCTTATTTATTTTTGCCCAAGTGCTAGAATGATGATAGTGCTGCTTATTGAATCCAAATTTTGTTCCATCCCACTAGGTTGAATGTTTGATGAAAACCACATTCCATTGGCGAATTGAAGCTTAATGTTGATGTATTGGAGCTATTGTTCGAGACAACGTTGGTCATACGTAGTGAAGTATCTTTTGTTTCTTCCATTCATGGTTTATTTTCACCAACTTTGGTAGAGGCTAAGGTTGTATTTTCGGTCCTTAACTGGTCTTCTTCTCAAGGCAGTCAGTTTCATGAGGTGGAGATTGATGCACTAAAAATGTTGTTAATGGGTTTCAAACCTATAAAAAGGATTATTCGATTTTTAATAATTTCGTACGTTGTATTAAACAATTGATGTTGAAATTATGCAAAAGCAGTGTATGTTCGCCTTGTACATTTTGATGAAGGCTCTTCTTTTTCTTAAAAAAAAAAAAAAAAAAAAAAGTAGTCTTATAAGCAAAAACAATGATTTAAACAAGTAACAACTCTCTCGTTCTCTATTATTTATTTTTAAAACAGGTGTGTATTTTGAATTTTAATATAAATTTAATTATGATTGTTAAAAGAAAAAAAGAAGTGCGCGTGGCAGGGGAAAAAGGAATAAAAAAAGGAAAGCAGTTAAGAGAGTGGGACCCACGGAGGCATTAAAGAAAGGGTCCCGCAATTAATAAGGCACCACCTTCTTTCCACCAAAAAGCAACCCTCTAACCTAACCTACTACCTCCTTCCTTCTTGGGGTTCCAAGTTCCAACCAACCATTGCTTACTTAAGTAATATTTAACCGAGTCATCTCTCCCACTCCGACTCACACTCACACTCACTCCGAGTCTCAACCCCTTTCTTTTTCCATTATTTATTATTAATAATAACGCCTTCCTCTTTTGTCATTTCTTCTATTTTTCTTCTTTTCTTTCATCTCATCTCATCACATCACAGCACTCTTTCTTTCTTTCTTCTTCGCTCATTCTTTTTTACTTTGGGTTATTCAACCTTTGTATATATGCATGTATGACATTCTCGGCCACCCTAGGCGAGTACTGCAATACCAGTCAATTTATATTTTATTACATTACTTGATTTTTACTTGATGAGTGAGAGCATGATTGAATTGGTCAACTTCTTCTGCATTTGAGTTTTCTTTAACTTCTTTCTGGTTTTTTAACTTCATTTTCCACTTTTTGTAAAGTTATGTTGCTTTCTTTTGTATTATTTTACTAAATATATTGATTTTCGTTTTTTTGGTGTTATCTGGCGACAATCGAGGCTGTCCGGGTACCATTTATGTGATTGTCGCTCCTTTTTCTTTTTGGGGTGCCTTTTTGGTTCCTTGAAAATTAATTTTGTTTTTGGCAATTTGGGTTTTACAGACAGCCAAGTCTCTCTCTCTCTCTCCTCTTGGACTTACAACATTAACTCTTAGCTACTATCTTTAAGTCTCCCTCTCTCTCATTCACCCACACACACTCTCTGGTTAGGTTTTTGGGTTGTGGAATTTTTGTCTGAATTGGGCAGTTATGGTTCGTAAACATGGATGGCAGCTACCTGCTCACACCTTTCAGGTAATTTCCTACATGGTAGTTTCTTCATAATATTCTTTTTTCTTTTTTGGGATTTTCCTTTTTCTCTCTAGGGTTGAAAAATAGATTAGGGATTGATTAATAAAAAGGAATCATACTTACTTTTCTGAGCGCTGAAAGTTGAGATGATCCAAGTTTGTATATGGGTTTTTGTTTTTATTTTGTGTTCAGTGCTCAATTCGTGCTGAAAGTTTTCTTGTAATTTTTTGTTTGTTTTATCATTAAATTATATATTTATTTCTGGATTTGATGTAGTTAACTCAACTTGACTGTACCCCTCCTGTAACTTTTGGTATTTGAACATTCCTACACTCAGACATTTCATGTGTGAAGAATACTAGTGTTTAATGTAGAACACTAAGAAGCTTCCTTTTGGCGGTTTTGGGTGTCATTTAGATATGTAATGTTAGTTTACTCTTATTAGCTGAAGCAGCCAACAAAATTTCACGTCTACTATAATGAGTTTTTTTTTTGTTGGCTGAAAATTAATATTCACTATTCAATTATCATTTTCTTCAACTTCTATTTTGCTTTGTTGTTAGTGTACATTAAAAATGTATAACTTTTACCTTGCATTTGGCCTGGAATTTTTGTCAGAAATATCTATCAGTGTGCTATGATGATTATTTAGCATCTAAGGTCTTCGTAGTTTATACTTAAGTTTTCTGTTTTGTTGTATACAGAATTATATCCTCAAACATGGTTTGCACTTGTGTAGGTTGTTGCAATCACTGTATTCTGCTTGTTAGTGGTTGCATTCTATGCTTTCTTCGCTCCTTTCCTTGGAGGCCGCATCTGGGAGTATGTTTTGATTGGGATCTACTCTCCTGTGGTATGTGAGTTTATTAATACTATAATAATTTCCCGGGATGTAAGATTTTTTTTATGATGTTAAAATATAGCTGGAAAATGTCTTTGGAGAACTTTCATCAGCTTCTGTTTAATTTTTTTTTTATATGATCCCTGTAAAGCATTCAATTTGGTGTATAACCTTAGTCTATGATTCCGTTAAGTGCATGTTCTTGAATCCACAGATAAAATATAAAGTAGGCAGGTTTGATCTTTCATTTATATGTGTTTATTTTCATGAGATTGTCATTGCAGGCGCTCCTTGTTTTCATTCTGTATGTTCGGTGTACGGCAATAAACCCTGCAGACCCTAGCATTATGTCTAATTGGGATAGTAGAATGATAAACAAATTGAACACTGATCATGGGCTACCAGGGAAAGACCTGCCTAGAAAATTTGATGGAATTGCCACTGGGGAGCATTCTTCCCCGTCATTGGCTTCTCGAAGTTCTATAGGAGGGGATAACTCCAGTAAGAAAGGTTCATTTGGAGAACTTGGGAGTGTAGATATTCATGTGGAAGCTACAAAGAGAACGCCCTATTGCATTGGTGGAGGAATCCTCTGTGCAGTGTTTGTTCATGAAGATTGCCGAAAACAATATGAGGCTACTGAGCAGCATGGGGGTGAAGAAGCTTTGTTCTGCACACTCTGCAATGCTCAGGTACTAAGGCGTTTTGACCAGTATGTTGGGTACATCATCAATACAGATATCCTTCAATCATTGGAGATTTTTGTGTGTGTATAAGCTGTATAGCCTATTCCAATTATGTGGACATTTTGAAGCTGTGTGAAACTATATCCATCTTGTTCTTCCTTCTAGTAGAAAGCTTTTCATTCACTTTATCAAAATTGAATTATATTTGTGGACCGGAGAGAATTGTTTGTTTATGAATACTTTGAATTCCATGCTCCACTCTACTTGGTTGTCAATTTCTGTGTCATGCTTCCCAGCAGGTTCAATTATGCTGGTTGGTTAGGGAGTCTCTCTTTTATTAGTGCTTGCATTTAGCTTGTCCTTATTATCTTGTGTTTTGGTTCTATAATGTAGTCCTAGCCATTTATAATGTCAAGCTAGTACTAACCACCCTTTATACTATGGTGAATGATCTGTAGAGTTATTCTGCTTTCCTATATATATGGCTGTGACATTGGTGAGATGATCAGTTGCCAAAACACTTGCTTATATTTCAAAAGTATTAAGTATTTAGATTTCTGAAGGATGTAATGATTCCTTTTTTTTTTTCCTGTAAGCATGAATGCTTCTCATGTTGCAGGTCTGCAAATTCAGCAAACACTGTAGAAGTTGTGATAAGTGTGTGGATGGTTTTGATCACCATTGCCGGGTATATCTTACAAGCATATGTCTCAAAGTTCCCAGCTAATTTGGAATTTTCATTGATATATTCCTTATTTAGAAAGTAACTTCCTTAATATATTACATGGTTGCAGTGGCTTAACAATTGTGTGGGGCGCAAGAATTATGCAACTTTTATCTGTCTCATGGCCATTAGTCTTGCTTGGGTATGTTTTGCATCTCACTTATTTCCTACATCATAATTTTTTTGTTTACTAATGCTGCTCTTGGCTTGCCATTCAGCTTGTTATTGAAGCTGGAGTTGGAATTGCTGTCTTGGTGCTTTGCTTTGTTAATAAGAAAAATATGGAGACTGAAATTATTGAGAGACTTGGAAATGGCTTCACTCGTCCCCCATTTGCAACAGTTGTGGTACTTGTTGCATTTAATGCGCTTTATTAGTGAAGCTGACAATTCATTTTCCAATATTACTTTCACAAGAATGTTCTTTAAAGTTGTGCCTCATTATCTGTAGGCTGTATGTACTGCAGTTTCCATGCTTGCGTGCATACCTTTGGGTGAACTTTTCTTCTTCCACATGATACTGATACGCAAGGTCAGTGGCTGATAAACTTAAATCTGAAAATTTCTAATTAATTAGTGACAGGTGGAGTAGCATTTCTAAATAGTATCCAACCACATCTCCTTCTATGGTTCTAAGCTATCAAGCTCATTCCATCTAACTTCCCTTGTGACTAGCCATATTTCTACTGAAATTGAAATTAATTTATCCTAGAAATTCTTCTTGGATGATTGATGTGAATTCATTTCTTCTCAATTTCATGTTGAATTAGGGTATTACAACATATGAATATGTTGTGGCAATGAGAGCCATGAGTGAGACACCTGGTGCAGCAAATATCGACGAGGAATTTGCAAATATTCTGTACTCTCCTACAGGTTCTGCCACTACGGGTTTGAGTGGTGGGAGTTCTTTGAGTCTGCACTACAAGGGGGCATTTTGTACCCCTCCTAGGGTATTTGTGGATTATCAGGTAATCTTAGAGTATGATTGTTCCTCTCAGGAAAATGCCTGAACAATCAATTTCTCTATAACTCAAATGTTTTTGGCTTTGATGCAATTACTTTCCACAATCACATTTATTTAGCATCTAGATGTATGGTAACATCTTTGCTTTTGCTTGACTTTGTAAGTTTTTGTCTAGCTGTAGAATTCATATTTTAATAAGATCAGACCATCTCATATAGGCTCTGTTATTTTATAATCAAATGACTTGAAAATGATTCTTCATATAATCTTCTCTTTAAGTCTCACTCAACTTAATTGGACTTGGAACTGTTAATATCTATTTTAGAAAAGTAGTAGCCATTTCTCTATGATACCATTGTTATCTGGTAATTTAAATCAGTAACAAAAGTTAGGATGGATTGTTTGCCTAATACTCAATTCAGTTGGGCTTGGAACTGTTATTATCTATTTCAGAAAAATAGTAGTATTTTTCATCTGTCTGTAATGTATATGTTTCCCATTATCTATTTTACCTGGTCCACCCGTATAGCTTCCTAATATTATTTTTATCAAGAACATAGACGTGTAAATGGTTACAAAAGGGCCTGCCATGGAGATATGTTGATAATTGCATTTATTGTTTCTAATTTAATTTGAATTTTTAGAAAATTTCAAAGCCGATTGACAGCAACTACTTTCATATATTCTTGCATTAGGATGAAGTCGTGCCCCAGTTGGAGCCAGGAATGATACCATCAACAGTTGATCCAGATGCAACTGGAATTGCAGAAAGGGAGCAGAGGGTTCCCAAAAAGCCTGTTCGTATCAGTGCGTGGGACCTTGCAAAGTTAGATAGAAATGAGGCCAAGAGAGCCGCAGCAAAGGCCAGAGCATCATCTTCTGTTTTGCGGCCAGTGGATAGTCGTCAGCAACCTGAACCTGAATACAGCTCCAGCGGCAACATGAGTGTTAGGAGTAGTGTAAGCACTGATACAGGGGCAAATAAAGAGATAAAAGGTGACCTCAGGTTATCTCCATTGGGGAATTCTTTTGCTCCGAGTCAAGGTAGCCGGGATGAGTATGAAACTGGTACTCAAAGCATGAGTAGCTTCAGCAGTCCAAGCCATGTCCATGAAGCAGTCACTCTTAGCCCTCTTCCACAGCGTCCTGGTTTGGGTCGATCTGTTGCAGTGCCTTCCATACCTGGCTTGATTCCTGATCGTTCTTTAATTTCAAAGGCAATTTTTCCAAATGTTAAACTGCAAACATCTCAACCTCTTGGATTTGATGAGAAGATGATGCAAAAAGGTAGTAGTAGTGATCCACTATTGCTTTCGGCACCAGCTACATCTCTTCTCCGAGATGTTAGAAGGACATCTGTTGTTTGGGACCAAGAAGCAGGGAGATATGTCTCAGTTCCTTTATCAGCTTCAGATGCTCGGACCAGACCATCCTTGCAAATAGGAGTCACCAACTCTAATTCTGAAGCTAGCAGTTATAGCAGAAAGCCAGTTGTTCCGCCGCAAGAGTCTACGTCCTCTGCAGTAAAGCCTCCATTACAAGCAACAGAGAAACTAATGTACACAGGAGACTCCATATTCTTCGGGGGTCCACTCTTGAGTGTCCCATTCAGGGATGGTCCTAAAAATGAAAAGGGGCCTGGCTCAAGAGAAGGACAAGAAAGGGTGGCAATGAACTTGTTCCATGAGTCTAGACTCAAACGGGATTCCAACTCAAACCAACTTCCGGTGTTTGTCCCGGGGGGATTTAGCCATAACTCCTTATCTGGGTCTGGGTTAAAATAGCTTTTAAGCTTATGATTTGAAATGCCAAGGTGCAAACCGAAATGCTCTCATTTGTTCCTTCTCTGCAACGTTGATCAGGGAAGAGGGCCATCGAAGTTGAAGAAACCGTATCAGAAATGCTCTCTATTCATGAAAATTTGCCTTCTGAAGCTGTTGCAAAGAACACAGCCTCATGCTGTTCCAGCAGTTTTATTTTTGTTGTAATCAATCTCTGACTGGTCAATGATGGCTTTTGGGGAACTTTGTGAATGATGAGGTAACATTGTATTGTTTATAATTGAATTGTAGCCAAAAGTCTAGTGTTATTTTTTGTAGGCGGTTCACTGTATTTTGGTTTATGTAGAGACAGTTTCCCTGGAAACATAACGCAAGACCAACATTTTATAATTTTTTTTTTCTTTTCCTTTTTTTTTTGGGAGGAATTTAGAAATGTTTTATGATGTGCGATGTTTGCGTAATGTGAAAATTTATGACGCTTCGTTGTTGTAATGTTAGAGTTACGAAGCTACACTTGTTTTTTGATAACAATATGAAAAAACGGAAATGGTCTAAGAGCATCTCATCAAACTTGAAAATAGTTTTCTAGAGAAGGATGTTAAGAGGAATAGTCATGCAAAGTTATATTTATTTGCCTAAATAAATAGTACTTTTTCTTCTACATAAGGAAATACTATTTATCAAAGCTATAAATATTTTATTAATTTTTTTATAAATTTTTGTATATATATAGGTGTGATACTATTATATTTAATTATTTTATTTCTTAAAATAAATAAAATATTTTTTAAAAATATAATATTTAAATGATATTGAGAAAAAAATAAAAAAGTTGATGTATGATATAATGTAAAAATTTTGGTAAATTATAAAAAAAAATGTTTTGGTGGTGTATTTTGTAATACACTTTCTCTATAATATTTAGCTAAAACTCATAAAACATCTTCCATCAGTTTCTTTATACATATATTTATAATAGCTATGCGCAAATTCTAATTAATCCATATCTACATTTACATATCCTTTATATAGTATTTTAATATTATTATTTTTCTTTATAAGCTTTCTCTCTCCCAGTTAGTATATATATTTATTATTTCTTTTTTCTTTTTCAATTATTTTATTTTACTTTAATAAATAAAATATGTTTAAAGATATAATATTTAAATGATGTAGAGAAATATATAAAGAAGCTGATGTATGGTATAATGTAAAACATAGAGGTAAAATAGAAAAATGTATGTTTTGGAGAGGTATTTTAAATGATGGAGTAGAATATCCATTGAGAGTGCTCTTAAATTACGTTTCATTCATGTTTCATAAACTATCTTTATTTTAAAGGTTATCTGTAAATATTTTAAAGATTATTTAAAATTTACTATTTCTTCTCTACATTTAGAAAGGAATAGAGCCTCCTCCAAAAAATTTAATTAATATTTTATTATTTTTATTTTTCCTTAATTAATATTTTTGTATTTTTTATTTAAATAAATAAATAATATTTAAATGGTGTTAAGATTAATATAAAGAAGCTCATGTATAGAATGATGTAAAATAAAAATAGGATTTTGATGATGTATTTTGAAAGATAAATTAAAGAGAGTAGTGTAAGTTTTGTAATAGTGATAGTTATGGTATATAATAGTAATATAGATTCGCTTAGAGTATCTTCATTTCTGATTTAAAATAAAATATTTTCATGATAAAAATGGTGACTCACTAATTTTAAACAAAAGTATATGGTTTGAAATGGTAAATTTATTTTGATGCATGGTACACAATGAGAACTTTCTTTCTCCTATAAAAGCTTCTCTTTTGTTCTAAACAATGATATATTCACTCAAAATTTACTCCAATTTTTAACACCTTAGTATATCTTTTTCTACTGTTTTTTTTTTAAATGAGAATGTTAATACTTGCATGTGAGTGAATGAGTTAAAAATAAAAGGGAAACTTCACGAAACTAATGGAGAAAAATTTATTTACAATTATATTGAATACCTAAACAAGTTTAGCAACTTTTTCTACTTTTTTTTCTCTCTTCGATTCTTCACATTGTTTCTAACTAGTCCAAATGACAACCACTGTGTCACTAACCACCACACACGCCAACTAGAAGGGATGAGTAGTTGTTGACAACCTTGTTGCCTACAGCTACCACACACACCTATCAAAGTCACTAGAGGTGATTTTGACTGCATTTTTTTTGGCTAACTTCGGCCACTTCAAGGTTTAGGGTGGTACCATTGGAACAAGCTCTTCGAGGAGAACAAAACCTACCCTCGTATTCTCCCTATATTGTTGCCATTTTTTTTATGAGTTTCTGCGTATATCCACCATTTTATAAGCTTTTTATAGCAATACCACCAGATGTTTAGGCTCAAAAGTGGTGTCATTGCTACCTACTCTTCCAAAAAGTCATTTTGGTTTATAACAAGCATAGGTTTCTTACTATCACTGAAGAAGATGATTTGAATGGGTTGTGTAATGTACTCCTAATCCAGGACCATTACATTGTGTACTTTAAATAGTGTCAGACTTGCTAATCAAGTCCCTTGGTTATAAACGTACAACTAAGGTTAGTGACAAGGGTTAGAGTTAAAAATTTTGGTCAAAGGAAAACATTGACTTTTTCATTTAAAAGTTTACTATATACATGGGATCCCAAAAATAAATAAATAGACGTTTAAAAGGGTTATATACAAGTCCAAAATACAAGCCAAACTGACATAGGCGACAAAATAAGGGATATAACCGTAGTTCCTCAAAGATATCCCCGACCATGGTGGTCGAGCAGCCGCATATGTACACGCCACCACCGAAGCTCTCCAACTCATGTTGGTCCAGCTTCCCTTTCCCCTTACCTGCACCACATAGCACTCGTGAGCCAAGGCTCAGCAAAAAAACTATAAATGTAATACCCTACTACCTAGGGACCGTTACGCTGTGTATTTTAAACAGTGTTAAACTCGCTAACCGAGTCATTTGGCCATAATTGTGTAACTAAGTATGATTAACAATCTAGGGTTAAAAAATTTGGTCAAAGATACAACATTTCACTAAAACGTTTACTGTATACATTGAGATCCCAAAATACATTTTAAAGGTTAATTACAATAAAAGATTTACAACTAGCCGACCTAAGCGGAAAAATAGGGTTTAACCCTAGTTCTTCTTTAAGCCTTCGGCTGTGGTGGTCGAGCAGCCGCATATGTACACATCGTCACCTAAGCTCTCCAACTCACGGATGGTCCAACTTTCTTTTACCTTTACCTACACCACATAGCACTCGTGAGCCGAGGCTCAGCAAGAAAACTCAAACATGCTAATAAGTAGACAATAACATGTCACCAAATCATAATAAGCATGCCTAGTAATAATAACCCTATTCACGCATGCAAGAAGGTACACATAAATGATTGTGGAGTCATGCGCTCTGAGTAGATGACTAATAAGTCTCACTCTTTGAGGTAGACAACTAACAAGTCTCTCTGAGGTAGACGACTAATAAGTCACTCTCTGGATAGATGGCTAATAAGTCACTCTTTGGGGTGTCACGCCCCAAGCCATCTGACGTTTCGGTCACCTAAGCCTTTTTGGCTCTGACTGTAAGTAACTAGCCATTAGACTAGACCAGCGCTTTAGTTTTCTTCAACCAATAGGTCGGTCAAGCATTTAATTCTCATGTTGATTAGATCTAATCATTTTGGCCTGCGTTAAACACGCTAATACCGCTCTTGTCACATAAGTCAATACCATACGACCAGTGCTCAGTACTACCGCTGATCTTGACTGATAAGTCACAGCTTCACGACCAATACTAAACACCAATGTCGTTCCCTGACTAATAAGTCTGTGCCACTCTCAAGTAAGCCATTCTGCCAGACATATGTAATGAAATCAATGTCCATTTATAGAGCACTTAACATTCCTCATCAACATTCACCAGCATACTTATATTCATGCACATTCAAACATCCAGATATAAGACATTTAGCATGGTTAACCAATAATCACAAGCATAATCATAGTCATGCACAATTACAGAGACTCAAGCTCTGGTCAATTCCATATTCAACATTTATGCCATGCCATATCCACATGTATCATATGCATCACATGCATCACATACTGGGTGCAGATTTCTTACCTTAGACTTAAGCGTAAAATATATGAAAAATGACCCCTTGATAATGATCCCGTCCTTAGGCCCTTAGCGGTCACCTAATCATAACCAAATATGAAATCTCATCAATAAAATGAGTAATAAAAGGTTCATGGATTAAAACCCAGCTCTCGGGACCTCGAATCCTACTAAAACGGTTAGCAGATTCGATCACGAGCCTTGAGAATTGGAAACCCACGCTTAAAACCCATTAAAACCCAACCTGGCACAAGGAAGACAGGTGGGCCACGACCTGGCCTCAAGGGCCACGGCGCGCCCCCAAGTCAAAGAGGTCCCCTGCCTGGGTGTCAAGGGCAGGCCGCGACTTGACCCTGTGGGTCGCGGCGCACCTGCTTGACAGAGCCCAGGGGAGGCTCTGGAACACATTCAAGTCGCGACTTGCTTGAACTCGGTCGTGACTTGACCCCACGAATGCAGCTCCCCTGCATAATTCTCAATTCACACTTAGCCAAACGTTCATCAAACCAATCCCTAAATCACCATCAATCATCACCACAACATTACCACCATTCAAACAACAAAACCCAAGCTTTATACCACTTGAAACATCACCAAATACACAATTCCAAATCAAACTATCAAGCTTAAACATAACCTTAAAACAGAGTACAAACTCAGAAATTTCAAGCTAAAAACCTTACCTCAATTACGAATTGAACCCCCTTCAGCTGCTGATCACTAGCCTAAACTCTCAAGATTTAATCCTTAAGCCTCAAACCTCTTGCTTGATTCAAAATCCCAACCGAGAGAGAAGAGGAAATAATAGAGAGAGAGAGAAAGAGAACCCTCAGTTTTTCAGACTTAAACCCTCTACAGTCTTCTAACCTTAAGCATATCCAATGCTCAAAATGACAAAAATGCCCCTAGGGCCAAATTAAAATCTTCAAAGCCACCAAGGGCAAACAGTCATTTCCCACCTATCCCGTTAATCATAATTAACGTCATCCAATTCTCGTTATTCCCAATATTCTCAATAATTATTAAATCATACCCCATTACTCGCTCATTCCTGGTAATGTACTAAACACCAATTTACCCCCAGGTTCACCCCGAGCCCGATAATTAACCCCATTATGACCAAACCGCTAACTTGCATCCTAGGATCGTCTCATGCCGAATAGCTCAACCATATCCACATAATAATGTGGTCTCACCCAAATATCACATATATGCACATAAATATACAATTATGCTCTCAATGGCCAAAATTACAAAAATACCCTTCTAATAAGAAGTGGGCCCACATGCATGCAAATATTATTATATAATAATATAATTCACATAATCATGCATATAATCACATAATCACATATTAAATCAATTATGGCCCTCCCGACCCCTTAATCAAGGCCTTAAGCCTTATTAGGAAATTTAGGACGTTACAATAAACAAGTGCATGAACTAATAAATACATATTACAAATGCATATATAGCATGCCCAACAGTAATAACTTACTCATGCATGCATACAATTACAAATAAATGATTATAGGAACATTATGGGGCCCGCTGCCTTGAATAAATGACCATAGAGTCAATTTGGGGCCCTATGCTCTAGCTAAGTGACCATAGAGTCACCCGGGGCCCTTTTCCCTAGCTCTGAGTAACTAGTCATAGAGCTAGCCAAGCGCTTTGTTCTTTCCAAATGACCATAGGGTCGGTCAGCGTAATAGTACGTCCCTGTAATGCCCTAGATAGCCAATACCATTACATTGTGTATATTAAATAGTGATGCCCTATGCTCTAGCTAAGTGACCATAGAGTCACCCGGGGCACTTTTCCCTAGCTCTGAGTAACTAGTCATAGAGCTAGCCAAGCGCTTTGTTCTTTCCAAAAGACCATACGCCCCTGTAATGCCCTAGATAGCCAATACCATTACATTGTGTATATTAAATAGTGATGGACTTGATAATCAAGTATTTTGGACATAAACGTGTTACTAAGGTCAATTAACGGGTTAGGGTTAAAAGATTATGATAATAAAATAGTTGTTTTTCATTAAAAAGTAAGAGTTTGTACACGGGATCCCAAAAAGGTGTTTACAAGGCAATTACAACCCTTTAAATAATTACAACTGAAGCCTGCCTAAGTGGAAAAATACAATTTGGCTCTAGTCCCTATCAATCCCTCGGTCGTGGTGGTCGAGCAGTTGCTGATGTACACATTGCCCCTAAAGCTCTCCAACTCACGGGTGGTCCAGCTTTCCATTTCCCTTACCTACACCACATAGCACCCGTGAGCCAAGACTCAACAAGAAAACGTAATACACAATCACAAATGAACAACAATATATATATATATACAGCAAACTCAAATCGATCAATTTAATGACAACAAAACATAAGCAATAAGCTAGGCAACGATAAACAGTTTATTCCAACACTTAATTCAATCTCAACATTCAATACAGTTAGTTAAGTGAAAAATGGCACTTCTGTTTATTCAGAGTCGTTCAGGTCCGGTGCCCTTAGGCCGAGCCATCTGGTTATTTAGCTGACCCCGATACACTTAGGCTAGGCTGCGTTCTGCACGCTTAACATCAACCCTGGCTCCCTTAGGCCGGACTTTCAGATCATATATAACAAATGATTAGAATGTGGGAACACGCAATTGATCGCATCACAAGCAAGTATGCCTATCCAGATATTCTCAAATACAAAAATATTCACAATCACAAACATATTCGTTAATAGGGGTCCAAGCCCCAATCACAACTCGAGTGTAGTTTTCTTACCTCTAGTCTCGAGATGAAGGTGTAGAGCGATCCCGAGCACGATCCTCAATACTGAGCCTTAATGGTAACCCTAGTCACAAAGCGATAATGGATAGCCATTAAAACCTCAAACAATTAAAAACTTTAGAATAACATACTAGCCTCCGGGACCTCGAATTCTACTAAACCGGGTAGTAGAATCCTTCCCGAGCACTTAGGTTTGAGTTCCCGAGCCTAAAAAACTTGGTTTGGCTATTTCTCTCAATTAGTTGCAACCCAGGCCTCAAGGGTCGCGGCGCACTGCAAGTCAGAGAGCAACGGGGTTCTCTCTTGGAAGACACGGGCCATGATGTGCCCTAACTTGCGTCGCAGCGCTTGGGCAACTTCAGGGTCCCCAGGGCCTTCTCACACACACGGGCCGCGACGCGTGAAGAATAGGGCCACGGCTTGAGCCCAAAACCCAAAAATCCTCAACATTTTCAATGCAAAAATCCTTAGAATTTCCTTACCAAAAACCTCATTGTTCACAAAATCAAACCCCCAACAAGTTCACTACAGGATATACAATATTTATGACCTATAAACTAGCTCAAAACTACCTTAAATCTCAAAATTCATACTTAAGCTAACAATCCCAAAAAAACCTTACTTGATCATATAAATTTACAGGGAAATCAAGTTTGTAAAGCTCACCTTAGAGATAATTCGACCTCTTAGATAACTCCAGTCTTGCTCCTAGCTTGATTCCTCAGCTCTCAGCCCAAACTTCAAAGAATTGGTGCCTTTCCCTTTCAATCTTCCAAAACTTTCACCAAGGGGGGGGGGGGGGGGGGGGAGAGAGAAAACATGGGAGAGAGAGATAGTGAGTGTCGTGGTGTTTTCTGGTCACTACCTGAAGTTTCCTCAGGTCCCACAAGTCTATCATAAGCCTAGGGAATGACCAAAAAACCCCTAGTGTTATCTTAACATCTTAATCCCTTTAAGGGCAAACCCATCATTTACTGCATTTCCCACTAATCCTCAAGTGGTCCTATAAATTCCCAATTATTCTTGATGTGCCCAATTAATCACCAAATAATTACTTGTTACCCAGTAAATCCTAAATATACACTAAGTTCCCAAAATACCCCTAGGCTCACCCCGAGCCAAGCATTTGACTATTTGGCTAATCCGCTCCCTAGGATCTCCTTGGGCCGAATACTGCAAATATATCCACATAATAATGTGATCTCAATCATTTAACACATATAATCACATTTATAACTCCAACGGGTCAAAAATTACAAATATTCCCTTATTAACAAGAACGGGCCCGCATGCACATTTAATTCACAAAAACATGCGCCTATATTCATATTACCATATAAATCATGTATGCCACATAGTTAAACATTTAATCAATCAATTTCACACATATGTATCCAATTATGCCCTCCCGACACACTAATCAAGGCGCTAAGCCTTATTAGCAATTTTGGGACGTTACAGTCCCTAATTAGGCCTAAGCCTCTCGACTAGCGCGCAACGCGCTATTGTCGCCCTTGACTAATAAGTCAATGCCTTAACCAGATAAACAGATAAGCATACTTCAGATAATACAAGTATGCATACATGTTAATCATATGTTTCATTCAATTAAATGCAAACACCGTAATAACAATGTTCCTTAATGGGGTCGAGCCCTAATTACATATATTACGTATTGGGTGCAGTTTTCTTACCTTAGGGCCGAATGTAGCGTATAATAAGAACGACCCTCGAGAACGATCCCGGTTGCGAACCTCTAGCGGTAACCTAGTCACAACCATAATATAAATTATCTTCAATAACAATGCGAATAAAGGCTTTCGGACCGAGTCCTAGCCTTTGGGACGTCGAATTCTACTAAACCGGGTAGTAGAATCGATCCCGAGCCCTTAGGTTTGAGTTCCTACACTCAAAACCTTCCCAAGGCCCAAAAGCCCTTCAAACGCCGCGGCACTAGGAAAAAGAGCCGCGACCCACCCCAAGTCAGAGAGCTCAAGGGCTCGCCTTTGGACACACATGCCACAACGCACTCCTACAAGCGTCACGACTCAAAATGGTAATCCAACACCTCCTTCTCTCTTCGTTCATTAGAGTCGTGATGCCTCCCCAAGAACAGGGCCGTGACTCGACATGAAAATCCAGTTTTTCTCCTCATTTCTTCAAGCCAAATCTCACCAAAAAAACCCATCCAAACACAACCAAATCCCAAAAAACAAAGTTCCTAATCAACTCAGCACTTCAACACCAACAAAACCCAAGCTTAAACTTTGCCAAAACCTCACCAAATCTCCAAGTTCAGATTTAAGTTTTCAAAACTCTAACACTTAACTAAAACCAAAGAAAACACAGAGAATTAAGGCTAGAATTAGATACCGCTATTTCCCAAAACAATGCTAAGCTTTTCCCCAAGTAATCTTGAGCCTAAGCTAGCTTCGATTCCCCTTGGATCACAAGAAATTCAAAGATTGAGAGAGAGAGGGAGTATACACGAGTGAGAGAGAGAGTTGAGAGAGTTTGGTGCTGAGTGTTTGTGTGGCTTACTTAGGGTTCACGTAACCTTAAGCAAATCCCGAGGCTCAGGGTTCCAAAAACACCTCCGGGGGTAAAATGGTCAAACTTCCTAAAATTACGTCCTAATCTCACTAACTCTGAATGTATCCTAAAAAATTTATTCTCATTACCCGAAATCCTGGTAATGTACTAAATACCCAAAATACCCCCTTCACTCACCCCGATTCGAGTATTGAGTCCCGTTATGACTCTCCTGCTAACTTGCTCCCTAGGATCGACTCGTGCTGAGTAACCCAAATATATCCACATAATAATGTGGTCTCACACATATATGCACATATATTCAAAATATACTTGTAACGAGCCAAATTACAAAATTGCTCTTCTAAAAAAGAAACGGGCCCACATGCATATTTAATACACCTAACACATGCATATCTAGTCATATAATATTATAGCTCACGAAATCATATGATGATACACATATATATAAAATAAACAGACATTTCATAATTAAATCACACAATTTGCCATCCTGGCGCCCTAATCAAGGCCCTAAGCCTTATTAGGTAATTTGGGGAGTTACAGCTATCCCTTCCTTACAGAAATTTCATCCTCGAAATTTTACCTGAACAACTCAAGATTTTGATCCCATATATCTGACTCTAGCTCCCAGGTCGCTTCCTCGACCTTACTATTCCTCCATATTACCTTAACCAAATGTATAGTGTTGTTCCTTAGGACCTTGTCCTTCCTATCTAAAATTTGATCTGGCTGCTCCTCATAGGATAAATCTTTCTCCAATTCTAGATCCTCGTAACTCAACACACGAGTCTCATCTGATACATACTTCCTGTAATGCCCCAAATTTCCTAATAGGGTTTAGGACCTTGATTAGGAGGCCGAGAGGGCCATAATTGATTTATTATGTTATTAAATGACTATATGCATGTTAGTGTGAATTATATTATTATATGATAATAAAATGCATGCATATGGGTGTATTTATAATCATAAGGGCATTTTGGTAATTTGGCATGTTGAGGGCATACTTGTGAATTGGGTGCATATTGTAATTTGTGAATGAGATTTTATTATTATGGAGATATATTCGAGCTATTCGGCATGAGACGATCCTAGATTATGAGTTAGCAGTTTTGTCATAACGGGGTCAAGTTTTGGGGTAATAGAAATGTCTATTTGATGATAAATTGGGAGTATTTGAGTTCAGGATGGAATTCTGGAAGTTTTGACTATAATGTCCCCGGGGGTGTTTTCGGGACCCCGAGCCTTAGGATTTATTTGAGGTTACTTAAGCTTGAAGTAGCTTGTCAGATAAGAACGTACGTTAGAAAATCTCTCTCTCCCTTCCCGATAGCCTATTTTACCGTTCGAAACTTTCTTGAAGGAATCTTGAGTTCTAGGAGTCGGAATCAAGCGAGGGTCGAGGTATAGCGAACCTAGGAAAGATTAGAAGCTTCTTAACCGAAGGATTTGACAGACAACAACCCAATCAAAGGTAATCTAAGTTTGAAGTTTTGAGTTTCTTAAGATTTTAAGCTTAGAATTGGACTTTGTGAATTGTTGAGTTTTTGGTTGGTTTGAGCTTTAGGTTTTGGTGGTTTTGGACCATTGGGAAGTTTGGGAACTTTGATTTGATGATTTGGAGATGTTTGGATGGGTTTTTGGAAGGTTTTAAAAGTGGAAAAACGAAGAAAAGTGGCTGGTGCGAAGTTGGGCCGCGACCCTAGCTTGAAGAAGGTGGAGGAGGCTCTGCCAGGGGGGTGGGCCGCGGCATGGTCCATGTAGGGCCGCGGCCCTTAAGAGAAAAATTGCCCAAAAGTGTGTTTTTGTGGTGGAAACTTAACTCTAAGGGCCTAGGATCGATCTTACTACTTAGTTGAGTGGGATTCGATGTTCCGGAGGCTTGGGTTGGGTTTGGAAGTATTTAATTACTCATTTTGATGAGGTTTTATATTTGGTTATGACTAGGTGACCGCTAAGGGGCGTAAAGGTTGATCGTTCTCAAGGGTCGTTCTTATATTGGTTCTAGCTCGAATCTGAGGTAAGAAAACTGCACCCTGTGTATATGTGACATGCGTGGCTATTATTGGTGCATGTTGGATTTTTGAATATAATGCATATGATGCACAAGAAACATGTGAATAGGACATGTTTTACACATTGAGTATGATGTTGTTCAGAGCTTGAGCCTCTGTGATCGTGCATAGTCCTAATTGTACTAGTACTTGTTAGGTAAGCATGTTGAATACCTTGTTATGGATATTGGATATGTGATACATGTTATGTGGCATGGCTTAGTTGTGTGTGGCACCGACTTATTAGTCAGAATCGGCAACGGTGTTAGATCCAACTGTGAAGCTGTGATTTACTAGTCAAGTTCACAATGGGTTGAACACTGGTCGTGTTTTACTGACCTAAGAGTCAGAAATGGCATAGCGTTATGAACGCCGAGCCAAATGAAGATTATAAGTAATCGATATCAGCAAGAATGACTCATATGGAGTATTAACGCTGGACCGACCCTAAGGTCGATGAACTTATAAGCGCTTGTCTGGTCTAAGACCAGTTATTCAGAGCCAGAGCATATGGCCCCGGTGACTGTTTGTCACATGGCTAGGGAACGCTGTTCCAAGGTTATGACTCTAAGGTCACAAGGAAGGTTATGTTGGTGACTATTCACCATACACCTATCCTGTTCAAACTTATGAAAGGTTCACCTATCAATTAAGCCCGAGTGACCCTATCGTCACATGGCTAGAGGGGGCTGTACCCACTTTTGTGACTGTTGCGACTGTCACCTATTTATTGGGGCTAAGAGTCCTGGATGATTATTATGATAATTGGTTGATGTGTTATACTCAACATTATGTGGATATGTTGCCTGTTGGAGTAGGGCGTGTGCCTTATGATCCGATGACATGTTATAACTGTTCATAAGCATATTAAGTTTTCTTGCTGAGCTTCGGCTCACGGGTGCTTTGTGGTGCAGGTAAAGGCAAAAGAAAGCTGGACCATCCTTGAGTTGGAGAGCTTAGGTGATGAGGTGTACATATGCAGCTGCTCATCCACCACGGTCGAGGTTGAGAAGGAACTAGGGTTAAACCCTGTTTTGCCGCTTAGAATGGTCTGTTGTAAATATTTTCTTGTAGTAGACTCTAAAATTATAATTTTGGGATCCCAACATATATGTTAAATGTTCTAGTGAAACGTTACATCTTATCCAAAGTTTTTAATCCCTAAACCGCTAATCATACTTAGTTACACGATTTTGGCCAAATGACTCGATTAGCGAGTTTAGCACTGTTTACAAGGCACACCGTAACGGTCCCTGGAGTTGGGGCGTTACGCTTCCTCAACATGGAAATATGAAATACGTTGAGCACACTAGATAGTGTTGGGGGTAAGGCCAACCTATAGGCCACCTGACCGATTCTTTCTACGATCTCAAATGGTCCGACAAACCTAGGGCTTAACTTTCCCTTCTTCCCAAATCTTTTCACCCCTCTCAGTGGTGAAACCCTAAGGAAGACATAGTCTCTCACTTGGAACTCCATGTTCCTCCACTTTGGGTTTGAATAATTTTTTGTCTACTCTGAGATGCGAGCACCCGAGCTCTAATCTTTTCAATAGCCTTTAACTGATGGACCCAAAACTGGTATGTTTAAATATTTATACTCGCAAGCGCACGAATCGTATTTATAGAATAGTTTTCGTGTAAGCATGAGGTCGAACCCAAAGGAGTTGTCTAAAATAAAAAAGAAAACTATTTTAAATCAAAAGTAATAAATTCTAACCTAGTTCCAAAGATTGATGAGTTTTAATATTATGAACATAAAATGAAAGATTGAAAAGTAAAGCTATTTAAGAGAATGAAAATAAACCAATAATGATTTGACAATAAGTGTTAAAAGAAAAGATTATTAAGATACTAGAATCCACAAAATGTAAGTTTAATAATATTTATTAGTATATTGATTCCCAAGTTTTTAGTGATAGTTAAAATAATTTAAACTATCATTTTCCAAAAAGATTTATAATTTTAAACACAAATTTCTTATAAAAAGATAGGATTTTTCTTCACTTTTCAAAATTATAATTTCAAAGCATTTAGTGTAAATCAATCTAATGAAATAACAAATAAATCAATGAACATTATTTATAAGGCAAAACATAATATTTTTGTTCTAAGCATGGATGTGTACAATTTAATGACACATCTTACACAAAGAATATTATGTTTATGCATTAATGAAGAACAAAGTGTAAATATGTTCTAACGATCTAAAATACAAGATATTTAAGATGAAAGAAATATATGAAGAAAAAAAATCCATAGACTTTGTTGCATTACAAGGGAAATCAACATACAACATAAATATTATCTAGTTACAAGTTGCTTCATCATGATCTTAATAATCTTATGAAAAAGATTAGAAGCACATAACTAGAGTAGAAATTACAAAATAAATGACATACATACTTGCAAAATGCTCTTGAAAAACCCAAATGGAAGAGAGAATGATAGAGAGAAAATGGGAGAAAAAGATGGTAACCCAAAACATTAAGCACCCAAAAAATGGTCTTCAAAACCCTTATTTATAGCCAAAATGAAATTATTAAAATAATCAATTTAAATTAAGTAAATTGATTAAATTAATAATAATATGGTAAATAGGGGTAAATTATAGGAGTGATGATGATTTTGGGTGAAAAATGTGTAGAAAAGTGGGTAAAAAGGTGGCATTTTTGTCATAGGGGACACAAGAGCAAGTTGATGGGCTCAAGGGAATGGTGTACGGTACACCAGGCGGCTGAGCAGGAAATGGGTGGCATGGGCCTGGAGGAGTCTTCGGCTGAGCATTGTCTTGGGCCGGTTGGGCTGAAGAGTCAGCTATTGGGCCATGCTGGCTGATGAGGAGGAAGGCCCACGTTTGGGCTTGGAAGAGCTTGTCACGTGGAGATGGCTGAAGGAGTTGGAATGATGCTAAGTGATGAGGAGATGGACAGGTGGCGGCAAGGAGGAAATGCTGATGGCTGAGTGCTCTTGTATCAATTTGATGCAGCTGATTGAAGGCAGCAGGCGTGAGGGGCAAACTGGGCCAGGCGTGGGCCTCACTATGGCATATTTCAAAAATGTCATTTTCCATCTCTTTTTCAGCAAAAATGCCACTCTTTATCTTCATTTTGCTTGCTTTTCAAGAGCAAAAATACACCAAAATCCCTAACAAAAGAAACATAAATGAAATCAAATTAAAATATTTTCAATTATAAAATAAATCATATTAGTTCATTGAAAATATTAATTAAAACTTAATTTAATTGAACATTTAGTTTCATTAAAACAACATTTTTTATACCTCAAACTAAACAACATTAATTCAAATAATTAACTACAATATTTTACAACAAAATAACTATAAAAACACACAAAATTATATAAAATCAAAATAAGACTAATAAATTTAAAATTACTTAAAAACTTAATAAGTTAATTAAAAACTCAAGAACTAAGCAACAATTAGCACATAAAAAGCGGTAAAATAACTCTATTTTGTAGAGTTATCACTAACCCAAATACTTCGTTTCACCCATCTCATCCTAGTGAATGGAGGATCTACACTTCCTACCATATAGCATCTCATAAGGTGCCACTCCAATAGTCGGGCAGCTGTTATTATAAGAAAACTCTATCATAGGCAAATATTTACTCTAGGACCCTTCAAAGTCCAATACACATGCTCTCAGCATGTCCTCCAATATCTGGATAATCCTCTCAGACTGGCCACCAGTCTGAGGATGATAAGATGTAATGAACTTCAACTGTGTACCCATCGTCTTCTGTAAACTTCCCCAAAACTTGGAAGTAAAGATAGGGTCCCTATCCGACACGATAGACCTTGGAGTCCCATGAAGGTGTACTATCTCTCTCACATAGAGATTTGCATACTGGTCAACTGTGTAGTTTGTCCTCATTGGTAAAATGTGAGCTGACTTTGTATACCGGTCCACAATGACCCAGACTGAATCGTGTTAGCCCACAGTCCTGGGCAACCCCACCATGAAATCCATTGTGATGTCCTCCCACTTGCACTCTGGGATATCCAAAGGCTGTAGTAGCCCCGATGGTCTCTGATGCTATGCCTTGACCTGCTGACAGACCAGGAACTTTGCCACGAACTCAGTCACGTCCCTCTTCATCCCAGGCCACCAATATAAAACTTTTAGATCCTGGTACATCTTCGTGGTGCCTGGATGTAGAGAATAAGGGGTAGTATGAGATTCATCCAAAATCTCACGTCTGATCCCAGTGTCCATCAGAACATAAATCTGATTCTTGTACCTCAATAAATCGATGTCTGACCCTGTATAGTCCTTAGCCACTCCAGCTAGGATATCCCCTATAATCTTTCCCAACTGTGGGTATCTCAATTGTTTCTCTTTGATCCTCTCCAAAAGAGTAGATTGCAAGGTGATGTTGGCTAACTGGCCCACCACTTACTCAATACATGCTCTAGTCATATCCTTTGCCAACTCTCTGGATATCTGCCTAGCACTATACAACTGTCTCGGACCCTTCCAGCTTAAGGCATCCGCCATCACATTGGCTTTCCTCGGGTGAAAAGGATCTCACAATCATAATCCTTCACCAGCTCTAACCAACGTATCCGCCCCATGTTCAAGTCCTTCTGGGTGAAGAAGTATTTCAAATTCTTATGATTAGTGTATATCTCACACTTCTCACCATACAAGTAGTGCCACCACACCTTTAGTGCAAAAACTACCACTGCAAGTTCTAAATCATGTGCGGAGTACCTCTGTTTATACTCCTTTAGTTGTCGTGATGCATAGGCAATCACCTTTCATGTCTACATAAGGACACTACCTAAACCATGTATTAAGGCATCACAATAAACCACAAACTTGTCCTGATCTGTAGGAAGACTCGGTGATCAGATTCTTCTTTAGTCTCTAAAAGCTATCCACACATTTGTCTGACCATATAAACCTCTTATTCTTGTGTGTCAACTCTGTCAGTGGTGACGTAATCTTGGAAAACCCCTCCACAAAGCATCCGTAATAACCTACCAATCCCAAGAAACTTCTGATCTCTGAAGCATTCTTCGACCTTGGCCAATGTCTGACTACCTCAATCTTCGCTGGATCCACCATAATTCCATCTTTACTGACTATGTGACCTAAGAAAGTTGCCCGTGGCAACCAGAACTCACACTTCTTGAACTTTGCAAATAGTTTGTGTTCCCTCAGCCTCTGTAGAACCAACCTGAGATACTGCTCATGCTCCGTCTCTGACTAAGAGTATACCAATATGTCATCGATAAAGACGATCACGAACTGATCCAGGTAATCTTTGAACACCCTGTTCATCAGATCCATAAATGCTGCTGGGGCATTAGTCAATCCAAATGACATCACCAGAAACTCATAATGCCCATACCTGGTGCAAAAAGTTGTCTTCGGTATGCTTCCTCCCTGATCCTTAGTTGGTGATAACCAGATCGAAGCTCTATCTTGGAGAATACTGTCTTACCCTATAGCTGATCAAACAGATCATCAATCCTTGGTAGAGGATACCTGTTCTTGATAGTTAACTTGTTCAGTTCTCTATAATCAATACACATCCTTAGAGAACCATCTTTCTTCTTCACGGAGAGAACTAGTGCGCCCTATGGCAAGAAACTTGGCCTAATAAAACCCAAGTCTAGTAATTCCTGTAACTGAACCTTTAGTTCCTTTAGTTCTGATAGAGCCATTCTGTACGGTGCCCTAGACACCGATTCCATCCTTGGTGCCAGCTCAATCACAAACTCTATCTCCCTGTGTGGAGGTAACCCTGGAAGATCCTTTGGAAACACATCCAGAAACTTACACACCAATCTAGTCTGTCCTAGTCCCACTAACACAGCGTGAGTGGTGTCCACCACGCTAGCTAAGAATCCTATGCATCCCCTCTGCAATAGGTCTCTAGATTTAAGTACATATATCATAGGTATACAAGGTCCATGCATAGTGCCAAAAAATACAAAGGGATCCTCAGCCTCAGGCTCAAAGGTTACCATCTTCTTCTTGCAATCTATTGTTGCCCCATACTTTCCTAACCAATCCATACCCAAGATCATATCAAAGTTTGTCATAACCAACTCTATCAAGTCAACTAACAACTCTCTACAATCCACTGCCACTGGTAATGATCTGACCCATCTCCTGAAAACCACTAACTCCCCAGTAGGCAGCAAAATACCAAACCACATAGGATAAAAGTCACAAGGTCTACACAGTCCATCAATAATCCTACTAGCAACAAAAGAGTGAGTAGCACCCGAATCAATCAAAACAATATAAAGGGTCCCAGCACTAGAAAGCTGATCTGAAACCACCAAGGGACTAGCCTCGGCCTCTGCCTGTCTCAAGGTGAACACCCGAGTTGGTGTCAGGCTGTCCACCTTCTTGGGTTCTTCCTTCTTGGCTTTCGGGCAATCCTTCTCCAAGTGTCCCAAAATCCTGCAGACGAAGCAAGCTTTCGTCTGAGATTCCCCAATATGGCGCCTCTTGCACTGAGTACATTCTGGGAATGCTTTCCAAGTCTCACTGCCACCCTGCCAGTCTATTTGTATGCCCTGTGGCCTCCTATCCGACCCTGGAGCTAAATTGTACATAGAGTCTTTCTCTTTTGGTCACTAGGGCCTCCGCCCCTAACCAAGCCTGCAAATGGAGGTCCCAGCCTCTTGAAATCCCTTCTAGATGCGTTCTCGTGCCACATATTGTTCTTTGCGCTCTCAGCTGTGAGTGCCTTCTCAACAACTTATGCATAAGTAGTCAGTCCTAACACAATAGTGATACAAACATCCTCGGCTATTATAGGCTATAGCCCTTGGAGAAATCTCTCCCTTCTGGTCCCATTAGTGGGCACCAAATACCCGAAAAACTTTGCCAATCTATCAAACTTCAAAGCATAATCAATCAATGACATATTGCCCTAAAGTAACTTGTTGAACTCTTCGGCCTTCACAGCTCTAACTGCGTCATTGTAATATTTCTCATTAAACAAAGTTCTAAATTCTTCCCATTCCATAGTATTTACATTTCTGGTCTGGGATACCACCTCCCACCATATTCAGGCATCCTCCCGAAACATATAAGTGGCACATGCCACTCTGTCATTACTGCCCACCCTCATGAAATCCAGGATGGTGATTATCATTGTCATCCACTGCTCAGCCTTCAGTGGGTGTGAGCTACCCTTAAAATTCAGAGGGTGCTGATTCCTGAACCTCTCATACAAGGGCTCCCATCTGTTTTCCACTGCCTGAGGTTGTACTAGCGCTGGTTGTATCACTGCCGGTACTACGAGCTGTCGGTTCCCTGTTGGAACCTATTGATGTCTCAAGAGGCTAATCTCATCTTCTTTCCTCTGTAACCTGGCTTGCATATCGGCAAGCACTTGTTGCCAGTTCTCTAGAGCTGGCGGTGGGCTTGGCCCTGGTCATTCTCTTCCCTGGCCTGTATTTCTTAGCCAACCAACCTCTATGACCTTCGAGGAAGCATACTAATAAATGTCCCACTATGCAGTGATTAATTCGGTCGTGAGGTAAGTAATAACTATACCTCTTGCCGCTTGGCGGTCCAAGACCGAAAAACAACCATATGCAATGCTAATAAGCATGCCAACACATAATATACTCAACCATGGTGCTAATAATCACTTCCTGATATTCATCAGCAAATAGCGATGCTAATAAGCATTTCTGACATACAAAAGCAATTAACGATGCAAATAAGCATGCTCGAGCATTTATACATGTATAACAATGCTAATAAGCATGTTTTGGCCTATATGCAATTAACAACACTAATGAGCACGTCCTGACCTATATGTCCATATAACAACGCTAATAAGCGGTTCCTTTGCATTCACAAGCAATAACAATGCTAATAAGCATATCTTTGTCATTCATGCAACAATCAAAGGCCATGCCTTATCAAATCATCTCATGCTCCCTTATAAGTCATACAGATAGGGCGTATACATTTATTTAAACAGTTAAGCTCTTAATTACATAAGTAGTTACCAAACCTTGAGTCGAGCTTGTCTTTAGTAGCGAATGTACATGCCTGACCAGTCTTCAGGAACCCTTAAACCTTAGCAGCTCTGATACGAAGTTGTAACGTCCTCCTACACTGTGTACTTTAAATAGTTCCATACTTGCTAATCAAGCCCCTTAGTTATAAATGTGTAACTAAGGTTAGTGACAAGAATTAGGGTTAAAATTTTTGGTCAAAGGGAAATGTTGACTTTTCATTTAAAAGTTTAGTATATATATGGGATCCCAAACATACATAAACAGACGTTTAAAAGGGTTATATACAAGTTCAAAATACAAGCCAAGCCGACCTAGGCGGCAAAATATGGGACACAACTCTAGTTCCTCCAAGATATCCCCGACCGTGGTGGTCGAGTAGCTGCATATGTACATGTGCCACCGAAGCTCTCCAACTCATGGTTGGTCCAACTTCCCTTTCCCTTTACATGCACCACATAGCACTCGTGAGCCAAGGTTCAGAAAGAAAACTATAAACAAGTGCATGAACAGTAAATACAGATTCCATATGCATATTTAGCATGCCCAGCAGTAATAACTTACTCATGCATGCATAAAATTACAAATAAATGATTATAGGAACATTTTGGGGCCCGCTACCTTGAATTGATGACCATCGAGTCAATTCGGGGCCCTATGCCCTAGCTTAAGTGACCATAGAGTCACCCGGGGCCCTTTGCCCTAGCTCTAAGTAACTAGCCATAGAGGTATCCAAGCGCTTTGTTCTTTCCAAATGACCATAGGGTCGGCCAATGTAATAGTACGTCCCTAATTAGGCCTAAGCCTCTTGACCAGTGCGCAATGTGCTATTGCCGCCCTTGACTAATAAGTCAATGCCTTAACCAGATAAATAGATAACCAGATACAGATAAGCATACTTCAGATAATACAAGTATGCATACATATTAATCATATGTTTCATTCAATTAAATGAAAATAGCATAGTAACCATGTTCCTTAATGGGTTCGAGCCCTAATTACATATATCAAGTAATGGGTGCAGCTTTCTTACCTTAGGTCTGAATGCAACGTATAATAAGAACGACCCTCGAGCACGATCCCAGTTCTGAACCCCTAGTGGTAACCTAGTCACAACCATAATATAGAATCTCATCAATAACAAGCGAATAAAGGCTTTCGGACCGAGTCCTAGCCTCTGAGACGTCGAATTCTACTAAATCGGGTAGTATAATCGATTCCGAGCCCTTAGATTTGAGTTCCCACACTCAAAACCTTTTCGGGGCTCAAAAGCCCTTCAAGCGTCACATCCCAAGGAAAAATAGATGTGACCTGCACCAAGTCAGAGAGCCCAAGGGCTCTCCTCTGGACACACACCCCGCGGTGCCCCTACAAGCGTTGCGGCTCAAAATTGTAATCCATCACCTTCTTCTCCCTTCGTTCATGAGAGTCGCGGCACCCCAAGAACATGGTCTCGAATCGACATGAAATCCAGTTTTTCCCCTCGTTTCTTCAGGCCAAATCTCACCAAAAACCCATCCAAACATAGCCAAATCCTAAAAACAAAGTTCCCAATCAACTCAGGACTTCAACACAAAAAAAACCCAAGCTTAAACTTGGCCAAAACCTCACCAAATATCCAAGTTCAGATTTGAGTTTTTGAAACGCTAACACTCAATAAAACCAGAGAAAACACAGAGAATTAAGGCTAGAATTCAATCCCTCTGTTTCCCAAAACAATGCTAAGACTTTCCCCAAGCGATCCCGAGCCTAAGCTAGCTTGGATTCCCCATGGATTGCAAGAAATTCAAAGATTAAGAGAGAGAGAGAGAGAGAAAGAGAGAGAGAGAGAGTTGAGAGAGTTTGGTTCTGAGTGTTTGTGTGGCTCACTTAGGGTTCACGTAACCTTAAGCAAATCTCGAGGCTCGAGGTACCAAAAACGTCCCCGATGGTAAAATGGTCAAACTTCCCAAAATTTCCCCCTAATCTCACTAACTCTGAATATATCCTCAAATATTTATTCTCATTACCCGATATCCCGGTAATGTACTAAATACCCAAAATACCTATTGACTCTCACCGAGTCGGGTATTGAGTCCCGTTGTGACTCTCCCACTAACTTGCTCCCTAGGATTGCCTCGTGCCGAGTAACCCAAATATATCCACATAATAATGTGGTCTCATACATATATCACATATATGCACTTATATTCCAAATATACCCTTAACAGGCCAAATTATGAAAATTGCCCTTCTAATAAGAAACGAGCCCACATGCATATTTAATACACCTAAACATGCATGTCTAGTCATATTATAATATATATCACATAATCATATAATGATACACATATATATTACATAAACACATATTTCATAATTAAATCACATAATTTTCCATCCTGGCCCCCTAATCAAGGCCCTAAGCCTTATTAGGTAATTTAGGGTGTTACAGGTTGATTTTGTGTTATAATTCAAAAGTAACTTTTTAGTTACCTTTTGTTGACTCTCATAAATGAAAAATAATTAAATTGGAGTAGAGAGATTAAACCAATATCACCAAGGATACATACAATCCTCATAAAGTGAAAAAAAAAACTTGAAACAAATGTAGTCGATGCTTGTGTTCTCTAATTTTTCTTAGGTTTGTAACTTGGTAGCATTTTTTCATACACTAGTTAGCTTATCCTTACAATGAGCCCTCATCCCTATTTATAGGTGGCATGAAGTGTTTAGGGGTTGTTAATTAGAGCTCATTGTGTTAAGCCACATTACTACAAAGTAAATGCATGGTATTTTCAGATAAGAGCCAGAAAACGTGATATATGTAGCCAATGAATCAGGTCTAGCTTGCTCAACAAGTAAACTGGGCTTCCCTCAGGCCCTAGTAGCTGCTCATGGACTTTAAAATTGTATAGTGATATTCTGGGGAAATTATGAGATGTCAAGTGGCACACCACCTCTTTCCCAAAACAATCCTACAACCTATTCATCCTATTTGTCAGTTGTACAGAGGGGAAAACCATTTTCCAATGTAACCACCACTTAGTACGTGAGCACACGTGCCTTAGGATCTAGAATGGTCCCCACTTCGGGATTTATCTCACTTGCACGATCATGAATTTCTCACTAAGTAATGGCAAGTCCCAAGTGCTACAGCCTTTGATGATACTTGATTCTACCTCTTAGTCTACCACACGAGCCTGGACTGCTCTGTTGGTATTAAATTAGAAAAACAGTGTGCAGCGCAAGGGCGTGGTGGTTTTAAAAACCATTAATACTGAGCCAGAATCAATACATATATTTATACAATAAATCAATGCACGTAAAAAGAACAAAATAATACCTCTCGATGCCTATCAAGAATCCTTAAGTATTTTTCATATTATCAAACGATCTTCCTATCCACGTGTAGATTTGATTGAGACTTACACCAAAGTCTCACAAGGACGTGTGTGGGAACATGAGATACAAAGGTTTGATTATTTAGGCTCCTATATATTCTCAACAGACGAGATCCAGAGAGTTTGGAGAAGAGAAGGCTTAGAGAGTTTAGAAAATTTCTATCGACATATTTCTTCTGGCTTAAAGACTTATCGCTTCTTTTTAACCTAGAGATAATAAAACAATGTTATATCTCTAATTCAAAAATGATCAGTTAAAGATATTTAATTTAATTATTTATTTTAATCAAATTAAAAAATAATTAAATAAACAAATAACATTTGAATTTAAACAATTCAAATTCAAATCCTAAACTATTAATTAAACTCTGTAATTAAATAATCTTATTCATTAATTCCATTATTACTCCACTATAAATATGAAATTGAACTCTTAGTAATTATAGAATTATATTTACAGAGTAATTTCTTGCAGTCCATTGATATAATCAATACATGTAGTTCTGTCATCCAATTATTGATTCGTTAATTTGAGTTGGTCAAGGATTACAATTTTATCCTTCTAATTACCTCTTGTACCTTAAGTACAATTAATTCTCCAGTGAATAATTAATCTATAATCATATTATAGATTTGAGCTCATTAACTATTCAGTCCCACAATTAACTCTCAAGGGAACCAATATTCGATTTGTTAGGAAAGCATGAATTCCATTATTGTAAAATCATGTTCCCAGCCATTCAAGTTATTGAATCTCCAAAAACAAAAGTCACTAGCCTCATTATATTAAGAGAGCTTAACGAATGAATCAAAAGATCCAATAGATATGAACAAGAGTTCATGACTACTCAGGATTTAGATTGATCTACAAATGATCATCTTTCATGGTATGAATTCAATCTTTATGGCAAACAGTAAGTTTATATAGAAATTAATTCACATCAGTCATATCCTATATAATCTTAATTATATAAAATACATTTACTAAGATGTCTATCCACATCAGTAATTCGAATCTAGATTACTTGCATCCATCTATATGCTTAGTAAACAGTACTAGCAACCATTGATTAAAGATTTCATACTTTAATATGTTGTTGACTATTTTATTCATTATATATGATCTTAATTCTCTCGTACACATACAATATCATATTCTCATAAGTGAATAGGAATTTTCTTATATTTATGTTTAAATTATTCAAACAATAATTTTGATAATCAAATATAATAAAATTGTAAATTTATTTAAATCAAGAAAAATGTCTTTTCACATGCTTTTAGGGCACTAACTCTGTAACGCCCTACTTCCTTAGAGCCGTTACTAAGTGAGTTTTTAAGAAAAAACAGTGTGCAATGAACTCGCTAACCGAAGTTTTGAACAAAAGTGTGACTAATTAAAAGTTAAGGCTGTAATCTTTGAAAATGCGTCGTTTCATTAAAACTTCTATCATTAAACATTTGGGATCCCAAAATAAGGTTTGAAAACTAATTACATCTTGAAATAAGGTTACAGTTGAGAAATCATAAAATCATAGATTATTACAGCCATTTTCGAATAAACCCCCAACCAAAGCAGTCGGGCAGGCCAAACATGTACGCGTCGCTTCACGCTCTCCGTACTCATGGTTGGTTGACTCAGTCATTGCCCTTACCTGCAACACAGAGCACCCGTGAGCCGAAGCCCAGCAAGAAAACTCATGCAGAACATAACATATGCAATGTATACAGTTTATCATAACAGATAATCCACAAATAAACAAGTCAACCATTAGACTAAGCAAACACGGCCATGCCGCCCCAGAAACCTTACCAAAGCCCTGGGGTATCGGTTCTCACCGCAAGGATAACTCATGTATCCACCGAGCCCTGCCCTGACTATAGCATCCCATGTGCTAGGTGTTACTTTCGGCTCCGCTGCCGTACCCGGCCTACGCCGCACTCGGCCCTTGCCGTTCATTTCATTACAAACATTTATAACATAAATCAAGCAATCATTCAAACATATGCCAATTTATTTTAAATCTGCACCCTAACATGTGATGCAATATAGGGCCATGCCCGGAAATCATCTCATCATGCAACATGCAATATAGGGCCATGCCCGGCAATCACACTATGGGCCCACGCCCTATCCTACGGGTGTTATAGTTTTCTTACCTGTATTCCGAGCCTCCTGATGCACTCAAGCCGCGAGCACGGTCCCCTAGCACGAGCCTCACCAATAACCTAGTCACAACACACAAGAAACATCCCTCAATACTAACCAAATCAAAGACCGCTTCCCGGGACCAATCCCGCACTCTCGGGACCTCTAAAACCTTAAAACAACACCCCGGAGACATCCCCCGAACCCCCGGAGCAAAGGCCTAAAATTGCCTAAAAATGCCATCCTGAAATTATCCTTGTGCCGCGGCACAACTTTCTTGTGCCGCGGCACCCAGAAACCAGAGGCTCCCCGCCGCGGCAAGCAAAACCCGTGCCGCGGCACGCCCTCGCAGACCCAGAATTCTGGGTTTTTCCTTAGCGTTTTCCCGAGCTTCAACCTCTACAAATCACCCTAAACCAATATCTAAACCCCAAAACTCAATTCCAAGCTTCATATGAACAACTTAACAACCTATAGGCACTAGATACAAGGCCAAAACATCAACACACTCAAGAATCCACCCCTTGATTCCCATTTTCAGCAACTCAAACCAAAAACTCAAACACACTAACTCAAGCTCTAGATTTTACAAATCAAAACAGAAATCAAAACTTAAATGTGTATAAAACCCTTACCTCAAATGGAGAACCCACACAAAGTCCTTGATCTCCTCCTAGACTCCCACTTCTCCTTCTCTTCTTCTTCTTGCCCTAACTTCTTTCTCCTTCTCTTTCTTCTCTTCAATTTCTATCAAGCCTCAAGTGACATAAATGCCCAAACCGTATACCCCTAAATCCCAGCTGCAAAATGTCTATAACCCTTGCCAAATGACCATTTTACCCTTTCCTACTAATCCTCCTTAGCTAAACCTCAAAGGGCACTTAAGTCTTTACACTTCATTTCAATTCTATCACTTTTACCTTAAAACTTGTTACCCACAGCAGTAACTAATGGTTACCCAGGTTACTAAATCTCCAATAACCATTACCCGCTAAATCTCAACTTAACCATAAAATTCCCGAGGTACCCCCCTAGGCTCCTCCCGACCCGGGTATAGAAATCCCGTTGTGACTCTTAAGTTAACTAGCTCTCTAGGACCGTCTCGGCACGTGCATCACAATAATTAAACCACACCCACGTGGTACAATTCACAGAATACAATTATCACACATCAATATAGTTATGCCCAACATGGCCAAATATACAATTACACCCTTCTAACACGATCCGGGCCTACATGCATACTAGAAAACATAGCCATGCATCTCAGTTAAACAAATAGCCAAATAACATGCTTTAAATCATAACCATGCATTTAACTCATAAAATCACACATAAATCCCAACCTGCCCTTTTGGCACACTAATCAAGGCCCTTAAGCCTTATTAGCGAATTTGGGTCGTTACAACTATCCCCTCCTCATAAAATTTCGTCCTCGAAATTTACCCAAACACATCAGTCAGCAACCCGCAATCTGACCATAATCTCCAAGGTCCATCGCCTTACTTTAGTTCCCACCAACGCTCATTCAAGAGAACAATCTTGGCTCGCAAGATCTCGTCTAATAGCCATACCCTCGATAGCCCCTTTTAACACCGCAACCCTGCCGAAGCCCAGGGTCTGCCTAGATTACAATGACCAATTCATTGTCTTATTCCTGATTCCATAGATACTCAAACGTCATCACCTCTACTAGGTGGGATCAGCTTGTAGGCCCCACTGGCCTAACACTTAGTACCACTTAGAAATTTTATGTTGAATCAAGAGTCCGAACTCTCCCTTCTTTCTCTGAACACCTTACAGATCCTCGTCTGTTATTACGCAGAGATGCAACTCTTTCTTCCCGGAACTTTATTTCCTCCAAACTTATCAATTTACCAGCTCTTTATTCTTTCAAATAGGCAGACACTCCTGCCTTAAGAAGTTTCAACGACCTCTTTGGCTTTCTCTCTGAACTAAAGCCAAACTGTAGTATCCACTATACTTCACCTCTTATCAAGCTGAAGCATAGGGATAATGTAGCGTCCTAAATTTGCTAATAAGGCTTAAGGCCTTGATTAGCGTGCCTGGAGGGCAATAAGTGATGTATTATATTAACATGTGAATTTGATGAGTATGTGATTAAAGATGCATGTTTAGGTGAATTAAATATGCATGTGGGCCCCATTTGGTTATTAGGGGCATATTTGTAATTTTAGCCCGTTGAGGGCATAAATGCAATATTTGTGATTATTGTGATCTTTACCATGTATGAGTGGTGATATATTTGTGATGCACGATCTGAGACAGTACTAGGGAGCGGTTTAGTTAGAAAGTCACAACGGGGTCGAATACCTGACTCAAGAAGAGTTAAGGGGTATTCGGAGCATTAGACATTTTACTGGGTTATCGGGTTATGAAAATAAATATTTGGAAATATATTTGAAGTTAGAACGTTTAGGAGGGAATATCGGGGAGATTTACCATTTTTCCCTCAGGGATGTTTTTGGTACCCCGAGCCTTGAAGGTAACTTAAGTGACCTAGGATAAGTCCAACAAAACTTAGGAAACACTTAGAACTTGGTAAACCGACCGAAACACCCTTTTCTCTCTCTCTCTCTCTCTCTCTCTTATTTTCTCTAAACCTTACCAAGGGAAACATTGAAGATAAAGCAAGGAATTTGGGCTCTAAACTTAGGGATTAGCTCAGTTTCAACTTGTGGATTCAAGCAGAGGATAAGGTAAGCTTTGAATTGTGATTTTAGCCTTTAGATTCTGTAATTATTGGCTGAGTTTTTAGCTTTCTTAAGTCTTTGAAGTTGAAGATTGAATTTGGGATTTTATGAGATTTTAAGCTAGCTTTTTGTTAGGTTGTGTTGCTGGGACTATTCTAGAACTTCTATGGTAATTAAATTGAGTTGTTAGATTGATTTTGGGGTAAATTGGCTTGGTTTTAGTTGTGAAAATGGGATATTTTTCTGGTTTTGAAGGGTCAGGCCACGGCATTGTTCTTGGTGAGACGCGACCTTCTAGAACGGTTGGGAGGCCAGGAAGAGGGGCGGGCTGTGGCGCCCTATAGGTTGGGCTGCGACGCGCATAGGCTAAAATGGGAGGCTGGGTTTCTGGTTGAGGCGGGCCGCGACATAAGGCCTTGGGGTCGCGGCGCTTAGTGGTTTTTTGGACCTCAAGTGGGTTTTAGGCTCGGGAATCCAAAAGTTAAGGCTTGGGATGGATTTTATCACCCGGATTGATAGAATTCAAGGTCTTGGAGACTAGAATTATAACCCAAAGTTATTTAATGGATTAGAACTTGATGGATGGATGTTGTTGATACGTTGTGACTAGGTTTTCAGTGAGGCTCGTACTAGAGGACTATGTTTGAGATATCGGTGCTCGGAAAGCTCGGGACACATGTAAGAAAATTGTTGTACTCGTAGAGCAGGGCGTGGCCCTATAGTTTGTATTGTAGGGCACAGACCTATGTGATTATGATGCAGGGCGTAGCCCTATTGTTTATGTTAGTATTTGTTATGTTTATGCTATGTGTTGCATATCTGTAAATGTATGGCAAGGGCCGGGAACGATGAAGGTTGAGAACAGCAGGGCCGGGAACGACGAAGGGCCAGGAATGGCATCAAACACGTGGAGTGCAAGGTCAAGTACGGCAAGGGCCGGGAGCGGCGTTAAGCACGCAGAGTGTAAGTCGCTAGGGTGAGACCCTTCTCGGATGCTTGAGACATCCTCACGGTGTAGACCGCGAACCCAGGGTCTGGTAAAGCGCCTGGGATGACATGGTCGTTATGTGTTTAGCTTGTTGGCGACTTTATTACATGATGATTGATAGTTATGCATATGGTGATTGCTTGTGTGGAGTTTTCTTGCTGGGCTTCGGCTCACGGGTGCTCTGTGATGCAGGTAAGGGCAAGGGAAAGGTCGATCAACCATGAGTACGAAGAGCGTGAAGCAGCGTGTACATTTTTGTCCTGCATGGCTGCCACGGCCAGGGGTATTTTTGGGAGATGTTTTGTATTAGTCTAAATTTTTTTCGTTTAGTCGACTTTAATCATATTTTGAGTTGTAAATATTTCTAAACAGTATTTTGGGATCCCAAATGTATAACGTTTTATAATCTCAATGAATGGTTACATTTTCAAGTTGTATGATTTTTATTACAGTTTAGCTACCCTTTTAACCTAAACCCTCGATTAGCGAGTTAATTGCACGTTTTAAACTCACTTGGTAATGGCTCTAACGAAGTAGGGCATTACAACTTGGTATCAGAGCGAGTCAAGGATTATGGTTCTTGGAGATTGACCGAACATGTACGCTCGCTATCAGTGACAAGCTCGACTCAGGGTTGGTTGGTAATGATTGAATTATATGCTTGATTATGATTTTAAATGCCTTATTTACCTGATTATTTTATATAGAGCATGATGAATGAGTTAACATATGCATGATGTTAGGGCATGGCCCCCTTGAGTGTTGTATGTTATTTGTGTTATGTGGACTGTTGTTTATGGTTGGTTGGTGCGAATTGGGAGGTGGTTTTGGATGTTATTATCATGCCTGATGAGCGGCGTCGTTGATTGCACGCATATTGTTGAGATGCCTCGACAATCATTTAGACTCCGCGGCAATAGGGCTGAGGATGACAACCAGGGTCAGGACCCTCTACCTTCCCCACAGAATTGGCAATAAATGTTTGCCAAAATGGAAGCTAGACTGCATCGAACAGAGGAAGAAATTCAACAACTGAGGCAACATGCCTCTCCTCAGGGCACGGGGTTGCAAGTTCAGCAGGTTGTAGCACCAGTGCCAGTTCAGCCTGTTATGGAGAATAGGTGGGAACCTTTGTATGAGAGGTTCATGAAGCAGCATTTTCCCACCTTTGAGGGTGGACCAGACCCACTGCGGGCAGAGCAGTGGATGAATGTGATTTCCTCCATCCTGGATTTCATGAAGGTGGAAGGGAATGAGAGGGTAGCTTGTGCCAGCTACATGTTCAGAGAGGATGCCCATATTTGGTGGGATGTAGTGACTTAGAGAAGAAATTTTGCAGTTATGACCCGGGAAAAGTTCAGAAACATTTTCAACGAGAAATATTATAGTGTTGCAGTCTAAGCTGTGAAGGTTGACGAGTTTATCAACCTAACTCAGAACCGGTTGACAGTTACTGAGTACGCTTTGAGATTTGACCGGTTAGCGAAGTTTGCACCAGATTTTGTGCCGATTAATGCGGCAAGAAGGGATTGGTTTGTACGGGGGTTAAATGTCATGATCACCCGTGATGTTAAGATAACTTTGGATATGGGGATTACTACATATGCTCAGGTAGTGAACAAGGCCCTTACAGCTGAGGGGGCCGAGGATCAGTTATGGAGAGAGGGCGCTGCTAGGCATGATGCCAGAAGGATGGTGCCTCCTTTCACCAGATTGAGTCGGGGTAGTGGCCCTAGTGAATAGAAGAGGAAGGCCCCAGATTCTTTTGTTCCTCCTCGCTCGGATAGGAGGGCACGAGGTGCTTTTAGTACCCATCAGGGCGGAAGTGACAACTGGAGGAGTTTCCCAGTGTGTCCTCGGTGCAGACATCGACATCAGGGGGAATCCTGAATCAAGGCATGCTTTATCTATGGGAGTATCAATCATTTGAAGAAGGATTGCCCACAAGCCAGGAAAGAGGAGATGAAGCAGGGCGACAGTCTTGCTCCTGCCAGAGTATTCACCTTGACTCAGACTAAGGCTAGCCCCTCGATTGTGACAGGTCTGATTTCTAGTGCTGGTTCTTCTTACACTGCATTGATTGATTTGGGAGATACTCATTCATTTGTGTATGCTATAGTGATAGACCAGGTGAGTAGACCTAATGATTTGTATGCTAGGGGTTTTCAAACTTTGTTTCCAACTGGGAACTGGTAGTCTCTATGAGATGGATTAGAGCATTGCCAGTAGAGATAGACGGTAGAGAATTACCTGTTGATCTGATTGAGTTGGTAATGGATGACTTCGATATGATCCTACGGATGGATTAGTTATCAAAGTATGGGGCGACGATTGACTGCAAGCACATGATGGTGAATTTTGAACTAGAAGGGGAGGTACCCTTTGTATTTGTGGGGACAGTTAGTGAACCGCGAGTACCTATGATTTCAGCAGTGAAGGCTAGAGACCTGATCCAAGAAAGTTGCATAGGATTCCTAGCGAACATTGTGGATACCTCTAGGGTTATTTCGGTTGGACTGAGTGAGGCCAAATTGGTATTGGAGTTTCCAGATTTTCCAACATTGCCGGATCGAGTTTGTTATAGAGTTGGTGCCAGGGGCGGAGCCAGTATCTAGGACACCTTACAGAATGGCTCCGGCAGAGTTGAAGGAATTAAAGATTCAGTTGCAGGAGTTGTTGGATTTAGGGTTCATCAAACCGAGTTTCTCGCCATGGGATGCTCCAGTGTTGTTTGTTAAGAAGAAGGATGGATATCTTAGGATGTGTATTTACTACAAGGAGCTGAACAAGTTGACCATTAAGAACAAGTACCCATTACCAAGGATCGATGATTTATTTTACCAGCTACAGGGAAAGACAGTGTTTTCTAACATTGATCTCCGGTCAATTTACCATCAGTTAAGGATTAAAGAGGAGGACATACCAAAGACCGCTTTTCTGCACAAGATATGGACACTATGAATTCCTTGTTATGTCCTTTGGATTAACCAATGCCCTAGCAGCTTTTATGGACATGATGAATCAGGTTTTCAAGGACTATTTGGACAAGTTTGTGATTGTGTTTTTTGATGACATACTGGTGTACTCTCAGTCAGAGACAGAGCATGAGCATCATTTATGTTTGGTATTACAACGGTTGAGAGAGCATAGGTTATATGCTAAGTTCAGCAAGTGTGAGTTTTGGCTACCGCAAGTCACGTTTTTGGGCCATATTGTTAGTAAGGAGGGGATTATGGTTGACCCAAGTAAGATTGAGGCAGTGAGAGAATGAATTAGACCGAGCAGTGTACCAGAAGTTAGGAGCTTTCTGGGATTGGCAGGGTATTATTGGCGGTTTGTTGAGGGGTTCTCCAGGATCACCACACCGTTGACTAAATTGACGAGAAAGAAGACTAAGTATGTGTGGACAGACAAGTGTGAGAACAGTTTCAAGGAACTGAAGTGGCGACTGATCACCGCTCCAATGTTGAGTCTGCTGACAGACAATGAGAAGTTCGTGGTTTACTGTGATGCTTCCAGACAGGGTTTAGGGTGTGTGCTGATGCAAGCTGGAAAGGTGATAGCCTATGCATCGAGACAGCTAAAGGAGTATGAACAGAGATATCCCACGCATGATCTAGAGTTGGCAGTGGTGGTATTTGCACTTAAGGTTTGGAGACATTATTTGTATGGTGAAAAGTGTGAAATATACACCGACCATAAGAGTTTGAAGTACTTCTTTACCCAGAAGGATCTGAATATGCGCAAGAGACGGTGGCTAGAATTGGTAAAGAATTATTATTGTGATATCCTATACCATCCTGGGAAGACTAATGTAGTGGCTAATGCCTTGAGTTGGAAGGGCCCAGGACAATTGTTCAGTTCAAGACAGATATCTGATAAGTTAGCTGAGGAGATGACTAGAACAGGTATAGAGTTGGTAGTTGGTAAGCTAACCAACGTCACTCTTCAGTCTACACTCCTTGAGAGGATCAAGGAACCGCAGGGGAAGGATCCCTAGTTGAGAGGGCACAGGGAGAGTGTCTTAGTCAGGGTGGCTAAGGACTTCTCTATCTCGGAGATGGGATTACTGAAGTACAAGGGTCAGATCTGTGTTCCGATGGATTCTGATATCTGATGAGAGATCTTTGATGAATCGCATACCACTCCATATTCCTTACATCCAGGTACGATGAAGATGTACCAAGATCTGAGAGCCTTGTATTGGTGGCCGAGAATGAAGAGGGACTTGGTGGATTATGTGGGCAAGTGCTTAACTTGTCAGCAGGTAAAGGCTGAACATTAGAGGCCAGTAGGGTTATTGCAGCCTCTAGGGATTCCAGAGTGGAAGTGGGAGGATATCACCATGGACTTCATGGTTGGTTTGCCAAAGACCGTGGGACAGCATGATTCAGTGTGGGTGATTGTGGATAGGCGTAACACCCTACTTCCTTAGAGCCATTACTAAGTGATTTATAAATGTGCCATTAGCTCACTAATAGAGGTTTAAGACTAGAAAGTGTGTTTGGATAAAAATAAAGACTCATTTAATAAACATTAAGTATAAAAAGTTGGTCTTTTATTGAAATTCGTAAAAATATTACATTGGGATCCCAAAACAATGTTTCGAAATGCAGTCACAAACCAAAGATACAGTACAGTTGACCTAAGCGACAAAACTGAACATATATCACGTGTTCCTTAAAATACCCCAGCCGTGGTGGTCAGGCAGGCCAAACATGTACACACCACTCCATGCCCTCCAACTCATGGTTGTAAGATCCAACTTCTTTGTTCTTACCTGCACCATAGAGCACCCGTGAGCCAAGGCCCAGTAAGAGAACTTCAAACATATCATGTAATAAAAATATATCTCAACGAACCATACTCAATCAGAGCAACAAACAAATACCAGACCCTACTAGAATGCTCAAAGACATAGCATCTAGACCAGCTCAAAAGCACAATAGCATAAGAGCCTATTAATACAGTAGTGCATTGACACATTTGCACTATAATCAGACAATGTAGTAATACAACAGTATATTCATGTAGGAGCTCAATACAAGCTCAGCATATAAAAAAGCAGCCAACAGGTTAAACACATAGCGGCCATGCTGTCCCAAGCACTTACCAAGCCCTGGGTCTGTGGTCCACACCGTGAGGATATCCCAGGTATCCTTTAGGGTCTCACCCTAGCAACTCGCACTCCACGTGCTAACGCTACTCTCGGCCCCTTGCTGCTTCCGGCTCTTGCCTCTCCCGGTTTGTGCCACTACCGGCTCTTGCCGATCAGTCACAATCACATATATGACATAGCAAACCACAACCAGTACACACAGTACAACACACCACATAGCCCAATGTTAGGTTCATTTTAGGTTTGTTTTAGAGATTTTTTTATGTTATGTTTTTAGTTTATTAGGATTGTTTAGCGCAAATTTATGCTTGTTTTCTTCTTGTTTCAGGTTTTAATGGTCAAGTACATAAAATGGAGTGAAATGAGAAGAAACATGTTAAATATGATAAATAAGATGGATTTCGTGTTGATTGTGGAGTTTCAAGACATTATGTGTGGAAAATACTACATTGAAGATGCTCAACACACGTCGTTTATACTCTATAACACAAATCTAAGACTTCAAGCCGCATTTTGACCATGATTTATTCACTTTCTGGAAACAATTATAGAAATAGAAGTTGTAGATATTTCTCTTAGCTTTCCATATCTTTTTTAATCATTCAATGTGGAGTTATATCGAAGGAGTTATGATCAAAATACGATGAGATGATGCTGCAGGCTGTTCGAATCGAGTTTCCGTTCTATTCTGGAAGTAGTGCCCCAACGCTATCAAGAACTTAAGAGTAGCGCTACAATACTAGCGCTACATCGCTAGTGCACAAAATTTTGAGGCATTTTGGCACTGTTAATAGCGCTACAGCGCCCAAAACCTAGCGCTACAGCACTATCAACGTGTTTTGCAGATTTTAAACCACTTTTTGAAGGGAAAAATGGTCTATTCACTTGGGAATCTTGGAAGAATATTTAAGGAACATTATTCTGCGATTTTGGAAAGGAGTTTCAGTTTTAAAAACCCTAGATTAAAAGAGGCTGCTGTATTTATTTTCTCTATTTTTCATCTGAATTCTTTAGGTTAATTTTATGAACAATTATTTGCAGTTTATTTTCATCATGGTATTTATGAACTAATTTCTTTTATCTAGGAATTAATGTAGTCACTGAGATTCTATTTAATTTTATTATGACTTTTTATTGATACTTCTTTTCTATTTTAATCTATATGATGTGTGTTTAATGCTAGTAAATACTTGATCAATATTTGCTTGATTTAATGGTTTTGATTCCAAATTCGAAAGATGAGAATTGAATATGCTATCATTGTATAGACATAGGGTGCATATTGGACGAAAGTACATGTATGACTTGTGTAGTAATTAGGTTTCCATGTTTAATGCCTTTTATATGTTCAAGTTTATCACAGAAATGTAGAAAACCTGCATATATATTGAGATCTTATATCTTGAAAAAGAATAGGAATCGATTATATCCTGCTATTGGAATAGAAAGAAGAGATTTAGAATTGATTATTAAAATTAATAGAATGAACAGTTGATGAAATTAATTCCTAGGATTTTTATTATTGATTTTTAAGTAGTGATTCATTGTTTTGTTTCCAGTTCTTTAATTTTGGTTCGTAGTTTATAGTATTTCTTTTATTTTTAATTGTTCACTTAAATTTTAATTAACCAAATAGAATTTGAAAATCAATTAGTGGTACTTGGGAGATAGTCTCTGTGGGACGATATCCGTTCTTCCGGAATTTACTACTTGACATGACTACGTATACTTGCGTACAGAAAATTCAGATCAAGTTTTTGGCACCGTTGCCGGGGACTTATATTCCAATATCACAGTTATTGTTATTTGTTCTAATTTGGTTATTTTATTTTATTTAATTTCTGTTAACATTTATTTGGATCAAGGTTCTATTGTGTTTCAGGACTTGTTGGTATATGCGAAGCAATAGATAGAAAAAGATTATACCAATAGATCTGGAAATTGAAAGAACGTGTAGACAAAACAGGGAAAAAAAGAGGAGATTGGATTTTACCATGGCTGAAAATTTGGGAAAGGGTGTTAATAATGGTAAAGGGGCTACAGAGGTTCCAAGGGAGCAAGGACCAAGAACTTTGAGAGATTATGTACTTCCTAATATTACAGGAGTGCATTCATGCATTAGACCTCCAACCATTGCTACAAACAATTTTGAGATTAAGCCAGTCATCCTTCAAATGGTCCAAACAACTGTTCAGTTTGGAGGAATGCCAACGGAGGACCCCAATTTACACATATCTAATTTTCTGGAGTTATGTGCTATGTTCAAGATGAATGGGGTGAGTGATGATGCTATAAGATTGAGGTTATTCCCATTTTCACTATGGGATAGGGCAAAGAGTTGGTTAATATCCTTGCAAGCGAATTCTATCACTACATGGGAGGAGTTAGCTCAAAAGTTCCTTGCCAAGTTATTTCCTCCGGTGAAGGCTGCCAAGTTAAGGGGAGAGATTAATAACTTTTATCATATGGAAGGAGAGTCATTGTATGATTCTTGGGAGCGCTTTAAGGAGTTGTTAAGGAAGTGTCCACACCATGGAATAGAAAAGTGGATGTTGGTGCATAATTTTTACAATGGGTTGAATGGAACAACGAGAACAATTATAGATGCCGCGGCGGGAGGTGCCTTTATGAGTAAGAGTGCTAATGAGGTGTATGAGCTATTAGAGGAGATGACGATGAATAATTACCAATGGCCAACTGAAAGGGGACAACCAAAGAAGGTGGCTGGAATGATGGAATTGGACGCTATATCAATGCTTTCTGCTCAAGTAGCAACCTTGACAAAGCAATTACAAAAGACTATAATCCCATCTCAAGCTATGCAAGTTCAAAACTTATGTGAATTGTGTGGAACAATCCATTTACCCAACCAATGTCCTGCTATAGATATGAATAACATGCCCATGGAAAGTACAAGCTATAGGAAATTACCAAAGACTACCCAATAATCCCAATTCCATGTCTTACACCCCATCTTGGAAGAATCATCCTAATTTTTCCTGGTCTAATAATCAAAATACTTTACAACCTTATCCTCCACCTCAGCCACAATATCAACCTGCCCAAAATAGACCACTGTATCCACAACAACATTCACAATAATACCCTCCACATGTATATTATAAACCACAAAATAGACCACAACAAATGCCAATGAAACCAGCTGAACCTCAACCTGATGTACTTAACCAATCCATGACTGAAACCAGGGCGTCCATAAGGAGTTTGGAGACTCAAATAGGGCAATTGGCTACTTTAATGTCTAATAGAGCTCAAGGAAATTTTCCTAGCACTACAAAAGTTAATCCTAAAGAGCAGTGTAATGCAATATCCTCGAGGAGTGGGACTAAGTATGAGGGGCCTGCAGTAGAAAACAAGGGCAAGAAGATTGAGGATCGATATGTCACTAGTCCAGCGCAAGAGGAGGTTACTGCAGATTTTCTAAAGAAAGAGAAGTCTAATGAAGAAAAGGTTACTGAAGACCTTAGGAAGGAAGAGGAAGTGCCACCTATAAGTATTAAGCACCATGTTAGAATTCCATATCCACAAAGGCTTTGCAAGCATAATTTGGATAAGCAGTTTGCAAATTTTTTAGAGGTGTTCAAGAAGCTACATATTAATATACCATTCACAGAAGCATTAGAGCAGATGCCTAGCTATGTGAAGTTCATGAAGGAAATTGTGTCAAAGAAAAAGAAGCTAGAGGATTATGAGACAGTTGCATTAACTAAAGAGTGCAGCGCAATACTACAGAAGAAACTACCTCCAAAGCTTAAAGATCCTGGTAGATTCAATATCTCATGTTCTATAGGGGGTTTAGTAGAAACACAGGCTTTATGTGATTTAGGGGCCAGTGTGAATTTAATGCCTCTATCAATCTTTCAGAAGCTGAATTTGGGCGAAGTTCGGCAACTACAGTGTCTTTGCAGATGGCAGATAGACCAGTTAATCACTTTCATGGAGTTACCGAGGATGTATTGGTAAAAATGGGTAAATTCATCTTTCCTGCGGACTTTATTATTTTAGATATGGAGGAAGATGAAAATATTCCAATAATACTTGGAAGGCCATTCTTAGTGACTGGTAGGGCGTTAATTGATGTACAAAAAGGTGAATTAAAGTTGTGAGTGCAAAAAGAGGAAGTTATATTTAAAGTGTTTGCAGCAATAGAAATTCCAACGTGTTGTAGAGTTGAAGTGGTGAACCAAGGAGAGAACAAGTTGGAAGGCTCTAAGACAAGCTCCATAGTGAAAACCAGAATGAGGAAGGGGCGAAACCGATTAAAAAAGTACTTTAGTGAAAGAATTCGAATGTTATATGAGTGGGGGAAAGTACCACCAATTTCTAATCACAAGAAACGAGGGCCAACTCATGACACTATGGCTCTCAAGGACGTGAGGGGAGGACTTGATCCAAGATTGAATATGAATGAAAACAAGAGTCCGGCTAAAAGACGTTAAAGACAGCGCTCTAAGGAGGCATTCCTATGTTTATTTTTAATTTTTAATTTTATGATATTTGTTTTCGTTTTTGTTTTTTATTGGAACAATGTTTTTAGAGATTTTGTTTTAGTTATTTTTAGTTTTATTATGGAACAATTGTGTTGTAACTCGTAACCCGTGAAAAACATGAAAAAAATTGAAGTTTAGGTGGTTATAGCGCCACAACAATAGCAGTCTCAACCTTTCGAGGGACCTTGGTCTCAGTTGCCACCACTGCCAAACTGACGTGGCTGTTCAGGTAAGTCTCTGTTCTCATTCTTTATGTACTTAACATTGGGGACAATGCTCCGTTTTAAGTTTGGGGGAGAGATTTATTTCTGGTGTTCTTTGATGCGTTTTTTTCGGTTTGTTTGTTTGTTTTTATTTTAATTAGTTGTTCGTTTTGAGTCATGTTTTAGAGTATAAATTAAGTTGATAATAATTGCCATTTAAATATGATTGACTGTTTTGTAGTATAATCCAAAGGAAAAATTGATGTGCTTCTAAAAATAATCTGTGTGCTTGGTTAGATTACTTTGTTTTTCACTGTGATTTGTTGACATTAGAGATCTATTGCTCATAAATTGCAAATGTTATAATTAAGTTATTTTATGCATGTCAAATTTGGATTATGGATTGAAAAGTTTGAAAAAAATTCTAGAACCTACTTGCTTACTATTTGAGATGAAATTTGAAACAATGCACATTTAGGAAAATGATATAGGCAATTTTTTTTGGATTGGTTGTGCCTTTCAAGCTAACCCTATTAACTTTTATCCTTAGTCAACCCTTTTGAGCCTTACAACTGTTTTCTTGTTAACACATTCTTTTGAGCCTAATTGTAAAATGAAATACCATTTACTCTTTCTGACCCATACCATAAGCATGAAAATTATTATATGAGGGGAGTGAATGTGTAATGGGATGTTTGTATTATGTGTTATTCAGAAAATTACTTTTGATTGAGAAAAAAAATTAAAGAAAGTAAAAAATGATTATGCTCCCAAACAATTATTTATTGAAAAATCAAAGTTTGGGGGAGTTTATTGAAATATATATATATATATTCTCAATCATTGCACAGAAAAAGGGGTAACAAGGGATGAGTGGTGTGCAATTATTGGGAAAGCTTGTTTAGTGGAATGATTAAGCCTAAAATTGTCTCTTTATCTACCTATACCTAAGCCTTCTATTACAACCCTTATAAAGTCCTATTGATTCTTATTTGTACAATTGTTTATATTAATGGAGAATAGTAAGTAATGCAGGCATATGGACTATTTGAGTTTGTGGTTAGTTGGTGAGAATTTGATGTGCATAAAGTAGTTCAATTATTTTATTTGCAAGTTATGAGTAAATGAGCTTTGCTGTTGATAGATTGCGGTGAAAGGGTGAATAATTGAGATTGAAAATCTAGATTAATGTTTTAAATAACATGATTGCTTTTCCTGAGAATTATATATGCATAACAGTCTTGAGTGTTTGAATTGGTTAGTTATGTCAACTTGGTTTGTTAGGTTTGAGTCTAGTTAGATTATTTACTCGAGGGCGAGTAAAGGTTAAGTTTGGGGGAATTTGTTAGGTTCATTTTAGGTTTGTTTTAGAGATTGTTTTATGTTATGTTTTTAGTTATTTATGATTGTTTAGCGCAGATTTATGCATGTTTTCTTCTTGTTTCAGGTTTTAATGGTCAAGTACATAATATGGACTGAAATGAGAATAAACATGTTAAATATGATAAATAAGATGGACTTCGTGTTGATTGTGGAGTTTCAAGACATTATGTGTGGAAAATACTACATTGAAGATACTCAACACACGTCGTTTATGCTCTATAACACAAGTCTAAAACTTCAAGCCGCATTTTGACAATGATTTATTCACTTTCTGGAAACAATTATAGAAATAGAAGTTGTATATATTTCTCTTAGATTTCCATAGCTTTTTGAATCATTCAATGCAGAGTTATATCGAAGGAGTTATGATCAATATACGATGAGCTGATGCTGCAGGCTGTTCGAAACGAGCATCCGTTCTATTTTGGAAGTAGTGCCCCAGCGCTACAAAACGAGCGCTACAATACTAGCACTAGTGCACCAAATTTTGAGGCATTTTGGCACTATTAATAGCGCTACAACGCCCAAAAGCTAGCGCTACAGCGCTATCAACGCGTTTTGCAGATTTTAAACCACTTTTTGAAGGGCAAAATGGTCTATTCACTTGGGAATCCTGGAAGACTATTTAAGGAACATTATTCTGCAATTTTGGAGAGGAGTCTCAGTTTTCAAAACCCTAGATTAAAAGAGGCTGCTGTATTTATTTTCTCTATTTTTCATCTGAATTCTTTAGGTTAATTTTATGAACAATTATTTGCAGTTTATTTTCATCATGGTATTTATGAACTAATTTCTTTTATCTAGGAATTATTGTAGTCACTGAGATTCTATTTAATTTTATTATGATTTTCTATTGATACTTCTTTTCTATTTTAATCTATATGATGTGTGTTTAATGCTAGTAAATACTTGATCAATATTTGCTTGATTTAATGGTTTTGATTCCAAATTCGAAAGATGAGAATTGAATATGCTATCATTGTATAGACATAGGGTGCATATTGGACGAAAGTACATGTATGACTTGTGTAGTAATTAGGTTTCCATGTTTAATGCATTTTATATGTTCAAGTTTATCATAGAAATGTAGAAAACCTGCATATATATTGAGATCTTATATCTTGAAAAAGAATAGGAATCGATTATATTAACCTGCTATTGGAATAGAAAGAAGAGATTTAGAATTGATCATTAAAATTAATAGAATGAACAGTTGATGAAATTAATTCCTAAGATTTTTATTATTGATTTTTAAGTAGTGATTCATTGTTTTGTTTCCAGTTCTTTAATTTTGGTTCATAGTTTATAGTATTTCTTTTATTTTTAATTGTTCACTTAAATTTTAATTAACCAAATAGAATTTGAAAATCAATTAGTGGTACTTGGGAGATAGTCTCTGTGGGACGATATCCGTTCTTCCGGAATTTACTACTTGACACGACTACGTATACTTGCGTACAGAAAATTCAGATCACTCAACGGGTACAAACAGTTCTCTTACCTGGTGTCCCGAGCACGGTCCTAATCCCGAGCCTGAGCTGTAAGACCTAGTCACAATGCATCAACAATAACCATCCATCAAGTTCTATTCCAACAAATAACTCCGCGATACAATTCTAGCCTCCAGGACCTTGGATTCTACCAATCCGGGTGATAAAATCCATCCCGAACCTTAACAATTGGGTTCCCAAGACAAAAACCCACAAAATAGCCAACACTTCAAACTAAGGCAGCGGCCTAATCCCTTAAGGGCCGCGGCATGCCCCAAAACAGAGGTAAAACGCCTCCCTGGAAGGAGACACGGGCCGCGACATGCTTAGCCAAGCACCGCAGCCCGCCTCAAGAACAGAGGCCTCCCCAGGCCTCACACACACACGGGTCGCGGCATGCCCAGCCCTGGGCCGTGGCTCGCACCTCCAAACCCAGAAAATCTCCATTTTTCCTTGCATTTCCTTCGAGCCCATCCTTCTAAAATCATCCCAACTCAACATCTAAACCCAAAATTAGGCTTGGACTTCCATACCACACCATCTAAGCTCCACAAAAAGTCCAAAACAACCATATAATCTCAGCCCATAACCATACTTAACTCAAGAATCTAATTCACATACAACTTACATTTCTAACTATAATTCAACAAAAACTCAAGGAATCTTAGTTCTAGGCTCCTTACCTCAGCTGATGAATTCAAGCTTGCACTTGCTCTTCAACTCCCAAAGCTCACTCCTTCCAAGCTCCAAGCCTTAAACTTCTAGTATAGAATCTCTCAAAATCATGCACTAAGGAGAAGTGCTGAACCGACCAAGAGATGAGAGGCTGAGAATTTATTTCCCTTTACTTAGTTCTAGTAGTTTCTCAAGTCATCTAAATTAGATAGTACTCCTGCCAAATGACCAAATTGCCCCTTAAGCTTAACCTCTATCCTTAAGTGACCCAAGGGCAATTTAGTCATCTACCAAATCTTGTTAAGTCCTTGAGTTTTCCTATAAATCCACATTTATTCCCGACATACTAAGTCACTTAAAAATTACCATCCATTACTCAATAATTCCCGAACACATATTATATCCCCAGAATACCCCCAGGCTCCTCCCGAGCCGAGCATTTGACTCCGTTGTGACTATTCCACTAATCTGCTCCCTTGAATTGTCTCGGATCACACATCTCATATATATCCCCATAATACTGGGGTCTCACTCACAACACATGCATATTTACAAGTATGCCCCCCAACGGGCCAAAATTACAAACACGCCCCTATTCATAGAAATGGGCCCCACATGCATATTTAATACACACAATCATGCATGTCTAATCACATAATTACCAAATTCATATAATATCATAATTAAATCAATTATTTCCCTCCCGAAACACTAATCAAGGCCCTAAACCTTATTACCAAATTTGGGACGCTACAACTATCCCCTCCTTATCAGAAAATTTCGTCCTCGAAATTTCATTCTCATACCTCGGAACACTAATCTCGCAAACCTGACTATAATCCCAAATTCAGGTCCTTTAATTGGTCATTACTTGCAACATTCTCACAAGACCAATAGTCTTGATCTGTAAGACCTTCTTTCTTACCTCCAGAATTTCACTGACTTTTCCTTACATATTATGTTCTACTAAGTTTCTAGGGTCTCCTTACCCAGTCGGGGTTGTACTTGTAACTCCTTTCTCAATATTGGCACCAGTAACATTTCGTAAGCTTCTACCTGCACTGGGGTAAGGCCAAACTATAGACCCCTGGCCTAACCCCTATTTGGATTCCACAAACAAAAATCAGCTCCTCTTTTCATCTCGAACTACCATACTTCTGTTAGTTCATGACACCTGGAGGACACGGAGTTCATGCTCCCGGAACTCCACGTTCCCATAACCGGACTTGCGTATTCTCATGTCCTTATAATAATGTAGACATCTCTAACCTTAACATTTCTTAATAATTTCACTGGCCCCTGAGCCATTCCTGATGTAGGGTACTTCTTGTCCCTAAGTTCACTTTTCAAAGTAAGTACTTCTCGTTCCCTGTCTCACAATATTCTACTCGAAGTTATTCCACAACCTCCTCTTTACAGAACCTGGAAGTCCATGGGTTCCCATCTAACACTTTCACCCTTGGTGTCCAATGGAGATGTACACATACCCACTCCCTCTTTTGATACCTCACCCACACCAACCATGGTGTGCCAACCAAAATAGGTCAAGTCACAACTTCCATATTTACTTACTTTATCTATAATCCAAGGTGATCCACCCCTAGGGTTTATAATCATATCCCATTATATTACTTCAGAATACACTAGAACCACCATATCCCTTCTGGCCTCTGATTATTACCTCTTATTTTCTAGACGATTAGATCGTGCGCCTCCCGATAAACAAGGTGTAATTCAAACATCCATTCAACTTCCTGGATGTAATGACCATAAGGGGTGTCTTAAGGTTCATCCCACATCTTCCCTCATTGCCAAAATCCCTCACACCACTCATCTGAACCACATAATTTAACTCAGCTATTCCAACGTAGTAGGATTCGTAACCTTTCGTTTAAGACCCTCTTCCTGTGTCTCACTATTCATTCATAGGAATATATTTACCAACTATCAACCACTGGTTCTAAATCAAACTCAGTCATTACTTCATACTATTATCTTGCCATCCACTGTGAGGTGCTAATGGTCACTATTCCAGTTACACCTGATGCCTCTTAACCCATAACACACTACACCGGAACTCCAGACTCTCTGGACAAGGATGATGTCTCTTGCATCATTCTCTTGTACCAGTCCAATGTACAAACTTTAATACCATGATATGTTAATCAATCTTTATACCAACTTCTAAAAATCTGGTACAGAACCATCCATTCAGATCAACTTTATGTTCTCATGTTACCTCGGTCAAAGTATGGACGTCCTCAAACATGCCTCATACAGTAATAGATGTGTTCCTCTGGTTTCATAGACTCTTCACCCCCTAAAGCGTTCCTTTGGTAATTCCCTTAAGGTTTCCATCTTAATTACATTATACTTAATCCCATTACCTTCCATAACTTGACTCTGAAAATCTTATGGTGAAATCATAATTTGCCTCTCTTGGTACCTTACCTGTAACCTTGTTTCCTTAACCTTGGTACTATCAATAAAGATGTTATTCGTTTATTGCTTCTAGCAGGGAGTAGTCTGAAACATCCTTGATTGATCTGAATATGCCTCATCAACATTATCCTCGTACTCTCTGCTTCACGAACTTACCTGAGCCGCTGATGCATTGGTCAATTTAGAAACCTTTATTAAAGCTCCACCATATCCTATTTAGTGCAAGTGGAAATTCATGTAACGCTTCTTGCCTTCATCCTTATCAGGGTAATTCTTGAAAACATTATCCTATCCCCGTGGACTTGGCCCCTTTTCTTGTCAAACCGTATTGACATGTCCCATGATAAAATGCTCCGTCTGATCAATCCTTAAGTCAGACACTTCTTCAACTAAACCTTAATTCTTCTCGCTGAGCTAAAGTTATACTTCATAATGTCTCGGATACCACTTTTATCTCTGCCTTAATTCCATTACATGCACTTTTCCCCAAATGTGGCAATTATCCCACCAAATCCTTATAAATCCATCTGGAACCTTATCTGCCGATCAAATATTTGTCTGGTCTATCTATTATAACCTCAGTGGTAGCTTCCTCAACAACTAGGCACCCAACAACTATAACCATGCCCTTTCCTTTTAACCTCAGAAGTCCCCATCTTCCTCTTCAATCCAAGGTTGTCCCTGATTTGACCGACAAATCCACCATCAAGATCACCTCATCATTGTCCTCATAAAACCACCTTATTCAATTCAATTTATAAACAGAAACAAGAACTAGAAAACCAACCAGTCGCCTTCGAGGACTAACCTCAGACTCTAACCACATCAAAACGTTCACTCAAGCTGAGGTAGAATTATCTGTACTCTTTAGTTCTTCTATCTATGTCTTTGGTAAACTCTCCCTGATAAGCCCTACGATTTCTCTCTAATAACATACCTTCATTCAATACTGACTCACATGATGTCTCCTGCGCCCAGCACATACCATGTAACCCCTTCGGATCTCACTATCGTCCTAACAACCGTCCTGAACATTACGAACTCTCCTGTCAGGATCAGGAGTAATAGAACCATCAAAGATCTTTCTTTCCTGGTTACTGGGCCTCCGCCCCTACCTGCTTCCGCAAATGATGATATCTTTGGCCGAGCTTTCTACCCATCGACACTCTTACTTCATGTCTCGATTCCTGCGTCCTCCATAATAAGGGTCCTCCCTACTGCCCAAGCATAGATAACAATCTCCTACACTAGAGCGATCCTAATGCACTGGCCATCGAAAATTCAATCCTCAAGTGGATCACTCTTTTCGAGTCTCATCCGTTTGCACCAAACAAAAAAACAGATTTGGCCGATCTACAAAGCTCCCTAACATACTTTGTTACTGTCATGCTATTTTGTACCGAGTTCCTAAACCCATTGGTCTTGCATCTCAAACTGTGTCACCGTAGTGCCTCTCATTGAACCATTGTCCGAGTTTCCTTCCAACCCATCCTGACAATATTCTGAGTGTAGGATACAACTTTCCACCATGCTTGGGCATCCTCCTGCAACACGTACATGGTACAAGCCACTCCATCATTACTTTTCACCACTATAAAGTCAAAGACGAGGCTAACCATGCCCGTCCACAGTTCAATTCCAAACGAGTCCACACCTCCCTCAGAGACTGGAGGTTAACCTTTCTAAAACCTTTCATGTAGCAATTCCCATTTATTTCCACCATTAAGTTAAGTCATAACTGGTGCCATTAGTGCCAACCCTCACAAGGCAGTGTTCTCTGATGGAACCCCACTGTCTCAATCACCTAATCTCTTCCTTTTGGATTTACAATCCTATATGTATGTCAGCAACCACCTGCCGCCAATCCCGGGGCCGGTGGGTGATTCTAGCCTCAACCGTCATCAATCACACCACCTAATCCAACCGCCTGCCTCAGGTACACAACCTCCAAATCTACCTGCAGCCAACAACCTAGCCTACCAACACTAATACTCTTAAACAATGCTAAACCATAACAAGGCCAATCAACATAATAGCCAAAAGATACACATACTATGAAACAAAACCAAATCACATACAAATTTACCATGCTCCCTATTCTAGCATATAAGGAAACTCACACAAACAGTTAAACAAATATCACATTTAATACCAACCATGAGTCGAGCTTGTCTCTAGTAGCAAGCGTACATGTTCAGTCAATCTCCAGGAACCATAAACCTTGGCATACTCTGATACCAAGTTGTAACGCCCTACTTCCTTAAAGTCGTTACTAAGTGATTTATAAATGTGCCATTAGCTCGCTAATAGAGGTTTAAGACTAGAAAGTGTGTTCGGATAAAAATAAAGACTCATTTAATAAACATTAAGTATAAAAAGTTGGTCTTTTATTGAAATTCGTAAAAATATTACATTGGGATCCCAAAACAATGTTTCGAAATGCAGTCACAAACCAAAGATACAGTACAGTCGACCTAAGCGAAAAAACCGAACATATATCACGTGTTCCTTAAAATACCCCAGCCGTAGTGGTCAGGCAGGCCAAACATGTACACACCGCTCCATGCCCTCCAACTCATGGTTGTAAGATCCAGCTTCTTTGTTCTTACCTGCACCATAGAGCACCCATGAGCCAAGGCCCAGCAAGAGAACTTCAAACATATCATGCAATAAAAATATATATCAACGAACCATACTCAATCAGAGCAACAAACAGATACCAGACCCTACTAGCATGCTCAAAGACATACCATCTAGACCAGCTCAAAAGCACAATAGCATAACAACCTATTAATACAGTAGTGCATTAACACATTAGCACTATAATCAGACAATGTAGTAATACAACAGTATATTCACGCAGGATCTCAATACAAGCTCATCATATAATAAAGCAGCCAACAGGTTAAACACATAGCGGCCATGCCGTCCCAAGCGCTTTACCAAGCCCTGGGTTTGTGGTCCACACCGTGAGGATATCCCAGGTATCCTTAAGGGTCTCACCCTGGCAACTCGCACTCCGCGTGCTAACGCTACTCTCGGCCCCTTGCCGTACTCGGCTCTTGCCTCTCCCAGCTTCTGCCGCTCCCAGCTCTTGTCGCTTTCGGCTCTTGCCGATCCCGGATCTTGCCTCTCCCGGCTTCTGCCGCTCCCGACTCTTGCCGCTTCCAACTCTTACCGATCCTGGCTTCTGCCACTCTAGGCTCTTGCCAATCAGTCACATTCACATAAATGACATAGCAAACCACAACCAGTACACACAGTACAACACACCACATAGCTCTACGGGTCCAAATAGTTCTCTTACCTGGTGTCCCAAGCTGACAATCCAAAGCGATCCCGAGCACGGTCCTAATCCCGAGCCTGAGTGGTAAGACCTAGTCACAACGCATCAACAATAACCATCCGTCAAGTTCTATTCCAACAAATAACTTTGGGATACAATTCTAGTCTCCGGGACCTTTGATTTTACCAATCCGGGTGATAAAATCCAACCCGAGCCTTAACAATTGGGTTCCCAAGACAAAAACACACAAAACAGCCAACACTCTGAACTAAGGTCGCGGCCCAATCCCTTAAGGGTCGAAGCATGCCCCGAAATAGAGGCAAAACACCTCCTTGGAAGGAGACACAGGCCACCACATGCTTAGCCAAGCGCTGCAACGCGCCTCAAGAACAGAGGCCTTCCCAGGTCTCAAGAACACACGGGTCGCGGCTCGCACCTCCAAACCCAGAAAATCTCCATTTTTCCCTGCATTTCCTTCGAGCCCATCCTTCTAAAATCATCCCAACTCAACATCTAAACCCAAAATTAGGCTTGGACTTCCTTACCACACCATCTAAGCTCCACAACAAGTCCAAAACGACCATATAAACTCAGCCCATAACCAAACTTAACTCAAGAATCTAATTCACATACAACTTACAATTCTAACTATAATTCAACATAAAATCAAGGAATCTTAGTTCTAGGCTCCTTACCTCAGCTGATGAATTCAAGCTTACACTTGCTCTTCAACTCCCAAAGCTCACTCCTTCCAAGCTCCAAGTCTAAAACTTCTGGTCTAGAATCTCTCAAAATCATACATCAAGGAGAAGTGCTGAACCGACTAAGACATGAGAGGCTGAGAATTTATTTCCCTTTACTTAGTTAAGTTTTCCTATAAACCCCCATTTATTCCTGACACACTAAGTCACTGAAAAATTACCATCCATTACTCAATAATTCCCGAACACATATTATATCCCCAGAATACCCCCAGGCTCCTCCCGAGCCGAGCATTTGACTCCGTTGTGACTATTCCACTAATCTGCTCCCTTGAATCGTCTCGGATCACACATCTCAAATATACCCCCATAACTTTGGGGTCTCACTCACAACACATGCATATTTACAAGTATGCCCCCCAACGGGCCAAAATTACAAACACGCCCCTATTCACATAAATGGGCCCCACATGCATATTTAATACACACAATCATGCATGTCTAATCACATAATTACCAAATTCATATAATATCATAATTAAATCAATTATTGCCCTCCCAGCACACAAATCAAGGCCCTAAACCTTATTAGTAAATTTGGGACGCTACAATAGGTATACCAAGTCCGCCCACTTTTTACCTGTCAGGACTACTTATACTATGGAGCAGTATGTGAAGGAAATTGTTCGACTTCATGGGGCTCTGAGGTCGATAGTATCTGACAGGGATCCCACCTTCACCTCCAAGTTTTGGGAGAGTCTACAGAAGGCTATGGGAACGCAGTTGCGATATAGTACCATTTATCATCCTCAGACGGATGGACAGTCTAAAAGGATGATTCAAGTACTGGAAGATATGCTACGAGCCCGTGTGCTGGATTTTTGGGGATCTTGGAGTATCTCCCTTTGATTGAGTTTTTGTACAATAATTGTTATCAAGCGACTATCAAAGTGGCTCCGTATGAGATGTTATATGGGAGGAAGTGCAGATCACCTATCCATTGGGATGAGATGGGTGAAAGGAGATACTTGGGTTCTTAGATGGTTCAGAGGACCAATGAGGCGATTGAAAACATTAGAGCTCAAATGCTCGCCTCCCAGAGTCGCCAGAAGAGTTATTCGGACGTGAAATGTAGGAGCGTAGAGTTTCATGTCGGTGACCATGTGTTCCTTAGGGTTTCACCTTTGAGAGGAGTGAAACGGTTTGGTGTTCGGGGCAAGCTGAGCCCTAGGTTTGTTGGCCCATTGGAGATTCTGGAACGGGTTGAAGAGGTAGCTTACAGATTGGCGATGCCTCTAGCTTTATCAGGGGTTCATGATGTTTTTCACGTGTCCATGCTCCGTAAGTATGTATCAGATTCGACACATGTATTCAGTTATGAGAACTTGGAGCTAGACCAGGATTTATCATATGAGGAGAAGCCGGTTCAGATTCTCGACCGGAAGGATAAAGTCTTGCGGAGCAAGACCATCGCCTTAATGAAAGTGTTGTGGAGGAACAGCAAGGTTGAGGAGGCGACGTGGGAACTTGAATCAGATATGCGGGAGCAGTATCCCAAGTTATTAAGGTAATTTTGAGGATGAAATTTCGGTAAGGAGGGGATAGTTGTAGCGTCCCAGATTTGCTAATAAGTCTTAAGGCCTTGATTAGCGTGCCTGGAGGGCAATAAGTGATTTGTTATTTTAATATGTGAATTTGATGAGTATGTGATTAGAGATGCATGTTTAGGTGAATTAAATATGCATGTGGGCCCCATTTGGTTATTAGGGGCATGTTTGTTATTTTAGCCCGTTGAGGGAATAAATGCAATATTTGTGATTATTGTGATATTTACCACATATGAGTGGTGATATATTTGTGATGCACGATTCGAGACAGTCCTAGGGAGTGGTTTAGCTAGAAAGTCACAACGGGGTCGAATACCCGACTCGGGGCGAGTCAAGGGGTATTTCGAGCATTAGAAATTTTACTGGGTTATCGGATTATGAAAGTGTGCCGAGGAACTGGTGCCCACTGATGGGACTAGAAGAGAGATTTTTCTCCAGGGGCTACAACCTATGTTAGCCCGGGATGTTCGTATCACCACTATGTAAGGAATGACTATATATGCACAGGTTGATGAGAAGGTGCTCACAATTGAGAATGCAGAGAACAAAATCTGGCGCGAGAATACGGCCAGGAGAGAGACATTAGGAGGACGGGACCTCTATTTATGAGTTTAGGTAGGGGCGGGGGCCCCAGTGATCAGAAAAAGAAGGCTCTTGATGCCTTCCCAGCTCCAGGCCCTGATTGGAGACCACGTGGTATTACAATAGGGCACCAAGGTGGCAATGAGGGCTGGAGGACTTTTCCAAAGTGCGCTAGATGCAAGAGGCGCCATATAGGAGAGTGTCGGGCAAAGGCCTGCTTTTTATGTGGGGTAGTGGGACACTTAAAGAAAGACTGCCCGAAGGCAAGAAAGGAAGAACCAAGAAAGGTGAACAACTCGACCCCAGCTTGAGTGTTCGCATTGACACAGGCAAAAGCTGAGGCTTATCCCTCAGTAGTCACAGGTCAGCTTTTTAGTGTTTGAACCCCTTATATTGTTTTGATTGATTCTGGTGCTACACATTCTTTTGTTGCTAGTAGGATTATTGATAGATTATGTAGACCATGTGATTATTATGATGTGGGGTTCAGGACCTTATTGCCCATTGGGGAGTTAGTAGTATCCAGGAGATGGGTCGGATCATTGCCAGTGATAGTAAAGGGTAGAGAGTTGTCAGTTGATTTGATAAAGTTGGTTATGGTCGACTTTGATATGATTCTTGGTATGGACTAGTTAATGCAGTATGGGGCAACCATAGATTGTAGAAAAAAATGGTAACCTTTGAGCCTGAAGGTGAGGACCATTTTTTTATTTTTTGGCACTGTGCATGGACCCCTTATACCTATGATATCTGTATTGAGGGCTAGAGATCTATTGCAAGGTGGTTGCATAGGATTCTTAGCCAGTGTGGTAAATACCACTCAGGTCGAGCTAGTGGGACTAGAGGAGACTAGATTAGTATGTGAGCATCTGGATGTGTTTCCAGAGGATTTACTAGGGTTGTCACAACATAGAGAGATAGAATGTGATTGAATTGGCACCTGGAAAAGAGCCAGTGTCTAGGGCACCTTGCAGAATGGCCCCAACAAAGTTAAAAGAATTAAAGGTATAGCTGCAGGAGCTGTTAGATTTGGATATTATTAGACCCAGTTTCTCACTATGGGGTGCACCAGTCCTATTTGTTAAGAAGAAAGATGGTTCTCTGAGAATGGGTATTGATTACAGGGAACTGGACAAGTTAACAATTAAGAACAAGTATCCTCTGCCAAGGATATATTATATGTTTAATCTGTTGCAGGGTAAGATGGTAGATCTTCGATCTGGTTATCACCAGTTGAGGATCAAGGAGGGAGATATACTGAGGACTTCCTTTCGTACAATATATGGGCATTATGAGTTCTTAGTCATGTCCTTTGGGTTAATTAATGTCCCAGTTGTTTTTATGGATCTAATGAACCGGGTGTTAAAAGATTATCTAGATCGATTTGTGTCGTCTACATCGACGATATTCTGGTTTATTCTCAGTCAGAGTCAAAACATGAGAAGCATTCGAGGTTAGTTCTACAGAGACTGGGGGAACATAGATTGTTTGCAAAGTTCAAGAAATGTGAGCTCTGGTTACCTCAGGTGTCTTTCCTTGGTCATATTGTGAGTAGGGATTGGATCAAGGTAGACCCAGCCAAGATTGAGGCAGTCAGAGATTGGCCAAGGCCAAGGAATGCCTCAGAGATTAGGATTTTCCTTTGATTAGCAGGGTATTACAGGTGTTTTGTGGAAGGAATCTCAAGGATTGCCACTTCCTATCTGAGCTGACACCCAAGAATCAGAAGTTTGCATGGTCAGATAAGTGTGATAACAGCTTCCAAGAACTGAAGCAACGATTGATTACAACTCCAATTCTGAGTCTTCCAACAGATCAAGAGAAGTTTGTGATATATTGTGATGCCTCACATTAGGGTTTGGGTTGTGTTCTTATGCAGTCGAGGAAGGTGATTGCCTATGCATCATGTCAATTGAAAGAGTATGAACAGAGATACCCCACTCATGATCTAGAGTTGGCAGCAGTGGTCTTTGCATTAAATGTATGGAGGCATTACCTTTATGGGGAGAAGTGTGGGATATACACTGACCACAAGAGCGTAAAGTAATTTTTCACACAGAAAGATCTGAACATGAGACAAAGACGCTGGCTGGAGTTGGTGAAGGATTATGATTGTGAAATTTTGTATCACTCAGGAGAGGCCAACCTGGTGGCAGATGTGTTAAGCCGGAAGGGTCCGGAACAGATTTACAGCGCGAGACAAATATCTAGAGAGTTGGCAGAGGATATGACCAGAGCTAGTAAAGAGTTGTTGGTGGGCCAGTTAGCCAATATCACGCTACAGTCTACGTTGTTAGAGAGGATAAAGAAAGGTCAGTTGGGTGATCCATAACTAACAAAGATCAGAGGGGACATCCTAGCTACAGTGTCAGATATAGGCTTGTTGAGGTACAAGGGCCGGATTTATGTTCCGATGGACACTGTAATCAGATGGGAGATTCTGGATGGATCTCATACTACCCCTTACTCTTTGCATCTAGGCACCACGAAGATGTATCAGGATGTGAGATCGCTATATTAGTGGCCTAGGATGAAGAGCGATGTGAAAGAATATAAGGCTAAGTTCTTGACATGTCAACAGGTCAAGGCTGAACCTCAGAGACCAACTAGGCTATTATAGCCTCTGGACATCCCAGAGTGGAAATGGGAGGACATCACGATGGATTTCGTGGTGGGATTACCCAGGACAGTGGGTCAACATGATTCAGTGTGGGTAATCATGATCGATACACCAAGTCAGCTCACTTCTTACCAGTGAGGATGACTTATACAATTTACCAGTATGCATATCTCTATGTGAGAGAGATAATATGCCTTTCATGGGGCTACGAGGTTGATCGTGTCAGGCCAGGACCCCACATTTACTTCCAAGTTTTGGGGAAGTTTGCAGAAGGCTATGGGTACACAATTGAGGTTCAGTAGTGCCTATCATCCTCAGACAGATGGACAATCTGAGAGGATGATTCAGATATTAGAGGACATGCTACGAGCATGTGTGCTGGATTTTGATGGGTCCTGAAGTAAGTATTTTCCCTTGATATAGTTTTCCTACGATAATAGCTATCAATCGACCATTGGGGTGGCTCCTTATGAAATGATGTGTGGTAGGAAATGCAGATATCCCATTCATTGGGATGAGACAGGAGAAAGGAAATACTTGGGTCCTGAGGCAGTTCAGAGGACCAGTGAGACTATTGAGAAGATCAGAGCTCGGATGCTCGCTTCTCAAAGCAGGCATAAAAGTTATGCTGATCCCAAACGTAGGAACGTGGAGTTCAAAGTGGGAGACTATGTCTTCCTTAGAGTCTCACCATGGAAAGAGGTGAGGATATTTGGGAAGAAAGGCAAGCTGAGCCCTAGATTTGTGGGACCATTTGAGATCTTGGAGAGGATTGGTTAGGTGGCCTATAGATTGGCCTTACCTCCAACACTGTCGGCTGTACATAATTTATTTCATATTTTACCCCTTCTTAAATATGTGTCAAACGTGACTCATGTGTTGAGTTACAAGGATTTGGAGCTTGAGGTAGATCTCTCCTATAAGGAACAACCATTCCATATACTAGACAGGAAGAACAAGGAGGAACAAGACTATACATTTGGTTAAGGTATTATGGAGGAACAGTAAGGTCGAGGAAGCGGCCTTAGAGCTGGAGTCAAATATGATGAATCAGTATCCCAAGTTGTTCAAGTAAAATTTCGATGATGAAATTTTTGTAAATAGGGGATAGTTGTAACATCCCAAATTACATGATAAGGCTTAGGGCCTTGATTAGGGGGCCAGGATGGAAAATTATGGAAATTATGTACTTATGTGATATATATGTGTATCGTTGCATGATTATGTGAGTTATATTATAATATGACTTGATATGCATGTTTACCTGTATTAAATATGCATGTGGGCCCAATTCTTAACAGAAAAGAAATTTTCTTAATTTGGCCCGTTATTGGTATATTTGGCATATATGTGATACATGTGTGAGACCAAATTATTATGTGGATATATTTGGGTCACTCAGCACGAGGCAATCCTAGAGAGCAAGCTAGTGGGAAAGTCACAACGGGAGCAATACTTGACTCAGGGTGAGTCAAGAGGTATATTGGGTATTTAGTACATTACCGGGTTATTGGGTAATGAGAATGAATATTTGTTGATATAATAGAAGTTAGTGAGATCGGGAGGAAATTCTCTGGATTTTGACTATTTTACCCTTGGGGACGTTTTTGGGACCCCAAGCCTTGGGTTTTATTTAAGGTTACTTGAATTTGAAGTAACCTGATAGAAACAAAAAGTATGTTCAAACACTTTTTTTCTCTCTCTCTCTCCCGTTCTCTTTTTTGAGGTTCGTTAGTATTTTCAAAAGAAACTCGAGTTTTAGGACTCGGATTCAAGCAAGGTTAGAGTCATAACTATTCTAGAAAATATTAGAAGCTTGATAGCCAGAGGATTTAGCAAAAAAAATAACATAATCATAGGTAATTATGCTTTGAATTTATGAGTTTTCATTTCTTTAAGTTTCTTGAGTTTTGAATTGGATTTTATGGTTTGGTAAGTTTTTTATCTACCAAAAGCCCAGGATTTGATGCTTGAGAAGTTCTAGGGATGTTGTGAGATTGAATGGGAGGTTTGGTATGGATTTGGGTGAGATTTTAGATGATTTGAAGCTAAGAATTCTGGGCTAGCGAGGTCGCACCGCAGCCCTATTCTTAGGTTGTCGCGACCCTCCTGAACCCAGAGGTGAGTGGGTGATTACCTGTTGCGAGGTTGCGCCGCAGCACTGTTTAGAGACAAGGGAGGCTGGGGCCCCTATCTTGGGCGGGTCGCGGCTTAGAAGCTTAAGGCTGCAGCGCTTAAGGGATTTTTGGCCTTAGGGAGGTTTTCAGTGCAGGAACTCAAATCTAAGGGCTTGGGATCAATCCTACTACCCGGTTTGGTAGGATTCAACGTCCCGAAGGCTAGGACTCGGTCCGAAAGCCTTTATTTTCTCATTATTAACGAATTCTATAATTGGTTGTAACTAGGTTATCACTAGGGGCTCGGGATCAGGATCATGCTCGAGGGTCATTCTTATTTTACTTTACACTCGGACCTGAGGTAAGAAAATTGCACCCAATATGTGATGTACATGATTAGGGCTTGGTCTAAAAGTTGAATATAATCTTGATTGGGTGTGGGCCCCTGTAAATGTGCATTATTATAAATATGCATGGGAATGATTGATTAGCATGTTGAATGCTCTGTTTATGGATATTTGTTATATGATGAATGCATGTTAGCATAATATAATTGGGAAAGGCTTGACTTATCAGTTAAGGACTGCAATAGCGCTAAGCGTTGGTTAAAAAGCATTAACTTATCAGTCAAGGACAGCAATAGCACTGAGCGCTGGTCGAGAAGCATTGAATTATGAGTCCAGGGCAACAATAGTGCATTGTGCGCTGGTCAATATGGTTAGATCTAATCAGGAGCGCATCATACGCTTGTTCGACTCAATGGTCATGGAAATTAAAGTGCTAGGTACGCTAGCCGAGCTCCAAGGCTGGTTATTCAGAGGATAGGGTAATGGGTCCTGGGGTGACTTATTATCCCATATCCTAGGGCTGGACCCCAGTGTTGTTTATTAATCATGTAACTTGGGCAACTGGATCTGATGTGATTCAGTTAATCATTTAATTAGGGCATCTAGTCCCATGTGACATTATAATCATTAACATGAATGGTATGCATGCATGAGTAGGGTTATTACTGATGGGCATATTTATTGTGATTAGAAATGTGTTATTAACTACTTATGGGTATGTTTAAGTTTTCTTGCTAGACCTTGGCTCACGGGTGCTATGTGGTGCAGGTAAAAGGAAAGGAAAGCTAGACTAGCCAGGAGTTGGAGAGCTTAGGTGGCGACGTGTAGATATGCGGCCGCTTGAGCACCTCACCCAAGGTTTCTCAAAGGAACTAGGGCTTGGATTAGCGTGCTGGAAGGGCACGTGGAGTAAATATGAGTATTATATTAGTATATAATCGATTATGCATGATTATGTGTATTAAATATGTTTAAAGACCCCATTTTGTTAAAAATGGGCATTTTCGTAATTTTTACTTGTTGTTATATATGTATTTGATGTGGTATATGCTTGAGACCACATGATTATGTGAATATATTTGTGATATTCACCAGGATTGGATCCTCTTGAGCAATTTTAGCGGAAAGTCACAACAAGGGTAAATACTCGACTAGGAGTGTACCAATAGGTGTTTTGGTAATTTTCCATATTAGTAGGAATTATTGGTAAGTGAAATAAATTTGAATGATTGCGTTTGATGGGATTTAGTTTGTGATTTGATGATTAGTAGAGTTAATTGAGTTTAGTGAGAATTATAGGCAATGACAAAACTGCCCTTGGGACTTTATTCTGGATTAATTGAAGGGGGGGGGGGGGGGGGTAAATGGTCTTTTGACCAAAAGTTTAGATCAACCAAGGCTAGATGGTTCTTTGTACGTTCTACTCCATCACCCTCCCTTAGTCACTTTAAAGCTCTCAAAGGCACTAAGAAATCAGCTATTGATTGTTGATTTTGCTTGGGGAATCAACGAGGGAATTCAAGTTTTAAGAATAGGATTGAAGCTGTGAAGATCATTGGTAACACTTAGGGAATTCGAAGTTAGGGGTAATGATCCTTCTCTCTGAATTTTCTTCTTTAAGTTTTAGTTTTTTTGGGGGGAGGGGGGGAATTCTTTGGGAAATTGGGACTTTGAAGTATTTTGGCATGTGTTGGGGTTATTTTTATGGTGGTTGTAGGTTGTATTATTAAATTGTGGTAGGGTTTAGGCTTGGAACTAGTTAGAGCGTTGTTTTGAGGATGAATTCGGTTGGTTCAAAATTTTGAAAATCGCACTTCCTTTGTTTTACGCGGTTGCGCTGCAGCGCTTGGGTAGAACGCTACGGCCTGCTTGAGTTTCCTTGAGGACAGGGTTTTCCTCTGACCGTTGTGGCGCCGCAGCGCTAATGTAAGAATTTTGGATAGGGAAAGCTCTCCATTTGTAGGAGCATTGCGACCTTTTAGGGGGGGTGTCACACCTCAAAATGCACAAATTTTAGAAGGGTCTCCTTGGTTTGTTTAGAGTCGTGGTGCTGCACGGGGGCGATGCGGTGCTAAGCAGTCATGGGGAGCATCTGATTAGGGATTTGAGAACTCACTTGGGGGCTCAGGGGACGATTCCATTACCCGGTTGAATGGAATGGGAGGTCACAAGAGCTAGAGTTTAGTTTTGAAACTCGTGATTGAGACTTAGTCCCTAATAAGGGTGCCATTTATGTTGTGACTAGGAGTTCTGTGAGGCTCAGGAAAGAGGATCACACTCGAGGTTGCCTTGTCGTCAGCACAAGACTTAAGGTAATAATACTGGCATATGCACATAGAGCTAATTGGTTGCTATGCATATTAGCATTGATTTATCTATGAATGATTGATACGGTCTATATTCGGCCATCGTGTTTAAACGTGGGGCTGGTTGGCAAGCGCATGTAATGCAAGACATCGGCAAGCGTGTGTAACGCAAGCCGTGAAAGTAAGTTCATTTTGAGTGTGCAGTCCTCACTCGCTCGGCAAGGCTATTGTTCCTAGGCTATGTAAATGATTCCTTTTATTGAAATAAATACACTTGTAATTGTGAAACATATTTAAGATGTATACGATAGGAATGAATGCATTTATCGTCTGTAAAACATATGTTTATTGCTTATGAATAATTGGATTATTATTATGCCTTGTGGGAGTTTTCTTGTTGGCCCTTGGCTCATGGGTGCTCTATGGTGTAGGTTGTTATATTTTTTTATAAGATAATGTAATATTGTATTATTTTATAATATAATATTTTAGATTAAAAAAATGTGACAAAGAGTGTCACATATTGTAACATATAATAGAAAGTTACAATATTTAGATATGTGTGAATATCCAAATATGTAACATATTTGGTGTTACAAATTTAGTCACAAATTTGTAACTTCCAATTATTGCCCATTATTGTGTATATTTGATGTTACACAATATTGAGATGAATTTCTTAAAGTCATATGTGAAATGGCTGTTAGAGATATAATTTTAACCCCAATAATGTGTTTTGGGGGTACAAAATCATTTGGGAATGGATTGGAACCGTTTGGAAAAAACAGCATATTTTCATGTGCTGAAATTGGCCAGTGGCCACGGCCAAAATTGTTGGTGGCCGCGGCCTGGGGAACAGAGACCAGTGGTCGTGGGCACTGATACTCCTGGCCACGGCCACAGAGGAAGACTAGCCAATTTTTTCAGTTTTTTCAATCTTTTTTTAACGGCTCCAAAAAAACAAATAACTCCCAAATCTCATTTTTAATTTCATAGACACCAAATTAATCATTGGTAACAGCCATGGGGGTTGGTGGAATTTGAAATTCAAAGGGTGTCTCTAAACTCTATAAATAGGAGCCTATTGCTCACTTGTAAGACACAACTTTTTCTATCCATTAGAGCACTTGGCTAGAAAACACCTAGATGCTTGATTATTCCAGAAAGCAATTTCCAAAATCTGTGAGAGATCCCTTAGTGCTTAAGTTAGGGGGAAATAAGCTTTTGGACAAAGGTTTCAAACCTTGTTCAAGTTGGTGATCCCCAACACTCTTGTATCGACCCAAAATCACTAATATGGCTTAAGGGCCTTGATTAGTGTGCCGGGAGGGCATAATTGGTTTATGTGTGAATTTATTGATTTAATGCATGATTATATGATAAGCATGCTTGTATGATTATATGAATGTAAATGTGGTTATATGCTTTAAATTGTGAGAACCACATTATTATGTGGGTAAACCTGCAACAAGCGACTTGAGGCGATCCTAGGGAGCTAGATAGCGGGAAAGTCACAACGGGGCCTAATATTTGACTTTGGACAAGTCAAGGGGTATTCTAGGTATCAGGTGGTTATTTAGACTATCGGGTTATGGGAATAAATAATTGGAGATATATTTGAGATTAGGAATTCTAGGTGGGAACATTGGGGAATTTTACCATTTTTCCCTCGGGGATGTTTCTAGTACCCCGAGCTTTGGGATTAACTTAATTGCTTAAGGATAGACTTAAGAGGCTTTAGAAAACAATAGAACAAATTAGACCGAATCTTTCCTCTTCCTCTCTTTCTCTCTCAAAGGAAAAACACAGAACCTAGAAATTGTAGCTGGAATTCTAAGGATTGAAGCTGTGATTTAGAGGATTAGCTCAAGGATTAACTAAGGGTTCAATCAAGGACTAATGTAAGGATTGATTCCCACTTTCTGTTGTTGAAATTCTGTGATTTTGGTTGTGTTCTAAGTGGTTTTTGGGTTTTGGATTTGAAGATTAAATTGAAGCTAGAACCTTGGAAGTTAGCCCAGAAATCTCTTGGAGGATTGATTCTGCAGTTAAGGTAAGCTCGAATTTATGGTTTAATGGCTGAATTTTGGTGTTTCCATGGCTGGTTTTTGTGTTCTTGAGTTAGTAAGTTTCATAGATTGAAATAGGTTATGATGGGTTTCTAGTCTAGGTTTCAGCTGGGATGTGTTGCTGGAATCTTGTGGAAAGTCTTTGGGTAATTGAGTTGTTGAATTAGGGTAGTTTTGGAGGAGTTTGAGTGAGGTTTGAGAGTCAAAAATGGAGGTTTTTCTTGGTTCAAAGGAGTCGGCCGCGACATAGTTCTTGGTGAGCCGCAGCCCTTTGAAGTTGGTGTGTGCTGAGGAAGGAGGGCGGGCCGCGGCATGGTTTGGGAAAGGTCGCGGCCTATGTCTGTCTTTGAGCATGGGGGAGGCTCTGGTTGGGGCCATGTCGTGGCATGGGTGGCTAATGTCGCGGCCCTTAAGAGATTTTGGGATTTTAGGCTTGGGAATTTAACCTAGGGTGCTCGGGTTTGAATCTTTTACTATGTTTGGTGGAATTCAATGTTCTGGAGACTAGAACTTTGTCTAGAAGCCCTTTTAAGATGGTTGATGGTACTCGTTATCTTGGTTGTGGTTAGGTGCTAAGCTAAGGCTCGGGGATCGGATCGCGCTCAAGGAGCATCGCTCGTTATCAGTACACTTGGAAGCCAAAGGTAAGAAAACTGCACCCGGTTATGTATTGGTAAAGGGACTGAGGGTTCCCTAATATGTATGCTTTGAGAGGATGATATTATGCCATGTAAACAATAAACCAACGGCCTAAGAGTGCCAAAGGTTACACTAGCGCACAGGGCGCGGCTCGACCATTGGTAGCCAAGGACAGCTTAATATGCACTGTGCTCGGTTTAAGCGGGCCGGAGTCAGTGGGGTAAACAAAGGGTGCGGCCTAAGTTGTCGGCCCTAATTATCGTGTGACTTAACTATTAATAATGATTAGCTGCATCGTTGGTTTTGATTACATGCTATGTGATTAATGTGGAATGTTAAGTGTTCGATCATGCTTAAAAAATTATTAATCTGTTATTGTTGTTTGTGATGTATATTATGTTTTCTTGCTGGGCCTTGGCTCACAGGTGCTATGTGGTGCAGGTAAAGGCAAGGGAAAACTTGATCAGCCCTGACTTGGAGTGCTTTGTGAGTTGAATGTACATGACCAGCTGCTTAGCCGCCACGGTTGTGAGGAAGACAGGAACAGGAGAGCTAAAAACATCTGTTTTGCCTTAGAGTGGCCGATGGTTGTCAGTATTTTGGAGATTTTGTAAACTGACTTTTAAACATTGTTTCTTTTGGGATCCCATGTGTAAAATTGTTTAGTTATATAAAGTGTATCTTTTGAGACCAAAACCTTTTTTTAACCCTAGCACATTTATGGTTTAGTGACACGTTTTTAACTAAATGACTTGATTAGCAAGTCCTGCACCTTTATAAGTACACAGTGTAGCAGTCTTGGCTATTCAGGGCATTACAAATTGGTATCAGAGCGTCATAGGTTTAAGGGTTCCTGAAGACCAGCTGGACATGTACATTCGCTGCTAGAGACAAGCTCGATTCATGGTTTGGTAATGTGTATATGTGTTTATATGTTTATATGCTTGGAATGAATTAAGATTATTGCTATCTGTTGGATTAATAGGAAGCATGAGATACTAAGAGAGCCTGGCTCTTGACTGCTGTGTGAAATATTAAGGCATGCTTATTAGCATTACTGTGCATGTAAATGAATATTTGGATGATTAATTGCATATTATGTATGGATGAATGCTTGTGTCATAGTTGTTGTGTGATGGGGTTGGGGCATGCTTATTAGCAGCCGATGCATGTGGATAAATGCTTATGTTTTGATTGTTTGTGATTGGTTATGTTCCATGGGTGAATTTTGGAGAAGTTGTTACCCTGTCATCATGGTCTGATTGCCGAGTCATTGATTGCAGATTGACTTGGATAACTATGCGTCCAAGAAAATCTACGCGACTAGCCGGCACTAGGTCTAGGACCGGGGGTGATGAGCAAGGCCAGATTCCTCTGCCAATCCCTGAGAATTGGCAGCAACTCATGGTGAATATGCAAGCTCGAATACAGAGCCAAGATGAGCAAATCCGTATTCTGCGACAATAGGCTCCATCAGGGAGTAATGCCCCTATTGTACCACCTGCAGTGGTACCAGTTGTACATCCAAGAGAGGTTGGGATTAGGTGGGAGTCGTTATATGAGCGGTTCAGGAAGCAACAATCCCCAATCTTTGAGGGTGGGTCAGACCCATTGAAGGCCGAGCAATGGCTGACTATGATTACAGCTATTCTGGATTTGATGAGGGTAGAGGGGCATGACAGAGTGGCCTGTGCCACTTATATGTTGAGGGAGGATGCCCGCATCTGGTGGGAAGTGGCATCGCAGACCAGGGATGTTACCGCTTTGAGTTGGGAAGGCTTTAAAGACTTGTTCAGTCAAAAATACTACAATGTTTCCATCAGGGCAGCAAAAGTTAATGAGTTTGTGGGTTTGGTGCAGGGCAATATGACTGTTACTGAATATGCCCTAAAATTTTACAGGCTTGCGAAGTTTACAGCAGATCTTGTGCCTACTGATGTTGCTAGGCAAGATAGATTTATTAGGGGGCTTCATGCTATGATAGCCCGGGATGTTAGGATTACGATGGTACCTGGAGGAAAAACTTATGCCCAAGCCGTTGAGAAGGCTCTTACGGCTGAGGAAGCAGAAAATAAGATTTGGAAAGAAAGTACGGTGAGGCGCGAGGGTCGTAGAGCGGTGCCTCCTTATTCAGGGACAAGTAGGGGCGGAGGCCCTAGTGACTTCAAGAGAAAGACTCCTCGACCGCTGCTGGTCCTAATAGGAGGGGTCAAGGTGGTCAGAGTGGCCGTCAGGGTGGCGGCGAGGTGTGGCAGACCTATCTAGAGTGTCCGAGGTGTAGAAGACGCCACCTGGGCAAATGTCGGGCCAAGGCTTGCTTTGTGTGCGGAACAGTGGGGCATCTCAGGAAAGACTGCCCCACAGTGAAGAAAGGTGAAGCAGGAAAGGTGGATAGCTTGACTTTAGCTCGAGTATTCACTTTGACACAAGCAGAGGCCGAGGCTAGTCCCTCAGTAGTGTCAGGTCAGCTTTCTAGCGCTAGCTCTTCTTTTACTGTATTGATTGATTCTGGTGCTACACATTCCTTTGTTTCTAGTAAAGTGATTGATAGACTGTGTAGACCTAGTGAATATCGGTCTGCAGGGTTTGTGACTTTGTTGCCTACATGGGAACTAGTAGTTTCTAGGAGATGGATAGGGCACTACCAATGATGATTAATAGTAGGGAACTTTCGGTGGATCTGATTGAGTTAGATATGGAGGATTTTGATATGAACTTAGGGATGTATTGGCTGGTCAGGTATGGGGCTACTATTGACTGGAGGAAGAAAATGGTGACTTTTGAGCCTGAGGGTGAGGATCATTTTGTCTTTGTGGTTGCGGTGTCTGGATCCCACGTACCCATGATTTCAGCTTTGAGAGACAGAGACTTGCTACAGGGGGGATGTATAGGTTTTCTGGCTAGTGTGGTGGATACTACCAGGGCTATGCTAGCAGAGCTAGGAGAGATCAGATTGGTGTGTGAGTTTTTGGACGTATTTCTTGACGATCTACCAGGATTGCCGCCGCACTGGGAGATTCAGTTTGAGATTGAGTTAGCACCAGGGACAGAACCAGTGTCAAGGGCACCCTATAGGATGGCTCCAACAGAGTTGAAAGAATTGAAGATACAGCTGCAAGAACTTCTGAATTTGGGATTCATCAGGCCTAGTTATTCTCCATGGGGCGCTCCAGTGTTATTTGTTAAGAAGAAGGACGGAACTCTGAGAATGTGTATAGACTACGGAGAATTGAACAAGTTGACTATCAAGAAAAAGTACCCTCTACCAAGGATTGATGACTTATTCGATCAGCTGCAGGGAAAGACGATGTTCTCAAAGATTGATCTATGATCTGGTTATCACCAGTTGAGGATCAAAGATGAGGATATACCGAAGAAGGCCTTCTGAACACGGTATGGGCACTATGAGTTTTTGGTCATGTCTTTTGGTTTGACCAATGCCCCGAAAGCTTTTATGGATTTGATGAACAGGGTGATCAAGGACTTCTTGGATCATTTCATCATTGTCTTCATTTATGGCATCTTGGTATACTCCAGTTCAGAGACAGAGCATGAGCAGCATCTTCGACAGGTTTTAAAGAGGTTAAGAGAGCATCAGTTATACGCCAAGTTTAAGAAGTGTGAGTTTTGGTTGCCAGAGGTGACTTTTCTTGGGAAGATAGTTGGCACAGAGGGGATTAAGGTTGATCCGTCCAAGGTGGAAGCAGTGAGAGATTGGCCGAGGCCAAGGAACGCCTCGGAAGAGCAGAGTTTCCTTGGGTTGGCAAGCTATTACAGGCGGTTTGTAGATGGATTTTCAAAGATTTCTTCACCAATGACAGAGTTGACAAGAAAGAATCAGAAGTTTGTTTGGTCAGAGAAGTGTGAGAACAGTTTCTAAGAGTTAAAGCAACGTCTTATTTCTGCACCTGTGCTGAGTCTTCCTTCGAAGGAAGGAAAGTTTGTAGTCTACTGTGATGCATCAAGAATGGGTTTAGGCTATGTGTTGATGCAGAATGAGAAATTTATAGCTTATGCATCACGGCAGCTGAAGGAGTATGAGGTGCGGTATCCTACTCATGATTTAGAACTAGCAGCAGTGGTATTCGCACTGAAGGTGTGGCGACATTACATGTATGGGGAGAAGTGTGAGGTATACACTGACCATAAGAGTTTGAAATACTTCTTCACTCAGAAGGATCTGAACATGAGACAAAGGCATTGGTTGGACCTGGTTAAGGATTATGACTGCGATATCCTTTACCACCTGGGGAAGGCCAATGTGGTGGTTGATGCGTTGAGTAGGAGGGGCCCAGGACAGTTGTACAGTTCCACCCAGATCTCAAGGGAATTAGCTGATGAGATGGCCATGAAAAGATAGAATTGGTGGTAGGCCAGTTAGCTAATATTACCTTGCATTCGACCCTGCTAGAGCGGATCAAGGAGGGACAATTGGTTGATGCGTAGTTGCAGGAAGTTAGGCAGCATGTCTTGGCGGGGACATCTAAGGATTATTCTGTTTCTGAGACTAGTATGCTTCGATATCAGGGACGGATTTGTGTTCTGGTAGATGAGGGAATCAGACGAGAGATACTGGATGAGTCTCACACTATGCCATATTCGCTTCATTCAGGTACCACGAAGATGTATCAGGATCTACGGACATTATATTGGTGGCCTGGGATGAAGAAGGATGTGGTAGAGTATGTGGCTAGATGTTTGACATGTCATCAGGTAAAGGCTAAGCATCAGTGACCAGCGGGATTGCTTCAGCCTTTGGGTATTCCAGAGTGGAAGTGGGAGGACATCACTATGGATTTTGTGGGAGGACTACCCAGGACAGTGGGGCTTTGTGACTCAGTGTGGGTGATAGTGGCAGATACACCAAGTCAGCTCATTTTTTGCCGGTGAAGTCGACGTACTCAGTGGAGCAGTACGCAGAGTTGTATGTGAGGGAGATAGTACGTCTCCATGGGGTTCCAAAGTCTATTGTATTTGATCGAGACCCTATCTTTACCTCCAAGTTTTGGGGAGCTCTGCAGAGAGCCATGGGGACTCAGTTGAAGTTTAGCACAGCTCTTCATCCTTAGACTGATAGGAAGTCTGGGAGGACGATTCAGGTATTGGAGGACATGCTTAGGGCGTGTGTGATTGATTTCGAGGGATCTTGGTGTAAGTATCTTCCGCTGATCGAATTCTCATATAACAACAGTTACCAATCCACGATTGGAGTGGCTCCTTACAAGATGTTATATGGAAGAAATTTCAGATCACCCATTCATTGGGATGAGATGGGTGAGAGAAAGTATTTGGGGCCAGACATGGTTTAGAAGACCAACGAGGCTATTGAGAAGATTCGAGCCAGAATACTTGCCTCGCAGAGTAGACAGAAAAACTATGTTGATCCTAAGCGTAGGGACGTGGAGTTCTAGGTTGGGGACCACGTGATTCTGCGAGTTTCACCATTGAGAGGGGTGAGGAGATTTGGAGTAAAGGGCTAGCTGAGCCTCAATTTGTTGGACCTTTCGAGATTCTAGAAAGGATTGGACAGGTGGCTTACAGGTTGGCCTTACCACCGTCGATATCAGGAGTTCATGATGTATTCCATGTCTCCATGTTGCGGAAGTATGTTTCAGATACAACACATGTGCTAAAATATGAGGACTTGGAGTTGCAGTCAGACTTGTCCTATGAAGAGCGACCAGTTCAGATTTTGGATTGGAAGGACAAAATTCTACGGAATAAGACAATTCCGTTAGCTAAAGTGTTGTGGAGAAATAGCAAGGTCGAGGAAGCGACCTGGGAGTTAGAGATAGTGATGCGGGATTAGTATCCTGAGCTATTCAGGTAAATTTTGAGGACGAAATTCTCAGTAGGAGGGGATAGTTGTAACGACCCAAAATCACTAATATGGCTTCAGGGCCTTGATTAGTGTGCCGGGAGGGCATAATTGGTTTATGTGTGAATTTATTGATTTAATGCATGATTATATGATAAGCACGCTTGTATGATTATATGAATGTAAATGTGGTTATATGCTTTAAATTGTGAGAACCACATTATTATGTGGGTAAACCTGCAGCAAACGACTTGAGGCGATCCTAGGGAGCTAGATAGCGGGAAAGTCACAACGGGGCCTAATATTTGACTTTGGAAAAGTCAATGGATATTCCAGGTATCGGGTGGTTATTTAGACTATCGGGTTATGGGAATAAATAATTGGAGATATATTTGAGATTAGGAAGTCTAGGTGGGAACATTGGGGAATTTTACCATTTTTCCCTCGGGGACATTTCTGGTACCCCGAGCTTTGGGATTAACTTAATTGCTTAAGGATAGACTTAAGAAGCTTTAGAAAATAGTAGAACAAATTAGACGGACTCTTTCCTCTTCCTCTCTTTCTCTCTCAAAGGAAAAACACAGAACCTAGAAATTGTAGCTGGAATTCTAAGGATTGAAGCTGTGATTTAGAGGATTAGCTCAAGGATTAACTAAGGGTTCAATCAAGGACTAAGGTAAGGATTGATTCCCACTTTCTGTTGTTGAAATTCTGTGATTTTGGTTGTGTTCTAAGTGGTTTTTGGGTTTTGGATTTGAAGATTAAATTGAAGCTAGAACCTTGGAAGTTAGCCCAGAAATCTCTTGGAGGATTGATTCTGCAGTTAAGGTAAGCTCGAATTTATGGTTTAATGGCTGAATTTTGGTGTTTCCATGGCTGGTTTTTGTGTTCTTGAGTTAGTAAGTTTCATAGATTGAAATAGGTTATGATGGGTTTCTAGTCTAGGTTTCAGCTGGGTTGTGTTGCTGGAATCTTGTGGGAAGTCTTTGGGTAATTGAGTTGTGGAATTGGGGTAGTTTTGGAGGAGTTTAAGTGAGGTTTGAGAGTAAAAAATGGAGGTTTTTTCTGGGTGCGAAGGAGTCGGGCCACGGCATAGTTCTTGGTGAGTTGCGACCCTTTGAAGTTGGTGTGTGCTGAGGATAGAGGGCGGGCCGCGACATGGTCTGGGAAGGGTCGTGGCTTGTGTCTGTCTTTGAGCATGGGGGAGCCTCCAATTGGGGCCATGCCGCGACATGGGTGGCTAATGTCGCAGCCCTTAAGGGATTTTGGGATTTTGAGATTTTAGGCTTGGGAATTTAACCTAGGGTGCTCGGGATTGAATCTTTTACTATGTTTGGTGGACTTCAATGTTCCGGAGACTAGAACTTTATCTAGAAGCCCTTTTAAGATGGTTGATGGTCCTCTTTATCTTAGTTGTGGCTAGGTGCTAAGCTAGGGCTCGGGGATCGGATCGCGCTCAAGGAGCATCGCTCGTTATCAGCACACTTGGAAGCCAAAGGTAAGAAAACTGTACCCGGTTATGTATTGGTAAAGGGACTAAGGGTTTGATAACTCTACAAAATAGAGTTATTTTACCACTTTTTATATGCTAATTGTTGCTTAATTCTTGAGTTTTTAATTGATTTATTAAGTTTTTAAGTAATTTTAAATTTATTAGTATTATTTTGATTTTATATAATTTTGTGCATTTTTATAGTTATTTTGTTGTAGTTTAATTATTTAAATTATTGTGTTTAGTTAAAAGAAAAAATGTGTGTTTTATTGAAACTAAATGTTAAATTGAATTAAATTTTAATTAATATTTTCAAAGAATATTTATGATTTATTTTATAATTGAAAATATTTGATTGAGATTTCATTTATTTTTATTTTAGGGAATATGTTGTATTTTCTTTTGAGTTGAAAAGCAAGGAAAGGAAAAGAAGTAGAGTTGGAAAAGAAAGGAGAAGAAATGGTAAATCTGAAAAGTAGAGACCCAGCTGCCTCCATCCATCCCCATGGGCCCGAAGCCTCTCTTCAGCCATCTGGGCCCGCGCCTGCTTCCACCAGCCAGCCCAATAGGGCCTCCTGCCCAGTCGAAGCCCACGCCTTCCCAAGCTCCAGCCTTCCTCCAGCAGACCCTTCTTCCCACCTTTCAATCCCAGCTCCTTCAGCAATGCCGCCAGCTGTCAATCACCTCACAAGACTTCAGCAGCCCCTCCTCAAGCCACGCCTCCTGCTCCAAATGCCAAAAGCATCCTCAGCAACTTCATTCCCAGCAGCTGCCCATCCAGGCCCCAGCCATACACCAGACCCAACTGCCCAACCCCTATGCAGCTGCCTTTTCCCTTGAGCCCAACAAAAACATCAATGTTCCCTTGTCTCCTTTTTTCCAAAATACCAACTTTTTACCCAAACTTTTCTACACATTTTACCTCAAAACATCATCATTGCACCCTATAATTTACCCCTATTTGCCATATTATAATTAATTAAATTAATTTAATCAATTTAAATTTATTATTTTAATACCTCATTTTGGCTATAAATATGGAGTTTTGAGGACCATTTAGGGTGTCAATTGGAGGAGGTTGCCATACCACAAGTTCTACATTTTGTAAACCTCTCAATTCTCTTCATCTTTTTCTTCTTTTTGGTTATTTTCTATGTATTTTTAGAGGAAAAATTTGGGGGTTCATCCTCCAAATTTTCCTATTTATGTTTGTAATTTTTAGTTTGTATTTTCTATTCTAGTTATGAGTTTCTAATTTTTTTAAGATTATTAAGGTGATGATGAAACAATATGTAACTAGATAGTATTTATTTTGTATGTTGATTTTCCATTTTGTACAACAAAGTTTATGGATTTTTCTTATTCAAATATCTTCTTTCATCTTAAATATCATGTATTTTGGATTGTTAGCACATATTTACACTTTGTTCTTCATTAGTGCAAAACATAATATTCTTTGTGTAAGATGTGTCATTAAATTGTACACATCCAATGCTTAGAACAAAAATATTATGTTTTGCCTTATAAATAATGTTCATTGATTTATTTGTTATTTCATTAGATTGATTTACACTAAATGCTTTGAAATTGTAATTTTAAAAGTGAAGATAGATCCTATATTTTTATAAAAACTTGTGCTTAAATAGAATATCTAATTTGAATAAGTGATGGTTTGATTAATTTCTTCTATTACTAAAACTTGGGAATCAATGTACTTTTAAATATTATTGAACTTATATTATTAATTTCTTCTTTTACCATCTTGATTTTTACTTTTAATTTAAGTATATATATTGTCTTTAATATCTTTATTATTATCTTTTATTTTATTTTATCGTCACAAATTCTCATCAAATTTTGGGGCTAGGTTAGAATTTATTAATTTTGGTTTAAAATAGTTTTCTTTTCAATTTTAGACAACTCCTTTGGGTTCGATCCCGTGCTTACACGAACACTATATTCCATATACGATTCGTGTGCTTGCGAATATAAATTTTTAAAACATACCCATTTTGGGTCCATCAGGGTTCCCTAATATGTATGCTTTGAGAGGATGGTATTATGCCATGTAAACAGTAAACCAACGGCCTAAGAGTTCCAAAGGTTACACTAGCGCACAGGGCACGGCTCGGCCACTGGTAGCCGAGGACAGCTTAATATGCACTGAGCTCGGTTTAAGCGGGTCGGAGTCAGTGGGGTAAACAGAGGGTGCGGCCTAAGTTGTCGATCCTAATTATCGTGTGACTTAACTGTTAATAGTGATTAGCTGCATCATTGGTTCTGATTATATGCTATGTGATTAATGTGGAATGTTAAGTGTTCGATCATGCTTAAAAGATTATTAATCTGTTATTGTTGTTTGTGATGTATATTATGTTTTCTTGCTAGGCCTTGGCTCACGGGTGCTACGTGGTATAGGTAAATGCAAGGGCAAACTTGATCAGCCCTGACTTGGAGGGCTTTGTGAGTTGAATGTACATGAACAGCTGCTCAGACGCCACGGTTGTGAGGATGACTGGAACAGGAGAGCTAAAAACATCTGTTTTGCCTTAGAGTGGCCAATGGTTGTCAGTATTTTAGAGATTTTGTAAACTGACTTATAAACATTGTTTCTTTTGGGATCTCATGTGTAAAACTGTTTAGTTATATAAAGTGTATCTTTTGAGACCAAAACCTTTTTTTAACCCTAGCACATTATGGTTTAGTGACACGTTTTTAACTAAATGACTTGATTAGCAAGTCCTGCACCTTTATAAGTACACAGTGTAGCGGTCTTGGCTATCCAGGGCGTTACAACTCTTCACTTTGGTTGTGTGAGTGAGAGTTGTTTGTCATTTGATTCTTGTTCTTTTCTTTTATTCTATTGCTTTTCATCTTCATATTCTTCTTCTTTATTTACTTGTATTTCTTGTTTAGAGTTATAATCTTTTCTTTTCTTTTTGTTACAAACAGTTTTGCTTTATTTGTATCTTTTTGTTTAGAGTTGTATTCCTCCATTATCTTCTTCTAATTCTTCTATTGTTTATTTGTATTTTCAGTCATAAAGTTGAAACACTATTTAATCAATATTATTTTGTCTAGAGTTGTAATATTTCTTACCATTTCCATTGAAATAACATATATTTTCCTAACATTCAAAAGCTTACCTCTTTGTTTGTTTCAATGGAAGGTGAGACTATCAAGATCATGAATCAAGACCTAGTGAAGTTGGATAGGTTTGATGGGTCCAATTTCACTAGATGGCAAGACAAGTTGAGATTTCTCTTGACCACTCTCAAGATTGCCTACATTCTAGAGTCTACCCTAGAACCTCTCCCAACGCCATCTGACAAGGTCACTCCCGAGGTGGAGAAGAAAAGAAGGAAGAGGGAGGAGGAAAATCTCCTTTGTAGGGATCATATCCTCAATTCCCTTTCCGATAGGCTCTATGACCTCTACACCGAGACCAAATCGACAAAGGATATATGGGATGCACTTGAGACAAAATTCAAGGTGGAAGAGGAAGGTACCAAAAATTTTTTGATATCTCAATATATTTATTTCAAGTTTTTTGGTGATAAACTTTTTCTTCCTTAAATACATGAATTGCAAATAATTGTTAACAAATTGAAAGTTTTGAAGATTGAGCTTCCCGAGGCCTTTCAAGTAGGTGCTATAGTGGCTAACTTATCACCAACTTGGAGGAGCTATAGGAAAAGAATCCTTCATAAAAATGAGGATTATTTTTTGGAGGAAATCCAAAAGCATATTTGAATCAAGGAGGAATCGATATGTAGAGATAAACTTGTTGAGGGGTCTAATGGAGAGACTTCCAAAGCAAATGCGGTGTCACAACCAAAACATCCCAAAAACAAAGGGAAAGGCAAGAAGGGTAATGAGACATCCTTGGGTCCAAGAACCAACCCAAACAAGTTTAAGGGCAATAAATGTCCTTGCTTTGTGTGTGGGAAAAAGGGTCACTATGCTAGAGCATAGAAAAGACTAACAAGGACCTAAGGTAAATGCAACTCAAGAGGAGAATATAGTTGCTACCCTTAGTGAGGTGAATGCGGTCTAAGGCAAGGTGGAGGGATGGAGGTATGATACATATGCCATCGTCCATGTCACCTATGACAATTCATTGTTCAAGAACTTTGAAGAGTCAAAGGGCAACCATGAGATTCAAATGGGCAATGAAGGCAAATCCAAGGTACTTGGCAAAGGCACCATTGAATTTTTTTTCACCTCCAGCAAGAAAGTAACATTAGTGAATGTACTTTATGTTCCCGAAATGAGTAGAAACTTGGTAAGTGGTGATTTGCTTGGCAAGCCCGGCATTCAAGCTGTTTTTGAGTCCGGTAAACTTATTCTTACCAATTCTAATGTATTTTTGGGAAAGGGGTACTCTTGTGAGGGTATGGTTAAGTTGTGCACCAATGATGTAACTTTCAATGTTATTAATAAAAAAAAGCTAATTCCGCCTATATTGTTGAGTATGAATCTTTATTTTTGTGGCATCTTACACTATCTCATATAGGTTTTTCAACCATGAAAAGAGTAGTAAACTGTGTTATGATTGCATGCAATATTAAAAACAATGGTAAATGTGAAACATGTGTTAAGGCAAAAATGATTAAGAAACCATTTCATAGTGTAGAAAGATCATCTAATTTACTAGATTTAATCCATAGTGATCTATGTGAATTAAATGGTGTTTTAACTAGAGGTGGTAAAAGGTATTTTCTTACTTTTATAGATGATTTTAGTAGATATACCTCTGTGTTTCTTTTGAAGCATAAAGATGAAACTTTTGATGCTTTTTAATGTATATAAATTAGAAGTTGAAAATCAACTTAATAAAAACATTAAGGTGCTAAGAAGTGATAGAGGAGGAGAGTACTTCTCTAATGACTTCAATACATTTTGTGAAGAAAATGGTACAATGCATGAGTGCATCGCACCATATACACCACAACACAATGGTGTTGCCGAAAGGAAAAATAGGACTTATCTAGAGATGATAAATTCTATGTTGGAGTTTTCTAAGTAGAACTTCAACTTATGGGGTGAAGCGTTGTTAACCGCTTGTCGCATTCTTAATCGAATAACGATGAAGAAAAATGAGATATCTCTGTATGAGTTATGGAAAGGAAGAAAACCCAACATAGAGTACTTCAAAGTGTGGGGGTGTCTTGCATATTGCAAGAAAAATGAACCTAATAGAACAAAGTTAGGTTCAAGAGCCACAAAGTGTGCTTTTGTTGGTTATGCAAAAAATAGTAAAGCTTATAGGCTATTAGACTTAGAGTCTAATGTTGTGATTGAATCTAGAGAAGTTGAATTCATTGAGAACATGTTATGTGACAACAATTCTCAAGCTTCAACATCTCTAAAGGAGAATTTGTTATATGAGAACAATTCTCAAGCTTCTACTTCCAAAAATGATTCTCAAGAGGAGAATTCTCAAAGGAATGTAAAGCAACCCATTGAACTTAGAAGAAGTCAAAGGCTTAGAAAGGAGAAAAGTCTAGTATTGGATGAGGTAGATTCTCAACGAATTTCTTTCTACATGGTAGAAGGAAATAGAGAGGAAGTCATTAGGAAAATTCCTATTGTACTTCTTGTTGAGGATGATCCTAAGACTTATAGAGAAGTCATGCAATGAAGATATAGTATATTTTGGAAAGAAGCCATCAATGATGAGATGGATTCCATTCTTTTCAACAACACTTGGGAATTGGTAGACCTCCCACTGGGGTCTAAGCCAATTGGGTGTAAGTGAGTATTTAGGAGAAAATACCACACTGACGACACTATCCAAACCTTTAAAGCTAGATTAGTAGCTAAATGGTTTAGGCAAAACGTGGGTATTGATTATTTCGATACCTATGTGCCTGTTGCAAGAACAACTTCTATAAGAATTTTGTTCGCTTTGGATTCTATACACAACTTGTATGTTCATCAAATGGATGTCAAAACGGCATTCCTTAATAGTGATCTCAATAAGGAGGTCTATATGGAACAACCCGAAGGTTTTTTCCTACCAAGATATGAACATAAAGTATGTAGACTTGTAAAATCCTTATATGGATTGAAACAAGCTCCTAAGCAATGGCATGATAAATTCAATCAAGCCATCATGTCTAATTGGTTTAGGCATAACAATGGAGACAAGTGTTTGTATTCCAAAAATTTTAAGGGATATGTGATCATTGTTTGCTTATATGTGGATGACATGCTTATTCTAAGTGATAGCATGAAAGGGATAGAAGAAACGAATAGGTTTCTATCATCAACCTTCAAGATGAAAGATCTTGGAGAAGTTGACACCATACTTGGTATCAAAGTGAAGAAACATAGTGGGGGTTTTGCATTAGGGCAAGCCTACTATGTTGAGAAAGTATTGAACAAATTTAACCATCTCAAGGTTAAAGATGCCAATACTCTATTCGATCATAGTGTAAAACTAGAGAAGAATGAAGGAAGAGCGGTGGCTCAATTGGAGTACACTAGTGCTATAGGGAGTTTTATGTACGTTGCCCAATGTACTAGACCTGATATAACATTTGCGGTAAGTAAACTTAGTAGGTTTACAAGTAATCCAAGTGTAAATTACTGGAAGACTATTGGAAGAGTCCTAGGTTATCTCAAGAAAACCAAAGGACTAAGCCTTCACTACTCCAAATTTCCTTCAATCTTAGAAGGATATACAGATTCAAGTTGGATATCCAATCTTGGGGACAACTTGTCCACAACTGGTTGGGTATTTACGCTTGGTAGGGGTGCAATCTCTTGGGGTTCCAAGAAACAAACATGTATATCTATTTCCACTATGAAAGCAGAGTTTATAGCTCTAGCTGCTACCGGCAAAGAGGCCGACTGGTTAAGGGATCTATGGATAGAAATACCCCTAATCAAAGAGAATGTATCCACTATATTGATACATTATGATAGCCAAGCAACATTGTCTAGAGCATACATCGGAGTGTATAATGGGAAGTCTAGACATATTAGTCTAAGACATGGATATGTAAGAGAATTGATTCGAAGAGGAGTCATCTCAATAGCTTATGTGAGAACAAGTAAAAACTTGGCAGATCCTTTCACTAAGCCACTAATGAGAGATTTAGTGGCTACATCATCTCGAGGGATGGGACTTAAACTCCCTAAAGAGATTCACGATTGATGGTTACCTATCTTAACACTAGTTATTTAACTAGTGTTAGGTTCAATAGGTAACAACAAGTCAATCAAGTAATATTAGTTGTACTCAAAACAAGTCCCATCTGAGATGTTGAGTACTTGTGAGTTACCAAATTGAGGGTTAAAACTGAGAGGTATTTTTAATAGAATTCAGTCTTGTGAAGACAGGTATTTTTGGTAACAAAATACTGTAAGAGTTCTACCTATATAGACCTAGGGGTGGTGCCGCCTCTCATGAAAATTGGGAGTATTCTCAAGAACGTCCATGAATGGAATGTGCACATGGCCATTAACGGTGCAAATTGAGACATAGAGGTCTCAAGTGAACATGGCAAAGGTGTGTGTGTTATCACCGATTTGTTATCGTGGAAAGATGGTTCAATGCCTTGTGCAACCAAATTTTCAACAAATTTTGTGATAATTACACTATAGTAAAGTTAAAGTTGAAAAACACTTTACTTTATGCACCAATGCAATGACTCCTATAAGAGAGAGTTATTATTTAATCAAGTGGGGGATATGTTATATTTTAAAATATAATGTTGATTGATTAAATAAGTGTTATAATAGATAACTATTTAATCTAGTTGGAGAATGTTATATTATTTTATAATATAATGTAATATTATATTATTTTATAATATAATGTTTTAGATTAAATAAATGTGACAAAGAGTGTCACATATTGTAACATATAATAGAGAGTTACAATATTTAGATATGTGTGAATATCCAAATATGTAACATATATGGTGTTACAAATTCAGTCACAAATTTGTAACTTCCAAATATTGCCCATTATTGTGTAGATTTGATGTTACACAATATTGAGATGAATTTCTTAAAGCCATATGTGAAATGGCTATTAGAGATGTGATTTTAACCCCCAATAATGTGTTTTGGGGTTACAAAATCATTTGTGAGTGGATTGGAACCGTTTGGAAAAAACAACACATTTTCATGTGCTAAAATTTGCCAGTGGCCTCTGCCAGGATTGTTGGTGGCCACAGCCACAGAGGCAGACTGGCCAATTTTTTGAGTTTTTTCAATCTTTTTTGAACGGCTCCAATCACACAAATAACTCACAAATCTCATTTTTAATTGCATAAACATCCAATTAATCATTGGTAGCATCCATGGGGGTTGGTGGAATTTGAAATTCAAAGGGTGTCTTTAAACTCTATAAATAGGAACCTATTGCTCACTTGTAAGACACAACTTTTTCTATCCATTAGAGCACTTGGCTAGAAAACACCTAGAGGCTTGATTATTCCAGAAAACAATTTCCAAAATCTGTGAGAGATCCCTTAGTGCTTGAGTTAGGGGGAAATAAACTTTTGGACAAAGGTTTCAAACCTTGTTCAAGTTGGTGATCCCCGAGACTCTTCACTTTGGTAGTGTGAGTGAGAGTTGTTTGTTATTTGATTCTTGTTCTTTTCTTTTATTCTATTGTTTTTCATCTTCATATTCTTCTTCTCTATTTACTTGTATTTCTTGTTTAGAGTTGTAATATTTTCTTTTCTTTTTGTTACAAACATTTTTGCTTTATTTGTATCTTTTTGTTTAGAGTTGTATTCCTCCATTCTTTTCTTCTAATTCTTTTATTGTTTATTTGTATTTTCAGTCATAGAGTTGTAACACTATTTAATCAATATTATTTATTTGTATTATTTTGTATAGAGTTGTAATATTTCTTACCATTTCCATTGAAATAACATATATTTTCCTAACACATGTAAGGGTAACTAGCCATGAGTTGGAGAGCTTTGGAGCAGCGCGTACATATTTGACCTACTTGACCATCACGCTCAAGGTGTTTTGAGAAACGTAGAACATTAGTTCAATTTTGCCGCTTAGGTCAACTATTTTTGTAATGTTTAATGTTTATAAAACTTTGGGATCCTGTGTATGTATTCAGACCTCTTAACTGAAAAGTTTAAGTAAATTTTCGATAGAGAAATTGAAAGAGTCCAATTCAAGCAAGTTTCAAATTCAAAAGTAAAGAATTGGTAAAACTCTTTCGATCAAATCAAATGATAGCATGGGTCATTGATTGCAGACGTACTCGAAAGTTATGCATCCGAGGCAGTCAATTGGACCAAGCAGTGTTGTTATCGAGGTCGGAAATGATAATCAGGGCCAGAACCTTCCACCTGCCCCTTGGTGTTGGCAGAAGATGTTTACAGATGTGCAAGCAAGACTGCAGAGGCAAGATAAAGAGATCAGGTGGCTAGGACAACAAGTTCTGCTAGGGAACGCTGCTCTGTTTGCTTCGCCGATAGAGACACCAATTTTGGCTCCGCCTGGGGTTGAGAACAAATGAGAACCACTGTTTGAGAGTTTCCAAAAACACTACCCTCCATCTTTTGAGGGAGGCCTGGATCCACTTAGAGCTGAGCAATTGATGGGCAGGATTAGCTCCATCCTCGACATTATGAAGGTGGCGAGCAATGACAGAGTGGTCTGTGCCACGTATATGTTACGGGATGATGCCTGGACTTGGTGGGAAGTGGTATCCCAGACTCAGAACATCGTTGTGATGGGCGGGTCAATGAAAGGTATTACAATGATGCATTTCGAACTGCAAAGACGAATGAACTTATGAATCTAGTTCAGGGAAACGTGACAGTGACAGAGTATGGTATTAAATTTGATGGGTTGGCCAAGTTTTCTTTTGACTTGGTGCCGACTAATGTGGCTCGGAAGGAGCAATTTATTAAAGGCTTGAATTTCAGGGTAGCCTAGGGCATCAGAATTTCCCCAGTAACTGAGATTTTTTCCTATGCTCAAACAGTAGAGAATGCCCTTACTGTTGAGGGTGCAGAGAATGAGATATGGAGAGAGAGAGAGCACCGTAGGGCGCGATACTCGGAGAGTGGTACCTCCATTTATTGGAATTGGTAGGGTGGAGGCCCTAGTGATCAGAAAATAAAGGAATTAGACACATTTAGCACCCCTGGACCAGAGAGAGGTTTTGGAGCGCTCAGAGTAGCCATTAGAGTGAGGGTGAGAATTGGAAGACTTACCCAAAGTACCTACTGATAGGGTGTGGTCAGATCATTTTGTTAGAGGCTTGAAACCGTTGATAGCTCGGGACATTGAGATTCTTTGCCGAGGTGCGTTTACATGCGCTGAGGTACTAGAAATTTCTCTGACCACAGAAAGAAGTGAATAGTGAATTTGGAAGGAAAATGCCGCCAGAAGAGATGAAAATAAGAGTGGGGAAGACACTTGTAATGATAACAAGAAGAGGGGACATGAACAAGCTGGACTGTCTGGACATGACAAATGACCAAAACCTGGCAACGAACACCGTCTTGGTGTAGGTGGTGGTAGAACCATTCCAGATGCCCACAGTGTAGCAAACGCCATGTTGGTGAGTTTCAAGCCAGAGCATGTTACGAATGTGGAAAAGAAGGGCACATAAAGTGAAACTGTCCATTGTGGGAGCATACTGGAAACAAGGAAGAACCGAAGAAAGATGACAAGCATATCCCGACCAGAGTTTTTGCTATCACTCAAGCAGAAGCTGAAGCTAGTCCTTCCGTCTTAACAAGTCAGATTGTTCTAGCCAATACCACCTGTAAAGTATTATTTGATTCAGGTGCATCTCATTCATTTATTGCTAGTAAAACTGTAAACCTTGTAAATGTACCTAGTGAATTGTTTAATGCGAGGTTTAGGACCATGTTACCATCTGGAGAGGTTGTTATTTCTAGAAGTTGGGTTAGAATTGTAACTTTATGGATAGATGGGAGGGAATTTTTTGTAGATCTGATTGTATTAGATTTAGTTGACTTTGATGTAATATTGGGAATGAACTTTCTTTCGAAATATGGAGTGTCTATCGATTGCAAGCGCAAGAAGGTAGTCTATACATAGGGAGGTGGAGAAATATTTGAGTTAACGGGTACAGGCAAGAAACCCAGAACTCCTATCATCTCAGTGAAGAAAGCCAAAGAGATGTTGCAGCATGGGTGTCTAGGGTACCTAGTGAACATGATCGACGACGCTAAAGAAATAGAACGAAGCCTGAAGAAACAAGAGTAGTAGTTGAATTCCTTGACGTCTTTCTAGAAGAGTTGCCAGGATTACCACCGCACATGGAGATTGAGTTCATGATAGACCTTATGTCAGGAACAACACCCGTATCTCGAGCACCATACAGAATGGCACCATCAGAATTGAAGGAGCTCAAGATACAATTGGAAGAATTACTCAAGGTAGGGTTTATCAGACCGAGTTATTCTCCTTGGGGCGCACCGATTTTATTTGTCAAGAATGATGGGTCCATGAGGATGTGCATTGATTATCGGGAGTTAAACAAGGTGATGATAAAGAACAAGTATCCCTTGCCAATGATTGGCGATCCATTTCTCCAGCTTCAGGGACAAAGGTGTTTTCTAAAATTGATCTTCGATCGAGATACCATCAATTGAGAATCAACAATGAAGACATACCAAAGACAACTTTCGGAACCAGATATGGGCTTTATGACTTTCTAGTAATGTCGTTTGGACTCGCCAATGCTCTAAACTTTCATATGGACATTAATTATTAAGAAACATAAAAGTACACATAGTCTAGGAAACATTATTATTATTATTATTATTATTATTATTATTATTTACTCTATCGCCACGTCACTTTTGCTTATTTACTAGAATTTATAAATCAACATATAATTTAATTAGAACGCATTAGCTTCCTCAGAATCGATCCCACCTTATATATTTTATTTTATTTGTTTTTCCTGTTTTATGTATGGTCCAAGACTCCACTACTAATTCTTACTTTTTAATAAAAAAAAAAAAGAAGAGTTCACTAATTTATTCCATTTCTTAATAATATTTAGATATTCTCATTTATCATAAGTAAAATATATTCTTATTATTGATTGATATATATTATAAGAATCTAAAATTAAAAGTCTGTTGTATTTTGCACACCTCAAAGCTTTGATCCAGTACCTGCACTTAATAAACTTGAAACAACAAGTAGCTACTGATTTCAAACTGAACAACAAATCCGAAACAAGTAAACCAGAAATTAAAGAAATAATAAAACAAGAACAACAAATGAACACAGATAGTTATACTGGTTCAAGCCAATAAATCAAGATGATTTATTGACTCTAATCCAGTCTTGGAAACACTCTTGCAATCCTTTATTGATCGAATGAATATGAGAGGCCAACACAGTCGAGTAGCTTTAGGTAACAACAAAGAAGAAATCTCTCTTCTAATCACTCAAACCAGGTCTGCATATTCATCTACATATGCAGCCTCTTACATCAGCCCAAAACCCCTCTAAGCCTACTCTTTCCTTAGCTCTCTTCTCTTTTCGAACAACTCTCTCTCTATCTAACTCTGGAAGCTTTTCAACTTGTTCTGTTTTTCTCGATATTGTGAAATGAGACATTAGGACCCTTTATATATACATGGTAATAATAGAGGAAAAAATATACCGTTAAGTTAGTTAATAATTAACTAACTTAACTGTTAAAGCAGAAAGAGACTTATAGGAACTAATATACCACAAATTCCTCCTAGTTCCTTTAAGTCGATCATGGTAGGCATGAATGTTTCCAAAGTTCACATTGACAGGTCAAGATATCAGATTGAGCAAGTTAAGGCAGTGCCTAAACTTGCTTACTGATAACACTTTAGTACCCATATCTGCTGGATTGTCCTCTGTACTGATCTTCTCTAATTTAATGGTACCTTCTTCGATTTTTTCTCGGATCCAGTATAACCTGATGTCAATATGCTTGCTCTTTTCATGATACACCGGATTCTTGCATAGGTGAATAGAGGATTGACTATCTGAATATATAGTTGTCTTATCTTTGACCTGCTTGAGTTCTTGTAAAATTCCTTGCAGCCAAACTGCTTCTTTGAAAGCTTCTGTAGTGGCTATAAACTCTGCTTCTGTTGTGGACAGAGCCACTACAGATTGTAACTGAGCTTTCCAACATATACAGCTATTGTTTAACATGAACATATAAGCTGTAGTGGATCTTCTATTGTCTTTATTTGAGGCATAATCTGCATCAACAAATCCTGTTAGATGCACTTCTTGCCTTGTCTTCTCATAGACTAATCCATAGTTCCAGGTTCCTTTTAAATATCTCAGCAACCACTTAAGGGCCTTCCAATGTTCCATGCCCGGATTCGCCATGAACCTTCTCAATATACTAAGAGAGTGAGCCAAATCTGGTCTAGTACTAACCATGATATACATCAAGCACCCGAGAGCCATAGCATATGGTATTGTCTTCATTTCTTCCATCAATTCTGTAGAGCTTGGACACTGTTCTTTGGTGAGTGAGAACTGTCCTCCTAACGGGATGGAGGTGGTCTTGGCATCATCCATATTGAATTTATGAACAACCTTTTTGATGTAACTTGATTGTTTCAGACTCATTTTTCCTTCTGCCTTGTTTCTCCAAATTTCAATACCTAAAATCTTTTGAACTGGTCCAAGCTCCTTCATTTCAAACTCTTGTTTCAGTTTGTCTTTTATACCACTAATTACTGCATTGTCTTTCCCCATAATCAACATATCGTCCACATATAGCAACAAGAAAGCTACTGTGGACAATTCCAGATTCTTGTAATATAGGCAATGATCAAATAATGATCTATGAAAGCCTATTCTGTGCATGAAAGTGTCAAACCTCTTGTTCCATTGCCTTGGGGACTGTTTGAGTCCATACAGTGATCTCTTAAGCTTGCAAACCAGTTCCTTGTCCCCATGATCAATTTCGAATCCTGGTGGCTGACTCATGTAGATTTCTTCATCCAGAAATCCATTTAGAAATGCTGTCTTCACATCTAGTTGCTCTATTTCAAGGTCTAGTTGTGCAGCAAGAGACAACATCAAACGAATGGTTTTGTATTTGACAACTGGGGAAAATATCTCTGAGTAGTCAACCCCTTCCACTTGAGTGAACCCTTTTGCCACCACTCTTGCCTTAAATCTCACTGGATCATCCTCATTCAGGCCTTCTTTAATCTTAAAAATCCATCTGCACTTAGTTATCTTCTTGCTGGCAGGTTTATCAACTAGCTCCCAAGTGTTATTTTTCATCAAGGAGTCTATCTCTTCCTTCATAGCTTGTTTCCATTGTTCCTTGTAGGGACTTGAAACTGCTTCTTCATAGGAGTTAGGCTCGGATATGTCAAAAGGCTGTACAGCTGCCAGTGCATAAGCTATAATATCAGCTTCTGCAAATCTGGTTGGAGGGTGAATTTCTCTCCTTACTCTATCTCTTGCTAACTGGTATGTTGATAAATCTCCTTGGTCATTTTGAGTATCGGGTTCCTCCTGAACTTCATGAACCACATCACTGTTGGTATTGGTGACTTGATCAACTTGTTCAGGCTCAACTTCAGTCACACTTTTATTACCTGTTTTCCCTGCATTATCACATGAAACACTACCTTTCTCGGCTGTTAGTTTAGACATTTCTTTTTCATTGAAAATTACATTTCTAGCAATTACTATTTTCGGTTTATTATGACTAGAGATGCAAATTCTGTATCCTTTAGTTCCAATCGGGTAACCAAGAAATGTACCTCTTATAGATCTAGGTTCTAGTTTATCCATGGATTGATGCACATATGCACTACACCCAAATATCCTCAAATGATTAAGATTTGGTGGTCTGCCATACCACATCTCATATGGTGTTTTGAGATTTATTGACCTATTTGGACTTCTATTCACTAAGTAAGTTGCTGTAGCAAGAGCTTCCCCCCAAAAAGATTTGCTTAAACCCGAGCTAAACAACATGCATCTAACTTTATTCAAAAGAGTTCTATTCATCCTTTCAGCTATCCCATTTTGCTCAGGAGTTCTCACTACTGTTCTATGTCTAGTGATTCCATTTAGTTTGCATAAATCATCAAATTCTGTATTAATGAACTCTAAGCCATTGTCAGTCCTTAGAGTTTTGATTTTCAAATCAGTTTGATTCTCAACCTGTGTTTTCCATTCTTTAAACATTTTTAAACACTCATCTTTAGTAGCTAAAAGATATGTCCATACACACCTACTGAAGTCATCAATAATAGACAAAAAATAGTGTTTGCCCGAGTGTGTTGGCACTTTGTAAGGCCCCCACAAATCAGCATGCACATACTCTAATATTCTTTTAGTGGTATGCTTAGCTACAGAGAATTTAATCTTATGTTGTTTACCTAAGACACAAGCTTCACAAAATGGTAAAGTACAGGCTTTTAGATCTTCGATTATACCTTGCTTATGCAACTCTTTTAGTCCTTGCTCACTAATGTGTCCAAGCCTTTGATGCCACAAACTCATATCTTGTTCTTGGTCTTTGACAAAGCTGGTTTCAGCAGCTAGAACAGTTTCTCCCTGCAAAATATAAAGACCATTAGTTTTGTCTCCTTTCATTACTACCAATGAACCTTTAGTAACTCTGAGATTTCCCCTTATGGATTTGTATCCATATCCTTCATCTTCAAGTGCACCTAAGGAAACTAAATTCCTCCTCAAGTCTGGTATGTGTCGAACATTGTTGAGGATCATGATTTCACCATCAAAGTTCTTTATTGCCACCCTTCCAATGCCGACAACCCTGCAAGAAAAATTGTTACCCATTAGAACCTTGCCACCATCAATAGGCTTATATTCAAAAAATGACTCTCGGCTGGGACACATATGATATGTGCAGCCCGAGTCAAGAATCCATTCTCTGCTGGATTCAATTTCAGATATTGAAAACAATTCTCCATCAGTGGAGTAATTGTCTTGATCCTCAGCTACTGCTACTGTTTCCTTTTTCTTGCTGTTGTAGTGACTTTTGCTATCTGCCTTGTTCTCATTTTGGTTTTTAAATGTGCCTTGTTGTTCCTTGTACTTATGGCAATATCTTTGTAAGTGGCCTGGTCTACCACAGAAGTAACACTTTCTGGTTTCCCTTCCTCGAGATTTTGATCTTGTGTGAGAGTGGTGATGAGCATTCCTTGAGTTATCATTTCTTGAGTTATTTCTTCTTGGTGACCTGCCCCTGGCCATCAAATATGCTTCATCTTTTCTTGACTCTTTTTCAAGTTGGAGTTCAAAATCTTTAGACTTTAAAGCTCCAAGAACATCTTCAAGAGTAATTACATCTCGGCCATACTTAATGGCAGCTTTAACTTCTTGGTATGCAATCGGTAGAGACCTCAATAGGATGATTGCTTGACTTTCTGCATCAACTTTGTGACTTATGTTTGAGAGACCAACAATGATCTCATTAAACCTGTCGATATTCTCATCTAATGACAGTGAAGGTGTCATCCTGAATCCATACAATCTTTCAAGAAGATTGATCTTGTTTGATATTGAGGGCTTCATATACAACTCTTCCAATTTCTTCCAAAGATCCTTAGCAGTCTTTTCAGCAGTCAATTTCCTTCTGACATTGTTGGAGAGATGCATGATGATAGTATAGTATGCCATCTCCTCCATTTCAGCAATTTCCTCTGGTTTCTTCTCGGCTAGAAGCTTCTCATCTCCCAGAACTTTGGAAACTTTCTGATGTACCAAGATCCCTTTGAGGCTTTCTCTCCACAGTGCAAAGTCTTCGGTTCCATCGAATTTCTCTAGCTCGAATTTTGCCATGACTTCTTCAAGAGAGTTAAAGATCTTCTTGACAGATCTTGCAGCGGAATCTTGAAGCTCTAGAAGCTAGAATTCTTGAATTATGGAACCTGGCTCTGGTACCAATTGTTGTATTTTGCACACCTCAAAGCTTTGATCCAGTACCTGCACTTAATAAACTTGAAACAACAAGTAGCTACTGATTTCAAACTGAACAACAAATCCGAAACAAGTAAACCAGAAATTAAAGAAATAATAAAACAAGAACAACAAATGAACACAGATAGTTATACTGGTTCAAGCCAATAAATCAAGATGATTTATTGACTCTAATCCAGTCTTGGAAACACTCTTGCAATCCTTTATTGATCGAATGAATATGAGAGGCCAACACAGTCGAGTAGCTTTAGGTAACAACAAAGAAGAAATCTCTCTTCTAATCACTCAAACCAGGTCTGCATATTCATCTACATATGCAGCCTCTTACATCAGCCCAAAACCCCTCTAAGCCTACTCTTTCCTTAGCTCTCTTCTCTTTTCGAACAACTCTCTCTCTATCTAACTCTGGAAGCTTTTCAACTTGTTCTGTTTTTCTCGATATTGTGAAATGAGACATTAGGACCCTTTATATATACATGGTAATAATAGAGGAAAAAATATACTGTTAAGTTAGTTAATAATTAACTAACTTAACTGTTAAAGCAGAAAGAGACTTATAGGAACTAATATACCACAAAGTCCTTCATTTAAAATAAATAAATAAAATAAGTCTTACTAATCATTTGGAAAATTTACACAAAAAAACTTGATTTTGTACAATTATTTTTAGGTTGTTTTTATTGATGTTTAGTTGTTGTGATGTATATTGTTTGTTGTGTTGTTTTTTTTTATTTATTTCTTTAGTTTATTTTTTGTTGATGTAGTGAGTTGTTGTCGAGTTATTTTCTAGTTGATTCTTAGTTGCTTTTTAATTGATTTTTCTTAAACCATATTTTTATAATATGAAACTTTGGAATCATATTTTTTAAAACTTAAGTTATTAAAAATGAAAAAAAATTGAAATCGTAAAAATGTAAAAAAAAAAAAAAAACATAAAAATGTATATTTAAGAAGGAAAAAAACCCATAATTATTATATGTTCATGATTATAGGCATAACTTGATAGTACTTTACTTTTCCTCATAAAGAGGAGGTCCTAAGTTCAAATCCCTCTCCCCCAATATCTAATTTTATTATTATTATTATTATTATTATTATTATTATTATATGTTAGACCAATAAAAACTAGATAACTATGGGTGACATGATAGATTTGCAACATGACATGATAATGAGCATAATAACTCATCTATCATCATTCACCTCAATCTCATTAGAATTTGAAGTTTATCAATGTAGTATATGGATAGATACTAACATTTTAACCATGGAAATGATGATTCATTCTTGCTCCTCAATAATCTGCAAAGAGAAAGAAAACAAAAAAAGGGTGCAAGGAGTGTCTATGGACACTATTATCCTTCTCTCTAAGGCACCCACCCACGTACTATATCCATCTCACACACTACACCATATGGGTATAACCCTTTTTATGAGAGATGATAGGCCTATTGGGCCTAGATACCCAAGGAGAGAAAATTAGTTGTTTTGGCCCAATGGGCCGACCAAAGACATTTTAGAGCGTGTCCATGGGCCCCGAGCATGTTAGTATCTTATGCACATCTCATTATGGTCCAATTATAATATCATGCTTATAAATATACAGTTATCATAATATGATAATGACATCGAGTAAGCAACGCTTAATTATGTTAGTCTAGACAAAATATTCTAACATTTTATCACTTACTACATAATTACACAAACAAGTGCTAACTAAACAATAGTGTCTATATGCAAGAATCTCAAGAAACACAAAAGAATAAAAATTAGTAATGCGCAATATTACATTGATAGGATATAAATATAATACATAACTAGATGTCAAAGATTCGTAAAGCATGGAGATAGCTTTCAACGTGAATCCACTCGAAACGCAACATTGAGACTAAGTCGTTGTCTTGCATCATTATGTCACTTTCAGACAAATAAATATGCACACATAATGTCAATGAGTGATCCACAATATGAATGTATTCGACAAAAATATCAATCCTTTCATGTCCATTGTACATGATAACGATGACTCCCACTAACTAAATACACTTTAGGCACCTAACAATCCACATAAAAATGTGTTTTCAAAACACACAATTAGGTAAGTCTTATTACAGTAGTCATGAATATGTTATCTACAAGTGCATGTTATAATGCTAATAGAGGACTCCATAACTTTCCCACCACAGACGGAACGTCATCACACTAATGGAGTAACAAAACTCCTCAAGTTCTGAGAGAAATGTATGACTGTGACATTTTATTCAACATAAGATCATCTCCAATGGAGTGCCAAAAAGTCGATCCAATGCTAAATTCAGTGCATCTTACAAAAAATATGACTCTAATGGTGTTCCAAAAAGTGTGCCAAACTTCACAAAAGCTAAAAGTTGTGCCCAATTTGGCACAAAATATAGCATGGGCCAAATTTGACACATCAATACATACTACTTTTTTATTTATCATATTATCACTAATTATTTTAATTTATTAGTTGACATTTAATGATCAACCCTATATCTTTTTTTATTTATTTTTTAATGACAAATTTCTTGGGGTACATAATTTGGATTAAAAATAAATTAAAAAAATAATTTTGTATATTATCAATAAATATTAAATTAATTATTGATTATTTGGTTAATTTGTATTTTGTGCATTGGAACATAATTGCGAATATTAGGCCAAATATAGCATTAACTCATTTTTTGTGCTAAATTCGATACGAAATTTACATCTTGCATTGGAGATGGTCTAAAAGTCAGTAAATTCACACTAGAGTCTGTGACTCGTAATACTGAAACGAAATATCGCAGTTATATTGTGTAATCAATGTCCTCGTAACACGTCATACACTATACCTCTATGAGCGAGTATGTTGTAAGTGTCCTTACAACACTTGACCACAAAATAACTCCTCTTACCACTATACCTTCATGTACGAGAGAGGATGTTGTAGGTGTTCATATGACACTTAATCACAAAAAAGATCCTTCTACTATTATGAATGCTTATAAATAGACTTTATCATCCATGCAACATATCCAATCAATATCACTAAAACCAAGTATTGTATGTCATGATGTTAGTTTGTCGATTGCTAACACATTCTTGGTACCATAAGGAGGGAAACTCAAGCACTTACCCAGCATCCTTACAACAATTATCGAAAGAGGAATGTGCATACTTGAGTAAACATGAGGTTGCCTTCAATAAGCATGCGTGGGACAATCTCAAACTTGATCTCTCATTATCTGACAATATATTTATGGACTTTCGGCCTTTATAATAGATCACATTTTAGACCATTCCAAAATTCTCAATGAAACTGAAAAACATTAATCTCAACAAAAGTTAGTCAACGCAAACTATGAGACAATTCAGCCTACCGTTGATCTCATTATGAAAAATCTAAATACTTAGATTATATGAGGTTTCTCAAGGATTCTTCATTTGGAAGAGAATATCAAATAAATATTTATTTGTCTCTTGAATAGATCAGTATCATAAAAAAAAAAAACAATCCACTATATCTTATTAGGATATAAACATATCATTACTCTCACTAATCTATCACATAATATTGACTAATGATAATGTTTCAAATTTACACTACTACAAAACTGGGCTTTCCCGACACCCAACCACGACAGTCAACTCTGTTGACTGTCGTAATTCCTTAGCGGGACTCTACGTCGACAGCTAATAACTATCATCGTTGCTTTTGACTGTCGCTATTGACCTCAACGCCGACAGTTAATTTGAGACCAATGCCGACAGTTAAAATGTGTCGCTATTGACCCCAACGCCGACATTTAATTCGAGACCAATGCCGACAGTTAAAAGATGTTGCTATTGACCCCAACGCCGACAGTTAATTCAAGACCAATGCCGACAGTTAAACGTTGTCGCTATTGACCCCAACGCCGACAGTTAATAAAAGTCAAATGCCGACAGTCATAAAATGTCGCCGAAATTCAAATAAAAAATCTAAAATTATAATTAATGAGTAGTATAATTTTAAAAACAAACTAAATTATGTAAATATATATTTATAAAAATTATGTATTTATTAAAAACTTTTAAAACTAGATTTTTTTTTTGTTTCTAAATTTTTCATATTATTAACTTTTTTATTTATAATAATTTTTATATCAAAATTTAAATTAATTATGATATTAAGACTAACAATACTTTAATTTAATTTAACTATATTATTGTTTAACATATTTATAAAATTAGTATCAGTTAAAAATAAGTTGTTTTATTGATGAGAATTTATTAGTAATAATTTTTATAGTATATGACATTGTTTATTTATTTAAAATTTATATGAAAATTAAAAAAATATTAATAAAAATAAATTAATATATTTTAAAAATAAATTTAAATAAAGTGCACTTTTACCTAGTCTTTAAATTAAATAGCAGTTTAAGTTTCAAATAACAATTATTATACATTTTAAGAGAATTTGTATAGTTGTGATTTTTAAAATTATTTTTTATAGTATTAGGAGTATAAAATTGGGAGTTTTATAATCACATTTTTTTATATGAATAATATAATCTGATTTTTATTTATAAAATAATTTTTTTAAAAAACATAAAAAAATAATCTAAATAATATAATCATATTTTATTTATCTAAATAATATAATCTGATTTTTATTTATAAAATAAAAAAAAACCAGAATAATATAATCACATTTTTATTTATCTGAATAATATAATATGATTTTTATTTAGCCAAATCCCTTTCTCTCTCCCACCCTACCCGATCCATACTTTCCTTTCTCCCTCTCTCTCTCTCTCTCTCTCTCTCTCTCTCTCGTATGCTCTCTGCTATTCCCGAACGGCTGCCCTTCGATGGTCGCCGTCATGCAGACATCAGATCAGGAGTACCAGACACCGTCGAAACTCCAGCCTCGCGAGCCCTTCGTTGCCGTTCTCCGCCGCGAGCAGAAGCCTCCAGGCTCGTACGTCGCTGTCGTGGCTTCAAGGCTAGTTTCTGGCCTCCTCCGACATCGTCTAAGGCGAAAGGTAGCATGGGTGAACTCAGGGTATCAAGACGAACAAAGCCCAGTCAAGGATCGAGCTTTTAAGTGACCGGAGGATCGGGCTAAAATATTGATAAGGTTGTTCGTGAGCATAACCCGAAAGGTAGAGATGTTGAACTATTTCGCTGGCATCTATATGGTGATGGTAAATTGGTGATATTGCTCACTTTTTATATGAGTCAGTTACCTGGCTACCACCTGAATCATATTATAATGTGCTTATTTTTAATCAGATCTGTGAATGTTAATGCTCTGCTCTTATACTATCCAATTTGTCATCATGTATGTTTTCAAGGGAATTTCCTTTTATTATTTTGTTCTTTGTTGTCATTTTAAAATGGGTACACAACTTATGTTTATACATACGTTTTCAATGTTTGATAGAGCCAACTATTACCTCATGCTGCATCAATTGTACGCCTCATCTGAGTCTACTTTACGAAGTGTGCATTTCCATAATTGAGGACAAAGATATATTCAATTAGGAAGATATTGTTGCTATCCATGGGTGTTGGTATGCAGTAGTTTCTTCATATATTTTCTGTCTAGTTTTATTCTTAATTTTTGTCAAGTTCTAGTGTTCAACTATCAGACAATGTTATAATTTGATACTCATTAAATCTCTTAATTATGTCAAAGATTCTCTTTATATATATATATGTATGTGCTTGGGTTATATTGTTTTCTTTCTAGTCTGATATATGATATTTTATCTTGTGGAAGTCTTATATGTATATAGTTACCTAGATATTTTAGGTGAAGTATCTAGGTAACCAAAAATATCACTGGAATTGCAATGCCTAATGGCTTGAACAAATATTTGCACTTCTATATTGAAGGCAAACCAATCTTCCGGTATGTTTTGCCTGAATAACTTTTGTTATTATGAGAAGTTATCAACACTTCCAAGGCTCCAATGAGAGAGAGAGAGGAGGGAGGAGATGATAATTTATTCTAAGATTGATTGAGGGGTAATATATATTAAAAGGCATATAAGAATTTTGTTTAATGTAGAAAGGAGGTGCGTAGAATTGTGTTTCACCACAGAAGGAAGCCAAGTGTATTAGTGTAATATCTGTCACACTTTGATATACGATGAACCCAGTCTTTCCTACAAGACTGCAGCCCCCTCCAGAATATCTTGTGAACTTGTCAATAGAACTTATAATATGATTAGCAGATATTTAAGCAATCATTGATACCAAGTTGTTTAATTCATGCATTCACTGAGCCCTACAATCTCGGGAGTGTAAACTCTTGCAAATTGTTACTAGGTTTCATGCATTTTTTCTTATAACTATATTGATACCATCTGATATTATGATTTTACAGTTCTTGAGGTTGCTTTCAGTAGAATTTGTTGAAGGTTTTTGCAATCTTAAATAATAAACTATATGTGGATATAGCTGATAATCATGACCGAACACTGCATTTTCTATTTTGTATGACTATATCTCAATTCAAGAAGCTTAGTTAAATGGTACACTTAAATTTATCCTTACTCGATCATGGTTGTTTTCCTTTGATTCTACCACAATAGATTATTCCAATCAAGGTTTTGAAAGGCGAAATCGCGAGGCGAGGCGTTTTCTCTTAGTACCGCGAGGCGTAAGCCTCGAGGCGCAACGAGGCGTACGCCTCAACTATAAGAACAAATAAAATTTAAAAAATATAATAAAATTCATAAAATATCCTAAAATTCATGAAATTTCATAAAATTCATAGAATTCATAACAAACAACACATAAGTCCATATCAAAGTCATAAAAGTTCTAGTTATAAGTCTTAAAATCATAAATAAAATGCATTAAATCTCCAAGAACTCTTCACTTTCTTCATCATCACTCTCATGAAATTGTATAGCTCGTCCATCATCTCCATCTTCACTGTCATCTTCTCCTCCTTCAAATTCATCTTCCTCATCCAAATTCACTTCAATTGGTGCTTGATTTCTTTTCCTCTTCCTCGGTGCTAAACTTCCGCCCTCATCCTCAATCTCAATTTCCCCACCAACTTCGATTGCTCTACTATCACCATCCTCTTCATCATTTGGATTGGCTACCCATTCATCATCAGAAGACACATTTTCAACAATCAAAGGATCATCTTCCTCTCTTCGTGATTGTTTCTTAAAAAATTTGTGCTTCAACTTTTTGTTGTACATAATGTACACCAAACTATTCATCTTTTTTGTGCTCAGACGATTTCTTCTCTTTGTGTGCACTTGATTGAACGTACTCCAATTACGTTCACATGCCGATGCTGAACAAGTAAGACCTAGAACTCTTGTTGCAAATGACTTGAGTTCTGGAACTTCATCTCCAAAGTTGTCCCACCATTCAACTATACAAATTAAAGACATGAAAAAAGAAGCAAAGTAATGAATAATTTATTTTATAATATTAATATAAACTATAATAAAACAAAAAATGAGATAAAAGTTTAAGTATTCACCAGGTGGATGTGTTAAGTATGATGTTAAGGATGATCTGAAGCCAAACAATCCTCGCTTGTATTTATACTCATCAAGTTGGGCATCGACCTTCACATATGTTTCTTGGTCCTTGATGAGTCTATCCATGCACTTATACAAACCAGTTTTAATCTCTGGATGCTCGGAAACATTGGGACTCCATCTGAATCGAGGATTCAAGTAATATGCAGTTGCATGCAAGTCGCGATGCAATTGAAACTCCCACTTTTGATCAATGATCTCCCAAATCTCCTTATATGAAGACACGTCTCCATCTAAGTTCTTTGCTATCTTTTCTTTTGCCTCATCCATAGCACCATAAATAAATCCCATTGCCGGTGTCCTCTCACCATCAACTATTCTTAAAACATTCACAAGGGGCTTTGTGGTTTTTATGGAATAAACCACACTAGGCCAAAATGTATTATCATTCATTATGATTTTCTTCACAGCTTTCCCTTCAGGTTTCTTTGCCCATGCACAACTTGACCATTCTTTTGAAACAAACATCATTTGTAGTGGTTGCTTCAATTGATGCATACTTTCTAAAGTTAGAAAGGCAGTGGCGAATCGTGTGACAGCTGGTCGAAGAAGATCTTTCTTTGCAAATTTTCTTGTTAAACTCAACACCCATTGATGGTTATGGATGAAATTGCTAACTCTCTTTGCTTTAAGCAAAGCATTTTTATGTTGTGGCAATTCTCCAATTTTCTCAAGCATCAAATCAATACAATGAGCAGCACACGGAGTCCAATACAAACTTTTTCTCTTCTCCATTAATAATCTTCCAGCGGCCTTGTATGCACTTGCATTATCTGTGACCACCTGAATGACAATATCTTCTCCAATTTCTTCAACAACATCATCAAGCAATTCAAACAATTTTTGTGCATCTTTTACACAATCTGATGCATCAATAGTTTTCAAAAAAACAGTCCCATAGGGATTGTTAACTAGAAAATTGATCAGACTCCTATTTCTCATATCTGACCAACCATCTGATAATAATGAAACCCCTGTTCGTTTCCATGTTGCTTTGATCTCATTCACAATTTCGGATGTTGTCTTCTCTTCTTCTTTTAGTATCCAAGTCCTCATTTCATGCATTGTTGGAGCTTTCAATCCTCGACCATAATTCCCAACCGAACGCAACATATTGAAATATGATGGGCTTCTTGCACAATTAAATGGGATCCCATTCTCAAAAAAGAATCTCCCAATATCTAAACATACTTGATTTCGATGCTCTTTAGCACTCGTTGGAGTCATTTTTGTGGCAGCGGTATTTTTTTCATTTTCCTCATCTCCTTTATTCTCCATAAATCGATCCATAGGCCCTCTAACACCTCTAGAACTATTGCTAGGACAAGAATTCACACCCTCCAAAGGATTGCCACTACCAAAACCACTAGGTCCATCACCAAAGTAGGATCCACAATCCACCGCCTCATCAAACTTTCGTTGAGAAATAAATTTTGTAGTTTCATAGTCTTTCAAATATTGACTTATCTCCTCCTTGACTTCTTTAGGTACTTTAGGACATGGTTTTACATCTTTGTGTGTACAAGCAAGATGTTCTTTCACTCTCTTCACCCCTCCCTTAATATCTTTACTACAAAAATTACACTTTAAATACTTGTATCCTTTTTTTCCACCTTTTTCCGGCACTTCTATTTCAACACTATACTTCCAAGCAGGATCTTTTCTACTCATCCTTCCCAACTTAAATTCAGCAACTAAAAGCATAAAATAAAATTAAAAATTCAGCAACTTTAAAACAAAAACTAAGGAAATTAAAAAACAAAAAACAGAGAAGATTAAGGAAATTATTTACCTTTCTAAAATAATCAACTTTGACAAAAACTAAGGCTGGTAGCTGCCTTGACTTTGAGAAAAAGAGGTCAAAAAAAAAAACTGAGATGATGGGTGAGAGGAGAGAGCTTCTTGCTTGAAAATGAGAGAAATGAAAAGAGTGTGAGGGAGAGCTTGGATGATGGAGAGAGCCTACTGTGCAGTTGGAGCTTGCTGTGAAGTGTGAGGGAGAGCTTGGTGCTGCCGTGAAGGAGAAAGAAAAGAGAGAAAGATGGGAGATGTTGGTTCTGCCGTGAAGGAGAAAGAGAAGAGGGAAATAGGAGAAACTTAGGGTTTTTTTAACTTAAAATCTGATCACTTAAGCCCAAATTTTAAGCCCATTTAATTAAAAAAAAGCCCAAATCATTATTTTGAAAAAGGCCCCACGGTTTGAGGCAATAAAACAGCCATAAAAAATCAAGATCATGAGGCGTACGCCTCGGACCGCCTCGGACCGCCTCGCCTCGGACCGCCTCACCCACGTGAGGCGTGCGCCTCACTGCCACACTATGAGGCGGCGCCTCAGATACGTTTTTTCACCGCCTCGCCTCGAGGCGCGCCTCGAGGCGTACGCCTCAAACGTTTTTTTAAACCATGATTCCAATGTTGAAATGGACAAGATGTTCATTCAAAGAAAGTGATGGATGAAATTTTTTTGTGCTCTTTTTCAAGAAAGTTGCATGAAACTCATTTTTGGCATACAATGTGAATTTTTTTTAGTTATGCTGAAACTTGAAAACTTGTCATACTTTTTTAGATTTTTGAGTTTTGAGTGGTTTGTTTGCTCTAACAAGTGTATTTAAATGATTTTAAGATGCCACAAAATAAATTTTTTCAAGAAAGTTGCATGAAACACATTTTTTATATACAATCTGATTTTTTTTTAGTTTGATCATTCTGAAAGGTGAAAACTTGCCTTATTTTTTTAGGAGCATTAGAAAAGCTTGCTATTGATTGGAAGAGGTATATTCTTTTATTATTTTTAATATTATACAAGTGAAGTAGGTGTTGAGATTATAATTGTGTGCTGTGGTAATAACGGAAAGTTGAGAACTTGCATGTCTTAGTGAAGTAGGTTTTGAGATATATATAATTGCGTGCTGGGGGAGATATAAGGAAAAAAAATGTTGTTTAAATTGATTGAATTATTCGAATTAATATTGACTGATGGTTAGGTTACAAATATAGGGGAAGTGCTGTCCATTTTAAATTTAGCAATGATAATTAAAAATAATGGGGCAAGAGATAAAAATTGTTATTTTTTGCTTGAAGACCTTAACTTCACTAACTAAATCATAAAAAATAGCATGAATGATTTAGATTATGAAAAATTAACATTTCACTTTCATTTATATTCAAATAAAGCTCAAGATAGTCATATATTGAATATGACAAAAGAAAAAAAACTAGCTTTTGCAAGAGGGTCGGGGAATTGTAAATAACTTTTGCATAGGGTTCCACTGTGGGGATGAAGATAACACGTAGAGTTAGGGACAATTTATGAAATAGTGCAAACCTTAGTGAATTTTGATTGAAAACTTGGCCAAATGGGCCAATGCCTAGTCCAAGATCATGAAGATCTAAATACTAAATACTAAATAGACTCATATTGATATTGATATTAGATTTTGGAGTTTGGAGTTATTTGTGCTGCCATATATGTTGTATTCAGATTTATATTGCTTTGAGGCTTTAGGTACCCTACTTTTGATATTGGTATTATAGGGTACATTTGAGCTACTTTTCTCTGTCTTAATTTTCTAGTATATTGTTGGCTATGTTGATCCTTGTCATCCCCAGTGGCTCTTTGATGCTATTTATTGTGTACTGGTTTGTTTTCCTTTCATGCTTTTGTCAAGTATCATAAATTGTTTTTGTTTTAGTTCAGTTAATAGACTATTTTACTTTTATGGTCTGGTTTTGTTGGCTAGTTAATGCTCTCTCAAGTGTGATTTTGAGCATGTTTGAATATGAAAAGTCGACAAATAAATCTTTCTAGGAAAGAATAAGGGATTCGTCTATTTGGAGATTGGGGTCCTTAGGGATTGGTTTTGGGAGAGCCGAAGGTCTCTTGAATTACCTTCACCACTGTATTCAAACACGTAATCTCAGTACAATATTATTTTAGCTCATATTTCCTCTTTATTCTCTACTGGTTTATTCTTCTCTGTATTCTTATCTCTATTTCTGATCATCGTGAAATTCTAGTAAGATTATTTCAGAGAAATAACACATAACTAAAGTAATGTGTACATGATGACTACTTTTAATCCATTATAAATTATCTGGATTGTCTTTTGACTACATCACCTGTTACTTGCTTAATGTACTATTTTTTTGTATATATATTTATAGAGTTTGTACTCGAATATTAATTTTCCATTTTATTTGGTATGTGGACATGATAAATCAAGTTGCAAAATGGTCTTCTGTGTAGGTACCAAGGCAAATGTAAAACCTTAATGTACGATGTTACAAAATTTAAAAATAACCAAATTTTGTTTTCCACACTCCTTTCAAGCTAGTGCAAATATGTGTATCAAATACTGTAATTCACAACATCATTGGTCTCCCAACTGTCTCAAACCTTGTCAGCATTATTACAATGTCAGTTTTTGTTTAATAATCTCTCAGACGGATTAATCAACTAATTTTACATATTTAAATTGTTGGTTCTTTCATTCATTATTTAATATATTATGGTAAGATATACTTTTTAATTATAATTTGAAGTCTTTAATTCATTGGTGCAAGGAACAAGGAATATCACAGGACTAACTTTTAGGTGGATGTCTAGATTTATTAAGAAGAATATTAACAAAAGAAACATGATTGAGCTTGTAGTGATTTGGAGAAGAGAATTATAGTGTCTTATTGAGATTTATTGTATTATATATTTTGAAGTTTATAGATTTATAATATTATAATGAATTTTTATTGAGAATTATTTAGTCTCATGGGGATTTGATGTATTTATATTTTAATTGTATGAATAAATGTTGTATGTATATGAATTTTTATTATGATAAATATAATTTTTTTACAAGTTATGGTAATAATAATTAATTATGTGAGTAATTTTTTTATTTAAATTTATATCAAACTTCAATTGTTAAAAATATAATTAAAAGTTTTAAAAAATATCTATCAAAAAATAATTTTTTTTATATATAAATTTAATGTTACGGCGACACGTATTAACTGTTGGCGTTGCCAGCAACGATGACACTTATTAACTGTCGGCGTTACAAGCAACGGTGACACGTATTAACTATCGGTGTTGCCAGCAACGACGACACCTATTAACTGTCAGCATTGCTAGCAACGGCGACACGTATTAACTGTCGGCGTTGTCAGCAACGGCGACACCTATTAACTGTCGGCATAGCCAGCAACGCCGACACTTATTAACTGTCGGCGTAGCTACCCTACGCCGGCATAGGCAAATACGACAGTTAGTCGACTGTCGTCATTGTTCAATAGCGACAGTTGAAAACTGTCGGGAAAGCCCGTTTTTGTAGTAGTGTTACCCTTTTGAGAATTACAATAGTCATTGTCTTGATGCCTTTCCACAAAATGGATTTAATCCATTGAACTCAGGCGCCTTTGTCAGTCACCATCTCAAGACTTAATTGAGCCATATGATATTCTTAAAAAAGAATTTGGTTCTCACATCCTTGAATATTGATTTCTAAGTCATCGTTTTACCATCCAATAATAGTGCAAAATGAACAAGTCCCTTCTATCATAATAGTGACTAACTATAGACTTTAACTAACCTTAATTTGATCCTCAAATAGTCTGTTCTTAACATGAACTTCCATCATAATAAAAAACTCTCAATTACCATGTAATTAAGCCTAATCATTCATGCTTGAACATACCTTGGAAATCATGATATTATTATAACATCAACCCAATAAGGATTAAGAACTACTAATGGTTCTCGATTAACATTTTTGATATTATTGTGATATCAATCGGTGTTTTCATAAAAAAAATTATAATGTATTTCAAAGTTTAATTTAGAGGTATATGCCATCAAACTTATTTCCTGCTTGGATATCAGGTTATTAAAATTATTTCGATCATTTATCTTTGTTTATTCACATATGGAGTTTCTCATCAAATTCTAGCCAAACATAAGGACAACATCGGTAATAGCGGAAGAAAAACAAAGGATAAACCCAGTTTTCCCTATATAATCTTTTGACCCCTGTCTAATGCCAACATAAAACTCCAACTTGGACAGTTTTATTTACTCATCATTAATAGTGGATAAAAGTTACAATTATATGAAACTTAGTACTCTTGAAGATAACCATTGAGATAGTCATCTTCTCTTTCATGATTAAAATTCAAGATTGAGATTACTAGAAGAACAATGTCTACTTTGCCTCATATAACTAAAACTCCAGAAAATAGCCATAAAATCAAATCATTATTCAATGACAACATATATGAGGCTATTATGAATAAAACAATACGAATCATAGAATCTCAATCTTTTGAGAGTCATTGCAAAAGGCTTAACACATATTGTCTCTTTAAAACACTTAACATGGTTGTGAATGTGGAATTATGTTTGTGATTATATTAGTCCATACAAAATTCCAATCTCTCTCGCTTGGACCAATATAATCAACAAATATCATATTAATCTCCATTATCCAATAGGTAATCAAATAAATCATGTATAACATCATACCGACAGGATATGTATATTACAAATGATTTGGCCCAGAAGATAATCAAGTATAATAATAAGTATCAAAACAACATGCATGTAGTACAACAATTGAGACTGTATATTCATCTTATTTTGTACTTGTCACTTCGTCAAACAATACATATAAGAAATGAGTGCATATCATTATGCATGTTTGGATTAATCGCTTTAGGTGTTTTTCACTTTGAAGCTTTCTAAGTCCCAAAAGCTTTTAAACTTTGATGAGTCAAAACTTTGAGAAGATTGTTCTTAAGATAACCGTGCAAGAGAGTTCTTAACAAAAGAGTAATAAATACTTGATATCTCTCAAATCTTATATAGGGTATTTAGATCATAAAAACCTATTGGACAAACATATTGATATGATTTACATAAATAGTGACCATCTCATATTTATCATCAATAGATAGGGTCGTGTCATATACATATATAGCCCAAAAAAAATTGTCCATTTAATATCTATGCCTTATCTTGAACCTCAATTATAATGAAATCATAACAAATGACTTACTAGTTCCACCAAAATGGTTTCAAAGCATAAAACTAATGCACTAGTCTCCTGAAGCCATCATTTAAAAAATTATAAGGATTTCACTTCAAATATCTGGAGAAATTCCTAAGTGATCTCATCCTGATAAATTTGTCATAACAGAATAGACCAACATTTATACCTCGCCATAACCAAATGACAGCCATCTCAATACACTTACTGATCATGGAGTAACTTAACATCTCTTAAATTTCAACTATGGCATCAAATCATAGAAGCTAAGAAGTTTGATAATACGGCGTGTGATATTTCTCTCTCTCTTCCCATGGGTCGGAAGAAGAAAGTAATATTGAAGCCAGTGGCGGTTTCAGATGAGACGACGGCGGAAGACCTCCCTTCGATCCAAGAAGTGGAGCCTGAGTTGACTATTGCTGAAGAGTTTCATGAACCTTGTGCCGAGTTAGAGATGGATCGTGGAACTGAGGAGTTATATGCTGGGAATATGAATCGCTCTTCGCCCAAAGCAGGGAACTGGGCTGAAAAGGTCGAGGGAGTCGATTTTCAGAGCTCTGCGAAGGAAATTTGGAGTAAGTTCAAAACAAATCAGGTTCTCACTCCTTCTACTCGTCTGGTTTATACTGAACCTTTGAAAGTTGGAGAACAAATTGTTGCTCGTCTGGACATGGAGGAGGTGGAGATTGAAGCCTCATTTTGGAAAAACGCTATAGTTTGTATTGTGCTTGGTGCCAACCCACCTTTCAGAGTTTTTGAAGGTTTTGTCAAAAGAGTCTGGGGGAAACTAGGGGTTGATAGGATAGTAAGAATGCATTCTTGTTTCACATTGGTTAATTTCAGGGATGAAGTTACTCGGGACCTAATTCTAGAAACGGGAGTCATTCACTTTGACAAGAAACCTGTTGTCCTTCGTCCTTGGACAACAGACATGGATTCTGTGAGAATGGTTAAGTCTGTCCCGGTGTGGATTCGGATGAATGGTCTGGGTTTGCAGTATTGGGGAAAAAATAGTCTTAGTGCTCTAGTGAGTACAATTGGCAAACCAATAATGGTGGACAAGGTGACCCAGAGTAGAGAGATGGTGAAATATGCTCGAGTATTGGTGGATATGGAGATTTCGGATCACCCTCCTAACAGTATTGCTTTTATCAATGAACGAGGGCAATTAGTAGAACAATCGGTTGAGTATGAATGGCTCCCTTCTAAATGTACCGCTTGTACTCAGTTAGGGCATATAGTGGCCAATTGTAACAAGGACAAAGGAGTGGTTTGGCAGAAGAAAACCTCTGTTGAGAAAGGAGAGAAGTCAGATCAGGAAACTAATGGTTCTGAGACAGTTCACAAGCATCAAACTGAGGTTACCATACCAGAAAACATAGTGCAAACTTCTACTTATATTGATGCAGAAGAGCGGGGTAAAAGCATGTCTAAGGACATTGAGTCAATGGAGAGTACTGATCAGGATACTCACATATCATCACAGCTAGTTGGAACAGACAGAGTTGACAGTACTGGCAGTTGGATTACTCCCAAAAGGAGAGGGTCAAGGGCAGGGGTTGCTCCTAACAAGACAGTTACAGCTCCTAACAAGGTAGTAGCAGCTCTAATTAAGACTACTGAAAGAAATGGCTATGCGGTTTTACTTGAGTCCGGAGGTGGACAAGTGGTCACTAATTCTAACCCAACAACTTGATGGAGGTTTGTAATATGATAGGGTGGAATGTGAGGGGGATGAATAAAAAAGAAAAGCAAAAAGCTATTCTTGATGTTTGTAAAGAGAATAAAGTTGGTTTTGGAGCTCTTTTTGAGACCAAGGTGAAAAATGACAAGGTTCAGGAGATTTTTGTGAATAACTTCCATAACTGGGATTATTTTTCTAGTTCTATCACAGCTGGTAGGATTTTGGTTATTTGGCAAGCTAAGTTTGTGAAGGTTGATATATTACTTGAGGACTCTCAATTAGTCCACTGCAGGGTTAAAGTTTGTGGCCAACAGGAGGTTTTCTTTGTCACAGTAGTTTATGGAAGTAATTCTATGGGGGAAAGGAAACAACTATGGGATAAGTTGGCTAGTATTGGTCATTTGAAACAGCCTTGGATTATTTTTGGGGACTTTAATGCTATGTTTAGTTTTTATGATAGGAATGGTGGGAGACAAATTGTAGCTAAAGATCTCTCTGATGCTCAAAACTGGTTGGCTTTATGCCAAGTGGATGAATTCAAGTGCTATGGGGCGCACTTTACCTGGTCTAATAAGCATGAAGTTGGAGACCGAATATATTCTAAGATAGATCGAGTTTTTATCAATGACTATTGGCTGGACACTTTCCCTAAATCTGAAGCTTGCTTCAAGTGGGACTATGTTTCAGACCATAGCTACTGTGTGATTAAAAGCCAGGAATTGAATAAGGTGGGGTTCAAACCCTTTAGATATTGTAATCACTGGCTGTCCTATAGAAGCTACAAGGAGACAGTAATGAACAGCTGGAATTCTTCTTCAGGTTCGGGAGGTGGTTTATCTAAGATTGTTCAGAAGCTTTTTCGGGTTAAACATGTTTTGAAAAGATTTAGTAGGGAAGTGGTGGGAGATGTTGTCTTGGATTACAAGTTGGCCAAGGAAGATTTTAATAGAGCTCAGGAAGCTTTGGCTTCTAACCCCTCTGATATTTCGCTTCAGATTGCTGTTACTCAGAAGCAGGAGAATTTTTCTGTTATGCTGAACAGGTACTCATCTTAAGCAGCAAAGTAAAATTAAGTGGGTCAATTTCAGTGATGAAAATTCTAGGTACTTCCATGCTATTATGAGGAAAAGAAGGTTGGAAAATAGGATAACTTCTTTTTGTGTTGGTGATAAAATTGAGGATGATTATTCGACAGTAATGGAACATTTTCTCAATCATTTCAGGAAGTTTATGGGGAGTAGTAGTTCGGCCACTGAGGGTATTGATTTAACCTGTTTGAACTAGGGTAGAAGGCTGTCTTTGGAGCAGCAAGTCAGGTTAATACGGCCTTTTAGTAAGAGTGATGTCAAGAAGGCTCTTTTCAGCATCCATTCTTCTAAAAGCCTTGGGTTAGATGGATTTGGTTCAGGTTTTTACAAGGGATTATGGGAGAACATTGGAGAAAATATAACTCGGTCTGTGTTAGATTTTTTCCAGGATGGTGCTTTGCCTCAATCGCTGAATGAAACAGTGATCTCTCTTATTCCTAAGGTGATTGACCCGAAATCAGCCAGTGATTACAGACCAATTGCCTGCTGTAATACACTTTATAAGTGTATCTCGAAGATGCTCTATTCTAGGCTTTCGGAAGTGCTTCCTTTCCTTGTTCATAGCAACCAAGGAGCCTTCATAAAGAATAGAACTCTTGCGCATAATATTATGATCTTCCAGGATCTCCTTAAAGGTTATACTAGGAAGCATATTTCAGCTAGGTGTATAATGAAGATTGACCTTAGCAAAGCATATGAT